>NC_067245.2:128074631-129324631 GCF_019359855.2 Lolium perenne | reverse complement strand
TTCAAGCCGCCGCGCATCCGCGCCGCCTGCCCACCTGCGCCAAGCACGCCCTCGCGTCCCACGCTGCTCGCTGCTGGCCGCCCGTCCCTGGTCGCGCCCACGCCAAGCCAACCACCGCGCCGCTTGCTCACGCTGTGCTCCACTCCACCACGGGCCGCCCATCGCGCGCTTGTACCCGCCGAGAGGCACCACGCCCAGCAGCGACAGCCCCGCGCGTCCGCTGCAGCACGCTCGCGCCGCCACCAGCTCGCTAACCACGCCGCCGCCCGCATCGCGCCAGCAGCCGGCCACCATCAGCTCCGCACGCGCTGCAGTCCACGCACGGGCCGCACCACCAGTCCAGGCTGCAGCCTAGCTCCTCCACAACCCACGCACCTGCTCAGGCCGCCCGCAAGCGCTCGCCCAGCTCGCTGCTCCCCGCTCTAGCTCCAGCTCGATCTTTTCCTCAGCTGCAAATCGCCAATTCAACCACGCCGGCCCACCTTCGCGCAAAATCCGGTCGAAACCGGAGCCCAGACCGGGCGGCAACCAGACCGGAGCCAAACCGGGAGGCACACCGGATGGTCCGGCCCAGCATCCGGTCCAACCGGCCCATGACCGGATTTCGCCATTTTGACTCCATTTTTTTCCCCAAATTTTGACAACTTTCCGGCGCCCGTTTGACTCCAAATTTAAACAGCATCCCCCAAATACTCCACATAGTCTACCCTCAATTTTTGACGATTTTTGGAACCCAATTTTTGACCGCTCGTTTTGACCCAACTTTTCGGGCATTGACTTAATCTGCCCGGTTTCCGTTTTGGAGTGCCTTTGGTCCATGAGAACCGCTTCCGCGCCTACATCAACACCGTGACAACGGCATCGGCACCCCGGATTCTGGCGCATCTTCGACACCATCGTCATCACCATCATCGCAAGTTCGTGTGCTTGACACCGCCTAACGTTAATAGGTATAACTTGCCTCCCCTACCCCTTGTAGCTCATTTCTTCCTTTGCGTACCTATCCCATTGAGAGTGGCTTTCCGAGCATTGCGAAGCATTGCACAAGTGTCACGACCGTGAGAGGGTGTGTGTGTGCGTTGTGTTGAGCAAAGCTCCGAAGCAAGCTCGGTGAGAAAGATACACAAAAGAAGAAAAGCGTGACATATACATAGAGAATAAAAAAGCTTCTAAGCATAGAAAAAAAAAGTGAAAAAAAAGAAAAAAAAAGAAATAGAAAAAGGAGTGTGTGTCCACCGATACAAAAGAGTGCAAAGCTTGTGCGCACTAAGAGAGAAAAGAGAAGAGTGGCATTTGTGCAAATCTTGTTGCTTCCCTATTATGCAACCGAGCTACCGTCTCTCTTGTGTTGGCGCGACACCGAGCTTATAGTCTTCGTTAGGACCATCCTTGTTACTTGCTCACTTCCTTGGTCGCGCTAACCCCTTTGTTCTCCGTTGTGTGTGTTTCCATGTTTCCTCGACATAGATCACCACTCTTGACATTTGACTTTGGATCTTACCCACATTTGACAATAGACTTTTCCGTTGATCTTTTTCGTTTGCTATCCACCCCTTACCCACCACATATAGTGTTTCTTAGCCTTTTGCGTGTGCTTTGAGTGTGTGTGTGAGTAACCCTGATACATTTCGACTTTGCTCTTGACTTGAACCATTTTTTCGATATTTTCTTGAAAGGTGGGATACTTGTGTAGTTTTGCTTCCACCATACATATACACCTATCCTAGTGAGAGATGACCCCACAAGAGCAAGCCGAGATGAGAGCATACTTCGCCGAGCTAGATGCTCGAGAAGCCCAAATGACACCCAAAGAAAAAGCCGAGTGCAACGCATACTTCAAACACCTTGAGAGCAAGTATGATACACCCCATGAGTGGAGTGAGGATGTTTCGATTTCTAACAACTTAACCTCTACCCCGCTGGTGTTGTCTTCCTCTTTGCTAGGTTGCTCGGACATCGACGACGCCATTTCCATGGAGATGAGGGACTCCACTATATGTGAGATGAGCGACTCCACTATATGTGAGATGAGTGACTCCACTATATGTGAGCTTGATGAGTGCCTCCACTTCGAGAGCATGAGTGATACACCAAGTGAGATGAGAGTGGTAGTTGATAGGTCATGTGAGGCCATTTTCAATTCTAACATCTTACCCTCTACCTCTAGTGTGTTTCCTTGTGTCTTATTAGGTCCGATGGATGACGAGACGCCGATCATGGAGAAGATGTACATGGTGCATGAAGATGATGATATCACACCATGCTTGATTGAAGATGAACATGGAGGCCACATCGAGCCTACCTCTTCCACAACACCTACCTCATATGAGCGGGACTACAAAGGTACCTATATGGGTGTTGATGATGCCATGATCCCACTAGTGGACATGATGACTTATGAGTGCATGCATGATCTTGATGATACAATTGCTACATCATATGCTTCGTTCTTATTCCCATGTGATGCTTTGATTGATAACATTGTTGATCATGTGGAATTAGTTGCTTATGATAATATGTCCATGCCATGCTATGAGAGTTTCACTTCCTCTCCTATTGCTTGCAACTTATCGAACAATTTCTCTTTCCCATGTGTTGATTGCAATGAGGACATTGATGCTTGTGTTGTGACAACCTTGCCGAACAATTGCTCTTTCCCTAGGTTTGTCGAGAACAATGATGAAACTTTGAACATGTTTTGCTCACAATGCTTGCAATATTCTCCCATTAATGCAACCAAAATGTTGAATACTTGCTCTTTTGAATGCTTGGTTTGCAATAATGTTAATTTGCTTGTGCATGAGATTGCCCCCATAGCTCTCTCACATTTTGGAGACTTTGCATATATCCATGTTGAGCATGTTCCCATGTTTACTCCGCATATTCACCACATCTACTATGGTAAATTGCTTAATGCTAATGGTGATGTGCAAAAGAAATGGACCATCATGATGGATGATGTGTTCATATACCATGCACACACGTTCTTTGCTTTGCCTATTGTGTGTGTAGGTACACGGAAGACAAGGTCAACCTCGATTGAGCACGAGTTGACCAAGCGAGCTCTTGAGAGCATAATACAAGTAAGTACAAGATCGAACCCGGCTCTAATACCTTTCCCATGCTTTGCATTGAACATGCCGAACAATTTCTCTTTCTTATGGTTCTTTTGCAAGCATGATGGTGTGATTCTTACCATTGGTGTTGCCACAAATATGAGGACCAATTTCTCTTTCCAATGGTTTGTGTGCACACATGTTGATGATATTTTGAACACTCTCCCTTATGTGTTTTTGCCAAATTCTCCTCTTATTGCTTCAAGGATGTTGAACAATTTCTCTTTCCGATGCCTTGAGTGCAATAATGCACATGAGTTTCTACATGAGATGGACATCATAGTCGTCTCACAATTTGGAGTTTTTGTGTTTTCACATTTGGAAGATGTTCGTACGGAGTTCTTACACATTGACCTTGCATATGCATTCTTGTTGATATATTTGTGTTCTGCTAACAGTGTTGTGAACATGAATGGACATGTCATTGATGATATGCTCCTCTATCACGCACACACATACTTTGCTTGGTCTTTGTTGTGCGAAGGTACACGTGACTTGTGGATGAGCGTCAATGAATTGGTTCATCCCCACACATCTACTACACAAGATCTATCGATGAGAGCACACCGGTATCTTACTAAGGTGACCTCCTTCTACTTGCGCTTTCTTGCAAGATCCACTGAACTTTGGCTACGCTTTGATTGCTCCTTTGCTTTTCTTGTGCTATTGATAGGGCTCTTGACAAGTGAAGGGACATTCAAGCGTTGGTGTCATCTACCTCCTCTACACATTCATGAAGACTCATCATCGAGGACGACTCTTTTTCGAGTGGGCGGAGATGATACAGCCCAACCTTCGGTCTCGACCGCATCATGGTAATCATCAAGAACTACGCTCAAGTCCGACGTCACGGAAGCATGGAAGAGGAGACGGAAGAAGGAGACACGTCTAGGAAGGCCGGCACTACCGCCACGGAGTGGCCGAGACTGCCACCCTGCTCGACGCCGGAGGAAGACGGCACTGTCGCCATGCCTACGCCGACATCGCCGTCCCCACTATGAAGCTCATAATATAAACCATCCCACTATGCTATTTGTATGCCTAAACTACCCCTCCTTAGTGGCTCCCTATATATAGGCTCCCACCTCCCCCTTCATTAGGTTAAGGAATAACTTGAGTGAGAACTTGACTTATGCCTCCACCATCCCTTTGGGATTAGGGAAACCCCCTCCTCTCTTAGACACAAATCTATGAGTTGTATCAAGGCACTCCTTATATGATTAGTCTCTCACACTTGTGATTCTACCACCGGTCTCTCACTCGTGTGATTCCACCGATCGTATACCGATCTTCCTCTCGGTGATTCTACCGCGTGTCTCTCCCTTGAGAGATTCTATCGGGATAGTGGTTCAGGCTATCGGGAGTAAACCGGATTGTATCAGGTTGTGCTGCGTGCGTTCGCGTGTGTTCATCGTGTTCTTCGCCGTGTTCTTCGTGTTCTTCCTCTCCCCCGCCTTTCCCTCGGTCAATTCGTGAGATCGGGCAACCCACGTGGCCTTAGGCCGCATCACCAAAACTAAAACGGGCATAACTTTAGCATCCGGACTCCGATTTTGATGATCTTGGGCTTGTTTTGAAGCTAGGAACAAGCTCTACAAGATCATGCAGGAAACCATCATAGTCCAACAAGGGAGGATAGAAACAAATGATGAAAGGTTTGACCTATCTAAAAAAGACATACCGGTAAAACCTCCAATGTCGAAAATGCAACAAGTTGCCCATGCAAAAACCATTCTCAATGAACTAGAGCTTGTCATGAGAATAATCACAAGCTCTAAAACATCACATGGATAAGATCCAAATAAAAAACCAAGAAAGATGATGAACCAAACTCGAAAACGCAACAAGTGATCTATGCGAAATCCGTTTTCGATGAACTAGAGCTTGTCATGAGAATAAGCACAAGCTCTAAAACATCACATGGATAAGGTCCAAATAACAACCAAGAAAGATGATGCAAGGATGCAAAGGTTTGAGCTCTCTCCGAACGATACGATCGAGTTACTCACTCGAGAGCCCTCTTGATAGTACGGCAACTAAACTATAAACTGGTCTCCAACTACACTATGAGACCGGTGAGAAAGAAACCCTATCAAGAGCAAACCTTATACTTGCGCATTCCACTTGAGCTCGATGACGATGATCTTGACCTCAACAAGATGGAACACCTTTCTTGCTTGTGCTTTCTTGACGAAGTCTTGTGGATTGCTCCCCCATAATCCACCATGGGAGAGCTTCTTCTTCGGCGCATCTTCACATAACCATGACCACCATGTGGATTGCTCCCCCATAATCCACCATGGGAGAGCTTCTTCTTCGGCACATCTTCACATATCCATGATCACCATATGGATGGCAAGACTCAAGCAAAGGATCTCTTCGAGATGGCTCATCTTGAACTTGCACTTCATTTCTCCATGGCAAGCTTCAAGCTTATGAACTCTTCGAGTTGGCTCATCTTGAACTTGCACTTCATTTCTTCATTCTTCATCATGTTTATGTCTTGAAGTAACTTGAGGGCTCACTTCATCTGCATCTTCAAGACATACTTGACACTTGATATCCTTCATCAATTTCTTCTTATTGCAACCTAATACAAACATGTTGATGTCTTGAAGTAACTTGAGGGCTCACTTCATCTTCATCTTCAAGACATACTTGACACTTGATATCCTTCATCAAATTCTTCTTATTGCAACCTTGAAGCTAACAAATGGTTCAAGAATTGCCTATGGACAACTCCTAAAAATATAACTCAATGCAAACATTAGTCCATAGGGATTGTCATTAATTACCAAAACTACACATGGGGGCTCCATGCACTTTCACTCTTTACCATTGGGATCAAGTGCAAGATGACATTTAGTAACCATAGGAGTGGCTAACCCTTCAACTCGGTCATCTTGAACCTCTTGAGCATGTCTTGGAGATATTTTGCTTGGTTGATGAAGGTTCCTTCCCTCAATTGCTTGATCTCAAAACCAAGGAAGAACTTCATCTCTCCCATCATAGACATCTCAAACCTATCGGTCATAAGCTTTGAGAATTCATCATTGAAAGCTTTGTTAGTAGAGCCAAAGATAATATCATCAACATATAATTGGAAAACGAAAAGCTCCCCATTGACCTCTTAGTAAAAAGAGTGGGATCGATTAGCCCAACATCAAACCCACGGCCTACCAATAATTCTTTAAGGTGCTCATACCAAGCTCTAGGAGCTTGTTTGAGACCATAGAGAACTTTATCAAGCTTATAGACATGGTTAGGGAAGTTGAGATCCTCAAACCCCGGGGGTTGCTTAACATAAACCATGCAAAGGACCATTAAGAAATGCACTTTTCACATCCATTTGTTGTAACTTAAAGTTATGATGCGATGCATAAGCAAGAAGGATACAGATGGACTCAAGGCGAGCCATGGGAGCATAGGTTTCTCCAAAGTCAATTCCCTCAACTTGAGAGAACCCTTGAGCCACCAATCTTGCTTTGTTCCTCACAACATTTCCAAACTCATCTTGCTTGTTCTTGAAAATCCATTTAGTGCCTATAACATTGCGGCACCCCTTTGGCTTCTTTACTAAGGTCTTTGTTGCGCTTGAAGTTGTTGAGTTCTTCGTTCATAGCTTCCAACAAATACTTTCTTGGGTTCCACTAAGGAGATATAAGCATGATGATTGCTAAAGTTAGCCAATTGCCTTCTTGTGGAAACCTTTGCCCTTACATCACCAAGAACCTTGTCATCTGTGTGTCCACGAAGTTCAAGGTTCCTATCTCTTCTTGCTAGACAACGGGCCTCGATCTCCTCCTTGGTTCTTCTTGGCCTTGGAGGTATCACTTGATCAACTTGATCTTTTGGGTCCCCGTCTTGACCTTCAACTTGAGAAACTTCAATTTCTTGAGAGTGCTCAACCTCATGTGCTTGATCTTGGACATCATTTGGTGAGGAGCAAATATCAAATGGATACTCATCGGAGCCATCATGAATTCTTGGTTGATCTTGTCCTTGATCTTGTCCTTGATCTTGTCCTTGATCTTGCACACAAGAGGGAGGGTCTTGTTCTTGTTATTGGGTTGGTGCATCATTTGCTTCACTTGATGGGGTTTGTTGATGTTGAGAAGATGAGGGCTCCACCGTGGTAGAGCATAGTCCTTCCCGAGACGCCACACCGTGTCCCTCAATGGGGCGGAAAAATCCCACACCCATTCTTACTATGGCATCTTGAGGTATTTCATCACCTGCACATACATCAACTTGCCCCACTTGGGAGCCATCATTTTCTTCGAACTTCACACTACAAGATTCGATGATAATCCCGGAGGATATATCAAAGATTCTATAAGTGTGAGATTCGGCACCGTAACCAACAAATATACCCTCCAAAGCTTTAGGAGCAAATTTAGATAAACGAACTCCTTTGATTTTGTAGAAACACTTACACCCGAACACCTTGAAGTATGAGATATTAGGCTTGTGCCCGGTGAGTATTTCATATGGAGTCTTGTTCAAGCCCTTGCGGAGATAGAGCCGGTTAGAGGAGTGGCAAGCGGTGGAGATGGCTTCGGCCCAAAAGTTGTGGCAGGATTTATAGGTGCGAGTACAAGGATAGAACCACATGTCCGGTGTGTGGCCACGGACGGTACAAGGTTGGGAACAAGAAGGTACCTCGAAAAGTGGTATGGTACTTTCCTATCACTCCCCGTCTGCAGCGGTATTTCGTGGACCCTAAGGAAGCAAAGCTCATGCAATGGCACGCGGAAAGGCAGAAGCCCGAAGAAGATCCAGAGATGGGCTATATGCTGACACACCCTTCAGACGCTGGACAGTGGCAAGCATTGGACATCGCCTTCCCTAGGTTTGGGGGCGACGCAAGGAACATCAGGCTGGGTATGAGCACCGATGGACTCAATCCGTTCGGCAACCAGAGTAGCACGCATAGCACCTGGCCTGTGTTTGTATGGCCTTACAACCTACCCCCGTGGCTGTGCACCAAGCAAAGGTACATACACCTGAGTATTCTCATTCAGGGGCCGAAACAACCAGGTGTCGACATGCATTTGTATCTCGGGCTGCTGAAAGAGGAGTTAGACACGTTGTGGAAGACGCCACCCCGTACGTGGGACGCCTACACTAGAACTTATTTCGATATGAGAGCCGCGTTGATCACGACGGTCACGGACTATCCTAGTTACGCATATGTATCTGCCCAGGTCGGCCACGGATTCAACGGCTGTGTGAAGTGCATGGACGATACCCCGCATCTACAATTACCAAGGGATCCCGGGACCTCGAAAACCGTCTACCCAGGTGCTCGAAGGTGGCTTCGCTTGGATCACCCGTGGAGAAAACGCGGTGATCTGTTCAATGGTAAAGATGAGCCCGATGGACCCCCACGCCCGAGGAGCGGCGCAGAAATCGATGATCTTCTGAAAAATTGGAAGGAGTGCCCAGCGCCGGGAAAGAAGCGACCGAAGCCAGAGCCGCTGCTCGGTGTATGGAAAGCGAGGTCTGTTTTCCACGACTTGCAGTACTGGAAGGTCCTCCACACGCCCCACAGCCTCGATGTCATGCACATTACGAAGAACGTTACCGAGAGTCTGCATGGCACTCTTTGCAACTCAGAAAAGTCCAAGGATGGACCGAAAGCAAGATACGATCTTAAACATTTTGGCATCAGGAAAGATCTTCAAGCCCCCGATACTGAAGACGACGATGATGATGATGATGATGATGATCATACTGAAGGGCTAAGAAGAACGCGGTGCAGCTTCCCGCTGCCTGCTTCACAACGAGTCCGGAGGAGCTCGAGCAGTTTTTTAGGTGCCTCCTAGGAGTGAAAGTTCCTCACGGTTACTCGGGGAATATAAGCAGATATCTGGACGTAGCGAAGAAGAGGTTCACCGGGATGAAGTCTCACGATTGCCACGTGCTAATGACGCAGATACTTCCCGTTGCGATCCGAGGCATAATGGACGAGCACTTCCGTGATACGTTATTTGGCCTTTGCAACTTTTTTGACGTTATCACCAGGAAGTCGATCGGCGTGAGGCAGCTCAAGATGCTACAGGATGAGATCGTGGTGATACTATGTGACCTCGAGATTTACTTCCCGCATGCATTCTGTGATATATGCGTCCATCTCCTTCTCCATGTCGTTGAAGACATCAAGCAGCTCGGCCCAACGTTCCTCCACAACATGATGCCTTTCGAAAGGCAGAACGGTGTCATGAAAGGATACGTTCGCAATAGGGCCCGTCCAAACGCAAGCATTGCCAAGGGGTTTCTAACCTACGAGTGCATCTCCTTCTGCCAGAATTATCTAAGCACCGAGGACGACGAGGATCATGTTGGTCTACCCCCAGGACGCACCTCGGGAGGCTCGCTGGAGTCGGTCACCGCGAGGGCTACCGCTCAGTCCATGTCGGCATTGAAAACCGACGCGACGACTTTGAGAGGGCTCACCGGGTCGCGCTACAACACTTAAAACTGATCGAACCTTTCGTGCAAGAGCACAAAAGCATGGTCGAGCAGAATTACATCGATATGGGCCGGCCGAGGAAGATGGGAGACGTAACCAAAAAGCACAACTCCAGCTTCACGCGTTGGTTCAAGCAAACTCAACTGGTTGAAGCACAGAGAAAAAGGCCTTCTACCGAAGATGAAAAACTCATATACACCTTATCACAGGGACCCGCGCATAACGTAAGGACCTACCAGGGGTACGACATAAACGGTTACAGATTCTACACCGAGGAAAAGGACAGAAATAGTGAAAATCAAAACTCAGGAGTAACTATGCTGTCATACGCCGATGACGAGACTAATGTCAAGGAAAGATTTTTTGGAAGGATCGAGGAGATATGGGAGCTCAATTACTGTGGAGAGACGGTGCCAATGTTTCGTGTGAGATGGGCCAAGAAGGTCGAAAAAGAAGGCCGATATTTCACAACCATGGTTATACCCGATGCAAAATCGAAGAACGCATCCGTGAAAAATGAGCCATGGGTACTCGGTAGCCAAGTTGACCAATGCTTCTTCATCACCGATCCGTCGAGGCCTAGCCGTGTTGTCGTGAGGAGGGGCAAGAGGAGCATCATAGGAATGCAAGGAGACGCCAACAAGGAAGACTTGGACAAAAACGGTGACCCGAAGATGGAGGAGGAATTCGATAGGCACTTCGACATGCCTACTACTAGTAAAGTAAGAAGGAAGACCTCCCTACCCTCTAAAGGTTGTCCGTTCACGCGAAGAAATCTCAAGGTGGCCGGCATAAAGTATTCAACCGCCAACAACCGAAAGGGCAAGAAGATTGCGAAGAGACGCTAGAGCTCGGAGCGGGGACGAAGAAGATCTTTTTTTGGTCTATCACATGTGTGTGAGTGTGTGTGTTAGACAAGTACATGCATGTGTGTGTGAGAGAAACAAGAACGTACATGTTTGTAAGAGACAAGTAATTTATAATACTATACTAATTACTAAATAATGTTGTGTTATTTATTGAAATGTAACTAAAATATGAAAAAACGGAAGAAAAATTGTGTGGCAGCCAGGGTTCGAACCTGGCTACCAATTGGCTAACATTGGCCTTAACCACTGGGCTAGTGCTAAGTATCTGTCAGTACACAACAGTAAACCATTTTGTTTTGCTAAGTGTCTTAATTCTGTGGCGCACCATCCTTTAGGTGCGCCACATAATCCCTTAATTCTGTGGCGCATCTACAGGATGGTGCGCCACAGAATTAAGACACTTGGTGAAATAATCGTCTCGAACCATTCTTCCCCATGTGTGTGAGTGTGTTAGACAAGTACATGCATGTGTGTGTGTGAGAGACAAGAACATGTTTGCATGAGACAAGTAATTTATAATTCTCTACAAATTCCTAAATAATGTTGTGTTATTTATTGAAATGTAACTATAATATGAAAAAAGGAAGAAAAATTGTGTGGAAGCAAGGGTTCAAACCTGGCTACTAATTTATTTCACCAAGTGTCTTAATTACGTGGCGCACCATCCTTTAGGTGCGCCACGGGAATCCCTTAATTACGTGGCGCATCTACGGGATGGTGCGCCACAGAATTAAGACACTTGGTGAAATATCGACTCGAACCTTTCTTTCCCACTCACAGTAGCAGTTCTTCTTCCCCGACAAGCCCTAGCGCAACCGCCACCGCCACACCGCCGAGCGCAACCGCCACCGCCACACCGCCGAGCGCAACCGCCACCGCCACACCGCCGAGCGCAACCGCCACCGCCTAGCGCAGCCACCTAGCTCTGCGGCCACCGAGGAGGAGGAGGACCGCCACGTACCCCGCCGCCGAGCAGGACGCCCGAGCCCGAGCCGCCGCCACAAATCCAGGAGGAGGAGGACGCGCAGCCCGAGCCGCCACTGCAGAGGAGGAGGACAACGCCATCACCACCGCACCCTGCCACCGCCGCCGTTCGGTGAGAGTCCCTCTCCCCTCCCCACTCCCTTGTCCCCCTCCCCACTGTCTTGTGCCCGAATATGCTTTTGAGAGTTGATTTAGTTGTCCAAACAAGCGCACTCAACATTATCTCCTGTTCTATCCTTTCTAGCATGGAGTTTTGGACAAATTCAGAGAAATTGATGATTTCTGTTCTAGCGTTTAGATGGCTATTTTCTTTGTTGTAGAATCAGTGGTGCTTTTCTGGCCTCTAGTGACTTATTTACATAATGTAGAGACATTATACTCTATGTGAAGAAATTTAGTAAATGCATGAATTAACATTGTAAAGTTTGAAAATTGGTATGTAAGGGCACTAGGTTGAGTTGTAGAACATGATCACATTGTCTCAGCAGGCTGTCCTTATTTTTTGTGTGTCAGATGCAATAATAGGTTGTCTGCTTGCTAATATGACCTTTTTCAGATTCTACATTCTTAAATTCCATGGAAGCCCTGAATAACTTCTCAGCCTAAAGTACTAATGTGTGATTAATTGTATTGGTGAAGTAGATGATCTGCAGCCAGAACTTCTAGACGATATTGACTTAAGCCACCTAAAGTAACCATTTAAAGGAAAATTAAAGCATTGCTCACTAACCTAACAGAATATTACCAATTAAAAGAAAATTAAAGCATTGTTCACTAACCTAACAGAATATTACCATTTAAAGGAAAATGAATGCATTGTTCACTAACCTAACAGAACATTACCATTTAAGTGAAAATGAATGCATTATTTACTAACCTAACAGAATAACAGTTGCTAGAAGATCCTCATTTTGTTTTCGCTATTTACTTTTTATTTTTATGCAACTTATGTGTCCTTATATGTTTTGCATGACAACAGTATTCTTTTGGAACTGTGGTGAACAGTGTGCTGTTCTAGAAGTTAGTTTAGTATGAATGCCTTCTATTCCCAATTTCCCATTAAAGGGTGAAGCATTCTGTTGTGTCTTCTGGCCATAAAATATAAATAATTATGTTCTCATTGCCACTACCTGACTTGATGAATTTTATCACAACTGAATTGCATTAGTACGACTGTACCAAATTCTCTTTCAATGCAATCATACCTAATGATTTTGCTCCATTTCACTATAAAAAAAGAGGATATAGCCGAACTGTGTTCAATTTGAGAATGACATTTCATTGACCAGATCAAACTTTGAAAGTGATTTTTAGAAAGTTGGCCTAGTAGAGATCTGTGCAGTGGTGAAGCCTGTGTCCGGCCACCCCGGGTTGCTGCCTGGGCTCTGCCTAGTGCCTAGGAGCCTCCATGGAAATTATAGCAGAAACAAGGGATCATTTGATATTATTGCATCTATTTGAAGCAGAAAATATGAAGCTCCATTTGATAGAAGCAGATATTGCATTTATTTGTGCTGATATGAAGCAGATAGAAAATGTTATCTATTAATGGAAATGAATAAGGTTCTCTGGTTTGAAGTGCTAGCTTTCATAATGTTTTAATGTACTCTGGTTTTTGTAGTGCTCCAGGTTGTGTAGTACTGCTCCAGGTTGTAGTGCTCCAGGTTGTAGTGCTTTAGGATTTTTGTAGTGCTCCAGGTTGTAGTGCTCCAGGTTGTGGTGAAGTTGTGCTCCAGGTTCCATTTGATACAATATAGTGCTCCAGATTTTTGTAGTGCTCCAGGTTGTAGTGCTCCAGGTTCCATTTGATACAATATATATGAAGTTGTGCTCCAGGTTGTAGTGCTCCAGGTTGTGCTCCTTGCAAAATATGCTGAAATAGATGCTTGAAGTTGTGCTCCAGGTTGTGGTGAAATAGATGCTCCAGGTTGTGCTCCAGGTTGTGGTCAAAATATGTTGGCTTTTGTTTGATGTATTGTAGATGGGCAACTTTGTATGGTCGATATATGGTGGATATGTTGGATATATGGTGTATATGGTGGATATTTTTGCAGGGATTTCATTGAGTTGCCCATTTCCCCCGAAGCATTGATTAACTTCCGTTTCGGTTGAGAAATGGGCACTCCTACGTAGAAAAATTAGCAAAAGTCATGCCGAATTTTTTTGTTGACTTTTGTACTAACTTGTTGCCTCTTTTTAATGAAGTGCAAATAAACATGTCGGGCAGCACTTCTAAGCCCAGGAGCCAGAACGAAGAAGCGAGAGAGGCCAACAAGGACTTCTGGGAGGGCTACGAGCAGCCCCGGAAGGCCGCCGCCGAGTCGCCCGGCGATGAGGAAGAGGGCCGGGACGCCGCCTCCGAGGGAGAGGGCCAGGAGGCCGCCGACGACACCGACGAGGGCCGGGACGCCGCCTCCGAGGGAGAGGGCCGGGGGGGCGCCGCCGACACCAGCGACGATGACGATAACTGGGACGCCGCCGCCGAGACCGGTGAAGAGACGACCGGTGAAGAGAACGCAGCCAACCGCACGGAAGGTGATAGCGGCGGCAACCCTCAGGAGGGTAAGAAGAAGAGGACGGCGAGGAGGCCAAGGAGGGATCGGAGGCCGCAAGTGCTCGCCAACGTCACCGATCATTTCACGGTAGTGATGCGGGGTGGCCTTCGGACACCTCCACCTCAAGACCGTCAAGTGCAGCCCCGCCTATCGTCGACGCTACACCATGGCCAAGGAGTCCCCCAAGTGGACCAACAACACAAACCCCCGCCATATATGTCAAGGTGAACCCTTTCCTCTCTATGGTCGACCTCAACACCAACTTGAATGGTATGCTACCTCATGCCTATCATCATTGTATCTATAGGTGCCGACATCGACAAGGACCAAGAGAGAAGGAACTCCCATGGTGCAAGGAAGAGAGAAGAAGAAGGAAAGAAGAGAAGAAGGAAGAGGAAGAAGAGGCGGGAGGAAGAGGCCCAGCCTGGCCGGTCCAGGACCCGGTCAGACCGGACCCACAACCGGACGACCCGGTCCACGAGCCCGGTCAACCGGCGCAAACCGCGCAGCTCCCTCGTGCGGACGACGACCGGAAACTTCGCAGATTTCCGGTTTGCGCCCGGTCGACCGGACCCAGGACCGGACAGCCCGGTCACAGGCCCGGTCAGACCGGACCCAAACCGGATCTGACGGGAATGACCCACCAAACTGCCTTAACTTATCCATTCGCGTACCTGTTCGCCCTTGCTGGCCATGTGTGCCTATATAAGTAGCTTGGACCCCTCCTTTACCCCTTAGACTTGTTTTGAACTCAAACCTACCTTTGAGCTTAGTCTCCCTTGGGTATCATCCCTCTGTAATCAAGGCACCTTGGTTGTTGACTTTGATCTTGTTGAGTGAGATTCTAGTACTAATTACTCTCTCTCTCTCCCTCACCAAGCTCTTCCTCTCCAACCCCAATCTCTCTCTGGGAATTCTGCCACGTGCCTCTTCCTCGGAGATTCTATTGGCGTGGTCCATCGAGCCACGGAGGTAAGCATCGGGTGTATCGGGTTGGTGTGCGTGCGTGAGTCTCGGAGTTCCTCGTGTTCGTCGTGTTCTTCGTGTTCCTCGCGTTCTCCCATCTCTCCCCTTGGTTTCGAAGTCAATCCGCGAGATCGGGCCACACACGGGGTCTTAGACCTCATCAGGTAGTCTCCGAAAGTGGCCTACCCTTGGAGCCTTCGTGGGTTGCCAAAGGGTACGGCATGCAACTAGGGTGCATCGTCCGTGAAACCGTGCCGATCCTAACTCAGGACCTCAGAAGCAAGGAGAACGAGGCTCTCGCCCAATCCCTCCTCCAGAAGCTTCACCAACGATACATGTTCCCGGAGCCGTTCAATAAGAAGGTGGACTCTTTAGCTCTCACGAAGATGAGCACCGCCTTGAGCAGCTGGAAGAACTGGCTGAAGAAAAAGATCGATGCCGGTGAAAGCTGGGATAGGATATGTACCAAAGACCCGTCGCTCTCCTTAGAAGAATTTAATGCATTCAAGTCTTACTTAGAGAGTGACAGTGTTAAAAAATGGACCGCCTGGGGGAAGAAAATGCGGGAGTGGAACTTAGGGACCCACCATTGCGGAAGCGGCGGTTACCGAGGAAAACAGCCCACTTGGGACAAGGAGGATGCCGAGATGGTACGTCTGGGGAAAGAAAACCCCTGGCACAAAATCCAGGATGAACATGCTAAGAACTTTGTCCGGTCCCGCTACTACTTAGACTGGAAGACGGGGGAATTTATTACGGATCACGAAGACGTGAGGGATTTCGAGAAGTACCTGGTAAGGATAGTTCTATATTATTTCGCTCATCTTATCAGGCAATGAAGCCAAATGGGCTAACCTTAAGTTCCTTTGTCTGAAGGATGAAGAGTTGACGAAGGCTGGCCCGTCGTCCCAGGGGTCGACGGAACCGTGGGACACGCCTTTCAATAGGGCGATGAACAAATACAAGGAGAGGGAGCTGGACAAGCCACCGACGTCGGGTGGCCGTGTTTCCGGCTTTGGCACAAGTATGAAGCTATCCGAGTACTATGGATCAGATGCCAAGACGAGAAAGCTGGAGAGGAGGTCGTCGGCTAAGGATAAATCCGAGGTTCAGGAGCTGAAGAAGAAGGTGGAGACACTAGAGAAGCTGGTGGCCGAAAAGCCTATGGAGAACACGGAGATGATGAATAAGTTATTGGACGAGAAGATCCGACAGATCATCCCCCCTGGGTTGATGGAGGGGTTAGCTGCTTGGAATGCGGGAGGTCAAGTGGGGCCGATACATGTGCCCAGCATCAGCGGCAGCAGCTCAAGCTTCCACGTGTCGCCGACGGTGCCGCTCCACCCGACGCCGGCGTCGGGGCTCCACCAGACGCCGCCGCTCCACCCGACGCCGCAGCTCCAACCACCGCCGCAGCTCCAACTGGTCGCATCGACGCCCCCAACCGCCGCCCTTGTATCGACAGTAGCCGAGATCGACGCCATCAAGGAGGTAAACTCATTAGTTACTCCTTCGCGTCATCTTCTTTAACTATATATGCCTTTCGTGACTGCCATCTCACGATGCCCAACATGGCGCCCCTGACTCAGGATGAACCATGCATATTTCTGCAAGCGGTGGAGCCCGGCGGCAAGTTGGTGGAAGTTGCTAGCGGCCATGTCATGGCTTCCCGCATTATGCACGGCGCTAGATTGGCGGAAGACGTGGCGAAGGTCAAGTTGGTAATGGTAGTGCCGGAGTACCGCTACGCCATGCCCCCCTTTCAACCTCCGGGCACAGACGAAGGCGACGTTTTGCCCCTTGGGATTGCACCTCATGGGTTATGAAATGGCCGAAGAACCAGATTCGTCTGGGGGGGGGGGGGGTCTTCCGAGTGCTAAGAAAAGCACCGGCGCCACCTCCCCTATCATCCGGCCCAAGATCGCCAGCGTCGACGACACCCTTAAGGAACCGGCGGTCGCCGCCCCCACTACCCTGAAGGAACCGGCGGTCGTCGCCGCCACCCGGAAGGAACCGACGATCGCCGCCACCACCACACGCCACAAATAGTTGTTGGGAGCGCTACCGCAACGACCGTCAACTAGACGCACGGAACGCCAAGCGGCGGCATCGCAACCGCCACCACCTAAGGTCCAGGACATGGCGCCACTTGATGGCAACGATGCAGATGATGATGATGACATCGATGCCTACATCAACACTGGCGCCTGCAGCCAAGATATGTACATGCCTCCTATGGATGAACAAGCCTTCCGCACACACGGCGATCAACTTGGTCGTCCCCCTACAGTGATGAAGCAGCGCCTGGTCTTCACGGGTCTTTCTCAAGACACTCCTCCGGAGGCTGGCAATCCAGCTCAAGTCAAGCCTGCTAACGTTTTCAGCCCTAACACGCTGCGTAAGACGATCATCGGGGAGCCACCCAAATCAACCCCAGCGACCTTAGAAGCACCACCAGCACCCGAAGCACCACCATCTGCACCACCAGCACCCCTAGTAGGTCAGGTGAAGAAGGCAAGGAAGAGAGGAGCCAAGAAGGGCGCATCTTCGAGCCAGCCTGCTCCTAAGAGGATCCGGGCCGACGACATGGTACCACCTACACCGGATGGCTTGCCCCAGTGTCATGAAGCTGATGGTAACCGATATCGCCTCCGGACATGGAACACCTCGCAAGTGGACCAATGCTCCCTTTGCAGAACACTATTATTTATCTAGAGAGCGTCCTTCTTAAAGAAAAGGATCCAAATTACCCGGTGTTCTCGGTCAAGGTGCCGTCCGACCAGACCTTCGTCAATGAAGACCCCGCGGATATCTTCTTCATAGCGTTCGAGGACGTCTTCAACCTATTTCACTCGAAACGGCTCGACTATAACTTGGTCCGCCTATACGCGATCAATCTTCAGATGAAGATCAACAGAGAGAGACCCCGCCACATCGCGGTAGCGGATCCCTACTACATGCGCGATAGCCAGCTCCAGGACGGCTCAAGGACACGGACCAAGGCGGTGCGATACCTCCAGAACTTCATGCTCATGTACAAAGAGAGCAACACCATTCTTCTGCCTGTCTTTCCCGAGTAAGAACACATCCGCTCACGGCCGTCGTAACTTATGCTTTCTTATATATTTCTTCCATTGCCGATCATTTCCAACATTCCATTTCAATTGCATGTGTTGAGCAGGGACAAATACTGCACACTCATCATCCTAGATCCGAAGTGGTCACTAGCCCAGTATTTCGACTCGTCGAGTACGACGACGAAGAAAGACTACAAGAGAATAAGGGGTGTTCTCGATGAGGCTATCCTTGGCTACTCCAAAAATGGAGGCACCTTCGACAAAAATGGGCAACATATCAGGCCGGACACTAAAAAGCCCGGGTTCAAGCACGTGATCGACTTCCCTTGTGTCAAGCAGCCAGCTGGCAGCATTAAGGAGGCCTTCTATGTCCTCCATCACCTTAAAGGGTTTGTCGAGGATGCGAGATGATGTCTTTGCCACCTAGTAAGCGAGACCCCATTAAAATGTCGAGGCAAATCAATGATGATGATCTTAGAGAAGACTTCCATCGCATCCAAGTAAAGCTCTAAATTATCTTACAAGATGTATCCAACTCATCGGGGCTCTTACACCAACTCAGAGGGTTGTCTAAGAGGGATATCGAAGAACGCCTACATAGGCAGGGTGATGGAAGGACGTGGACGACGAAGGACTTGTACAAGCCGTTCGCGGAGCCGCTCAAGAAGACGTCTCGTTGACCGAGGCCGGTGTGCCTAGCATTACTTTGAATCGATGGACAATTTGTACCGTGTTGTAAACTAAACTTGCTTAATTTGCTCGAAACGGTGGTCGTCGTTGTTGGACTTCAATTACTATTGTAGTCGTTATCGTTGAACCATATTACTTATGTGATACCGATGCTATATGTCTTTTAGGTTTATTATTATTTCCATGCTTTAATTCTTGTGAATATGTATGCATGTGAACCCTCTAACTCTTTCCATTGCGTTATATACTAATATGCCTTGTGTCCATAGAGATGACGTACTACGTCGTGTTCGAGGGGCGGGTTCCAGGAGTGTACGAGGAGTGGGAGGAGTGCAAGAAACAGGTGCACAAGTTCAGCGGCAACTGCTACAAAGGGTACCCGACTAGACACGAGGCGGTTGCCAAGTGGAGGGCGCACCAAGCGAACAAGAGCAAGATGAAGACCTTCCTTGTGCTCTCGCTCTTGCTCACCATCGTCGCGGCGGTACTCTATTTCATCCTAGTGTAGGCGGCGGCCGGTGTCACTTCGTTTGTATCTTGAGATGATGAGAACTTTCTTAATTTGCATGGATTATGAGTTGTATGGAGCTATATGTATAACTCGATCGGGCTCTAAGTAATGTGATGATGATGTGATGATTATATATGTCCATATTATATCGGCAACTGCTACAAAGGGTATCCGACTAGACACGAGGCGGTTACCAAGTGGAGGGTGCACCAAGCGAACAAGAGCAAGATGAAGACCTTCCTTGTGCTCTCGCTCTTGCTCACCATCGTCGCGGCGGTACTCTATTTCATCCTAGTGTAGGCGGCGGCCGGTGTCACTTCGTTTGTATCTTGAGATGATGAGAACTTTCTTAATTTGCATGGATTATGAGTTGTATGGAGCTATATGTATAACTCGATCGGGCTCTAAGTAATGTGATGATGATGTGATGATTATATATGTCTATATTATATCTGTCTATATTATATCAGTATATAACCTGTATACGCAGTATAAAACCAGTATAAAACCTGTATAATACACCAGGGAGCACAAAATCGAGTATACCTGTAGATTGTTCTGTGGCGCACCAAAATATAATTCTGTGGCGCACCTATTTCTGTGGCGCAGCTACATCTCATGCGCCACAGAACTACCTATTTCTGTGGCGCACGGGACCCAGTGCGCCACAGAAACCTTAATTCTGTGGCGCACAGCCAGATGCGCCACAGAAACCTTATTTTCATGGCGACGTTTCTGTGGCGCACCACCCGTGCGCCACAGAAGCCCATTTTCGTGCGCCACTGATGAGGCTTTTCCTACTAGTGCAAAAGTTATAGCGAGATTTATACTCCGCCATCATAGATCTTGCCATATCCATAAGAGTCCGGTTCTTCCTCTCCGCAACACCATTTTGTTGAGGGGTGTAAGCAGCGGAATATTGATGTCGAATCCCCTCTTCACTAAGAAAATCATTGAGTGTATAGTTCTTGAACTCGGAGCTGTTGTCACTTCTTATTGCCATAATGAGGAGATTGTGTTGGCGTTGCACCTCGGTAGCAAAGTCAATGAATATTTGTTGAGTCTCATCTTTCGTCTTGAGAAAGTAGACCCAAGTGTATCTTGAGTAATCATCAACAATCACCAAGCAATGTTTCTTCGCACCAAGACTTGCATGAGCAACGGGACCAAAGAGATCCACATGAAGGAGCTCCAAGATCCTCTTGGAAGAGATGATGGTCTTGCTTGGATGCGGAGAGTCATGCATTTTGCCTTCAACACAAGCCCTACAAACACGATCCCCTTTGGCAAAAGACACATTTTCCATTAGTCCCACAATATGGTTCCCCTTGTGAAGACTTTGCAAAGTTCTCATGTTGACATGGGCTAGGCGGCGATGCCACAACCAACCCACATCCGCCTTTCCAAATAGGCACATCGCACTTGTCGTGGTGGTCCCCGAAAAGTCCACCACATACAAGTTGTGTTCACGATACCCAACGAAAGCGAATTTTAGAGTCTTGCTCCACAAGAGGACCACAGTATCATTATCAATAAAGACGGCGAAACCCATCTTGCCAAGGGCGGAAACGGAAAGCAAATTGTAACCAAGGGTTTTGACAAGCATGACATCCACAAGAGTAATGTTGTGTGCAACCACAACCTTGCCAAAACCCAATACCTCGGATGTAGAATTATCGCCAAAGGAGACGGTGATATCATTTATGTTGGGCCTCAACTCCTTGACGAGGTTCTTTCCGCCGGTCATATGACTTGTACATCCACTATCAAGTACCCATTTTGAACCTCCGGCGGCATAGTCCTACATGAGATCAATTCTTGGATTTAGGTACCCATTTCTCAATGGGTCCTCTTTTGTTAGCAACAAGGGTCTTTGGGACCCAAATAGACCAAGCAACATAACCATCATATGGACCAACATATTTAGCATAAACATCACCATAATAATCTTTAAAAAGAACATAGTGAGGGTTATCAATTCCCGCACCATCATCATTAATGGTTTTCCCTTTTGGGGTTTCACCATTAGTGGTGACTTTCTCATGTGCGGGCTTGGCCTTTTTCTTGTTTTCCCTTTTAGCCTTGGCATTATAACCAAGTCCCTCCTTCCCATTGTTTGACCTTTGCTTACTCAAAAGATCATCCAAGGAAAGTTTACTTTGGGGAGAGGAGGCCTTAGCAAGTTCATCCTTCAACCTAGCATTTTCCTCAATAATATTTGCATGATCACATGAAGGAGTAGAGGTACTAGGTATGTCATATGAAGCAAGCCTAATTTGAAGTTGCTCATAAGACTTGGAGAGGAGAGAGTATTCACTCTTCAAGGCTTTGTGAGCCTTGTCTAGTTCATCTAGATCCTTCACAAGTTTCTCATGATCAACACCAAATTTGGCCTTTTCCTTTATAAGCACTTTAGTCTTAGCTCTAGGAAGATCTCTAGCTTTAGTGAGCTTGTTAAGTCTATCTTGAGGTTCTTCAAGATTTTCTGGCCTCTCTTCAAGAGATGCTATGGTTTCTTGACATTCCTCAAGAGCATTTTTAAGAGCATGTATTTCTAGAGAGTCTTCTCTTTCTATTTGGCACTTTTTCTCAAGGGTACCATTTAGTTGAGCTGTACGAACCATGAGATTTGAAACATGCTTCTTAGTGTTACCTTGTAGGTTAAGAATGAAATCATCAAATTCTAGCATTTCTTGTTTCACTTTTAGACTAGCAAGATCAACCCCTAGATCATTTGAAATGTTAGGCGTAGAGGGGTTAGGAGATGATACCTCGGAAGATTTAGCCATGAGGCAACTTTCTTCCTCCACATGAATGACCTCATTGGGAGATTCACTTGTTGATGAAGAGTTAGTGGAGAGGGAGGCAAGGGCAACCAATCCATTTGAGGTTGCATCTTCTTCATCATCAACATCATCATCTCCGGAGGTATACTCTTCTTGAGTTGATAGCACAATTGATGTGTCCAAGGTGGACCTTGCCATGAAGCAATGTGCATTCTAAAATTGAGGATTCTCATTGGGTGAATCAAAGAGAGAAGAAGAGGGAATGTTGGTAGTGACAATGGCGGCCACTTCTCTTGAGCTTTCCTCTTCATCATCACTAGCACTTTCAATCTCATCGGAAGAATATTCTTCTTTAGTCACTAGCACAATCCTTGAGGGCCTTTTGCCCTTCTTGTTCTTGTTATAGAATTTCTTGTTGGGAGGCTTTGAATACTTTCCCTTTGAGTCTTTGCTCTTGTCCTTGGGGATGAGCCTTCCACCATGAGTCTCCCTATTCTCATAGGGACATTCGGCAATGAAATGGCGCTTGTCATTGCAATTGTAGCAAGATCTTGTTCTTGGGCCCGAGCTTGTGGGACCCCTTGAGTTGTTTCTCTTGATGTTGTCTTCTTTGGCCTTGGATGGGTCAATCCAAAAGGTGTTTGCATGGAATGCCATGTGGTCATGGTAGTGGTGTTCCAAGTCTTCCGGATAGGACATGCTCCAAGATGCCCTATAAGATTCTTGAGGAATCACTTCTTCCACGGAGTTGACCACCAAGGCAAGGTTGGACCCTTTTGACATCCCAAGAGCACTATTGCGAGAATCATGAGAGTTTTGCTCAAGCACCTTGAGAGCTTGCATCTCGTGCACGGCTTGTTGAGAGGTGAGAGAGGAATAGCATTCTCTACCGACAAGAGTCTTGACATCAATAGGTTCAAATGGCATCATGCAATCGATGTACTTTTCCTTGATCCAAGAGTCATCGATGTGAGTGGCACCAACATTCCGGAAAGCATCGGCAACGGTGAGAAGTCTTCCATACATGACTTCATGATCTTCATCCGGTAGCCTCATGAATCCTTCGGCTTTATTCCGAAGAGCATTATACTTGTTCCTTCTTGTGCTCTCACTTCCAATGCAACTAGCGGCCAAACCATCCCAAGCATCCTTGGCGGTGGTGAAATGCCGAACACGAGACAACTCCTTTATCCCCACACTAGTTTGAATCATGTGCAAGGCGGTGTTGTTGAGTTGACTATCAACCGCTTCTCTTCTAGTCAACTTGTCGGGGTTGTAAGGCTTGAAGCCTTCCACGATGTTTCTCCAAAGTTCATTGGAGGCACTGCGAACATGAGAGCTAAACTCAAATTGCCAAGTATCGAAATCATTAACGGAAAACTTAGGTGGGTCACCCCGAATGTTTATATGAGGATGGGGAACCGGTATATCGGGAGATAGAAAGGGTGGAGCCACTCGATTGTAGCTCTCACCTCCACTAGTTCCCCTAGGAGATGCAATGGTAGATTTGATAGTGTTTAAGTTATCACCATCCACGGGTGTGGTAGCGGAGGGTAATACCGAAGCATCTCCCTCTTCTAACGCATCCGTGACATTAACCTCTTTGGTGGGAGCCACGGGACGGGGCGGAGTCAAAAGATCGGAAATCATCTTTCTCATGCTTTCCATTTGAGCTTCCATGGATGACCTCAACGAATTGATATCATCCATGGTGACCATCTTAGCGTCCCCTTCCATAGGTCCATCGTCCGGCATACTCTTAGGCGGTTAAGCCCGAATTAAGAGCCGAGGCTCTGATACCAATTGAAAGGATCGTATGCCGCACCTAGAGGGGGGGGGGGGTGAATAGGTGCTACCCAATTTTTAGTTCTTTTTCAATTTAGGCTTGACACAAAGGTAAATTCTCTAGATATGCAACTAAGTGAATTTACCTATATGACAAGGTAATCAACTACACAAGATATAGCTACACAATATAAGAGATAGAATAGGATAGAGGTAACCGAGAGTGGAGCACGCGATGACACGGAGATGATTCCCGTAGTTCCCTTCCTTTGCAAGAAGGTACGTCTACGTTTGGAGGAGTGTGGTTGCTACGAAAGCCAAACCAACAGCCACGAAGGCTTCACTCAGATCTCCTGTGAGCAACGCCACGAAGGCCTAGCCCACTTCCACTAAGGGATTTCCTCGAGGCGGAAACCGGGCCTTTACAAGGTTCTTGGGGCACACATCCACAACCGAATTAGAGGCTCCCAAATCTGTTACAACACAACAATCAACAACAATACATCAACACAAATCAACTAGGGATCCAAAGAGGAACACTAGCAAGGGGGCTCTCAACAAAATGAGGGGGAAATGCAAATTGCTTCGGTGAAGATGTAGATCGGGGTCTTATCCTTCGATTCTCCAAAGCACAAGGGATTTGAGTGGTTGAGGGAGGAGATCCGATGGATTTGGTGTTCTTGGTGGCTCAACAATGGTGTTTTGCTTTTTGGGGAAGAAGTGAGCAGCTGAACCATTGGAGAAGAAGACTATAAATACCACGTGGGGATCCTACCGTTGGAGAGAGCTGGCCGGTAGTACCTGCCAGGTTGGGCCGGTACTATCGCCCGCAGACGAATGGCGCGGCCAACCGAAGTGGGCCACATGGCCGAGAAGGGCCTGGAGCGCGCGGGCCGGGAGGGGAGGCCAGAGCCTCCGACCGGGGTACCGGCCAAGGTACCGCCGGGGCTCCAACTCCCCTGGCATCCATCTGAGCCACTCGGCTGCTCCCCGGTACCACGGGCGGTACCGGGACCGGAGCCTCCGGCCGTGGCCAGGCCGGTGGTACCGCCCGCAGCACCCTCTCCTCTTCTTTTCTTTTCTTCTCTTTTTCTTCTTTCCTTAATTTCTTCCTCTTTTCTTTGTTCTTCTTCTTTTCTTCTTTTCTCTTCTATTCTTTCTTCCAAAAAGAATCTCTCAAGGATAGCATAGCATATCTTCAAAATCTCTTCAACTTTTGGGCATACCGATCAACGCTACTGAAGGAGATATGCCCTAGAGGCAATAATAAAGTGGTTATTATATATCTTTATGTTTATGATAAATGTTTATATACCATGCTATAATTGTATTAACCGAAACATTGATACATGTGTGATATGTAAACAACAAAGAGTCCCTAGTATGCCTCTTAACTAGCTTGTTGATTAATGGATGATTAGTTTCATAATCATGAACATTGGATGTTATTAATAACAAGGTTATATCATTGTATGAATGATGTAATGGACACACCCAATTAAGCGTAGCATAAGATCACGTCATTAAGTTATTTGCTATAAGCTTTCAATACATAGTTACCTAGTCCTTATGACCATGAGATCATGTAAATCACTTATACCGGAAAGGTACTTTGATTACATCAAACGCCACTGCGTAAATGGGTGGTTATAAAGGTGGGATTAAGTATCCGGAAAGTATGAGTTGAGGCATATGGATCAACAGTGGGATTTGATCATCCCGATGACGGATAGATATACTCTGGGCCCTCTCGGTGGAATGTCGTCTAATGTCTTGCAAGCATATGAATAAGTTCATAAGAGACCACATGCCACGGTACGAGTAAAGAGTACTTGTCAGGAGACGAGGTTGAACAAGGTATAGAGTGATACCGATGATCAAACCTCGGACAAGTAAAATATCGCGTGACAAAGGGAATTGGTATCGTATGTGAATGGTTCATTCGATCACTAAAGTCATCGTTGAATATGTGGGAGCCATTATGGATCTCCAGATCCCGCTATTGGTTATTGGTCGGAGTGAGTACTCAACCATGTCCGCATAGTTCGCGAACCGTAGGGTGACACACTTAAAGTTGGATGTTGAAATGGTAGAACTTGAATATGGAATAGAGTTCGAATATTTGTTCGGAGTCTCGGATGAGATCCCGAACATCACGAGGAGTTCCGGAATGGTCCGGAGAATAAGATTCATATATAGGAAGTCATTTTATAAGATTTAAAATGATCCGGAAGGTTCTATGGAAGGTTCTAGAAGGTTCTAGAAAAGTCCGGAAGAAACCACTTTGGAAGGCGGAGTCCCAAAGGGACTCCACCTCCATGGCCGGCCAACCCTAGAGGGGTAGGAGTCCCAAGTGGACTCCCCTAAGGGGGCCGGCCACCCCCCCACATGGAAGGGGGAATCCCACCCCAAGTGGTATTCCCACCTTGGGTAGGTTTCCCTATCACATGGAAGGTTTTGGGTTCGGGTCTTATTCGGAGACTTGTAGTCCAACACTTGGGGCTTTCACCTATATAATGAGTGCCAAGGGGAGGGGGCCGGCCACCCCAACAACCACAAGGTGGCCGCACCCCTATAGTGGCCGGCGCCCCCTCTCCCCAAACCCTAGCCGCCCCGCTCCTCCACTTCCCCCACGCTTAGCGAAGCTCCGCCGGGTTTCTCCACCACCACCGACACCACGCCGTCGTGCTGCCGGATTCAAGAGGAGCTACTACTTCCGCTGCCCGCTGGAACGGGGAGGTGGACGTCGTCTTCATCAACAACCGAACGTGTGACCGAGTACGGAGGTGCTGCCCGTTCGTGGCGCCGTGATCAAGATCTTCTACGCGCTTTTGCAAGCGGCAAGTGAACGTCTACTGCAGCAACAAGAGCCTCATCTTGTAGGCTTTGGAATCTCTTCAAGGGTGAGACTCGATAATCTCCTCGTTGCTACCGTCTTCTAGATTGCATCTTGGCTTGGATTGTGTGTTTGCGGTAGGAAAATTTTTGTTTTCTATGCAACGAATCCCTACAGTGGTATCAGAGCCGTGTCTATGCATAGATGGTTGCACGAGTAGAACACAATGGTTTTGTGGGCGTTGATGCTCTTGTTATCTTTAGTTTGAGTACTTCGCATCTTTGTGGGATAGTGGGATGAAGCGGCTCGGACTAACTTTACATACCACGTTCATGAGACTTGTTCCTCGTTCGACATGCAACTTGTATTGCATAAGAGGCTTTGCGGGTGTCTGTCTCTCCTACTATAGTGAAGATTCAGTTTACTCTTCTATTGAAAACATTAGTATCAACGTTGTGGTTCATGTTCGTAGGTAGATTAGATCTCTATCGAAAACCCTAAACCACGTAAAATATGCAAACCAAATTAGAGACGTCTAACTTGTTTTTGCAGGGTTTGGTGATGTGATATGGCCATAATGTGATGATGAATATGTATGAGATGATCATTATTGTATTGTGGCAACCGGCAGGAGCCTTATGGTTGTCTTTAAATTTCATGTTGAGTAGTATTTCAAAGTAGTTGTAATAGTTGCTACATGGAGGACAATCATGAAGACGGCGCCATTGACCTTGACGCTACACCGACGATGATGGAGATCATGCCCGAAGATGATAGAGATCATGTCCGTGCTTTGAAGATGAAGATCAAAGGCGCAAAGACAAAAGGGCCATATCATATCACATATGAACTTCATGTGATGTTAATCCTTTTATGCATCTTATTTTGCTTAGATCGCGACGGTAGCATTATAAGATAATCCCTCACTAAAATCTCAAGATAATAAAGTGTTCATCCTTAGTAGCACCGTTGCCAAGACTTGTCGTTTCGAAGCATCTCGTGATGATCGGGTGTGATAGAATCAACAAGTGCATACAACGGGTGCAAGCCAGTTTTGCACATGCGGATACTAAGGTGGCCTTGACGAGCCTAGCATGTACAGACATGGTCTCGGAACACGTGATACCGAAAGGTAGAGCATGAATCATATGGTTGATATGATGAACACTTTGAGTGTTCGCCATTGAAATCACACCTTGTCTCGTGATGATCGGACTTAGGTGTGGTGGATTTGGTTCATGTGATCACTAAGACAATGCGAGGGATATTGTTTTGAGTGGGAGTTCACCTAGTTTTTTTAATTATGTTGAATTAAAATTTGAACTCAATTTGTCATAAACTTAGTCTAAACTTTTGCAAATATATGTTGTAGAGATGGCGTCCCCAATCAATTTTAACCAGTTCCTAGAGAAAGAAAAACTTAAGAGCAACGGTAGCAACTTCACCGACTGGTTCCGTCATGTGAGGATCTTCCTCCCTGGCGGAAATCTGCAATTTGTGCTTGATGCACCGCTAGGTGACCCTCCTGCAGAAACTGAAACCGATGAAGTAAAAGTTGTTTACGCGACTCGGAAAACTCGGTACTCTCAAGTTCAGTGTGCCATCCTGTGCAGTATGGAATCCGATCTTCAAAAACGTTTTGAGCACCACGATCCTCATGAGTTGATGAATGAGCTGAAAGCTATATTTGAAACTCATGCGGACATGGAATGCTATGAAGCATCGAAACATTTCTTCAGCTGTATGATGGAAGAAGGCAGCTCCGTTAGTGAGCACATGCTCGCCATGACCGGGCATGCGAAGAAACTCAGTGACTTGGGAATAGTGATTCCTAACAGACTGGGGATTAACCGTGTCCTTCAATCACTGCCACCAAGTTACAAGAACTTTGTGATGAACTACAATATGCAGAACATGAACAAGGAGTTACCTGAACTCTTTGGCATGCTAAAAGCTGCTGAGATTGAGATCAAGAAAGAGCACCAAGTGTTGATGGTCAACAAGACCACCAGTTTCAAGAAACAGGGCAAGTCTAAGGGAAAATTCAAGAAGGGTGGCAAGAAAGCTGCCACGCCTCCTATGAAACCTAAGAACGGCCCTAAGCCTGATGCTGAGTGCTATTACTGAAAGGAGAAGGGGCACTGGAAGCGTAATTGCTCCAAGTATCTGGCTGATCTGAAGAGCGGCCTTGTCAAGAAAAAGAAAGAAGGTATATCTGATATACATGTTATAGATGTTTATCTCACTGGTTCTCGTTCTAGTACCTGGGTATTTGATACTGGTTCGGTTGCTCATATTTGTAACTCGAAACAGGAACTAAAGAATAAACGAAGACTACTGAAAGATGAAGTGACGATGTGCGTTGGAAACGGATCCAAAGTCGATGTGATCGCTGTCGGCACACTTCCTCTACATCTACCTTCGGGATTAGTTTTAAGCCTAAATAATTGTTATTTTGTACCCGCGTTGAGCATGAAAATTATATCTGGATCTTGTTTAATGCAAGACGGTTATTCATTCAAGTCTGAGAATAATGGTTGTTCTATTTTTATGAATAATATCTTTTATGGTCGAGCACCTGAAAAGAATGGCTTATTTCTGTTAGATCTCGATAGTAGTGATACGCATATACATAACATTGATGCTAAGAGAATTAAACTGAATGATAATTCTACTTATATGTGGCACTGTCGTCTTGGTCATATTGGAGTGAAACGCATGAAGAAACTCCATACCGATGGATTACTTGAATCACTTGACTTTGAGTCACTTGATAGATGCGAAGCATGTCTAATGGGAAAAATGACTAAGACTCCATTTTATGGTATGATGGAGCGAACTCTCGACTTATTGGAAATCATACATACTGATGTGTGCGGACCAATGAGCGTAGCATCGCGCGGTGGTTATCGTTATGTTCTAACCTTCACAGATGATCTGAGTAGATATGGGTATATCTATTTCATGAAACATAAATCCGAAACTTTCGAGAAGTTTAAGGAATTCCAAAGTGAAGTAGAAAATCAACATAATAAGAAGATTAAATTTCTACGATCTGATCATGGAGGTGAATATCTGAGTTATGAGTTTGGCATGCATTTAAAGAAATGCGGAATACTTTCACAATTGACACCGCCGGGAACACCACAACGAAACGGTGTGTCCGAACGTCGTAATCGAACTCTCTTAGATATGGTTTGTTCTATGATGTCTCTTACTGATTTGCCGTTATCATTTTGGAGTTATGCATTAGAGACAGCCGCATTCACTTTAAATAGAGCACCATCAAAATCCGTAGAAACGACACCGTATGAATTATGGTTTAATAAGAAACCTAAGCTGTCGTTCCTTAAAGTTTGGGGTTGCGAAGCCTATATAAAGAAGTTACAACCGGACAAGCTAGAACCCAAAGCGGAGAAATGCGTCTTCATAGGATACCCTAAGGAAACTATAGGATATACTTTCTATCACAGATCCGAAGGCAAAATCTTTGTTGCTAAGAACAGAACCTTTCTTGAGAAAGAATTTCTCACTAAAGAAGTGACTGGAAGAAAAGTAGAACTCGATGAGATTGATGAATCTATACTCGTTGATCAGAGTAGCGCGATGCGGAAGTTGTACTGTACCGCCTACACCGGCAACAGAGGAAGCTAATGATAATGATCATGAAACTTCGAACGAGGAAACTACTGAACCTCGCAGATCGACAAGGGAACGTGCCACTCCTGATTGGTATGATCCTTGTCTAAATGTCATGATTGTGGATAACAATGATGAGGACCCTGTGACGTATGAAGAAGCGATGATGAGCCCAGATTCCAACAAATGGCAAGAAGCCATGAAATCTGAAATGGGATCCATGTATGATAACAAAGTGTGGACTTTGGTAGACTTACCTGATAGCCGTAAGGCTGTCGAGAATAAATGGATCTTCAAGAGAAAAACAGATGCTGATGGTAATATTACTGTCTATAAAGCTCGACTTGTCGCAAAGGGTTTCCGACAAATTCAAGGAGTTGACTACGATGAGACTTTCTCACCTGTAGCGAAGCTAAAATCTGTGAGGATTTTGTTAGCAATAGGTGCATTTTTCGATTATGAGATTTGGCAGATGGATGTCAAAACGGCGTTCCTTAATGGAGACATTGAGGAAGAGTTGTATATGGTACAACCCAAAGGTTTTGTCGATCCTAAAAATGCTGACAAAGTATGCAAACTTCAGCGTTCAATCTATGGACTGAAGCAAGCATCAAGAAGTTGGAACCAACGCTTTGATAAGGTGATCAAACACTTCGGGTTTATACAGTGTCATGGAGAGGCCTGTATTTACAAGAAAGTGAGTGGGAGCTCTGTAGCATTCCTGATATTATATGTAGATGACATATTATTAATTGGGAATGATACAGAACTATTAAGCAGTGTAAAAGGTTATTTGAATAATAGTTTTTCAATGAAAGACCTTGGTGAAGCATCGTATATATTAGGCATCAAGATTTATAGAGATAGATCAAGACGCCTAATAGGGCTATCACAGAGTACATACCTGGACAAGATTCTAAAGAAGTTTAGAATGGATGAAAGCAAGAAAGGGTTCTTACCTATGTTACCAGGCAAGGTTTTGAGTAAGACTCAAGGACCGGCTACAGCAGAAGAAAGAGAAAGGATGAGTAATATCCCCTATGCCTCGGCAGTAGGATCTATCATGTATGCCATGCTATGTACTAGACCGGATATAGCACATGCTGTTAGTTTGACTAGCAGATATCAAAGTGATCCAGGAATGGAACACTGGACAACGGTCAAGAATATCCTGAAGTACTTGAAAAGAACTAAGGATATGTTTCTTTGTTATGGAGGTGACCAAGAGCTCGGTGTAAGTGGTTACACCGATGCAAGTTGGAACACTGATCCTGATGACTCTAAGTCACAGTCTGGGTACGTGTTTATATTGAATGGTGCTGCAGTAAGCTGGGCAAGCTCGAAGCAGTGCACGGTGGCAAAGTCTTCAACAGCATCAGAGTACATAGCGGCTTCAGAGGCTTCATCAGAAGCGGTATGGATGAAGAGGTTCATTGTAGAGCTCGGTGTGGTTCCTAGTGCATTGGACCCACTAGTCATATACTGTGACAACATGGGTGCCATCGCCAATGCACAAGAACCAAGGTCACACAAGAGGCTGAAGCATATCAAGCTGCGTTACCACTCGATTCGCGAGTACATCGAAGATGGAGAAGTAAAGATTTGCAAAGTACACACTGATCTGAATGTAGCAGATCCGTTGACTAAAGCTCTCCCTAGGGCAAAACATGACCAACACCAGAATGCCATGGGTGTTAGGTATATTACAATGTAATCTAGATTATTGACTCTAGTGCAAGTAGGAGACTGAAGGAGATATGCCCTAGAGGCAATAATAAAGTGGTTATTATATATCTTTATGTTTATGATAAATGTTTATATACCATGCTATAATTGTATTAACCGAAACATTGATACATGTGTGATATGTAAACAACAAAGAGTCCCTAGTATGCCTCTTAACTAGCTTGTTGATTAATGGATGATTAGTTTCATAATCATGAACATTGGATGTTATTAATAACAAGGTTATATCATTGTATGAATAATGTAATGGACACACCCAATTAAGCGTAGCATAAGATCACGTCATTAAGTTATTTGCTATAAGCTTTCGATACATAGTTACCTAGTCCTTATGACCATGAGATCATGTAAATCACTTATACCGGAAAGATACTTTGATTACATCAAACGCCACTGCGTAAATGGGTGGTTATAAAGGTGGGATTAAGTATCCGGAAAGTATGAGTTGAGGCATATGGATCAATAGTGGGATTTGTTCATCCCGATGACGGATAGATATACTCTGGGCCCTCTCGGTGGAATGTCGTCTAATGTCTTGCAAGCATGTGAATGAGTTCATAAGAGACCACATACCACGGTACGAGTAAAGAGTACTTGTCAGGAGACGAGGTTGAACAAGGTATAGAGTGATACCGATGATCAAACCTCGGACAAGTAAAATATCGCGTGACAAAGGGAATTGGTATCGTATGTGAATGGTTCATTCGATCACTAAAGTCATCGTTGAATATGTGGGAGCCATTATGGATCTCCAGATCCCGCTATTGGTTATTGGTCGGAGTGAGTACTCAACCATGTCCGCATAGTTCGCGAACCGTATTGTGACACACTTAAAGTTGGGTGTTGAAATGGTAGAACTTGAATATGGAATGGAGTTCGAATATTTGTTCGGAGTCCCGGATGAGATCCCGGACATCACGAGGAGTTCCGGAATGGTCCGGAGAATAAGATTCATATATAGGAAGTCATTTTATAAGATTTAAAATGATCCAGAAGGTTCTATGGAAGGTTCTAGAAGGTTCTAGAAAAGTCCGGAAGAAACCACTTTGGAAGGCGGAGTCCCAAAGGGACTCCACCTCCATGGTCGGCCAACCCTAGAGGGGGAGGAGTCCCAAGTGGACTCCCCTAAGGGGGCCGGCCACCCCCCACATGGAAGGGGGGAATCCCACCCCAAGTGGAATTCCCACCTTGGGTAGGTTTCCCTATCACATGGAAGGTTTTGAGTTCGGGTCTTATTCGGAGACTTTTTATTCGGAGACTTGTAGTCCAACACTTGGGGCTTTCACCTATATAATGAGGGCCAAGGGGAGGGGGCCGGCCACCCGCCACCCCAACAACCACAAGGTGGCCGCACCCCTATAGTGGCCGGCGCCCCCTCTCCCCAAACCCTAGCCGCCCCGCTCCTCCACTTCCCGCATGCTTAGCGAAGCTCCGCCGGGTTTCTCCACCACCACCGACACCACGCCGTCGTGCTGCCGGATTCAAGAGGAGCTACTACTTCCGCTGCCCGCTGGAACGGGGAGGTGGACGTCGTCTTCATCAACAACCGAACGTGTGACCGAGTACGGAGGTGCTGCCCGTTCGTGGCGCCGTGATCAAGATCTTATACGCGCTTTTGCAAGCGGCAAGTGAACGTCTACCGCAGCAACAAGAGCCTCATCTTGTAGGCTTTGGAATCTCTCCTCGTTGCTACTATCTTCTAGATTGCATCTTGGCTTGGATTGTGTGTTTGCGGTAGGAAATTTTTTGTTTTCTATGCAACGAATCCCTACAGCTACATCATACAAATCTTATATAACAAAATGATCATATAAAATTATTGTCATCAACACCAAAACCACAAATAAAATATATATGTCCTTTCACCAGGCACGAGTGGTACCTCCACCCAGCGAAGGGTGGAACCTCCAGCCAGCGATGAGTGGAACCTCCGGCGGGCCACCAGCGGAGTCCCCCATCCCGATCGGCCACCACAGCAGCGCCACTACCGCCCAGCTCCCACTGCCGGTATCGCCCCAAGCCGCCGGTAGCTCCACCCAAAGCTACCACCCACCCATCTCCACCGCCGGCCATCACCACCGCCCCTCTTCACCGCTGGCCATCACCGCAGCCCCTCCCCACCACCGGTAAACACCGCTGCTGCCCCACCACCACCGCCACAGCAAGCTCACCGATACCACCACTGGCATACCACCGCAACCGCCGCCAAGCTATCGTGACCCTATTTTCCGCTAACTTGTGTTTGCTTGTTCCGGTTTGAGTGCCCTGTGTGTGATACTAACCCGCAGCTCCTAAGCAAGCGACGACATCCTCGGCACCCCGAACTTACAACCGTACGTTTGACTCCACCACTATCATCGCAAGTTGGTGTTCATCACCGCCTACACAACTTAGGTATAACTTGCATTGCCTTGTAGCCCCTCTTAATTTGCGATCTATCCTATCGAGCATTGCTTATCAACTGTTGCGAGACATTGCACTTGGCCCTGATTGTGAGGTGTGTGTGTAGTGTCGAGTAAAGCTTATAAGCAAACACTCGTGTGGCAAAATAGCAAAAGCAAGGCTAACGCTAACATAGTGCGAGAAAAAGGCGGAAAACACAAAAGGAGCAAAAGAGTGCAAGAGCCACCATATACAAAAGAGTGCAAGTGCCACCATAGAAAAAAAACAATCATAAGCTTTTAAGAAAAATAGAGAGAAGAGAAGAGAGGCCGCGTGTGAATCTTGTTGTCATTCATTTTGCAGCCAAAGCTTTGCCTCTCATTGAGTTAGTGTGACAACGAGCACCACCTTTGCTAATTGGTTCTTGTTTTTATTCCGCTCATTCCTTGGTCGCACTAACCCCGTTCATCTCGTGTGTGAGTTCCACATCCTTTCCGTGTTTATAGTGATCATCGCTTTGACATTTGATTTTTGGATTTCACCCACTCTTAACAATAAACTTGATTTCGGATTCCGTCTCTTGGCTTTCCACCATACTAGACTACTACCATATTTGCTAGCATTTGCATGTGCCTTTGCGTGTGTGCCCGACACAATTGGTTTTTCTCTCGGTTTGATTGATCGCCCTGATACTATCATACCAAGGTAAGGTTGCGAGGTAGTGTTCTTCCACTAACATACAAAACTTAGCTTTTGTCTTCACATCATGGATAGCGAAAAAGAGGCTACGGAGGACTACATGGAGTACTTCGAGGATGATACCTCCGCAAGCACCGCGGATGTGGAGGAGCATGTAGAGCTCGACACCGAATATGGCTTCGCAAGCATCGTCGACATGACTGACATCGAGGAGCTCTACACCGACAATGGCTCGCAAAGCATGGACGACATAGTGGAGCAATACCACGAGTACGACATCGACACCATGGTGGAACCTCAACTCGCCTCCACCATGAACAACACCGGTGCTTCGAAGTACCCCCACTTGGACAATGGAGCTATCGAGCTCATCATATGGATCACCAAGAGCGTCCCCAACATGATCGTCATCGACACTCTTCTCCGAGCTCACAAAGGCGCCAAAAGCAACATGCCAAGGCACATGAGCCATCATCTAGGCATGCCGAGGATCGTCATCGACACACACCATCGCATGATCATCGTCGAGCATCACCACCTCATGGAATTCATCAACATACGTCACCACATGATCATCGACGACACATGTCAACTCATGATCGCCATAGACCAACATCTTCCAATGATCGTCGACGACACCTCTCAAGCCATGGTGATGATGCTAGAAGACCAGATCCCCGACATGAAGGTGACAAACACCATCATAGGGTGTCTACCACTCCAAGGATGGCAAGTGCACATCAAGCGGACCTTCCTCATAAGGTGACTTCCACTTCTTGTGCCACCACCACAATGTCCCCTACCTCGTCATATGCCTATGGACTCCGATGCTACAAGTGCATGCAACAAGGCCACCATCCACGGGAATGTCCCAATCTGCTATGTGATGTGTGAATGGACAAGGTTCACATGACATGGCAATGCACAACGCCAAGCGCCAAGAAGCTCCACTTCAATGAGCTACATGCCCAAGCCAGCAAGATGTCTATGGCGCCTACACTTCAAGACGAAGATCAACAAGGCCAACTCAAGGGTGAAGTTGATCCGAGCCTAGCCCTCAACGACACTAGGGCGCCACCACTTGAGGACAATTTGGGAGGCGATGGAGTTGAGCAGGGTAAGCATGTGATTTTCCCTTCACCAATGGAGGCACATGGAGATGAGCAAATTGAGCCCACTCCTATATGCTTGATTGATGAGTTGGTACTAATCCCATGTGAGCATGCGATAGTGAGTTGAGTGAGAGCGATAGTGAGTTGAGTGACTCCCACCCCATATGTGAGATTGAGTTCTTCCATTTGGAGGACATGAGTGATACACCGAGTGAGTTGAGAGAGGTAGTCGATAGGACCATGGAGGCCATAACATCTTCTAACACCTTAACCTCTCCCTCTATCGTGGCTTCTCATGTTGCACTAGGTTCCATGGATATCGAAGCTCCGGTCATGAACAAGAAGATGTAGATGGTGCATGAAGATCACACCACACCATGCTTATACGAAGATGAGGATGTCAGCCACGTGAAGCCTACCACTACAACAACACCAACGTCAAATGAGTCGGACTACCAAGGTAACATCAAAGGTGTTCATGATACCATGATCCTACGAAACCAAGGTTTAATCGACCAGTAGGAGAAAGGCGTGACTTCTGAAGGTGTTGTTGGCTGACTAGTGGCAGGGCGCACTACCGGTGTCAACAACAACGTGGAACCTGCACACAACACAACCAAAGTACTTTGCCCCAACTTACAGTGAGGTTGTCAATCTCACCGGTTTGTTGAACACAAAGGATTAGACGTATCGAATGGAAGGAGATGTTTGCAGAAAGTAAACATAACATGATTGCAGTTGAATTTATCAGTAAAGGAAATAGGACTGGGGTCCATAGTTCATTAGAGGTGTCTCTCCATAAAGAAATAGCTTGTTGGGTGAATAAATTACAACTGGGCAATTGACATAATATCGACCATACATGGCAAGATGATTACTATGATATTTGGTATTGGGCATTACAACATAATATATAGACCATAATCCAACTGCGTCTATGACTAATAATCCACCGTCAGGTTAGCGTCCGCACCCCTTCCAGTATAAAGTGGCAAACAACAAACTATCGCATTAAGCAATGTGTGTAAAGTAAACAATAGAGTTACCCTTGGATAAAACATTGTTGTTTTCTCCCTAGTAGCAACATCACATCTACAACCTTAGAAGTTATAAAGTCACTCTCCCAGGAAACTAGGGGCATGAACCTACTATCGAGTATAAATACCCCCTCTTGGAGTCAAAAGTGTCCACTTGGCCAGAGTTTCTACTAGCAATGAAGAGCATGCAAGATCACAAATAACATATGACATGAATATATAATCAATCTCAACATAGTATTCAATATTCATCGGATCCCAGCAAACCAAACATAGAGGATTACATAAAGATGATCTTGATCATGTAAGGCAGCTCACAAGATCGATACATGAAGCACAAAGTGGAGAAAACAACCATATAGCTACTGCTATGGACCCATAGTCCAAGGATGAACTTCTCACGCATCACTTCGGAGGCGGCATGGCGATGTAGATGTCTCCGGTGATGATTTCCCCTTCCGGCAGGGTGCCGGGAAGAGCTTCAGAACCCCCCGAGATGGGTTCGGTGATGGCGGCCGCGACTGCACTTTTCGTGGACGGAGGTTCGGGTATCCAGGGTTTTCCCGAGAAGATGTATAAATAGGCAGAGTAATTAGGTCCGTGGGGTGCCTGGTGGCCCCACACCTACCCTAGGTGTGGGCCAGGCCTAGGCCGCTCCTAGGGGTGGTCTGGGCGCCCTGGTGCGCCTCTTCATCCCCCCTTTGGACTTCGTCTTTGTTTCGGTAAAATATTGACTTCGGCTTTTGTTTCGTCCAATTCTGAGAATATTTCCTGTACAACTTTTCTAAAATACAAAAACAGTACAAAACAGGGAACTGGCACTGTGGCATCTTCTTAATAGGTTAGTGCCGAAAATCATGTAAATGTGCAACGAAGTGTAAGCAAAAAACATATGAATTGGTGTAAAACAAGCATGGAGCATAAAAATTATAGATACATTGGAGACGTATCACGAGGTTCCTTGTTAGTGGTGTCGTTTATAACGACCCAGAAAAACCCTAATACTCCCTCCGGTTCATATTAATTGACTCTAATATGGGTGTATCTAGACACATTTTAGTTCTAGATACATCCATATTGAAGTCAATTAATATGAATCGGAGGCAGTATTAGATTTTTCAACGCTGCTTGTTTTTCTGTGTCGTTCTAAGGTCATAGCATCAAGCATCATATCATCCATGTTTTTACAAAATAAAAATATTTTATAAAACTTAATTATTTTATTTACTCTCTCTCACCTCTCTGTTTTTATTCGAATTGTGTTTGAGTTTAAACTCTAGTTTCAATTATTTTGCAAAAAAATTTGAAAAAATAAAAAGGTTTTAAAACAAAATAAAAATAAAAACACTAAACCCTCCTCTTTCCCTGGGCCTCTCCCTGCTTCCCTGGGCCTTCTTTTCTCTTGTCCCGAGAAGCCCAGCCCATCCACCGCTGCGGCCCAAATCTCTTCTCAAGACCATACCGTTTCAATCCTGCCTTTTCCTTTGCTCTGTTCGTTCTCGTCAACGATGGACAACGGAAGCAGTGGACAGCGACCGCGCCGTGCTCGCACCATCCCCTCTGCGCGCGTGGGCTCCCCTCGACCTCGCTTTATCTGCAGCTGCAATCACCTTCCGTCCCGATCTAGCTTCCGTCCCCCTCCTTTTCTTCACTCCCATGAAAGGAAACGAAATGCACTACTGTAATAACCCAGAACATAGGAACAACGAAGGGTAGATTTAGAAATGGGATGTGCATTTCATCGCAAAATGGGGGAAATTTTCGTGCCTTATTGCAACTAAACCTAAGAGGGATCGAGGTTCTCTTTCATTTTGCACTTAGGGTTAGGCAATGTGAGTTAGGGAGATTGCGACATGATCTCTTTTGTATCTTGTTGATTTGGGGAATGATTTCATTTGACAAGTTATAATACATTGAACAATAAGCAATAAGCACTATAAAAATTGAATTCAAAATTCAAACATAACTTATGAATTCAAATGATTTTGAATTTCAACTTGAATATTAAATACAATATTTAATCAAGAATATAAACATTACATAAATCAAAAGCTCATAAGCAAAACTTAAGCTTTATTGATACACAACACAAATTACATTGTCTTTACAATATTCTTGATACAAGAATTGATGAATAATAAACAGAAATGAAAAAGGAAGATTACAATATTGACCTAAACTAAAACTTAGACTAAATAACTTGAAGAATATCTTCAGGGTCATATTCAACTTCAAAACCTGCAAAACAGAATAAGAAGTGCTAGCCAGAATGTTAAGTGTTAGGCAGAAATTCAGTTTGGACAGAATGAAGGTATAACAGAATTCAGTTTGGACAGAGGCACACTGTCACTGCACACTTGTGCTTGTCCAAAGCCTGGACAGCACAAGATAGGATCAAGCAGACCAGAACTGAGCACCACCAGAGGGCTCAAGTTTCAGCATATGAGAGCACACAGCTCATGTGTGCTGTGCAAGCCACAACAAGGCAATGCAAGAGCTTAGTCATAAAGCAAGCCAGGCTTGTGTGTCATGGCAAGAATAGAAGTAGGGCTCATATAAAAGGAGCACAAACCCTAGAACAGTGACCAGTCGACCAGATAAGGATTCACCAGGTAAGGGTGAAGCTAGAGCAACACAGTTCATCCAGTTCTTGCTCAAGAACAGAACCAACACACACAACCACTCAGCCACCAGAAATCATGGTGACCTAAGAAGATCAACCAAGACCTGGAGGTGAAGGGCTGTGACACAAACCACAAGTCTGCAACAACAAAATATTTCAATCTAGGAGCTGGAACAAGGTATACCAAGTTCCTGGAGAAGATCCAATGGATCTAATCCATAAATCATGCATGACATAGTCATGGGATTGAGCAGATGCTCAAAAGGGTAAATCATCACTTGGTTTTCACCAAGGATTACTGCCAGTCTAAAAGCCACTAAAATAGAAATCATCCAGATACAGATCTTGTGCACAGAAGCAAGATCTCATGCACAGATAGCACCAGTAGATGTTTTGCAATGAATAGCAGCTAGTAAAGACTACACAAAAAATGCTAAGCATATAACCATCAGTAAAACCCTAGAATTCTTCACAGGCAAGCATATTGGCATTCATAGTTAGTATGATCCCCAAATATGCAAGCAAAGATGAGTAGCCCACAAGATCCAACCAACCAAGTGAGCAACTAGTCAGTAGCAAGGCTACTGAGGTCACATCACACTTAGCACCATTCAAAGCAAAGCCAAATACAAAGCATCATTATCCAGAGATGGATTGAGATTCATTTGCTTGTCAAATAATCATAAACAGCAAATACAACACAAGCAAGTAATTTAATCATCACTGCATAAGCAGTTCATCATGAAGTAATTTATTCAAGCATGAATACATCACAAATCCATGCTATTTATTGACAGTAGCACACTGTGAGGCAACACAGCACAAGTTACTGCATCATAGCCACTGGATCAAGTCCAGAGAGCTAGGAAGAGCAACAACACACACATACAGTACGTAGCATAGTCATGCTTGAGCATCAGCATCAACAAGGAAATGATTCACTTAGCCACAGAAATTAATCAGCAACCAAGTCACTGACATTTAATTGATCAAATGGATCAATTGAGTCAAGTCAAGCCAAACAGAGAAGCTAGCCAACAAGACATGGTTGATCCAATGGATCATTGGCTTACACAGGAGGCACATAAGCACCTCACAGGCATCACTGGCATTCACAAGTGTCACAGATGCATAGCAGTACACCTAGACAAGCAAGTGTAAATTGACAGTAAGCATAGCAAGCTCATAAACAAGTGCAGCATGGCATAGCAAGCCCATAAGCATGAACAGCATGGCATAGCAAGCTTATAAGCAAGTACAGCATAGCATAGCAAGATCAGAGCATGATAGGAGCAATAGGCAATCAACACATAGCATGTACAGCAAGCAAGGCAACACTGGCCAGTACCAGAGATTGGTAAATTGGCCATAGCTTGCAGAAAATAGAAGCACAGGTAGCTTAGGCAGCAATGGCAAGGCTCTGTATGATCATAGGATCATCAGAGAGCAGTAGAACAAGAGGAAGAAGAAGCACAGTAGCTTGGGAGGCTCACAGGCATAGAGAGGAGAAGGAGAAGGAGCAGAACACTTACACGCGCCTGGTGGCAGAGGCTATGGCATGGCGAGGCAGTGCTCGCGCGGCCATAGCAGCTGCAAAACCCAGGGAAGTTGTCGGCGTTACGCCGACGAACACGAACACCACCACAGCAGCACGGCACGAAGACGACGGCACAGGTACTGCGAGCAGCACCCGCGCCAGGTCGGTCTCAGGAGCACACACGTCGACGACGAGGACGAGAGCTCGTCGGAGACCACCAATCGCCCGAGGCGATTCTCCAATAGATCCAGAGAGGAGGCGATTCGCCAGGAGAGGAGGCAATCGAAGAAACCACGCGGACAGATCGATAGATCGTCTTGCGGCGGTCCAGATTAGGTAGGTGGCGAAGGTAGGGAAGCAAGGAGATGGCCGGAGCACGGCGGCGGCCATGGCGGTGACGCCATCGCCACGGGTGTCGCCAGAGATTAGGGTTAGGCCGAGCGAGTGAGAGAGACGCGTGAGTGAGTGAGGTGGGCCGCGTCGGCGCCACCGACCCGCTATGGGGCACGCCTTAGTGGGCTGTCCCACGGGCTTTAGTTAGTGGGCTGGCCCAATAGGGGCCAGGGGGTATTCTGGTCATTTAACAATTAAGAAAAAGGCCAGAATTTCACCAATTTTTAGTAAATAAAATACAACTCTAAAAATCCATTAAAAATTAGATTGGTGAATGAAAAATAATTCTTAACCAGAATAAAATATGAAATAGAATTTAAGAAACAAATTCAAATTTATGAATTTAATGAATTTAAAATAATAACTTGGAATTTCAAACTATTATATCCTTGTATTTAAAAATCAAGGAAAAATCTCAAATAAGTTCAAATACTTATTTTCAAACATTTCAAAATGAAAATTCTATTATTCCAAGTCATTTCTATTGAGAAAGGTATTTTTCAAAGGAAAATACTCTATTCCTTTTATTCCAAAAATATAGAGGCAACTCTATGATTTCAAATCATATTTGGAATGAATAATGAATCACCAAGGTAAAGTAGTTTTACTTTGAATTATTTTACTTTATAAGAATTAAAGTGGTTTACACATTAAAGCAATTGCAAATTACTGCCAAAGGCATAAATCTTAACTCAACCCTAAATTGTAATATGTAACATCCCAAGTTTCAACAATATTAAATAAGAAAGAAAATTTCCCAAACTCAAAATTTGCAATTAACAAAAACTTTTTATATGCATATAGTGCCACATATAGTTTCTTGCATTTGAGTGAAATTCTTTTGTGCAATTGCCATGATGAGTGTTAGTGTGTTGAACAATTGCTATGGAACCCTAAACAAAGATCATCAAACCCTAAATTAAGAAGAAATGAAGAAATTGAGAAAAACCCATTTCTCTCTTACATACACATTAGGCCAAAATGCAAATCCTCACCCTAGGCCATAATTGCTTGCTCCCTTGCTTGTAGAATACTTAAATATGATAAACTAACACAATTGCATCATTGGAACAAGAATCAAACACAAGGAAATCTCAAATTCATCATACATATGATAATGGTCACTTGTCACAAAAATATTTTCTTCACTACTTTACCCCTCTGGTTTTCTTTATTCCTAAACTAAACTTGGTCAACCAAAGCCATGTCATCCAAGACCATGTCAAGGTGAGTAACTTTGATGTTGACCACCATGGCTAGAGTTGACTAGGTTGACCAGTAACAATGTGACAAGTAATGATGCTGAATTAAAGAGAAGATCATGCCACTTTTGCCATTTTGCAAAACAACTCCAAATTGAGCAAAACCACCACCAATCAAACACATTAATTATATAAATGAGATTCACCAAAAATAAAACCAAATTTCAAACAAAAATTTCATGCGGCCATTTAATCAAACACTTGGCAGGCATTGTTTCACTTTAGTGTTACATGCTATTGTCCAATGGTTTCTTGACTAAACCGACTCTACCTTGTGATCATCAGCTCTCTCTATGATCCCTGCCTCTAGCCCAGTACTTGCCATGGCTGGTTAAAGTGGAAAAGTGAGAGGAAATGCTCCATGCCATGCACACCCGGCCACCTTTGGCTTCTCTCTCTCTGGCCCTCCTCTCACCGTTTCCTCTTGTCCTAGAGCATCTCTGCATCACGAGGCATCTCAACGTACACGACCCAGCAACGCCAAGCCTTGGCATTGGCCAGAACGCGCGCGCCCAAAACTGGCCAGGACATGCCAGCACGCGCGCTCACCGCGCTCTGGCCACGCCAGTACGTCGCGCACTCGAGCGACGCCGTCCTCCCCCTGCATCCCTACCACGGCGTTGAGCATCTACTCCCCACCCTCTACACGCTAGACAACCGCCCAGGCCTGCCCCTGCTCCGTCGCCGTCGTCCTCGTCGACTTTCGGCCGCGCGCCCCGTGACAGACATTGGACGCGCCCGAGCCCTCCCATCGCCCTTTTCTCTGTCTCGATACAGGTTGAGCATCGCCAGGACATCAGCTAGCCGTAGCCGTCCTCGCCTTGCCCTTTCGCTCGCCACAGGAGCCACGCCATGGCCGCTCCTTCTCAGTACCCCGCGGCACCTCCCTCCCTCTATAAATAGTGACGATCGGCACCTCCTCACTTCACACAATCCACTCCCCTCTCCTCACTGAGCATCCTCCCCCAATCAATTTCACCACTCGCCGCCGGAGTCGCTCGAATCGCGAGCTCAAGTCCGCCGAAGCTCGCGGAAGCTCTGCTTCGCCTGGAGCCTCCCCGAGCGCCGCCGCTGCACCAAGCTGTTCCTCGTCGACGACCACTTCTCCGCGCACCTTGCCAGACACCTGCAACGGCCTGGTACGCCCTCCGACCCCCTAGGCTCGCCGCCAGGGAGCTCGCCGCTCGTCGGAGACGACGACGTTCACACGCCGTCGGATCTCGTTCTAATCCTACGGTCTAGATTGCAAATACCGTTTCGCTGTGTTAAGTGTCGCCAACAGGTGGCCCCCACCTCATCAGGGCAGCCCACACGCACCAGTTGCTAGATGGGCTACGCAGTGATTTTAAATACCGTTTCGGCCCAGTATGGTTTCCCGCCTAGCCCAAGAATTCAAAAACAGATTTGATAATTATTCAAAATGTGCTGCAGATGGTTTAGTAATTTTTGAATATTTTGATTTCTACCAAACCAAATTTAGCAAACTTTATACCGTTGGAAAGCCCATGAAAAATTATCTAACTAATGCCACTGGTCCCACCTCCAAATTCAAAATAGAATTAATCTGATAAAAATAACAAGACAGGGACTTTTGTACATTCAAACTTTATTTAAAATTCAACCATAATAGATTTTGAATTGATTCCACCTCTAATAAATCACAAATGATGTCCTCTAATTGATTATGCAATAACATAGACAAGTTGTTTGTATGATCATGGACTAGATCAAATTAAATGGCTATGTAGTCAATTCTAGAGCAATTAAACTTGAAATTCAAATTCAACAAATAGTATAAGAGCTACTCTCTCATTTAAATCTTGATCCTAAGTAATATAACCAGGGGGAATGACTTAGGCTAATGAACCCTTGATGAGTATTACTTAGAGATTTTAATTCATTTAAATGTTAGTATTAAACTATGTGAAGTGTAGCACTTCAATTAAATTATACTCACATATAATAGATATGAAATGTTGACTTTGGTCAACCTATATTTCATACCTGATTATTATATGAAGAGATTAAATCTTAATAAGATATAATGAGAAGAAATTAATTTCTCTAAGGATCTAAATACCAAATTAAAGAAATAGGAATAATGAGAGGAAATTATTTTTCTCTTAAATAAGAATTCATCAAATAATCCACCATGCCATGTTTGATTTATGATAGGATTAGTGTGTGAACTCTTTTGAGTGTTTCTAGTTTAGTATGTGAGCTTGGGTTAGTATTTATACCTCGTATTCGTATATAGACGCTAGTAACGAGGAATACCAAGAGGAGGAGGCCTACTCACAGGAAGAAGAAGAGAACTTCGATAACTACTCAGCTCAAGGCAAGCTAACCCTTGCTAAACACAAGTGCTTAGCTCTTCAAGAGCAAAGGCACCATCACACTTTATTTTATGTATTACCTATCCCATGCTTTTACTTACATTTACTTTTGCTCTTTTATTTCAAAGTACTTTTGATTTATGATTCACTTGGTCTAGAGTAGGACAATACTTGAAGTAGATTAGCACAACTCAAAGCTAGATAGCACCCCTCATATAGTTGCTAGTGCTAATCAATTAAAATTGACTACTCTAGATGGGAACATGGTGAAGTGAAATGACTTTGAGAGAAAGTAAAGTGGAGGTGGATTTGAACAAGAGAAGATGTTGATTTTTGATAAAATTGATGATTGGGTTTGAATGCGATACCCTTCCAATTATACAAGTACCCCCACAATACCTGATTATGGGTAGGGCTTAACTAGCAACTTGTGTATTTTAGTATGGGTTCCCTCTAAACAAGCATCATAGGGGTTACGCCGAGGCTGCCTCCGTTAAGTGTGTAATGATGTTAAAATGAGGTGAATGTACGGCCCAAGACCTGTGCAGTTCCCAGGTTAACTGCAGTTTCCACCGGGAGGCCAAGCTCATGGGGAGAGGTGCTCATACTAGCATATATAAGTGAAAGGTTTTGGTTGATGATCCGCGTACTGTGTTACGATGATTTGGGGTTATCCTCGACGGATGAAATCAAAAGTTGTGGCACAAGAGTACAACCTCTGCAGAGTGTTAAACCTATTCGAATAGCCGTGTCCACGGTTACGGACAATTGGAAAGGCCATACTATCTCCGTTATCATAGTTTTGATCTTAAAAAGGAATGATGAATTGAAAGGTGATATTGAGGTGAATCAATATGAGTTGTGGGAATGACACTAATGTTCCCACTCTAGTTAGTTTAGTACATGATAAGGCTTTACTAAATGTTTATCAAACTAAAACTTGGCTTTACGCAAATAAACCTAGAGCTTAGCACCCCTTATTACACTCAATAAGTAATTACTTTAGAGTTAGTTGCGAGTACTTTAAAAGTACTCATGGCTTGCCCTGGCTATTCAAATGCCAGACTTTGAAGGAGAGCAACAGTATCAGGATGACGGACAGCAGGACGTCTACGATAACTAGGATCGTCTTCTAACGTCAAGCGTTGCCTGTGGAATAGATAGTCCACTACTACTTCGCTTCTGCTACTATTTGTGTTGTTGAACAATATATTTGTGTAATATTGGATCATGTGATCTATGGTTGTATGACAATATGTGTTGTAATAAATGATGACTCTATGCTACTTACTATTATGTCTCGCAAAAACATTATTCCTGGGATTGCGATGTACGGCATAATAGGCATCTGGACTTAAAAACCCAGGTGTTGACATAATAACTCATTGGGGTAAAGGGATTCAACATAAAATAATACATTCATGACTGCATTATTTGGATTTTATAACATTGTCCTTACCGGACAATGATGCTTCTTACAGAACCCGAGGTCCAGGTTCCATCAACTGCATTGAACTGCACTATCTCGCAGTCCACAGGCAAGTTCACCCTTGCTCATGTCAACTTGAGTATTTTCTATCACTTTAATGCAAAGCTATATACTTATCATTCCTGCATCGCAAATAAAATGTTACTTTCCAACTATGAATATGACTATGTGGCTGGCAATGGAACCATGGTATGTGTTGATATGGTGGAGGTTCCATTGCATGGGTTATATTAACCTAGGATTAATTACCAATGTCGTCCAGTGATTCTAGCGCCGTACAAACCGCGTTAACCATGAGATCTATAATGGCTCTAGGGAAGCCAGCCGTATCTTTTCCCTCCTGCATGCCAACAGACTGGTAGAGCTGCGGGGTGTTGGAGGCACTGTCGTAGGTTGGGATATCCTTTTAAATCCCCATCCGTGTGTGATGTTGGGCTCTACGGTCTATGATGGATTGTCCAAAGTACACCGTGAGTAAAGCCGTATTATCGGAAGAAGTCTACTGGGGGTGTGCGGTTGGACAAAAGGGTGGGTTTGCAGGGTCGCGGAGAAGGCGGTGTGGGCTTGGATTTTCATACATGGCCTCACACCAAAGGAAGTGTGAACGGGGCAAGTCCCTGCGGATGACAAAAAGGGTGGGATCTCTTGTGGGAAAAGTAACGCACCTCTGCAGAGTGTATCAAATTGTGGCTGTCACTCCTTGTTCCGGGAAGGGAACTGCGAACGCGGCAGGAAAGGAACTCCACAAAGTTCTGGTCAACCTGTGAAGACTGACGGGTATAGTTTTCATAATAAAAGCAACCTTTTGAAGAAATGATTTCAAAACATGCATTGACGTGCGATTTCCTGCTCAATGGTCGTAGCTAGTGCATCAAACATTTTTTACTCTTTTAGAACTTGCTGAGTACCTCTGTACTCACTTTCTTTCGACACCCTTGCTAGAATGTGATCCGGAAATGGAGGCCATCAACGATGGAGCACCAGAGGGAAGCTACGAGCTGGTCTACGAGGAACCTGATCTTACCAGCGGAGTTGAAGGAGTAGACTATGGGATAGTCTACGGACTCGATGACACGGAGGTGGAGGAGTAGTGATATACCCTAGCATCATAGAGCCGAGCAACGTAGAACTTACCTAAATAAGTTGTTGAGCTCTCTTTTATACATGGTTATGAGTTGTAATCATACTTAAGTAGTATCTTAGGGTGTTCTCATAGGACCTATGAGAATACCAACTTGTTAAGACAATGTTTGTAATAATATATGGAGTGTTATGACCTGCAATGTTTCTGTTGTACCACTCTGAGGGATATGGCAATTTGTGAAGAAGTCCCTTCACAAAGATCATATCAACGACTTGTATACTACAACATGCAGTGGTATGCTGGGTCACCGCAGCTGGTATCAGAGCAAATGTTGCAACCTTAGGTTGGAAAAACCTAGTATAGGGAAGAAACCTGTAGGAGTCAAGTAGAAATAGTAAAGGATTCTCTAGAAGTATGGTGATTATTCACTTGGGAATAGCAAAACCATATATTTTAGTGCGATAATTATTTATTATAGCTATTATGATACATCATCACTACTAATATTTTGCTTTTGTATACACCCATAATGGGGAACACGTTTCCTAAGAGGACTTTGAGGAAGGTTGAGGGATGGCTCGGTGATTATGATGGACAAATCACAGATCTCCTGCGTGGGATGCTGAAGCAACTCCATTGTGACCCACGGATACCTGTTATCAAGTATACCTATTACGATGGGGAAATCCTAGCCAAGTGCAGAGTATCGGTCCAACTACCGACAAAACTGCTGATGAGTCGTATAATGCCATACAGAGAAGCCAAAACCATCACCACAACCTATCACATGGCCCTATTCAAGGCAATCCTTGAGATAAGGCAGCACAAGTCAGTAGAGCTGCTATGTTCAGAGTATTCTCATATACCTCCTGCCGAGGAAGATGAGGATCCCACTCTGAATCATCTGGTGTTAACCCACAGGAGTCCGGAAGCTGCAGCACAGCACATGGATAGCTGTAAGTCTTTATTGACCACGATGTACCTTTTACACATGAAGATGAGGGGTGACATTGAGCACATGCTAACTGAGTTCACGGACCCTGATAAAGTCCAAACTCGGATGCGTGATCTGAGGGCACAACCACAACACACTACACCTTTCTTTAGCCTAGACAGCTATGTAGATTTGAGTGACCAGTTGTCCCAGAAAGATCCACTCACACCCAACTTTTTCCCACACTATCCGCATGTGTCAGCATCGTATGAGTCTGGATATGGGGGAGATGATTCCAGAAACCTAAACTGCTCGGAGTCACCAATCGAGAATTCGACTGGTTGGCGTTTCGGGGAACCATTTGGGGATGAAGGAGAACCCATCACTTGTGATACAGAGGATGAAGGAGGCGCGGTTAACCAAGACGTTAACCAAAGCTTTGGGCAGGAAGAGAAAGACACCAACTCCATTTCTTTAGATCTGGAGATGGGACTACCCAAAACATCCCAGTACGTTGTAGGTGAGAGTTCTGGAACTAAGAAAAAGAAGAAGAAGAAGATGAGAGGTCAAGTGAGTAGGAATCCTCCATGGACGGCAGAAGAAGGTGAGCTGTATCCCACTGGGGATACATATGAGTCTTTATCCAGCTACTTTGGCATGACAGATCTCTGTCTCGGCACTTCGTCCGATTCAGATTACATACCTACTGGAAGGACCTTCATTCCGGACGGGGTTCGGAAGACAAATCGCTGTACCGGATGGATCCCAGGGATGTACGCGGAGGCGAGTTATGATGACGAGGAGTAGAGCTCCAAGGAAGAATAAAGTAATCTAGGTGGTATTGTAATAGAACGTATTTTTAAATTCCGTTGGCTTGGGCTTTAAGCCAAATAAGTGGTTTATATATACCACATGTAATATAAGTGTGTGTGTTATGCAATATACAAAGTATATGCATAATAAATGTTTGTTTTGTATTTGCTTCTTGATTTCATTGTGTGACTTGTTCTGGGCAATGAGTTGAGCTCAGAAAACATTTGCATGGTGTAATTATGAGTAATCGCTCTTTGTTACAGGACTAGGGGGAACATGGCGTTCGTAGAAACCGAAGATGCTCGAAGAGAGCGGGAGGCGAGAGAAAAAGAGGAAGCAGATGCAGCAGCTAGAGCGGAGAATGCACCACCACCACCACATCCAATGATGCACCCAGATTTCCAACAGTATATGAGAGCAATGGAAGAAGATAGGAGGCGGTACTAGGAAAGTCAAAGCAAGAACATGCAAGACTTCTTTACCCACGTCATCAATGATAAGGGTAATGAAGGCAAAGGAGTGACCCTATCAGACTTCCAAAATGCAAGACCACTACCGTTTACATCAGCTCCAGAACCAATGGACGCTGAAGATTGGCTCATGGATACGGAACGTAAACTGAGGACCGTTGGATGCAACGATGAGGAGAAGATTCGATATACTACTTATCTGTTGTCAGGACCAGCAGCGTCATGGTGGGAGAATCTTGTAGCAGTACACCCTCCAGATAAGGTGTTCACCTGGGAGGAGTTCAAGAAGAAGTTCCGGGATGCCCATGTTCCGGAGAGCGTGGTGGAGCTGAAGAAGAGGGAGTTCGACGAACTATGTCAGAACACTGCACCCATTATGCAGTATGTTCGGGATTTCAACAGGTTGTCAAGGTATGCACCGGAGGATGTTGATACGGAAGAGAAGAGAAAGAAGAGGTTCATGAAAGGCATGAATCCATACATGATGATGCAACTGAGGTTGGCACAGACTGCTGAATTCCAGCAACTGATTGACTCGGCAATCACTTTCGAGAATGACTACAGGCAAGTCCAGGATGATAGGAGGAAGAGGGCTCGTATTGAGCCAAGGAAGTACCCAATTAGCAAACCAACACCTGATCCGAGTTTCAAACCCCGATTTCGACCTACTACTGGTAATCAATACAACCGGGGAGGTCCGAGTCAGAACCCAATCAATCAAATCACCTGTCACAACTGTGGCCAGAGAGGTCATTTGCAGAAGGATTGTCAGAAACCCAGAATCATATGCTATGGTTGTGGGAAGGATGGACACATCAAGCCAGATTGTCCAAACAAGGCGTCTTGGAGCGGACAAAGCTCAGGAGGACGAGGTGGAAGTGGCAACAACAACAACAACAACAACAACAACAACAACAACCGCAACAACAACAACCAGAGGGGAAAGCCTTATGGAAAGCTGAATTTCACATCTTTGCAGCAAGCGGAAGAGTCGGATCAAACAGTCTTAGGTACGCTCAGCATTCTTACTCATCCTGGCAAAGTCTTATTTGATAATGGAGCAACCACATCATTTCTTGCATTGGAATTTGTGAAAAAATTCGGGCTTAGATGTTCAAAGTTAGAAACCCCTATAACTGTCCTATCCGCGGGGGGAACGATCTTAGTCACTGATACGTCTCCAACGTATGTATAATTTCTGATGTTCCATGCTTGTTTTATGACAATACCTACATGTTTTGTTCACACTTTATGATGATTTTATGCGTTTTCCGGAACTAACCTATTGACGAGATGCCGAAGTGCCAGTTCCTGTTTTCTGTTGTTTAAGGAAATATTCTCGGAATTGGACGAAATCAACGCCCAACATCTTATAATTCCACGAAGCTTCCAGAACACCGGAGAGGGGCCAGAGGAGGGCCACAGGCCCCCCACACGTGTGGGCGGTGTGGCCCAGGGGGGCGCCCCCTATTGTCTGGCTGCCTCGTCAGCCCTCTGACTCCGACTCTTCGCCTATAAGAAGCCCCCTGACCTAAAAACTTCGAACGAATAAGCCACGGTACGAGAAACCTTCCAGAGCCGCCGCCATCGCGAAGCCAAGATCTGGGGGACAGGAGTCTCTGTTCCGGCACCCTGCCGGGACGGGGAAGTGCCCCCGGAAGGCATCTCCATCGACACCACCGCCATCTTCATCACCGCTGCTGTCTCCCATGAGGAGGGAGTAGTTCTCCATCGAGGCTAAGGGCTGTACCGGTAGCTATGTGGTTAATCTCTCTCTCCCATGTACTTCAATACAATGATCTCATGAGCTGCTTTACATGATTGAGATCCATATGATGAGCTTTGTAATCTAGATGTCGTTATGCTATTCAAGTGGATTTTACTTATGTGATCTCCGGAGACTCCTTGTCCCACGTGTGTAAAGGTGACAGTGTGTGCACCGTGTGGGTCTCTTAGGCTATATTTCACCGAATACTTGTTCACTGGATTATGATTTGAGTTGGATGTCTCTATGAAATTGTGGTGTGTTAGTAACTCCTATGAATGCTCACAGTGACAGCGTGGGGTGTTTATTAGTACTTGGGAATACATCTTTAAGGTTTGCCTACATGATGAATTAGTGTTCGTTATCTTGCCAGAGAGTAATTCAGAATAGCATAGTGAAGTGCTTATTTATATTCCTTTATGATTGCAATGTTGAGAGTGTCCACTAGTGAAAGTATGATCCCTAGGCCTTGTTTCTAAGCATCGAATCTCCGTTTATTTACTGTTCTACTTCATGTTTACTCGCTGCCATATTTATTTCAGATTGCTATTACCACTCATATTCATCCATATTACTTGTATTTCACTATCTCTTCGCCGAACTAGTGCACCTATACATCTGACAAGTGTATTGGGTGTGTTGGGGACATAAGAGACTTCTTGTATCATGATTGCAGGGTTGCTTGAGAGGGATATCTTTAACCTCTTCCTCACTGAGTTCGATAAAACCTTGGGTGATTCACTTAAGGGAAAACTTGCTGCTGTTCTACAAACCTCTACTCTTGGAGGCCCAACACTGTCTACAGGAAAAGAAGCCAACAGTAGAAAGCAAGCTATTTTCTGGCGCCGTTTCCGGGGAACGAAAAGCTACACCACAGAGATTTCCTCCCACGTCAACCACTCGCTAGTTGTAGACAGTCAAGTATTTTCTGGCGCCTTTGCCGGGGAGGAAAGGTAAAAGGCACTCACACTCCGGTCCCAGGTAACTAAGTTATTTTCTGGTGCCGTTGTAAGTGCTCGAAGCTATTTCCTTTAGATCCTGCAATTGCATCTTTTTGTTTCTTGTTTTTCACTAGTTAGGCATAATGGAAAATAACTATGAGCTTTTTAATCTATTTCCTGAGTTAAGACATGTATTGTTTGATGCGAAAATTAAAAAACCTATGGAACCTTATTTGCATGCTAGTAGCAATGATATTAGTATGAACGCTTTGAACACCATTGTTGCTAATGATATAGAAAATTCTAAGCTTGGGGAAGCTGGTTTTGATGAGCATGATATTTTTAGTCCCCCAAGCATGGAGGAGAAAATTTTCTTTGATGATACTTTGCCTCCTATTTATGATGATTATAATGATAGTAGTCTTTTGGTGCCGCCTACTATGGAGGATAAATTTAATTATGATTACAATATGCCTCCTATATTTGATGATAGCTACTTTATTGAATTTGCTCCCACTACAATTAATAAGAATGACTATGCTTATGTTGGGAGTAGTAATAATTTTATGCATGAAGCTCATGATAAGAATGTTTCATTTGATAGTTATATTGTTGAGTTTGTTCATGATGCTACTGAAAATCTTTATGAGAGAGGAAATATGGTTGTAGAAATTTTCATGTTACTAAAACACCTCTCTATATGCTGAAATTTTTGAAGTTACACTTGTTTTATCTTCCTATGCTTGTCACTTTGCTCTTCATGAATTTGTTTATTTACAAGATTCCTTTTCATAGGAAGTTGGATATTCTTAAATTTGTTTTGAATTTTCTTCTTGATGCTCTCTTTTGCTTCAACTCTTATTTCTTGCGAGTGCATCATTGAAATCACTGAGCCCATCTTAATGGCTATAAAGAAAGCACTTCTTGGGAGATAACCCATGTTTTTATTTTACTACAGCAATTTTGTTTTATATTTGAGTCTTGGAAGTTGTTGCTACTATAGCAAACTCTCCTTATCTTTATTTTATTGCATTGTTGTGCCAAGTGAAGTCTCTAATAGAAGGTTGATACTAGATTTGGATTTCTGCGCAGAAACAGATTTCTTGCTATCACAAATTTGAGTAGTATTCTCTGTAGGTAACTCAGAAAAATCTGCCAATTTATGTGAGTGATCCTCAGATATGTACGCAACTTTCATTCAATTTGAGCATTTTCATCTGAGCAAGTCTAGTGCCCCTGAAAAATTCGTCTTTACGGACTGTTCTGTTTTGACAGATTCTGCGTTTTATTTCGCATTGCCTGTTTTGCTATGTTTGATGGATTTCTTTGTTCCATTAACTTTCAGTAGCTTTGTGCAATGTCCAGAAGTGTTAAGAATGATTATGTCACCTCTGAACATGTGAATTTTGATTATGCACTAACCCTCTAATGAGTTTGTTTTGAGTTTGGTGTGGAGGAAGTTTTCAAGGGTCAAGAGAGGAGGATGATATATGATCAAGAAGAGTGAAAAGTCTAAGCTTGGGGATGCCCCCGTGGTTCATCCCTGCATATTTCAAGAAGACTCAAGCATCTAAGCTTGGGGATGCCCAAGGCATCCCCTTCTTCATCAACAATTTATCAGGTTTCTTCTATTGAAACTATATTTTTATTCAGTCACATCTTATGTACTTTACTTGGAGCGTCTGTGTGCTTTTATTTTAGTTTTGTTATTTTCATTCTCTGAATAAATGCTTGTGTGGGAGAGAGACACGCTCCGCTGGTTCATATGAACACATGTGTTCTTAGCTTTTAATGTTCATGGCGAAGGTTGAAACTGCTTCGTTCATTGTTATTTGGTCGGTTCAGGAAATGTTGCATGTGGTAGTGGTATAATGAAACACTTGCATAATCCTGTAGATCATTGAGCTTTGACAACTTGATTCTTTGCAAACTTTTTGAGGTATTTAGATGGTAAGGCTTGTTATTTAAATAAGTTAAAATCAGTAGTGGATTGTTGTCTTTAAGATTGTGCCGTACTACAAACTCTATTTAAATAGTTGAAGGTGTAGTTGGACTTGATAGCTTTCCATGTCTGAGAGTTCATCGTAATAACTAAGTTGTGCTGAAGGTCGAGGGAGCTAGCGGGGTACTTGTGCCACCGTGAACGGCCCTCCTTGGAGTAAATTTTAATCATGCTCTTAATGTTGAACCTGCTAGATGTTTGCAATAAGCTTGTGAGTTCTTTTTGACTAATATTAAGCTACGGGTTTTGGAACTTCCACCATCCAAATTTGCTAGCCTCTTCGGTATTGTGCATTGCCTTTTGCTCACATTGAGAATTGTGCATACTTCGCCAGTACATCCAAACCCGTGGGAGGACTTTCTCTTGTCCTCCTACACATAAGCCCATACATCTTTCTCAAAACAGCCACCATACCTACCTACCACAGCATTTCCATAGCTGTTCCGAGATGTATTGCCATGCAACTTCCATTTTACATTACATGCCATGTTGTCATTCATTATTTATATATTGCTTTGCATGATTCTATACAGCTGATGTGAGTTTTACCCATGTTACGCTAGATCATTCCACATCCTGCTACACTGGCAGAGGCATACAGTTTTATACATCATGTTTTATTCATTATGAGTTATTTGTACCAAAACGTGTGTTGTCATATTAGGATGTTGCCCCTAAAAGTGAAAAGAGCCATGGAGGCCATCAAAAAGAGAAAAAGAAAAGAAAGAAAAAAATAGAAAAGAAAAAGAAAAGAAAAAGAAAAAAAAGAAAAAAGAAAAAAGGGGCAGCATTACTATCTTTTATCCACACTTGTGCTCATGTTTCAGCACCTGCAGTATTCATAGTCATCATTTGTGCTCATGTTTAGCACCTATATTCCATATGAGAGAGTTTTCATGTTTTACTAGTATAACTATGTGGGGAATTTACACTATAGAACTTGGGTTGTATATTCCAATGATGAGCTTCCTCAAAAGTGCTCTAGGTCTTCGTGAGCAACCAAGTTGGATGCACCCCCACTAGTTCCATTGGAGAGCTTTCATACACATATAGCTCTATGTGCATCCGTTGCATGGCAATCACTACTCCTTGCATAGCTTCGATCATAAGACTTCTTCTTGTCTAATGATCACTTATAGCTTTGCAAGACTTTCTTACATTTGGCCTTCCAAACCCCCATTAACGTTCTTTATACCATAACATCCTGGTGCTAATACCAAATGCTTGCGCTCACCGGTTGAGTAGACTTCGAAACAGTTGATTCACGACGTTCATGTTTATGTTTACTTGACTGAATCCTTCTTATGTTGTGAAAATTTACTTGATTCTTGGAATGAAGGATAGAACTTCTATGCTGGATACTTAACACATCTTTAATGAACTTTGTACGGTTTCATGTCTTTGAAGCAATAGTTCATGAAAACTTCTAGCTTGTTTAACTCTTACATTATCATCTCTTATATCAATATAGACATTTGCTTTGAGTGATTTGATCTCAGTTCATATGCTTTAACATCATTATTGGATCAAGATTATGTTGGTAGCATGTCACTTCAGTCTTTGTTATCGTTTACCTACTCGAGGACGAGTAGGAACTAAGCTTGGGGATGCTGATACGTCTCCAACGTATCTATAATTTCTGATGTTCCATGCTTGTTTTATGACAATACCTACATGTTTTGTTCACACTTTATGATGATTTTATGCGTTTTCCGGAACTAACCTATTGACGAGATGCCGAAGTGCCAGTTCCTGTTTTCTGCTGATTTTGGTTTCATAAATCCTAGTAAGGAAATATTCTCGGAATTGGACGAAATCAACGCCCAGCATCTTATAATTCCACGAAGCTTCCAGAACACCGGAGAGGGGCCAGAGGAGGGCCATAGGCCCCACACACGTGTGGGCGGCGCGGCCCAGGGGGGCGCGCCCCCCTATTGTCTGGCTGCCTCGTCAGCCCTCCGACTCCGACTCTTCGCCTATAAGAAGCCCCCTGACCAAAAAACTTCGAACGAATAAGCCACGGTACGAGAAACCTTCCAGAGCCGCTGCCATCGCAAAGCCAAGATCTGGGGGACAGGAGTCTCTGTTCCGGCACCCTGCCGGGACGGGGAAGTGCCCCCGGAAGGCATCTCCATCGACACCACCGCCATCTTCATCACCGCTGTTGTCTCCCATGAGGAGGGAGTAGTTCTCCATCAAGGCTAAGGGCTGTACCGGTAGCTATGTGGTTAATCTCTCTCTCCCATGTACTTCAATACAATGATCTCATGAGCTGCCTTACATGATTGACATCCATATGATGAGCTTTGTAATCTAGATGTCGTTATGCTATTCAAGTGGATTTTACTTATGTGATCTCCGGAGACTCCTTGTCCCACGTGTGTAAAGGTGACAGTGTGTGCACCGTGTGGGTCTCTTAGGCTATATTTCACAGAATACTTGTTCACTGGGTTATGATTTGAGTTGGATGTCTCTATGAAATTGTGGTGTGTTAGTACCTCCTATGAATGCTCACAGTGACAAATGGGGTGTTTATTAGTACTTGGGAATACATCTTTAAGGTTTGCCTACATGATGAATTAGTGTTCGTTATCTTGCCAGAGAGTAATTCAGAATAGCATAGTGAAGTGCTTATTTATATTCCTTTATGATTGCAATGTTGAGAGTGTCCACTAGTGAAAGTATGATCCCTAGGCCTTGTTTCTAAGCATCGAATCTCCGTTTATTTACTGTTCTACTGCATGTTTACTCGCTGCCATATTTATTTCAGATTGCTATTACCACTCATATTCATCCATATTACTTGTATTTTACTATCTCTTCACCGAACTAATGCACTTATACATCTGACAAGTGTATTGGGTGTGTTGGGGACACAAGAGACTTCTTGTATCATGATTGCAGGTTTGCTTGAGAGGGATATCTTTGACCTCTTCCTCCCTGAGTTCGATAAAACCTTGGGTGATTCGCTTAAGGGAAAACTTGCTGCTGTTCTACAAACCTCTGCTCTTGGAGGCCCAACACTGTCTACAGGAAAAGAAGCCAATAGTAGACAGCAGTCACCCACGTGAAAGAAGCACAAGTCATGACCATTTGTGACTGTGTGTATTCCGCGGACCTATTCATCATTCCCATGAAGGACATATCCGTCATCCTAGGAATGGACTGGTTGACAGAGAATGGAGCAGTGATCAACTGTGGAGACAAAACAGTATCACTTCGCAACTCTATTGGAGGTCGAATAGTTTTCCAAGGAGACAAATACAGTGAGTTGGAGATAGGATTGGAGCTCAATAGTTTGAAGGAGGTGAGGATTGAAGATATTCCTGTAGTAAATGAGTTTCCAGATGTATTTCCTAAGGAACTACCGGGCATGCCACCCGATAGAGAGATAGAGTTCACCATCGATCTGATTCCAGGCACAGCACCAATAGCACAACTGATAAGGGCTAAGCCCAAGGATGTGCCCGATCTTCACGGATTTGGGTGGAATTCGTGGGGGAGGTGGATGAACGCGATGAACACGAAGAACACGTGGGGGAATCGTGGGGATACAACACACACACGCACACAAATCGGTTTTCCCTCGCTGGCCTGAACCACCAACTCGATAGAGGTTGCGAGAAAAGACCTTCCGATAGAAGTCCCGCAAAGAGATCGACAAATCAAAGCTCGCAAGATCTAGAAGGGTGAAAAGACCGAAAGGTTGATAAAAGTGCAAGCAAAAGACCAAATAGGTAGAAGTGCAAGCAAAAGATCAAACAAACGGTAGAAGTCACCAAAGAGATCTTCACGAGTCGATAAGGAGCCCGGGTGGGTACAAGATCAAAGATCTAGGTAGGGTTCCCACAAGGGTGAGCTAAGCTCAGGTTTAATTTCACATCAAGTCTAATCTCAGATCTGAGCCAACAAGGCTATTTATAGGTGGGGCGAAGGGGTAAGTTACACGCTGAAAAGTGCTGTCTTGCTGAAGTTCGATGGGGCGGAAGTTCCGGTCGTCCTGGGCGGAAGTTCCGGTCATGGGCGGAAGTTCCGGTCTTGCGGGCCGGAAGTTTCGGTCGGGGCGGAAGTTCCGGCCTTGTTCCGGAATTCGGCCATTTCCTCGCAGTAACATCCAGTATGGTTTTGACGGACTTTCGGAACTTGGGCGGAACTTGGGCGGAAGTTCCGGCGGGCGGAAGTTCTGGTCCTCCAAGGCGGAAGTTCCGGCTGGATCCTTTTCCCTGGGCGCTGGAAGGCATCTTGAGGGCATCTGGCCGGAAGTTCCGGTCCTGGGGGGCGGAAGTTCCAGCATGGGCGCTGTAGCTCCATCTTCATCATTTCCAGCTCTCTCTCCATTGGCTTGGTCTCCATGGCTCGCGTCTTGGTCGATGTACCTGATTGAACATAGGGTATTTGCATGAAGTAGCAAGCCATCCAAAGGGGTATCAAAAGCATACGTGGAGAGGAGCGAATTCACCTCTTGGTGTAGGGCTTGGGCTCGAGCTCGTGTCATTGGACCACGAGGAGGGCTTGTCGGTCTTGATGTAGTGTCGACCTTGGGTAGGGCTACATCATCTCCCCCCCTTGGGAAAGAGTCGTCCTCGACTCTAACGTCTCTTCATCTTCATGGTATGGCGAGAGGTCGGACACATTGAATGTGTTACTCACCAAGTACTTGGATGTTTGTATGTCTATGACGTAGGCGTTGTCGTTGATGCGCTTGAGGACCTTGAAGGGACCGTCGCCTCGGGGCTTGAGCTTGGAGTTTCGTTCTTGAGGGAAGCGGTTTTTGCGAAGGTGTAACCACACTAAGTCTCCTTCATTGAAGATCCGTGCCTTTTTCTTCACGTTGAGGCGTGTTGCTTGACGAAGAACTTGTTGCTTGATTGTTGCCCTTGTATCTTCATGTAGCTTCTTCATGTATTGAGCTCGCTTGTCGATGTTCATGTTTACTTGCTCATGTAGCGGGAGAGGAAGAAGGTTAATCGCCGTAGGTGGTTCAAGCCATAGACAACCATGAACAGGCTTCTCATTGTTGTAGTGTGCTTGGCGCGGTTGTAGGCAAACTCCGCATGCGGGATGCAATCTTCCCATGACTTCAAATTCTTCTTGACAAGGACTCGCAGTAGTGTGGAGAGGCTTCGGTTCACCACTTCGGTTTGCCCATCGGTTTGTGGGTGTGAGGATGAGGAGAACAAAAGCTTGACGTTGAACTTGGCCATTAGTGTCTTCCAAAGGTAACTCATGAACTTGACATCTCGATCCGACACAATGCTTCTTGGTACACCGTGGAGTCTCACAATTTCCCAAAAAAACAAGGAGGCAATGTGTGAAGCATCATCCGTTCGGGAGCATGGTATGAAATGAGCCATTTTAGAGAATCGATCAACCACTACAAAAATTGAATCATGACCATATTTGGTTCTAGGCAATCCTAGCACAAAATCCATACTTATATCGGACCAAGGAGCATAAGGAATAGGCAATGGTGTATAAAGACCATAGGGGTTGGAAGTTGACTTAGCTTGTAAGCATGTTGTACACCGGTTGCATAGGCGCTCCACATCTCGCTTCATTCTTGGCCAATAGTAATGAGTAGATAGCATGGCGAGTGTCTTGTCTCGCCCAAAGTGTCCCATAAGACCACCACCATGCGATTCTTGTAAGAGCAAAAGGCGAAGCGACGACATGGGAATGCAAAGTTTGTTGCCCTTGAACAAGAATCCTTAGTGCAAATAGAAATCATCGGTGCCCTTATCACTAGAACACTTTGCAAAAATTGGGCCAAAGAAATTATCGGAGGCATATAAATCTTTGATTTCATCAAGACCCAAAACATGGATATCCAAACGAGTGAGTAAGAGGGTTAGCTTGCGGGAAAGAGCATCCGCAACAACATTGTCCTTGCCCTTCTTGTATTTGATTACATATGGAAAGGACTCAATGAACCCAAGCCACTTTGCATATCTTTTGTTCAGATTGTGTTGACTTTTCAAATACTTCAAAGACTCATGGTCGGAGTGGATAACAAACTCTTTTGGCCAAAGATAGTGTTGCCAAACTTCAAGAACACGAACCAAAGCATAAAGTTCCTTGTCATATATAGGATAGTTGAGGCGTGCGCCATCCAACTTCTCGCTATAGTATGCCACGAGTTTTCCATCTTGCATAAGAACTCCACCAATACCGAGTCCACTCGCATCACATTCAATCTCAAAAGTTTTGGAAAAGTTTGGAAGAACAAGAAGTGGAGCCTCGGTAAGTCTCTTTTTTAACTCATCAAAAGAGTTTTGTTGTGCCTTGCCCCACACAAATGGAACTGATGAGGTCTAAGACCCCGTGTGTGGCCCGATCTCGCGGATTGACTTCGAAACCAAGGGGAGAGATGGGAGAACGCGAGGAACACGAAGAACACGACGAACACGAGGAACTCCGAGACTCACGCACGCACACCAACCAGATACACCCGATGCTTACCTCCGTGGCTCGATGGACCACGCCAATAGAATCTCCGAGGAAGAGGCCGTGGCAGAATTCCCGGAGAGAGATTGGGGTTGGAGAGGAAGAGCTTGGTGAGGGAGAGAGAGTAACTTGTACTAGAATCTCACTCAACAAGATCAAAGTCAACAACCAAGGTGCCTTGATTACAGAGGGATGATACCCAAGGGAGACTAAGCTCAAAGGTAGGTTTGAGTTCAAAACAAGTCTAAAGAGCTAAGGAGGGGTCCAGGCTACTTATATAGGCACACATGGCCAGCAAGGGCGAACAGGTACGCGAAGGGATAAGTTAAGGCAGTTTGGTGGGGTATTCCCGTCAGATCCGGTATGGGTCCGGTCTGACCGGGCCTGTGACCGGGCTGGCCGGTCATGGGTCCGGTCGACCGGGCCTGTGACCGGGCTGTCCGGTCATGGGTCCGGTCGATCGGGCGCAAACCGGGAATCTGCGAAGAATCCGGTCCTGGGTCCGGTCGTTGTCCGGTACGAGGGAGCTGGGCCGGTTTGCGCCCGGTTGACCGGGCCTGTGACCGGGGCGTCCGGTTGTGGGTCCGGTCTGACCGGGCCTGTGACCGGCCAGCTCCCGTCTCTTCCTTGGAGCGCTTCGAGCGACGTCGGCTTCGGCTTCACGATCATCTCCATGTCCAGATGCTTCTCTCCCTCCCTTGACCTTGGCGTCTCCTCCTCTCCGGGGTCTTGACGCGCCTTGTACCTAATGACACATAACACGTCGGCATGAGGTAGCAATCCATCCAAAGGGGTACCAAGATCAAGGGTGGTGAGGAGCGAGTTCACCTCATCGTGTAGAGCTTTGACTCGGGCTCGTGTCATCGGTCCACTTGGGGGACTTGTTGGTCTTGGTGTAGCGACGTCGGTGACCGGGGCTACATCATCTCCCCCCCCTTGGGAAAGAGTCGTCCTCGACTCTTGCACCTCCTCATCTCCATGATAGGGTGACAAGTCCGAGACTTTGAACGTATTGCTCACCAAGTACTTGGATGTCGGTATGTCGATGACGTAAGCGTTGTTGTTGATGCGTTTGAGGACCTTGAAGGGGCCACCTCCTCTTGGCTTGAGCTTGGAGTTGCGCTCATGAGGGAACCGTTCCTTCCGGAGGTGGATCCAAACGAGGTCTCCTTCTTCGAATATTCTTGCCTTCTTCTTGGCGTTGATGCGGTTGGCTTGACGAAGAACATGTTCTTGTATGGTTGCCCTTGTCTCTTCATGTAGTTTCTTGACGGCGGCGGTGCGCTTGTCGAAGTCCATGTTGATGCGCTCGTGGAGGGGAAGTGGAAGTATGTCGAGTGCCGTGTAAGGTTCGAAGCCATAGACGACCATGAAGGGGCTCCTTGACGTAGTCTTGTGCTTGGCGCGGTTGTAGGCGAACTCGGCGTGAGGAAGGCACTCCTCCCATGACTTCAAGTTCTTCTTCACGAGGATGCGTAGGAGGGTGGAGAGGCTTCGATTGACCACTTCCGTTTGGCCATCCGTTTGCGGGTGCGATGATGATGAGAACAAGAGCTTCACTCCAAACTTCGCCATGAGCGACTTCCAAAGATAACTCATGAACTTGACGTCTCGATCCGACACAATGCTTTGCGGTACTCCATGTAGGCGGACAATTTCCCTGAAAAACAATGAAGCAATGTGTGAAGCATCGTCGCTCTTATGGCAAGGTATGAAATGAGCCATCTTAGAGAATCTATCCACGACAACAAAGATGGAATCATGACCATGCTTAGTGCGAGGCAAGCCTAGAACAAAATCCATGCTAATATCGGTCCATGGTGCATAAGGAATAGGCAATGGAGTGTAAAGACCATAAGGGTTGGAGGTAGACTTAGCTTGTAAGCAAGTGGTGCACCGGCGGCAAAGGCGTTCCACATCTCGCTTCATCTTTGGCCAATAGTAATGAGTGGAGAGCATCGCAAGTGTCTTATCACGGCCAAAGTGACCCATAAGACCTCCTCCATGAGACTCTTGCAAAAGCAATTTTCGAAGCGAAGACTCGGGAATGCAAATCTTGTTAGCTTTAAACAAATAGCCATCATGCAAATAGAAATCATCCACTCCTCGCTCAATGGAGCACTTCTCAAATATGGGAGCAAAGAAAGAATCGGAAGGATAGAGTTCTTTGATCTCTTCAAGTCCCAAGACATGAACATCCAAACGAGTAAGCAAAAGGGTGTTTTTGCGGGAAAGAGCACCCGCCACAACATTGTCCTTGCCCTTCTTGTATTTGATCACATATGGGAAGGACTCAATGAACTCGACCCATTTTGCATGTCGTTTGTTCAAGTTGTGTTGGCTTTTCAAATATTTCAAGGACTCATGGTCGGAATGAATGATAAACTCTTTTGGCCAAAGATAGTGTTGCCAAACTTCAAGAACACGAACCAAAGCGTAGAGCTCCTTGTCATATATAGGATAGTTGAGGCGTGCGCCATCTAACTTCTCACTATAGTATGCCACGGGTTTGCCCTCTTGCATAAGAACACCACCAATACCAAGCCCACTTGCATCACACTCAATCTCAAAAGTTTTGGCAAAATTTGGGAGAACAAGAAGAGGAGCTTCGGTAAGGCGTTTCTTCAACTCGTCAAAAGCATTTTGTTGGGCCTTGCCCCAAACAAACGGAACATTCTTCTTGGTAAGCTCATTCAAAGGGCAAGCAATGGTGCTAAAATCTTTCACAAAGCGGCGGTAAAACCCGGCAAGTCCATGGAAGCTTCGGACTTGACCAACATTTGTAGGGGTAGGCCAATTATGGATGGCCTCCACCTTGGAAGAATCAACTTCAATCCCATTAGCGGAAACCACAAAGCCAAGGAAAACCAATTTGTTTTGAGCAAATGTGCATTTAGGGAGGTTAGCATAAAGCTTTTCATGTCGCAAGATGCACAAGACCTCTCTCACATGTTGCACATGGTCCTCGAGGTTTTTGCTATAAATGAGAATATCATCGAAGTAGACAACCACGCTCTTGCCAATGAGAGGATGCAAGATGTGATTTATGAGGCGCATGAAAGTAGATGGAGCATTGGAAAGACAGAAAGGCATAACGAGCCATTCATAGAGATCGAGTTTGGTCTTGAATGCCGTTTTCCATTCATCACCAATGGCCATGCGGATTTGATGGTAACCACTACGCAAATCGACTTTAGAGAAAATCGTGGCACCACTAAGTTCATCAAGCATGTCATCTAAACGCGGAATGGGATGGCGGTAACGGACGGTAATGGCATTGATGGGGCGACAATCCATACACATCCGTTGCGTCTCATCCGGTTTAGGCACAAGAATCACGGGAACCGCACAAGGGCTAAGGCTTTCGCGGACGTACCCTTTGGCGAGGAGATCTTGAATTTGGTGTTGGATCTCCTTGGTCTCTTCGGGGTTGGTGCGGTAGGCGGCACGGTTTGGAAGCGGAGCGCCCGGTATGAGGTCGATGCGGTGTTCTATGCCTCGGAGTGGTGGTAGTCCATGAGGGAGCTCGTCGGGGGAGACGTCTTGAAAGTCCTGCAAAAGAGACATCAAAGACGGAGGAATGTTGGTTAAGTCGTTAGTCGCCGACGAGGGTCCCTTGCATATGAGCACATAGTGCAATATGGTGGATGGGTTCTCTTGGAGCTCTCTCCACTCACTCTTGGTGGCTAGAAGGACACTCTTGGATTCACTCATATATGGCTTGTGGCGCTCACTATCTTTGTGGTGGGTTGCTCCCTCTCCTCTCATCTCACTATGGTGGGTGCGGAGTTGTGCCCTCGCTAAAGCCTTCGCATTATCCGCGATGATTTGGCTAGGAGTCATCGGGCGCAACTCGAACTTCTTGTCGTTGACCTTGAAGGTGTATGTGTTGGAGAGTCCATCATGTATGGCCTTCTTGTCATATTGCCAAGGGCGGCCAAGCAACATGTGGCACACCGTCATGGGTACCACGTCACACTCGATAGTGTCCTCATAAGGTCCAATCTTGAAAGTGACGGTATGTTGTATCTTGACGTTGCCCTTGTCACTCAACCATTGGATATGGTAAGGGTGAGGATGCTTGCGGAGAGTGAGGTTGAGCTTCTCACACAACTCGGTGCTCACAAGGTTATGGCAACTTCCACCATCTATGATGACCTTGATCGACTTGCCACCAATTCCGGCACGGGTTTGGAAGATGTTGCACCGTTGTTCTTCCATAGCATGAGGTTGTGTTGTTAGCACCCTTGTGACCACAAGTGAGGGACTTGGGTCATGCTCACATAAGAGAGGATCTTCTCCACTTTCTTGCTCATAAGCTTCTTCACTTTCCACGGCGGCTTGCACAAGGGCTTCATATTCATCCTCATCAAGCGTCTCGATGTCACCATTCTCCATAGTGATCATAACCTTGGTGTTCTTGCACTCAAACGATTTGTGACCTTGGGTGCCACACTTGAAGCAAGTGACACTAGAGGGTCCCGTGGATGCCTTAGAGGAGGCGGTGGAGGAGACCGTTTGCTTCATGCGACTTTGGATAGTCGGTTTCTTGGATGGTGTAGAGGATGCGTCGGCCTTGGCACTTGTAGCATGAGGAGTTGATGTAGTAGGAGGAGTCGATGTAGCGAGCTTGGAGGAGAAATAGGTCTTGGCCTTGGAGTACTTGATGTCCTCAATCACTTGGGTTGGAACTCGACGATCCTCTTGATGGGGTAAGTAAGGCCATTGAAGAAGAGAGCAATGGTTTGTTCCTCGGACTCTTGGATGTTGGCTCGCATCATAGTGAGCTCCATCTCCTTGTAGAACTCCTCAACGGTCTTGGTGCCTTGCTTCAACTTTTGGAGCTTGTTGAAGAGGTCGGTCATGTAGTGCGTTGGGACAAAGCGAGCATGCATCTCTTTCTTCATTTCTTCCCAAGTGTCAATTGGAGGTTCACCCTTCTCTTCTCGAAGAGTGAGGACTTGCTCCCACCAAGTGTTGGCGTAGTCTTCAAACTCAAGAGACGCCATAGCCACCTTCTTGGCACCGGAGTAGTTGTGGATGCGGAATCAAGTACTTGATGTCCTCAATCACTTGGGTTGGAACTCGACGATCCTCTTGATGGGGTAAGTAAGGCCATTGAAGAAGAGAGCAATGGTTTGTTCCTCGGACTCTTGGATGTTGGCTCGCATCATAGTGAGCTCCATCTCCTTGTAGAACTCCTCAACGGTCTTGGTGCCTTGCTTCAACTTTTGGAGCTTGTTGAAGAGGTCGGTCATGTAGTGCGTTGGGACAAAGCGAGCATGCATCTCTTTCTTCATTTCTTCCCAAGTGTCAATTGGAGGTTCACCCTTCTCTTCTCGAAGAGTGAGGACTTGCTCCCACCAAGTGTTGGCGTAGTCTTCAAACTCAAGAGACGCCATAGCCACCTTCTTGGCACCGGAGTAGTTGTGGATGCGGAATCAAGCATCGAAGGCCGAGCGCCAAGTGATTGAGGACATCAAGTACTCCAAGGCCAAGACCTATTTCTCCTCCAAGCTCGCTACATCGACTCCTCCTGCTACATCAACTCCTCATGCTACAAGTGCCAAGGCCGACGCATCCTCTACACCATCCAAGAAACCGACTATCCAAAGTCGCATGAAGCAAACGGTCTCCTCCACCGCCTCCTCTAAGGCATCCACGGGACCCTCTAGTGTCACTTGCTTCAAGTGTGGCACCCAAGGTCACAAATCGTTTGAGTGCAAGAACACCAAGGTTATGATCACTATGGAGAATGGTGACATCGAGATGCTTGATGAGGATGAATATGAAGCCCTTGTGCAAGCCGCCGTGGAAAGTGAAGAAGCTTATGAGCAAGAAAGTGGAGAAGATCCTCTCTTATGTGAGCATGACCCAAGTCCCTCACTTGTGGTCACAAGGGTGCTAACAACACAACCTCATGCTATGGAAGAACAACGGTGCAACATCTTCCAAACCCGTGCCGGAATTGGTGGCAAGTCGATCAAGGTCATCATAGATGGTGGAAGTTGCCATAACCTTGCGAGCACCGAGTTGTGTGAGAAGCTCAACCTCACTCTCCGCAAGCATCCTCACCCTTACCATATCCAATGGTTGAGTGACAAGGGCAACGTCAAGATACAACATACCGTCACCGTCACTTTCAAGATTGGACCTTATGAGGACACTATCGAGTGTGACGTGGTACCCATGATGGTGTGCCACATGTTGCTTGGCCGCCCTTGGCAATATGACAAGAAGGCCATACATGATGGACTCTCCAACACATACACCTTCAAGGTCAACGACAAGAAGTTCGAGTTGCGCCCGATGACTCCTAGCCAAATCATCGCGGATAATGCGAAGGCTTTAGCGAGGGCACAACTCCGCACCCACCATAGTGAGATGAGAGGAGAAGGAGCAACCCACCACAAAGATAGTGAGCACCACAAGCCATATATGAGTGAATCCAAGAGTGTCCTTCTAGCCACCAAGAGTGAGTGGAGAGAGCTCCAAGAGAACCCATCCACCATATTGCACTATGTGCTCATATGCAAGGGACCCTCGTCGGCGACTAACGACTTAACCAACATTCCTCCGCCTTTGATGTCTCTTTTGCAGGACTTTCAAGACGTCTCCCCCGACGAGCTCCCTCATGGACTACCACCACTCCGAGGCATAGAACACCGCATCGACCTCATACCGGGCGCTCCGCTTCCAAACCGTGCCGCCTACCGCACCAACCCCGAAGAGACCAAGGAGATCCAACGCCAAATTCAAGATCTCCTCGCCAAAGGGTACGTCCGCGAAAGCCTTAGCCCTTGTGCGGTTCCCGTGATTCTTGTGCCTAAACCGGATGAGACGCAACGGATGTGTATGGATTGTCGCCCCATCAATGCCATTACCGTCCGTTACCGCCATCCCATTCCGCGTTTAGATGACATGCTTGATGAACTTAGTGGTGCCACGATTTTCTCTAAAGTCGATTTGCGTAGTGGTTACCATCAAATCCGCATGGCCATTGGTGATGAATGGAAAACGGCATTCAAGACCAAACTCGATCTCTATGAATGGCTCGTTATGCCTTTCGGTCTTTCCAATGCTCCATCTACTTTCATGCGCCTCATGAATCACATCTTGCGTCCTCTCATTGGCAAGAGCGTGGTTGTCTACTTCGATGATATTCTCATTTATAGCAAAAACCTCGAGGACCATGTGCAACATGTGAGAGAGGTCTTGTGCATCTTGCGACATGAAAAGCTTTATGCTAACCTCCCTAAATGCACATTTGCTCAAAACAAATTGGTTTTCCTTGGCTTTGTGGTTTCCGCTAATGGGATTGAAGTTGATTCTTCCAAGGTGGAGGCCATCCACAATTGGCCTACTCCTACAAATGTTGGTCAAGTCCGAAGCTTCCATGGACTTGCCGGGTTTTACCGCCGCTTTGTGAAAGATTTTAGCACCATTGCTTGCCCTTTGAATGAGCTTACCAAGAAGAATGTTCCGTTTGTTTGGGGCAAGGCCCAACAAAATGCTTTTGACGAGTTGAAGAAACGCCTTACCGAAGCTCCTCTTCTTGTTCTTCTAAATTTTGCCAAAACTTTTGAGATTGAGTGTGATGCAAGTGGGCTTGGTATTGGTGGTGTTCTTATGCAAGAGGGCAAACTCGTGGCATACTATAGTGAGAAGTTAGATGGCGCACGCCTCAACTATCCTATATATGACAAGGAGCTCTACGCTTTGGTTCGTGTTCTTGAAGTTTGGCAACACTATCTTTGGCCAAAAGAGTTTATCATTCATTCCGACCATGAGTCCTTGAAATATTTGAAAAGCCAACACAACTTGAACAAACGACATGCAAAATGGGTCAAGTTCATTGAGTCCTTCCCATATGTGATCAAATACAAGAAGGGCAAGGACAATGTTGTGGCGGATGCTCTTTCCCGCAAAAACACCCTTTTGCTAACTCGTTTGGATTTTCATGTTTTGGGACTTGAAGAGATCAAAGAACTCTATCCTTCCGATTCTTTCTTTGCTCCCATATTTGAGAAGTGCTCCGTTGAACAACGAGTGGATGATTTCTATTTGCATGATGGCTACTTGTTTAAAGCTAACAAGATTTGCATTCCCGAGTCTTCGCTTCGAAAATTGCTTTTGCAAGAGTCACATGGAGGTGGTCTTATGGGACACTTTGGTCGAGAGAAGACATATGCCATGCTTTCAACCCACTACTATTGGCCGAGAATGTACCGCGACGTCGAACGCCTTTGCCGCCGGTGCACCACATGCTTACAAGGTAAGTCTACCTCCAACCCTTATGGCCTTTACACTCCATTGCCTATTCCACATGCACCATGGACCGATATTAGCATGGATTTTGTTCTAGGATTGGCTCGCACTAAGCATGGTCATGATTCTATATTCGTGGTAGTGGATAGATTCTCTAAGATGGCTCATTTCATACCTTGCCATAAGAGCGACGATGCTTCACACATTGCTTCATTGTTTTTCAGGGAAATTGTTCGCCTACATGGAGTACTGGAAAGCATTGTGTCGGATCGAGACGTCAAGTTCATGAGTTATCTTTGGAAGTCGCTCATGGCAAAGTTTGGAGTGAAGCTCTTATTCTCATCATCCTCGCACCCGCAAACGGACGGCCAAACAGAAGTGGTCAATCGAAGCCTCTCCACCCTCCTACGCATCCTCGTGAAGAAGAACTTGAAGTCATGGGAAGAATGCCTTCCACACGCGGAGTTCGCCTACAACCGCGCCAAGCACTCGACTACATCAAGGAGTCCCTTCATGGTCGTCTACGGGTTTGAGCCGCTCACGGCACTCGACATACTTCCACTCCCCCTTCATGAGCGGATCAACATGGATTTCGACAAGCGCACCGCCGCCGTGAAGAAGCTACATGAAGAAACAAGAGCTACCATTCAAGAACATGTCCTTCGTCAAGCTACCCGCCTCAACGCCAAGAAGAAGGAACGCATATTTCAAGAAGGCGACCTCGTTTGGATCCACCTCCGGAAGGAAAGATTCCCTCATGAACGCAACTCGAAGCTCAAGCCAAGAGGAGATGGTCCCTTCAAGGTCCTCAAACGCATCAACAACAATGCTTACGTCATCGACATCCCCACCTCCAAGTACTTGGTGAGCAACACATTCAACGTTGCGGACTTGTCGCCATATCATGAAGATGAGGAGGAACAAGAGTCGAGGACGACTCTTTCCCAAGGGGGGGGGAGATGATGCGGGGTGGCCTTCGGTCACTCCACACCAAGACCAACAAGTCCCCCAAATGGACCGATGACACGAGCCCGAGTCAAAGCTCTACATGATGAGGTGAACTCGCTCCTCACCACCCTTGATCTTGGTACTCCTTTGGATGGATTGCTACCTCATGCCGACGTACTATGTGTCATTAGGTACAAGGCGCACCAAGAACCCGGAGAGGAGGAGACGCCAAGGTCAAGGGAGGGAGAGAAGCATCTGGACATGGAGATGATCGTGAAGCCGAAGCCGACGTCGCTCGAAGCGCTCCAAGGAAGAGACGGAAGCTGGCCGGTCACAGGCCCGGTCAGACCGGACCCACAACCGGACGCCTCCACAGTGCCCGGTCAACCGGCGCAAACTGCCTGGCCCAGCTCCCTCGTACCGAACGACGACCGGGCCCAGGACCGGATTCTTCGCAGATTCCCGGTTTGCGCCGGCCGACCGGACCCATGACCGGACAGCCCGGTCCACGAGCCCGGCCAGACTGGAGCCATGACCGGACAGCCACACAGCCCGTCGACCGGACCCAAACCGGATCTGACGGGAATGCCCCACCAAACTGCCTTAACTTATCCCTTCGCGTACCTGTTCGCCCTTGCTGGCCATGTGTGCCTATATAAATAGCCTGGACCCCTCCTTAGCTCTTTAGACTTGTTTTGAACTCAAACCTACCTTTGAGCTTAGTCTCCCTTGGGAATCATCCCTCTGTAATCAAGGCACCTTGGTTGTTGACTTTGATCTTGTTGAGTGAGATTCTAGTACAAGTTACTCTCTGATGCAGCCCGACCTTCGGTCTTCACCGCATCATGTGCTTCATCGCCAAGACGGCACGCTAAGGTGAATCTTCTCCTTTACGCGTGCCTCGAATCGCCTACTTGGGATGATATACTACTTCATACTCCGTCATATCTTTATGATAGGAACTCGACGACAAGTACGGAGAGAAGAGAGGATGCCATGGAGACCCGAGGACGCAAGGCCGATGTCACGGAAGCATGGAAGAGAAGGAGAAAGAGGAGCTGGACGCTCCAGGCCGGAACTTCCGCCCCTGATGGCCGGAACTTCCGCCCATGACCGGAACTTCCGCCTCGGAGGACCGGAACTTCCGCCCACCGGAACTTCCGCCCAAGTTCCGCCCAAGTTCCGAAAGTCGGCGAAAACCATACTGGATGTTACTGCGGGACAATGGCGCAATTCCGGAACAAGACCGGAACTTGGCCGGAACTTCCGCCCCGACCGGAACTTCCGCCCCTCCGGACCGGAACTTCCGCCCCTGACCGGAACTTCCGCCCAAGATGACCCGAACTTCCGCCCCATCGAACTTCAGCAAGACAGCACTTTTCAGCGTGTAACTTAACCCTTCGCCCCCACATATAAATAGCCTTGTTGGCTCAGATATCAGAGGAGACTTGATGTGAAATTAAACCTGAGCTTAGCTCACCCTTGTGGGAACCCTACCTAGATCTTTGATCTTGTACCCACCCGGGCTCCTTATCGACTTGTCAAGATCTCTTTGGTGACTTCTACCGTTTGTTTGATCTTTTGCTTGCACTTCTACCTATTTGGTCTTTTGCTTGCACTTCTATCAACCTTCCGGTCTTTTCACCCTTCTAGATCTTGCGAGCTTCGATTTGTCGATCTCTTTGCGGGACTTCTACCGGAAGGTCTTTTCTCGCAACCTCTATCGAGTAGGTGTATCGGGCCTACGAGGGAAAACCGGTTTGTGTGCGTGTGTGTGTTGTATCCCCACGATTCCCCCTCGCGTTCTTCGTGTTCATCGCGTTCATCCACCTACCCCCACGAGTTCCACCCAAATCCGTGAAGATCGGGCACATCCTTGGACTTAGTCCACATCATATGGTATCAGCAGCTCTTTGGTTGCCACGGATTTGACCCCCACATCCCCCAATTCCACCAATTTCGCCCAAAAAGTTTCCAAAATTTTTTTTCCCAAAAAATAGCCCCAAATTGGCCTTGGATCGATCTCTCGATTTGTTGAGTTATTTGTGGTTTTGCTCCAATAGAAACTTTTCTTTGGTGTTGATCTGCAATTCCCCAACCTTCCCACAGCTTCTAGTGCCAAATTTTCCTCGAATTCGAAGGATTTCGGCCCGGATTTCCGCCCAAATCGACGAACAGCCCGCAGATCTGATTGCGACCGGAAGTTCCGCCCGGAAGGACCGGAAGTTCCACCCCCGGACCGGAAGTTCCGCCCCTCAGGACCGGAAGTTCCGCCTGGCCGAAATTTTGATAGCAACCTTCGTTTTTCGTTTTGGTACTAACCCCCTTGTGTTTGGACTTCGGTTTGAGTGCCATTTCAGCTACCACAAAGCTTCCGCAACATCGACAACGACGACGGCACCCCGAGGATTCAAGCGGTTCATTTGACACCTCCACCATAGCAAGTTCAAGATCGTCGGCCACCATCATCAAGTGGTATAACTTGCTCCTAACTTGTAGCCCTAGCCTCTTTTGCGTACCTTTCCTATCGAGAGTGGCTTTCTAGTGTTGCGAAGCATTGCGCAAGCGTCCCGACCGTGAGGGTGTGCGTGTGTTGAGCAAAGCTTCGAAGCAAGCTCGTGTGAAAAGATAAGCAAAAGAAGTGTGACATACTTACATAGATAGTAGTATCCTTACATAGTGAGAAAAAGAAAAAGAAAAATACAAAAAGAGAAAAAGAAAAAGTGTGTGAGTGACACCTATACACAAAAGAGTCCAAAGCTTTTAAGCAAAAGAGAGAAAAGAGAAGAGAGGCGTCTTGCGCAAATCTTGTTGCTTCTCAATTTTGCAACCAAGCCACGGTCTCTCTTGCGTTGGCGTGACACCGAGCTAGTAGTCTTCGTTAGGACCATTTTGTTCTTGCTCATTTTCCAAGTCGCGCTAACCCCATTTTGTCCCACGCGTGTGTTCCTCATTGTGTATGCCTTTTGTGATCACCGCCTTTGACTTGTGACTTTTGGATCTTACCCACTTTTGACAATAGACTTTTCGTTTGATTCTTCCATTTGGCTTTCCACATCCATACCTAACACCATATAGAGTTTTTGGTTTTGTGTGTGTGCATACATATCGGTTGTTCCCCGCCATGAAACACCTTTTCGATTTTGGTTTGCAAGTTTTGACCCTTTTGGTAGTTTTCCTTCCACCATATATACACCAATCCAATAGACTAACATGGATAGTGAGGATGAACCTACAGAGGACGACATGGAGTCCGATGAGGGTGATAGCTCCGCAAGCACCGCGGATATGGAGGAACATGGGGAGCCCGACACCGACTATGGCTCCACATGCATTGGGGACATGACCGACATCGAGCATCTCTACACCGACCATGACTCGCCAAGCATGGACAACATGGTGGACCACCACTCCGAGCTCGACTATAACATGGACGACATGGTTGAGCACTACCTCGACCACGACTACGACCACGACGACATGGTTGAGCACATCCTCGACCACGACTACGACCACGACGACATGGTTGAGCACTACCTCGACCACGACTACGACCACGACAACATGGTTGAGCACTACCTCGACTACGACTATGACACCATGATGGAGCACCGCACCGAGCACTACCTCGACCATAACTTCGACACCATGGTGGAATCTAGCTTTGACTCCACCTCGAACAAGACCGGTGCCTACAAGTTCCCCATCTTGGCCAAGGGAACTACATATGAAGATAGAGGACCTCCAAGACGGCGCAACCATGAGAGTGCGTATGCACATGATCATCTACACCGAGCTCGTCCTAGGGAACATCAAGAGAGCCACCACCATGATCGCCATCGACACTCTCCTTCGAGCTCAAGAAGGCGCCACAAGCAAAGTGCCAAGCCTCATGAACCATCATCTAGGCATGCCGAGGATCGTCATCGACACAAGTCACCACATGATCATCGTCGAACATCACCACCTCATGACCACCATCAACATGCATCACCACATGACCATCGCCGACACAAGTCATCTCATGATCATAGTCGACCATCACCACCTCATGACCACCATCGACATGCATCACCACATGACCATCGCTGACACAAGTCACCTCATGATCGTCGTCGACCATCACCACCTCATGTTCACCATCGACCAACACCTACCAAGGATCTTCGACGACACCCCCCAAGACATGGTGATGATGCAAGAAGACGAGATCCTCGACATGAAGCGGCCAAGGCTACAAAGAACAACAACACCAACCATATGGTGTCCACAAAGCCTAGCGCCACCACCAAAATGGCATCTCCAAGACCGCCTACACATGAGAAGATCTCCAATGGTGCGAGACAAGATACTACATCAACAAGGAAGATGGTGCAAAGTGCAAAGAAAGAGGAACCACATCTTATGGTGCTTCCCTCTCCTACCGCCACCACCAAAATGAAATCTCCAAGACCACCTACACATGAGAAGATCTCCAATGATGCAAAACAAGGCACTACACCAACAAGCAAGATGGCGCCAAGTGCAAAGAAAGAGGAACCACATATCATGGTGCTTCCCCCTCCTACCGCCACCACCATAATGGCACCTACAAGAAGCTCAAGCCCCAAGATGAAGACCATGGAGTCTACACTTCAAGATGAAGGACGATCTACCCATCCTTATGCCAACATGACAATGCGTTGTCCACCAAGATCAAGTAGCTCCCAATGCTTTCGTTGCAATCAAGACGGTCATCTTTGGGAATGCCCCAATCTCCATTGTGATGTGTGCACATCCAACAAGCACATGACATGGGAGTGCAACACACCACAAGCCCACAAGCTCTACTTCGCCCAATTGGATGCCGAAATTGCCAACAAGACACTTCAAGATACCATTGTCTTCAAAGAATGGTGCAAGGAAATGGCCAAGAGGACGACTATGAAGTCCACACTTCAAGATGAAGCACAAGAAGGCCAAGTCAAGGATGACGTTGATTCGAGCCTAGCTCTCAACAACACCATAGCGCCATCAAACGGTGTCAACATGGGAGGCGATGGAGTTGAGACGGTTGAGCATGGGATTCTCCCTTCAACCAAGGAGGCGAATGGAGTTGAGAATGGTGAGCATGGGATGATCCCTTCACCAATGGAGGCGCATGGAGATGAGAAAATCGAGCCTACTCCAATATGCTTGAATAAGGAGATGGTACCAATCCCATGTGAGAATGAGGGCCACTTAGCCCACTTGAGTGAGAGTGATAGTGAGTTGAGTGACTCCCACCCCATATGTGAGTTTGAGTGCTTCCATTTGGAGAACAAGAGTGACACACCACATGAGTTGAGTGAGGATGCTTTGATTTCTAACAACTTAACCTCTACTCCTCTTGTGTTGTCTTCCTCTTTGCTAGGTTGCTCGGACATCGACGACGTCATTGCCATGGAGATGAGGGACTCCACTATATGTGAGATAAGCGACTCCACTATATGTGAGATGAGCGACTCCACTATATGTGAGATGAGCAACTCCACTATATGTGAGATGAGTGAATCCACTATACATGAGCTTGAGTGCCTCCACCTTGAGGATATGAGTGATACACCGAGTGAGATGAGAGTGGTAGTTGATAGGTCATGTGAGGCCATTTCAAATTCTCACAACTTACCCTCTACCTCTAGTGTGTTTCCTTGTGTCTCATTAGGTACCATGGATGACGAGTTCCCGATCATGGAGAAGATGTACATGGTGCTTGAAGATGATGCTATCACACCATGCTTGATTCAAGATGAACATGGAGGCCACATGGAGCCTACCTCTTCCACAACACCGACTTCAAATGAGTCGGACTACAAAGGTACCTATATGGGTGTTGATGATGCCATGATCCCACTAGTGGACATGATGATTTGTGAGTGCATGCATGAGTTGGATAATCCTATTGCAATGTCGTATGCTTCTTTCACATTCCCTTGTGATACTTGTGATACCATTATGGTTGATCATGTGGAATTAGTTGCTTATGATAATATCACCATGCCATGCTATGAGAGTTTCACTTTCTCTCCTATTGCTTGCAATATGTTGAACAATTGCTCTTTCCCATGTATTGCTTGCAATGAAAATGATGATGTTAATTCTTGCGTTGTGACAACCTTGATGAACAATTGCTCTTTCCCTAGGTTTGTCGACAACCATGATACAATGTTGAACATGTTTTGCTCTAAATGTTTGCAATACTCTCACATTAATGCAACCAAAATGTTGAACACTTGCTCTTTCCAATGCTTGGTTTGCAATAATGTTAATATGCTTGTAAATGAGATTGCCCCCATAGCTCTCTCAAATTTTGGAGACTTTGCATATAACCATGTTGAGCATGTTCCCATGTTTACTCCGCATATTCACCATATCTATTATGATGCTTTGCTTAACGCTAATGGTGATGTGCAAAAGAATTGGACCATCATGATGGATGATGTGTTCATATACCATGCACACACGTTCTTTGCTTTGCCTATTGTGTGTGTAGGTACAAGAATGCCAATGTCAACCTCGATTGAGCACGAGTTGACAAAGAGAGCTCTAGAGAGCATAATACAAGTGAGTTCAAGATCGAACCCGGCTCTAATACCTTTCCCATGCTTTGCATTGAACATGTCGAACAATTTCTCTTTCTCTTGGTTCTTTTGCAAGCATGATGATGTGATTCTTACCGTTGGTGTTGCCTCAACCAAGTTGACCAAATCCTATTTCATTTGGTTTGTTGGCACACACGGTTGTGTACATGTTGTTTTGGTGAACGTTTTGGAAGATATGTTGTGTGTTGCACCAAATATGAGGACCAATTTCTCTTTCAAATGGTTTGTGTGCACACATGTTGATGATATTTTGGACACTCTTCCGTATGTGTTTTTGCCAAATTATCCACTTGTTGCTTCAAGGATGTTGAACAATCTCTCTTTCCGATGCCTTGAGTGCAATAATGCACATGAGTTTATACATGAGATGGACATCATAGTCGTCTCACAATTTGGAGTTTTTGTGTTTCCACATTTGGAAGATGTTCATATGGAGTTCTTACACATTGACCTTGCACATGCATTATTCTTGATAAATTTGTGTTGTGATAACGGTGTTGTGAACATGAATGGACATGTCGTTGATGATATGATCCTCTATCACGCACACATATACTTTGCTTGGTCTTTGTTGTGTGAAGGTACAAGTGACTTGTGGATGAGCGTCAACGAATGGGTTCAACCCCATACATCTACTACCCAAGATCTCTCAATGAGAGCACACCGACATCTTGCTAAGGTGACCTCCTTCTACTTGCGCTATCTTGCTAAACCCATGGAACATTGGCTATGCTTTGAGTGTTGCTTGGCTTTTCTTCTGCTATTGATAGGGCTCTTGACAAGTGAAGCGACATTCAAGCGTTGGTGTCATCTACCTCCTCTACACATTCATGAAGATTTATCGTCGAGGACGACTCTTTTTCAAGTGGGGGGAGATGATGCAGCCCGACCTTCGGTCTTCACCGCATCATGTGCTTCATCGCCAAGACGGCACGCTAAGGTGAATCTTCTCCTTTACGCGTGCCTCGAATCGCCTACTTGGGACGATATACTACTTCATACTCCGACATATCTTTATGATAGGAACTCGACGACAAGTACGGAGAGAAGAGAGGATGCCATGGAGACCCGAGGACGCAAGGCCGATGTCACGGAAGCATGGAAGAGAAGGAGAAAGAGGAGCTGGACGCTCCAGGCCGGAACTTCCGCCCCTGATGGCCGGAACTTCCGCCCATGACCGGAACTTCCGCCTCGGAGGACCGGAACGTCCGCCCACCGGAACTTCCGCCCAAGTTCCGCCCAAGTTCCGAAAGTCGGCGAAAACCATACTGGATGTTACTGCGGGACAATGGCACAATTCCGGAACAAGACCGGAACTTGGCCGGAACTTCCGCCCCGACCGGAACTTCCGCCCCTCCGGACCGGAACTTCCGCCCCTGACCGGAACTTCCGCCCAAGATGACCCGAACTTCCGCCCCATCGAACTTCAGCAAGACAGCACTTTTCAGCGTGTAACTTAACCCTTCGCCCCCACCTATAAATAGCCTTGTTGGCTCAGATCTCAGAGGAGACTTGATGTGAAATTAAACCTGAGCTTAGCTCACCCTTGTGGGAACCCTACCTAGATCTTTGATCTTGTACCCACCCGGGCTCCTTATCGACTTGTCAAGATCTCTTTGGTGACTTCTACCGTTTGTTTGATCTTTTGCTTGCACTTCTACCTATTTGGTCTTTTGCTTGCACTTCTATCAACCTTCCGGTCTTTTCACCCTTCTAGATCTTGCGAGCTTCGATTTGTCGATCTCTTTGCAGGACTTCTACCGGAAGGTCTTTTCTCGCAACCTCTATCGAGTAGGTGTATCGGGCCTACGAGGGAAAACCGGTTTGTGTGCGTGTGTGTGTTGTATCCCCACGATTCCCCCTCGCGTTCTTCGTGTTCATCGCGTTCATCCACCTACCCCCACGAGTTCCACCCAAATCCGTGAAGATCGGGCACATCCTTGGACTTAGTCCACATCACTCTCTCTCCCTCACCAAGCTCTTCCTCTCCAACCCCAATCTCTCTCCGGGAATTCTGCCACGTGCCTCTTCCTCGGAGATTCTATTGGCGTGGTCCATCGAGCCACGGAGGTAAGCATCGGGTGTATCGGGTTGGTGTGCGTGCGTGAGTCTCGGAGTTCCTCGTGTTCGTCGTGTTCTTTGTGTTCCTCGCGTTCTCCCATCTCTCCCCTTGGTTTCGAAGTCAATCCGCGAGTTCGGGCCACACACGGGGTCTTAGACCTCATTAGCATGAGGTTGTGTTGTTAGCACCCTTGTGACCACAAGTGAGGGACTTGGGTCATGCTCACATAAGAGAGGATCTTCTCCACTTTCTTGCTCATAAGCTTCTTCACTTTCCACGGCGGCTTGCACAAGGGCTTCATATTCATCCTCATCAAGCGTCTCGATGTCACCATTCTCCATAGTGATCATAACCTTGGTGTTCTTGCACTCAAACGATTTGTGACCTTGGGTGCCACACTTGAAGCAAGTGAAACTAGAGGGTCCCGTGGATGCCTTAGAGGAGGCGGTGGAGGAGACTGTTTGCTTCATGCGACTTTGGATAGTCGGTTTCTTGGATGGTGTAGAGGATGCGTCGGCCTTGGCACTTGTAGCATGAGGAGTTGATGTAGTAGGAGGAGTCGATGTAGCGAGCTTGGAGGAGAAATAGGTCTTGGCCTTGGAGTACTTGATGTCCTCAATCACTTGGCGCTCGGCCTTCGATGCTTGGTGGACCAACTCAACCATGTTGGAGTAGGGTTGCAACTCGACGATCCTCTTGATGAGGTAAGTAAGGCCATTGAAGAAGCGAGCAATGGTTTGTTCCTTGGACTCTTGGATGTTGGCTCGCATCATAGTGAGCTCCATCTCCTTGTAGAACTCCTCAACGGTCTTGGTGCCTTGCTTCAACTTTTGGAGCTTGTTGAAGAGGTCGGTCATGTAGTGCGTTGGGACAAAGCGAGCATGCATCTCTTTCTTCATTTCTTCCCAAGTGTCAATTGGAGGTTCACCCTTCTCTTCTCAAAGAGTGAGGACTTGCTCCCACCAAGTGTTGGCGTAGTCTTCAAACTCAAGAGACGCCATAGCCACCTTCTTGGCACCGGAGTAGTTGTGGATGCGGAATATCTTGTCAACCTTGAGTGCCCATGAGAGGTAGGCCTCGGCATCTTCTTCTCCCTTGAACTTTGGCATGGTGAACTTGAGCCTTCCAAACATGTTCTCTTCATCCTCCAAGGTTCTTCTACGAGGAGGGGCGACTTCATCTCTTGCGGCTTGAGGAGGAATAGGATGTCTTCTACGGCCAACCATAGCATTGGGTTGGCGTTGGAGATGAACGCTTGCTTCACTTGGTTCACGGTGAGGATGTGGTTGAAGGTCTTGTCGCGGTTGAGGACGATGCTCAATGTTGGGTCTCTCATCTTGATCATGTTGTGGTTCTCCTCGTCCACGTTGGTCGTGGCGAGGGTGGCGGCGGAGATCTCGCCGAGGTTGATCTTGAGGACCTTGGTCTTGGGGATAGCCATCACACCCATGGTGGGCATGGCGATCCGCTTGGTGACGATCTTGTTGAAGGACTTGGTCTTGTGGAGGACGCTCATGTGGGCGAGCGTGGCGATGGATTTCTCCGCGCCTAGAGTTGGAGCGAGAGTCTTCATGACGAGCTTGTGGGCGATGAGGTCGATGATGGTCTTCATGCCTTGAGGACGAGCTTGAGGACGAAAGGTCACCATGAGAGTAATAATCTTGTGGCGAGCTTGAGGACGATGAAGTAGAGCGGTGTCGACGATGACGACCCAAGTTGGTGATGGCGCGCTCGAGGCTATCCATGCGCCTCTCCATGTTGGCATCATTGGCCGCCATTTGGCCATTCAAGTTGTCCGTAGCTTCACGAAGAAGAGCCAAGTCTTGGTTCACGGCGGAGAAGTTGTGAGCCACCTCATCGTATTGCTCATCGATGCGCGTCTCGAAGAGGGTGAGTTGCTCCTTGAACTCTTGTCGTTGCGTCCATAGGTTGTGTTGAGTAGCCAACCTCTCGGTGTTGCGGAGGATCTCTTCATCCCTATTGGTATCTCCGTTCCTATCCATGATGGAAAGACAAGAACTATGTTGTGTATGTTAGTGGAAGGAGACTACCTCGCACTCTTACCAAGGTAAGATAGTATTGAGGCAATCCACCAAGCCGAAAGCAAGATCAAGTGTATCGGGAACACACGCAAAACCACACGCAAAAGCTAGCAAATATGGTGTTAGGCGAGTGTTGTGGAAAGCCAAATGACAAATCCAAGATCGAGTATGGTTTAGGGTTTAGGGTTTAGGGTTTGGGAACCCGGCCCAACCGGCGGTGTTTGTTGGGGCCGCGGTGGTGTTTGCCGGTGGTTGGGGATGATGGCGGTGCTTGCCGGTGGAGGAGAGGAGTGGCGGTGGTCGGCGGTGGAGGTGGAGGGGTGGCGCCCGGTCCAGGGGCCGGTTGGGCCGGACCTGGGGCCGGCCTAGCCGGTCACACGGCCGGTCGACCGGGTTCTGGGCTGGCCCGGCCGGTCTGCAGCCCGATTGACCGGATTTCTCAACCGGGACGCAGTTTCTCTCTCCTGTTCTTCACGAAAATCGACCAAATTGACCAAATCGGAGGGGAAACGATGGAATTGGGGGCTAAAAGTTGGGGAGATAGTAGATCAAGCACTCCAACACCGAATCCATGGACCAAAACCACTCAAAACGCAACCAAATCACAGATCGGTCCAAAGGCAAATTTGGGCTATTTTTTGGGGATTTTTTGGAAAATTTTTAGGAACGAAATCGGGTGGGTGGGAGGTCAAATCCGCGGTAACCAAGAGCTGCTGATACCATATGATGAGGTCTAAGACCCCGTGTGTGGCCCGATCTCGCGGATTGACTTCGAAACCAAGGGGAGAGGTGGGAGAACGCGAGGAACACGAAGAACACGACGAACACGAGGAACTCCGAGACTCACGCACGCACACCAACCCGATACACCCGATGCTTACCTCCGTGGCTCGATGGACCACGCCAATAGAATCTCCGAGGAAGAGGCACGTGGCAGAATTCCCGGAGAGAGATTGGGGTTGGAGAGGAAGAGCTTGGTGAGGGAGAGAGAGTAACTAGTACTAGAATCTCACTCAACAAGATCAAAGTCAACAACCAAGGTGCCTTGATTACAGAGGGATGATACCCTAGGGAGACATAGCTCAAACCCTAATCTAAGCCAAATCTTGTCTAAAGAGGTAAGGGGGCGACCGGGGTGCTTATATAGGCATACAAGGCAGCTCGGGTCGAACGGGTACAAGTTGGTGGGTCAAACCCGTGAAATCCGGTCCAGGGGCCGGTCCGACCGGGTCTGGGACCGAGCCATCCGGTCCAAACCGGATTCTGGGCCGGCCGGTGACCGGGCGAGGCTTCCGAAGCCCCGGGACTGCGTCCGGATGGCACAAGCGGAGTTTCCGGTCGAAACCGGCCAGGCCGGTCAGGGGCCCGGTCAGACCGGCCCTGGGGCCGGGTGGGCCGGCCTGTGGCCCGGTTGACCGGCCCTGGGACCAGCCGGCCTTCCTCCTCTCGCCTCTTCTTCCTCTTCCTTCCTTCTTCCTTCCTTCTTCTTCTTCTTCCTTCTTCCTTGCACCATGATGAATGGCTCCTCTTCCCTCCCCTTGCTTCCTTGCACCATGGATGTTCCTCCTCTCCGGTCCTCGATGACTCTCGTACCTAATGACATATAACATACCGACATGAGGTAGCATTCCATCCAAGGTATTGACGAGGTCGAGTATCGAGAGGAAGGAGTTCACCTTGTCGCGTGTAGCGTGGGTTAGGGTTGAAGGTCCACTTGGGGGACTCTTTGGCCATGGTGTAGCGTCGACGATAGGCGGGGCTGCACTTGATGGTCTTGGTGTAGCGACGTTGGTGACCGGGGCTACATCATCCATCATGATGTTCCACGTCTTGTGCACATCACCGTTAGTGTCAATCAAGATAGTATGAAATGCATGGCGATGGTGCATATGGCAAGAAGGTGCATTCATGGCATGTGGTAACTCATGATCATCAAAAGGTGAGAAGGCTATGGGGGCCATCTCGTGGACAATGAAATAAGCATTCTTGCATACCAAGCATAAGAAAGAGCAATTGTTCACAATCTTGGATGCAAGGATCATGGAATGGTATAAACATTTTGGGCAAAGCATGTTCAACATGTTATCATTGTTGTCGACAACCCTATGTAAAGAGCAAGTGTTCATCAAGGGTGTCACAACACAAGCATGATCATAATCATTATCATGGCAAGCAAGCGGGGAAAACGTGAAACTCTCGTAGCATGGCATGTTCATGGTATCACAAGCAAGCAATTTCACATGATCAACAATGTTATCAAGCAAAGCATCACATGGGAAAGTGAAAGTAGCATGTGACGTGGCAAATGTATCATCAAGATCATGCATGCACGCATAAGTCATCATGTCCACTAGTGGGATCATGGCATCATCAACACCTATGTTGTTACCTCTGTAGGCTGACTCATTTGAGGTAGGTGTTGTTGAGGTAGGAGGATCCATGTGGTCGACATGTCCGTCTTGAAGCAAGCATGGTGAGATATCATCATCTTCATGCACCATGTACATCGTCTCCATGAGCGGGAACTCGTCCTCCGTGGAATCTAGTGCAACATAAGAAGACACAAACGAGGGAGAGGTTAATGTGTTAGCAAAAGCGATGTCCTCCATGGACCTATCATCTACCTCTCGCAACTCACTTTGTGTATCACTCATGTCCTCCAAACGGAAGCACTTAAACTCACATATGGGGTGGAAGTCACTCAACTCACTATCACTCTCACTCAAGTGGGCTAAGTGGCTCTCATGCTCACATAGGATTGGTACCAACTCATCAATGAAGCATATAGGAGTAGGCTCGACTTTCTCATCTCCATGCGCCTCCTTGGTTGAAGGGAGAATCCCATGCTCAACCATCTCAACTCCATCCACCTCCATAGGTGAAGGGAGAATCCCATGGTCACCATGCTCAACTCCATCGCCTCCCAAGTCATCCTCAAGCGGTGGCGCCATGGTGTTTATGAGAGTTAGGCTCGGCTCAACTTCGCCCTTGAGTTCACCTTGGCGATCTTCATCTTGAAGTGTTGGCGCAATAGGCATCTTGGGGACTTGTGCTTGTAGCTTGTCGAAGTAGAGCGTCTTGGCACTTGGCGTTGTGCATTGCCATGCCACGTGACCCTTGGCCTTGCACACCTCACATAGGAGATTGGGACATTCCCGTGGAGGGTGGCCTTGTTGCTTGCACTTGTAGCATCGGAGTCCATAGGCACGTGACGAGGTAGAGGCCATTGTGGTGGTGGCACAAGAGGTGGAAGTCGCCTTATGAGGAAGGTATGCTCGAGGTGCACTTGCCATCCTTGGAGTGGTGGGCACTCTATTATGGTGTTTGTCGCCTTCATGTCGAGGCTCTCGTCTTCGTGCATCATCACCATGGCTTGAGTGGTGTCGTCGAAGACTCGTGGAAGATGTTGGTCGATGGCGATCATGAAGTGGCTTGTGGCGGCGAAGCTCATGTGGTGACGTATGTCGATGACGGTCCTTGCCATGCCTAGATGATGGCTGATGCGACTTGGCATATTGCTTGCGGCGCCTTGTGGAGCTTGGAGAAGAGTGTCGATGACGCTCATGATGGGGACGCTCTTGATGCTCCATATGGTGTACTTGAAGTCGACGATCTTGTGCATAAGCACTCTCATGGTGGCGCCTTGTGGAGCTCGAAGAAGTGTGTCGATGACGCTCATGATGGGGACGCTCTTGACGATCCATATGATGGTGCCCTCGTGGAGGTCCTCCATCTTCATATGTAGCTCCATTTGCCAAGTAGGGGTATGTAGGAGCACCGACGTTGCTCATGGTGGAGTCGAGGTGAGGCTCCGTCACGGTGTCGATGTCGTAGACGTGGCTTTGCTCCACCATGTCGTCCATGAGTGGTGAGCCATTGTCGATGTAGAGCTCGTCGACGTCGTCCTCAAGGTGGTGCTCCACCATGTCATCCGTGCTTGAGGAGCCATTGTCGATGTAGAGCTCCTCGATGTCGGTCATGTCGGTGATGCTCGCGGAGCCATAGTCGGTGTCGAGCTCCACATGTTCCTCCACATCCGCGGTGCTTGAAGAGGTATCCTCCTCGAAGTGCTCCGTGTACTCCTCCGTATCTTCTTCGTCACTATACATGTTAGTATGACAAGATCTATATGGTGTATGTTAGTGGAAGGAGACTACCTCGTACTCTTACCAAGGTAAGATAGTATTGGGGCAATCAACCAAGCCAAAGGCAAGATCAAGTGTATCGGGGACACACGCAAAACCACACGCAAAATCTAGCAAATATGGTGTTAGGCGAGTGTTGTGGAAAGCCAAAAGACAAATCCAAGATCGAGTATGTTGTTAAAAGTGGGTAAAATCCAAAAATTCAAATATCAAAGCGATGATCACTATAAACACGGAAAAGATATGGAACGCACACTCGAGATGAACGGGGTTAGTGCGACCAAGGAATGAGCGGAAAAGTGTAAGAAACCCTTAAGCAAGGGTGCTCGGTGTCACACTAACACAAGAAGAGATCAAAGCTTTGGTTGCAAACGAAGAGACAACAAGATTCACACGCGGCCTCTCTTCTCGTATCTCTCTTTTGCTTAAAAGCTTTTTCTCTTTTGTATATGGTGGCACTTGCACTCTTTTGTATCTATGGTGGCACTTTGTACACTTCTGTATGTATGATGGCACTTGCACTCTTTTTTGTGCTTTTCTTTCTTTTTCACGCTCTATGTTAGCGTTAGCTCACTCTTGTTATCTTGCCACACGAGTTTTGCTTAGAAGCTTGACTCCACACTACACACACACCTCACAATCGGGGCCACGTGCAATGTCTCGCAACACTTGATAAGCAATGCTCGATAGGATAGATCGCAAAAGAAGAGGGGTTACAAGGGGAATGCAAGTTATACCTAGATGAAAATGTTAGGCGGTGTCGGAACACACAACTTGCGATGAAGGCGGTGATGTCAAGAGTACGGTTGCAAGTCCGGGGTGCCGAGGATGTCGTCGCTTGCTTCGGAGCTGCGGGTTAGTTTCACACACAAGGCACTCAAACCGGAACAAGCAAACACAAGTTAGCGGAAGATGGGTCAAAGTAGCTTGGCGGTGGTGGCGGTGGTATGCCGGTGGTGGTGGTGTCGATACTCTTGCGGATGCGGCGGTGTTTGTTGGGGCTGCGGTGGTGTTTGCTGGTGGTTGGGGATGATGGCGGTGCTTGCCGGTGGAGGAGAGGAGTGGCGGTGGTCGGCGGTGGAGGTGGAGGGGTGGCGCCCGGTCCAGGGGCCGGTTGGGCCGGACCTGGGGCTGGCCTGGCCAGTCACACGGCCGGTCGACCGGGTTCTGGGCTGGCCCGGCCGGTCTGCAGCCCGGTTGACCGGATTTCTCAACCGGGACGCAGTTTCTCTCTCCTGTTCTTCACGAAAATCGACCAAATTGACCAAATCGGAGGGGAAACGATGGAATTGGGGGCTAAAAGTTGGGGAGATAGTAGATCAAGCACTCCAACACCGAATCCATGGACCAAAACCACTCAAAACGCAACCAAATCACAGATCGGTCCAAAGGCAAATTTGGGCTATTTTTTGGGGATTTTTTGAAAAAAATTTAGGAACGAAATCGGGTGGGTGGGAGGTCAAATCCGCGGAAACCAAAGGCTGCTGATACCATATGATGAGGTCTAAGACCCCGTGTGTGGCCCGATCTCGCGGATTGACTTCGAAACCAAGGGGGAAGATGGAAGGACGCGAGGAACACGAAGAACACGACGAACACGAGGAACTCCGAGACTCACGCACGCACACCAACCCGATACACCCGATGCTTACCTCCGTGGCTCGACGGACCATGCCAATAGAATCTCCGAGGAAGAGGCCGTGGCAGAATTCCCGGAGAGAGATTGGGGTTGGAGAGGAAGAGCTTGGTGATGGAGAGAGAGTAACTTGTACTAGAATCTCACTCAACAAGATCAAAGTCAACAACCAAGGTGCCTTGATTACAGAGGGATGATACCCTAGGGAGACATAGCTCAAACCCTAATCTAAGCCAAATCTTGTCTAAAGAGGTAAGGGGGCGACCGGGGTGCTCATATAGGCATACAAGGCAGCTCGGGTCGAACGGGTACAAGTTGGTGGGTCAAACCCGTGAAATCCGGTCCAGGGGCCGGTCCGACCGGGTCTGGGACCGGGCCATCCGGTCCAAACCGGATTCTGGGCCGGCCGGTGACCGGGCGAGGCTCCCGAAGCCCCGGGACCGCGTCCGGATGGCACAAGCGGCGATTCCGGTCGAAACCGGCCAGGCCGGTCAGGGGCCCGGTCAGACCGGCCCTGGGGCCGGGTGGGCCTTCCTCCTATCGCCTCTTCTTCCTCTTCCTTCCTTCTTCCTTCCTTCTTCTTCTTCTTCCTTCTTCCTTGCACCATGGGTGTTCCTCCTCTCCGGTCCTCGATGACTCTCGTACCTAATGACATATAACATACCGACATGAGGTAGCATTCCATCCAAGGTATTGACGAGGTCGAGTATCGAGAGGAAGGAGTTCACCTTGTCGCGTGTAGCGTGGGTTAGGGTTGAAGGTCCACTTGGGGGACTCTTTGGCCATGGTGTAGCGTCGACGATAGGCGGGGCTGCACTTGATGGTCTTGGTGTAGCGACGTCGGTGACCGGGGCTACATCATCTCCCCCCTTGGGGAAGAGTCGTCCTCGACTCTTGTTCCTCCTCACCGACGGTGTAGTCCATGACGGGTGTCCCATGTTGTGGTAGAGGGATAAAGTCGCGGTCGAAGAAGAGCTTGGGGAAAAACAACTTGCGAATGGAAAGCTTGTGGAGGCCAATTTGGTGATCGGCGAACAAGAGGCTCTCAATCCAATACGAAGCATCAAGTCGTTTCTCCAAGAGGCATTTGGCAAAAATGGGAACCAAAAGAGTGTCGATGTATTCAAAATTTGGTGGGGCAAAAGTTTGTGCATGTAAAAGTTTGGTTTGTAAAGTGTCAAAAACGTGATGTGTAGCATTGTCCCACACAAATGGAACAATCAAAAGGCAAGTATCGGCGGCAAAATTGTGGGCAAAATTGTTATGTGCAATGGTAAAGAGGTGGAAACTTCTAGCTTGGGAAAGTATGGTTGGCGTGAGCCAAGTATGGGTATCCTCAAGTGTGAAAGAATCCATTTCAATTGCCAAAGGTGAAATGAGAAATCCAAAGAAGAGCAACTTTATGAGTGACATGTGGCACAAGATGCATAAGGTGTCTCTCACATGTATGACATGGTCCTTGAGATTCTTGGAGTGTATGATGATAACATCAAGACATACAACAACCATTGTGCCAACAAGATGTGTCAAGATATGTTGCATAAGAAGCAAAAGAGGTGATGAGGCAACGGACCAAACCGGAAACTCGACAATGCAAGCCGGAAACACACGATGGCGAAGGCGTTTGGGAACATACCCTTTGGCGTGAATCCCATTGGTCGGGTCATGTATCTCGTCCTTGTTGGGGTAGCTCTCAATTGCGCGTTTCGTGAGCTCATGCTCCGTAGCGGTGGAAGTTGATGGTCGGGTACCTACACATGGAATGAGCAAAACAAAGAGCGTGTGTGCATGGTAGAGGAACACATCATCCATCATGATGGTCCAAGACTTGTGCACATCACCATGAGTGTCAAGCAAAATAGGATGAAATGCATGGCGATGGTGCATATGGCAAGAAGATGCATTCATGGCATGTGGTAACTCATGATCATCAAAAAGTGAGAGGGCTATGGGGGCCATCTCGTGGACAATGAAATAAGCATTCTTGCATACCAAGCATAAGAAAGAGCAATTGTTCACAATCTTGGATGCAAGGATCATGGAATGGTGCAAACATTTTGGGCAAAGCATGTTCAACATGTTATCATTGTTGTCGACAACCCTATGTAAAGAGCAAGTGTTCATCAAGGGTGTCACAACACAAGCATGATCATAATCATTATCATTGCAAGTAAGCGGGGAAAATGTGAAGCTCTCATAGCATGGCATGGTCATGGTATCACAAGCAATCAATTTCACATGATCAACAATGTTATCAAGCAAAGCATCACATGGGAAAGTGAAAGTAGCATGTGAAGTAGCAAATGGATCATCGAGATCATGCATGCACTCATAAGTCATCATGTCCACTAGTGGGATCATGGCATCATCAACACCTATGTTGTTACCTTTGTAGGCCGACTCATTTGAGGTAGGTGTTGTGGAAGTAGGAGGATCCATGTGGTCGACATGTCCATCTTGGAGCAAGCATGGTGAGATATCATCATCTTCATGCACCATGTACATCGTCTCCATGAGCGGGAACTCATCCTCCGTGGAACCTAGTGCAACATAAGAAGACACAAACGAGGGAGAGGTTAATGTGTTAGCAAAAGCGATGTCCTCCATGGACCTATCGTCTACCTCTCTCAACTCACTTTGTGTATCACTCATGTCCTCCAAATGGAAGCACTCAAACTCACATGTGGGGTGGAAGTCACTCAACTCACTATCACTCTCACTCAAGTGGGCTAAGTGGCTCTCATGCTCACATGGGATTGGTACCAACTCATCAATGAAGCATAGAGGAGTAGGCTCGACTTTCTCATCTCCATGCGCCTCCTTGGTTGAAGGGAAATTCCCATGCTCAACCATCTCAACTCCATCCGCCTCCATAGGTGAAGGGAGAATCCCATGGTCACCATGCTCAACTCCATCGCCTCCCAAGTCATCCTCAAGTGGTGGCGCCGTAGTGATGAGGAGAGCTAGGCTCGGATCCACATCATCCTTGCGATGGCCTTGGAGTTCTTCATCTTGAAGTGTGGGCGCAATAGGCATCTTGGGGACTTGTGCTTGTAGTTTGTCGAAGTAGAGCGTCTTGGCACTTGGCGTTGTGCATTGCCATGCCACGTGACTCTTGCCCTTGCACACCTCACATAGGAGATTGGGACATTCCCGTGGAGGGTGGCCCTGTTGCTTGCACTTGTAGCATCGGAGTCCATAGGCACGTGACGAGGTAGAGGCCATTGTGGTGGTGGCACAAGAGGTGGAAGTCGCCTTATGAGGAAGGTATGCTCGATGTGCACTTGCTATCCTTGGAGTGGTAGGCACCCTATCAAGGTGTTTGTCGCCTTCATGTCGAGGCTCTCGTCTTCGTGCATCATCACCATGGCTTGAGTGGTGTCGTCGAAGACTCGTGGAAGATGTTGGACGATGGCGATCATGAAGTGGCTTGTGGCGGCGAAGCTCATGTGGTGACGTATGTCGATGACTGTCCTTGCCATGCCTAGATGATGGCTCATGCGACATGGCATGTTGCTTGCGGCGCCTTGTGGAGCTTGGAGAAGAGTGTCGATGATGATCATGTTGGGGACGCCCTTGAAGCTCCATATCATGTCCTTGATGTTGATGATCTTGTGCATAAGCGCTCTCATGGTGGCGCCTTGTGGAGCTCGGAGAAGTGTGTCGATGACGATCATGATGGGGACGCTCTTGATGATCCCTATGATGGTGCCATCGTGGAGGTCCTCTATCTTCATATGTAGCTCCATTGGCTAAGTAGGCATTGCTCATGGTGGAGTCGAGGTGAGGTTCCGCCTTGGTGTCGATGTCGTAGGCGTGGCGTTGCTCCACCATGTCATCGATGTCGTACTCGTGGTGTTGCTCCACCATGTCTTCCATGCTTGAGGAACCATTGTCGATGTAGAGCTCGTCGAAGTCATCCTCAAGGTGGTGCTCCACCATGTCATCCATGCTTGAGGAGCCATTGTCGATGTAGAGCTCCTCGGTGTTGGTCATGTCGGTGATGCTCGCGGAGCCATAGTCGGTGTCGAGCTCCACATGTTCCTCCACATCCGCGGTGCTTGAAGAGGTATCCTCCTCGAAGTGCTCCGTGTACTCCTCCGTATCTTCTTCATCACTATACATGTTAGCATGACAAGATCTATATGGTGTATGTTAGTGGAAGGAGACTACCTCGTACTCTTACCAAGGTAAGATAGTATTGGGGCAATCAACCAAGCCAAAAGCAAGATCAAGTGTATCGGGGACACACTCAAAACCACACGCAAAAGCTAGCAAATATGGTGTTAGGCGAGTGTTGTGGAAAGCCAAAAGACAAATCCAAGATCGAGTATGTTGTCAAGAGTGGGTGAAATCCAAAAATTCAAATGTCAAAGCGATGATCACTATAAACACGGAAAAGATGTGGAACGCACACACGAGATGAACGGGGTTAGTGCGACCAAGGAATGAGCGGAAAAGTGTATGAAGCCCTTAAGCAAGGGTGCTCGGTGTCACACTAACACAAGAAGAGATCAAAGCTTTGGTTGCAACGGAGAGACAACAAGATTTACACGCGGCCTCTCTTCTCTTTTCTCTCTTTTGCTTAAAAGCTTTTTCTCTTTTGTATATGGTGGCACTTGCACTCTTTTGTATCTATGGTGGCACTTTGTACACTTTTGTATGTATGATGGCACTTGCACTCTTTTTATTTGTGCTTTTCTTTCTTTTTCACGCTCTATGTTAGCGTTAGCTCACTTTTGCTATTTTGCCACACGAGTTTTGCTTAGAAGCTTGACTCCACACTACACACACACCTCACAATCGGGGCCACGTGCAATGTCTCGCAACACTAGATAAGCAATGCTCGATAGGATAGATCGCAAAAGAAAAGGGGTTACAAGGTGGGGTGCAAGTTATACCTAGATGTTAGGCGGTGTCGGAACACACAACTTGCGATGAAGGCGGTGATGTCAAGAGTACGGTTGCAAGTCCGGGGTGCCGAGGATGTCGTCGCTTGCTTCGGAGCTGCGGGTTAGTTTCACACACAAGGCACTCAAACCAGAACAAGCAAACACAAGTTAGCGGAAGATGGGTCAAAGTAGCTTGGCGGTGGTGGTGGTGGTATGCCGGTGGTGGTGGTGTCGATGCTCTTGCGGATGCGGCGGTGTTTGTTGGGGCCGCGGTGGTGTTTTGCCGGTGGTTGAGGATGATGGCGGTGCTTGCCGGTGGAGGAGAGGAGTGGCGGTGGTCGGCGGTGGAGGTGGAGGGGTGGCGCCCGGTCCAGGGGCCGGTTGGGCCGGACCTGGGGCCGGCCTGGCCGGTCACACGGCCGGTCGACCGGGTTCTGGACTGGCCCGGCCGGTCTGCAGCCCGGTTGACCGGATGCTCAACCGGACAGCGCGATTTCTCTCTCCTGTTCTTGAGTCAAACCAAGCCAAATCGACCAAATCGAAGGGAAACGATGGAATTGGAGGCTAGAAAGTGGGCAAATAGTAGATCAAGCACAACAACACCGAATCCATGGACCAAAACCACTCAAAACGCAACCAAATCACAGATCGGTCCAAAGGCAATTTAGGGCTATTTTTGGGGATTTTGGGGAAAATTTTTAGAGACGAAATTGGGTGGGTGGAGGGTCAAATCCGCGGAAACCAAAGGCTGCTGATACCATATGATGAGGTCTAAGACCCCGTGTGTGGCCCGATCTCGCGGATTGACTTCGAAACCAAGGGGAGAGGTGGGAGAACGTGAGGAACACGAAGAACACGACGAACACGAGGAACTCCGAGACTCACGCACGCACACCAACCCGATACACCCGATGCTTACCTCCGTGGCTCGATGGACCACGCCAATAGAATCTCCGAGGAAGAGGCACGTGGCAGAATTCCCGGAGAGAGATTGGGGTTGGAGATGAAGAGCTTGGTGAGGGAGAGAGAGTAACTAGTACTAGAATCTCACTCAACAAGATCAAAGTCAACAACCAAGGTGCCTTGATTACAGAGGGATGATACCCTAGGGAGACATAGCTCAAACCCTAATCTAAGCCAAATCTTGTCTAAAGAGGTAAGGGGGCGACCGGGGTGCTTATATAGGCATACAAGGCAGCTCGGGTCGAACGGGTACAAGTTGGTGGGTCAAACCCGTGAAATCCGGTCAGAGGGCAGTCGGACCGGATGCAGGGACCGGGCCATCCGGTCCAAACCGGATTCTCGGGCCGGCCGGTGACCGGCGAGGCTTCCGAAGCCCCGGGACTGCGTCCGGATGGCACAAGCGGAGTTTCCGGTCGAAACCGGCCAGGCCGGTCAAGGGCCCGGTCAGACCGGCCCTGGGGCCGGGTGGGCCGGCCTGTGGCCCGGTTGACCGGCCCTGGGACCGGCCGGCCTTCCTCCTCTCGCCTCTTCTTCCTCTTCCTTCCTTCTTCCTTCCTTCTTCTTCTTCTTCTTCCTTCTTCCTTGCACCATGATGAATGGCTCCTCTTCCCTCCCCTTGCTTCCTTGCACCATGGATGTTCCTCCTCTCCGGTCCTCGATGACTCTCGTACCTAATGACATATAACATACCGACATGAGGTAGCATTCCATCCAAGGTATTGACGAGGTCGAGTATCGAGAGGAAGGAGTTCACCTTGTCGCGTGTAGCGTGGGTTAGGGTTGAAGGTCCACTTGGGGGACTCTTTGGCCATGGTGTAGCGTCGACGATAGGCGGGGCTGCACTTGATGGTCTTGGTGTAGCGACGTCGGTGACCGGGGCTACATCAGTGTGTGTGCGTGAGTCTCGGAGTCCCTCGTGTTCGTCGTGTTCTTCGTGTTCCTCGCGTTCTCCCATCTCTCCCCTTGGTTTCGAAGTCAATCCGCGAGATCGGGCCACACACGGAGTCTTAGACCTCATCATATGGTATCAGCAGCTCTTGGTTACCGCGGATTTGACCTTCCACCCACCCGATTTCGTTCCTAGAAAATTTTCCAAAAAATCCCCAAAAATAGCCCCAAATTGCCTCTTGACCGATCTGTGATTTGGTTGCGTTTTGAGTGGTTTTGGTCCGTGGATCTGGTGTTGTTGTGCTTGATCTACTATTTCCCCAACTTTGAGCCTCCGATTCCATCGTTTCCCTTCGTTTTGGTCGATTTGGATTTGGTTTGGGGAAGAACAGGAGAGAGAAAACTCCAGCTCGCGAAATCCGGTTTCGAACCCGGTCAACCGGGCCCACGACCGGACGAGCCAGCCCAGAACCCGGTCGACCGGGCGGCAACCGGACAGGCCGGTCCAGGATCCTATCCAACCGGGCCCCAGACCGGGCGCAGCAACGCGCCCCCCTTCGACCTCGTTTTCCGGCGATCTCCACCACCACCACCACCACCACCACCATCGCAGGTATAACTTGCAGCTTTCACCTTGTAACCCCTCTTCCTTTTGCGATCTATCCCATCGAGCATTGTTGTCTAGTGTTGCGAGACATTGCATGTGGCCCCGCATTGTGAGGTGTGTGTGTCGCGTTGAGTAAGGCATCCAAGCAAACACTCGTGTGGCAAGATAGCAAAAGCGAGGCTAACGCTAACATAGTGCGTGAAAAAGCCCCAAAAACACAAAAAGAGTGCGAGTAGCACCATACATCCATACATCCATACATCCATACGCCCATACATACCAAGTGTCCACGTGCCACCAAAGATACAAACGAGTGCAAGTGCCACCATATACAAAAGAGAAAAAGCTTTTAAGCAAAGAGAGATACGAGAAGAGAGGCCGCGTGTGAATCTTGTTGTCTCTTCCTTTGCAACCGAAGCTTTGGCTCTCCTTGTGTTAGTGTGACACCGAGCACTTATACATACACTTTTCCGCTCACTTTTGGTTGCACTAACCCCGCTTATCTCGTGTGTGTGTTCCACAACTTTTTCTGTGTTTATAGTGATCTTCACATTGACATTTGGATTTTTGGACCTCACCCACTTTTAACAACATACTCGATCTTGGATTTGTCTTTTGGTTTTCCACAACACTCACCTAACACCATATTTGCTAGCTTTTGCGTGTGGTTTTGCGTGTGTTCCCGATACACTTGATCTTGCTTTCGGCTTGGTGGATTGCCTCAATACTATCTTACCTTGGTAAGAGTGCGAGGTAGTCTCCTTCCACTAACATACACAACATAGTTCTTGTCTTTCCATCATGGATAGGAACGGAGATACCAATAGGGATGAAGAGATCCTCCGCAACACCGAGAGGTTGGCTACTCAACACAACCTATGGACGCAACGACAAGAGTTCAAGGAGCAACTCACCCTCTTCGAGACGCGCATCGATGAGCAATACGATGAGGTGGCTCACAACTTCTCCGCCGTGAACCAAGACTTGGCTCTTCTTCGTGAAGCTACGGACAACTTGAATGGCCAAATGGCGGCCAATGATGCCAACATGGAGCGGCGCATGGATAGCCTCGAGCGCGCCATCACCAACTTGGGTCGTCATCGTCGACACCGCTCTACTTCATCGTCCTCAAGCTCGCCACAAGATTACTATTCTCATGGTGGCCTTTTGTCCTCAAGCTCTTCCTCAAGGCATGAAAACCATCATTGACCTCATCGCCCACAAGCTCGTCATGAAGACTCTCGCTCCAACTCTAGGCGTGGAGAGATACATCGCCATGCTCGTCCACATGAGCGTCCTCCACAAGATCAAGGCCTTCAACAAGATCGTCACCAAGCGGATCGCCATGCCCACCATGGGCGTGATGGCCATCCCCAAGACCAAGGTCCTCAAGATCAACCTCGGCGAGATCTCCGCCGCCACCCTCGCCATGACCAACGTGGACGAGGAGAACCACAACATGATCAAGATGAGAGACCCAACCTTGAGCATCGTCAACAACCACGACAAGATCTTCAACCACATCCTCACCGTGAACCAAGTGAAGCAAGTGTGCACCTCCAACGCCAACCCAATGCTATGGTTGGCCGTAGAAGACCTCCTATTCCTCCTCTAGCCGCAAGAGATGAAGGCGCCCCTCCTCGTAGAAGAACCTTGGAGGATGAAGAGAACATGTTCGGACGACTCAAGTTCACCATGCCAAAGTTCAAGGGAGAAGAAGATGCCGAGGCCTACCTCTCATGGGCACTCAAGGTTGACAAGATATTCCGCATCCACAACTACTCCGGTGCCAAGAAGGTGGCTATGGCGTCTCTTGAGTTTGAAGACTACGCTAACACTTGGTGGGAGCAAGTCCTCACTCTTCGAGAAGAGAAGGGTGAACCTCCTATTGACACTTGGGAACAGATGAAGAAAGAGATGCATGCTCGCTTTGTCCCCACGCACTACATGACCGACCTCTTCAACAAGCTCCAAAAGTTGAAACAAGGCACCAAGACAGTTGAGGAGTTCTACAAGGAGATGGAGCTCACTATGATGCGAGCCAACATCCAAGAGTCCGAGGAACAAACCATTGCCCGCTTCTTCAATGGCCTTACTTACCCCATCAAGAGGATCATCGAGTTCCAACCCTACTCCAACATGGTTGAGTTGGTCCACCAAGCATCGAAGGCCGAGCGCCAAGTGATTGAGGACATCAAGTACTCCAAGGCCAAGACCTATTTCTCCTCCAAGCTCGCTACATCGACTCCTCCTACTACATCAACTCCTCATGCTACAAGTGCCAAGGCCGACGTGTCATCTACACCATCCAAGAAACCGACTATCCAAAGTCGCATGAAGCAAACGGTCTCCTCCACCGCCTCCTCTAAGGCATCCACGGGACCCTCTAGTGTCACTTGCTTCAAGTGTGGCACCCAAGGTCACAAATCATTTGAGTGCAAGAACACCAAGGTTATGATCACTATGGAGAATGGTGACATCGAGACGCTAGATGAAGATGAATACGAAGCCCTTGTGCAAGCCGCCGTGGAAAGTGAAGAAGCTTATGAGCAAGAAAGTAGAGAAGATCCTCTCTTATGTGAGCATGACCCAAGTCCCTCACTTGTGGTCACAAGGGTGCTAACAACACAACCTCATGCCATGGAAGAACAACGGTGCAACATCTTCCAAACCCGTGCCGGAATTGGTGGCAAGTCGATCAAGGTCATCATAGATGGTGGAAGTTGCCATAACCTTGCGAGCACCGAGTTGTGTGAGAAGCTCAACCTCACTCTCCGCAAGCATCCTCACCCTTACCATATCCAATGGTTGAGTGACAAGGGCAACGTCAAGATACAACATACCGTCACCGTCACTTTCAAGATTGGACCTTATGAGGACACTATCGAGTGTGACGTGGTACCCATGACGGTGTGCCACATGTTGCTTGGCCGCCCTTGGCAATATGACAAGAAGCCTATACATGATGGACTCTCCAACACATACACCTTCAAGGTCAACGACAAGAAGTTCGAGTTGCGCCCGATGACTCCTAGCCAAATCATCGCGGATAATGCGAAGGCTTTAGCGAGGGCACAACTCCGCAGCCACCATAGTGAGATGAGAGGAGAGGGAGCAACCCACCACAAAGATAGTGAGCGCCACAAGCCATATATGAGTGAGTCCAAGAGTGTCCTTCTAGCCACCAAGAGTGAGTGGAGAGAGCTCCAAGAGAACCCATCCACCATATTGCACTATGTGCTCATATGCAAGGGACACTCGTCGGCGACTAACGACTTAACCAACATTCCTCCGTCTTTGTTGTCTCTTTTGCAGGAATTTCAAGACGTCTTCCCCGACGAGCTCCCTCATGGACTACCACCACTCCGAGGCATAGAACACCGCATCGACCTCATACCCGGCGCTCCGCTTCCAAACCGTGCCGCCTACCGCACCAACCCCGAAGAGACAAAGGAGATACAACGCCAAATACAAGATCTCCTCGCCAAAGGGTACGTCCGCGAAAGCCTTAGCCCTTGTGCGGTTCCCGTGATTCTTGTGCCTAAACCGGATGAGACGCAACGGATGTGTATGGATTGTCGCCCCATCAATGCCATTACCGTCCGTTACCGCCATCCCATTCCGCGTTTAGATGACATGCTTGATGAACTTAGTGGTGCCACGATTTTCTCTAAAGTCGATTTGCGTAGTGGTTACCATCAAATCCGCATGGCCATTGGTGATGAATGGAAAACGGCATTCAAGACCAAACTCGGTCTCTATGAATGGCTCGTTATGCCTTTCGGTCTTTCCAATGCTCCATCTACTTTCATGCGCCTCATGAATCACATCTTGCGTCCTCTCATTGGCAAGAGCGTGGTTGTCTACTTCGATGATATTCTTATTTATAGCAAAAACTTCAAGGACCATGTGCAACATGTGAGAGAGGTCTTGTGCATCTTGCGACATGAAAAGCTTTATGCTAACCTCCCTAAATGCACATTTGCTCAAAAAAAATTGGTTTTCCTTGGCTTTGTGGTTTCCGCTAATGGGATTGAAGTTGATTCTTCCAAGGTGGAGGCCATCCACAATTGGCCTACTCCTACAAATGTTGGTCAAGTCCGAAGCTTCCATGGACTTGCCGGGTTTTACCGCTGCTTTGTGAAAGATTTTAGCACCATTGCTTGCCCTTTGAATGAGCTTACCAAGAAGAATGTTCCGTTTGTTTGGGGCAAGGCCGAACAAAATGCTTTTGATGAGTTGAAGAAACGCCTTACCGAAGCTCCCCTTCTTGTTCTTCCAAATTTTGCAAAAACTTTTGAGATTGAGTGTGATGCAAGTGGGCTTGGTATTGGTGGTGTTCTTATGCAAGAGGGCAAACCCGTGGCATACTATAGTGAGAAGTTAGATGGCGCACGTCTCAACTATCCTATATATGACAAGGAGCTCTACGCTTTGGTTCGTGTTCTTGAAGTTTGGCAACACTATCTTTGGCCAAAAGAGTTTATCGTTCATTCCGACCATGAGTCCTTGAAATATTTGAAAAGCCAACACAACTTGAACAAACGACATGCAAAATGGGTCGAGTTCATTGAGTCCTTCCCATATGTGATCAAATACAAGAAGGGCAAGGACAATGTTGTGGCGGATGCTCTTTCCCGCAAAAACACTCTTTTGCTAACTCGTTTGGATTTTCATGTTTTGGGACTTGAAGAGATCAAAGAACTCTATCCTTCCGATTCTTTCTTTGCTCCAATTTTTGAGAAGTGCTCCGTTGAACGAGGAGTGGATGATTTCTATTTGCATGATGGCTACTTGTTCAAAGCTAACAAGATTTGCATTCCCGAGTCTTCACTTCGAAAATTGCTTTTGCAAGAGTCACATGGAGGTGGTCTTATGGGACACTTTGGTCGAGAGAAGACATATGCCATGCTCTCAACCCACTACTATTGGCCAAGAATGTACCGCGACGTCGAACGCCTTTGCCACCGGTGCACCACATGCTTACAAGCTAAGTCTACCTCCAACCCTTATGGCCTTTACACTCCATTGCCTATTCCACATGCACCATGGACCAATATTAGCATGGATTTCGTTCTAGGCTTGCCTCGCACTAAACATGGTCATGATTCCATCTTTGTTGTAGTGGATAGATTCTCTAAGATGGCTCATTTCATACCTTGCCATAAGAGCGACGATGCTTCACACATTGCTTCATTGTTTTTCAGGGAAATTGTTCGCCTACATGGAGTACCGCAAAGCATTGTGTCAGATCGAGACGTCAAGTTCATGAGTTATCTTTGGAAGTCGCTCATGGAAAAGTTTGGAGTGAAGCTCCTATTCTCATCATCCTCGCACCCGCAAACGGATGGTCAAACGGAAGTGGTCAATCGAAGCCTTTCCACCCTCCTACGCATCCTCGTGAAGAAGAACTTGAAGTCATGGGAGGAATGCCTTCCACACGCGGAGTTCGCCTACAACCGCGCCAAGCACTCGACTACATCAAGGAGTCCCTTCATGGTCGTCTACGGGTTTGAGCCGCTCACGGCACTCGACATACTCCCGCTCCCCCTTCATGAGCGGATCAACATGGATTTCGACAAGCGCACCGCCGTCGTGAAGAAGTTACATGAAGAAACAAGAGCTACCATTCAAGAACATGTCCTTCGTCAAGCTACCCGCCTCAACGCCAAGAAGAAGGAACGCATATTTCAAGAAGGCGACCTCGTTTGGATCCACCTCCGGAAGGAAAGGTTCCCTCATGAACGCAACTCGAAGCTCAAGCCAAGAGGAGATGGTCCCTTTAAGGTCCTCAAACGCATCAACAACAACGCTTACGTCATCGACATCCTCACCTCCAAGTACTTGGTGAGCAACACATTCAACGTTGCGGACTTGTCGCCATATCATGAAGATGAGGAGGAACAAGAGTCGAGGACGACTCTTTCCCAAGGGGGGGGAGATGATGCGGGGTGGCCTTCGGTCACCTCCACACCAAGACCAACAAGTCCCCCAAGTGGACCGATGACACGAGCCCGAGTCAAGGCTCTACATGATGAGGTGAACTCGCTCCTCACCACCCTTGATCTTGGTACCCCTTTGGATGGATTGCTACCTCATGCCGACGTGCTATGTGTCATTAGGTACAAGGCGCACCAAGACCCCGGAGAGGAGGAGACGCCAAGGTCAAGAGAGGAAGGGAAGCCATTGGACATGGAGATGATCTTGAAGCCGAAGCCGACGTCGCTCGAAGCGCTCCAAGGAAGAGACGGAGGCTGGCCGGTCACAGGCCCGGTCAGACCGGACCCGCAACCGGACGTCGCGGTCACAGGCCCGGTCGACCGGGCGCAAATCGGACCAGCCCCCTCGTACCGGACGACGACCGGACCCAGGACCGGATTCCTCGCAGAAGTCCGGTTTGCGCCCAGTCAACCGGATCCATGACCGGACAGCCCGGTCACTGGCCCGGTCAGACCGGACCCAAACCGGATCTGACGGGAATGCCCCACCAAACTGCCTTAACTTATCCATTCGCGTACCTGTTCGCCCTTGCTGGCCATGTGTGCCTATATAAGTAGCTGGGACCCCTCCTTTACCCCTTAGACTTGTTTTGAACTCAAACCTACCTTTGAGCTTAGTCTCCCTTGGGTATCATCCCTCTGTAATCAAGGCACCTTGGTTGTTGACTTTGATCTTGTTGAGTGAGATTCTAGTACAAGTTACTCTCTCTCCCTCACCAAGCTCTTCCTCTCCAACCCCAATCTCTCTCCGGGAATTCTGCCACGGCCTCTTCCTCGGAGATTCTATTGGCGTGGTCCATCGAGCCACGGAGGTAAGCATCGGGTGTATCGGGTTGGTGTGTGTGCGTGAGTCTCGGAGTCCCTCGTGTTCGTCGTGTTATTCGTGTTCCTCGCGTTCTCCCATCTCTCCCCTTGGTTTCGAAGTCAATCCGCGAGATCGGGCCACACACGGGGTCTTAGACCTCATCAGTTCTTGTCTTTCCATCATGGATAGGAACGGGGATACCCCAAGGGATGACGAAGTCCTCCGCAACACCGAGAGGTTGGTGACTCAACACAACCTATGGACGCATCGTCAAGAGTTCAAGGAGCAACTCACTCTCTTCGAGACGCGCATCGATGAGCAATACGATGAGGTGGCTCACAACTTCTCCGCCGTGAACCAAGACTTGGCTCTTCTTCGTGAAGCTACAGACAACTTGAATGGCCAAATGGCGGCCAATGATGCGAACATGGAGCGGCGCATGGATAGCCTCGAGCGCGCCATCACCAACTTGGGTCGCCATCGCCGACACCGCTCTACTTCCTCTTCATCAAGCTCGCCACAAGATTACTACTCTCATGGTGGCCTTTCGTCCTCAAGCTCTTCCTCAAGGCATGAAGACCATCATCGACCTCATCGCCCACATGCTCGTCATGAAGACTCTCGCTCCAACTCTAGGCGTGGAGAAATACATCGCCATGCTCGTCCACATGAGCGACCTCCACATGACCAAGTCCTACAACAAGATTGTCACCAAGCGGATCGCCATGCCCACCATGGGCGTGATGACCAACCCCAAGACCAAGGTCCTCAAGATCAACCTCGGCGAGATCTCCGCCGCCACCCTCGCCATGACCAACGTGGACGAGGAGAGCCACACCATGATCAAGATGAGAGACCCAACATTGAGCATCGTCAACAACCGCGACAAGATCTTCAACCACATCCACACCGTGAACCAAGTGAAGCAAGTGTTCATCTTCAACGCCAACCCAATGCTATGGTTGGCCGTAGAAGACCTCCTATTCCTCCTCTAGCCGCAAGAGATGAAGGCGCCCCTCCTCGTAGAAGAAACTTGGAGGATGAATAAAACATGTTTGGAAGGCTCAAATTCACCATGCCAAAGTTCAAGGGTGAAGAAGATGCCGAGGCCTACCTCTCATGGGCACTCAAGGTTGACAAGATATTCCGCATCCACAACTACTCCGGTGCCAAGAAGGTGGCTATGGCATCGCTTGAGTTTGAAGATTACGCCAACACTTGGTGGGAGCAAGTCCTCACTCTTCGGGAAGAAAAGGGTGAACCTCCAATTGACACTTGGGAAGAAATGAAGAAAGAGATGCATGCTCGCTTTGTACCAACGCACTACATGACCGACCTCTTCAACAAGCTCCAAAAGTTGAAGCAAGGCACCAAGACCGTTGAGGAGTTCTACAAGGAGATGGAGCTCACTATGATGCGAGCCAACATCCAAGAGTCCGAGGATCAAACCATTGCTCGTTTCTTCAATGGCCTCAACTACCCCATCAAGAGAATTGTGGAGTTCCAACCATACTCCAACATGGTTGAGTTGGTCCACCAAGCATCGAAGGCCGAGCGCCAAGTGATTAAGGACATCAAGTACTCCAAGACCAAGACCTATTTCTCCTCCAAGTTCGCTTCATCAACTCCTCCGACTACATCAACTCCTCCTACTACAAGTGTCAAGGCCGACGCATCCTCTACACCATCCAAGAAACCGACTATCCAAAGTCGTATGAAGCAAACGGTCTCCTCCACCGCCTCCTCTAACGCATCCACGGGACCCTCTAGTGTCACTTGCTTCAAGTGTGGCACCCAAGGTCACAAATCGTTTGAGTGCAAGAACACCAAGGTTATGATCACTATGGAGAATGGTGACATCGAGACGCTTGATGAGGATGAATATGAAGCCCTTGTGCAAGCCGCCGTTGCAAACGAAGAAGCTTATGAGGAAGATAGTGGAGAAGACCCTCTCTTATGTGAGCATGACCCAGGTCCCTCACTTGTGGTCACTAGGGTGCTAACAACGCAACCTCACGCTATGGAAGAACAACGGTGCAACATCTTCCAAACCCGTGCCGGAGTTGGTGGCAAATCGATCAAGGTCATCATCGATGGTGGAAGTTGTCATAACCTTGCAAGCACCGAGTTGTGTGAGAAGCCCAACCTCACTTTCCGCAAGCATCCTCACCCTTACCATATCCAATGGTTGAGTGGCAAGGGCAATGTCAAGATACAACATACCGTCACCGTCACCTTCAAGATTGGACCTTATGAGGACACTATCGAGTGTGACGTAGTACCCATGACAGTGTGCCACATGTTGCTTGGCCGCCCTTGGCAATTTGACAAGAAGGTTATACATGATGGACTCTCCAACACATACACCTTCAAGGTCAACGACAAGAAGTTCGAGTTGCGCCCGATGACTCCTAGCCAAATCATCGAGGATAATGCAAAGGCTTTAGCGAGGGCACAACTCCACACCCACCATAGTGAGATGAGAGGAGAGCGAGCGACCCACCACAAAGATAGTGAGCGCCACAAGCCATATATGAGTGAGACCAAGAGTGTTCTCCTAGCCACCAAGAGTGAGTGGAGAGAGGTCCAAGATAACCCATCCACCATATTGCACTACGTGCTCATATGCAAGGGACCCTCGTCGGCAACTAACGACTTAACCAATATTCCTCCGTCTTTGTTGTCTCTTTTGCAGGAGTTTCACGACGTCTTCCCCGACGAGCTCCCTCATGGACTACCACCACTTCGAGGCATCGAACACCGCATCGACCTTATACCCGGCGCTCTGCTTCCAAACCGTGTCGCCTACCGCACCAACCCCGAAGAGACAAAGGAGATCCAACGCCAAATTCAAGATCTCCTCGCCAAAGGGGATGTCCGCGAAAGCCTAAGCCCTTGTGCGGTTCCCGTGATTCTTGTGCCTAAACCGGATGAGAAGCAACGGATGTGTATGGATTGTCGCCCCATCAATGCCATTACCGTCCGTTACCGCCATCCCATTCCGCGTTTAGATGATATGCTTGATGAGTTAAGCGGTGCCACGATTTTCTCTAAAGTCGATTTGTGTAGTGGCTACCACCAAATCCGCATGGCCATTGGTGATGAATGGAAAACGGCATTCAAGACCAAACTTGGTGCTGTAGCCCCGGTCACCGACGTCGCTACACCAAGACCAACAAGTCCCCCAAGTGGACCGATGACACGAGCCCGAGTTAAAGCGCTACACGATAAGGTGAACTCTATCCTCGCTACTCTTGACCTTGACACACCGTTGGACGGAATGCTACCTCATGCCGACGCTCTATGTGTTATTAGGTACAAGGATCATCAAGGATACGAGGGAGAGGAGACACCATTCATCAAGGGAGAAGAAGCTAAAGCTTATGGACTAGAAGAAGAAGAAAGAAAGAAGGAAGAAGAAGAAAGAAGAAAGAAGAATGGACAAGAAAAAGAAGAAGAGAAGGAGGGTGGAGCCTCCAGGCCATGGGAGGCCGGTACCTGTGCCCGAGGTGTCCGGAGCCTCCACCCTGGCCGGCCGGTGGCCACAGCCAAGCCTGGCCGCGCGCTGCATGGGGAGACCGGTAGTACCGGCCCCTCCTGGCCGGTACTACCGGCGGGGGTTGGGCGCCACCTCCTGGCCGACCTACGGGAAAGAAGAGGAGACCGGTACCTCCGGCCAAGGTACCGGCCGGGGTACCGCTCAGAGGTCTAAGTACCCTGGATACTTTGCCTCGAAATGACATGCTCCCCGGTACCATGGCCGGAGCCTCCGCCCGATGGTACCGCCCGCACGCGAGCTGACCCGAATCTGAGACGCTGTTTCGCCATCCGACGGTTGTAATTTAATTAGCCTTTACCCAAATTACCCTTGACTCAGATCTGAGCTATTTGTATCCCCGTACTCCTCATTTGCTAGGGTTAGACATAGACTTGGATAATTCTTAGAGCTTAGCTCATCTTGGGGATTATCTCCTGTGTTTCATCAAGGCTACTCTTGTTGAGATTAATAGTTGTGTGTGAGATTCTAGTTTAACCACTCTCTCTCCCGCACAAGTGTTCGTCTACAACACCGATCTCTCACACCGGGATTCAACCTCTTGGTCTCTCCTAGTGTGATTCTACCGGCGTGGTTTGTCGAGCCATGGGAGTGTAAATCGATTGTATCGGGTTTGTGTTGCGTGTGTGTTCATCGTGTTCGTCTCGTTCTTCGTTCCTCCACTTTTCCCCTTTTGATTTCGGGTCGATTTCGCAAGATTGGGCCACAAATTGGGTCTTAGACCTCATCATATGGTATCAGCAGCTCAAGGTTACCGCGAATTTGACCCCCCACCCACCCAATTTCGTCCCTAAAAAATTTCCCAAAAATCCCCAAAAAATAGCCCTAATTTGCCTTTTGACCGATCTGCGATTTTGTTGAGTTTTGAGTGGTTTTGGTCCATTGATTCGGTGTTTTTAGTGTTGATCTATCACTTCCCCCACTTTCTATCCACAAATTTCATCGTTTCCTTCGTTTTGGGTTGATTTGGTTTGAGCTCCTCAAGAACAGGAGAGAGAAAAGGGAAGAACAAGCAACTTCACGTGTGGGGAAGAAGCACGAGCGGTACTACCGCTCAGCGCTGAGCGGTACCTCCAGGCAGGGCACGGGTGGAGGCTCCAGCCTCCGCTACCGGCCGCCACTACCGCCCACCACTACCGCCCACCACCCAGCCGCCACCACCGCTCGCCTCCCCAAGCCGGCCACCACTCCCCTTCCCCCACCGCCGCCGACCAACACCACCACCCCCTCTCCACCACCGGCCAACACCGCCGTTCCCCCAAATCACCGGTAACCACCGCCGCGGCACCGCCACCACCACCGCCACCACCAACGCCACCGCAAGACCACCGGCATACCACTACCACCACCGCCAAGCTAGTTTGATCCAATTTTTTTCTCGCCTACCTTGTGTTTGCTTGTTCGGTTTGAGTGCCTTTTGTGTAACACTAACCCGCAGCTCCGAAGCAAGCGACGACACTCTCGGCACCCCGAGCTTGCAAACGTACTCTTGATCCAACCACCATATTGCAAGTTGAGTGTTCATCACCGCCTACGCCCCATCTAGGTATAACTTGCAAATCCTTTTCCCTTTTGCGATCTAACCTCCCGAGCATTGCTTGACTAGTGTTGCGAGACATTGCACGTGGCCCCGTTGTGAGGTGTGTGTGTAGTGTGGAGTCAAGCTTTTAAGCAAAACTCGTGTGGCAAAGTAGCAAAGGCGAAGCTAAGCTAACATAGTGCGAGACAAAAGCCGCCAAAACACAAAAGAGCAAAAGAGTGCAAGTGCCACAAAATACAAAAGAGTGTCAAGTGCCACCAAATACAAAGGAGGAAAGCTTTTAAGCAAACGAGAGAAAAGAGAAGAGAGGCCGCGTGTAAATCTTGTTGTCTCTCCGTTGCAACCAAAGCTTTGTCTCTCCTTGTGTTAGTGTGACACCGAGCACCCTTGTTAAGGGCTTCTTACATCTTTCCGCTCATTCCTTGGTCGCACTAACCCCTTTCATCTCGTGTGTGTGTTCCACATCTTTTTCCGTGTTTTAGTGATCATCGCTTTGACATTCGATATTTGGATTTTACCCACTCTTAACAACAAACTTGATTTCGGATTTCGTCTCTTGGCTTTCCACCATACTCACCTACCACCATATTTGCTAGCTTTTGCGTGTGTCTTTGCGTGTGTGCCCGATACAATTGGTTTCGCTCTCGGTTTGATTGATCACCTCGATACTATCACACAACGGTAAGATTGTGAGGTAGTCTCCTTCCACTAACATACACAACATAGTTCTTGTCTTGCCATCATGGATAGGAACGGAGATGAATCACGGGATGGTGAAGTACTCCGCAACACCGAGAGGTTGGCTACTCAACACAACCTATGGACACAACGCCAAGAGTTCAAGGAGCAACTAGCCCTCTTCGAGACGCGCATCGATGAGCAATACGATGAAGTGGCTCACAACTTCTCCACCGTGAACCAAGACTTGGCTCTCCTTCGTGAAGCTACGGACAACTTGAATGGCCAAATGGCGGCCAATGATGCTAACATGGAGCGGCGCATGGATAGCCTCGAGCGCGCCATCACCAACTTGGGTCGTCATCGCCGACACCGCTCTACTTCATCATCATCAAGCTCGCCGCAAGATTACTACTCTCATGGTGGCCTTTCGTCCTCAAGCTCTTCTTCAAGGCATGAAGACCATCATCGACCTCATCGCCCACATGCTCGTCATGAAGACTCTCGCTCCAACTCTAGGCGCGGAGAAATACATCGCCATGCTCGTCCACATGAGCGTCCTCCACAAGACCAAGTCCTACAACAAGATCGTCACCAAGCGGATCGCCATGCCCACCATGGGCGTGACGACCAACCCCAAGACCAAGGTCCTCAAGTTCAACCTCGGCAAGATCTCCGACGCCATCCTCGCCATGACCAACGTGGAAGAGGAGACCCACAACATGATCAAGATGAAAGAGCCAACTATGAGCCTCGTCAACAACCTCGACAAGATCTTCAACAACACCATCGCCGTGAACCAAGTGAAGCTAGCGTCCATTATCAACGCCAACCCAATGCTATGGTTGGCCGGGGAAGACCTCCTTTCCCACCTCAAGCCGCAAGAGATGAAGGCATCCGTCCTCGCCGAAGAAACTTGGAGGATGAAGAGAACATGTATGGCAAGCTCAAGTTCAACATGCCCAAGTTCAAAGGTGAAGACGACGCCGAAGCTTACCTCTCATGGGCACTCAAGGTGGACAAAATCTTCCGCATCCACAACTACTCCGGTGCCAAGAAAGTGGCTATGGCATCACTCGAGTTTGAAGACTACGCCAACACTTGGTGGGAGCAAGTCCTCACTCTCCGAGAAGAGAAGGGTGAACCTCCCATTGACACTTGGGAAGATATGAAGAAGGAGATGCATGCTCGTTTTGTCCCCGCACACTACATGACCGACCTCTTCAACAAGCTCCAAAAGTTGAAGCAAGGCACCAAGACCGTTGAGGAGTTCTACAAGGAGATGGAGCTCACTATGATGCGAGCCAACATCCAAGAATCCGAGGAGCAAACCATTGCTCGCTTCTTCAATGGCCTTACTTATCCTATCAAGAGGATTGTCGAGTTCCAACCCTACTCCAACATGGTTGAGTTAGTCCACCAAGCATCGAAGGCCGAGCGCCAAGTGATTGAGGACATCAAGTACTCCAAGGCCAAGTCCTATTTCTCCTCCAAGCTCGCTACATCGACTCCTCCTACTACATCAACTCCTTATGCTACAAGTGCCAAGGCCGACGCATCCTCTACACCTTCCAAGAAGACGACTATCCAAAGTCGAATGAAGCAAACGGTCTCCTCCACCGCCTCCTCTAAGGCATCCACGGGACCCTCTAGTGTCACTTGCTTCAAGTGTGGCACCCAAGGTCACAAGTCGTTTGAGTGCAAGAACACCAAGGTCATGATCACTATGGAGAATGGTGACATCGAGACTCTTGATGAGGATGAATATGAAGCCCTTGTGCAAGCCGCCGTGGAAAGTGAAGAAGCTTATGAGCAAGAAAGTGGAGAAGATCCTCTCTTATGTGAGCATGACCCAAGTCCCTCACTTGTGGTCACAAGGGTGCTAACCACACAACCTCATGATATGGAAGAACAACGGTGCAACATCTTCCAAACCCGTGCCGGAATTGGTGGCAAGTCTATCAAGGTCATCATCGATGGTGGAAGTTGCCACAACCTTGCAAGCACCGAGTTGTGTGAGAAGCTCCACCTTACTCTCCGCAAGCATCCTCACCCCTACCATATCCAATGGTTGAGTGACAAGGGCAACGTCAAGATACAACATACCGTCACCGTCAACTTCAAGATCGGCCCTTATGAGGACACCATCGAGTGTGACGTGGTACCCATGACGGTGTGCCACATGTTGCTTGGCCGCCCTTGGCAATATGACAAGAAGGCTATACATGACGGACTCTCCAACACATACACCTTCAAGGTCAACGACAAGAAGTTCGAGTTGCGCCCGATGACTCCTAGCCAAATCATCGCGGATAATGCGAAGGCTTTAGCGAGGGCACAACTCCGCACCCATAGTGAGATGAGAGGAGAGGGAGCGACCCACCACAAAGATAGTGAGCGCCACAAGCCATATATGAGTGAGTCCAAGAATGTCCTTCTAGCCACCAAGAGTGAGTGGAGAGAGCTACAAGAGAACCCATCCACCATATTGCACTATGTGCTCATATGCAAGGGACCATCGTCGGCGGCTAACGACTTAACCAACATTCCTCCGTCTTTGTTGTCTATTTTGCAGGAATTTGAAGATGTTTTCCCGACGAGCTCCCTCATGGACTACCACCACTCCGCGGCATAGAACACCGCATCGACCTCATACCCGGCGCTCCGCTCCCAAATCGTGCCGCATACCGCACCAACCCCGAAGAGACCAAGGAGATCAACCGCCAAATTCAAGATCTCCTCGCCAAAGGGTACGTCCGAGAAAGCCTTAGCCCTTGTGCGGTTCCCGTGATCCTTGTGCCTAAACCGGATGAGACGCAACGGATGTGTATGGATTGTCGCCCCATCAATGCCATTACCGTCCGTTACCGCCATCCCATTCCGCGTTTAGATGACATGCTTGATGAACTTAGTGGTGCCACGATTTTCTCTAAAGTCGATTTGCGTAGTGGTTACCATCAAATCCGCATGGCTATTGGTGACGAATGGAAAACGGCATTCAAGACCAAACTTGGTCTCTATGAATGGCTCGTTATGCCTTTCGGTCTTTCCAATGCACCATCTACTTTCATGCGCCTCATGAATCACATCTTGCGTCCTCTCATTGGCAAGAGCGTGGTTGTCTACTTCGATGATATTCTTATTTATAGCAAAAACCTCGAGGACCATGTGCAACATGTGAGAGAGGTCTTGTGCATCTTGCGCAATGAAAAGCTTTATGCTAACCTCCCCAAATGCACCTTTGCTCAAAACAAATTGGTTTTTCTTGGTTTTGTGGTTTCCGCTAATGGGATTGAAGTTGATTCTTCCAAGGTGGAGGCCATCCATAATTGGCCTACCCCTACAAATGTTGGCCAAGTCCGAAGCTTCCATGGACTTGCCGGGTTTTATCGCCGCTTTGTGAAAGACTTTAGCACCATCGCTTGCCCTTTGAATGAGCTTACCAAGAAGAATGTTCCGTTTGTTTGGGGCAAGGCCCAACAAAATGCTTTTGATGAGTTGAAGAAACGCCTTACCGAAGCTCCACTTCTTGTTCTTCCAAATTTTGCCAAAACTTTTGAGATTGAGTGTGATGCAAGTGGGCTTGGTATTGGTGGTGTTCTTATGCAAGAGGGCAAACCCGTGGCATACTATAGTGAGAAGTTGGATGGCGCACGCCTCAACTATCCTATATATGACAAGGAGCTCTACGCTTTGGTTCGTGTTCTTGAAGTTTGGCAACATTACCTTTGGCCAAAAGAGTTTATCATTCATTCCGACCATGAGTCCTTGAAATATTTGAAGAGCCAACACAACTTGAACAAACGACATGCAAAATGGGTCGAGTTCATTGAGTCCTTCCCACATGTGATCAAATACAAGAAGGGCAAGGACAATGTTGTGGCGGATGCTCTTTCCCGCAAAAACACCCTTTTGCTAACTCGTTTGGATTTTCATGTTTTGGGACTTGAAGAGATCAAAGAACTCTATCCTTCCGATTCTTTCTTTGCTCCCATTTTTGAGAAGTGCTCCGTTGAGCGAGGGGTGGATGATTTCTATTTGCATGATGGCTATTTGTTCAAAGCTAACAAGATTTGCATCCCCGAGTCTTCGCTTCGAAAATTGCTTTTGCAAGAGTCTCATGGAGGATGTCTTATGGGCCACTTTGGCCGTGACAAGACATATGCCATGCTCTCAACCCACTACTATTGGCCAAAGATGAAGCGAGATGTGGAGCGCCTTTGCCGTCGGTGCACAACATGCTTACAAGCTAAGTCTACCTCCAACCCTTATGGTCTTTACATGCCATTGCCTATTCCTTATGCACCATGGACCGATATTAGCATGGATTTCGTTCTAGGCTTGCCTCGCACTAAGCATGGTCATGATTCCATATTTGTTGTAGTGGATAGATTCTCTAAGATGGCTCATTTCATACCTTGCCATAAGAGCGACGATGCTTCACACATTGCTTCATTGTTTTTCAGGGAAATCGTTCGCCTACATGGAGTACCACAAAGCATTGTGTCGGATCGAGACGTCAAGTTCATGAGTTATCTTTGGAAGTCGCTCATGGCGAAGTTTGGAGTCAAGCTCTTGTTCTCATCATCATCGCACCCGCAAACGGACGGCCAAACGGAAGTGGTCAATCGAAGCCTCTCCACCCTCCTACGCATCCTCGTGAAGAAGAACTTGAAGTCATGGGAGGAGTGCCTTCCCCACGCGGAGTTCGCCTACAACCGCGCCAAGCACAAGACTACGTCAAGGAGCCCCTTCATGGTCGTCTATGGCTTCGAACCTTACACGGCACTCGACATACTTCCGCTTCCCCTCCACGAGCGCATCAACATGGACTTCGACAAGCGCACCGCCGCCGTCAAGAAACTACATGAAGAGACAAGGGCAACCATACAAGAACATGTCCTTCGTCAAGCCAACCGCATCAACGCCAAGAAGAAGGCAAGGATATTCGAAGAAGGAGACCTCGTTTGGATCCACCTCCGCAAGGAACGGTTCCCTCATGAGCGCAACTCCAAGCTCAAGCCAAGAGGAGATGGCCCCTTCAAAGTCCTCAAACGCATCAACGACAACGCTTACGTCATTGACATACCGACATCCAAGTACTTGGTGAGCAACACGTTCAACGTCTCGGACTTGTCACCCTATCATGGAGATGAGGAGATGCAAGAGTCGAGGACGACTCTTTCCCAAGGGGGGGGGGAGATGATGTAGCCCCGGTCACCGACGTCGCTACACCAAGACCAACAAGTCCCCCAAGTGGACCGATGACACGAGCCCGAGTTAAAGCGCTACACGATAAGGTGAACTCTATCCTCGCTACTCTTGACCTTGACACACCGTTGGACGGAATGCTACCTCATGCCGACACTCTATGTGTTATTAGGTACAAGGATCATCAAGGATACGAGGGAGAGGAGACACCATTCATCAAGGGAGAAGAAGCTAAAGCTTATGGACTAGAAGAAGAAGAAAGAAAGAAGGAAGAAGAAGAAAGAAGAAAGAAGAATGGACAAGAAAAAGAAGAAGAGAAGGAGGGTGGAGCCTCCAGGCCATGGGAGGCCGGTACCTCCAGGCCTGAGGTGGCCGGAGCCTCCACCCTGGCCGGCCGGTGGCCACAGCCAAGCCTGGCCGCGCGCTGCATGGGGAGACCGGTAGTACCGGCCCCTCCTGGCCGGTACTACCGGCGGGGGTTGGGCGCCACCTCCTGGCCGACCTGCGGGAAAGAAGAGGAGACCGGTACCTCCGGCCAAGGTACCGGCCGGGGTACCGCTCAGAGGTCTAAGTACCCTGGATACTTTGCCTCGAAATGACATGCTCCCCGGTACCATGGCCGGAGCCTCCGCCCGATGGTACCACCCGCACGCGAGCTGACCCGAATCTGAGACGCTGTTTCGCCATCCGACGGTTGTAATTTAATTAGCCTTTACCCAAATTACCCTTGACTCAGATCTGAGCTATTTGTATCCCCGTACTCCTCATTTGCTAGGGTTAGACATAGACTTGGATAATTCTTAGAGCTTAGCTCATCTTGGGGATTATCTCCTGTGTTTCATCAAGGCTACTCTTGTTGAGATTAATAGTTGTGTGTGAGATTCTAGTTTAACCACTCTCTCTCCCGCACAAGTGTTCGTCTACAACACCGATCTCTCACACCGGGATTCAACCTCTTGGTCTCTCCTAGTGTGATTCTACCGGCGTGGTTTGTCGAGCCATGGGAGTGTAAATCGATTGTATCGGGTTTGTGTTGCGTGTGTGTTCATCGTGTTCGTCTCGTTCTTCGTTCCTCCACTTTTCCCCTTTTGATTTCGGGTCGATTTCGCAAGATTGGGCCACAAATTGGGTCTTAGACCTCATCACTTGGTCTCTATGAATGGCTCGTTATGCCTTTTGGTCTTTCCAATGCTCCATCTACTTTCATGCGCCTCATGAATCACATCTTGCGTCCTCTCATTGGCAAGAGTGTGGTTGTCTATTTCGATGATATTCTCATTTATAGCAAAAACCTCGAGGACCATGTGCAACATGTGAGAGAGGTCTTGTGCATCTTGCGTCATGAAAAGCTTTATGCTAACCTCCCCAAGTGCACCTTTGCTCAAAACAAATTGGTTTTCCTTGGCTTTGTGGTTTCCGCTAATGGGATTGAAGTTGATTCTTCCAAGGTGGAGGCCATCCACAATTGGCCTACTCCTACAAATGTTGGTCAAGTCCGAAGTTTTCATGGACTTGCCGGTTTCTACCGCCGCTTTGTGAAAGATTTTAGCACCATTTCTTGCCCTTTGAATGAGCTTACCAAGAAGAATGTTCCGTTTGTTTGGGGCAAGGCCCAACAAAATGCTTTTGATGAGTTGAAGAAACGCCTTACCGAAGCTCCCCTTCTTGTTCTTCCAAATTTTGCAAAAACTTTTGAGATTGAGTGTGATGCAAGTGGGCTTGGTATTGGTGGTGTTCTTATGCAAGAGGGCAAACCCGTGGCATACTATAGTGAGAAGTTAGATGGCGCACGCCTCAACTATCCTATATATGACAAGGAGCTCTACGCTTTGGTTCGTGTTCTTGAAGTTTGGCAACACTATCTTTGGCCAAAAGAGTTTATCATTCATTCCGACCATGAGTCCTTGAAATATTTGAAAAGCCAACACAACTTGAACAAACGACATGCAAAATGGGTCGAGTTCATTGAGTCCTTCCCATATGTGATCAAATACAAGAAGGGCAAGTACAATGTTGTGGTGGATGCTCTTTCCCGCAAAAACACCCTTTTGCTAACTTGTTTGGATTTTCATGTTTTGGGACTTGAAGAGATCAAAGAACTCTATCCTTCCGATTCTTTCTTTGCTCCAATTTTTGAGAAGTGCTCCGTTGAACGAGGAGTGGATGATTTCTATTTGCATGATGGCTACTTTTTTAAAGCTAACAAGATTTGCATTCCCGAGTCTTCGCTTCGAAAAATGCTTTTACAAGAGTCACATGGAGGTGGTCTTATGGGACACTTTGGTCGAGAGAAGACATATGCCATGCTCTCAACCCACTACTATTGGCCAAGAATGTACCGCGACGTGGAACGCCTTTGCCGCCGGTGCACCACTTGCTTACAAGCTAAGTCTACCTCCAAACCTTATGGTCTTTACACTCCATTGTCTATTCCATATGCACCATGGACCGATATTAGCATGGATTTCGTTCTAGGCTTGCCTTGCACTAAGCATGGTCATGATTCTATATTCGTGGTAGTGGATAGATTCTCTAAAATGGCTCATTTCATACCTTGCCATAAGAGCGACGATGCTTCACACATTGCTTCATTGTTTTTCAGGGAAATTGTTCGCCTACATAGAGTACCGCAAAGCATTGTGTCGGATCGAGACGTCAAGTTCATGAGTTATCTTTGGAAGTCGCGCATGGCAAAGTTTGGAGTGAAGCTCTTATTCTCATCATCCTCGCATCCGCAAACGGACGGCCAAACGGAAGTGGTCAATCGAAGTGTGGGGACCTCGGACTAGCTGTCCGAAATACCCTGTTATGTATACAGTTCACGATCCCATGATCAGTGCGTCGTGAACACATAACCGAACTGATATCAAATTACATCATCCATTACAAAACGGAATAAGAAAATTACAATGAGGTCACCTGACCAAATTACATAATAGCCTTGAAGGGCCTAATCTAGTCATCAGAGTCGCAGAATCACTTCAATCAGCGTAGAGCCCAAGTCATCTGCCTTAACCCTACAGGCAACTGACTGGGAAGACGTTCCTAGCTCGCATAGACGTCGCCAACTCCTTCTTCATCCTTCGTGTTCCTCCAAGTATGGCCAAGTAAATAGCCAGGGACAAAGCCGTGAGTACATTTGGAATTGTACTCGCAAACCATCAAGAAGGTACTTTGCAAGAGTGCAAGATGATATGTGCTAATCTAGGATGACAAGAGGGAAAAGCTAATTTCTCTTGTGGAAATAGCATGTAGAAGAGAAGTAGTTTCTCTTGTGGATGTAGCATGAAGAAGAGAAGTAGTTTCTCTTGTGGATATAGCATGAAGAAGAGAAGTAGTTTCTCTTGTGGATATAGCATCCCAACATCACAGTTGAAGGGGACACTAAGAGGGTTATATGACATCTCTATATCTTTGTTGAAGAAGATACTTCAAAAGAGTTCCACAACATAAAACACTAGGATGAGGTAACCCAATTTTATTTATCCTTCCCGACCATCTCCATATGGTCGACACATCCTTTCCCGTACCCTTCCGGTACTTCAAAACAAGTTCTTTCCTTTCATTTGCCAAACAATTTTTGTAAACCAAAACTCATCAGGCTAAGCAACAGCCATTCCAACCGTCCATGACCGCGGACGCGGCTATTCGAATAGATTTAACTCTGCAGAGTTTGCACACTTTCCCCACAAGATCCGCGAGTTCATCATGTGGGCATCATCCCCGCATATCAACTATGCCATGACAAAAACTCGGACATAGCCTTTCGCCTATTCGTCTTAGCACGGGATCCTACCCTATGGAGTATGTACCTCCCCGGCACCGTGGCAGCTCACCTCACTTTGAGCGTGGCTCCACCGCCAAGCCAGGAGACCCATAGTGTCTTCCGGATGGGTCAGCCCCGAAGGCCTCCCGTTATACTATTGTCTCCACCAACGACAATCCGGATTCAGGGGTAACCTTACCCTTATATAGTTGTGCGGTGTCCCATGTCAAGAAGAACAAACTACGAGCTAAGCCCCGTGCCCACGTTGGAGTAGTGTAGTTGCGCTAGTTAATTGTCATGGGTGAGTACTTAGGCGCCAAAGTTTTCATAAACACGATTTTCTTTCCAACCATCTTTGCCAAGATCCTTTCCTTTCATAAACACACATTTAGGTAAGTCCAACTCACCCAAGGTTTTCAAAAATTCTTTCAACAAGGTATTTTTCCAAAGGGGTTCCCAACCTATAGTTTTATGGATGAACTAAGATACATCAAGGGCATGATGCTAGCCATCATACCGCTAAGGAGATGATAATTGAGGTGTCAAGGGGATCATACATACTTAGGATAAGCATGCAAAGGGACATCATAAATAGGATGATTCAACAAGGGTCATGATGTTAATCATCATGCCACTAAGAAGATGATAATATAGGTGGTCAAGGGGGCATACATGCTTAGGGTAAGCATGCATGTTGTCAACATAAGAGGGAAAATACTTTAAGATTTGTGGGGTTAACCAACCAATACTAAAAGAAGTGAGGGTGATCAACGATATTTGACATACCTAGGGTAGGTAGGCATACTCATCTCAAAATGAGAGTACACCAAGATCATGATGTTGTTACTACTACACTCACAAGGGGTGTAGGAGTGAATTGACAAGAAGTGTCACATGCTTATGGTAAGCATGTAACTCAACAAGGTAGGATGGCATAGCCATGATCAACAAGTATACCAACAATTACTAAGACGAGCATGAAGTATGACCAAGAGGATCTTCATGCTTAAGACAAAGCATGCATCGACACGATAAATAGACCAACACACAATAGAGCAAGAGACAAGAATAATAACAAGGTGACAACAATATGAGACACAACAATCAGAGATCAAAAGATGGCTTGCCTTGGCTGGCTAGTCGCTGGTCTTCGTCAACACCTTCTCCAAAATCTTCTTCTTCGGCTTCTCCTACGTTCGTATCTAACGTCGCGAAAGATAAACAACACACACAATCACTCACATAATTCAAGAAACAAGACTTTAAAAGAACAAGTTAAAAACATGCAGGGGTATATGTTTTAACCAAGTGAAACCATGAGTTGGCCAAGTTTTAATAAAAAGAGTTGGTTGAGAAACAAAACAAGTTTCTAATGGGCAACATTTCATGTGACACACCAATTTCATAACCGAACAAAAATTGGTTCTAACAGGGGCTAATATTATTTTTCCTAGATGGCCAATATTACAGCATGACCAACACAATTGGAATCAGCTAAAAATATTAGATCTACAATTTTAGGATTTTTGTGGAATAAGCAGTACACATAGAGCAAGTTTATTACACTATAATTCGTAGAAAAATCCTAAAAATATGGGGTCAGGGGTATGTGAAAGGTCCTGAAAGACTCTTTCTAACACACTTGGATTCACTCCAATCGGACTTATAAAGCTCGAGTTATTCACAGATTAGTGCTCAGGTTTTAAATTGACATTCTAAAAATTATAAAACGGAATTCAAACGGGAAAAGGGCGGGAGAGATTGTTGGGCCGTGCTGTGGAGGGAGTTGGGCCGGCCCAGGAGAATTTCCACGCGGGCAGGGGAAGAAAAAGGGGAAAGTAAAAAAGAAAAGAGAGAGGGAGGGCCCGTGGCGGGCCACCCTTGCATGGGCCGACGTGGCCACGGGGCCATGCACGCGCCCGATCGAGATCGGACGACCCCGGGCCTTCGTCTCCCTCGTGGCCGCGGCTGTGTGCGTGTGTGCGTCGGGAGAGAGGCAGAGGGCGGCCGAAGGACTTACAGGCAAGGGTCAGGGCACGGCGGCGAGGTCGAGGTGGGTCGGTGGCGTCGAGGTACGGGGCGGCGACGTCCCTGGCGGCGTCCTTCTCCTCCTTCCTAGCTCCTTCCGATGGGGGCGGCGTGGCGTTCTTCGGGCAGGGCTCCGCGGCGGCGCTCTCCGGCGTGCCTGGCGAGGAAGGGGAGCAGAGTGAGGACGTCAGGGAGGTTAGGGGTAGGATGGAACGGAGGGGATGCGTGGGCGACGACGGAGACGAGCCCGGCAACCTCCTCGTCACCGTATGGTGACCACGGGCGGTGGCGTGGCTCCGGCGAGTAGCAGCCCTGAGCAGCGCCCTGGGCGCCCTCAGGGGGTTCTGTGGAGGTGGAGGGGTAGTGGAGTGAGGTGTGTGGGAGAGGAGGGGTACGGGGTTGGGTTTTTATAGGCACGGGAGGGCAGGCGACGGGGCTGGGCGGCGGTTTCGGCCAACGGGAGAGCAGAGGGGCGGTGGCGACGGCCAACCAGCGAGCAAGGGCTTGCGTCAGTAGGGTGGGGTCGCGATGACGTCCGCGGGGTGGCGTCAGCGGGGTGGGAACCGAGGCGACGAGGAGCGGGAAGGCCGAGCGGGCGTGCGTCGCTACGTTCGCGGGAAGGATTTTTCAGGCGTGCACGTCTCTGCCGCTAGGGTTTTGGTGGGTGGGCTGGCCTCTTGCCCTTGGGCCGAGCCAGAGAGAGAGGGAGGGAGTTCAGAGAGGGCCCAAGATGGTTTGGGGTCGGGCCAAGGTCAGGAGGGTGCAGGAGAGAGGGTGGTGTGAGTGCACCGGCCATGTGAAGAAGAAGAAAAAGAGAGAGAGAGAGAGAGAGAGAGAAGAAGGGTGGTGTCCTTCTAGGGGTTGCAAGAGAGAGGGGAGAAAAAGAGAGTGTAGGGAGGGAGGAGTAGGGCACACACACATGCATGCAATACATGGTATGGCCGGCGCACTTTTTGCCAAAGTAGAGCAAGTGATCAAGTAGGTTTAACAAGAGGTGGTGTGTTGCTAGTGATGTAGAGGTTAAGGTGATGTGTTGGAGAGATTTGAGATAGGTTTGCAAAACTAGAGAAGGAGTTGGGGATTATTTTGCCAAGATAACCATGTTAGTTTTTGCTCAAAAACTTGTCTTGCCAAAGTGTTGGGTGTAGGTGGTAGATTGGAAAGGTGTGTGTGATGTGGAGGATGAAAAAGTAATTGGAGAATATTCATTTGTTGGACAATGTTTATTTACCAAGATCATGTCTAGAAGGAGTTATGATCTTGAATGATAGATATTTGAGATGTATTATTGGTAATGACCATACCATGGATATTTGATCACAGATCAAATAGCCTTTAGTTTGTTTTGGTGTCTATGGCCTTGTTTTTGATATAGATTAAACACATAGGATTACTTGAAATATTTGAAAAAGAGGAGAGGTCTTAGAAGAGTAAAATGATCCATAGAGGAATAGAAAATATTGATCATTCCATTTTATTTTTTTGGGAGACCAAAACTACACATAAATGCTTTCACAAGATTTTAAATTCATATCAAGTAAGGGTAAGCTATTTGGTAAATACTTTGTGTTAAAAAAAAGTAACTTTTAGAAACTATTTTGTGATACTATGATCTAAGGTGATCATAGCCAATTAAAAAAAGGTTTTTGGAAACATCCCTTGATTCAATACTTCGAGTCTAGGCAAAAGAGGTTTTGGTAGTTAACCCAGGGTTCAAATATTTTTGAAGAGAGGAGGTTAAGGTAATACAAGAGGGACCATAGTTTAATTATATTTCTAGAGACTAGAAGATGTGTGTTGAGGTACTTATGGGAGAACAACAAGCATAGCAGGGTTCAATGTATTGGTAGGGAAAGGAAAAGAATTTCATATGTATTTTATTGTAGTTGCTAAGCTGTTTTATTACTAGAGGTCGGGTACCTTGAGGTAGCTCAAAACAAAACTCAACCAGCAAAGCAAGACAATACATCTACCAGCAGATCAAAGCAATTTATTATAACAAATAGATCAAGGCAATTCATCTAATTAGTCTTAAGAAAAAGTTTTTGTTCCCCCTAATTTTTACACTAAGGACGATTAAACAAGGTTGCAAAAGTTGGGGTGTGACAGATCTTCCACCCTTAAAATAATCTCGTCCCGAGATTACTAAGCGTAGGGCTAGAGGGGTTGTAAAGTTTAACGAAAGTTAGACTCCATTCTTCTGTAGAGATGCCAGTGTTGAGAAGGTTGTTGCTTCATCTTCTTGGAGACACGGTAGATTCCCGCTGAGGGCGAGCTTCGTGAAGAGGTTGACTACTCCATGTACGTGTTAGATCTGTAGCTTCTAAGCGATCCTAGCGGGGGTTCTAGATTCTGGGAGAGTTAGTGCACTCCAGCGGTGCTTTATCAAGGTTGAAACCTTTTTAGATTTAACTTTAAATTTTGTGGAAGACGAAGTCTTCCACCCTTAAAATTGTTCATAGGGGGGTTTAAAAACTCTAAGCTTCGGCCACGGGTCTTGTCGGTGCTTTCGAAGAAGTGATCTTTCTCTCGTCTTGAATTGAAGCATCTTTAGGGAGCGAGGTGCAGTCCACAGCTTCAAGTGGAGTTAGTGCATCCCAAGTTCACAACGGTGTTTTGGAAAGGTTGAAAATGTTAGGGTTAGCTCCAAAAAAAAATTAGTGGAAAAGTCTTCCACCCTTAAGATTTTTCATCAGGCTTTTGGAAAAAAAACTCAGAGCTTCTACCTTGTAGTTCTGTCTGGGGCTTCTGAAGAAGTCATCGATATTCCATATTCAGTTGAAGAATCTTCAGGGGAGACAGGTAAACCATGGCTTCAATAGATAAACACGTTGTTTACTAAACTATAGAACACGCGGTAAGTTAGTAAGTTGATGTTACTCCTGGTTGGTATCCACCTGAAGCAGCAACAGAGGGCGTCGAAGATAATCTTCAGCTTGAGGGTCGGTGCTGACTTCTAGCAGCTGAGAAGTTAGCGGGTAAACTACGCCTAAAGTCTTGAGTCTTGAAGTATCTTTAGGAGCTTCACTTGAGGAGGACCAGATGAACCATGTGATGTAGCTTGGCTTTGACGCTATTGCTCTCTCAGCTTGTTAGACGGTGTGTTAGAGGGTAGTTTTCAAAAAGTTATCCTTGAGGTTAGCGCGATTATACTCCAAGGTTAGACAAAGTTAGTATGTCTTCTAGCAGAGGTGCAGTCACTGTTGAAGGTAGGGGCTTCTGCTTTCTTGGCGTAGTAGAGATGCTCCAGCTGATCTTGAAAGTAGTTAGCGTAGAGAGGGGTCTGTGTTAGGTTTTCTGACGGTTGAAAACAACTTCTAACGGGGTTAGAGTTAGAGTCTTTCGTTAATCTACCCAATTTAACTAATAGTTAGCATTCTATCGGTGAGGTATCGGTGAGGTAGATGAGGGTGAAAACGTATCAGGGAGGCTTTCTAAGCTAGGTTATCACACTGAGGGTGTTTTTCAAACCTAAAAACCAAGACAATCATACAAACAACAAACAGATAAAAGCACTCAAAGCAACACACTTAGGGAACTTCAAGCAATCATCAAACCGGACATGGTACTCTAAGTACCCAGAAATTCCTAATGCGCGGGGGTAGCTCAATCAAAGCGATTGAGTTTGTCCTATCCATCCTATAGGTTTGGGGTTGGTCACATATGTTGATGTCTTCATCTAGCTAACATCGACTTCAATAAGGAGCCTTGTAGCAGTTGGTGGTGACGCAGGCCTGATGTTGACTCGTCGATGTTGAGGTGGAGGCGAGATTTGCGTAGAACTTCCAGTCTCAACATCCCGGGGACGTGAGGTCTTCAGAGGGGTAGCTGTCGAGGTACTCCCAAAGTCGACAACTTTTGATGGCTGGCCTAAAAATTACTAGTCAAGAACTGAGGGATTGATCCTTGACGACTGCAAAAAGGTGCAAGTTCACGGAGGAACAAGGTCAGCTCCTTGACGGAGTTTGGTGAAAACCAAAGACATGACATCATCATCCTTATAGGCGTACGGATAAGTTGGCATCCAACATTCAATAGCTGCTGTTGGAGATACATGAGTCTTCCGGAGGGATTGATCCCTTCTTGAGTTCGAGTCTCCGGTCTGAGTTGGGGACATCGTCCAATATGTACGTTTGAAGTGGATGAGACAATAGAGTAAGAATTTTCATACATTTTTTTTATAAAGCGGAGAGATAAGAATTTAGAAGTTTTGAAGAATAAGAGTAGAAGCTATGCTTCTGACTAAAGAAAGAATTTGTTTTGTAAATAGTTTTTCCCAACTACTTATTTCCTAACTAACATCCATGCTAACTAAGGTCTCCTACAGTCATGATAGCTTTGATACCAGCTCTGTGGGGACCCCGGACTAGCTGTCCGAAATACCCTGTTATGTATACAGTTCACGATCCCATGATCAGTGCGTCGTGAACACATAACCGAACTGATATCAAATTACATCATCCATTACAAAACGGAATAAGAAAATTACAATGAGGTCACCTGACCAAATTACATAATAGCCTTGAAGGGCCTAATCTAGTCATCAGAGTCGCAGAATCACTTCAATCAGCGTAGAGCCCAAGTCATCTGCCTTAACCCTACAGGCAACTGACTGGGAAGACGTTCCTAGCTCGCATAGACGTCGCCAACTCCTTCTTCATCCTTCGTGTTCCTCCAAGTCTGGCCAAGTAAATAGCCAGGGACAAAGCCGTGAGTATATTTGGAATTGTACTCGCAAACCATCAAGAAGGTACTTTGCAAGAGTGCAAGATGATATGTGCTAATCTAGGATGACAAGAGGGAAAAGCTAATTTCTCTTGTGGAAATAGCATGTAGAAGAGAAGTAGTTTCTCTTGTGGATGTAGCATGAAGAAGAGAAGTAGTTTCTCTTGTGGATATAGCATGAAGAAGAGAAGTAGTTTCTCTTGTGGATATAGCATCCCAACATCACAGTTGAAGGGGACACTAAGAGGGTTATATGACATCTCTATATCTTTGTTGAAGAAGATACTTCAAAAGAGTTCCACAACATAAAACACTAGGATGAGGTAACCCAATTTTATTTATCCTTCCCGACCATCTCCATATGGTCGACACATCCTTTCCTGTACCCTTCCGGTACTTCAAAACAAGTTCTTTCCTTTCATTTGCCAAACAATTTTTGTAAACCAAAACTCATCAGGCTAAGCAACAGCCATTCCAACCGTCCATGACCGCGGATGCGGCTATTCGAATAGATTTAACTCTGCAGAGTTTGCACACTTTCCCCACAAGATCTGCGAGTTCATCATGTGGGCATCATCCCCGCATATCAACTATGCCATGACAAAAACTCGGACATAGCCGTTCGCCTATTCGTCTTAGCACGGGATCCTACCCTATGGAGTATGTACCTCCCCGGCACCGTGGCAGCTCACCTCACTTTGAGCGTGGCTCCACCGCCAAGCCAGGAGACCCATAGTGTCTTCCGGACGGGTCAGCCCCGAAGGCCTCCCGTTATACTATTGTCTCCACCAACGACAATCCGGATTCAGGGGTAACCTTACCCTTATATAGTTGTGCGGTGTCCCATGTCAAGAAGAACAAACTACGAGCTAAGCCCCGTGCCCACGTTGGAGTAGTGTGGTTGCGCTAGTTAATTGTCATGGGTGAGTACTTAGGCGCCAAAGTTTTCATAAACACGATTTTCTTTCCAACCATCTTTGCCAAGATCCTTTCCTTTCATAAACACACATTTAGGTAAGTCCAACTCACCCAAGGTTTTCAAAAATTCTTTCAACAAGGTATTTTTCCAAAGGGGTTCCCAACCTATAGTTTTATGGATGAACTAAGATACATCAAGGGCAAGATGCTAGCCATCATACCGCTAAGGAGATGATAATTGAGGTGTCAAGGGGATCATACATACTTAGGATAAGCATGCAAAGGGACATCATAAATAGGATGATTCAACAAGGGTCATGATGTTAATCATCATGCCACTAAGAAGATGATAATATAGGTGGTCAAGGGGGCATACATGCTTAGGGTAAGCATGCATGTTGTCAACATAAGAGGGAAAATACTTTAAGATTTGTGGGGTTAACCAACCAATACTAAAAGAAGTGAGGGTGATCAACGATATTTGACATACCTAGGGTAGGTAGGCATACTCATCTCAAAATGAGAGTACACCAAGATCATGATGTTGTTACTACTACACTCACAAGGGGTGTAGGAGTGAATTGACAAGAAGTGTCACATGCTTAAGGTAAGCATGTAACTCAACAAGGTAGGATGGCATAGCCATGATCAACAAGTATACCAACAATTACTAAGATGAGCATGAAGTATGACCAAGAGGATCTTCATGCTTAAGACAAAGCATGCATCGACACGATAAATAGACCAACACACAATAGAGCAAGAGACAAGAATAATAACAAGGTGACAACAATATGAGACACAACAATCAGAGATCAAAAGATGGCTTGCCTTGGCTGGCTAGTCCCTGGTCTTCGTCAACACCTTCTCCAAAATCTTCTTCTTCGGCTTCTCCCACGTTTGTATCTAACGTCGCGAAAGATAAACAACACACACAATCACTCACATAATTCAAGAAACAAGACTTTAAAAGAACAAGTTAAAAACATGCAGGGGTATATGTTTTAACCAAGTGAAACCATGAGTTGGCCAAGTTTTAATAAAAAGAGTTGGTTGAGAAACAAAACAAGTTTCTAATGGGCAACATTTCATGTGACACACCAATTTCATAACCGAACAAAACTTGGTTCTAACAGGGGCTAATATTATTTTTCCTAGATGGCCAATATTACAGCATGACCAACACAATTGGAATCAGCTAAAAATATTAGATCTACAATTTTAGGATTTTTGTGGAATAAGCAGTACACATAGAGCAAGTTTATTACACTATAATTCGTAGAAAAATCCTAAAAATATGGGGTCAGGGGTATGTGAAAGGTCCTGAAAGACTCTTTCTAACACACTTGGATTCACTCCAATCGGACTTATAAAGCTCGAGTTATTCACAGATTAGTGCTCAGGTTTTAAATTGACATTCTGAAAATTATAAAACGGAATTCAAACGGGAAAAGGGCGGGAGAGATTGTTGGGCCGTGCTGTGGAGGGAGTTGGGCCGGCCCAGGAGAATTTCCACGCGGGCAGGGGAAGAAAAAGGGGAAAGTAAAAAAGAAAAGAGAGAGGGAGGGCCCGTGGCGGGCCACCCTTGCATGGGCCGACGTGGCCACGGGCCATGCACGCGCCCGATCGAGATCGGACGACCCCGGGCCTTCGTTTCCCTCGTGGCCGCGGCTGTGTGCGTGTGTGCGTCGGGAGAGAGGCAGAGGGCGGCCGAAGGACTTACCGGCGAGGGTCAGGGCACGGCGGCGAGGTCGAGGTGGGTCGGTGGCGTCGAGGTACGGGGCGGCGACGTCCCTGGCGGCGTCCTTCTCCTTCCCGGCTCCTTCCGACGGGGGCGGCGTGGCGTTCTTCGGGCAGGGCTCCGCGGCGGCGCTCTCCGGCGTGCCTGGCGAGGAAGGGGAGCAGAGTGAGGACGTCAGGGAGGTTAGGGGTAGGATGGAATGGAGGGGAGGCATGGGCGACGACGGAGACGAGCCCGGCAACCTCCTCGTCACCGTATGGTGACCACGGGCGGTGGCGTGGCTCCGGCGAGTAGCAGCCCTGAGCAGCGCCCTGGGCGCCCTCAGGGGGTTCTGTGGAGGTGGAGGGGTAGTGGAGTGAGGTGTGTGGGAGAGGAGGGGTACGGGGTTGGGTTTTTATAGGCGCGGGAGGGCAGGCGACGGGGCTGGGCGGCGGTTTCGGCCAACGGGAGAGCGGAGGGGCGGTGGCGACGGCCAACCAGCGAGCAAGGGCTTGCGTCAGTAGGGTGGGGTCGCGATGACGTCCGCGGGGTGGCGTCAGCGGGGTGGGAACCGAGGCGACGAGGAGCAGGAAGGCCGAGCGGGCATGCGTCGCTACGTTCGCGGGAAGGATTTTTCAGGCGTGCACGTCTCTGGCGCTAGGGTTTTGGTGGGTGGGCTGGCCTCTTGCCCTTGGGCCGAGCCAGAGAGAGAGGGAGGGAGTTCAGAGAGGGCCCAAGATGGTTTGGGGTCGGGCCAAGGTCAGGAGGGTGCAGGAGAGAGGGTGGTGTGAGTGCACCGGCCATGTGAAGAAGAAGAAAAAGAGAGAGAGAGAGAGAGAAGAAGGGTGGTGTCCTTCTAGGGGTTGCAAGAGAGAGGGGAGAAAAAGAGAGTGTAGGGAGGGAGGAGTAGGGCACACACACATGCATGCAATACATGGTATGGCCGGCCCACTTTTTGCCAAAGTAGAGCAAGTGATCAAGTAGGTTTAACAAGAGGTGGTGTGTTGCTAGTGATGTAGAGGTTAAGGTGATGTGTTGGAGAGATTTGAGATAGGTTTGCAAAACTAGAGAAGGAGTTGGGGATTATTTTGCCAAGATAACCATGTTAGTTTTTGCTCAAAAACTTGTCTTGCCAAAGTGTTGGGTGTAGGTGGTAGATTGGAAAGGTGTGTGTGATGTGGAGGATGAAAAAGTAATTGGAGAATATTCATTTGTTGGACAATGTTTATTTACCAAGATCATGTCTAGAAGGAGTTATGATCTTGAATGATAGATATTTGAGATGTATTATTGGTAATGACCATACCATGGATATTTGATCACAGATCAAATAGCCTTTAGTTTGTTTTGGTGTCTATGGCCTTGTTTTTGATATAGATTAAACACATAGGATTACTTGAAATATTTGAAAAAGAGGAGAGGTCTTAGAAGAGTAAAATGATCCATAGAGGAATAGAAAATATTGATCATTCCATTTTATTTTTTTGGGAGACCAAAACTACACATAAATGCTTTCACAAGATTTTAAATTCATATCAAGTAAGGGTAAGCTATTTGGTAAATACTTTGTGTTAAAAAAAAGTAACTTTTAGAAACTATTTTGTGATACTATGATCTAAGGTGATCATAGCCAATTAAAAAAAGGTTTTTGGAAACATCCCTTGATTCAATACTTCGAGTCAAGGCAAAAGAGGTTTTGGTAGTTAACCCAGGGTTCAAATATTTTTGAAGAGAGGAGGTTAAGGTAATACAAGAGGGACCATAGTTTAATTATATTTCTAGAGACTAGAAGATGTGTGTTGAGGTACTTATGGGAGAACAACAAGCATAGCAGGGTTCAATGTATTGGTAGGGAAAGGAAAAGAATTTCATATGTATTTTATTGTAGTAGCTAAGCTGTTTTATTACTAGAGGTCGTGTACCTTGAGGTAGCTCAAAACAAAACTCAACCAGCAAAGCAAGACAATACATCTACCAGCAGATCAAAGCAATTTATTATAACAAATAGATCAAGGCGATTCATCTAATTAGTCTTAAGAAAAAGTTTTTGTTCCCCCTAATTTTTACACTAAGGACGATTAAACAAGGTTGCAAAAGTTGGGGTGTGACACGAAGCCTATCCACTCTCCTACGCATCCTCGTGAAGAAGAACTTGAAGTCATGGGAGGAGTGCCTTCCACACGCGGAGTTCGCCTACAACCGCGCCAAGCACTCGACAACATCAAGAAGTCCCTTCATGGTCGTCTACGGGTTTGAGCCGCTCACGGCACTCGACATACTACCACTCCCCCTTCATGAGCGGACGAACATGGACTTCGACAAGCGCACCACCGCCGTGAAGAAACTACATGAAGAAACAAGAGCTACCATTCAAGAACATGTGCTTCGTCAAGCTACCCGCCTCAACACCAAGAAGAAGGAACGCATATTCCAAGAAGGAGACCTCGTTTGGATCCACCTCCGGAAGGAAAGATTCCCTCATGAACGCAACTCGAAGCTCAAGCCAAGAGGAGATGGCCCCTTCAAGGTCCTCAAACGCATCAACAACAATGCTTACGTCATCGACATCCCCACCTCCAAGTACTTGGTGAGCAACACATTCAACGTTGCGGACTTATCGCCATATCATGAAGATGAGGAGGCACAAGAGTCGAGGACGACTCTTTCCCAAGGGGGGGAGATGATGCGGGGTGGCCTTCGGTCACCTCCGCACCAAGACCAACAAGTCCCCCAAGTGGACCAATGACACGAGCCCGAGTTAAAGCTCTACATGATGAGGTGAACTCGCTCCTCACCACCCTTGATCTTGGTACACCTTTGGACGGAATGCTACCTCATGCCGATGTGTTATGTGTCATTAGGTACAAGGCGCATCAAGACCCCGGAGAGGAGGACACGCCATGGCCAAGGGAAGGAGAGGAGCAGCTGGACATGAAGATGATCACAAAGCCGAACCCGACGTCGCTCGAAGCGCTCTAAGGAAGAGAAGGGCGCTGGCCGGTCCAGGACCCGGTCAGACCGGACCCACAACCGGACGCCCCGGTCCCAGGCCCGGTCAACCGGGCGCCAACCGGCACATCTCCCTCGTACCGGATGAAGACCGGAAACCTCGCAGAATCCCGGTTGGCGCCCGGTCGACCGGACCCAGGACCGGACCACCCGGTCACAGGCCCGGTCAGACCGGATCCAAACCGGGTCTGACGGGAATGACCCACCAAACTGCCTTAAGTTATCCCTTCGCGTACCTGTTCGCCCTTGCTGGCCATGTGTGCCTATATAAGTAGCCTGGACCCCTCCTTTACCCTTTAGACTTGTTTTGAACTCAAACCTACCTTTGAGCTTAGTCTCCCTAGGGTTATCATCCCTCTGTAATCAAGGCACCTTGGTTGTTGACTTTGATCTTGTTGAGTGAGATTCTAGTACAAGTTACTCTCTCTCCCTCATCAAGCTCTTCCTCTCCAACCCCAATCTCTCTCCGGGAATTCTGTCGCGTGCCTCTTCCTCGGAGATTCTATTGGCGTGGTCCATCAAGCCACGGAGGTAAGCATCGGGTGTATCGGGTTGGTGTGCGTGCGTGAGTCTCGGTGTTCTTCATGTTCTTCGTGTTCCTCGCGTTCTCCCACCTCTCCCTTCGGTTTTCGGGGTCAATCCGCAAGATCGGGCCACTCCCGGGATCTTAGATCTCATCAGGTGTCACTCACACACTTTTTCTTTGTGTATTTTTCTTTCTTTTTCTCACTATGTAAGGATACTACTATCTATGTAAGTATGTCACACTTCTTTTGCTTATCTTTTCACACGAGCTTGCTTCTTAGCTTTGCTCAACACACGCACACCCTCACGGTCGGGACGCTTGCGCAATGCTTCGCAACACTAGAAAGCCACTCTCGATAGGAAAGGTATGCAAAAGAGGCTAGGGCTACAAGTTAGGAGCAAGTTATACCACTTGATGATGGTGGTCGACGATCTTGAACTTGCTATGGTGGAGGTGTCAAATGAACCGCTTGGATCCTCGGGGTGCCGTCGTCATTGTCGATGTTGCGGAAGCTTTGTGGTAGCTGAAATGGCACTCAAACCGAAGTCCAAACACTAGGGGGTTAGTACCAAAACGAAAAACGAAGGTTGCTGTCAAAATTTCGGCCAGCCGGAACTTCCGGTCCTAAGGGGCGGAACTTCCGGTCCCTGGGCGGAACTTCCGGTCCTGCCGGGCGGAACTTCCGGTCGCAATCAGATCTGCGGGCTGTTCGTCGATTTGGGTGGAAATCCGGGCCGAGATCCTTCGAATTCGAGGAAAATTTGGCACTAAAAGCTGTGGGAAGGTGGGGGAATTGCAGATCAACACCAAAGACAAGTTTCTATTGGAGCAAAACCACAAACAACTAAGCCAATCGCGAGATCGATCCAAGGCCAATTTGGGGCTATTTTTTGGGAAAAAAATTTGGAAAATTTTTGGGCGAAATTGGTGGAATTGGAGGATGTGGGGGTCAAATCCGTGGCAACCAAAGAGCTGCTAATACCATATGATAAGGGCTAAGCCCAAGGATGTGCCCGATCTTCACGGATTTGGGTGGAATTCGTGGGGGAGGTGGATGAACGCGATGAACACGAAGAACACGTGGGGGAATCGTGGGGATACAACACACACACGCACACAAATCGGTTTTCCCTCGTTGGCCCGAACCACCAACTCGATAGAGGTTGCGAGAAAAGACCTTCCGGTAGAAGTCCCGCAAAGAGATCGACAAATCGAAGCTCGCAAGATCTAGAAGGGTGAAAAGACCAGAAGGTTGATAGAAGTGCAAGCAAAAGACCAAATAGGTATAAGTGCAAGCAAAATATCAAACAAACGGTAGAAGTCACCAAAGAGATCTTCACGAGTCGATAAGGAGCCCGGGTGGGTACAAGATCAAAGATCTAGGTAGGGTTCCCACAAGGGTGAGCTAAGCTCATGTTTAATTTCACATCAAGTCTAATCTCAGATCTGAGCCAACAAGGCTATTTATAGGTGGGGGCAAAGGGGTAAGTTACACGCTGAAAAGTGCTGTCTTGCTGAAGTTCGATGGGGCGGAAGTTCCGGTCGTCTTGGGCGGAAGTTCCGGTCATGGGCGGAAGTTCCGGTCTTGCGGGCCGGAAGTTCCGGTCGGGGCGGAAGTTCCGGCCAAGTTATGGCCTTGTTCCGGAATTCGGCCATTTCCTCGCAGTAACATCCAGTATGGTTTTGACGGACTTTCGGAACTTGGGCGGAACTTGGGCGGAAGTTCCGGCGAGCGGAAGTTCCGGTCCTCCGAGGCGGAAGTTCCGGCTGGATCCTTTTCCCTGGGCGCTGGAAGGCATCTTGAGGGCATCTGGCCGGAAGTTCCGGTCCTGGGGGCGGAAGTTCCGGCCTGGGCGCTGTAGCTCCATCTTCATCATTTCCAGCTCTCTCTCCATTGGCTTGGTCTCCATGGCTCGCGTCTTGGTCGATGTACCTGATTGAACATAGGGTATTTGCATGAAGTAGCAAGCCATCCAAAGGGGTATCAAAAGCATACGTGGAGAGGAGCGAATTCACCTCTTGGTGTAGGGCTTGGGCTCGAGCTCGTTTCATTGGACCACGAGGATGGCTTGTCGGTCTTGATGTAGTGTCGACCTTGGGTAGGGCTACATCAACAACCACCATATAAGATGGGACCAAAGGAGTTAGTAGAACTGAAAGCTCAGATAGATGAATTGGAACAGAAGGGATTTATTCAAGAAAGTGTGTCACCATGGGGTACACCAGTCATTTTTGTGGATAAAAGAGATGGTGGAAAGAGAATGTGTGGAGATTACAGGAATCTGAACAATGTAACTATAAAGAACAAGTACCCTTTACCTAGAATACAAGACCTTTTTGATCAAGTTCAAGGAGCAGGAGTTTTCTCGAAGATAGATTTAAGGTCAGGATATCATCAAATCAAGATCAAGAAGGAGGATGTGCCAAAAACAACATTTGTATCAAGGTATGGACACCATGAATACTTGGTTGTACCATTTGGACTAACAAATGCACCCGCAATTTTCATGAATTTGATGAACAAGATATTCATGAAGTACTTGGACAAGTTTATGATAGTATTCATAGATGATATTCTAATTTATTCCAAAGATAAAGAAGAACATGCCAAGCATATGAAGATAGTTCTGCAGATTTTGAGAGAACATCAGCTATATGCAAAGTTCAGCAAATGCAAATTTTGGTTATATAGTGTTGAATTTCTTGGACATGTCATAACCAAAGAAGGTATAGCGGTGAATCCAAGCAAGGTTCAGTCTGTATTGGAATGGAAGTCACCCAAAAATGCTAAGGAAATACGAGGATTCCTTGGTATGGCAGGCTATTATCGGAGATTCATTGAAGGATTTTCGAAGATTGCAGGACCAATGACCAAGTTACTCAAGAAAAATACCCCATTTGTGTGGACTGATGAGTGTGAAGCCAGCTTCCAAACACTCAAAGATAAGTTAACCACAACACCGGTGTTAGCAGTTCCTGAACCTGGAAAGGATTACACGGTGTATTGTGATGCTTCCAAGAATGGACTTGGATGTGTTCTTATGCAAGATCGGAAAGTAATAGCCTATGGATCAAGACAGTTGAAACCACATGAACACAACTACCCAGTACATGATTTAGAATTGGCGGCAGTTGTGTATGCTTTGAAGAGTTGGAGACAATTTCTATATGGATCCTAGTGTGAGTTATACACCGATCATAAAAGTTTGAAATACTTCTTCACTCAGAAGGAATTAAACATGAGACAGAAGAGATGGTTAGAGTTGATTAAGGATTATGACCTTACAATCAATTATACACCAGGCAAGGCTAATGTAGTAGCAGATGCCTTAAGCAGGAATAGTATGGAGAATTGCTGGCGCAAAGTTGATGTGGGAGTTAGAGATCTCTGTGGTGTAACTTTTCTTCAGGTCCCCGGCAACGGCGCCAGAAAAACAGTCTTGATGACGCGTAAAGCACACGCCCGTTGGGAACCTCAAGAGGAAGGTGTGATGCGTACAGCGGAAAGCTTTTCCCTCAGTAAGAAACCAAGGTTATCGAACCAGTAGGAGTCAAGAAGCACGTTGAAGGTTGATGGCGGCGAAGTGTAGTGCGGCGCAACACTAGGGATTCCGGCGCCAACGTGGAACCTGCACAACACAACCAAGATACTTTGCCCCAACTTAACAGTGAGGTTGTCAATCTCACCGGATTGCTGATGTGGTCTAAGACCCCGTTTGTGGCCCGATCTTGCGATTGACCCGAAATCCAAAGGAGGAAGAGAGGGAGAGCGCGAAGAACACGATGAACACGAAGAACACGAGGAACTCACGCACGCACACCAACCTGATACAATCGATACTTACCCCGTGGCTCGATGGACCACGCCAATAGAATCAACCCGGAAGAGACGCGCGGTAGAATTCCGAGCAGAGAGATTGGTGAGGGAGATGAATCTAGGAGTGGGAGAGAGAGTGGGGAGCACTAGAATCTCACACACCAAATCCAATCATCCAACAAGGGTAGCCTTGATACAAAGGGGATGAAACCCTAGGGAGACAAAGCTCAAATCCATGTCTAAGCCTAAATCTTGTCTAAGGGGTAAAAGGAGGGGTCCAGGCTACTTATATAGGCATACATGGCCAGCAAGGCGAAAAGGTACGCAAGTGGATAACTTAGGCAGTTTGGTGAGTCATTCCCGTCAAATCCGGTTTGGGGCCGGTCAGACCGGGCCTGTGACCGGGTGGTCCGGTCCTGGGGCCGGTCGACCGGGCGCCAATCGGAAACTTCGCAAGTTTCCGTCCGGTACGATGCAGGGAAATCCGGTTGGGCGCCCAGTCGGCCGGGCCTGGGACCGGATGGTCCGGTTGTGGGTCCGGTCCGACCGGGTCCTGGACCGGCCAGCCTTCTTCTCTTCCTTTGAGTGCTTCCCGTGACGTCGGGTCCAGCTTCGTGATCATCTCCATGTCCCGCTGCTCCTCTCCTTCCCTTGACCATGGCGTATCCTCCTCTCCGGGTCTTGATGCGCCTTGTACCTAATGACACATAGCACATCGGCATGAGGTAGCATTCCGTCCAAAGGGGTACCGAGATCAAGGGTGGTGAGGAGCGAGTTCACCTCATCGTGTAGCGCTTTAACCCGAGCTCGCGTCATCGGTCCACTTGGGGGACTTGTTGGTCTTGGTGTGGAGGTGTCCGAAGGCCACCCCGCATCATCTCCCCCCCTTGGGAAAGAGTCGTCCTCGACTCTTGTGCCTCCTCATCTTCATGATATGGCGATAAGTCCGCAACGTTGAACGTGTTGCTCACCAAGTACTTGGAGGTTGGGATGTCGATGACGTAAGCGTTGTTGTTGATGCGTTTGAGGACCTTGAAGGGGCCATCTCCTCTTGGCTTGAGCTTTGAGTTGCGTTCATGAGGGAATCTTTCCTTCCGGAGGTGGATCCAAACGAGGTCGCCTTCTTGAAATATGCGTTCCTTCTTCTTGGCGTTGAGGCGGGTAGCTTGACGAAGCACATGTTCTTGAATGGTTTGTCTTGTTTCTTCATGTAGTTTCTTCATGGTGGCGGTGCGCTTGTCGAAGTCCATGTTTGTCCGCTCATGAAGGGGAAGTGGTAGTATGTCGAGTGCCGTGGGAGGTTCGAAGCCGTAGACGATCATGAAGGGACTCCTTGATGTTGTCGAGTGCTTGGCGCGGTTGTAGGTGAACTCCGCGTGTGGGAGGCACTCCTCCCATGACTTCAAGTTTTTCTTCACTAGGATGCGTAGGAGAGTGGAGAGGCATCGATTGACCACTTCCGTTTGTCCGTCCGTTTGCGGGTGCGAGGATGATGAGAACAAGAGCTTCACTCCAAACTTTGCCATGAACGAATTCCATAGATAGCTCATGAACTTGACGTCTCGATCCGACACAATGCTTGCCGGTATTCCGTGTAGGCGAACAATTTCCCTGAAAAACAATGAAGCAATGTGTGAAGCATTGTCGCTCTTATGGCAAGGTATGAAATGGGCCATCTTAGAGAATCTATCAACTACCACAAATATGGAATCATGACCATGCTTAGTGCGAGGCAATCCTAGGATGAAATCCATGCTAATATCTGACCAAGGAGCATGAGGAATAGGCAATGGTGTATAAAAGCCAAAAGGGTTGGAGGTAGACTTAGCTTGTAAGCAAGTTGTGCACCGGCGGCAAAGGCGTTCCACGTCGCGGTACATTCTTGGCCAATAGTAGTGGGTTGAGAGCATGGCATATGTCTTCTCTCGTCCAAAGTGTCCTATAAGACCACCTCCATGTGACTCTTGCAAAAGCAACTTTCGAAGAGAAGACTCGGGTATGCAAATCTTGTTAGCTTTAAACAAGTAGCCATCATGCAAATAGAAATCATCCACTCCTCGTTCAACGGAGCACTTCTCAAATATCGGTGCAAAGAAAGAATCGGAAGGATAGAGTTCTTTGATCTCTTCAAGTCCCAAAACATGAAAATCCAAGCGAGTAAGCAAAAGGGTGTTTTTGCGGGAAAGAGCATCCGCCACAACATTGTCCTTGCCCTTCTTGTATTTGATTACATATGGGAAGGACTCAATGAACTCGACCCATTTTGCATGTAATTTGTTCAAGTTGTGTTGGCTTTTCAAATATTTCAAGGACTCATGGTCGGAATGAATGATAAACTCTTTTGGCCAAAGATAGTGTTGCCAAACTTCAAGAACACGAACCAAAGCGTAGAGCTCCTTGTCATATATAGGATAGTTGAGGCGTGCGCCATCCAACTTCTCACTATAATATGCCACGGGTTTGCCCTCTTGCATAAGAACGCCACCAATACCAAGTCCACTTGCATCACACTCAATCTCAAAAGTTTTTGCAAAATTTGGAAGGACAAGAAGGGGAGCTTCGGTAAGGCGTTTCTTCAACTCATCAAAAGCATTTTGTTGGGCCTTGCCCCAAACAAACGGAACATTCTTCTTGGTAAGTTCATTCAAAGGGCAAGCAATGGTGCTAAAATCTTTCACAAAGCGACGGTAGAAACCGGAAAGTCCATGAAAACTTCGGACTTGACCAACATTTGTAGGAGTAGGCCAATTGTGGATGGCCTCCACCTTGGAAGAATCAACTTCAATCCCATTAGCGGAAACCACAAATCCAAGGAAAACCAATTTGTTTTGAGCAAAGGTGCATTTGGGTAGGTTGGCATAAAGCTTCTCAAGACGCAAGATGCATAAGACCTCTCTCACATGTTGCACATGGTCCTCGAGAGTTTTGCTATAAATGAGAATATCATCAAAATAGACAACCACACTCTTGCCAATGAGAGGACGCAAGATGTGATTCATAAGACGCATAAAAGTGGATGGAGCATTGGAAAGACCAAAAGGCATAACGAGCCATTCATAGAGACCAAGCTTGGTCTTGAATGCCGTTTTCCATTCATCACCAATGGCCATGTGGATTTGGTGGTAGCCACTACGCAAATCGACTTTAGAGAAAATCGTGGCACCACTTAACTCATCGAGCATGTCATCTAAACGCGGAATTGGATGGCGGTAGCGGACGGTAATGGCATTAATGGGGCGACAATCCATACACATCTGTTGCGTCTCATCCGGTTTAGGCACAAGAATCACGGGAACCGCACAAGGGCTAAGGCTTTCGCGAATGTACCCTTTGGCGAGGAGATCTTGTATTTGTCGTTGTATCTCCTTTGTGTCTTCGGGGTTGGTGCGGTAGGCGGCACGGTATGGAAGCGGAGCGCCGGGTATGAGGTCGATGCGGTGTTCTATGCCTCGAAGCGGTGGAAGTCCATGAGGGAGCTCATCGGGGAAGACGTCTTGAAATTCCTTCAAAAGAGACAACAAAGACGAAGGAATGTTGGTTAAGTCGTTAGTTGCCGACGATGGTCCCTTGCAAATGAGCACATAGTGCAATATGGTGGATGGGTTTTCTTGGACCTCTCTCCACTCACTCTTGGTGGCTAGTAGGACACTCTTTGTCTCACTCATATATGGCTTGTGGCGCTCCTTATCTTTGTTGTGGGTCGCTCCCTCTCCTCTCATCTCACTATGGTGGGTGCGGAGTTGTGCCCTCGCTAAAGCCTTCGCATTATCCGCGATGATTTGGCTAGGAGTCATCGGGCGTAACTCGAACTTCTTGTCCTTGATCTTGAAGGTGTATGTATTGGAGAGTCCATCATGTATAGCCTTCTTGTCAAATTGCCAAGGGCGGCCAAGCAACATGTGGCACACCGTCATGGGCACCTCGTCACACTCAATAGTGTCCTCATAAGGTCCAATCTTGAAGGTGACGGTGACGGTATGTTGTATCTTGACATTGCCCTTGTCACTCAACCATTGGATATGGTAAGGGTGAGGATGCTTGCGGAGGGTGAGGTTGAGCTTCTCACACAATTCGGTGCTTGCAAGGTTATGGCAACTTCCGCCATCGATGATGACCTTGATCAATTTGCCACCAATACCGGCACGGGTTTGGAAGAGGTTGCACCGTTGGTCTTCCATAGCTTGAGGTTGAGTTGTTAGCACCCTTGTGACCACAAGTGAGGGACTTGGGTCATGCTCGCATAAGAGAGGGTCTTCTCCACTTTCTTCCTCATAAGCTTCTTTATTGGCCGCGGCGGCTTGCACAAGGGCTTCGTATTCATCTTCACTTAGCGTCTCGATATCACCGTTCTCCATGGTGATCATGACCTTGGTATTCTTGCACTCAAACAATTTGTGGCCTTGGGTGCCACACTTGAAACAAGTGACACTAGAGGGTCCCGTAGATGCCTTAGAGGAGGACACCGTTTGCTTCATGCGACTTTGGGTAGTCGTTTGCTTGGGTGGTGTAGAGGATACGGCGGGCTTGACACTTGGTGGAGGAGTTGATGTAGCGAGCTTGGAGATGAAGTATGTCTTGGACTTGGAGTACTTGATGTCCTCAATCACTTGGCGCTCGGCCTTGGATGCTTGGTGGACCAACTCAACCATGTTGGAGTATGGTTGGAACTCCACAATCCTCTTGATGGGGTAGTTGAGGCCATTGAAGAAACGAGCAATGGTTTGGCTCTCGGATTCTTGGATGTTGGCTCGCATCATAGTTAGCTCCATCTCCTTGAAGAACTCCTCAACGGTTTTAGTGCCTTGCTTCAACTTTTGGAGCTTGTTGAAGAGGTCGGTCATGTAGTGTGTTGGGACAAAGCGAGCTTGCATCTCTTCCTTCATCTCTTCCCAAGTGTCAATTGGAGGTTCACCCTTTTCTTCCCTTAGAGTGAGGACTTGCTCCCACCAAGTATTGGCATAATCCTCAAACTCAAGAGACGCCATAGCCACCTTCTTGGCACCGGAGTAGTTGTGGATGCGGAATATCTTGTCAACCTTGAGTGCCCATGAGAGGTAGGCCTCGGCATCCTCTTCACCCTTGAACTTTGGCATGGTGAATTTGAGCCTTCCAAACATGTTCTCTTCATCCTCCAAGTTTCTTCGGCGAGGACGGATGATGTAGCCCCGCTCACCGACGACGCTACACCAAGACCAACAAGTCCCACAAGTGGACCAATGACGCGAGCTCGAGTTAAAGCTCTACATGATGAGGTGAACTCGCTCCTCACCACCCTTGATCTCGGTACCCCTTTGGATGGAATGCTACCTCATGCCGATGTGCTATGTGTCATTAGGTACAAGGCGCATCAAGACCCCGGAGAGGAGGATACACCATGGTCAAGGGAAGGAGAGGAGCAGCGGGACATGGAGATGATCACGAAGCTAGACACGACGTCACTCGAAGCGCTCAAAGGAAGAGAAGAACGCTGGCCGGTCCAGGACCCGGTCGGACCGGACCTACAACCGGATCACCCGATCCCTGGCCCGGTCAACCGGGCGCCCAACCGGGCGCAGCTCCATCGTACCGGAAGGAAACCGGAAACTTCGCAAGTTCCCGGTTGGCGCCAGGTCGACCGGACCCAGGACCGGACCACCCGGTCATAGGCCCGGACTGACCGGATTCCAAACCGGATTTGACGGGAATGACTCACCAAACTGCCTAAGTTATCCATTCGCGTACCTTTTCGCCCTTGCTGGCCATGTATGCCTATATAAGTAGCCTGGACCCCTCCTTTACCCCTCAGACTTGTTTTTGAACTCAAACATAACTTTGAGCTTAGTCTCCCTAGGGTTACCATCCCTCTGTAATCAAGGCATCTTGGTTGTTGATTTGGATATTGTTGAGTGAGATTCTAGTACAAGCTACTCTCTCTCCCTCATCAATCTCTTCTTCTCCAACCCCAATCTCTCTCCGGGAATTCTGCCGCGTGCCTCTTCTAGGAGATTCTATTGGCGTGGTCCATCGAGCCACGGGGGTAAGTATCGGGTGTATCGGGTTGGTGTGCGTGCGTGAGTACTGGTGTTCTTCGTGTTCTTCGTGTTCCTCGCGTTCTCCCACCTCTTCCCTTGGTCTTCGGGGTCAAATCGCGAGATCGGGCCACTCCCGGGATCTTAGATCTCATCATATGGTATCAGCTGCTCTTGCTTACCGCGATTTTGACCCTCCACCCACCCGATTTCGTTTCTAGAAAATTTTCCACAAAATCCATAAAAATAGCCCCAAAGTGCCTCTTGACCGATCTGCGATTTGGTTGCGTTTTGAGTGGTTTTGGTCCGTGGATCTGGTGTTGTTGTGCTTGATCTACTATTTCCCCAACTTTGAGCCTCCAATTCCATCGTTTCCCGTCGATTTGCTCTTTTGGTTTTGGTTTGGGGAAGAACAGGAGAGAGAAACGCGAAACCCGGTTGAGAAACCCGGTCAACTGGACCCCAGACCGGACCAGCCGGCCCAGCACCCAGTCAACCGGGCGGCAACCGGATCCGCCGGTCCAAAATCCGGTCAAACCGGATCCAAACCGGGCGCAGCTCTGCGCCCTTCTCCGAGCTCGATCTTCGGCTACCACCACCACCACCACCACCATCATCATCGCAGGTATAACTTGCAGTTTTCCCTTGTAACCCTCTTCCTTTTGCGATCTATCCCATCGAGCATTGCTTGTTTAGTGTTGCGAGACATTGCACGTGGCCCCGATTGTGAGGTGTGTGTGTCGTGTTGAGTAAAACATCCAAGCAAACACTCGTGTGGCAAGATAGCAAAAGCGAGGCTAACGCTAACATAGTGCGTGAAAAAGCCCCAAAAACACAAAAAGAGTGCAAGTGGCACCATACATCCATACATCCATATATCCATACATACAAAAGTGTGCAAGTGCCACCAAGGATACAAAAGAGTGTGAGTGCCACCGTGTACAAAAGAGTCATAAGCTTTTAAGCAAACGAGAGAAGAGAAGAGAGGCCGCGTGTGAATCTTGTTGTCTCTTCCTTTGCAACCAAAGTTTTGGCTCTCCTTGTGTTAGTGTGACACCGAGCACCTTTACATACACTTTTCCGCTCACTTTTGGTTGCACTAACCCCGCTTATCCCGTGTGTGTGTTCCACAACTTTTCCATGTTTATAGTGATCTTCACATTGACATTTGGATTTTTGGACCTTACCCACTTTTAACAACATACTCGATCTTGGATTTGTCTTTTGGCTTGCCACAACACTCGCCTAACACCATATTTGTTAGCTTTTGCGTGTGGTTTTGCGTGTGTCCCCGATACACTTGATCTTGCTTTTGGCTTGGTTGATTGCCTCAATACTATCTTACCTTGGTAAGAGTGCGAGGTAGTCTCCTTCCACTAACATACACAACATAGTTCTTGTCTTTCCATCATGGATAAGAACGGAGATACCCCAAGGGATGAAGAAGTCCTCCGCAACACCGAGAGGTTGGTTACTCAACACAACCTATGGACGCATCGACAAGAGTTCAAGGAGCAACTCGCCCTCTTCGAGACGCGCATCGATGAGCAATACGATGAAGTGGCTCACAACTTCTCCGCCGTGAACCAAGACTTGGCTCTTCTTCGTGAAGCTACGGACAACTTGAATGGCCAAATGGCGGCCAATGATGCGAACATGGAGCGGCGCATGGATAGCCTCGAGCACGCCATCACCAACTTGGGTCACCATCGCCGACACCGCTCTACTTCATCATCCTCAACTCGCCACAAGATTATTACTCTCATGGTGGCCTTTCGTCCTCAAGCTCTTCCTCAAGGCATGAAGACCATCATCGACCTCATCGCCCACATGCTCGTCACGAAGACTCTTGCTCCAACTCTAGGCGTGGAGAAATCCATCGCCATGCTCGTCCAAATGAGCGTCCTCCACAAGACCAAGTCCTACAACAAGATCGTCACCAAGCGGATCGCCATGCCCACCATGGACGTGACGACCAACCCCAAGACCAAGGTCCTCAAGATCCACCTCGAAGAGATCTCTGACGCCATCCTCGCCATGATCAACGTGGAAGAGGAGACCCACAACATGATCAAGATGAAAGGTCCAACAATGAGCCTCGTCAACAACCTCGACAAGATCTTCAACAACATCCTCACCGTGAACCAAGTGAAGCTAGTGTCCACCTTCAACGTCAACCCAATGCTATGGTTGGCCGTGGAAGACCTCCTATCCCACCTCAAGCCGCAAGAGATGAAGGCATCCGTCCTCGCCGAAGAACCTTGGAGGATGAAGAGAACATGTTTGGAAGGCTCAAGTTCACCATGCCAAAGTTCAAGGGTGAAGAAGATGCCGAGGCCTACCTCTCATGGGCACTCAAGGTTGACAAGATATTCCGCATCCACAACTACTCCAGTGCCAAGAAGGTGGCTATGGCGTCTCTTGAGTTTGAAGATTATGCCAACACTTGGTGGGAACAAGTCCTCACTCTAAGGGAAGAAAAGGGCGAACCTCCAATTGACACTTGGGAAGAGATGAAGAAAGAGATGCATGCTCGCTTTGTCCCAACGCACTACATGACCGACCTCTTCAACAAGCTACAACAATTGAAGCAACGAACCAAGACCGTTGAGGAGTTCTTCAAGGAGATGGAGCTCACTATGATGCGAGCCAACATCCAAGAGTCCGAGGACCAAACCATTGCTCGTTTCTTCAATGGCCTCAACTACCCCATCAAGAGAATTGTGGAGTTCCAACCATACTCCAACTTGGTTGAGTTGGTCCACCAAGCATCCAAGGCCGAGCGCCAAGTGATTGAGGACATCAAGTACTCCAAACCCAAGACGTACTTCGCCTCCAAGCTCGCGACCTCAACTCCTCCTACTACAAGTGTCAAGCCCGACGGGTCCTCTACATCATCCAAGAAACCGACTATCCAAAGTCACATGAAGCAAACGGTGTCCTCCACCGCCTCCTCTAAGGCATCTACGGGACCCTCTAATGTCACTTGCTTCAAGTGTGGCACCCAAGGCCACAAATTGTTTGAGTGCAAGAACACCAAGGTTATGATCACTATGGGAATGGTGACATTGAGACGCTAGATGAGGATGAATACGAGGCCCTTGTGCAAGCCGCCGTGGAACGTGAAGAAGCTTATGAGGAAGAAAGTGGAGAAGACCCTCTCTTATGCGAGCATGACCCAAGTCCCTCACTTGTGGTCACAAGGGTGCTAACAACACAACCTCAAGATATGGAAGACCAACGGTGCAACATCTTCCAAACCCGTGCCGGAATTGGTGGCAAATCGATCAAGGTCATCATCGATGGTGGAAGTTGCCATAACCTTGCAAGCACCGAGTTGTGTGAGAAACTCAACCTCACTCTCCGCAAGCATCCTCACCCTTACCATATCCAACGGTTGAGTGACAAGGGCAACGTCAAGATACAACATACCGTCAGCATCACCTTCAAGATTGGACCCTATGAGGATACTATTGAGTGTGACGTGGTACCCATGACGGTGTGCCACATGTTGCTTGGCCGCCCTTGGCAATATGACAAGAAGGCTATACATGATGGACTCTCTAATACATACACCTTCAAGGTCAACGACAAGAAGTTCGAGTTGCGCCCGATGACTCCTAGCCAAATCATCGCGGATAATGCGAAGGCTTTAGCGAGGGCTCAACTCCGCACCCACCATAGTGAGATGAGAGGAGAGGGAGCGACCCACCAAAAAGATAGTGAGCGCCACAAGCCATATATGAGCGAGCCAAAGAGTGTTCTCCTAGCCACCAAGAGTGAGTGGAGAGAGGTCCAAGAGAACCCATCCACCATATTGCACTATGTGCTCATATGCAAGGGACCATCGTCGACGACTAATGACTTAACCAACATTCCTCCATCTTTCTTGTCTCTTTTGCAGGAGTATCAAGACGTCTTCCCCGACGAGCTCCCTCATGGACTACCACCACTTCGAGGCACAGAACACCGCATCGACCTCATACCCGGCGTTCCGCTTCCAAACCGTGTCGCCTACCGCACCAACCCCGAAGACACAAAGGAGATACAACGCCAAATACAAGATCTCCTCGCCAAAGGGTACGTTCGCGAAAGCCTTAGCCCTTGTGCGGTTCCCGTGATCCTTGTGCCTAAACCGGATGAGACGCAACGGATGTGATGCGGCCTAAGGCCACGTGGGTTGCCCGATCTCACGAATTGACCGAGGGAAAGGCGGGGGAGAGGAAGAACACGGCGATGAACACGATGAACACACGCAAACACACACCAACCCAATACAATTCCGGTTTACTCCCGATAGCCCGAACCACTATCCCGATAGAATCTCTCAAGGGAGAGACATGCGGTAGAATCCCCGAGAGGAAGATCGGTATACGATCGGTGGAATCACACGAGTGAGAGACCGGTGGTAGAATCACAAGTGTGAGAGACTAATCATATAAGGAGTGCCTTGTACAATAGATTATGGTAATCTAAGGAGGGGGTTTCCCTAATCCCAAAGGGATGGTGGAGGCATGAGCCAAATTCTAGTTCATCCACTCTAACCTAATAAAGGGGGAGGTAGGAGCCTATATATAGGGAGCCACTAAGGAGGGGTAGTTTAGGGAAACAAAGGGGTACATGGGCCTTGGCCCGAATTGACTTGTGGCAGGCGTCTTCTCTCCTAGGCAACCTCGGACGCTCTTCTTCCTTCTTCTCTTCCATGCCCCCGTGACCTCGGCCTTGAGTGTGGTTCTTGACGTGGACGCCCATGATGAAGCGAAGACCGAAGGTCGGGCTACATCATCTCCCCCCACTTGAAAAAGAGTCGCCCTCGACGATGAGTCTTCGTAAATGTGTGGAGGAGTTAGATGACACCAACGCTTGAATGTTCCTTCACTTGTCGAGAGCCCTATCAATAGCACAAGAAAAGCAAAGGAGCAATCAAAGCGTAGCCGAAGTTCATTGGATTTAGCAAGAGAGCGCAAGTAGAAGGAGGTCACCTTAGCAAAGTGTCGGTGTGCTCTCATTGAGAGGTCTTGTGTAGTGGAAGTGTGCGGGAAAAACCACTCATTGGAGCTCACTTGTATCATGCTCTCAAGAGCTCTTTTTGTCAACTCGTGCTCAATCGAGGTTGACATTGGATTTTGGGTACCTACACACACCATAGGCAAAACAAAGAACGTGTGTGCATGGTATATGAACACATCATCCATCATGATGTTCCATTTATTTTGCACATCACCATTAGCGTTAAGCCAAGCATCATAATAGATATGGTGAATATGCGGAGTAAACATGGGAACATGATCAACATGGATATATGCAAAGTCTCCAAAATTTGAGAGAGCTATGGGGGCAATCTCATTTAAAAGCATATTAACACTATTGCAAGCCAAGCATTGGAAAGAGAAATTGTTCATCATTTTGGTTGCATTAATGGGAGAATATTGCAAGCATGTAGCACAAAACATGTTCAACAATTTATCATGGTTGTCAACAAACCTAGGGAAAGAGCAATTGTTCATCAAGGTTGTCACAACACAAGCATCAATGTCCTCATTGCAATCAACACATGGGAAAGAGAAATTGTTCGACAAGTTGCATGCAATGGGAGATATATTGAAACACTCATAGCATGGCATGGTCATGTTATCACAAGCAAACAAGTCCACATGATCAACAATGTTGGTATCACATGTATCACAAGGGAAAGTGAAAGAAGCATATGACATAGCAATAGGATCATCCAACTCATGCAAGCACTCACAAATCATCATGTCCATTAGTGGGACCATGGCATCATCAACACCCATATAGGTACCTTTGTAGTCCCGCTCATATGAGGTAGGTGTTGTGGAAGTGGTAGGCTCGATGTGGCCTCCATGTTCATCTTCAAGCAACAAGCATGGTGTGATATCATCATCTTCATGCACCATGTACATCTTCTCCATGATCGGCGTCTCGTCATCCATGGGACCTAATAAGACACAAGGAAACACACTAGAGGTAGAGGGTAAGTTGTTAGAATACGAAATGGCCTCACATGACCTATCAACTACCACTCTCATCTCACTCGGTGTATCACTCATGCTCTTGAAGTGGAGGCACTCATCAAGCTCACATATAGTGGAGTCACTCATCTCACATATAGTGGAGTCGCTCATCTCACATATAGTGGAGTCCCTCATCTCCATGGCAATGGCGTCGTCGATGTCCGAGCAACCTAGCAAAGAGGGAGACAACACAAGCGGAGTAGAGGTTAAGTTGTTAGAAATCGAAACATCCTCACTCGGCTCATGGTGTGTATCACTCTTGCTCTCAAGGTGTTTGAAGTATGCGTTGCACTCGGCTTTATCTTGGGGTGTCATTTGGGCTTCTCGAGCATCTAGCTCGGCGAAGTATGCTCTCATCTCGGCTTGCTCTTGTGGGGTCATCATGTATATATCTCACTAGGAAGGTGTATATGTATGTGGTGGAAGGAAAGCTACACAAGTATCTCACCTATCAAGAAAGTATCGGAAAATGGTTCAAGTCAAGAGCAAAATCGAAATGTATCGGGGTTACTCACACACACACTCAAAGCACACGCAAAAGGCTAAGAAACACTATATGTGGTGGGTAAGGGGTGGATAGCAAACGAAAAAGATCAACGGAAAAGTCTATTGTCAAATGTGGGTAAGATCCAAAGTCAAATGTCAACAGTGGTGATCTATGTCAAGGAAACACGGAAACACACACACAAGAAGATCAATGGGGTTAGCGCGACCAAGGAAGTGAGCAAGTGACAAAGATGGTCCTAACGAAGACTATATGCTCGGTGTCACGCCAACACAAGAGAGACGGTAGCTCGGTTGCATAAGAGGGAAGCAACAAGATTTGCACAAATGCCACTCTTCTCTTTTCTCTCTTAGTGCACACAAGCTTTGCACTCTTTTGTATCGGTGGACACACACTTCTTTTTCTATTTCTTTTTTTTTTCTCTTTTTTTCACTTTTTTCCCTCTATGCTTAGAAGCTTTATTTCTCTCTATGTATATGTCACACTTTTCTTCTTTTGTGTATCTTTCTCACCGAGCTTGCTTCGGAGCTTCGCTCAACATAACACACACACACCCTCTCACGGTCGTGACACTTGTGCAATGCTTCGCAACGCTCGGAAAGCCACTCTCAATGGGATAGGTACACAAAGAAAGAAACGGGGCTACAAGGGGTAAGGGGGCAAGTTATACCTAGTGAAAAGGTTAGGCGGTGTCAAGCACACGAACTTGAGATGGTGTCGACGATGGCGGTGTCGAAGCTGCGCCGGAATCCGGGGTGCCGAAGGTGTCGCCGTGGTGTTGATATAGACGCGGAAGCTTGGTAGACAATCCTTGCACTCCAAAACGGAAACCGAGCAAATTAAGTCAATGCCCGAAAAGTTGGGTCAAAACGAGCGGTCAAAAGTTGGGTTCCAAAAATTACGGAAAAAGTGTCAAAATTAGATTCACAATATTGTGAGATGGCTGTAAAAATTACGGAAAAAGTGTCAAAATTAGATTCACAATATTGTGAGATGGCTGTCAAACGGGTGCCGAAACTGGAATCAGGAACACAGCACAGACCGGAAGTGCCGGTATGTGCCCAGCGGCAGTACCGTGGTGCCGCGGCCGGTAGTGCCGGTCAGATCGGCCCGGCAGTGCCGGTTCAGGATTTTTCTGTACAGAAATTGAGCGTGGAGTTGGAGATGGAAATCTGCTTGGATGAAATCAAGCGTGGGCGTAGCGCGATGCGGGCAGCAGCGTGGATTAAAGCTGGGTTGGAATCAGAGGCGTGCGACGGCCTGGTGGTGCGGCGCCAGTGGAGAACGGACGGGGAAGGCGGCAAGTGCAGCAGGGCCGCGTGGGTTCGGCAGCGGGAGCGCGTGGGCACCGGAGCAAGCTGGCTTGAGCGGAGCTTGGCTTGAGCGCGCGCACGTGAGCGCAGGGGAGGCGTGATGGACGGCGGCGGTGGCGTTGGGCGCCAGCGAAGCTTGGACCGGTGGAGGGGAAGCGCATGGGGCGACTGGTCACTGGTCTCGAGCGAGCGATGCAAGCGGCCGGGCGCGCGTGGTTGCGGGCGATTGGCTCGATGGGCAAGGCGGGCGAGCTTGCTGCGCGCGGCCTGGGGATTTTGCGGCGGGCGACGCGCGGTGGTGTGATGCGGGAGGCCTGAAGCGGGCGTTGACCCGGGTGTACTTGGCGGCGGTGGGTGGCTTGGGCCAGGCGGGGCCAGGGGACTTGGTGCGCGAGCGAATGGAACGCGGGCGGGCGAGCTGGGCGAATGATGGCGCGCGGGCGGTGCACGGCTGCGAGCAAGGTTGGCCGGCGGCGATGGGCTCTGCTGATGATGCGCAGCGGCAGTGCCGCAAGGGGCTGGCCGGCAGTGCCGGTGTACAGAGAATTTCACGAACAGTTCGTCGCGAGCACGGAAAAATGGAGATAAAATCGTCGATTTGGAGCAGAATAGGAAGAATTGGAGCACGAAAATTGAGGGATTGTAGATCAACCACTAAGAACACAGATCTGTGGACCAAAACCACAAAAACTCAACAAATCCAGAGATCCAAATTCGAGGTATTTTTTGGGGCAAAATTTTTTGGGGAAATTTTTGGGCGAAATTGGTGAAATTGGAGGGTCAAATTCGTGGCAACCTTTGCTCTGATACCATATGATGCGGTCTAAGGCCACGTGGGTTGCCCGATCTCACGAATTGACCGAGGGAAAGGCGGGGGAGAGGAAGAACACGAAGAACACGGCGATGAACACGATGAACATACGCAAACACACACCAACCCGATACAATTCCGGTTTACTCCCGATAGCCCGAACCACTATCCCGATAGAATCTCTCAAGGGAGAGACACGCGGTAGAATCCCCGAGAGGAAGATCGGTATACGATCGGTGGAATCACACGAGTGAGAGACCGGTGGTAGAATCACAAGTGTGAGAGACTAATCATATAAGGAGTGCCTTGTACAATAGATTATGGTAATCTAAGGAGGGGGGTTTCCCTAATCCCAAAGGGATGGTGGAGGCATGAGCCAAATTCTAGTTCATCCACTCTAACCTAATAAAGGGGGAGGTAGGAGCCTATATATAGGGAGCCACTAAGGAGGGGTAGTTTAGGGAAACAAAGGGGTACATGGGCCTTGGCCCGAATTGACTTGTGGCAGGCGTCTACTCTCCTAGGCAACCTCGAACGCTCTTCTTCCTTCTTCTCTTCCATGCCTCCGTGACCTCGGCCTTGAGTGTGGTTCTTGACGTTGACGCCCATGATGAAGCGAAGACCGAAGGTCGGGCTACATCAGGATGTGTATGGATTGTCGCCCCATCAATGCCATTACCGTCCGTTACCGCCATCCCATTCCGCGTTTAGATGACATGCTTGATGAATTGAGTGGTGCCACGATTTTCTCTAAAGTCGATTTGCGTAGTGGCTACCACCAAATTCGCATGGCCATTGGTGATGAATGGAAAACGGCATTCAAGACCAAGCTTGGTCTCTATTAATGGCTCGTTATGCCTTTTGGTCTTTCCAATGCCCCTTCCACATTCATGCGTCTTATGAATCACATCTTGCGTCCCCTCATTGGCAAGAGTGTGGTTGTCTATTTTGATGATATTCTCAGTTATAGCAAAAATCTCGAGGACCATGTGCAACATGTGAGAGAGGTCTTATGCATCTTGCGTCTTGAGAAGCTTTATGCCAACCTCCCTAAATGCATATTTGCTCAAAACAAATTGGTTTTCCTTGGCTTTGTAGTTTCCGCTAATGGGATTGAAGTTGATTCTTCCAAGGTGGAGGCCATCCACAATTGGCCTACTCCTACAAATGTTGGTCAAGTCCGAAGTTTTCATGGACTTGCCGGTTTCTACCGCCGCTTTGTGAAAGATTTTAGCACCATTGCTTGCCCTTTGAATGAGCTTACCAAGAAGAATGTTCCGTTTGTTTGGGGCAAGGCCCAACCAAATGCTTTTGATGAGTTGAAGAAACGCCTTACCGAAGCTCCCTTTCTTGTGCTTCCAAACTTTGCAAAAACTTTTGAGATTGAGTGTGATGCAAGTGGACTCGGTATTGGTGGCGTTCTTATGCAAGAGGGCAAACCCGTGGCATATTATAGTGAGAAGTTAGATGGCACACGCCTCAACTATCCTATATATGACAAGGAGCTCTACGCTTTGGTTCGTGTTCTTGAAGTTTGGCAACACTATCTTTGGCCAAAAGAGTTTATCATTCATTCCGACCATGAGTCCTTGAAATATTTGAAAAGCCAACACAACTTGAACAAACGACATGCAAAATGGGTCGAGTTCATTGAGTCCTTCCCATATGTAATCAAATACAAGAAGGGCAAGGACAATGTTGTGGCGGACGCTCTTTCCCGCAAAAACACCCTTTTGCTTACTCGTTTGGATTTTCATGTTTTGGGACTTGAAGAGATCAAAGAACTCTATCCTTCCGATTCTTTCTTTGCTCCGATTTTTGAGAAGTGTTCCGTTGAACGAGGAGTGGATGATTTCTATTTGCATGATGGCTACTTGTTTAAAGCTAACAAGATTTGCATTCCCGAGTCTTCTCTTCGAATGTTACTTTTGCAAGAGTCACATGGAGGTGGTCTTATGGGTCACTTTGGACGTGACAAGACACTTGCGATGCTATCCACTCATTACTATTGGCCAAAGATGAAGCGAGATGTGGAGCGCCTAGGCAACCGTTGCACTACATGCCTTCAAGCTAAGTCCACCTCCAACCCTTATGGTCTTTACACCCCATTGCCTATTCCATATGCACCATGGACCGATATTAGCATGGATTTCGTTCTAGGATTGCCAGGCACTAAGCATGGTCATGATTCCATATTTGTGGTAGTGGATAGATTCTCTAAGATGGCTCATTTCATACCTTGCCATAAGAGCGACGATGCTTCACACATTGCTTCATTGTTTTTCAGGGAAATTGTTCGCCTACACGGAATACCGGCAAGCATTGTGTCGGATCGGGACGTCAAGTTCATGAGCTATCTATGGAAGTCGCTCATGGCAAAGTTTGGAGTGAAGCTCTTGTTCTCATCATCCTCGCACCCGCAAACGGACGGCCAAACGGAAGTGGTCAATCGAAGCCTCTCCACTCTCCTACGCATCCTAGTGAAGAAGAACTTGAAGTCATGGGAGGAGTGCCTTCCTCACGCGGAGTTCGCCTACAACCGCGCCAAGCACAAGACAACATCAAGGAGCCCCTTCATGGTCATCTACGGCTTCGAACCTTACACGGCACTCGACATACTTCCACTCCCCCTTCATGAGCGGACCAACATGGACTTCGACAAGCGCACCGCTGCCATGAAGAAACTACATGAAGAAACAAGAGCGACCATACAAGAACATGTGCTTCGTCAAGCAAACCGCATCAACGCCAAGAAGAAGGAAAGAATATTTCAAGAAGGAGACCTCGTTTGGATCCACCTCCGGAAGGAAAGGTTCCCTCATGAGCGCAACTCCAAGCTTAAGCCAAGAGGAGATGGCCCCTTCAAGGTCCTCAAGCGCATCAACAACAATGCTTACGTCATCGACATCCCGACATCCAAGTACTTGGTGAGCAACACGTTCAACGTCTCGGACTTGTCACCCTATCATGGAGATGAAGAGGTGCAAGAGTCGAGGTCGACTCTTTCCCAAGGGGGGGGGGAGATGATGTAGCCCCGCTCACCGACGATGCTACACCAAGACCAACAAGTCCCACAAGTGGACCAATGATGCGAGCTCGAGTTAAAGCTCTACATGATGAGGTGAACTCGCTCCTCACCACCCTTGATCTCGGTACCCCTTTGGACAGAATGCTACCTCATGCCGATGTGCTATGTGTCATTAGGTACAAGGCGCATCAAGACCTCGGAGAGGAGGATACACCATTGTCAAGGGAAGGAGAGGAGCAGCGGGACATGGAGATGATCACGAAGCTAGACACGACGTCACTCGAAGCGCTCAAAGGAAGAGAAGAACGCTGGCCGGTCCAGGACCCGGTCGGACCGGACCTACAACCGGATCACCCGGTCCCTGGCCCGGTCAACCGGGCGCCCAACCGGGCGCAGCTCCATCATACCGGAAGGAAACCGGAAACTTCGCAAGTTCCCGGTTGGCGCCAGGTCGACCGGACCTAGGACCGGACCACCCGGTCATAGGCCCGGTCTGACCGGATTCCAAACCGGATTTGACGGGAATGACTCACCAAACTGCCTAAGTTATCCATTCGCGTACCTTTTCGCCCTTGCTGGCCATGTGTGCCTATATAAGTAGCCTGGACCGCTCCTTTACCCCTCAGACTTGTTTTTGAACTCAAACATAACTTTGAGCTTAGTCTCCCTAGGGTTACCATCCCTCTGTAATCAAGGCATCCTGGTTGTTGATTTGGATATTGTTGAGTGAGATTCTAGTACAAGCTACTCTCTCTCCCTCATCAATCTCTTCTTCTCCAACCCCAATCTCTCTCCGGGAATTCTGCCGCGTGCCTCTTCCAGGAGATTCTATTGGCATGGTCCATCGAGCCACGGGGGTAAGTATCGGGTGTATCGGGTTGGTGTGCGTGTGTGAGTACCGGCGTTCTTCGTGTTCTTCGTGTTCCTCGCGTTCTCCCACCTCTTCCCTTGGTCTTCGGGGTCAAATTGCGAGATCGGGCCACTCCCGGGATCTTAGATCTCATCAACAGATGCCTTCATCTCTTGCGGCTTGAGGTGGGATAGGAGGTCTTCCTCGGCCAACCATAGCATTGGGTTGGCGTTGAAGGTGGACAATAGCTTCACTTGGTTCACGGTGGTGATGTTGTTGAAGATCTTGTCGAGGTTGTTGACGAGGCTCAATGTTGGCCCCTTCATCTTGATCATGTTGTGGGTCTCCTCTTCCACGTTGGTCATGGCGAGGGTGACGTCGGAGATCTCTCCGAGGTGGATCTTGAGGACCTTGGTCTTGGGGTTGGTCGTCACGCCCATGGTGGGCATGGCGATCCGCTTGGTGACGATCTTGTTGGAGGACTTGATCTTGTGGAGGACGTTCATGTGGACGAGCATGGCGATGTATTTCTCCTCGCCTAGAGTTGGAGCGAGAGTCTTCATGACGAACATGTGGGCGATGAGGTCGATGATGGTCTTCATGCCTTGAGGAAGAGCTTGAGGATGAAAGGCCACCATGAGAGTAGTAATCTTGTGGCGAGCTTGAGGATGAGGAAGTAGAGCGGTGTCGGCGATGACGACCCAAGTTGGTGATGGCGCGCTCGAGGCTATCCATGCGCCGCTCCATGTTCGCATCATTAGCTGCCATTTGGCCATTCAAGTTGTCCGTAGCTTCACGAAGGAGAGCCAAGTCTTGGTTCACGGCGGAGAAGTTGTGTGCCACTTCATCGTATTGCTCATCGATGCGCGTCTCGAAGAGGGTGAGTTGCTCCTTGAACTCTTGGCGTTGAGTCCATAGGTTGTGTTGAGTAGCCAACCTCTCGGTGTTGCGGAGGACTTCTCCATCCCTTGGGTCATCTCCGTTCCTATCCATGATGGAAAGACAAGAACTATGTTGTGTATGTTAGTGGAAGGAGACTACCTCGCACTCTTACCAAGGTAAGATAGTATTGAGGCAATCAACCAAGCCGAAAGCAAGATCAAGTGTATCGGGGACACACGCAAAACCACACACAAAAGCTAGCAAATATGGTGTTAGGTGAGTGTTGTGGAAAGCCAAAAGACAAAATCCAAGATCGAGTATGTTGTTAAAAGTGGGTAAGGTCCAAAAATCCAAATGTCAATGTGAAGATCACTATGAACACGGAAAAGTTGTGGAACACACACACGGGATAAGCGGGGTTAGTGCAACCAAAAGTGAGCGGAAAAATGTATGTAAAGGTGCTCGGTGTCACACTAACACAAGGAGAGCCAAAGCTTTGGTTGCAAATGAAGAGACAACAAGATTCACACGCGGCCTCTCTTCTCTTCTCTCGTTTGCTTAAAAGCTTATGACTCTTTTGTACACGGTGGCACTTGCACTCTTTTGTATCTATGGTGGCACTTTCACACTTTTGTATGTATAGATGTATGGTGCGACTTGCACTCTTTTTGTGTTTTTGGGGCTTTTTTACGCACTATGTTAGCGTCAGCCTCGCTTTTGCTATCTTGCCACACGAGTGTTTGCTTGTATGCTTTACTCCACACAACACACACCTCACAGTCGGGACCACGTGCAATGTCTCGCAACACTAAACAAGCAATGCTCGATAGGATAGATCGCAAAAGGAAGAGGGTTACAAGGAAACTGCAAGTTATACCTGTGATGATGGTGGTGGTGGTGGTGGTGGTAGCCGAAAACAAGCTCGAAGGAGGGCGCGGCTTCGAACCTTACACGGCACTCGACATACTTCCACTCCCCCTTCATGAGCGGACCAACATGGACTTCGACAAGCGCACCGCTGCCATGAAGAAACTACATGAAGAAACAAGAGCGACCATACAAGAACATGTGCTTCGTCAAGCAAACCGCATCAACGCCAAGAAGAAGGAAAGAATATTTCAAGAAGGAGACCTCGTTTGGATCCACCTCCGGAAGGAAAGGTTCCCTCATGAGCGCAACTCCAAGCTTAAGCCAAGAGGAGATGGCCCCTTCAAGGTCCTCAAGCGCATCAACAACAACGCTTACATCATCGACATCCCGACATCCAAGTACTTGGTGAGCAACACGTTCAACGTCTCGGACTTGTCACCCTATCATGGAGATGAAGAGGTGCAAGAGTCGAGGTCGACTCTTTCCCAAGGGGGGGGGAGATGATGTAGCCCCGCTCACCGACGATGCTACACCAAGACCAACAAGTCCCACAAGTGGACCAATGATGCGAGCTCGAGTTAAAGCTCTACATGATGAGGTGAACTCGCTCCTCACCACCCTTGATCTCGGTACCCCTTTGGACAGAATGCTACCTCATGCCGATGTGCTATGTGTCATTAGGTACAAGGCGCATCAAGACCTCGGAGAGGAGGATACACCATTGTCAAGGGAAGGAGAGGAGCAGCGGGACATGGAGATGATCACGAAGCTAGACACGACGTCACTCGAAGCGCTCAAAGGAAGAGAAGAACGCTGGCCGGTCCAGGACCCGGTCGGACCGGACCTACAACCGGATCACCCGGTCCCTGGCCCGGTCAACCGGGCGCCCAACCGGGCGCAGCTCCATCATACCGAAAGGAAATCGGAAACTTCGCAAGTTCCCGGTTGGCGCCAGGTCGACCGGACCTAGGACCGGACCACCCGGTCATAGGCCCGGTCTGACCGGATTCCAAACCGGATTTGACGGGAATGACTCACCAAACTGCCTAAGTTATCCATTCGCGTACCTTTTCGCCCTTGCTGGCCATGTGTGCCTATATAAGTAGCCTGGACCGCTCCTTTACCCCTCAGACTTGTTTTTGAACTCAAACATAACTTTGAGCTTAGTCTCCCTAGGGTTACCATCCCTCTGTAATCAAGGCATCCTGGTTGTTGATTTGGATATTGTTGAGTGAGATTCTAGTACAAGCTACTCTCTCTCCCTCATCAATCTCTTCTTCTCCAACCCCAATCTCTCTCCGGGAATTCTGCCGCGTGCCTCTTCCAGGAGATTCTATTGGCATGGTCCATCGAGCCACGGGGGTAAGTATCGGGTGTATCGGGTTGGTGTGCGTGTGTGAGTACCGGCGTTCTTCGTGTTCTTCGTGTTCCTCGCGTTCTCCCACCTCTTCCCTTGGTCTTCGGGGTCAAATTGCGAGATCGGGCCACTCCCGGGATCTTAGATCTCATCAACAGATGCCTTCATCTCTTGCGGCTTGAGGTGGGATAGGAGGTCTTCCTCGGCCAACCATAGCATTGGGTTGGCGTTGAAGGTGGACAATAGCTTCACTTGGTTCACGGTGGTGATGTTGTTGAAGATCTTGTCGAGGTTGTTGACGAGGCTCAATGTTGGCCCCTTCATCTTGATCATGTTGTGGGTCTCCTCTTCCACGTTGGTCATGGCGAGGGTGACGTCGGAGATCTCTCCGAGGTGGATCTTGAGGACCTTGGTCTTGGGGTTGGTCGTCACGCCCATGGTGGGCATGGCGATCCGCTTGGTGACGATCTTGTTGGAGGACTTGATCTTGTGGAGGACGTTCATGTGGACGAGCATGGCGATGTATTTCTCCTCGCCTAGAGTTGGAGCGAGAGTCTTCATGACGAACATGTGGGCGATGAGGTCGATGATGGTCTTCATGCCTTGAGGAAGAGCTTGAGGATGAAAGGCCACCATGAGAGTAGTAATCTTGTGGCGAGCTTGAGGATGAGGAAGTAGAGCGGTGTCGGCGATGACGACCCAAGTTGGTGATGGCGCGCTCGAGGCTATCCATGCGCCGCTCCATGTTCGCATCATTAGCTGCCATTTGGCCATTCAAGTTGTCCGTAGCTTCACGAAGGAGAGCCAAGTCTTGGTTCACGGCGGAGAAGTTGTGTGCCACTTCATCGTATTGCTCATCGATGCGCGTCTCGAAGAGGGTGAGTTGCTCCTTGAACTCTTGGCGTTGAGTCCATAGGTTGTGTTAAGTAGCCAACCTCTCGGTGTTGCGGAGGACTTCTCCATCCCTTGGGTCATCTCCGTTCCTATCCATGATGGAAAGACAAGAACTATGTTGTGTATATTAGTGGAAGGAGACTACCTCGCACTCTTACCAAGGTAAGATAGTATTGAGGCAATCAACCAAGCCGAAAGCAAGATCAAGTGTATCGGGGACACACGCAAAACCACACACAAAAGCTAGCAAATATGGTGTTAGGTGAGTGTTGTGGAAAGCCAAAAGACAAAATCCAAGATCGAGTATGTTGTTAAAAGTGGGTAAGGTCCAAAAATCCAAATGTCAATGTGAAGATCACTATGAACACGGAAAAGTTGTGGAACACACACACGGGATAAGCGGGGTTAGTGCAACCAAAAGTGAGCGGAAAAATGTATGTAAAGGTGCTCGGTGTCACACTAACACAAGGAGAGCCAAAGCTTTGGTTGCAAATGAAGAGACAACAAGATTCACACGTGGCCTCTCTTCTCTTCTCTCGTTTGCTTAAAAGCTTATGACTCTTTTGTACACGGTGGCACTTGCACTCTTTTGTATCTATGGTGGCACTTTCACACTTTTGTATGTATGGATGTATGGTGCGACTTGCACTCTTTTTGTGTTTTTGGGGCTTTTTTACGCACTATGTTAGCGTCAGCCTCGCTTTTGCTATCTTGCCACACGAGTGTTTGCTTGTATGCTTTACTCCACACAACACACACCTCACAGTCGGGACCACGTGCAATGTCTCGCAACACTAAACAAGCAATGCTCGATAGGATAGATCGCAAAAGGAAGAGGGTTACAAGGAAACTGCAAGTTATACCTGTGATGATGGTGGTGGTGGTGGTGGTGGTAGCCGAAAACAAGCTCGAAGGAGGGCGCGGAGCTGCGCCCGGTCTGGGGCCGGTTGGACCGGGTTCTGGACCGGCTGGTCCGGTTGGGCCCGGTCGACCGGGTGCTGGGCCAGATGGTCCGGTCTGGGGGCCGGTCAACCAGGTTTCTCAACCGGATTTCGCGGTTTCTCTCTCCTGTTCTTCCCCAAACCAAAACCAAAAGAGCAAATCGACGGGAAACGATGTAATTGGAGGCTACAAGTTGGGGAAATAGTAGATCAAGCACAACAACACCGAATCCACGGACCAAAACCACTCAAAACGCAACCAAATCACAGATCGGTCAAGAGGCAATTTAGGGCTATTTTTGGGGATTTTGTGGAAAATTTTCTAGAAACGAAATCGGGTGGGTGGAGGGTCAAAATCGCAGTAACCAAGAGCTTCTGATACCATATGATGTGGTCTAAGACCCCGTTTGTGGTCCTATCTTGCGATTGACCCAAAATCCAAAGGAGGAAGAGAGGGAGAGTGCGAAGAACACGATGAACACGAAGAACACGAGGAACTCACGCACGCACACCAACCCGATACAATCGATACTTACCCCCGTGGCTCGATGGACCACGCCAATAGAATCAACCCGGAAGAGACGCGCGGTAGAATTCCGAGCAGAGAGATTGGTGAGGGAGATGAATCTAGGAGTGGGAGAGAGAGTGGGGAGCACTAGAATCTCACACACCAAATCCAATCATCCAACAAGGGTAGCCTTGATACAAAGGGGATGAAACCCTAGGGAGACAAAGCTCAAATCCATGTCTAAGCCTAAATCTTGTCTAAGGGGTAAAATGAGGGGTCCAGGCTACTTATATAGGCATACATGGCCAGCAAGGAGAAAAGGTACGCAAGTGGATAACTTAGGCAGTTTGGTGAGTCGTTCCCGTCAAATCCGGTTTGGGGCCGGTCAGACCGGGCCTGTGACCGGGTGGTCCGGTCCTGGGGCCGGTCGACCGGGCGCCAACCGGAAACTTAGCAAGTTTCCGTCTGGTTTCCTTCCGGTACGATGCAGGGAAATCCGGTTGGGCGCCCGGTCGGCCGGGCCTGGGACCGGATGGTCCCGTTGTGGGTCCGGTCCGACCGGGTCCTGGACCGGCCAGCCTTCTTCTCTATCTTTGAGTGCTTCCCGTGACGTCGGGTCCAGCTTCGTGATCATCTCCATGTCCCGCTGCTCCTCTCCTTCCCTTGACCATGGCGTATCCTCCTCTCCGGGGTCTTGATGCGCCTTGTACCTAATGACACATAGCACATCAGCATGAGGTTGCATTCCATCAAAAGGGGTACCGAGATCAAGGGTGGTGAGGAGCGAGTTCACCTCATCGTGTAGCGCTTTAACCCGAGCTCGCGTCATCGGTCCACTTGGGGGACTTGTTGGTCTTGGTGTGGAGGTGTCCGAAGGCCACCCCGCATCACTTGCTGTAACAAAGGATTAGATGTATAGTGTGGATGATAATGTTTGAAGAAAACAGTAGAACGAGTATTGCAGTAGATTGTATTCGATGTAAAAGAATGGACCGGGGTCCACAGTTCACTAGTGGTGTCTCTCCCATAAGATAAATAGCATGTTGGGTGAACAAATTATAGTTGGGCAATTGACAAATAAAGATGGCATGACAATGCACATACATGTTATGATGAGTAGTGTGAGATTTAATTGGGCATTACGACAAAGTACATAGACCGCTATCCAGCATGCATCTATGCCTAAAAAGTCCACCTTCAGGTTATCATCCGAACCCCCTCCAGTATTAAGTTTCAAACAATAGACAATTGCATTAAGTATGGTGCGTAATGTAATCAACAAATGCATCCTTAGACATAGCATTGATGTTTTATCCCTAGTGGCAACAGCACATCCACAACCTTAGAACTTTCTATCACTGTCCCAGATTTAATGGAGGCATGAACCCACTATCGAGCATAAATACTCCCTCTTGGAGTTACAAGTAACAACATGGCCAGAGCCTCTACTAATAACGGAGAGCATGCAAGATCTTAAACAACACATAGATGATAAATTGATAATCAACATAACATAGCATTCATTATTCATCGGATCCCAACAAACGCAACATATAGCATTACAAATAGATGATTTTGATCATGTTAGGCAGCTCACAAGATCCAACAATGATAGCACAATTAGGAGAAGACGACCATCTAGCTACTGCTATGGACCCATAGTCCAGGGGTGAACTACTCACACATCACTCCGGAGGCGACCATGGCGGTGAAGAGTCCTCCGAGAGATGATTCCCCTCTCCGGCAGGGTGCCGGAGGCGATCTCCTGAATCCCCCGAGATGGGATTGGCGGCGGCGGCGTCTCTGGAAGGTTTTTCGTATCGTGGCTCTCGGTACTGGAACTATTATCTACGAAGGCTTAAGTAGGCGGAAGGGTAGGTCAGGGGGCGCCACGAGGGCCCCACACGCCAGGGCCGCGCGGCCCAAGCCTTGGCCGCGCTGCCCTGTTGTGTGGGCGCCTCGTCGCCCCACTTCGTATCTCCTCCGGACTTCTGGAAGCTTCGTGGAAAAATAAGATCCTGGGCATTAATTTCGTCCAATTCCGAGAATATTTCCTTACTAGGATTTGTGAAACCAAAAACAGCAGAAAACAGCAACTGGCTCTTCGGCATCTTGTTAATAGGTTAGTGCCAGAAAATGCATAAATATGACATAAAGTATGTATAAAACATGTAGGTGTTGTCATAAAACAAGCATGGAACATAAGAAATTATCGATACGTTGGAGACGTATCAGCATCCCCAAGCTTAGTTCCTACTCGTCCCGAGTAGGTAAACGATAACAAAGATAATTTCTGAAGTGACATGCCATCATAATCTTGATCAATACTATTGTGAGTACATGTAATGAATGCAGCGATTCGAAGCAATGGTAAAGACAATGAGTAAACAACTGAACCATATAGCAAAGATTTTTCATGAATAGTACTTTCAAGACAAGCATCAATAAGTCTTGCATAAGAGTTAACTCATAAAGCAATAAATTCATAGTAAAGGCATTGAAGCAACACAAAGGAAGATTAATTTTTAGCGGTTGCTTTCAACTTGTAACATGTATATCTCATGGATAGTTGTCAACATAAAGTAATATGATGAATGCAAATATGCAAGTATGTAAGAATCAATGCACAGTTAACACAAGTGTTTGCTTCTTGAGGTGGAAGGAAATGGGTAAACTGACTCAACATAAAAGTAAAAGAATGGCCCTTCGAAGAGGGAAGCATCGATTGCTATATTTGTGCTAGAGCTTTTATTTTGAAAACAAGAAACAATTTTGTCAACGGTAGTAATAAAGCATATGTGTTATGTACATTATATCCTACAAGTTGCAAGCCTCATGCATAGTATACCAATAGTGCCCGCACCTTGTCCTAATTAGCTCGGATTACCTGGATTATCACTGCAATACATATGTTTTAACCAAGTATCACAAAGGGGTACCTCTATGCCGCCTGTACAAAGGTCTAAGGAGAAAGCTCGCATTGGATTTCTCGCTTTTGATTATTCTCAACTTAGACATCCATACCGGGACAACATAGACAACAGATAATGGACTCCTCTTTAATGCATAAGCATTCAACAACAAATAATATTATCATAAGAGATTGAGGATTGTTGTCCAAAACTGAAACTTCCACCATGGATCATGGCTTTAATTAGCGGCCCAATGTTCTTCTCTAACAATATGCATGCTCAAACCATTCAACTCATGGTAAATCGCCCTTACTTCAGACAAGACGAACATGCATAGCAACTCACATGATATTCAACAAAGGGTAGTTGATGGCATCCCCAGGAACATGGTTATCGCACAACAAGCAACTTAATAAGAAATAAGATACATAAGTACATATTCAATACCACAATAGTTTTTAGGCTATTTGTCCCATGAGCTATATATTGCAAAGACAAAGGATAGAAATTTAAAGGTAGCGCTCAAGCAATTTACTTTGGAATGGCAGAGAAATACCATGTAGTAGGTAGGTATGGTGGACACAAATGGCATAGTTATTGGCTCAAGGATTTGGATGCACGAGAAGTAATCCCTCTCAATACAAGGCTTAGGCTAGCAAGGTTATTTGAAGCAAACACAAGTATGAACTGGTACAGCAAAACTCACATAAAAACATATTGCAAGCATTATAAGACTCTACACTGTCATCCTTGTTGCTCAAACCCTTACTAGAAAATATCTAGACTTTAGAGGGACCAATCATGCAGACCAAATTTTAGCAAGCTCTATGTATTTCTTCACTAATAGGTGCAAAGTATATGATGCAAGAGCTTAAACATGATCCTTATGAGCACAACAATTGCCAAGTATCAAATTATTCAAGACATTCTACCAATTACCACATGTAGCATTTCCCGTTTCCAACCATATAACAATTAACGAAGCAGTTTTAACCTTCGCCATGAACATTATGAGTAAAGCCTAAGGACATAATTGTCCATATGCAACAGCGGAGCGTGTCTCTCTCCCACACAATGAATGCTAGGATCCAACTTTATTCAAACAAAAACAAAAATAAAAACATACAGACGCTCCAAGTAAAGCACATAAGATGTGACGGAATAAAAATATAGTTTCACTAGAGGAACCTGATAATGTTATCGATGAAGAAGGGGATGCCTTGGGCATACCCAAGCTTAGATGCTTGAGTCTTCTTGAAATATGCAGGGATGAACCACCGGGGCATCCCCAAGCTTAGAGCTTTCACTCCCCTTGATCATATTGTATCATCCTCCTCTCTTGATCCTTGAAAACTTCCTCCACACCAAACTCAAAACAACTCATTAGAGGGTTAGTGCATAATCAAAATTCACATGTTCAGAGGTGACATAATCATTCCTAACACTTCTGGACATTGCACGAAGCTACTGAAAGTTAATGGAATAAAGAAATCCATCAAGCATAGCAAAACAGGCAATGTGAAATAAAAGGCAGAATCTGTCAAAACAGAACAGTCCGTAAAGACGAATTTTTAAGAGGCACCAGACTTGCTCAAATGAAAATGCTCAAATTGAATGAAAGTTGCGTACATATCTGAGGATCACTCACGTAAATTGGCAGAATTGTCGAAGTTACCTACAGAGAATTCAACCCAAATTCGTGACAGCAAGAAATCTGTTTCTGCGCAGTAATCCAAATCTAGTATGAACCTTACTATCAAAGACTTTACTTAGTACAACAATGCAGCAAAATTAAGATAAGGAGAGGTTGCTACAGTAGTAACAACTTCCAAGACTCAAATATAAAACAAAAGTACTATAGTAAAATCATGGGTTGTCTCCCATAAGCGCTTTTCTTTAACGCCTTTCAGCTAGGTGCAGAAAGTGCGAATCAAGTATTATCAAGAGATGATGCATCAACAGCGGGGTTTGGAGTTTTCTCAACCATGCATTGTATTTTGTATACGTAAGTTTCAGAGGCTCCCTTTTCATTAGTCTTAGGCTTGCTATTCTCATCAAACAAATTTTGAGGGACAAGCCAAGCATAATTATCTTCTAGAGCTTCATGCATTCCTAGGAGCTTGCAAGGTATTGGTGCTTTAATCTCCCCACCATCATTAACATTATTAGTGTACCTTATTCTATCCATGTCCATATTTTCAAGTGTTCTTTTAAAATCAGTGAACAAACCAAGCCTCTTATGCTTAATAAAAACTTTTCTAGCTTCTTTAGCAATATCTTTAAATTCTCTATCAAGGACTTCTAAAAAAAATCCCTCTTTTCTCCCCTCTCCATATCAGAAAGTGTAAGAAACATGTGTTGTATCATGGGATTGAGACTAATAAATCTAGTTTCCAACATGTGTACTAAACAGGCAGAGGCACTTTCATAAGTAGGAGCAGCTTTTAATAATGGTATATCTTCAAAATCTTCATCCATGCTAACATGGGTGAAAAATGCTTCTATATTATCTCTTCCAATGATAGACCCTTCTCCTACATGTATATCTTTTAAAGTAAAATTAGGAGGAAACATGATGAAATAAGTAAAGTAAATGCAAGTAACTAATTTTTTTTGTGTTTTTAATATGGAGATTGCAAACAAGATAGTAAAATAAAGTAAAGCTAGCAACTAATTTTTTTGTATTTTGATATAATGCAGCAAACAAAGTAGTAAATAAAAATAAAGCAAGACAAAAACAAAGTAAAGAGATTGGGAGTGGAGACTCCCCTTGCAGCGTGTCTTGATCTCCCGGCAACGGCGCCAGAAAAACAGTTGCTGGCGCAAAGTTGACGTGGGAGTTAGAGATCTCTGTGGTGTAACTTTTCTTCAGGTCCCCGGCAACGGTGCCAGAAAAATAGTCTTGATGACACGTAAAGCACACGCCCGTTGGGAACCCCAAGAGGAAGGTGTGATGCGTACAGCGGAAAGCTTTTCCCTCAGTAAGAAACCAAGGTTATCGAACCCGTAGGAGTCAAGAAGCACGTTGAAGGTTGATGGCGGCGAAGTGTAGTGTGGCGCAACACCAGGGATTCCGGCGCCAACGTGGAACCTGCACAACACAACCAAGATACTTTGCCCCAACTTAATAGTGAGGTTGTCAATCTCACCGGCTTGCTGTAACAAAGAATTAGATGTATAGTGTGGATGATGATGTTTGCAGAAAACAGTAGAACGAGTATTGCAGTAGATTGTATTTGATTTAAAAGAATGGACCGGGGTCCACAGTTCACTAGTGGTGTCTCTCCCATAAGATAAATAGCATGTTGGGTGAACAAATTACAGTTGGGCAATTGACAAATAAAGATGGCATGACAATGCACATACATGTTATGATGAGTAGTGTGAGATTTATTTGGGCATTACGACAAAGTACATAGACCGCTATCCAGCATGCATCTATACCTAAAAAGTCCACATTCAGGTTATCATCCGAACCCCCTCCAGTATTAAGTTTCAAACAACAGACAATTGCATTAAGTATGGTGCGTAATGTAATCAACAAATACATCCTTAGACACAGCATTGATGTTTTATCCCTAGTGGCAACAGCACATCCACAACCTTAGAACTTCCTGTCACTGTACCAGATTTAATGGAGGCATGAACCCACTATCGAGCATAAATACTCCCTCTTGGAGTTACAAGTAACGACTTGGCCAGAGCCTCTACTAATAACGGAGAGCATGCAAGATCTTAAACAACACATAGATGATAGATTGATAATCAACATAACATAGCATTCATTATTCATCGGATCCCAACAAATGCAACATGTAGCATTACAAATAGATGATCTTGATCATGTTAGGCAGCTCACAAGATCCAACAATGATAGCACAATTAGGAGAAGACGACCATCTAGCTACTGCTATGGGCCCATAGCCCACACATCACTCCGGAGGCGACCATGGCGGTGAAGAGTCCTCCGGGAGATGATTCCCCTCTCCGGCAGGGTGCCGGAGGCGATCTCCTGAATCCCCCGAGATGGGATTGGCGGCGGCGGCGTCTCTGGAAGGTTTTTCGTATCGTGGCTCTCGGTACTGGAACTATTATCGACGAAGGCTTAAGTAGGCGGAAGGGTAGGTCAGGGGGCGCCACGAGGGCCCCACACGCCAGGGCCGCGCGGCCCAAGCCTTGGCCGCGCTGCCCTGTTGTGTGGGCGCCTCGTCGCCCCACTTCGTATCTCCTCCGGACTTCTGGAAGCTTCGTCGAAAAATAAGATCCTGGGCGTTGATTTCGTCCAATTCCGAGAATATTTCCTTACTAGGATTTGTGAAACCAAAAACAGCAGAAAACAGCAACTGGCTCTTCGGCATCTTGTTAATAGGTTAGTGCCGGAAAATGCATAAATATGACATAAAGTATGTATAAAACATGTAGGTATTGTCATAAAACAAGCATGGAACATAAGAAATTATTGATACGTTGGAGACGTATCAAGAATCAACCTACAGAATGGGAGATTCCAAAGGAACTTCGGAAAGAGCTAGAGGACGCACAGATTTTGTTTATTCAAGGTGATGTTAAGGGAAGTGTAGCGACTATGAGGATTATGGATGAGATGTATTCAGACTTGAAGTATGAGATTATCCGAAAACAAGCGGATGATTTGTTCATACAAGAAGAAATCAAAAGGATTGGAGAAGGAAGACCATCGGAATTCAATCTAGGGGAGTTTGATTCACTATACTTCCAGAAAAGGATATGTGTACCGGATGATCCAGAAGTGAAGTCAATCATATTAAAAGAAGCACATGTAACCCCTTATTCAATACATCCGGGAAGTACTAAGATGTATATGGATTTGAAGGAGATGTTCTGGTGGAACAACATGAAAAGAGAGATAGCACAATATGTCTCTGAATGCCATACATGTCAGCGAGTAAAGGCAGAACATCAAAGTCCTGCTGGATTACTCAAACCACTAGAGATATCGGAGTGGAAATGGGATGAAATCGGAATGGATTTTGTTACTGGTCTACCAATGACTAGTAAGAGGAAGGATATGATATGGGTAATAGTGGATAGACTTACCAAAAGTGCTCATTTCATAGCAGTAAATACAAAGGATACTGCGGAGAAGCTTGTGGATATATATGTTAAGGAGATAGTTAGCAAGCATGGAGTACCAAAGAAGATAGTCTCAGACAGAGGTTCAATTTTCACATCAGCATTTTGGAAACAACTCCAAGAAGCTTTGGGATCCAAGTTGGATTTCAGTACAGCATATCATCCACAAACCGGAGGACAAACCGAAAGAACCAATCAGATACTTGAGGACATGCTTAGAGCTTGTGCTCTGAATTTTGGAGGCTCATGGGAGGACCATTTACCTTTGGCGGAATTCTCATATAACAATAGTTATCAGAGTATCATCCAGATGGCACCGTACGAAGCATTGTACGGAAGGAAGTGTAGATCACCAATTTGTTGGTTTGAAACTGGAGAGAACAAGGAGTTTACACCGGACTATATCAAGGAGAGACAAGGAGTCATCGAGGTGATCCGGGATAGACTCAAAATAGCTCAAAGTCGTCAAAAGAGTTATGCCGACCAAAGAAGAAGAGCGTGGGAACCGAAAATAGGAGACATGGTATATTTAAAGGTTAGCCCAATGAAAGGACTTGAGAGGTTCGGAGTAAAAGGAAAGTTAAGTCCTCGATATATAGGACCATTCAAGATACTTAGTCAGAACCGAGGAACAACTTTTGAGTTGGAATTACCGGCGCAACTAAGTCAAGTTCACAATGTATTTCATGTATCACAACTCATAAAGTGTTTGAAGGCACCGGATGATCCCATCACATATGAAGAAATAGAATTGCAATCTGATCTAACTTATGTGGAAAGACCTGAAAAGATCTTAGAAGTACAATGGAAGAAGTTAAGAAACAGAGCAATCAAATACTGCAAAGTTCAATGGCAACATCATCCTGAGCGAGAAGCAACTTGGGAGACGGAAGAAGAACTCAGGAAGTCTTACCCCGAGATGTTCAGGTATCAATCTTAACTTCGGGACGAAGTTTCTGTTAAGGGGGAGAGGCTGTAATAACCCAGAACATAGGAACAACGAAGGTTAGATTTAGAAATGGGATGTGCATTTCATCGCAAAACGGGGGAAATTTTCGCGCCTTATTGCAACTAAACCTAAGAGGGATCGAGGTTCTCTCTCATTTTGCACTTAGGGTTAGGCAATGTGAGTTAGGGAAATTTCGACATGATCTCTTTTGTATCTTGTTGATTTGGGGAATGATTTCATTTGGCAAGTTATAATACATTGAACAATAAGCAATAAGCACTATAAAAATTGAATTCACAATTCAAACATAACTTATGAATTCAAATGATTTTGAATTTCAACTTGAATATTAAATACAATATTTAATCAAGAATATAAACATTACATAAATCAAAAGCTCATAAGCAAAACTTAAGCTTTATTGATACACAACACAAATTACATTGTCTTTACAATATTCTTGATACAAGAATTGATGAATAATAAACAGAAATGAAAAAGGAAGATTACAATATTGACCTAAACTAAAACTTAGACTAAATAACTTGAAGAATATCTTCAGGGTCATATTCAACTTCAAAACCTGCAAAAAAACAGAATAAGAAGTTCTAGCCAGAATGTTAAGTGTTAGGCAGAAATTCAGTTTGGACAGAATGAAGGTATAACAGAATTCAGTTTGGACAGAGGCACACTGTCACTGCACACTTGTGCTTGTCCAAAGCCGGGACAGCACAAGATAGGATCAAGCAGACCAGAACTGAGCACCACCAGAGGGCTCAAGTTTCAGCATATGAGAGCACACAGCTCACGTGTGCTGTGCAAGCCACATCAAGGCAATGCAAGAGCTTAGTCATAAAGCAAGCCATGCTTGTGTGTCATGGCAAGAATAGAAGTAGGGCTCATATAAAAGGAGCACAAACCCTAGAACAGTGACCAGTCGACCAGATAAGGATTCACCAGGTAAGGGTGAAGCTAGAGCAACACAGTTCATCCAGTTCTTGCTCAAGAACAGAACCAACACACACAACCACTCAACCACCAGAAATCATGGTGACCTAAGAAGATCAACCAAGACCTGGAGGTGAAGGGCTGTGACACAAACCACAAGTCTGCAACAACAAAATATTTCAATCTAGGAGCTGGAACAAGGTATACCAAGTTCCTGGAGAAGATCCAATGGATCTAATCCATAAATCATGCATGACATAGTCATGGGATTGAGCAGATGCTCAAAAGGGTAAATCATCACTTGGTTTTCACCAAGGATTACTGCCAGTCTAAAAGCCACTAAAATAGAAATCATCCAGATACAGATCTTGTGCACAGAAGCAAGATCTCATGCACAGATAGCACCAGTAGATGTTTTGCAATGAATAGCAGCTAGTAAAGACTACACAGAAAATCCTAAGCATATACCCATCAGTAAAACCCTAGAATTCTTCACAGGCAAGCATATTGGCATTCCTAGTTAGTATGATCCCCAAATATGCAAGCAAAGATGAGTAGCCCACAAGATCCAACCAACCAAGTGAGCAACCAGTCAGTAGCAAGGCTACTGAGGTCACATCACACTTAGCACCATTCAAAGCAAAGCCAAATACAAAGCATCATTATCCAGAGATGGATTCAGATTCATTTTCTTGTCAAATAATCATAAACAACAAATACAACACAAGCAAGTAATTTAATCATCACTGCATAAGCAGTTCATCATGAAGTAATTTATTCAAGCATGAATACATCACAAATCCATGCTATTTATTGACAGTAGCACACTGTAAGGCAACACAGCACAAGTCACTGCATCATAGCCACTGGATCAAGTCCAGAGAGCTAGGAAGAGCAACATCACACACATACCGTAGCATAGTCATGCTTGAGCATCAGCATCAACAAGGAAATGATTCACTTAGCCATAGAAATTAATCAGCAACCAAGTCACTGACCTTTAATTGATCAAATGGATCAATTGAATCAAGTCAAGCCACACAGAGAAGCTAGCCAACAAGACATGGTTGATCCAATGGATCATTGGCTTACACAGGAGGCACAGAAGCACCTCACAGGCATCACTGGCATTCACAAGTGTCACAGATGCATAGCAGTACACCTTGACAAGCAAGTGTAAATTTCCAGTAAGCATAGCAAGCTCATAAACAAGTACAGCATGGCATAGCAAGCCCATAAGCATGAACAGCATGGCATAGCAAGCTTATAAGCAAGTACAACATAGCATAGCAAGATCAGAGCATGATAGGAGCAATAGGCAATCAACACATATCATGTACAACAAGCAAGGCAACACTGGCCAGTACCAGAGATTGGTAAATTGGCCATAGCTTGCAGAAAATAGAAGCACAGGTAGCTTAGGCAGCAATGGCAAGGCTTTGTATGATCATAGGATCATCAGGGAGTAGTAGAACAAGAGGAAGAAGAAGCACAGTAGCTTGGGAGGCGCACAGGCATAGAGAGAGAAGGAGAAGGAGCAGAACACTTACACGCGCCTGGTGGCAGAGGCTATGGCATGGCGAGGCAGTGCTCGCGCGGCCATAGCAGCTGCAAAACCCAGGGAAGTCGCCGGCGTTACGCCGACGAACACGAACACCACCACAGCAGCATGACACGGAGACGATGGCACAGGTACTGCGAGCAGCACCCGCGCCAGGTCGGTCTCAGGAGCGCACACGTCGACGGCGAGGACGAGAGCTCGTCGGAGACCACCAATCGCCCGAGGCGATTCTCCAGTAGATCCAGAGAGGAGGCGATTTGCCAGGAGAGGAGGCAATCGGAGAAACCACGCGGACAGATCGATAGATCGTCTCGCGGCGGTCCATATTAGGTAGGTGGCGAAGGTAGGGAAGCAAGGAGATGGCCGAAGCACGGCGGCGGCCATGGCGGCGACGCCATCGCCACGGGTGTCGCCAGAGATTAGGGTTAGGGCGAGCGAGTGAGAGAGACGCGTGAGTGAGTGAGGTGGGCCGCTTCGGCGCCACCGACCCGCTATGGGGCACGCCTTAGTGGGCTGTCCCACGGGCTTTAGTTAGTGGGCTGGCCCAATAGGGGCCAGGGGGTATTCAGGTCATTTCACAATTAAGAAAAAGGCTAGAATTTCACCAATTTTTAGTAAATAAAATACAACTCTAAAAATCCATTAAAAATTGGATTGGTGAATGAAAAATAATTCTTAACCAGAATAAAATATGAAATAGAATTTAAGAAACAAATTCAAATTTATGAATTTAATGAATTTAAAATAATAACTTGGAATTTCAAACTATTATTTCCTTGTATTTAAAAATCAAGGAAAAATCTCAAATAAGTTCAAATACTTATTTTCAAACATTTCAAAATGAAAATTCTATTATTCCAAGTCATTTCTATTGAGAAAGGTATTTTTCAAAGGAAAATACTCTATTCCTTTTATTCCAAAAATATAGAGGCAACTCTATGATTTCAAATCATTTTTGGAATGAATAATGAATCACCAAGGTAAAGTAGTTTTACTTTGAATTATTTTAATTTATAAGAATTAAAGTGGTTTACACATTAAAGCAATTGCAAATTACTGGCAAAGGCATAAATCTTAACTCAACCCTAAATTGTAATAACTCATTGGGGTAAAGGGATTCAACATAAAATAATACATTCATGACTGCATTATTTGGATTTTATAACATTGTCCTTACCGGACAATGATGCTTCTTCTGAGTAACCCGAGGTCCAGGTTCCATCAACTGCATTGAACTGCACTATCTCGCAGTCCACAGGCAAGTTCACCCTTGCTCATGTCAACTTGAGTATTTTCTATCACTTTAATGCAAAGCTATATACTTATCATTCCTGCATCGCAAATAAAATGTTACTTTCCAACTATGAATATGACTATGTGGCTGGCAATGGAACCATGGTATGTGTTGATATGGTGGAGGTTCCATTGCATGGGTTATATTAACCTAGGATAAATTACCAATGCCGTCCAGTGATTCTAGCTCCGTACAAACCGCGTTAACCATGAGATCAATAATGGCTCTAGGGAAGCCAGCCGTATCTTTTCCCTCCTGCACGCCAACGGACTGGTAGAGCTGCGGGGTGTTGGAGGCACTGCCGTAGGTTGGGATATCCTTTTAAATCCCCATCCGTGTGTGATGTTGGGCTCTACGGTCTATGATGGATTGTCCAAAGTACACCGTGAGTAAAGCCGTATTATCGGAAGAAGTCTACTGGGGGTGTGCAGTTGGACAAAAGGGTGGGTTTGCAGGGTCGCGGAGAAGGCGGTGTGGGCTTGGATTTTCATACCTGGCCTCACACCAAAGGAAGTGTGAACGGGGGCAAGTCCCTGCGGATGGCAAAAAGGGTGGGATCTCTTGTGGGAAAAGTAACGCCCCTCTGCAGAGTGTATCAAATTGTGGCTGTCACTCCTTGTTCCGGGAAGGGAACTGCGAACGCGGCAGGAAAGGAACTCCACGAAGTTCTGGTCAACCTGTGAAGACTGACGGGCATAGTTTTCATAATAAAAGCAACCTTTTGAAGAAATGATTTCAAAACATGCATTGACCCGCGATTTCCTGCTCAATGGTCGTAGCTAGTGCATCAAACATTTTTTACTCTTTTAGAACTTGCTGAGTACCTCTGTACTCACTTTCTTTCGACACCCTTGCTAGACTGTGATCCGGAAATGGAGGCCATCAATGATGGAGCACCAGAGGGAAGCTAAGAGCTGGTCTACGAGGAACCTGATCTTACCGACGGAGTTGAAGGAGTAGACTATGGGATAGTCTACGGACCCGATGACACGGAGGTGGAGGAGTAGTGATATACCCTAGCATCATAGAGCCGAGCAACGTAGAACTTACCTAAATAAGTTGTTGAGCTCTCTTTTATATATGGTTATGAGTTGTAATCGTACTTAAGTAGTATCTTAGGGTGTTCTCATTGGACCTGTGAGAATACCAACTTGTTAAGAAAATGTTTGTAATAATATATGGAGTGTTATGACCTGCAATGTTTCTGTTGTACCACTCTGAGGGATATGGAAATTTGTGAAGAAGTCCCTTCACAAAGATCATATCAACGACTTGTATACTACAACATGCAGTGGTATGCTGGGTCACCGCAACTATTTACTTCTGGTTGCCTTCCGGTGTTTATATTCTGTACTATAATGCATCTTTGCTAGACGACTTATCTAGTCCTTGGTCATTAGTGCCCGCATAGATGCCTACGCAACCCTGAGTCCGCTTTGAAGTGCGACCGAACTTCATTACGGGTAGCTTAGTGGGTGGGCCCCCTAGACTTTCTTGTTGAACTGGGAACGGTCTTGTTGTGAGACATCCGCCTGTCGTAAGTGGGTCGAGCATGCGTATGGTTACATTTGGGAAACCCCTGCAGGGTGTACATTTTTTCGAAAAGTCATGTCCACGGTTATGGACGACTTGGAATTGTATAGCTCGATCATAGAACAACTTACACCTTTGTGTTTATGTTAATAACTTGCTAATAACTTGCATAGTAATTTTGAATTACTACAACGGTTACTAAATAAAACTTTTCCACTCTTTGAGTGTCTTTGTAAGTACTTCTTTTGCGAAGGGGGGAACACATCGGTCGGGTTATGTTTGTAGAGTATAGAACTATTAGTGTGACGCCCCGGAACCGGTACCATGAGGATCCCAGCGAACCCGCCGAAATCCACACGATATCGATTCTGAGACGCCCTCCAACACGACGTGCGCGACGAAGCACACACGTGATGCCAGAGGAATTATCACGAGCAGTAACATTACATCAGGTTTACAATAGAGCCCACAAGATACACATATATTACAACAACGACTCCAACGAGTCAAGATACAAATATACAATACAAAGATCCAATTCATACAGAAGATCGAATACGTCCGAGTACGGACAAGATGCAAATTGGACTAAGAGTCCTGAAGATAACCAATGGCGTCCATAACCCTGCCCAGGCCAAGTCGGAAGGGTGACCTTGCTAACGTCGTCATCTTGTACCTGTCGAAGTCGGGCCATCGGTTGCCGACAAAAGGAGGAAACAAAAGAGAAAGAGAAAAGGCGAGGGTAAGTACCAAGGAACGAACTCCGGCACGTACTTAGCGAGACTAGAAATGGCTATGCTCGCCGGGTGAGTATATATATATATATATATATATATAGGTCTGCTATTCTCGAACCGGTTCGAGAATAACTATTCTCGAACCCTTTCTGAACTTCCCGCCACATGGATCTGAACTTCTTCTTCCCTGAATCTGAACTTCCCGACGGACTTAATATTGGACAGGGCGAACTTCCGAAACTTGAGTCTAGTTTGAAGTGAACTTCAAAAAATATAGCGAATTTTCGTCGCATCTGAACTTCTCTGGAACCACTTGTGAACTTCTGGATGTTTTCCAAGTGAACTTCTCGACGGAATACCAGAATTGCATGTCCGGGCGGACACTATTTTCATGTTGATTTTCATACCGCTTATCGGATTGATGCATACAATATACCGTTGGATTCGTACGGAAATTTCAAAACTTTTTCCTGTTCATTATTTTTCCAAATTCTGTATTGTTTAAAACTAATTTTAAATATACAAAACAATGTTTTAGCGGATTTATCTTATTTCCTGCAGTTCTAGGGTTCTAGTTTTCAAACCGTTTATCAGATTGATGCGTATGATATGCCGTTGGAAAGCTGATGAATAGGCGCTCATTTCTCATGAAGAACATTTTCTAAATTCTTTATAGTTTAAGAGCAGATTTGAAAATACGTGATTGCACTTTTCGAGCTTCTCGGTTTTTCGAACTGTTTTTTTGTGGATTATTTCCGAACCACTTGTGGGAATGTACCAAATGATATTGCGTTGAAAAGATATTGATTAGGCGCATCTTTTTCATGTTGAATGTTTTTCCAAATTCTAAATAATTTTAGTTCAATTTTAGAAATACATAAAAGTGAAAATAACGCCGACACAAGAACATTTCGAAATTGGCTCATCTAGATTGATTAGGTGTGGCATTGCGGTATGTTAGAGTATTAATAGAGTTATATTAGTGTTAATTGTACGTGGAGTTGTTCGATTTACGCAATCAGTAGTCGTACGGATGGTTTCTATGTGTATGATTTCCGCCCACAAGTGTGTGAGCTGCTCGAATATGAAAGTGAACTTACCGGTATCTATTAGTGAACTTCCCATCGCGGTATAAAAGTTTCGGGCATGTTTAAATTGAACTTCCTACGTGGTTCAAAGTGAACTTTCGCTCCGTAAAAAAGTGAATTTTAACAAAAACAAATTTCCAGCATGTGCGTGATGAACATCCTCCGCGTTGAAATATAATATTGACAAAAGACAAGTATGCACTGCCCATGTGCTGCAACACATTTTACACAACTTTATTAATCTGTGCAAAAACGAAATTTGTAAAATTGAAATCACAAACGTACACATCCAGTTTAGCAGTTCAAAACCAGTCTTAAGGTTCAGTAGAAGTAGCACCTGGTTGCTACACATTTACTCGATGCACAAACTTCATGTCGAAGAAGTAAACTTTTCATACGGTAGGCTGCACATCTTTTTCACAAATAAGTGTACTGCTCCACCAGATACATAACAATTAACTTGACACATAGTTTATATACAGAAATCATCCACCCCGCAGCACAAATATTGGAAGTGAACTTCAGGAATAATTCATCTAGCAGACTCAAAAGAAAATCCATCTACAGGGAAAATCTAAAGTGAAGCATCAGGATACATGAATATCATGAATAGGAGAAGTGAACTCCACAAAGTAGTATAAGTAAACTTCATGCAACCCACGTCATATTCCCATCCCAGCAATGCTCCTGCAACAGATGCCCCCACGGTCATCCATCCCCAGACACTGGTAAGGTGAACGTCTTGAAGCTGGTTCCGAGTGCCGTGCGGTCTGGTTTAGGCCACACCAACTACAAGCAGTTTGCGGATGCCGGAGGCAAGGAGGGCAGCGGCCGCTCGCTAGAACCTGAGAAGATCAAATAAAACATCAATGGACCATCTTATGTGATGCGAACTACTACACCAGAAAGGAGCTAACTACTTCACCACAATCATGATAGTAGAAATTAGAGCACATAATATTGTCCGCTGGTCACAAGCCTGTTTTCACCTCACCTACTCATAAATCACAAACAGAGTGTATTTGAAAGGATAAGACTTTGAATCTAAGTTAATAAATATATTCAAAAGAGTGTCATATTCATGTTCATGAACTGAAACTGAATTTCACAAGAAACACTAAACTAAAATCCCAGTACTCACGAAGTGGTTGTACCAGGAAGTAGGAAGTCGACTCCCTACACTGACAAAGTGGATTCCCCAGTAAAAATAAGTTAACTTCCAACAAATAAAAATTCCATGTAGACGAATTGAACTTTCTCAACATAATAACGTAGACATCTCACACATTAACAAATGGATTTCTATATTTTGTACAGAGAAAAAAATATGATTATAGCAGCTAATACGAAGCAAAGAAAATCAATCAGACTAAGCTTCTCGAAGTGTACTCTCGTAAATGTAAATTAACTCTGACAATATATGAAGTGTACTTCTCTATAATTGAAAAAATTATATGCAAAACGAACTTTACAGGACATCGAGGAGGGGAGATGAACTTCCAGGATAAATTAAGTGAACTTTTTTGTGCTAGTTAAATGTGAACCATTTTCTGAGCAGTTGAAATAAACTTTTTTGTTGACGAAAGTGAAACCCCTGTTGAACTAATTGAACTTCATAAATATATAAAAGTGAACTACCTATTTGGTGTGTTTTGGGTGTGTTTTTAACTAAAACTGACAATTATTTTAATTAAAACTGTCAATTACAAAACAAACTCCGTAAAACAAAAAAGTGAATTGGCATATGAATATTTTAATAAGCAGATGATTAATCAACAGCGAGAAATAGCATGTGCTTATAGAGAAAGGAAAACATTACCTGGACAGGGGGCAAGTGTAGCACATTGGTATGCATCCAACCTCCCAAAGAAATCCATCCATGGACAAATAGAACTTCCAAACCAAAATAAGTGAGCTTCATGCGTGAACGAGGTGGGCTTCTATTTTCCAAGTTATCGAACCAACCAATGCAAAGGTAACTGAATGAGTTTGGCAACACTATCAGGTATGTAAAAACAGCGAGAAAGATATACGAAGAATCTTATACATCAAGGTTTTACAAAGCGAACTTCCGAAATTCGAAGAGTGATCTTCAATTTCCTTTATGCTTTTTTTGCAGCAATTTTTTCATGAAACGTCACGTTTTTGCAGAATGAACTTCGTAACAAGCGAATTGCGAACTTCTAAATTGCTACTTGCAAATCAATGAGAAAAGGTACACACCAGCAAGATCTATCAGCACAAGAAATGTGGACTTGTGGTTCATTATAAATTCTGCTGGCTAGTTGTATAGCTGAAAAGATTTCTCTGGTAAGCATCAAACCTGTGCAAAAGTTCACGATTATGCAGACTCCCTAAGAATTTCAACGCCATATAGAGGGAACTTCAGGGCTGTTCGAAGTGAACTCCCTAACTAAAATTATGAATTGCGACATGTTTATGCGAACTTTCTATGGTGAAATCCTAGCCCAATCAAAGTAAATTTGACCCAATCAAATAGCACTTCGAACCCATCTGAACATTTTCACTGTCCAAAAAAAAACAAGTAGCAAGAGATGTAAACTTCATGAATTTGGAGAAGTGAACTACACGGATTAGAAGAAGTTAACTTCACCAATAGTGCACACATCCTGGCAATGCTCCTGAAAGAACATCGTCGGCATTCTGTAGCCGCTCAAGTAATGCGCAAACGTTGAATTACGACTTTTTAATTTTTTTTCTTATTCTGCCGAGTGAACTATCTATGTCGAATTAGTGAACTGCTTAAATATCATTTTTTTATTTCACAGAGTGCACTTCGATTGTTCAGTAAATGAACTGCTCTACATTTAATAGATGCCTAGATGGACAACCTTTTTTAAGTAAACATGTGTTTGTTGTTCATAGAACGAACCAGCGAATCTCGAGAAAAAAATTCACGTATCAAATCTGGTTAAGTGAACTTATTCTAAATCAGCATCAGGCAGTTTAGAGTTGTGCACGTCATCGAGCAAGTTCACAGAACCAGTCAGCAGGAAACGTATACCTTGAACACGACGGCGCACGACCTGGAAACTGTAGCCCCTCATGTCGCCGTCACCCTGGAACAGCAGGAGGCCACGCTGTTGCAGGGACGGCGCTCCCAGTGCCTCATGTTGGCTCCTGGCCGCACACACAAGACTGCTGGGGTAGGCGTGGGGTTGACTCCCTGGCGGCCCATGGCGAACTCCAGGAGGCTGCCAGGGAAGGGAGATGGGTGCAGCCAGTCGATCACGCACTAGTGGACTCCTGGGCAGCGACGGGTGGACTCCTGCGGCTATTCCGAGCATGGCGGAGCCAAGGGAGGGTGCACTTCCTATTTTAAGAATGGTTCAGAAAAAATCACAGTGAAGCAATTCTTATGTCGAGAAACTAGAGCAATTAATAACATGGCAGTGTGAAGCGCACAGATAAAAAAAGTAAAAGTGAATTTAATCATGGATGAAAATAAACATTTAAAGTGAATTTCCCGTGCAAACCAAGTGAACTTCAATGTTAACTACTCTGAACAGAAAAAGGTAAATATGAACTTCTCAATAAAATGGGGTGGGCCTCCCCAACAAACGAAGTGGACTTTGAATAGCTAGTTGATTATGTTTGTCAAAATGTCCGCAATGTACATCTCTTTTTCTGGGAAAAAAGGATAGCCGGTGAAATAAGCAGCACCTCAGTTTAGTTCAGCCCAAAAAAATGATAACTGGTGAAAAAAAGAAGTAGTGAACTCCCTGAAAATGAAGTTGCAAACTTCCCCCAAAAATCTGTATTGGGAATACAAGGACCTTCTTCAATTAGAGTACCATTAATCTTGTATCTCTGTTCTTCTAAAGAATTGCAAAGAAAAAAAATACGACCCAATAAAGTAGTACTTGTGGGGTAGAGAACCAGGGCAAACAAAATGGACACACATGTACCAGTAGTATGAGCAACCAAAATAAACTTCGGCAAAATAAAAAAGCCCTTGGCAGATTTTGTCTCTGTGAGGCAGGGTGAGGCTGCACCAGCGGAGTTCAGAGGTGGCGCCGAAAAAATTCAGAGGAGGGCACAAGGCATTTGTTGTAAACCTTTTTTCTGAAACAAAGATGAACTTTCACATCTGAAAATAAGTGTACTGTGCTAATGAACTTCAGTTATGAATAGAGGGAACTACCACACGATTTAATCTAACTTCTCTTTAGATAGAACATCATAACATTAGACAAAAAATACCTAGGACAAAGAGCATATATACTGAACTCTCAAAATATTCTCACAATCTATGGTCTTTCTCCATATCCATGACCAACCTAGTCAATCTGGCAAATGCAAAGCATATAACGATGACCATGTGATGGGTCTCTTGCACACATATTTCGGTCCTTTTAATAGCAAACTAGAATAGTTTCTCATAATACCCGGCTCCTAGGTATGAACTGCTCAATTAATTGATGCACAGGGGTTGTAAATTAGCACCATAGCTAGCTTACCAGATCAAGGGCAGAATGCAGTGCGCCCGATGAACAGAAGGGATTTCACATCAGAGCAAAGGCATCACAGCGGTGAACTCGATCTTGGGACTACGTCGGGGTGGATGCGCGGCTGCAGGGGCGTGGTTGGGCGGCGCTAGCCGGTGAGCTCAGAGAGATGAGAGGCGCAGTTCAGCTAGCATGAGGGCTTGCGCGTCGGTGCTCGACCATGGGGGCGGGGCGCCTGTGGCGAGATCCGCGCGGTGCAGGGGCTGTGGCGCGCCGGTGGGATCCACGCGATGCAGGGGAAGGGGAGGGGCCGGAAGACCTGCGCGCCGCAGGTGTTGGGGGAGGCCGTCGCCGGGGCGTGCAGCAAGTGGTGGGGGCGGCGGTCGCCGGGGCGCGCGGTAGGTGCGGTGGGCGGCGGTTGCCGGGGCGCGCGGCGATTGGAGTGGGCGGCGGTCGCCGGGGAGCGCGGAAGGTGGTGTGGGTGGCGGTCGCCGGGGAGCGCGGAAGGTGGTGTGGGCGGCGGTCGCCGGGGCGCGCGGCAGGTGGTGGAGCGGCGGCGGCCGGCCGAGCGGAAGGTGGTGCTGAAGATGGGGAGGAGCAGCGGCCTGGCGGCAGTGGATAAGGAGGAGCAGGTCGGGGTGTTTGTGGATTTCTTTTTCTCGGGCGTTCAGATCGGTCGTGTTCGGGATAAGAAACTGAAGCGGGATTAGGGGGTTCGAGAATAGCTATTCTAGAACCCCTCTTAAGGGGGGTTCGAGAATAGTTGGGCTCTGTCTATATATATATATATATCGCCTTTTCTAGTCATATATATATATATATATATATATATATATATATATATATATATATATATCGCCTGGGGCTATATGGTAGGTTTAGCGGCAGCAAAACTATAACCAATAGAGACACGCTACAACATCCGTCTAATCAGATAAGATAAGAGAGCACATAAGGTAACAGATAAAATACTACACAAACATAACCTAGCCAAATACACATATCCCCTTCAACAAAGCGAAGAAGCAATGTAAAAGGCACTCCACGGTTGACAATTTTATTATATGTTGGCTGTAGTAATGCTATATTACTACGCAAGTTATTATCAGATTATTAGCAACAAGATAACGATGTAAGTTGTTCTATGATCAAGCCATACAATTCCAAGTCGTCCATAACCGTGGACACGGCTTATCGATAAGATGTACACCCTGCAGGGATTGCCCAAATGTAACCATACGCATGCTAGAACCCACTTACTACAGGTGGAGTCTCACATCAAGACCGTTCCCAATGCAAGAGAAAGTTTAATGGGAACCACCCAACTAAGCTACCTGTGACGAAGTTCGGCCGTACTTCGATACGGACCCAGAGGTTGCGATGGCGTCCAAGGCGGGCACTAACGACCGGCCAAGGATAAGTCGGCACGCAATATGAGTACAGTACAGAATATAAACACCCGAAGGCAACAAAAGTAAATCGTGCATATCATGCATATGAGCAAATAAAACCAAGGCTGTGGCTCCCAATAAACAGACTCGAGGAAAGGTAGTGGGTGATAGGGATCCCACTCCCCCACGTACTGATAGAGCGCTCAATCTCGGAATAGATAACAAGAACTCGGGTCCTAGGGGACATTAGCAAGACAAAGATCTGATGCTTTCGCAAAGGGGCTCACAGATGCCTATGCTTACAATTTTAGTTGTTAACAGTTAAGTAAATCAGTAAATCATGCGTATCTCCAACAACTGATATAGCATGTGATAACCTCCCAACAACCCAACATATCCCGATAATAGATCGAGATAAACAACAGAGCCTAAACACGCCTACGGCTTGCAAGGCTCAAACATCAAGCAACGGCTATGGGTAAGGAATGATTCATATAGGATTATTATGGTAAACAAGTGGAATAGGACACGTGACTCGATAAAGAATCGCAACATAAGGATAGCAGTGCGAGGGAGAGAGTAAAATAGGCGAAGAGAGAGGGCTCGCCTGTGAAAAGCTGCAGAAGAACTTATCGGAGAACTCGTCGTATCTCACATCAACACTTCGTGATCCTATCCGGGAAGAAGTAAATACTAGAACAAACAACGTATGCAAGGCTTACTACAATGGATAAAGAAGATCCAACATGATCAAGATGGTATGCATGACATGGAAGATATGGTGCAATGCAACTTATCCATATTAATCGGAGTCGGAACCCTGGACAAGCAAATTAGGTTGGAGTTGCATTTTCTACAGTCAAAGTTAATTTTTTATTAGCATGGCATAACATGGCAGTGGTCCGCTACTTCAATATTAAACGGAGCGGGAAATACTAGTTGGATTTCCGAAATACTCCGCATATATGTGAAGTGAACATGCATAACTACCACTACGCGACATGATGCGAGATGAAACAGATGAATGGATGGCATATTCATGTTCTTCACATTTTTCTGATCAATTTTCATATATAACACTTTTTATTTCGAGTTATATATTTAAATATATGATTTATGTAAGAAAAACATATTTCCTGTAAAAGAACAAAAACGGAGACAGACGAACTGGGCTAAACCTGCGATGTCTGGGCCGGATCTGGTGTTGGCCTGCTACCTGGCAGGAGCGGCGGCGGAGCAAAGAAGAAGATCTGGGCTAGGCCCATCACGAACTGGGCTGAACCTGTGATGTCTGGGCCGGATCTGGTGTTGGCTTGCTACCTGGCACGAGCGGCGGCAGAGCAAAGAAGAAGATCTGGGCTAGGCCCATTGATGAGGTCTAAGACCCCGTGTGTGGCCCGATCTCGCGGATTGACTTCGAAACCAAGGGGAGAGATGGGAGAACGCGAGGAACACGAAGAACACGACGAACACGAGGAACTCCGAGACTCATGCACGCACACCAACCCGATACACCCGATGCTTACCTCCGTGGCTCGATGGACCACGCCAATAGAATCTCCGAGGAAGAGGCCGTGGCAGAATTCCCGGAGAGAGATTGGGGTTGGAGAGGAAGAGCTTGGTGAGGGAGAGAGAGTAACTTGTACTAGAATCTCACTCAACAAGATCAAAGTGATTACAGAGGGATGATACCCAAGGGAGACTAAGCTCAAAGGTAGGTTTGAGTTCAAAACAAGTCTGAAGAGCTAAGGAGGGGTCCAGGCTACTTATATAGGCACACATGGCCAGCAAGGGCGAATAGGTACGCGAAAGGATAAGTTAAGGCAGTTTGGTGGGTCATTCCCGTCAGATCCGGTTTGGGTCCGGTCTGACCGGGCCTGTGACCGGGCTGTCCGGTCATGGGTCCGGTTGACCGGGCGCAAACCGGAAATCTGCGAAGAGTCCGGTCCTGGGTCCGGTCGTCGTCCGGTACGAGGGAGCTGCGCCGGTTTGCGCCCGGTTGACCGGGGCGTCCGGTTGTGGGTCCGGTCTGACCGGGTCCTGGACCGGCCAGCGTCCGTCTCTTCCTTGGAGCGCTTCGAGCGACGTCGGCTTCGGCTTCATGATCATCTCCATGTCCAGCTGCTTCTCTCCCTCCCTTGACCTTGGCTTGTCCTCCTCTCTGGGGTCTTGATGCGCCTTGTACCTAATGACACATAGCACGTCGGCATGAGGTAGCAATCCATCCAAAGGGGTACCAAGATCAAGGGTGGTGAGGAGCGAGTTCACCTCATCATGTAGAGCTTTGACTCGGGCTCGTGTCATCGGTCCACTTGGGGGACTTGTTGGTCTTGGTGTAGCGACGTTGGTGAGCGGGGCTACATCATCTCCCCCCTAGGGAAAGAGTCGTCCTCGACTCTTGCACCTCTTCATCTCCATGATAGGGCGACAAGTCCGCGACGTTGAACGTGTTGCTCACCAAGTACTTTGATGTCGGTATGTCGATGACGTAAGCGTTGTTGTTGATGCGTTTGAGGACCTTGAAGGGGCCATCTCCTCTTGGCTTGAGCTTGGAGTTGCGCTCATGAGGGAACCTTTCCTTCCGGAGGTGGATCCAAACGAGGTCTCCTTCTTGAAATATCCTTTCCTTCTTCTTGGCGTTGATGCGGTTTGCTTGACGAAGCACATGTTCTTGTATGGTCGCGCTTGTTTCTTCATGTAGTTTCTTGACGGCGGCGGTGCGCTTGTCGAAGTCCATGTTGATGCGCTCGTGGAGGGGTAGCGGAAGTATGTCGAGTGCCGTGTAAGGTTCGAAGCCATAGACGACCATGAAGGGGCTCCTTGATGTAGTCTTGTGCTTGGCGCGGTGGTAGGCGAACTCCGCGTGGGGAAGGCACTCCTCCCATGACTTCAAGTTCTTCTTCACGAGGATGCGTAGGAGGGTGGAGAGGCTTCGATTGACCACCTCCGTTTGGCCGTCCGTTTGCGGGTGCGGGGATGATGAGAATAGGAGCTTCACTCCAAACTTTGCCATGAGCGACTTCCAAAGATAACTCATGAACTTGACGTCTCGATCCGACACAATGCTTTGCGGTACTCCATGTAGGCGAACAATTTCCCTGAAAAACAATGAAGCAATGTGTGAAGCATCATCGCTCTTATGGCAAGGTATGAAATGAGCCATCTTAGCGAATCTATCCACTACCACGAATATAGAATCATGACCATGCTTAGTGCGAGGCAAGCCTAGAACGAAATCCATGCTAATATCGGTCCATGGTGCATAAGGAATAGGCAATGGGGTGTAAAGACCATAAGGGTTGGAAGTGGACTTAGCTTGTAAGCATGTTGTGCACCGGCGGCAAAGGCGCTCCACATCTCGCTTCATCTTTGGCCAATAGTAGCGAGTGGATAGCATCGCGAGTGTCTTGTCACGTCCAAAGTGACCCATAAGACCTCCTCCATGTGACTCTTGCAAAAGCAATTTTCGAAGCGAAGACTCGGGAATGCAAATCTTGTTAGCTTTAAACAAGTAGCCATCATGCAAATAGAAATCATCCACTCCTCGCTCAATGGAGCACTTCTCAAAAATTGGAGCAAAGAAAGAATCGGAAGGATAGAGTTCTTTGATCTCTTCAAGTCCCAAAACATGGACATCCAAACGAGTAAGCAAAAGGGTGTTTTTGCGGGAAAGAGCATCCGCCACAACATTGTCCTTGCCCTTCTTGTATTTAATCACATATGGGAAGGACTCAATGAACTCGACCCATTTTGCATGTCGTTTGTTCAAGTTGTGTTGGCTTTTCAAATATTTCAAGGACTCATGGTCGGAATGAATGATAAACTCTTTCGGCCAAAGATAGTGTTGCCAAACTTCAAGAACACGAACCAAAGCGTAGAGCTCCTTGTCATATATAGGATAGTTGAGGCGTGCGCCATCTAACTTCTCACTATAGTATGCCACGGGTTTGCCCTCTTGCATAAGAACACCACCAATACCAAGCCCACTTGCATCACACTCAATCTCAAAAGTTTTAGCAAAATTTGGAAGAACAAGAAGGGGAGCTTCGGTAAGGCGTTTCTTCAACTCATAAAAAGCATTTTGTTGGGCGTTGCCCCAAACAAACGGAACATTCTTCTTGGTAAGCTCATTCAAAGGGCAAGCAATGGTGCTAAAATCTTTCACAAAGCGGCGGTAGAAACCGGCAAGTCCATGAAAACTTCGGACTTGACCAACATTTGTAGGAGTAGGCCAATTGTGGATGGCCTCCACCTTGGAAGAATCAACTTCAATCCCATTAGCGGAAACCACAAAGCCAAGGAAAACCAATTTGTTTTGAGCAAAGGTGCACTTAGGGAGGTTAGCATAAAGCTTTTCATGACGCAAGATGCACAAGACCTCTCTCACATGTTGCACATGGTCCTCGAGACTTTTGCTATAAATGAGAATATCATCAAAATAGACAACCACACTCTTGCCAATGAGAGGACGCAAGATGTGATTCATGAGGCGCATGAAAGTAGATGGAGCATTGGAAAGACCGAAAGGCATAACGAGCCATTCATAGAGACCGAGTTTGGTCTTGAATGCCGTTTTTCATTCATCACCAATAGCCATGCGGATTTGATGGTAACCACTACGCAAATCGACTTTAGAGAAAATCGTGGCACCACTAAGTTCATCAAGCATGTCATCTAAACGCGGAATGGGATGGCGGTAACGGACGGTAATGGCATTGATGGGGCGACAATCCATACACATCAGTTGCATCTCATCCGGTTTAGGCACAAGAATCACGGGAACCGCACAAGGGCTAAGGCTTTCGTGGACATACCCTTTGGCGAGGAGATCGTGAATTTGGCGTTGGATCTCCTTTGTCTCGTCGGGGTTGGTGCGGTAGGCGGCACGGTTTGGAAGCGGAGCGCCGGGTATGAGGTCGATGCGGTGTTCGATGCCTCGAAGTGGTGGTAGTCCATGAGGGAGCTCATCGGGGAAGACGTCTTGAAATTCCTGCAAAAGAGACAACAAAGACGGAGGAATGTTGGTTAAGTCGTTAGTCGCCGACGATGGTCCCTTGCATATGAGCACGTAGTGCAATATGGTGGATGGGTTATCTTGGACCTCTCTCCACTCACTCTTGGTGGCTACAAGGACACTCTTGGACTCACTCATATATGGCTTGTGGCGCTCACTATCTTTGTGGTGGGTCGCTCCCTCTCCTCTCATCTCACTATGGTGGGTGCGGAGTCGTGCCCTCGCTAAAGCCTTCGCATTATCCGCGATGATTTGGCTAGGAGTCATCGGGCGCAACTCGAACTTCTTGTCGTTGACCTTGAAGGTGTATGTGTTGGAGAGTCCATCATGTATAGCCTTCTTGTCAAATTGCCAAGGGCGGCCAAGCAACATGTGGCACACCGTCATGGGTACCACGTCACACTCAATAGTGTCCTCATAAGGGCCGATCTTGAAGTTGACGGTGACGGTATGTTGTATCTTGACGTTGCCCTTGTCACTCAACCATTGGATATGGTAAGGGTGAGGATGCTTACGGAGAGTGAGGTTGAGCTTCTCACACGACTCGGTGCTAGCAAGGTTATGGCAACTTCCACCATCTATGATGACCTTGATCGACTTGCCACCAATTCCGGCACGGGTTTGGAAGATGTTGCACCGTTGGTCTTCCATAGCTTGAGGTTGTGTTGTTAGCACTCTTGTGACCACAAGTGAGGGACTTGGGTCATGCTCACATAAGAGAGGATCTTCTCCACTTTCTTGCTCATAAGCTTCTTCACTTTCCACGGCGGCTTGCACAAGGGCTTCGTATTCATCTTCATCTAGCATCTCAATGTCACCATTCTCCATAGTGATCATAACCTTGGTGTTCTTGCACTCAAATGATTTGTGACCTTGGGTGCCACACTTGAAGCAAGTGACACTAGAGGGTCCCGTGGATGCCTTAGAGGAGGCGGTGGAGGAGACCGTTTGCTTCATGCGACTTTGGATAGTCGGTTTCTTGGATGTTGTAGATGACACGTCGGCCTTGGCACTTGTAGCATGAGGAGTTGATGTAGTAGGAGGAGTTGATGTAGCGAGCTTGGAGGAGAAATAGGTCTTGGCCTTGGAGTACTTGATGTCCTCAATCACTTGGCGCTCGGCCTTCGATGCTTGGTGGACCAACTCAACCATGTTGGAGTATGGTTGGAACTCGACGATCCTCTTGATGGGGTAATTGAGGCCATTGAAGAAACGAGCAATGGTTTGTTCCTTGGACTCTTGGATGTTGGCTCGCATCATAGTGAGCTCCATCTCCTTGTAGAACTCCTCAACGGTCTTGGTGCCTTGCTTCAACTTTTGGAGCTTGTTGAAGAGGTCGGTCATGTAGTGCGTGGGGACAAAGCGAGCATGCATCTCTTTCTTCATCTCTTCCCAAGTGTCAATTGAGGTTCACCCTTCTCTTCTCGAAGAGTGAGGACTTGCTCCCACCAAGTGTTGGCGTAGTCCTCGAACTCAAGAGACACCATAGCCACCTTCTTGGCACCGGAGTAGTTGTGGATGCGGAATATCTTGTCAACCTTGAGTGCCCATGAGAGGTACGCCTCGGCATCTTCTTCTCCCTTGAACTTTGGCATGGTGAACTTGAGCCTTCCGAACATGTTCTCTTCATCCTCCAAGGTTCTTCGGTGAGGACGGATGCCTTCATCTCTTGTGGCTTGAGGTGGGATAGGAAGTCTTGCACGACCAACCATAGCATTGGGTCGGCGTTGAAGTTGAACACTAGCTTCACTTGGTTCACGGTGATGTTGTTGAAGATCTTGTCGAGGATGTTGACGAGGCTCATTGTTGGCCCCCTCATCTTGATCATGTGGTGGATCTCCTCTTCCACGTTGATCATGGCGAGGATGGCGCCGGAGGTCTCGTCGGGGTTGATCTTGAGGACCTTGGTCTTGGGGTTGCCCGTCACGCCCATGGTGGGCATGGCGATCCGCTTGGTGACGATCTTGTTGAAGGACTTGGTCTTGTGGAGGACGCTCATGTGGGCGAGCATGGCGATGGATTTCTCCGCGCCTAGAGTTGGAGCGAGAGTCTTCATGACGAGCTTGTGGGCGATGAGGTCGATGATGGTCTTCATGCCTTGAGGACGAGCTTGAGGACGAAAGTCCACCATGAGAGTAGTAATCTTGTGGCGAGCTTGAGGATGATGAAGTAGAGCGGTGTCGACGACGACCCAAGTTGGTGATGGCGCGCTCGAGGCTATCCATGCGCCGCTCCATGTTGGCATCATTGGCCGCCATTTGGCCATTCAAGTTGTACGTAGCTTCACTAAGAAGAGCCAAGTTTTGGTTCACGGCGGAGAAGTTGTGAGCCACCTCATCGTATTGCTCATCGATGCGCGTCTCGAAAAGGGTGAGTTGCTCCTTGAACTCTTGTCGTTGCGTCCATAGGTTGTGTTGAGTAGCCAACCTCTCGGTGTTGAGGAGGATCTCTTCATCCCTTGTGGTATCTCCATTCCTATCCATGATGGAAAGACAAGAACTATGTTGTGTATGTTAGTGGAAGGAGACTACCTTGCACTCTTACCAAGGTAAGATAGTATTGAGGCAATCCACAAAGCCGAAAGCAAGATCAAGTGTATCGGGAACACACGCAAAACCACACGCAAAAGCTAGCAAATATGGTGTTAGGCGAGTGTTGTGGAAAGCCAAAAGACAAATCGAAGATCAAGTATGTTGTTAAAAGTGGGTGAGGTCCAAAAATCCAAATGTCAGTGTGAAGATCACTATAAACACGGAAAGTTGTGGAACACACACACGAGATAAACGGGGTTAGTGCGACCAAAAGTGAGCGGAAAAGTGTATGTATAAGTGCTCGGTGTCACACAAACACAAGGAGAGCCAAAGCTTCGGTTGCAAAGGAAGAGACAACAAGATTCACACGCGGCCTCTCTTCTCGTATCTCTCTTTTGCTTAAAAGCTTTTTCTCTTTTGTATATGGTGGCACTTGCACTCGTTTGTATCTTTGGTGGCACTTGGACACTTTTGTATGTATGGATGTATGGATGTATGGATGTATGGATGTATGGTGCTACTCGCACTCTTTTTGTGTTTTTGGGGCTTTTTCACGCACTATGTTAGCGTTAGCCTCGCTTTTGCTATCTTGCCACACGAGTGTTTGCTTGGATGCCTTACTCAACACGACACACACACCTCACAATGCGGGGCCACGTGCAATGTCTCGCAACACTAGACAAGCAATGCTCGATGGGATAGATCGCAAAAGGAAGAGGGGTTACAAGGTGAAAGCTGCAAGTTATACCTGCGATGGTGGTGGTGGTGGTGGTGGTGGAGATCGCCGAAAGTCGAGCTCGAAGGAGGGCACGAAGATGCGCCCGGTCTGGGGCCCGGTTGGACCGGATCCTGGACCGGCCTGTCCGGTTGCCGTCCGGTCGACCGGGTTCTGGGCTGGCTCGGCCGGTCGTGGATCCGGTTGACCGGGTTCGCAACCGGGTTTCACGATCTGGAGCTTTCTCTCTCCTGTTCTTCCCCAAACCAAAACCAAAAGAGCAAATCGACGGGAAAACGATGGAATTCGAGGCTCAAAGTTGGGGAAATAGTAGATCAAGCACAACAACACCAGATCCACGGACCAAAACCACTCAAAACGCAACCAAATCACAGATCGGTCAAGAGGCAATTTGGGGCTATTTTTGGGGATTTTTGGAAAATTTTCTAGAAACGAAATCGGGTGGGTGGAGGGTCAAATCCGCGGTAACCAAGAGCTGCTGATACCATATGATGAGGTCTAAGACCCCGTGTGTGGTCCGATCTCGCGGATTGACTTCGAAACCAAGGGGAGAGATGGGAGAACGCGAGGAACACGAAGAACACGACGAACACGAGGAACTCCGAGACTCACGCACGCACACCAACCCGATACACCCGATGCTTACCTCCGTGGCTCGATGGACCACGCCAATAGAATCTCCGAGGAAGAGGCCATGGCAGAATTCCCGGAGAGAGATTGGGGTTGGAGAGGAAGAGCTTGGTGAGGGAGAGAGAGTAACTTGTACTAGAATCTCACTCAACAAGATCAAAGTCAACAACCAAGGTGCCTTGATTACAGAGGGATGATACCCAAGGGAGACTAAGCTCAAAGGTAGGTTTGAGTTCAAAACAAGTCTGAAGAGCTAAGGAGGGGTCCAGGCTACTTATATAGGCACACATGGCCAGCAAGGGTGAACAGGTACGCGAAAGGATAAGTTAAGGCAGTTTGGTGGGTCATTCCCGTCAGATCCGGTTTGGGTCCGGTCTGACCGGGCCTGTGACCGGGCTGTCCGGTCATGGGTCCGGTTGACCGGGCGCAAACCGGAAATCTGTGAAGAGTCCGGTCCTGGGTCCGGTCGTCGTCCGGTACGAGGGAGCTGCGCCGGTTTGCGCCCAGTTGACGGGCCTGTGACCGGGGCGTCCGGTTGTGGGTCCGGTCTGACCGGGTCCTGGACCGGCCAGCGTCCGTCTCTTCCTTGGAGCGCTTCGAGCGACGTCGGCTTCGGCTTCATGATCATCTCCATGTCCAGCTGCTTCTCTCCCTCCCTTGACCTTGGCTTGTCCTCCTCTCCGGGGTCTTGATGCGCCTTGTACCTAATGACACATAGCACGTCGGCATGAGGTAGCAATCCATCCAAAGGGGTACCAAGATCAAGGGTGGTGAGGAGCGAGTTCACCTCGTCATGTAGAGCTTTGACTCGGGCTCGTGTCATCGGTCCACTTGGGGGACTTGTTGGTCTTGGTGTAGCGACGTCGGTGAGCGGGGCTACATCACCCATCAGGCGCCGGATCTGATGCACATAATCAAGGAACAAAAAGGTGGCTTAATTAGCTAGATTCATGATTTGAAGACGTGATCTCATGGTTGTAAAGCAAAGAGCTAACCACTATGCTACTCCTTCGTATAGTGTTAAGAGGAGGGCGCACAGCCATATGAAGAAACCAGAGGAGGGCGCACAGCCATATGAAGAAACCACAGGCGGGATGGCAGCCATGGCGGAGCTCGCAGGTCGGAGATGAACTAGACGACTGGGAGCGAACCTGGACGAGTTAGAGGGCGTTGGAGGTGCGCCTGAACACGAGGAAGCCGGAGGTGTTCTCGGTTTGGCCGGAGGAGGACGAGGGTGGCTGGAATCGGCGCCGGAGTGTGGCGGCCAGAGCATGGAAACGGCGAAATTGCCAGCGATGTAGAGAGTCCCTGGTCGATTCCTTGGTTGCAGATGATGTGGACGACGAAGCGCATCTTCTGGTACCCTTGGATGGTCGCGGAGTGGTCTGTAGCGGCGGGACGACGGTGAGGTTGGTGCGGTGGTGGTTCTCTGTGTAGGGTTCTCTCAGAGAAGAAGTTAAGGATGGTGGGAGGTGGCGGCGCGATAGGAGGAAGGAGGCTAGGGTTTCTGAGACGTGTTGGAGGAAGGATTTAAGGGAGAGGGGGCATGCGAGTGCGGCGCCGTGGTAGTGGAGGACCACGGTGGGGAAAAAGGTGGAGCACGCAGCGGGCGTGAGGGGAGAAGACGACGGGAGGAGATATTTCTCCTGAAGGGGTATCGGGCTGGTGGAGGGCAAGGTGGACTGGGCCGGATCGGCCAGAGGGGAAGAAGGCTACCGGCTGGGCCTTCCTAGGCCTGGCCGGTTGGGAGGTCTGCTCCCTTTTTATTTTTATTTTAAAACTGTTTTGTTTTTGTTTGTTTGTTTCAAAACCATTTCTAAATAGATTTTAGTTGTGAAATTAAACAGAGAAAGGATGGATATAATTTGAAATAAAATAGGAGAGGAGTTTGAACAACAAAATAGGGTTTAATAGAAATAATTTTGAGATTCATAAATATGCATGATGACATGATGATGCACAAAGGAAAAAACAACAAACAATTCTATTAGGGGTGCTACCCTGGGTTGTTACAGTTAGCTTATGTACTCTCTCAATTTTTCTGATTAGATCAATGTTGTAGCATGTCTCTATTGATTAGTACAAGCTTTGTTGCCGCTAAACTCCACCATATAGCCGGGCAATGTTTATACCGTCCACCAGCGAGCACAGCTGGTCTTGTCTCGCAAGTACGTGCTATTGGTACTTACCCTCGCCTTTCTTTCTCTTTTGTCTCTCCTCTTCCTTTTATCAGCAACCCTTGGCCCGACTTTTGCAGGTTTAAGATGACGACGTTAGCAAGGTTACCCTTTCGGCTTGGCGTGGGCAGGGTTATGGACACCACTGGTTATCTTCAGGACTCTTAGGTCTATTTGTATCTTGTCCGTACTCAGACGTATTCGATCTTCTGTATAACTTGGGTCTTTGTGTTATAAATTTGTATTGTTCACTCTTTGGAGTAGTTGTTGTAATATATGTTTTCTTGTGGGATATATTGTAAACATGTTGTAATGTTACTGCTCGTGGTAATCCTCCTGCATCACGTGTGTGATTCGTCGCGCACGTCGTGTAGAGGGCGTCTCAGAATCGATATCGTGCGGATTTTCGCTGCGAAGAAACAAAACTCGGCGTGTTCAATCGTCCTCCTCATCCCTGTCGATGTGGTAGTGCCAGCGGCAGCGAGTGTCGTCGAACACCTTGACGCTCATATTCGTGTCGCTAAGGTAGGAGAATGTGAGCATGAAGCCGGCTTCGAGGTCGTGGTAGCGCGCGAACTTCTCTCAGCCGGTGTGGAGGTACATCTTGCCGCTCCCGTCGAAGAGCACGTCCACCAGCCATCGGCAACAGTCGCAGTCAGCCTCCCGCAGATGCAGCGCGGCAGGCTCGTTGCTGGTGAAAAAGTCGGCGAACTTGTTCAGCAACCTCCGGATGCCGAGTGGGTCGCCCTTGAGGACGACGATGAACTCGAACATCACTTGGTCCTCCTCCTGCAGGTCCAACGATGAAGATGACGACGTCGCAGGCGCCAACGACCGTACAGCTCTGACGCGGCCACGACCACGACCACGGTCGCAACCTCGGCCTCGGCCTTTACCAGCCATGGCGTCGACTCTTGAGATGGTGGCCGCTAGGGTTGGGGAGAGAGACACTAAGGTTTTTGTGTGTGAGGGACGATGCGAGAGCGTCCTTTTTATAGGTCGGAGGGAGGCGGGGGAGCGATGGCGCTCATTAACGCCAGCACGCAGAGCTAGGCGTGATGAGACACTTCATTGCACCTCTGCGGAAACTACACCGTCGTTGCGCGCCAATAACTTCCATCGCGAGGCAGGCAATGGTTAGGTTCAACATGAATGTGCTGCTGATGCGTCGGGCCCGTGTCTCCTCGCCTCGTTTTTCGTTGTGTCTAGCGTGCCCGGAGCGTCCCCTGTGTAATGGGGACGAGCTCGGGGCGCCGGACACCATATTGGGCCACACCGGACAGAAGGAGGCTTTGGGGCGCGCAGCTGGGACGAAATTTTGTTCGGCGCACCTTAAATCCCTATGGGGGCCGCTTTTGGGGACGCGACTCGAGATGCTCTTAGGGCATGTCCAACGCGGCGACCCAAACCGGATGCTTTGGCCCGTCCAGATGGGGTCGTTTGGGTGGCCGCGCGGACACGCGGACCTGGCCGACGGTCCGTTTGGATTGCGCAGTGCGCCCAACGCACGGACGCACCGCAAAAGTCAAAGACACCAAAAAAAAGAAAAAATGAAAACAATTAAACCTAAAACATAGTTTGTTAAACATATGCCCTATTTTGGGAAAATTTATACATATGTCTTATTTTGGGAAAATATAAACTACAAAAGAAAGCCCTCTATATGGGCTTTAAACTAAAATATATATAAAACCCTAGCCTAGGGTTTGAGGAGGACGAGGTGGTCACCGGTGTGCCGCCTAGTCCCTATGGACCTCATCGTCGTGGGCGTCCATGACGTCTGATGACACACAAGTATAGGGGGTGTATCGTAGTATTTTTGATAAATAAGAGTGTCGAACCCAACGAGGAGCAGAAGGGGTTGACAAGAAGTTTCGATGAAGGATTCACTGTAAATGCTCACAGACAAGTATTCAGGGGGTTTTGATGTAACAGATGAATAAAGTACGAGTAAGTAAAATGGGAGAGATATAATTGCAGCGAGTGGCCCAATCCTTTTTAGCACAAAGGACAAGCCGGTTTGTTTACTTATAATGACCAAACGTTCTTGAGGACACACGGAAATTTAGTCTAGTGCTTTCGCTTCATATAGCTGATTAATCTTCACTGTTTTGATAAGTGTTGTGTGGGTGAACCTATGCTAATGCACCGCCCTTCCTAGGACTAATACATACTTGTGATTATACCCCTTGCAAGCATCCGCAACTACAAGAAAGTAATTAAGATAAATCTAACCACAGCCTTAAACTCTGAGATCCTGCTATCCCTCCTGCATCGATATACCAACGGGGGTTTAGGTTTCTGTCACTCCGGCAACCCCGCAATTGGCAAACGAGTACAATATGTATTCCCCTAGGCCCATAAAGGTGAAGTATCATGTAGTCGACGTTCACATGACACCACTAGAAGAATAACACCACAACTTAAATATCATAACATTGAATATTACTGAACCATAATTCACTACTAACATTTAGACTTCACCCATGTTCTCAAGAACTAAACGAACTACTCACGAGACATCATATGGAACATGATCAGAGGTGATATGATGATGAATAACAATGTGAACATAAACCTTGGTTCAATGGTTTCACTCAATAGCATCAATAACAAGTAGAAATCAATACCGGGAGAGTTTCCCCTATCAAAAAATCAAGATCCAACCCTAATTGTTACAGCGGTGACGAGGTGCAGCGGTGGAGACGGCAGTGATGATGATGGAGATGATGGTGATGATGATGGAGATGATGTCCAGCTCGATGACGGTGACGATGGCGTCGATTTCCCCCTCCGGGAGGGAATTTCCCCGGCAGATTTCAGCCTGCCGGAGAGCTCTTTTCTCTCTGGTGTTTTCCGCCCCGTAGAGGCGGCTGTGACTCTTCGCGACTATCCCCTCGAGCTTAGGTTTTCGGGACGAAGAAGTACGCGAAGGAGAGGAGGCCAGAGGGGGCTGTGGGCCCCCTCCCCACATGGCGGCGCGGCTAGGCCAGGGCCCGCGCCGGCCTATGGGGGGCCCATGGCGGCCCTCCTCGGCTCCTCCTTTTGGCTACCTTCGTCTTCTGGAAAAATAGGATTTTCAGTATAATTTCCGTCAATTGTTGATCTTCCGAAATATTGCATTCTGACGGCGCTTTTTCCAGCAGAATCCTGACTCCAGTGCGTGATTCTCCAATATCCATGAAACATGCAAAATAGATGAAATAACATAAGTATCACCTCTAAATATGAAATACATCAATGAATAACAGTAAATTATGATATAAAATAGTGATGCAAAATGGACGTATCAACTCCCCCAAGCTTAGACTTCGCTTGTCCCCAAGCGAAACTGAACTCGGTAAACAGGACCACATGTTTATGGAGTGAAGAGTCGATAAACCAAATACGGACAAGAAGCATCATATTAATTCACACAAGACATTCTAGTGAACAACTTCCTCATATAATTCAACTTGAAACAAGTAGAAGGTAATCACAAATAAAGGTGCATAAGAAATCATAATTGGTGATGGCAAACTTCGTTCTTGGTCAGAGAACAATTAACAGATTGTACTTATCTATCGAGCAGCGCTCTTATGTTAAAGTTTATATGGCACAACTTGCATACTCAATCATAATAATCTCCTCATAATCATTGATAACTTTCAAAGCTATATTCATTCAGATAAAACTTGTACTAAACAAGGAAGAGTAAAAGGCATGATTAAGCAGATCACAATATAAATGATTTGATCACAACAACTCAAATGCTTGCTTAAGATGGAGGGAAATAGGTTTACTGACTCAACATAAAGTAAAAGACAGGCCCTTCGCAGAGGGAAGCAGGGATTAAATCATGTGCTAGAGCTTTTTCAGTTTTGAAATCATATAAAGAGAATAAAAGTAAAATTTTGAGAGGTGTTTGTTGTTGTCACCGACTGGTAGCGGGTACTCTAACCCCCTTGCCAGACAAACTCTCGAAGAGCGGCTCCCATAAAATTTATTTTTGGCTGACACTCCTTCCAACCTTTGCTTTCACAAACCATGGCTAACCGAATCCTCGGGTGCCTTCCAATCATTCTCATACCATGAAGGAGTGTCTTTTTATTTTAGTTTTATTTAGATGACACTCCTCCCCACCTTTGCTTTCTCAAGCCACGGCTAACCGAATCCTCGGGTGCCTTCCAACAATCACATACCATGGAGGAGTGTCTATTTGTAAAATTATGAAGGTTAATTAATTGGGGCTGGGCACCCCATTGCCAGCTCTTTATGCAAAATTATTGGATAAGTGGATGAAGCCACTAGTCCATTGGTGAAAGTTGCCCAACAAGATTGAAAGATAAAACACCACATACTTCCTCATGAGCTATAAAACATTGACACAATAAGAGATGATAAATTTTGAATTGTTTAAAGGTAGCACACGAAGTATTTACTTGGAATGGTAGGAAATACCATGTAGTAGGTAGTTATGGTGGACACTGATGGCATAGGTTTGGGTTAAGGTTTGGATGCACGAGAAGCATTCCCTCTCAGTACAGATTTTTGGCTAGCAAGGTTGATTAGCAAGCATAAGAGTTGAGGGAAACATACAAATATACATGTGATAGAAACAATCATGCATCTTCCTTGTAAGCACAAACAATTTTAACTTCAGAATAATAAGCTAAGAGCTAACAAGAAAGAAAGACCATGAAACAACTACATGTATTTCTCTTTTCTACTTAAACTCAAAGTGTTGTTGCTATTGACCAATGCTAAGTTTGCCAAAACCAAATAGATTTACTCAATGCTCCCAAAGTGATACCAATACTAACAACAAGATCAATCATATAATAGAGATTGCAAACTAAAATAAGATGTGCAATATGTAAATGATAAGACTTCTCATTAATATTCCATAACGATAACTCACACCAAGGGATACATAGACAACCAACTAAAGGAGAGATACTTCCACACTGCAAACCATCTTATATGATAACTTCCCTACTCATGATATGACACTACTTGATAGTAAAAAGTAAAAGATAGTGATGATGTGATACCGCGGAACTCCCCCAAGCTTGGAACAAACCAAGGGGATGCCAATACCGATGATGAATTACTCCTTCGGCGGTGGTGGTGATGAATTCTTGACAAGCTTCTCAACAAGCTCCTGAAGCTCATCAATCTTGTACATGAGGTTGCACATCATCTCCGAATTGTGCTCGACGCGGTTAAGAAGTATGTCCGACGGCGAGTCCCAACTCTTAGAGTTGTTTCTCCACTCTTCAGCTTCAGGCTTCATCCTTCCTGCAGTGTTAGAACGATCTATATCCCAATTGCTAGGTACTACTGCATTGGGAGTCCTTTCAATTTGACTATTGTAAATTAGATTGCGGAAGGGGTTGTAGGTGCCTGGAGGAGATGTCTTTGGAGCTAAGTAGTGACGGGGAACCTTTCCTCCGGTGCGAATTCTCGCGCTCTTCTTGGTAATGAAAGGGTTCTCCACCACCTCGATGCTTGCGATGGTAGCACGCGGGTATGCACGTGAGTCTTCCTCCACTTCTTCTTCATCTTCTTCCTTGACGCTCTCGTCCACCTCTTTCCACTCGGGATCTTGAATATCTTCATCCGAAAGCCCCTTGCCCTTGTTGTTGGAGACCATGGTGCTTCTAGATCAAAGACAGATCCTGACAGAAAACAGCTCGAAACAAAACACGTCGAGAAAACGATATACGGACCTCCAGGGGTCCGGGGGATTATATAGCAGGAATTTTTACGACAAAAGGAAAGTACCAGGTCGAACCAGAGTCGGAGAGGAGCAACGAGGGACCCACCTCATAGGGAGGCGCGGCCAGGCTGGGGCCCACGCCGGCCTATGAGGGCACGCCCTCGTGCATCTCCTCCATTCCGTTTCGATCTCGTAATTTTTCATATTTTCCAAAAACAGCAAAAACATTGTTCGGAAAGTAAAACGCGAACTTTTTATTACCATTACTGTTAACTATTCAAAGTCGAACTCTGTCGGACTGTCAATTTGACCTTTGATGAAAGCTTCCGGAATTACCACTCGAATAACATCAACATCTTCATTATAAGAATCTCCAGGGATATAATGCTTGAGTCTTTGTCCATTCACCACTTGTGTGGCATACTTGGAGAGAACTAATTTTAATCGCCCCTGAACAATACACCTCCACAACGACATATGGTCCTTCCCATTTTGAGAGTAACTTCCCTGCAAAGAATCTGAGACGAGACCGATACAATAGGACTTTATCCCCAACATTAAATTCTCTTTTGAATTCTTCTATCATGCCATTTCTTAACTTTCTCTTTAAAGAGTTTAGCATTTTCATAAGCTTCACTTCTCCATTCATCTAGAGAACTCAATTGTAGCAACCTCTTCTTACCGGCAAGTTTAGGATCTTTATTTAGTTCTCTTACAGCCCAATAAGCTTTGTGCTCTAGTTCTAAAGGTAAATGACAAGCTTTTCCATAAACCATTTTATAAGGTGACATACCCATGGGATTTTTATAAGCTGTTCTATAAGCCCATAGTGCTTCCTTCAATTTACTAGCCCAATTCTTTCTAGATTTATTAACAGTCTTTTGCAAGATAGATTTAATCTCTCTATTTGATAATTCTAGTTGCCCACTAGTTTGAGGATGATAAGCAGAAGCAATCCTATGAATAATACCATATTTAGCAAGAGTTTTCTAAAACCACCATGAATAAAATGAGAACCTCCATCAGTCATAAGATATCTAGGAACTCCAAATCTAGGAAAAATAATATCTAAAAGCATTCTTAGAGAGGTCTCACCATTAGCACTTTTTGTGGGTATGGCTTCCACCCATTTAGTAACATAATCAACAACAACAAGTATATGAGTGTTACCTTCTGAAGAGGGGAAAGGTCCCATGAAGTCAAATCCCCAACAATCGAATGGTTCAATCACAAGAGTATAGTTCATAGGCATTTCATTGTGTCTGGAGATATTACCAACCCTTTGACATTCATCACAAGATAAAATAAACCTTCTTGCATCTTTGAAGAGAGTTGGCCAATAAAAACCTGATTGTAGAACCTTTTGCGCGGTTCTATCTCCGGCGTGATGTCCTCCATAAGCACTACCATGACACTTACTCAATATCTCTTGTTGTTCATATTCGGGAACACAGCTTCACAGAATACCATCCACTCCTTCTTTATATAAGTGTGGGTCATCCCAAAAGTAATGCCTCAAGTCATAAAAAAATTTCCTCCTTTGCTGAGCTGAAAAGGTTGGAGGCAAGTACTTGGAAACAATAAAGTTAGCATAATATAGGGTTGCACTATTTTGAAACCAGTGCTCAGAATATTATTCTGAGCATCACCTGTCCCTATAGAGACGCGAATCAGAGAAACCCACCGAACCGGTTCGAAAAAAAATAGTACTGCCCCACCCTCACAGTCTCCTCTTCCTCCCGAAATCCCCTCCCCAAAGATGATGGGCACTCCTCCCGCCGGCCAACCCCGCCGCCTCCCGGCCACACCATCCTCCGCCGCTTCTTTCCCCGAGGGCCGCCGGTCCCTTCCCCGAGCGCCGTCGCCCCTCCCCACGCGCACGGCTTCTTCCCCTGAGCGCCGCCGGCCCCTTCCCCCGAGCACCGCCGCCCGTCCCCACGTGCACGACTTCTTCCCCCGAGCATCGCCGCCCCTCCCTCGCGCGCCGCTCTGCAGCGGCCATCGATCTCGCGCTGCCGCCCCTACGCACGCGCCTCTGCCCCATGCCGTCCCCGACCTGCGCCGCCTGAATCGCTGCGACGCGCTGCCGCATGAATACATGTGGGCTGTCGTCGGCCGGAGCCCCCCACGGGACTGCTCGACTCCCTTCCGCGCCGACATCGGAAGCCCCGCAGCGGCGCAGCCCAAAGCCTGCTCCCACGCCGGCGGCTGAAGCCCCACCACGGCGCTGCTTGAAGACCCACCGCGCCGGTGGCTGAGGCCCCCCATCTGGTTCAAAGGTGTCCTGCAATGGCGACCGAAGCCCCCGGCGGCGCTGGCGTACGGCTCCCCGCGATGGCCACCGAGGCCCCCACCCGCGCTCCGCTAGCGGACTGACCTCGTCGTCGTCTCTGCACTTGCTGGCTGCTCTCTCGTGCGCGATGCTACTGTTGCTTCTACAGAAATTATTCGGTCATTTCCTAGCTTGATGCTTGTACAGAAGTTATTCATCAGTGCAGGCAGCACAGGTGTTTCTCAATGGCAGTGCATGTGTTTTTCACCGGGCAGTACAAGCAAGAAAAAACCGAGAAAAAAAGGAACGGATGAGAAGTGAACATATTTTTTACTTCTATAAAGTTCGTTGCATAATTTAGGGATTTGCATGTGAGAGCTCTTAAATTTCTTTGATGGAACTAATACACATACATTTTGAGGGTACTACGCTTTATATGACTTCGGCAGTACAATCTGGTGGTTAGGTATAGTACCTGGACGTAGATAAGATTTCATCTTCACATGCACAGATGTTTTGGCCTTTTGAGAGAAAAGCAAGGAGCAGTTTTGATTAAAGCTTCCACGTTTATATAGTTACTTACGCGTTTGATGCAGAAAGTTCAATTACTAAAAAAGTACAACAATTGGGTTAGATAAGTACAATTGTCCGTCCCAAGAAGTACAACTATACATCGTGGGAAATACACGGGAAGTACAAATTATTCATTGCGGGAAATACCCATGCTCCTGTGATGTCCAGCCCCAGTCCCCGCTTCCAGCACCTACAACGTCTCACCGGGAAAGCAGCTGTCGGCCTAGCTCCCGGCTACTTCGAGACCCCGCCTCAAATCCCGCCTCCAGCATCCATAGCTGTGCGCCGCTCCTCCGCCACTGGCCACTCAACACCATCCCCAGCAGGTCTGGGTGTGACCGCATCGGGGGGATTTGGGGCCCCGATGAGAACGTTTATGATTCCAACCTTAATGGGTAGGTAGTTCAACCTTGGCAGGCACGCATGACAACCTTGCAGGTGGGCAATTCAACCTTGACGAGCACGCATGTCAACCTTGAAGGGAAGTTCAAGCATTGTAGTCCCGACATTAATTGCGTTGAAGTACATTGAATCCATTTAAGGAAGTCTAGAAAAATAAACTTTTTTGTCGAGAAGTCCAAATGGTCGCATTAGAAAGTGTACATTGTTGGGACGGGGAGTAAAGAAAATAAAATATATTGAGTATGTGCTGAATGTGTTAGTTCTTGTGCTGAACCTGTTTGGATCGATTCGCTCCCACTGTCTTGATCTCAATTCTGGTGATTCTTGCTAAACAGTACACTTACCGCAGACCAGCAGTAAATTTAGCTTGTAATAGTAGTGATTCTTTTATTTCCGAGATGACATTGTTCTTCATAGACTAAAAGAATATGAAGTTAAAAGTTGTGGATGTTTTTTCTTTCCCCTATTTCAAATTCTCTTGGATGATTTGACATAAACAACGCGCATCTAGAGAAGTACATAAACAAATTTTGTTTCATATGTTTCAAAATTCTAGATGATAAGAAAGCAATCGTATTTTGGGCGAGAAGTACAAATCATCCTTCTTTCAACAGTACAAGCACGAATTTAGGTGAAGTGCAGGGCGACAAGCTATCGTCCGATGGGCGACTATTTGCTCAAAAACCTCTGCCTTTCTCGCGTGGCGCTGCTGCTTCCTGTCTACGTGAACGCATGTTGCTGATGCGGCATCTACATAAGCAGTGCTGCCTCCCTCTCAAGCATTATTCCTCTGATTTGTTTCTCTCTAACCATGCTTATATAGATGCTCTCTCTCTCTCTCTCTCTCGGTGTGCATGTTGCACTGGTGCAGCTGTCGTTGCTCCGCTGCTACTATATTCCCTTACTCATGCTTTATTCTGTTGAAAAAATGATGAATGTGATCTTTTGTTCGTAAATTATATCCGCAACTGAATTGACAAAAATAAACAAATAAAAATATGTGATTGTGAATTTGAAAAAAAAGCAAGCTGAAAAATTAAAATACTTGATTAAAAATTTGGTTCCGGTAAGTACATATAAGTAATGTTGGAAGTACCCAACTTACCGAGGAGGGTCGAAAAAAATCATCCGAAAAACAATTATCTTGTAGGATGTACAAGTAGTAGCAATCAGTACAACGATTCTGTCGCGTGACATGCAGGACAAATTCTAGGAAGTAAATGTATCCAAAATAATAAAAAGTAACAAATAAAACTTTCATCCATATGAAGTACAAAAAATTAACCATACGGAGTATGAAGAAACATATGAAATGTAAGGAAAAATAATAAAATTGTATACCAAAAATATTAAATTCATCCATACGGAATTATAATAAAATCATATGTAAAAGAAGTATCTGTTAGGAAGTACATACAAGAACGATGGCAATTACAAGAGTTTACTCCCGGAAAGTACATACAATACCAACGAGAATTACATGGGTTAATCATTTCTATAATATTTTGAAAATCCAAATCTACAAAAAACCGCGAGGAAGTTCAAATATTTGATGAAGAGAAGTAAAACCATTCGACATGAGTAGTACATCCACTTAATATAGGTAGTACAAGAAACCGAGTAAAAAACCAAATGTAGAAAAAACAAAATATTCTCGTCATCCGCGAGGAAGTACAAGCAGCGATCCTGAGAAGTAGAACCATTCGACAAGAGAAGTACACCCACTATATATAGTAAATACAAGAAAACTAATTAAAAACCAAATGTAGAAAAAAAAATCTCATCATTCGGGAGGAAGTACAAGCAGCGATTCCGAGAAGTTCAAGCGAAGACTACATGAAGTATATGCAGTACAGGAGTACAAAATATCCAAAGAAAATCCCCCAAATAATTTCACATAGAAATGTTGGGAAGTCCAAAGGTTAAGATCCAGGAAGTGCAAAATCTCTTAAATAGAGTATAGGGACAATCTAAAATTATCATTCCGAAACACACATGTTTAGTTTTAGTAAAACACACTAGTATCAAAGCATTTCTGGGAAGTACAACCATGAAGCCATGAAGTAGAAGGACATGTCGCGTGAAGTTCAGATGCGCGTGGTTGTGCTGAGCATTTTGTGTGGCCGTTGACCTCAAATGGACACTATACGAGAAAACTATAGTTGTTTTACTGAACACTTTCGTGAAACAACGCCAAGAAGTGCAACCATTTGACATAGGCAGTACACCCACTTAATGTAGGAAGTACAAGAAAACCGACAAAATCCACATGTAGAAAAAACAAAATAATACCACCACCCGCGAGGAAGTTCAAATACTTGAGTACGATAAGTACAACTATTCTAAATAAGCAGTACACCCACTTAATACAGGAAGTACGAAAAAACAAACAAAATCTAAATGTAGAAAAAACAAAATAATACCACCACCAACAAGGAAGTTCAAACACTTGTTTACGAGAAGTATAACCATTCGACATAAGAAGTACACCACTTAATATAGGAAGTACAAGAAACCGACAAAATCCTAATGCACAAAAAATAAAAAATAAAAATCCTCATCCGCGGGAAGTACAATCTGTGATTCCGAGAAGTACAAGCGGCGACTGCAGGAAGTACAAGCGGTAACTACGGGAAGTAGACAGTGTTAAGATAAAATTTATTAGTTTTTCTGAACAGCTTCGTGAAACAGCATCAAGAAGTACAACCGCATTGCCCGAGCAGTACAAGCTCATGTCGGCGGAAGTTCAATGCTCTGTTTTTTGCGACGCGGAAATCTATTGTGAAAATCTCATTGTTTTGTTCACTAACCAACTCAACCATTGCCACCCAAAGCTTTATATGATAGAGTATGAGTCTAATTTCATTACCTACAACATTTCACAACAAATAAATGGATCTAATCCATCGAATTCGAGTCATTATCTCGCAAAGTATACCGAAAACATGATTTCAAAACTTCTAAAATTACTTTTAAACCGTTTGGATTTGGCAAAAATGGTAGATACGAAAAAGATGTGCCCTTTCCACACCTTTCCAACCGTATATCATTTGCATTGTTTCAATATACCGGATGGAAATCGCGGGCAAAAGCATTCGGTGCCCGTCACATAAAATGGGCGGACAGTAATTCAAGTTGTTCTTTTAAACTGTAAGGAATCAGAGAAAACAATTGGAATAAGAAAGTTGCGCCTAGTTCATAGCTTTCCAACGCCATATTATTTGCATCATTCCGACAAACGGTTGAAACAAATCATCCAAATTACCTTCCGCTCGTTTTTAAGTACGTCCGAATTTCGGTATTTTCAAAATTGTTCAAAAACTGTGAGGATTTTGAAAAAACGTAAAACATGAAAAAGTTGCGCAATTTCATTATCTATCCAACGGTATATCATTTGTACATTTCCGATAAGCGATTCGAAAATCAAGCTAAAAGTTCGTTTTCTAGCCATATGGAAGCATTTTCGTATTTTTAAAATTAAATTTAAATCGTGCTGAATCTGTGAAAGTTGTGAACATGAAAAAGTTGCGGTTTTTCATTATCTATCCAACGGTATATCATTTGCACATTTCCTCCAAATGGTTAAAAAAATCGTAGTGTAATCAGTAGCTCTTAAGAAAATGGGAAGTTCAAGTAAGTTCCGACAAAAAGGTCAACCATCTTATCCAGGAAGTTCAACCTTGTGTCCAGGAAAGTACAAGTCAGTGCTCAGAATATTATTCTGCAAACGGTTGCAGAATAGTGCTGGTATATATATATATATATATAGGGTCGCACTATTTTGCAACCTGTGCTCAGAATATTATTCTGAGCACCACCCGCGTCTTATAAGGCCCGATCCGGCCAGAAACATGCCGAAAATAACTCCTGGCGAAAAGACACCACGCACCCACACCTTCTTCCCGCATCCACCCACGACGCCTGCCCAACCGCACGCTGCCGGCGACCACGCGCGCTGCCGCCCCTTCCCCCGCGCGCCGCAGGACCCTTCCCCTGAGCGCCTCCGTCTCCTTCCCCCGAGCGCCGCCGGCCCCTCCTCCCGTGCGCCGCCGGCCCCTTCTCACGCGCGCCGCGCCGCCGGTGACCACGCGCGCTGCCGCCCTTCCCCCGCGCGCTACAGGACCCTTCCCTCGAGCGGCGCCGTCTCCTTCCCCCGATTACCGCCGGCCCCTGCTCCCGTGTGCCGCCGACCCCTTCTCACGAGCGCCGCCGGCCTTTTGCGTCGTCGGCGACCACGTGCACTGGCGCCCCTTCCCCCGCGTGACCTTCATCGGTGCTCCACGCGAGCTTCGACCTTATGCTTCGACGCCCCGCTCCCCCACTGCCAAATCGAACGGGAAAGCCTCTGATTGAAGGAGGGAGAGGGCAGTGCATCTGGAGCTACGCCCTCGTCGCCGCTCTGCCAGCAGACACCGACGCCGCACTCCATGTCGTCGCAGGTGCGCCTCCGCAGCACCCTTCTGCCGGCGGGATCCACTGGTGCTCCATAGCCAGGTTTCCGGATGCCGCAACTAGTCTCCAGTCCCCTGCGCCGTGGAGGATCGCCGCTGCCGCTGTGAAGCCACCGCCAATTCCTCTCTGAATTCGTTCCTCAGCTGGAAGCTACCATGTTACGTAGTTTCTTTGCAAAGCCGCTGCAGTTGCAGTTTTATGGAAATAAGTTCAGGAACTTACTCCTTGGCAGAACAAGCACGGCATCGTTGCAGTACAAGTATGTTTCTTTGGCAAAAAAATGACACTTCCTGGTTCTCCAGCGACACCCAGTGGCTGTGATCTCCCGTTCGGCCCCTCTCTGGTAGCTAGCCGGCTGCTGATGCAGAGGAGCTCGGTCAGTGAACATCGTGTCCTGCAACAACAAGAAGCCAACCATGCTTTTCTTTCCTTTATTTTTTTTATAGTGTTATACTTCTGAGAATTGTCGATTTGGACTTCACAGGGCTCGACATGTAGCCGCCGCAGCCAGGCAATGGAAACAAGACATTGGTATATGCCGGCGAGGGAGCCGGAGGATGGCCTCTAGCTGTTGTAGCGCGGAGTCAGCATGCCGCTGCCCTGCGTAAAGGTTTGCTGAACCACAAGCTCCCTGTTACGCCAGTACGCATGAAGTTCCACTACCTGCTGCTATATCACGGAGTGAAAGCAAAAGCTTGTGCTTCTACTCGGATTGGCTAGGTTTGATTTGCTTGTTCAGATTGATTTGCTGATGTTGCAATATAGTTGTGTGCACATGAAAGCAGAGAAAAGATTGGGAGAGATATGCATAGCGATGTAGGGATATTATTTATGGGCCCATAGAGTGATCGAGTTTGGAGAAAATGATCAAGATGAAAGGCTAGCTTTCCTAGTGCTATCGTGCATTTGCTGGTATTTTGCTGAAACCAGCTGCTGTGTAACCAGGACTGAAAGAAAAGAAAAAGCCTAGATACGCAGGTTTGGGTCCACCTGAAAAAGAAAATTAGAGTTTCCATTGATTTTCTTAAGACTCCAGGAAAAAAAAGCAAGCTTAGGTAGGACCGATTTTTCCTGAAATTTTGCTGGAAGGCTCTTGTAAACAGCCCTCCTAGTGGTGCCATTTTTATGTGGATTTTCCTTTAATGTTCTTCATGATTGATTCGAGAAAGCACACTTGCAAATAAACTTAACCGGAAAACTTCATTTATATGTTATATTGCAAATTTTGTATCGGCCAGTAATATTTTTGGCAATACAACTACTTGTATTTAGGAGCCGAGAAGTTCAATTGACTAATATTGAAAAGTACAGGCTGATGGTGTCTGGAAGTACAAGTAAAACATTGAAGCTAATCATAACAATATTATGTGATGTATAGCTGGATTAAATATCAAAGAAGTGCATGCCATAAATTAAGGAAGTATAATAAAGATTTTCCAAGAAGTTACCCACCGGATAATGCTAAAAAAGTAAATAAAATGTCCGCTACGAAGTACACATAGAGACTTGCCAACGAGAGAAGTTATTTTTAGCTGATCGAATTTTCTTAGTCTTAGATGTGAAATAGACACATGCATGCCCACCGTGTTGCATTTTCCTTTTCCAATATCAAGCTACAACTTTGGAAAGTACGCTCGTTCAGCTAATGGCTCCCGGACATGGCATGCTTCAATTGTTTCGATCCACTGCATGATTTTCCTACTTTAATCTCTGTCTGTTTCTCCCGGTACAGATAGTTTCACGCTACAGGGCAGTGCAGCTGCCTATAAGCAGTAAGTACAACCCCGTTTATACAAGAAGTACAACTGTTCTTCTCATGGATAAATATAACGTTTGAAACTAGGAAGTGCAAAAGTTTACATACTGGAAGGTCGTCAATCAGTATCGGGCAGTACAAATGAAACAAAAGAAATCATGGGAAATTTATTAGAAGGAAAATTCTATGTAGAAGCGCCGCACATCGCTCTCTCGTGCAGTGGTGCGCAGAGATGCGTGTAACATACCGATGTCGTTTAGTCCCGCACCCAGAGCTTATCCGTATCCCCCACGACCATGCACTCCTAACCACACAATTCTCCTCGCTTTCTTCTATCTCTCTCAGACCGTCGTGGAGGACAACACTGATTGAGCGGGAGGTTGCGGAGCCCCACGCCGGGATGCTCAAGAGGAGGGACTGCCGCCCTACACACATATCTGTGAGGCGCCACACCGGGAGGCTCACGAAGAGCCGGTCGCCACCGCGAGCACAAATCGGCGAGGCACCGGGAGGTCGAGGAACACCACGCATGAGGCATGCAGGAGGAGGCCGCCACCGACGAGCAGGGAGCTGGAGGTGCTCCGCCAACGAGCAAGTGGGTGGGAGGCGCACCGCGAGCACATGGAGCTCCGTGCATAACCCGTAGCGAAATTCATATAGTTGACAATGAGAAGTACAACTCGACATGAGCAATACACCCACTTAATATAGGAAGTACAAGAAACCCGACAAAATTCAAATGTAGAAAAAACAAAATAATCCCGTCTTCTGCAAGGAAGTACGAGCAGTGATTCCGAGAAGTACATGCGGAGACAAAAGGAAGTACAAGCGGTAATTACATGAATTAAAAGTGTTCTAAGAAAATACTCACGCCGATGGCTCCTTGCGTTGATTTCTTGGTAGATGCATTTTCGGGTGTAGCCTAGGATTTATTTATTTGCTGAATTTTTTGGATACATTTTCTCTGTTAAAGTTTGATGCATTTGCACAAGTAAAAGAGTAAGACGCTAAATAAAAACTCGTTGCTCTTTTTGTTTTGTTGTATACTTGTATTGCCCGACACTGTAGAATTGTAGTGCTAGTAAAAAAATTTGTACTTTTCGTTTTGTCTCCCATCTGATTCATACCAAGAACGAGCTAGCTAGCTGCACAAAATCGATTATGTTCCGTGCTTCGGTAGCACATGTGTATTGAGAAAAGAAGTACGTGTAAAGAGAATTATAGAGGTACAATCAGTACATACATACATACTGCATCCCACGGTATTTTCCTTCTACGGCCTCTTGTGGCAGCACCGCTCCATTCTTGCTCGGAGGACGCGCGTGTACAGGCCGTACATACTTGTATTGCTTGTAGCGACGCACCTCGGTGCCTGGCTCACTGAGCCCTGCTCTTTTGCACTGGCCGACGCTACGACGCTGACTTATAGTTCATGTCTAGTGCTTCGACATTCAGATAGGTTCAGAACAAAAGTGTAGTTTTAGAAAGAAAAAAAATTAAAGCGAAGTAGACTGTTTAGAAGTACAAACGTGAATCCCAGCAGTGCATGTTTTCAATTTTGGAACTGCGCATATTCGACAATTATCTTTACTCAGGTGATACACTAATAAAACGATGGGAAGTTCATGCTCCTCGTTTTGTGAATTACTACACGCTAGTGCATTCCACCGATGGGATTGGGGAATTTATTTCCATTTTATTTTTCTAAATTTACTTTGTGGTGTTTCTAAAATCTAGATGATTAAGAAATCACTTGGGTTACCTCAAAAAAGAAGAAATCATTCGGGCAATGAAATTTCCGTTCCTAAGAAACAATTCTTCGTTGGGAATTACATGAAAAAAGGTACGTAGAAGTACAAGAAATAGTCATGGAGAAGTACAAGAACTTGCTACTAGAAAATCCAGAAAAGAAGAATTTTTTGTAAGTGTGTATCGTCATGTGAGATTTCTGGGAAGTACAACCACGAAGGCCAAGAAGTACAAGGACATGTCGCTGGAAGTTCAGATGCGCGTGGTTGTGCTGAGCATTTTGTGTGGCCTTTGACCTCAAACGGACACTATACGAGAAAATTATAGTTGTTTTACTGAACACTTTCGTGAAACAACGCTAAGAAGTACAACCATTTGACATAGGCAGTACACCCGCTTAATGTAGGAAGTACAAGAAAACCGACAAAATCCACATACAGAAAAAACAAAATAATACCACCACCCGCGAGGAAGTTCAAATACTTGAGTACGATAAGTACAACTATTCTACATAAGCAGTACACCCACTTAATACAGGAAGTACGAGAAAACCAACAGAATCTAAATATAGAAAAAACAAAATAATACCATCACCCACAAGGAAGTTCAAACACTTGTTTACGAGAAGTACAACCATTCGACATAAGTAGTACACCACTTAATATAGGAAGTACAAGAAAACCGACAAAATCTAAATGTAGAAAAAACAAAATAATTCCACACCCCATGAGGAAGCTCATATACTTGAATACAAGAAGTGCAACCATTCGACATAAGAAGTACACACACTTAATATAGGAGGTATAAGAAAACCGGCAAAATCCAAATGTCGGAAAAACAAAATGATTACATCATTCGCGAGGAAGTACAAGCGGTGATTTCGAGAAGTACAAGCATAGACTACATGAAGTACAAGTGGTAATTACAGGAACTACAAAGTGTCCAAAGAAAATACATGAATTATAGTTGTTTTACTGAACACTATCATGAAACCGCATCGAGAAGTATAACCGCATTTCCCGATAAGTACAAGTTCATGTCGTGGGAAGTTCAGTGCTCTGTTTTTACGGGGCGGAAATCTATTGTCCAAATCTCGTCGATTTGATCAACAACCACTTCAATCATTGTCACCAAAACCTTTATATGGTAGAGTATATGTCTAATTTCATTACCTACAACATTTTCCAACAAATAAATGGATCTAATCCATCAAATTAAAATCGTTATCCCACAAAATATACCGAAAACATGATATCAAAACTTCTAAAATTAGTTTTAAACCGTTCGGATTTGGAAAAAATGGTAGATACAAAAAATATACGCCATTTTGACACCTTTCCAACCGTATATCATTTCCATTGTTTAAACTAGACAACACCCCGCACGTTGCTGCGGAAATTATAAAAATAAATTTATTGATAATAAAAGCATATGAAAATTCACCTTGGGTAGGTACACACTTTCTGCAAAATAATGGGTACATAGAAAGTCTATTCATAAGGTGAGACAAACAAAAGAAGCATTGTGCCCTTCACCTATGGAGCTTAGTACAACAAAGAATCCATGAGAAACTCGAAAAAAAAGAACGCCACACTTGAGCAGACGAGGCATCCATGAGTTTCTTCGTAGGAATCTTACTATGTGAAAGCTAAAAAAGGGAAGAAAATCATAGCTGACTGCAAATTATTTTTGAGTATAAATCTGGTCGTCTGCTGAAGAAAAAGCATGGTTACCTTACACGCGGGCTTGTAGAATAACTTCAGAAAATATTAGTATAGAGAAGCTTCAGCACGTAAGTAGAATTTGAAGACAGTGTCTCGTGTAGAAGCGATGAATCTGTAGTTGTTAGTAACTGAATCCTGCTGCGATCTAACCAGCCAACAGATAGCGCATGTCAGTTTTCGTGAGCTTAAAACAACCGAAGAAGCAAATCAAATCTGCCAAAGTCTCCTCTCCATATCGATCCCTATAACTGGACAAAGCGCAAACCTTGTGGCAGTCCTGCACAGAGACTAATCAAGATCAGAAAGTCAATTAATACTTTAAATGTAGACAGGCTTGCTCGCCGCGTGCAAGCTGCTCAGGACCTTGCGCTGCTGGGTAAAGTAGAGATCTCATCAATTGCGGCGTGGGTCATGGATACGTTAGTCGCAGCTCGGTTCCTTGCGCTGCTGGGTAGATCTCTGCCATGACACCACCGTGGAGATGACATAGAGCTGAGGAGATGAAAATCTGTGGATGGAGGAGGGCAGATGAGCCGTTGATGCGTGGCGCCGTGGTGGGATATAGGCAAACCATTAAGAGACGCTGGCCGCTCGACTGCCATAATTATGATTGACCATTTCCTTTCCGTGGAATTGATTAGGAAAGGCAGCGCTCGCCTCTATGGCCTGGGTCGTTTCGTTTTGTTTCCATGAAACTGTGGCAAGGAAAGGCTGGTGGGGCGCAAGGCGAGGAGACACACGACGCGCGACCGAGTGGACAAAATAAATCGATGACATGGCTGCACCAGATACTAGGAAAATTAGGTAGTGGGGGCTTCCTATTTAGAGATAGAAGATATACTGCATGGAAATCGTGGGGAAATCATTCGGTGTCCGTCACATAAAACGGGCGAACAGTAATTCAAGATTTTCTCTTAAACTGTAAGAAATTAGAGAAAACAATTAGAATAAGAAAGTTGCGCCCAGTCCATAGCTTTCCAACGCCATATCATTTGCATCATTCCGACATACGGTTGAGACAAATCATCCAAATTACTGTCCGCTCGTTTTTTGAGTCCGTCCGAATTTTGGTATTTTTAAAATTGTTCAAAAACTGTGAAGATTTTGAAAAAACGTAAAACATGAAAAAGTTGCGCAATTTCTTTATCTATCCAACGGTATATCATTTGAACATTTTGGATAAGCGACTCGAAAATCATACTAAAAGTTCGTTTTCTGGCCATATAGAAGCGTTTTCGTATTTTCAAAATTAAATTTAAACCGTGCATAATCTGCGAAAGTTGTGAACATGAAAAAGTTGCGGTTTTTCATTATCTATCCAACGGTATATCATTTGCATAGTTCCGACAAATGGTTGAGAAACTCGAGTTATAATCAGTACATATGAAGAAAACGGGAAGTTCAGGTAAGTTCGACAGTAAGTTGAACCTTGTTATCCGGGAAGTACAACCTTGTGTTCAGAAAAGTACAAGTCGGTGCTCAGAATATTATTCTGCAACCGGTTGCAGAATAGTGCTGGTATATATATATATATATGACATATAAGAAGCTAGGCTACGTGCTTTGGTTTTCATTTTTTGATTTTTTTCTCAATATTTATGCCCATTTGAATCTTGGTCAAATCCTAGATTTGACCAAGATTTAAGCAAGTTTAAAACACATGAAAATGAAAAGGCAAGCATGGATCCTTCTTAGTCATTCTAATTAAAATGAAGCTTTTGGGGGGGTTCTTGAAATCTCAATGTTTGAAACCCAAAACCACTTCTCTTCATGCATGGTTGACTTCATAAGACAGAGTTTAGGGTTAGGGGTAGATACCTGATTTGTCGGGTTTGAATATGTCTACACATGCTTGTTTATCAACTTGAATGCTTACTATATGACATAAGAAGACTATGTGTGTGTTGGTCAAATCCTATGTTTGACAAAGATTAATTAAACAAGCATAAATCCTGAAATGAAAAGGTAAGCTTGTATCCTTCTTATTCACTCTTAAATTAAGCTTTTGGGAAGTTTTTGAAATTAGCATGTTTGAAACCCAAAACCACTTCTCTTCATGCTTGACTTCATAAGACATAGTTTAGGGTTAGGGGGTAGATACATGCTTTTTCTGTTTTGAATATGTCTAGACCCTGTTCATCAACTTGAATGCTTACTATATATATATATATGACATAAGAAGGCTATTTGCTTTGGTTTTCATTTTTTTATTTTTTTCTGAATGTTTATGCCCATTTGAATCTTGGTCAAGTCCTAGGTTTGACCAAGATTTAAGCTAGTTTAAACACATGAAAATGAAAAGGCAAGCCTGAATCCTTCTTAGTCATTCTAAAATGAAGCTTTTGGGGGGCTCTTGAAATCTCAATGTTTGAAACCCAAAACCACTTCTCTTCATGCTTGACTTCATAAGACAGAGTTAAGGGTTAGGGGTAGATACATGCTTTTTTCTATTTTGAATATGTCTAGACCTTGTTGATCAACTTGAATGCTTACTATATATGACATAAGAAGGCTATGTGCTCTGATTTTTCATTTTTCTGGGTTTTTTGAATTTTATGCCCATTTGAATCTTTGTCAAATACTAGCCAGGTTTGACCAAGATTTAAACAATTTTAAAACATGTAAATGAAAAGGCAAGCATGCATGGATCTTTTTAGTCACTCTAAAATGAAGCTTTTGGGAGGTTCTTGAAATTTCCATGTTTGAAACAAATAGGACTTCTCTTCATGCTAGATCGACTTCATAAGATCGACCGACTTTATGGTTAGAGGGTAGATACATGCTTTTTCTGTTTTGAATATGCCTAGACCTTGTTCATCAATTTGAAATTTCCATGTTTGAAACCCAAAACCACTTCTCTTCATGCTTGACTCCATAATACAGAGTTTAAGGTTAGGGCCAGGGTAGATACATGATTTTTCGAGTTTGAATATGTCTAGACCATGTTTATCAACTTGAATGCTCATGCATTATAATATGACATAAAAAGGCTATGTGCGTTTTTTTAATTTTTTATACCCATTTGAATCTTGGTCAAATCCTAGTTTTGACCAGTATTTAAACAAGTTTAAAACATGAAAATGAAAAGGTAAGCCTGTATCCTTCTTGGTCACTCTAAAATGAAGCTTTTGGGAGGTTTTTAAATTTCCATGTTTGAAACCCAAAACCATTTTTTTTCATGCTTGACTTCATAAGATAGTTTAGGGTTAGGTGTAGATACATGATTTTTCTGGTTTGAATATGTCTAGACCTTGTTTATCAACTTTAATTCTTACTATATGACATAAGAAGACTATGTGCTTTGGTTTTTCATTTTTTTTTATTTTTTCTGAATGTTTATGCCCATTTGAATCTAAAGGTGAGAGAACACGTTAAAGGTTATTCTAACAAAGTTCATGCTTGGAATCTTACCTATGTATTACTGTACATCACAAATGTGAAATGAAAATATGTGCATCTCTATACACCATAAACCCTAACCCTAACTATATAGAAAAAGATGAACAATCCATGCTTTTCGATTGCCTTTTTTTATCCACCTTTCGCTGGATTTCAAATTGGGGGGGGGGGGGGGTAGAGGACGAGTGTGTTTCTTTGGATGCCTCTCTCGTATTTGCTAGTTTTTGGGGGTCACAAAAATTCAGTGTAGCATCATGCCCACCCCCCTCCCTTCATGCGCGGAAAAAGTGTTAGGCGAGTAGTAAAATGGCATGAACAACAAGTTTCAAGTAAAATTTCGAATATAACCAGAATGTACCAATTGATATATGAGTTAACTTGGCTTCATGGAAAAAAATTCATGTAAATGAGTTAACTTGGCTTTCGTACCCTTGAATCCATAGGAAACTTTGTACTAATGTAGTATAATAATCAACCGAGTTTTTACACCAACAGTTCTGTCACTTACGTGTGGTGCCCATGCGTGAGGTCCCACACTTCAGTGAGCACAAGTCAAGTGCGGTAGGTACGCAAACTCCCAGCCATCTTCTTTGTCAAGAGAAGACGCATCAGTATGCGTATCAGAAGTCTCTGGGTCCTTCAGGATCCTTCGGTTGTCCCTCTCACAAAAAAATCTCTCTCATTCTCGGCCTTGCTCGACTCGCTCGCTCGCTCGCACCTCCTGCTCACTGACGAAACCTGCACAATAGTCAACATCATCACCCGAAAAAGGGGAGACACTATAATTCTCTCCCTTCATCTCTCCTTCCGAGTGACCCCTCTTCCTCCGAGTTTCACTCGACGGGCATACACACGTGTGCTGCATAGTAATAATAAAAAAGTAGAACAATCGACCTACGAATCTATGATTAAATAGGTTAATCTAGGGTTTTGCCCACTACTACAGATCAAGTTCAAAAATACCCAACTACTGGTTCGATTTTTGGCTACTAATATAAAATTAAATAAGTTGAACTAGTATTCCTCTAAAAAAATCATTTTGGTATGCATTGTTTTATACTTTTCATAGCTATAGTGCATCACAAATTCATGATTTCATGCTTTGCTTTTCCAATTTCAATTTTTTCTTGATTTCAAATTTAGGGCAAACTATTGGTGCCTGGTATGTGTTCTACTTGAATTGGATGCTGCGTGCGCACATGTTTTGCCATTGTTTTGGGCTTCCACACATCTTTGGGGCATCCAAGTATTTAAGTTACCTTGTGTTTTCTTGAATTGTAATTCATGTACCATTCCTCCCAATTTTTATGCCCATTTGAATCTTGGTCAAATCATAAGTTTGACCAAGATTTGAACAAGTTTAAAACATGAAAATGAAAACGTAAGCCTGGATCCTTCTTAGTCACTCTAAAATGAAGCTTTTGGGAGGTTTTTGAAATTTCCATGTTTGAAACACAAAACCACTTCTCTTCATGCTTGACTTCATAAGACAGAGTTTAGGGTTAGGGGGTAGATACATTATTTGTCTTGTTTGAATATGGTTAGACCTTGTTTATCAACTTGAATGCTTACTATATGACATGAGAATACTATGTGCTTTGGTTTTCATTTTTTGATTTTTTTCTGAATTTTTATGCCCATTTGATCTTGGTCAAATCCTAGGTCTAACCAAGATTTAAAAAAGTTTATAACATGAAAGTAAAAAAGGTAAGCCTGCATCCTTTTTAGTCACTCTAAAATGAAGCTTTTGGGAGGTTTTTGAAATTTCCATGTTTGAAACCCAAAACCACTTCTCTTCATGCTTGACTTCGTAAGATAGAGTTTAGGGTTAATTAGTGGTAGATACGTACATGATTTTTCTAAGTATTTTTACGCCCTTTTGAATCTTGGTCAAATCCTAAGTTTGACCAAGATTTGAACAAGTTTAAAACATGAAAATGAAAAGGGTAAGCCTGGATCCTTCTTAGTCACTCTAAAATGAAGCTTTTGGGAGGTTTTTGAAATTTCCATGTTTGAAACCCAAAACCAATTCTCTTCATGCTTGACTTTACAAGACAGAGTTTATGGTTAGGGGGTAGATACATGATTCGTCTGTTTTAAATATTTCTAGACCATGTTTATCAACTTCAATGCCTTACTATATGACATAAGAAGACCATGCACTTTGTTTTTTTTGAATTCTTATGCCCATTTGAATCTCTTGGTCAAATCCTAGATAGGTTTGACCAAGATTTAAACAAGTTTAACACATGAAAATGAAAAGGTAAGCTTGTATCCTTCTTAGTCACTCCAAAATGAAGCTTTTGGGATGGTTTTTGAAATGTCCATGTTTGAAACCCCAAACAACTTCTCATCGTGCTTGACTTCATAAGACAGAGTTTAGGGTTAGGGTATAGATACATGATTTTTGTGGTTTGAATATGTCAGACCTTGTTTATCACCTTGAATGCTTACTATATGACATAAGAAGATGACGTGCTTTTTTTTCTTTTGTTTTTGATTTTTTTGAATTTTTATGCCCATTTGAATCTTGGTAAAATCATAGGTTTGACCACGATTTAAACGTGTTTAAAACATGAAAATGAAAAGGCAAGCATGGATCCTTCTTACTCACTCTAAAATGTACCAATTGATAGATGAGTTAACTTGGCTTCATGGAAAAAATAATGTCATGTAAATGAGTTAACTTGGCTTTCGTACCCTTGAATCCATAGGAAACTTTGTACAAATGTAGTAGTATAATAATCAACCGAGTTTTTACACCAACAGGTCTGTCACTTACGTGTGGTGCCCATGCGTGAGGTCCCACACTTCAGTGAGCACAAGTCATGTGCGGTAGGTACGCAAACTCCAAGCCATCTTCTTCGTCAAGAGAAGACGCATCAGGATGCGTACTGGAAGTCTCTGGGTCCTTCAGGATCCTTCGGTTGTCCCTCTCACAAAAAAAATCTCTCTCATTCTCGGCCTCGCTCGCTCGCACCTCCTGCTCACTGACAAAACCTGCACAACAGTCAACATCATCACTCGAAAAAGGGGAGACACCATAATTCTATCTCTTCTTCTCTCCTTCCGAGTGACCCCTCTTCCTCCGAGTTTCACTCGACGGGAAAACACACGTGTGCTGCATAGGAATAATAAAAAAGTAGAAAAATCGATTTTTGGCTGCTAATATAAAATTAAATAAGTTGAACTAGTATTCCTCTAAAAAATCATTTTGGTTTGCATTGTTTTATACTTTTCATAGCTATGGTGCATCACAAATTCATGATTTCATGTTTTGCTTTTCCAATTTCGATTTTTTCTAACCACCTTCTCTTTGATTTCAAATTTAGGTCAAAACTATTGGTGCCTGGTATGTGTTATACTTGAATTGGATGATGCGTGCATACATGTTTTGCCATTGTTTTGGGCTTCCACACATCTTTGGGGCATCCAAGTATTTAAGTTACCTTGTTTTTTCTTGAATTGTAATTCATGTACCATTCCTCCCAATTTTTATGCCCATTTGAATCTTGGTCAAATCATAAGTTTGACCAAGATTTGAACAAGTTTAAAACATGACAATGAAAAGGTAAGCCTGGATCCTTCATAGTCACTCTAAAATGAAACTTTTGGGAGGTTTTTGAAATTTCCATGTTTGAAACACAAAACCACTTCTCTTCATGCTTGACTTCATAAGACAGAGTTTAGGGTTAGGGGGTAGATACATGATTTGTCTTTGTTTGAATATGTTTAGACCTTATTTATCAACTTGAATGCTTACTATATGACATGAGAATACTATGTCCTTTAGTTTTCATTTTTTTGAATTTTTCTGAATTTTTATGCCCATTTAAATCTTGGTCAAATCCTTGGTTTAACCAAGATTTAAAAAACGTTTACAACATGAAAATGAAAAGACAAGCCTGCATCCTTCTTAGTCACTCAAAAATGAAGCTTTTGGGAGGTTTTTGAAACTTCCAAGTTTGAAACCCAAAACCACTTCTCTTCATGCTTGATTTCATAAGACAAAGTTTAGGGTTAGGGGTAGATACTTGATTTTCTGATTTGAATATGTCTAGACCTTGTTTAACAACTTGCGTGCTTACTATATATATGACATATAAGAAGGCTATGTGCTTTGGTTTTTCATTTTTTTGAATTTTTATGCCCATTTGAATCTTGGTCAAATCCTAGGTACGGTTTGACCAAGATTTGAACAAGTTTAAAACATGAAAATAAAAGGTAATCCCGACCTGGATCCTTTAGTCAATCTACAATGAAGCTTTTGGGAGGCTCTTGAAATTTCCATGTTTGAATCCCAAAACCACTTCTCTTCATATGCTTGACTTCGTATGATCGATAGAGTTTAGGGTTAGGGGTAGATACGTACATGATTTTTCTAAGAATTTTTATGCCCTTTTGAATCTTGGTCAAATCCTTGGTTTAACCAAGATTTAAACAAGTTTAAAACATGAAAATGAAAAGGTAAGAATGGATCCTTCTTAGTCACTCTAAAATGAAGCTTTTGGAAGGTTTTTGAAACTTCCATGTTTCAAACCCAAAACCACTTTTCTTCATGCTTGACTTCATAAGACAAAGTTCAGGGTTATGGGTAGATACATGATTTTTCTGGTTTGAATATGTCTAGACCTTTGTTTATCAACTTGAGTGCTTACTATATGACATAAGAAGGCTATGTGCTTTGGTTTTTTCATTTTTTTTTGAATTTTTATGCCCATTTGAAACTTGGTCAAATCCTAGGTACGGTTAGACCAATATTTGAACAAGTTTAAAACATGAAAATAATAGGTAATCCCGACCTGGATCCTTTAGTCACTCTAAAATGAAGCGTTTGGGGGGTTCTTCAAATTTCCATGTTTGAAACCCAAAATCACTTATCTTCATGCTTGACTTCGTAAGATATATAGTTTATATATTAGGGTTAGGGGTAGATACGTACATGATTTTTCTAAGTATTTTTCTGCCCATATGAATATTGGTCAAATCCTAAGTTTGACCAAGGTTTGAACAAGTTTAAAACATGAAAATGAAAAGGTAAGCATGGATCCTTCTTATTAGTCACTCTAAAATGAAGCTTTCGGGAGGTTTTTGAAATTTCCATGTTTGAAAACCAAAACCACTTCCCTTCATGCTTGATCGACTTCATAAGACAGAGTTTATGTTTAGGGGTAGATACATGATTTGTCTGGTTTGAATATGTTTAGACCTTGTTTATCAACTTGAATATATGCTTACTATATAACATAAGAATACTATGTGCTTTGGTTTTCATTTTTTTGATTTTTACTAAATTTTTATGCCCATTTGATCTTGGTCAAATCCTAGGTTTAACCAAGATTTAATTAAACAAGTTTAAAACATGAAAATGGAAAGGTAAGAATGCATCCTTCTTAGTCACTCCAAAGTGGCTATCAGATTATTAATAAAGGGATGCAAATCCTTCTTTGCAAATCCTTCTTCATGCTTGACTTCATAAGATAGAGTTTAGGGTTAGGGGTGGATACATGTTTTTTTCTGGTTTGAATATGCCTAGACCTTGTTTATCACCTTGAATGCTTACTATATGACATAAGAAGACTACACGCTTTGGTTTTTCATTTTTTTGAATTTTTATGCCCATTTGAATCTTGGTCTATTTGTAATTTTCTATTTCCTATGGGTGCTCTTTGTAAAGCCTGTTTATCGCAGAAACTAGGTCCTTCTAGACCATACTCCCATTTCAAAAACAACAAAAAGAAATGACGAGGATGCCAAATTTTTAAGTACTCGACATTGGCCTTCTTTGTCGCGGTCATTTCTGTTCACATGGTAGTACAAATGCCACAGACACGAGAAGTTTGAGCAAAATTTGAAACCTAACCAACCAATGTGGTTCTAAAAAAATCAAAATTTTGTTAAACGCGAGCATGCAACCATCACATGCGACGTAGATTACTAGTCAAAAACCAAACAAGTCATGCATGCAAATGTTTTGGTGTTCAAGAGTCATTCACAAAATTCGTACCATGTATGTACAACTTTGCTCGGCTATCTCCTCATTTGAAAATGCTTCATGCAAGATACATAAAAAACTTGCTTCACATGAACCCACCTTTGCCACATATCCATGTGCATCTTCCACGGGCCACCTACAACTTTGCCAACTATAGTGTAGCGACCCAGGAAAAATCCCCATATTAGAATTGTTTGTTTGTTTTCTTTTATGCATAATCATGGCATCATGCATGTTTTTGAAGCACCAAAGTTATTTTATTAAACTCTATTTTATTGCTAAACTAATCCCCTCTTTTTATCTCAAATGAAAATATATGTTCTCTGGTTATTTTCCTATATAAAAATCTATTTGAAAATGGGTTTTAAATAAAACAGAAAATTAAAAGAGAAACTGTTTGTATAAAAAAAGGGAGAAGACCTCCCACCGGCCAGGCCAAAAACCAGCCCAGCCGGCTCCCCTTCCTAGTCCACCTACCGGCCCACCTGGCCCATCCTGGACCAAACCCTAACCCCATCCGGATCCCCTGACAGTTTTGCAAGAACCCCCCGCCGCCCTTTTTCCAAAAGCAATCGAGTCCTTCCACCCTCTTCCTCTCGGCCCCGCAGGAGACCGAGCCCCGCGCCTCTTCTTCGCTCGCCTCCAATCGCCGCCGTTTTCGCCAAACCTTCTCCGACCCCGGCGCGCTCCGACGAGGATTCCGGCCGCCATCGACTCCCCCTTCCTCCGCCGTGGCCTCCTGTGAGTTCCTGGTAACCCCCTCGTTCCTCTGGACCCCTTCGGCGCTTTCCTCCTCGCTGGTTTGCTCCATCCCAACGGTGTCCGTCGTTTTTCCTCCGCAGATCGACGTCGCCGACGAACTTCGGTGATCCCCCGCTCTCGACGCCGCCTCCTCCTGACCCGCGACGGCGAGGCGCACCCTGCGCACACCCGCACGCGTCTGGGGACGCCCTGCCTCGCCGCTTCCTTCGTCGCCGAGCCGCGGTGACCGCGCCTCCCTGGAACGCGCGCGGCATCGAGCACTTGATGTGCAGCCGCGCAAGGTTTGCCAGGTCAGCGCCACGCTGGCGTCCACGTCCACCCACGGGCCCCACCTGTCAGCGGCACGGGCTACCTTCCCCCTCGGTGAGAATAAACCTCCAGATCCAGATCTTAGCAGTTTTGCATCTAGCCCCCTGCCAGTTTTGTTTCCTAACCCGGCGTCCCTGACGCGAAAGCTTTCCAACAAAACCCCCTGCACGTTTTGAAAATAAACCCGGGGTCTTTCCCCCCTTTCGAAAATTGTTTCTGGGTCCTTCCCATTTAAAATAAATCTGTTTTCTATAATTTAAAATGCTGAAAAACTATTTCCTTAATAACTTTTAATTGGTAACCCCAATTAAAAAGTGTTATATATGAAAATTGATCAGAAAAATGCAAGGAACATTAATATGCCATCCATATGCCTGTTTGCATCTCGCATCATGTCGCGCGTTGATAGTCGTGCATGTTCACCTAACATATATGCGGAGTATTTTGGATTTCCAACTATGGTTTTCCCCGCTCCGTTTAATATTGATGTAGCTCACCCCTTCCATGATATGCTATGCTAGCAACCACTTAACTTTGCCGGTAGATATGCAACTTCAACCGTAATTTGTTTGTCCGGGGTTTCGATCCCGCTTAATATGGATAAGTTGCATCGCATCATGTTTGCCATGCCATGCATATCATATCATGATCATGCCGATTCTTTTGCCGTAGTAGTAAGGTTTGCATCCGTTGCTTGTTCCAGCATTTGCTTCTTCCCGGATAGGATCGCGAAGTGGTGTTGTGAGATACGACAAGTTCTCCGGATATCCATCGGCAAGCTTTAACAGGCAAGCATTTCCCCTATACTCCTATCCCTGCAGGAGTCGCTCACCTATTTTATTTTGCCTCCTCCCTCATGCTATCCTTAAGTTGCGTTCTTGTCACGTGTCCTTTCCACTTGTTACCTCAAGCAGCCCATATTGCCACCACCACCTCCTACGGCTATTGTTTGGTTATCGAGTCTGCCCTTGCGAGTCGTAGTGCATGCTAGTGCTGTTTTATCTCGTTACCGTTGTTGTTATCTTATCGGGTTATATGTTGGGAATAATCATGGTTACTTTAGTTGTTGACATTTGTTTAGCGGAGGCATCGGTGGGTCAGCTGATCGTTTTGTGACGGCTCACTTGTGTTTCCTAAATATCTTAGGACCCCGAGTTCTTGTTATCTGTTCCGAGACTGAGCGCTCTAACCACACGTGGGTATGCTTACCGGGTCTCCCCTCGACCACTGCCGTAATCTACAGCCTTGTCCAGTGGCCACAACTAGTTTGGATGTTGGTTTTGTTTCTCCCGGGCGTGCAAGCTTGTTTCTTTGTGGTCAGATGATATGATGTTACTCTTGGGGAAGCCGTGTTGCCTTGTAACCCCGTTGTCTCTTGCACGCTCGTAGGATGCGGTACGTATTGCTGAAGATGGATTCACCCTGCGGGCACTGTTTCCATCCGAAAGCCGTAGACGCAAACAGCTAAGTCCACGTCGGAGTTTCGATCGGGCTCCGAAATGGGTTATCTTAGTTAGGTGGCTTCCTGGACATTGTTGTAGTGAAGGAGAGTGCGTGTCGTGATATCCACCTGTCGTAAGTGGGTTGAGCGTGCGTGTGGGCACATTTGGGCACCCCCAAGGTAGTCAGAATCCCGATCCTACTATCGAAATCCTACGATTTAACGATCTTACATCACCGTATCGATCCAAATCCCACTATGAATCCCAATCGCCTAGAATCCATGTTGAGTCCCGATGCAAATCATAGAATCCTTTAGAATAATGTAGATTCTCGATCCCTTTTTTGGATTTTTCCGATTCTACTAACTCGTTATTTTTCCCATCCGCAAAACCATACAAGGATAATACTTAAACATCCCAAGCCCTTTTCACTTGCTTTACTACCCTTTATTTAACTACGAAATCTCAAATGATCTATTGCTAGAACATTATTGCTAGAAACTTTATGTATTATTATTCTTATCTCCATTATACTATTACACAAACTTTCTGTGTGATAAATATATCTTCCCTGCGTAAGTATGGTAGGATCCTAGATTCTACGATTCGATAGTACGACTCGATTCTGCCTGATGAAACTCGATCCGACTCCGAATCCCGACTCTGACTACCTTGGGCACCCCTGCAGGGTTACAATCTTATCGATAAGCCGCGTCCGCGGTTATGGACGACTTGGAGCTGTATGACTCGACCATAGACAACTTACACCTATTGTTTTGATACTAATAACTTGCATAGTAAGATAGAACAACTTAAATAATATCTGGTTAAAACTTGACAACCGTGTGAGTGCCTTTGTAAGTACCTCCTGGCGAGGGGGGAACACATCGGTTGGGTTATGTTTGCAGAGTATAGAACTGTTAGTTTATGCACTCTCTCACCTTCTCTGTTTAGACGAATGTTATAGAGTGTCTCTATAGGTTTTTAGTGCTTGCGCGCTGCCGCTTAACTCCACCATATTGCCTATGACATTCCTCTTGCGTCCTCTAAGTCCCCTGCGTGCCTCAAGTACAAATGACGGCTGGTTGACGAATGCTTATACGTCTTGAAGTCTTGTTAAGTACGAACCCGTACTTATTGCTGCTTCTACAGGATATAACCGGGCAGGTATGAAGATATGTTCGATGAAGACGACGTTAGCAAGGTTACCCTTCCGGCTTGGCCTGGGCAGGGTTATGGACGCCACTGGTTATCTTCCGGACTCTTAGTCCAATTTGTATCTTGTTCGTACTCAGACGTATTCGATCTTCTGTATGAGTTGGATCTTTGTATTGTATATTTGTATCTTGACTCGTTGGAGTCGTTGTTGTAATATATGTTTCTTGTGGGCTCTATTGTAATCCTGTTGTAATGTTACCGCTCGTGTTAATTCCTCTGGCATCACGTGTGTGATTCGTCGCGCACGTCGTGTCGAAGGGCGTGTCGGAATCGATATCGTGCGGATTTTGGCGGGTTCGCTGGGATCCTCAGGGTACCGGTTCCGGGGCGTCACATATAGTTTCTTTCTTCTCTCCACTCGAAAAAGTGACGTTTTAGTTCTTTTTAATTTTCGCATGTAGATGACAAAAATGAAATTTCTTCTTTATTCGTGCACATAAAAATCGAGATGGGCAAGTGTGAGTGTTTTTGTGTGATGTGGCTGCAAAAACTAAGGTGCAAACTGCAAAGTCTTCATTTTGCAAAGGTGATAATTGACCTCTAAGGAGGAGGCCAAATCAAAGTGTGTGGATTTCCGTCCCAAAATGTAAGGCGCCTAAGCTTTAGTCAAAAGTCTATATCTTCTAACTTGGTTATGTACAATATCAAAATGGACATTTTCAGAAATTATATTTTCTAGTGAATATTTTGATATTGATTTGACATGTGTGAATATTTCTATATTAACACATAAATTTGGTCAAACTTAAAATTGACTAAAGCTTAGGCGTCTGCAAAGTGTGGCACCCCAAAATTAGCAATACGTAACCAAGCGTGTGGTTTGTGCGGCCTCCTAGTTAGCTAGTAGGACGAATTAAGCACAACCAGAGAAGTTAATTAATTTTGAGCCAGTTTTGAAACCAAAACGAAACGAGGTACAAAAATTCAAAAAGAAAAAAAACTTAACCTACATACGCGACCACCCAGTACGCATGCCACACACCAAAAATTTGAACCAAATTTGAAACCAACCAAATAAGGTTTTCAAAAATGTAAAATTGTGAAACACGCGCATGGAGCCATCACATGCCATCTTGCTAGTATATTGTAAAAACACCAAAGCTTACATATACTCTTGGAATACTGTTTTGGGTGATTTGTCATTCAAAAATTCAGTATCATTCGGATCGGAGGAAGTATAGTTGGAGATGAATGGCCCACCAAGTCTCTGCCTTGAAGTTTGCTCTTTGACCAGATAAGTATTACGGAGTACTACTACTCGCGAGGAGTCGAGGATACGGGGAGGCCAAATATAAGGACTAACCTTTGCTCTAGCTGTCTTCCTCGGTTCACCACTTTGTTTACCTCTTGGAATACTACTTCGCCACCATGACCGGGAGAAAGTCTCGACACAGAAGGGCTCGTGCGGCTGCGGTGAAGCTGAGGGAATCCCAGCAATGGCGTCCCTGTGCTGCTGTCGAGGTGCCTTCTGCGCAAGAGTCTTCAAGGGCGTCGCAGCCCGCGACTGCTACCTTCAGGCGATCCTCCGTTCTTGCGCATCTTTCTATGTCTTTCACAACTTATCATCCCCTCCTTTTCTTACCTTCTCTCAATCGTATTTTCAGGTCGGGCGGCCTTAGTTTTCCCGCAGCCCTCCTGCCTGTGGAAACATCTTCCACGGAGCCAACTTCTCAAAGCAGCGAGGTATAGACATTCGTGCAAATTGGGATTCCCATTCTCTCTTTCTTGGTAGTTCTCTGGGTACACTTCTGATTTTGTGCTCCATCCCCATCTGATAGAAGCCCCGCTACGAGATCGGGACCATTTTAGAAATGGTTATGGGCGATTTCGGCGTCGAGACGGCGGACAGAAGCGCCCTCGCCGATGAGTGCATGAGACTTTATTCTGAGCTCGCCACTGAGAAGATCCGGATTCACATTCTCGACGATATCGCCATGAAATCGTTCACTGGGAGTAAGGAGATCCAGCGGCGGAGCCTCGGCCAGGCGGAGACCATGGACAAACTCGCCGGACTGATCGTGAACCTCACGGTTAGGACGGACAAACTAGAGGCCGAGCTGTCACGGGAGAAGGCTCTCAACTCCGAGCTGAAGCGTCAAGCAGGCTCAAGGTAGATCTTGACCAGGGCACTGTGTACCACTAGCTGCAATCCTTGATGACTGTTGTGTCACCTGGCTTCCGAATTTCTGAAGGTTAATTTTTGAAATTTTGTTCGTAAAATTGGCCTGTGGAAATGTAAACTAACTACTACTCTTACTTTATTATATTAGTACTTGTGTCCATGTACGGAGTAGTATTATTATTATGGTGGTGTACTGATAACCCACAAGTATAGGGGATCGCAACAGTCTTCGAGGGAAGTAAAACCCAATTTATTGTTTCGACACAAGGGGAGCCAAAGAATATTTGTAAGCCTTAACAGCGGAGTTGTCAATTCAGCTGCACCTGGAAACAGACTTGCTCGCAAGAGTTTATCAGTAGTAACAGTTTTATAGCAGTAGTAGTAGTGAAATATCAGCAGCAGTGTAACAAAGACAGCAGTAGTGATTATAGTAAACAACAGGATTAAAATACTGTAGGCACAGGGATGGATGAACGGGCATTCCATGGATGAGAGAAACTCATGTAACAATCAAAGTAGGGCATTTGCAGATAGTAATAAAATAGTATCCAAGTACTAAACAATCAATAGGCATGTGTTTAATATTTAGTCGTACGTGCTCGCAATGAGAAACTTGCACAACATCTTTTGTCCTACCAGCCGGTGGCAGCCGGGCCTCTAGGGAATCTACTGGAAATTAAGGTACTCCTTTTAATAGAGCACCGGAGAAAAGCATTAACACTCCGTGAACACATGTGATCCTTGATACGTCTCAAACGTATCTATAATTTCTTATGTTCCATGCTACTTTTATGATGGTACTCACATGTTTTATACACACTTTATGTCATATTTATGCATTTTCTGGCACTAACCTATTAACAAGATGCCGAAGAGCCAGTTGCTGTTTTCTGTTGTTTTTGGTTTCAGAAATCCTACAAAGGAAATATTCTCGGAATTGGACGAAATCAACGCCCAGGGTCTTATTTTTCCACGAAGCTTCCAGAAGACCGAAAGGATTACGAAGTGGAGCGACGAGGCACCGCCACACTAGGGCCGTGCGGCTAGGGCTGGGCCCGCGCCGCCCTAGCGTGTGGGGCCCTCGTCAGCCCTCCGACTCTGCCCTTCCGCCTACTTAAAGCCTTCGTCGCGAAAACCCCAGTACCGAGAGCCACGATATGGAAAACCTTCCAGAGACACCGCCGCCGCTAATCCATCTCGGGGGATTCAGGAGATCACCTCTGGCACCCTGCGAAGAGGGGAATCATCTCCCGGAGGACTCTTCATCGCCATGATCGCCTCCGGATTGATGTGTGAGTAGTTCACCCCTGGACTATGGGTCCATAGCAGTAGCTAGATGGTTGTCTTCTCCTCATTGTGCCATCATGTTCAATCTTGTGAGCTTCCTATCATGATCAAGATCATCTATTTGTAATGCTACATGTTGCGTTTGTTGGGATCCGATGAATATGGAATACTATGTTATGTTGATTATCAATCTATCATATATGTGTTGTTTATGATCTTGCATGCTCTCCGTTGCTAGTAGAGGCTCTGGCCAAGTTGATACTTGTAACTCCAAGAGGGAGTATTTATGCTCGATAGTGGGTTCATGCCTCCATTTAATCTGGGACAGTGACAGAAAGTTCTAAGGTTGTGGATGTGCTGTTGCCACTAGGGATAAAACATCAATGCTTTGTCTAAGGATATTTGTGTTGATTACATTACGCACCATACTTAATGCAATTGTCTGTTGTTTGCAACTTAATACTGGAAGGGGTGCGGATGCTAACCCGGAGGTGGACTTTTTAGGCATAGATGCATGCTGGATAGCGGTCTATGTACTTTGTCGTAATGCCCAATTGAATTTCACACTACTCATCATGATATGTATGTGCATTGTTATGCCCTCTTTATTTGTCAATTGCCCAACTGTAATTTGTTCACCCAACATGCTATTTATCTTATTGGAGAGACACCACTAGTGAACTGTGGACCCCGGTCCATTCGTTTACATCGAATACAATCTACTGCAATACTTGTTCTTTACTGTTCTTCATCATCTTCCACACTATACATTTAATCCTTTGTTACAGCAAGCCAGTGAGACTGACAACCTCACTGTTAAGTTGGGGAAAAGTATTTGGATTGTGTTGTGCAGGTTCCACGATGGCGCCGGAATCCCTGGAGTTGCGCCGCACTACACTCCGCCACCATCAACCTTCACGTGCTTCTTGACTCCTACTGGTTCGATAACCTTGGTTTCTTACTGAGGGAAAACTTGCCGCTGCACGCATCACACCTTCCTCTTGGGATTCCCAACGGGCATGTGCTTTACGCGTCATCAAGACAGTTTTCTGGCGCCGTTGCCGGGGACCTGAAGAAAAGTTACACCACAGAGATCTCTAACTCCCACGTCAACTTTGCGCCAGCAACAGTTTTATGGCGCCGTTGCCGGGGAGATCAAGACACGCTGCAAGGGGAGTCTCTCACTTCCAATCTCTTTACTTTGTTTTTTGTCTTGCTTTACTTTACTTTATTTACTGCTTTGTTTGTTCTCTATATCAAAAAACACAAAAAAATTAGTTACTTGTTTTACTTTATTTACTATCTTGTTTGCGTTCTCAATATTAAAAACACAAAAAAATTAGTTACTTGCATTTACTTTATCTAGTTTGCTTTATTTACTATTGCTAAAATGGGTACCCCTGAGAATACTAAGTTGTGTGATTTCACTAGCACAAATAATAATGATTTCTTATGCACACCTATTGCTCCACCTGCTACTACAGCAGAATTCTTTGAAATTCAACCTGCTTTACTGAATCTTGTTATGAGAGAGCAATTTTCTGGTGTTAGTTCTGATGATGCTGCTGCCCATCTTAATAATTTTGTTGAACTTTGTGAAATGCAAAAGTATAAGGATGTAGATGGTGACATTATAAAATTAAAATTGTTTCCTTTCTCCTTAAGAGGAAGAGCTAAAGATTGGTTGCTATCTTTGCCTAAGAATAGTATTGATTCATGGACTAAATGTAAGGATACTTTCACTAGTAGATATTATCCTGCTGCTAAAATTATATCTTTGAGAAGTAGCATAATGAATTTTAAGCAATTGGATAATGAGCATGTTGCCGAAGCATGAGAAAGAATGAAATCTTTGGTTAAAAATTGCCCTACACATGGACTGACTACTTGGATGATCATCCAAACCTTTTATGCAGGATTGAATTTTTCTTCGCGGAACTTATTGGATTCAGCTGCTGGAGGTACCTTTATGTCCATCACTCTAGGCGCCGCAACAAAGCTTCTTGATAATATGATGATTAATTACTCTGAATGGCACACGGAAAGAGCTCCACAAGGTAAGAAAGTAAATTCTGTTGAAGAAACCTCCTCCTTGAGTGATAAGATTGATGCTATTATGTCTATGCTTGTGAATGGTAGATCTAATGTTGATCCTAATAATGTTTCTTTAGCTTCATTGGTTTCTCAAGAAGAGCATGTTGATGTGAACTTCATTAAAAATAATAATTTCAACAACAATGCTTATAGGAATAATTCTGGTAACAACTATAGGCCATATCCTTCTCATAATAGTAATGGTTATGGTAATTCTTATGGGAATTCTTACAACAATAATAGGAATGTACCCTCTGGTCTTGAAGCTATGCTTTTAAAGAATTTATTAGTACACAAACTGCTTTTAACAAATCTGTTGAAGAAAAGCTTGGTAAAATTGATGTTCTTGCTTCTAAAGTTGATAGTCTTGCTGCTGATGTTGATCTTTTAAAATTGAAAATTATGCCTAATGAAAATAAAGATATTAAGTCATTTTCTACAGCAAACGCCATCCAAGTTCGAATTAATGAGAATATTAGATTGATGGCCGAATTGCGTGCTAGGTGGGAAAAAGAAGAAAATGCTAAAGAGAATAATGTAGCTAAAGTTTGGACTATTACCACCACTAGTAATGATAATGCTTCACATGTTGCTACACCTACTACTATCAATGGTAAAATAATTGGTGTTGGCAATGTTTCTACTCCTAATGCAAAGCGTGCAAAACTGCCTGAAACTGCTAAAACTGCTGAAACTGCTTGTGATAAAACTGCTGAAATTTTTCAAAATATTGGGGACAATGATCCCATTGCTCTAGATCATAATGGTTTAGATTTTGATGATTGTCACATATCTGAAATTATAAAGTTCTTACAAAAACTTGCTAGAAGTCCTAATGCTAGTGCTATAAATTCGGCCTTTACAAAACATATTACAAATGCTCTCATAAAAGCTAGAGAAGAGAAACTAAAACTTGAGACTTCTATTCCTAGGAAGTTAGGAGATGGTTGGGAGCCCATCATTAATATGAAGGTCAATGATTTTGATTGTAATGCTTTATGTGATCTTGGTGCAAGTATTTCTGTTATGCCTAAGAAAATCTATAATATGCTTGACTTGCCACCATTGAAAAATTGTTATTTGGATGTTAATCTTGCTGATAATTCTACAAAGAAACCTTTGGGGAGGATTGATAATGTTCACATTACGGTTAACAATAACCTTGTCCCCGTTGATTTTGTTGTCTTGGATATTGAATGCAATGCATCTTGTCCCATTATTTTGGGAAGACCTTTTCTTCGAACTGTTGGAGCTATTATTGATATGAAGGAAGGTAATATTAAATATCAATTTCCTCTCAAGAAAGGTATGGAACACTTCCCTAGAAAGAGAATGAAGTTACCTTTTGATTCTATTATTAGAACAAATTATGATGTTGATGCTTCATCTCTTGATAATACTTGATTCACACTTTCTGCGCCTAGCTGAAAGGCGTTAAAAAAAGCGCTTATGGGAGACAACCCATTATTTTACTTCTGCACTTTTGTTTTATATTTGAGTCTTGGAAGTTGTTACTACTGTAGCAACCTTTCCTTATCTTTATTTTATTGCATTGTTGTGCCAAGTAAAGTCTTTGATAGTAAAGATGATACTAGATTTGGATTACTGCACAAAAACAAATTTCTTGCTGTCACGAATTTGAGTAGTATTCTCTGTAGGTAACTCAGAAAAATCTGCCAATTTACGTGAGTGATCCTCAGATATGTACGCAACTTTCATTCAATTTGAGCATTTTCATTTAGTGCCCCAGAAAAATTCTTCTTTACAGATTGTTCTGTTTTGACAGATTCTGCCTTTTATTTCGCATTGCCTGTTTTGCTATGTTTGATGGATTTCTTTGTTCCGTTAACTTTCAGTAGCTTTGTGCAATTTCCAGAAGTGTTAAGAATGATTATGTCACCTCTGAACTTGTGAATTTTTGATTATGCACTAACCCTCTAATGAGTTTGTTTTGAGTTTGGTGTGGAGGAAGTTTTCAATGGATCAAGAGAGGAGGATGATACAATATGATCAAGGAGAGTGAAAACTCTAAGCTTGGGGATGCCCCCGTGGTTCATCCCTGCATATTTCAAGAAGACTCAAGCATCTAAGCTTGGGGATGCCCAAGGCATCCCCTTATTCATCGACAAATTATCAGGTCACCTCTAGTGAAACTATATTTTTATTCCGTCACATCTTATGTGCTTTACTTGGAGCATCTTTATGTTCTTGTTTTTGTTTTGTTTGAATAAAATTGGATCCTAGCATTCATTGTGTGGGAGAGAGACACGCTCCGCTGTTTCATATGAACACATATGTTCTTAGCTTTATTCTTAATGTTCATGGCGAAGGTTGAAACTGCTTCGTTAATTGTTATATGGTTGGAAATAGAAAATGTTGCATGTGGTAGTGTATAATGAAATACTTGTAGATCATTGAGCTTTGATAACTTGATTTTTTGCAAACGTTTTGAGGTATTTAGATGGTAAAGCTTGCTGGATAAATAAGTTAAATATAGTAGTGGATTGTTGTCTTTAAGCTTGTGCCGTACTACAAACTCTATTTAAATAGTTGAAGGTGTAGTTGGACTTGATAGCTTTCCATGTCCGAGAGTTCATCGTAATAACTAAGTTGTGCTGAAGGTCGAGGGAGCTAGCGGGGTACATGTGCCACCGTGAACGGCCCTCCTTGGAGTAAATTTTAATCATGCTCTTAATGTTGAACCTGCTAGATGTTTGCAATAAGCTTGTGAGTTCTTTTTGACTAATGTTAAGCTACGGTTTTTGGCACTTCCACCATCCAAATTTGCTAGCCTCTTCGGTACTGTGCATTGCCCTTTGATCACATTGAGAATTGTGCATACTTCGCCAGTACATCCAAACCAGTGGGAGGACTTTCTCTTGTTCTCCTACACATAAGCCATACATCTTCCTCAAAACAGCCACCATACCTACCTACCACAGCATTTCCATAGCTGTTCCGAGATATATTGCCATGCAACTTCCATTTTACATTACATGACTTGTTGTCATTTATTATTTATATATTGCTTTGCATGATTCTATACAGCTGATGTGAGGTTTACCCATGTTACGCTAGATCATTGCACATCCTGCTACACTGGCAGAGGCATACAGTTTTATACATCATGTTTTATTCATTATGAGTTATTTGTACCAAAAAGTGTGTTGTCATATTAGGATGTTGCCCCTAAAAGTGAAAAGAGCCATGGAGGCCATCAAAAAGAGAAAAAGAAAAGAAAAGAAAGAAAAAAAATAGAAAAAAAAGAAAAAGAAAAAAAGAGAAAAGAAAGAAAAAAGGGGGCAGCATTACTATCTTTTATCCACACTTGTGCTCATGTTTTAGCACCTGCAGTATTCATAGTCATCATTTGTGCTCATGTTTAGCACCTATACTCCATATGAGAGAGTTTAATGTTTTACTAGTATAACTATGTGGGGAATTTACACTATAGAACTTGGGTTGTATATTCCAATGATGAGCCTCCTCAAAAGTGCTCTAGGTCTTCGTGAGCAACCAAGTTGGATGCACCCCCACTAGTTCCATTGGAAAGCTTTCATACACATATAGCTCTATGTGCATCCGTTGCATGGCAATCACTACTCCTCGCATAGCTTCGATTATAAGACTTCCTCTTGTCTAATGATCACTTATAGATTTGTGAGACTTTCTTTCATTGGACTTCCAAACCCCCATTAACGTTCTTTATGCCATAACATCCTGGTGCCAATACCAAATGCTTGCGCTCACCGGTTGAGTAGGCTTCGAAAGTGTTAATTCATGACGTTCATGTTTAATTTTACTTGACTGAATCCTTCTTTGTTGTGAAAATTTACTTGATGCTTGGGATGAAGGATAGAACTTCTACGCTGGATACTTAAAACATCTCTAATGAACTTTGTACGGTTTCATGTCTTTAAAGCAATAGTTCATGAAAACTTTTAGCTTGTTTAAACTCTTGCATTATCATCTCTTATATCAATTATAGATATTTGCTTTGAATAATTTGATCTCAGCTCATATGCTTTACAATAGTATTGATCAAGATTATGATAGCATGTCACTTCAGAAATTATCTTTGTTATCGTTTACCTACTCGAGGACGAGTATGAACTAAGCTTGGGGATGCTTGATACGTCTCAAACGTATCTATAATTTCTTATGTTCCATGCTACTTTTATGATGATACTCACATGTTTTATACACACTTTATGTCATATTTATGCATTTTCCAGCACTAACCTATTAACAAGATGCCGAAGAGCCAGTTGTTGTTTTCTGCTATTTTTGGTTTCAGAAATCCTACAAAGGAAATATTCTCGGAATTGGACGAAATCAACGCCCAGGGTCTTATTTTTCCACGAAGCTTCCAGAAGACCGAAAGGATTACGAAGTGGGGCAACGAGGCGCCGCCACACTAGGGCCGTGCGGCCAGGGCTAGGCCCGCGCCGCCCTAGCGTGTGGGGCCCTCGAGAGCCCTCCGACTCTGCCCTTCCGCCTACTTAAAGCCTTCATCACGAAAACCCCAGTACCGAGAGCCACGATACAGAAAACCTTCCAGAGACGCCGCCGCCGCCAATCCCATCTCGGGGGATTCATGGGATCGCCTCCGGCACCCTGCCGGAGAGGGGAATCATCTCCCGGAGGACTCTTCATCGCCATGATCACCTCCGGATTGATGTGTGAGTAGTTCTCCCCTGGACTATGGGTCCATAGAAGTAGCTAGATGGTTGTCTTCTCCTCATTGTGCCATCATGTTCGATCTTGTGAGCTGCCTATCATGATCAAGATCATCTATTTGTAATGCTACATGTTGCGTTTGTTGGGATCTGATGAATATGGAATACTATGTTATGTTGATTATCAATCTATCATATATGTGTTGTTTATGATCGTGCATGCTCTCCGTTGCTAGTAGAGGCTCTGGCCAAGTTGATACTTGTAACTCCAAGAGGGAGTATTTATGCTCGATAGTGGGTTCATGCCTCCATTTAATCTGGGACAGTGACAGAAGATCTAAGGTTGTGGATGTGCTGTTGCCACTAGGGATAAAACATCAATGCTTTGTCTAAGGATATTTGTGTTGATTACATTACGCACCATACTTAATGCAATTGTCTGTTGTTTGCAACTTAATACTGGAAGGGGTTCGGATGCTAACCCAAAGGTGGACTTTTTAGGCATAGATGCATGCTGGATAGCGGTCTATGTACTTTGTCGTAATGCCCAATTGAATTTCACACTACTCATCATGATATGTATGTGCATTGTTATGCCCTCTTTATTTGTCAATTGCCCAACTGTAATTTGTTCACCCAACATGCTATTTATCTTATTGGAGAGACACCACTAGTGAACTGTGGACCTCGGTCCATTCTTTTACATCGAATACAATCTACTGCAATACTTGTTCTTTACTGTTCTTCATCATCTTCCATACTATCTAAAGGTATAATTGATGCCCCCCATAGGGGGACTCATAGCGATTTGCGGCTCGTGGCCGTCGGATCTCCCCATCTATGCAGCTCAGCCGTCCATTTTTTTACCGCGTCCGTATAAAAGGAGCCCACACGGTAAGAAACCCTAGCCGCTAGGCCCGCCACAGTTCGCTCGTCTCCAATCCCCATTTGCTCGTCTCCCCCAATCCCCTCCTTGCTCGTCCCACTCATCTAGGCAGGCGGCGGCGGCTCCCCGCTCGCTCCTCTCCCGCGAGGCACGACGCCCTCTTGGGTCGACGGTCTCACTCATCTAGGCAGGCGGCGGCGGCTCCCCGCTCGCTCCTCTCCGGCGAGGCACGACGCCCTCTTGGGTCGACGGCGATGGCGGACGGGACACAGCCGGAGGTGGTGCGGCCCGAGAAGACGCGTGGGGGCACCAGCAGGGCGAGGGAGAAGTCGGAGGCGCCCGGTCCTGGCAAGTTCACGACATCCCTTATCCTCTCCTCTCTCCTCTCGGTGTCTCTCTCGCTGCTCCCCTCCTCAATCCCCTTAATCTTCAAGTTTATCTCTCTTCCTCTCTTCCATCAGCAGCAAGTGAGCCCGTGGGTGGTGGTTGAGGTGCACAAGGCGTCGTTGCCGGAGCTCTGGACGATGGCGCAGGCGTTGGGACAAAGGCAGATGGAGATCTTCTCAGGCGACCCTGCAGCTGGGAGGAGGAAAATCAGAACTAGAGACCTATGGGTCGAAGCTGATGCTGGGGAGAGGGGGCGGCGCACGGAGGGGTTGGCGGAGGAGGTGGCGCCTCCGAGGAGCAGTGCTCGTCTTCTAGCAGCGCAAGTACCTGAACTCATCCACGTCTTCTCAGTTGCTGAAGATGACGGTACGTACATCCCTCCTCTGCCTTTTATTTTCAGGTTCTTCCTTTCTATCTCTCAAATGTGTTCTCCTAATTAAAAATTGAGATAAGAGTGGAGGCAGGCTCTTGTTATCCTGATCTAATCATTTGCTGCACTTTTGGCCGAGTCTAACCTTCAGTACCTGGTGAAGAGGGTCCTATTGACATCATTTCTGGTGAGCTCCATTGCCTGGTGGAGCGAGAGATCTTCCTCACATGTTAAGGCTGCATCGATCCCTGATTTATTCACGAAGTACAACGGAGTATGTATGCGCCATTGTCTCTTTCTCTACTAGAACTCGATCAATTTTGCATATGTGAAATAATCCATTGAAATGGCATTTGTTTTGTAATCGCAATGTGAAGAGGTAGCTCTCAGAGGTCCACGTCAAGGAAATGACGGAGAATTTCAGCTGATCTTATAAAAGGTATGTATGAACAATTAACTCACTTGGGATGCAAACACCCATTAACTCATTACATTTCTGGGGTGGTTTAATATCACATTGTTTGATTATCTGACGACTTCCATTCGTGCTGAAATTAAATTTCTACATTTATGTTTCCATTATATGCTCCTTCCGTTAATTTCTCCTTAGAAATCGAGTGTTCAGCAGGAAGTACAATGCTGGGTAGATATGACAGGACCTGATGGATGATGACATCATAACCGCCATCTCAGGCATGTGGCGAACTCCCTCCTCACACTTGTGCAGATGGGCCAAAGTTTTATTCGTTAGCTGAGTGCATGTCTTGATAAGATTTGTTTTTCTTGCCCTGATTTCCTTGTGATTTCCAAGCCAAGATTACAGTTTGGTAATTCGTGATTGTAGCAGACACCAAGAAACTAGAGTTTCTCTGCCACATTGGTGGCCAAGCGGCAATGCATAGTTACAGCTGTTGGAAATAGTATTGGTACTATGGAGATCTCATGTTTCTCTCTTTCTCTCTCTCTCTCTCTCTCTCTCTCTCTCTCTCTCTCTCTCTCAGTTCTGATCCCATTTTCTGAATCATCCATGCCATGGTTTTTAAGTCACCGAGTCAAGTAAAGTCGCCAAACTCCTCCTAGCACCTCCTGCCTCCTCCTCCCAGCCGCCAGCCTCGAGCCTCCTCCTAGCGCCGCCAGCCTCTGCGCCGCCGGTGAGGTGCGGCGGCGACCGGCGGTGGACGGAGGCAGCCAGCCTCGCAGCCTCGCCGCACGGCCCTCTCCCTCCCTCCTAGCGCCGCCGGCCTCGCAACCTCAGGTGGCGGCTCGAGCCTCTCCTCCCGAGCCGCTGTATATTCGCCGTTGAGCCAGTGACGTGGCGCGACTTGCTCCGTGAGTCAAGTCGCATGCGCGACCCAGCCACGTCGCGACGACTCGGCGATTAGTCGGCGACTCAAAAACCATGATCCATGGTGTCATAATCAAGTTTTCTTGGTTTGTAGTTACAGGTTGCTATGGGAAATAATTACAACGGTTGACGAGGATTAAGAAGTGTTGGGTCATATTGACTATAATTGGAGTGGAATTCGTTTTGAGGTAACTTATTTTTGGTTAGGGAATATTGCCATATGATATTTATTTGAAGAATTATAGAATTGTGCAGGGCCAGATTTTATCCCTTCTTGGTTCAGGGTTGAGCTAATTTGTCAACACCCGGATTTTTAAGTCCGAGTGCCTATTATGTCATACATCGCAATCCCAGGAATATTGTTGTTGCGAGGCATAATAGTTAAGTATCACAGTCATCATTCATTACAAACCATAAGTCTTACAAATTGGAATCACATGATCCATATTACACGAATAGTTGATCTATGGATCAACGAACAAACACAAGTTCATAGTTCAACATAGCGGAAGCGTAAGATACAAGGACTCTCTAGTCCACAGGCCAACGCTTGACGTCGGAAGGCGCTTAGTTGTCGTAGGCGTCCTGCTGGTCATCTCCTTGTTCATCTTCATACTCTGGCCATTTGAATAGCCAGGGACAAAGCCGTGAGTACGTTGAGTACTCGCAAACTAATACTAAAGTAAGTGCTAGACATTCTAGTATGGTTTGCTAAGCTCTAGTTTATTTGCATAAAGCTAGTTTTATTTCACAAGGTTTTGAGAAAAGCTTACTCAAGTGCTAACTAACTCAAGTGGGAACATTAGTGTCATTCCCACCATTCAAGTGGTGATTTCAATTCAATCCACCACAAGTCATTTCACCATCACCTTTCAACATCATTTTCAAAGATATGACATCGGAAACTCTATGGCCTTTCCAACCGTCCGTAACCGTGGACGCGGCTATTCGAATAGGTTTACACTCTGCAGAGGTTGCACACTTGTGCCACAACATTTGATTTCATCCGTCGGGATTTCCCCGAATCATCGTAACACAGTACGCGAATCATCAACCATAACCTTTCACTTACAAATCCTAGTATGAGCACCTCTCCCCATGAGCTTGGCCTCCCAGTGAAGACAGACGGTCGGCACAGGAACTGCACAGGGCTTGGGCCGGACATTCACCTCATTTCGCATCATATCGTATCGTTTCTTTTGTGGTAGAGGCAGCTTTCGGCATAACCCCGATGACGCTTGTTTAGAGGGAACCCATACTAAGACGCATAAACTTCCAGTTACGCCCTACCCATAATCAGGTATTGTGGGGGTACTTGATAATTGGAAAGGTATCGCATTCAAACCAACATCATTGTTTTATCAAAAATCACCATCTTCTCTTGGTCATATTCACCTTCAAAAAATCATTCAATGGAATGCATCTTCATTCCAAGGTTTCAAAAATCCCTTCAAGTTCACAAGGTTCCCATCTAGAGTAGTCAGCTGTAATTCTTTAGCACTAGCTCTAAATCATGAGGGGTGCTAACTTGCTTTGCTTTGGGAAGACTAACTCACTACTCTAGGACTCAACTTGTACTTTGACCAAAGTTAACTATAAACGTAACTCATTTAGAAAACAAGTAACAACTTGTAAAGTAAAAACTTGGGATGGGTTCATATAAGAAAAGGTAAGAACATGGTGCCTTGCCCCAAGGGGCTTTGCACTTTGCAAGAATAAAAGCTTGCATTGATAGTAGCTTGCATAGTAATTTAGCTTGCCTTGGTAGTTCTCAAACTGTTCCTCCTCTTCCTCCTGGTAGCAACCTTCTTCTTCGGCGTACTCTCCGGTGCTACCGTCTAAAGTTGAATACGAGTATAATTACTCACTAATTCAATGGCTATTCCACACATCACAAATAAACACACATACTACTCTATGCACACAAAATAATAAACTAGGGTGCATGGGTTGTGGGGTTTAAAAAGAATTTGTATTCCATATGTAAATGATAGTTTCCATAGGGTTCTTGAGAAATAATTTCCTCTCATTGAAATCTTTTAAGATTTAATTTCTCCAACAATCATGGATGAACTCATATTGACCTAAGTCAAATGTTCATCATCATCATTTGGGAAAATGATTTAAATGAGGTGGGTCACCTCATACAATTTAAATAACACTACCTTTGATTTAAATCTCAAGTAATTCATATAAGAGAGTTTGGGACCAGGGGTCCAAACATCCCATGAATCCATGTGAGACAAGTTTAAATGAAGTGTAAGACTTCACACGATTTAACTTTAATAGTTTTGGACAATATCAACTAGTTAAACTAGTCAAAATATCCATTCATTAAACCATGACATGATCATGCAAAGTGACCACACCATTTTATTGCATAAACAATTAGTGTAAGTCAAATGTGAGCTATTAGAGTTGGAATTGACTTAATATCTATTTTGGTTGATTTTTAAGAATTATTTGAATAGGGAAAAGTCCCTGTCTTGTTATTTTTATCACATTTATTCTACAAAGAATCTGACCATGAGGCCAGTGGCATGTTGTAGAGAATTTCAGTGGCTTTCTAACAATATAAAATTCACTAGATTTGGTTTAGCCAATTTGAAATGGTTGAATTTCAAAGTGGAGGCAGTATTCAAATGGATTTGTAATTAATTAAACTGGTTTTGAAATTAACAGGCCGGCGGGAAAACTAGTTGGGCCAAACGATTTGAAAACGGCCCGAGCCAGCCCACCACGGTCCACGGACGCGCGGGCTGCCTGACAGGGTGGGGTCCGCCTGTCAGCGGCTCATCTAACCCGAATCGGTACGTTTTAATGTGGGGCGTAGGATTAGAAGGGGATCGGACGGCGCTGGTGCGTCGTCTTCTCCGGCGAGAGGCAGGGAGGTTGGCGGCGAGGGTAGGGGGTCGGAGAGCTCACCGCGGCTCCAGCAAGGTATGGCAGTGTGCGCGAGGTAGATGTGGACGACGGCGAAGCAGCTGGTAGCAGTGGCGGAGCTCGAGGCGGCCTGGATCAATGGCGATTTCTCCAGGGCTTCCGCGGCTCCGATCTTGCAATTGGCCTTGCTCCGGTGACGATCGAGGTGGCTAACGGTGCGAGGCGAAGTGGTGAAGGGTGGGGAGTGAGGTGGTGTGCTCAGTGGCTTCCAGGGAACGCTCTATTTATAGGATTGAGCAAGGGGTGCGGGGCAGGGTGGTGGTCGACATGCTCGCGACGTCTCCGGCGAGCTAGCGAGCTAGGCGAGGTGGCGGCAGTGCTCTGGGTGTCCAGGCGAGTCTAACGGCAGCGACAGCTTGGTCGGGGGAGGCTCGGTTGGGTCGCATTGCTTCCACGACGGCCGCGGCGCGTACGGGAACAAGTCGTCGTCTCCGGCGCCGGCGGTCACGGGTCTGGGCTGGGCGCGTGTCTGGCGGCGTCGCGGTGTCACTGCGGTGCTCAACTTGTGCACAGGGGGTCCAGGGCGTGAGCGGAGTGGCTGCGCGGCGCGTGGCCAGTGGCGTCCATGCGCGACGCGAGCGGCATCCAGGGCTGATCTCGGCGCGCGATCTCCGGTGATGGTTGGCGTCGAGCTCGACCGTGGCTTAGCTAGGGTGGTGTAGGAGTGGGCGGTGGCGAGTGTGGGCACCAGGGCCAGTGTAGAGAAGCAATGGAGAGAGGGGGAGAAGAACATGGCCGGCATGGGCCGGCATGGCCATGTCTTGCTTGTTCTCTCTCTCTCCCTAGGGTTTCAATGTTGCCATTCAGGGTGAAAGGGGGCAGGGGAACCATTTGGGGTAGTGTAGTATAGGTTTGGTGTGTATAGAACACTATTTCAAATAGTGTCAAATAGTGCCATATTTTGCAATTTGCAAAATTCTCCAAATTTGAAATAATTCAAAAGGTGAAAGTTTTTGAAATGTGAGTGTTGATATTAGTTGTAAATGACCAGAGGTGATTTGAGGTGGTGGTGGAAAAAGTAGAATTCAAGAATTTCAAAAATTGACAAGTGTGAGATTGTCCCACTTGTTAAAATGTTGCAACTTTGGATGAGCATAGCTATTGATCCAAGATGAATTTGGCAGGGTGATCTTCATCAAAGTTGTTCACCTTGATGTTGACTTTGAACTGGTGCAAAGAGTTAGCAAGAATTGGTTTGGGAAAATTGAATTGCAGGGGCTCAAAGTGGTGACCAGACTAAATTTGGCAGATTTGGCCATTATCATATGTGAGTGGGAATTGTGTTTGAAATTCATTTGAATTGTGAAACCTTGATTCCAAAAGTTGTAATAAGTGTTTAATAACATTATCCCACTAATGGTGAAGACCAAATAGGTTTAGGGTCAAGATTTATAAAAAATGCCATAGAGCATATGTGAGGGTTTTTAGGGTTTTGCAAATTATGGAATTTCTTCCTCTTTAATTTATTTGGTTGGTGATCTTCATATGATCACACTAGGGTTTTAGAGCATAGCAAATACAAGTAAACGCAATCATCATGGCATATCACTCAAATGCACAAGTCCTATGCATGGTACTATATGCAAAAAGAAAAGTTTTTGTTGGTTTGAAATTTTGGTTTCTGGATTTCTCTAACTTTCTTTTTATTGAAATTTGGGGTGTTACAAACCCTTCCCCCTTACAAAAGATCTCGTCCTGAGATCGAAAAGAAAGTTAGGTACTAAAGAGATCTGGGTACTCCTTCTTCATGAAGTCTTCGCGTTCCCAAGTGGCTTCATCCTCGGTATGATTGCTCCATTGGATCTTCAGAAACTTGATGCTTCGGGTGCGGGTGGTTCGGTAAGCTTCTTCCAATATGCGAATCGGCACTTCGCGGTAAGTCAGATCCTTGTTGATATCCACCGATCGGTGATCGATGTTTTTGAACACTTCGGTCTTCTCCGGGACTTCAAGGCATTTCCGGAGAAGTGAGATGTGAAACACGTCGTGCACAGCCGACATTTCTTTAGGCAACTCTAGTTGATAAGATACTTCACCTCGGCGGCTAAGGACTTGGAAAGGTCCAACATAGCGAGGTGCAAGCTTTCCTTTCAGCTGAAACCTTTGCATCCCTTTCAAGGGGGATACTTTGAGATAGACGAAGTCTCCGATCTCAAAGGTCATCTCCCGACGTCTCTTGTCGGCGTAGCTCTTCTGTCTGGATTGCGCAGTCTTGAGGTACTCGCGGATCTTGTGGACTTTCTCTTCGGCTTCACGAAGAACATCTGGGCCGAAAACTTGGCTCTCTCCGACTTCTGACCAGTTCAGGGGGGTACAGCACTTCCTTCCGTACAAGGCTTCAAAGGGGGCCATCTGTAGGCTGGCTTGGTAACTATTGTTGTACGAGAATTCTTCGTAAGGTAGGCAGTCTTCCCACTTGGATCCGTATTCTAGTACGCATGCTCTAAGCATGTCTTCCAGTATCTGGTTTACTCTCTCAGTCTGTCCGTCGGTCTGAGGGTGATAGGCGGTGCTGAAATTTAGGCGGGTGCCTAGTCCTTCATGCACTTTCTGCCAGAACCTTGAGGTGAACTGGGATCCTCTATCTGACACTATCGATTTGGGGGTTCCGTGCAAAGCGACTATTCTGGAGATGTAAAGTTCAGCTAACTTGGGGCCTTGATAGGTGGTTTTGACGGCGATGAAATGGGCGACTTTGGTCAATCTATCGACCACTACCCATATTGAATCATTGCCTTTGCTGGATTTGGGCAGTCCGGTGATAAAGTCCATTCCTACGGAGTCCCATTTCCATTCCGGAATCTGAAGGGGTTGCAACAGTCCGGCGGGTCGTTGGTGTTCTGCCTTGACTCTCTCGAGCGGATGTCACACTTAGCGATATAACTACCGATCTCTCTCTTCATTCCGTGCCACCAAAATTGTTCTTTCAGGTCCTGGTACATCTTGGTACCTCCGGGGTGGATTGAATAAAGGGTGTCATGGGCTTCTTGCAGAATGACTCGTTTCAAGTCAGAGTCCGATGGTACGCAGAGACGTTCTTTGTACCAAAGCACTCCGGCTTCGTCTACGGTGAATCCGGGGGCTTTTCCTGCGGCTATCTGTTTCTTGATTCCGTCACTGCTAGCGTTGTCCTTCTGGGCTTCCTTGATCTGACCAACCAAGGTGTGTTGCAGTTCTATGCTGGCTAGGAATCCTTCACTAACAAGTTCAAGTCTGAACTGTTCAAACTCTTGGTGCAAACTGGGCTGTTCGGTTGCGAGCATGGAGTTCAACTGGCACGGCAGTCGACTCAAAGCATCCGCTACCACATTGGCCTTGCCGGGGTGGTAGTGAATCTCCATGTCGTAATCCTTGATCAATTCGATCCATCGGCGTTGTCTCATGTTCAACTCCTTCTGGGTGAAAATATATTTGAGGCTTTTGTGGTCGGAGTAGATCTCGCATCGATTACCCATGAGGTAATGACGCCAAACTTTCAGGGCTAAGACCACGGCTGCAAGCTCGAGGTCATGGGTTGGGTAATTCTGTTCATGTTGTTTGAGTTGTCTTGAAAGGTAGGATACAACCTTGCCTTCTTGCATAAGCACGCATCCAAGTCCAGTCTTGGAGGCGTCGCAATATACGTCAAAGGGCTTTGCGATATCTGGCATGATCAGGATTGGGGCTGTTGTCAGTCTACTCTTGAGCTGCTGAAAGCTCTCTTCACATTTGTCGGTCCACTCAAACTTTCTGTCCTTTTTTAGCAGTTGGGTCATTGGTCGAGCGATGCTCGAAAAACCTTCTACAAATCTGCGGTAGTATCCGGCTAATCCAAGAAAAGCGCGGACCTCGGTTTGTGTGGTTGGGGCTTTCCATTCCATAACAGTTTTGATTTTGGCGGGATCTACGGCAATTCCTCCTGCAGACAAGATGTGTCCGAGGAATCCAACTTCTTCCAGCCAGAACTCACACTTGCTAAACTTGGCATACAACTTGTGCTGTCTAAGGGTTTCTAGGACAATCTCCAAATGCTGTTCATGTTCCTCTTCGGACTTGGAGTAGACGAGGATGTCGTCGATGAAAACAACGACAAACTTGTCCAAAAAGTTCATGAAGATCTTATTCATGAGATTCATGAAATATGCGGGGGCATTGGTCAGTCCAAACGACATGACGTTGTACTCATACAACCCATATCTGGTGGTAAAGGCAGTTTTTGGAATGTCGGTGGCTCGGATCTTCAGTTGGTGGTATCCAGTTCTAAGATCAATCTTGGAGAAAACTCGGGATCCGGTGAGTTGGTCAAACAAGTCTTCGATCTTGGGTAGGGGGTATTTGTTTTTGATGGTGACATCGTTAAGCTTACGATAGTCCATGCATAAACGATTTGCACCATCCTTCTTGTCGACAAACAAGACGGGGGATCTCCAGGGGGATGCACTTGGTCTAATCAAACCTTTGGCTAACATGTCATCTATTTGCTTCTTCAGCTCCACAAGCTCGGTTGTGTTCATGCTGTAGGCTCTCTGGGCGATGGGTCCAGTTCCGGGAATTAACTCGATGATAAACTCGATATCCCGATCCGGGGGCATACCGGGTAGATCATCCGGAAACACATCAGGGTAGCGACAAACGACCCTGATTTGATCCAGAGTTGGCTTGGATACACTTTGGTTGCAGGTAAATTTTCTGGGTAGTTTTTCAGAGACGTGCTCAACTACGATACCGGTGCTGCTAGTCATGGTTATGGCTTTCTTGGCGCAGTCTATCAATCCATTGTGCTTGGACATCCAGTCCATTCCTAGGACAACTTCCAAACCTTTGGTTCCAAGTATGATTAGATTTGCAAAGAAATCTACATCATGGATTTTGATTGGCACATTTTTGCAAAATTTTCTGGCTTTGGTGGTTGATCCGGGGATTTGAACTATCATAACATGCTTCAAACTGAGGGGTTGAATTTTACTTGTTGATGCAAAATCTTCGGTGACAAAGGAATGAGATGCTCCAGAATCAAACAACACTCTAGCAGGGGTGTGGTTGATGAGAAAACATACCCAAGACAACATCTGGTGCTTCCTGGGCTTCTTCAGCGTTCATGTGGTAGAGGCGGCCGTTGCGGTTGTTGGGGTTGTTGGGGGCGAACTTCTTGCCGGTGGAGACACGGCGTTGCTGCTGAGCAGGTGCAGCGGTGTTGCCGGCGAGCTTGGCAAGACGCTTGGGGCACTCGTTGGAGTAGTGTCCCACTACACCACACTCGTAACAAGTGATAGTGCTCTTGTCCTGCTTGTTCGCAACGGGAATGGCATTGCTTCCGGTTCTGGGGTTGGTGTTGGTGTTGGTGTTGTTAGGGGCTCGGGGTGGAGCGCGGTTGTAGTTTTTGTTGTTGTTGTTGTGGTAGCCTCCTGGCTTGGAGTTTCCTCCACTCCGGTTCTGATAACCGGGGCGAGAGTTCTGCATCTGGGGTTTGTTGTTTCTCGGAGGGAAACCTCCGCTTGAGCTAGGGCGAAACTTCTGGGGGTGGCTTGATCCACTCTGACTTGCCATGCGGCGCTTGCGGTTCTCATTGGCTTGGTTTAACTTGCCCTCCATCTGGATGGCGGAGTCAAGGGCTTCGAGGTCGGCGAAGGGGATGTTGACGAGGACAGTCTGCATCTCATCATGCAGTCCGTTCAGGAATCTCTCCTTCCTCTTTTCAACGGTGTCGGTCTCATCAGGGGCATACCTTGACAAGGTGAGAAACTTGTCGCGGTATTCAACCACCGTCATGCGACCTTGTTTCAGCTCACGGAATTCATCCCTCATCTTCTTGATAAGACCCGGGGGTACATGGTACTTGCTGAACTTGAGTTTGAAATCCTCCCAAGTCATGAATTGACCTCCGTTCATGGCACGGGTGCTTGTCCACCAAGCGCGAGCTGGTCCAGCGAGATAGTGAGTGGCGAACAACACCTTCTCGTTGGCTTCCACTCCAGCTACCTCCAGATTGTTCTCCATAGTCTGGAGCCAATCGTCGGCGTCGAGGGGCTCCTCGGTCTTGCTAAACACCGGAGGGTTGGTGTTTTGGAAGTTCTTGAGCTTGGATCCGGGGTGGTCATGATTTCCATGGCCTTGGTTGGCGATGTTCTGCAAGGCGATGAGGTTGGCTTGGCGCTCGGCTCTTTCAGTTTCCCGGTCGGCAAGCAGGGTTTGCAGAAGTTGCAGCATCGCGTCGTTGGTGCGATTCGGAGGGGCCATCTGAAGATGTAGAAGATTATGAGATAAGAGGGAACATCCTATGGTTCATTTTGGTTAAGTTTGAAAAGCATTGGAAAACTTGTAATCTTTTCATGACAAACATAACATTCATTCATTCATGCAACACATAGCACAAACTACACACATACTCCAATGGTTTTAAGAACCATTCTCATGCTACGATACAAAGGACGGGATACAACTCACACCTACTATAAGTGGAACTAGTGCAACTACTCCTCATCATCGATATCGATCGGGACGTAGTCGTCAGGTCCTGCCTCCAGGAACTCGTAGTCCTCCTCCTCGGTGTTCTCGTCCTCCTCAAAGTCGTCGTCATCGCTCAGGAAGGCGTCTCCTCCCTGAATATCGATGCCTCCATCGTCATCCTCCAACTGACGAATCTGATCCTCCTGGGCCTTGACAGTGGCCTCAAGTGACGCGATCCGGGCGCGAAGGCGGCGAATCGTAGCGTCCTTCTTGGCACGCTGCTGGCGAAGGCTCCTGCAGTCGTTGTTGAGTAGCTTGATCGCCTCACCCTGCTCGGTGATGTGAGCATGGGTCTGGTTCGCGTAAGCGCGAGAGGCGTTGAGGTCCCTCTGAGTCTGGTAGAGCATGAAGTCCAAGTGATCCACATGGTGCCTCAACTGGGGGTGCAGTGGCACATCCATGGGTCTTCCGTCAGAGTTACGCCTCGCGAGATGCGCAAAGCGTTCCTCCCGAAGTGCTTCCGCATTCTGTCCGCACGTACGAGCAAGTGCTTCCTCGAAGAGCACGTGCAAGCCCGTCTAGCCGGTTGCTTTCCCCGAAGAGAAAAGGATCCTCTCCGAGGTGGGAGGCTCCAGCTTGCCCCTCAAGTCAGCGGTGATAATCCACTGCAGTTCCCCTCCCGGCTGGTCGTCCACCTGAATCCCGTGAAACTCGGGGTGTGGGCGGCCAAGGTGATCCGACAGGGAGTCGAGGTCATGCTCGAAGATCAAGCTTCCTCCGTTCCCAAGTTGATAAAACTTGGTGTTGAGGGGTTCATTCGGCTCCATCTGAAAGAGAATTGGATGAGTAAGTTAGAGAGTGCAAAGTGTGGCAAAATTTTAAGTTGATTCAACAAGATAGACAAGATTCATCAAATTTTGGCAAAGTCTCAAAGACAAGAGTGTAGTAAATTTTCACAAATAGTTTCTTTCATTTGATTTCAAAGTTAACTTTTTCAGAACGCCCATTCAAACTAAGGTCTTCTAAGGTCAAACAATGGCTCTGATACCAACTTGTCAACACCCGGATTTTTAAGTCCGAGTGCCTATTATGTCATACATCGCAATCCCAGGAATATTGTTGTTGCGAGGCATAATAGTTAAGTATCACAGTCATCATTCATTACAAACCATAAGTCTTACAAATTGGAATCACATGATCCATATTACACGAATAGTTGATCTATGGATCAACGAACAAACACAAGTTCATAGTTCAACATAGCGGAAGCGTAAGATACAAGGACTCTCTAGTCCACAGGCCAACGCTTGACGTCGGAAGGCGCTTAGTTGTCGTAGGCGTCCTGCTGGTCATCTCCTTGTTCATCTTCATACTCTGGCCATTTGAATAGCCAGGGACAAAGCCGTGAGTACGTTGAGTACTCGCAAACTAATACTAAAGTAAGTGCTAGACATTCTAGTATGGTTTGCTAAGCTCTAGTTTATTTGCATAAAGCTAGTTTTATTTCACAAGGTTTTGAGAAAAGCTTACTCAAGTGCTAACTAACTCAAGTGGGAACATTAGTGTCATTCCCACCATTCAAGTGGTGATTTCAATTCAATCCACCACAAGTCATTTCACCATCACCTTTCAACATCATTTTCAAAGATATGACATCGGAAACTGTATGGCCTTTCCAACCGTCCGTAACCGTGGACGCGGCTATTCGAATAGGTTTACACTCTGCAGAGGTTGCACACTTGTGCCACAACATTTGATTTCATCCGTCGGGATTTCCCCGAATCATCGTAACACAAAGACGCGGATCATCAACCATAACCTTTCACTTACAAATCCTAGTATGAGCACCTCTCCCCATGAGCTTGGCCTCCCGGTGAAGACAGACGGTCGGCACAGGAACTGCACAGGGCTTGGGCCGGACAATAACCTCAATTCGCATCATATCGTATCGTTTCTTTTGTGGTAGAGGCAGCTTTCGTCATAAACACGATGACGCTTGTTTAGAGGGAAAACATACTAAGACGCATAAACTTCCGATTACGCCCTACCCATAATCGTGTATTGTGGGGGTACTTGATAATTGGAAAGGTATCGCATTCAAACCAACATCATTGTTTTATCAAAAATCACCATCTTCTCTTGGTCATATTCACCTTCAAAAAATCATTCAATGGAATGCATCTTCATTCCAAGGTTTCAAAAATCCCTTCAAGTTCACAAGGTTCCCATCTAGAGTAGTCAGGCTGTAATTCTTTAGCACTAGCTCTAAATCATGAGGGGTGATAACTTGCTTTGCTTTGGGAAGACTAACTCACTACTCTAGGACTCAACTTGTACTTTGACCAAAGTTAACTATAAACGTAACTCATTTAGAAAACAAGTAACAACTTGTAAAGTAAAAACTTGGGATGGGTTCATATAAGAAAAGGTAAGAACATGGTGCCTTGCCCCAAGGGGCTTTGCACTTTGCAAGAATAAAAGCTTGCATTGATAGTAGCTTGCATAGTAATTTAGCTTGCCTTGGTAGTTCTCAAACTGTTCCTCCTCTTCCTCCTGGTAGCAACCTTCTTCTTCGGCGTACTCTCCGGTGCTACCATCTAAAGTTGAATACGAGTATAATTACTCACTAATTCAATGGCTATTCCACACATCACAAATAAACACACATACTACTCTATGCACACAAAATAATAAACTAGGGTGCATGGGTTGTGGGGTTTAAAAAGAATTTGTATTCCATATGTAAATGATAGTTTCCATAGCGTTCTTGAGAAATAATTTCCTCTCATTGAAATCTTTTTAAGATTTAATTTCTCCAACAATCATGGATGAACTCATATTGACCTAAGTCAAATGTTCATCATCATCATTTGGGAAAATGATTTAAATGAGGTGGGTCACCTCATACAATTTAAATAACACTACCTTTGATTTAAATCTCAAGTAATTCATATAAGAGAGTTTGGGACCAGGGGTCCAAACATCCCATGAATCCATGTGAGACAAGTTTAAATGAAGTGTAAGACTTCACACGATTTAACTTTAATAGTTTTGGACAATATCAACTAGTTAAACTAGTCAAAATATCCATTCATTAAACCATGACATGATCATGCAAAGTGACCACACCATTTTATTGCATAAACAATTAGTGTAAGTCAAATGTGAGCTATTAGAGTTGGAATTGACTTAATATCTATTTTGGTTGATTTTTAAGAATTATTTGAATAGGGAAAAGTCCCTGTCTTGTTATTTTTATCACATTTATTCTACAAAGAATCTGACCATCAGGCCAGTGGCATGTTGTAGAGAATTTCAGTGGCTTTCTAACAATATAAAATTCACTAGATTTGGTTTAGCCAATTTGAAATGGTTGAATTTCAAAGTGGAGGCAGTATTCAAATGGATTTGTAATTAATTAAACTGGTTTTGAAATTAACAGGCCGGCGGGAAAACTAGTTGGGCCAAACGATTTGAAAACGGCCCGAGCCAGCCCACCACGGTCCACGGACGCGCGGGCTGCCTGACAGGGTGGGGTCCGCCTGTCAGCGGCTCATCTAACCCGAATCGGTACGTTTTAATGTGGGGCGTAGGATTAGAAGGGGATCGGACGGCGCTGGTGCGTCGTCTTCTCCGGCGAGAGGCAGGGAGGTTGGCGGCGAGGGTAGGAGGTCGGAGAGCTCACCGCGGCTCCAGCAAGGTATGGCAGTGTGCGCGAGGTAGATGTGGACGACGGCGAAGCAGCTGGTAGCAGTGGCGGAGCTCGAGGCGGCCTGGATCAATGGCGATTTCTCCAGGGCTTCCGCGGCTCCGATCTTGCAATTGTCCTTGCTCCGGCGATGATCGAGGTGGCTAACGGTGCGAGGCGAAGTGGTGAAGGGTGGGGAGTGAGGTGGTGTGCTCAGTGGCTTCCAGGGAACGCTCTATTTATAGGATTGAGCAAGGGGTGCGGGGCAGGGTGGTGGTCGACATGCTCGCGGCGTCTCCGGCGAGCTAGCGAGCTAGGCGAGGTGGCGGCAGTGCTCTGGGTGTCCAGGCGAGTCTAACGGCAGCGACAGCTTGGTCGGGGGAGGCTCGGTTGGGTCGCATTGCTTCCACGATGGCCGCGGCGCGTACGGGAACAAGTCGTCGTCTCCGGCGCCGGCGGTCACGGGTCTGGGCTGGGCGCGTGTCTGGCGGCGTCGCGGTGTCACTGCGGTGCTCAACTTGTGCACAGGGGGTCCAGGGCGTGAGCGGAGTGGCTGCGCGGCGCGTGGCCAGTGGCGTCCATGCGCGACGCGAGCGGCATCCAGTGCTGATCTCGGCGCGCGATCTCCGGCGATGGTTGGCGTCGAGCTCGACCGTGGCTTAGCTAGGGTGGTGTAGGAGTGGGCGGTGGCGAGTGTGGGCACCAGGGCCAGTGTAGAGAAGCAATGGAGAGAGGGGGAGAAGAACATGGCCGGCATGGGCCGGCATGGCCATGTCTTGCTTGTTCTCTCTCTCTCCCTAGGGTTTCAATGTTGCCATTCAGGGTGAAAGGGGGCAGGGGAACCATTTGGGGTAGTGTAGTGTAGGTTTGGTGTGTATAGAACACTATTTCAAATAGTGTCAAATAGTGCCATATTTTGCAATTTGCAAAATTCTCCAAATTTGAAATAATTCAAAAGGTGAAAGTTTTTGAAATGTGAGTGTTGATATTAGTTGTAAATGACCAGAGGTGATTTGAGGTGGTGGTGGAAAACGTAGAATTCAAGAATTTCAAAAATTGACAAGTGTGAGATTGTCCCACTTGTTAAAATGTTGCAACTTTGGATGAGCATAGCTATTGATCCAAGATGAATTTGGCAGGGTGATCTTCATCAAAGTTGTTCACCTTGATGTTGACTTTGAACTGGTGCAAAGAGTTAGCAAGAATTGGTTTGGGAAAATTGAATTGCAGGGGCTCAAAGTGGTGACCAGACTAAATTTGGCAGATTTGGCCATTATCATATGTGAGTGGGACTTGTGTTTGAAATTCATTTGAATTGTGAAACCTTGATTCCAAAAGTTGTAATAAGTGTTTAATAACATTATCCCACTAATGGTGAAGACCAAATAGGTTTAGGGTCAAGATTTATAAAAAATGCCATAGAGCATATGTGAGGGTTTTTAGGGTTTTGCAAATTATGGAATTTCTTCCTCTTTAATTTATTTGGTTGGTGATCTTCATATGATCACACTAGGGTTTTAGAGCATAGCAAATACAAGTAAACGCAATCATCATGGCATATCACTCAAATGCACAAGTCCTATGCATGGTACTATATGCAAAAAGAAAAGTTTTTGTTGGTTTGAAATTTTGGTTTCTGGATTTCTCTAACTTTCTTTTTATTGAAATTTGGGGTGTTACATAATTGTCTTTGTTATATGGTTTATTTCAGCTCACATAAAGGAACAAAGTTTGCATCTTCTGTCTGATTTTATGGAAATCTCATAGAAGAACTTATGGCACAATTTGTCTCCTTTACTTCTCTTGAGTTGTTCCATTTTTTATAATCTACTCTGCCCTATGTTCGCCTCCAACGGCAAAATCTGGGGCTTGGCTCTCAAGGTTCAGGGAGGCGGTAACACGAGATGTAGCCTGCAAGTATTGAGCCATACTCATGTAATTACTGTTTTCTTGTCATCCGCTATTGGTTATTATCACTCCAGTTTGCGATGTTCAATAATATACTCATTTGTTTAGTTTACCTTGTTGGTTATGCCATTTCTATAATCGTGCATTTACCATATTAGACCACATGTCCACGTTTGAGGTTATTAGTCTCAAGTGATTATTATTCAGTGATGTTCCACATATATATATTTTTTAAACTTACTGTAAAATAGGATATCAACAAACCAGTATCATGATTTATTCATTTTCATGTGTATGTAAAGTTAATTTTCGTATATAGAAAATCCATGTAGTTTCCGGCGGTTACTTTTAAATTTTTTTTTCATCGCTGGTTAACATGGAGGTTGTTGCTTATGAAAATTATTCAGCCATTCATTTTGTGGATTTCATGTTAGAAACTGTTACCCTTCCTGAATAAGTTTTCTCTAAAGTTCCTCTGCTTAGAGAGCCACTGTCTATGTTAGATCTTGCTATTTATTTCTGGATTGTGCATGCTCTGTTTCTATATGTAGGAACGAAGTCGAGGTTTGTTGTCTGGAAGATTAAGGGCCATCCACCTTCTATCCTATTATAGATGTCAGTAATAGAGTGATTGTAGGTCTTTTCTGTACGTGGAACATTTTTTATGCACATGATTGAATGTTCATTTACTATAGTGTTCAAATTATGACTTGGTTTCTTAACATGTTAAACGTCACAAATCAGAGTGGATGATGTTCATTTGAAGCAAAATTTTCTATTATGTCAAGTGGCCCTCCCAAAAAAATATGTTCATACAATGAGATATCACTGTCTATGTTGTTGGCAGACAAATATTCAGAATTAATGGTGGAAAACTGTAGCATATTAATTTATTAACATCCAATCAAATAAGCATCCATAATCTATTTGAAAGGAGACTGCCATGTCCGTTTATTTCTATCATGAAGTACATCTGCAAGGGCCTATTGTTTAGTGACCTGAAAATGTTCAGGTTACACAGGTGTAAATGGAGGGTAATGCTAAGTGAATATTTTCATATTAATAATATTCCCTTTGAGAGGTTTAGAGGCCTTCAGTTAGTGTTTGATGGTGGCTATGTCAACACCAGTTTATTTTCAGTAATCAGCATATAAACTACAAAGTTTTATGTTTATGTCTGAATATTTTGATTACTAAATAGAATTAGGAACTGAGTTTGTACTGTTTTCCTTCGATCTGAATATGCTAAACTATCTTTCTGTCTACCAGGGCTGTACAATTAGCAACAAAGCTGCCTTTTTCAGAGATGGTGTTAAATGATTGAGGAATCAGGTCTGAAACTACTATGCTGAATCAGTTGTTTTGCCAGGTAAAAAATTAGTTGTATCCCCGGTCTCATCTCAGCTTTGTCTCTATGATAAATTATCATGTGTATATCAACACAAGAGATCACTCTATGTCCATCGAGGTGGCTTTCATAGGTGGGAAATGAAGCTATCTGAAATCAGTTGATATTCTTGCTATAGAAAATGTGTACTGTAGACCTCCTCCATTTGAATTATTATGGAGATGCCTCTTCTTTTCTATGTAGGCTCCTCTCTTTTTTATAGTCTATAATAAGTAGACAGAGTAGGCAAACTATATTTTATCATGCCAAATACCTTTTTTAAGTAAATAATGTGACAGTGCACGCCTATGCGTAGTATGGCTACTTACATTTTTGGCTTCATGCATATGTTATAATTCTAGGTTTGGACAACAAAAGATTAATGTTTAAAAACTTTATGTGCTCAAATTCTAGGATTTTAGTGGCCCAGTTCTTACTCAACATGCATTCTCTCAGATACATGTAAGATAAACTTGCTGCACTTTGTGCAGATCATTTATGTGATAATTGGAGTTCACTTACAAATTGTCTACCTTTACTGGTAAACAATACCACATATACATACCGTCTAACTCAAGGTTTTTGAAATTTAGAACCTAATTTTGTAGTTAGTGCCCCATCAGCCGCTAGGTTACATGAAACTGGCAGTTAGTTTGATTGTGTTGCTTTGTCAGGTAATTTTACTAAAGACAAGTACAGTAGGCCAGCTATATCCTTATTATGTTTTGCTGTTTCAGATTCATTCATTGTCGGTTCCTCCTTCACCAGTACTAATATCTTTGTTACTATGGTTGTTAAATTCGCAGATTCCATATATTTAGAATTTATTTTTTGTAATGTTGAGAAATTGTATTCTTGAATGAATCTTCTATCCTTTTTTACTGTGGTTATATTTTGCAGGTCCATATAAGTATCTATCCAATGCTATTTAATATCACATTTGATAGTTCCAGATTTTAGAAGATCATTTTGGTGCATATGCCTCATCTATGGATTTGGTAAGTAATTAAACGGTAGTTTTACAACCATAGTAACTGTTGAGGTAGTGATTCAGATGATGTGCATGATAAGGTATATCAGCCTTTGCTATTTATCTTATCTTATTGTTTCTTCATTTTTCTTTGAAAATGAAAAAGAAGGAATTATACCATGGGAGAAAAGTTGGTCAATAAGTGATATTGTCACATTTTGTCTAGACTGTTGATCCAAGAAGGGAGAAGAGCAATGAGCATATGGAGTTTGCGCATAACGTAAAACAAGATTTTGGGATCTTCGACATATTTTATGAATCATTTATGCTTGTTTATTTTTTCTGGTAATAGCACGCTTAATGACTTAATTTTATTCAATCTCAAAATGTCTTCTTTCTTTCTTGGGAGTGTGCAGTTAATAGTGAAAGAGCATATGATATGAATAGTCTACATAATTCATTATTGCATGCTCCCATGGTATAATTCCCTACTTGGTGTTGGTTCATTTTATTTATAAGAACAACTGTATATATGATTCATGTAGGCACTTTTTGATATCTCATGATTTTGTTCCTGGTGGTGATCAATTACTAGAATATATAATCAGTTGTTTATGTTAATAGTTGGCACTTACTTGCTTTGTGATCTTTGAAAACTTTTCTTGCTAGAAATGATGCCGCTTTTGTTGCTATGCTATATTTTGGGTTTTTATTTTGTTTTATCAAATGATATCATCGGAAATTCAGATAATGATGGTAAGGTTTCAGGTAATACACATTATACTTATTATCATTAGAAACTGACATCCTGATGTTGCTCGTGTAACTGGGCATTGAGATCTTTATGATATTTTGTCACTTCAGGTTGATGTCCTTGCATGACCAGAACTATATTAGTAAAAACTAGGCCTATTTCTTATATATGTTTTATGTGTGTAAATGCCCCCTTAGTTCTTGTTTTTTCTGCATACATTTGTTTTGATATTGTTAAACGGACTATTCATGTGATGTTGGTTTGTTCAGGCGTACATCTGCGGTGAGCAGTTAGTACAGGTCACTATCCTTAAAAAATTTAGTTTAGGCTATTGCCTTTAAAAAGATTAGCGGATCCCACTCTAGGCCATTTCCTATAAAACAATTATTAGATTGCCTAATTTCATTTTCCATAATATATGCTCCTCTTTCTATGATTAGACAATAATACTTGAATTATTAGGCATTCTTGATGTATCCTTTCTTTTGACCTGTACTGTATCCTGTTGTTATGAATTATGACAATAACTCCTGCTATGTTAGGAATGGATATTAGAGAAGTGTACAGGGAGGCTGAACTTGCTAGCCAGAGGAATGAAGTAGACACTTGCTTTTTATTGTGCCATTATATTTACAACATAGGTCTATATTATCTATTGTGAGTATTAATGCCACTTAATACTTTAGACATTTACTATTTAAAGCTTAAAGCATGAGCAGCATCGACAACTACTTGATGGAAGCATGGACCCGGCCAGTGTGTCTGGTGCCTCGGTTTAGGTGTTTAGAGATGAGTTGGGATTTGTGGCCGGTTCAGGTGCTCACCATATGGAGCATGTGTCTCCACACTGAAGCATAGGCATGCCTACAATCACTGTTTCAGGATCAAATATGGTGGTATTTCTGGCATTCGAAACTAACACACAATTTGTGGTGCGAGCGATCAAGGGAAGCGAGCAAGACTTGGCTTAGAATGGTGCTATGTTTAGGGAGATAAAATTTCAGATTTCATTGAACTTCTCTGTTCTCAGTATTTTATTGAATCGTGTCTGATGCCACGCTATGGCGTCCAGGACTCAAGAGACAGTAGGCGTGTAGGACTGCAGGAAAGCAACTGAAAATATGTTTTGTTCTTTTTCTCCTCTTTGTCAACTAATAGTTTTTAAAACGGATAATCTTTCAATTTTATTTAATACTTGCTTATCATAGATGTTTACGAATGTATATAAAATGAATATTGACACAACCTCCACGGGGTTGTGCGTCAAGGCGCACAACAAAATCTAGTACATTTAAGGACCGTGCTACACAGCGGCGCCGCATAATTATTCATCCGTGCGGCGGCAGCTAACCTTTTTCCCACTAGCCCCTAAGAGCATGCATGCAGCATCTGACACCTTCATCTGTAGGCCCGCACGAGTGCATGCACTTGTCCTGCTGGCCCGACCGAGGCAGTGTAAATACAGTGGGCTATGCATCCACCTACACGCATTATTAAATACAAAAAGCTACATGCAATTGTGGTCATGCCCGTCGTAGTAGTACCCTAGTGGCTAGTACTAGCACTAAACTAATGGTACTTTCATTTTTTCTAGCCTTTGCGATTAGTGACATATTTGCAAAAGGGGTATATTTTACGTGTATGTTACGGAATTATGTTTTCCAAATGCATGTTTTAACATTTAGCTACCAGTTCACATTGAAATAGCTTCTCGTCTAGTTGTTTACTAAATTAGTAGTAATACCTACCAAATTATTTTGCAAATAGCTATCGGGTTATTTAGCAATAACGATCAGGTTATTAAGCAATAGATACTAAATTATTCCAAACAACTGTTATGTTCTTCAATACAGTACGAAGTTACTAATAATAGCCACCAGATTATTTAGCAATAGCTAGTTAGCTACCACATTATTTATCAACGACTACAATCACGTTATTTAGCAATAGCTCCCGGGTTAAAGTTCTGAATGTCAAATACAGTTACCCGATTATTTTGTAATAGCTATCAGATTGTTTAACAATAGCAGCCGGATTTTTTAAACAAATATAGCGGATTACCAATACCAGATATTTTTAACAGTAGTATCAAATTTTTAGAAGTAACTACCAGATTATTTACAAATAGCTATTATATGTGGCTGTGGCAACTACCAATTAATTTGATGCATCTATCGGGTTGCTCAAGTTTCTCGAAACCAAATGCCAAGTATTCCAGTGGATTTGCAGTTAGTAGCTCTAGCCGTCTAGGTCCACTGTAGCAAATACTGATCAATGTACGGGGGAGTATGGGAGTACGCGTGTGAATGTGTGATGCATCATGTAGTAGGCTGGCAAGGAGTACTGTAGCGCACTGTAATGTCTTGTCTACATTGTATCGACCGTGAGCCAGCGTGCCCCCACACGTGAGGTATTGTGGGGCCGCTTGCTGTCCCTCTCTCTGTATCGTATGCGTCGCAGGATATGGAACTGACCGAAACGTTTTTTCAATCTCCGCACGCCGCACGAGAAGTCACCGGTGCGGCGCTGTTAAGTAGATTTTCCCTACATTTAATCCTTTGTTACAGCAAGCCGGTGAGACTGACAACCTCACTGTTAAGTTGGGGCAAATTATTTGGATTGTGTTGTGCAGGTTTCACGATGGCGCCGGAATCCCTGGTGTTGCGCCGCACTACACTCCGCCACCATCAACCTTCACGTGCTTCTTGACTCCTACTGGTTCGATAACCTTGGTTTCTTACTGAGGGAAAACTTGCCGCTGCACGCATCACACCTTCCTCTTGGGGTTCCCAACGGGTGTGTGCTTTACGCGTCATCAATCCTCACATCACCGCCTTCCCCTCCGGTTGTCCCAATTTCTGTCACTTTGGGGCCTCGGGTTTCGGACAGCGACATGTGTATACAACTTGCAGGTAAGATCATAAAACAATGAATATCATCATGAAACAATAACATGTTTAGATCTGAGATCATGGCACTCGGGCCCTAGTGACAAGCATTAAGCATAACAAGTTGCAACAATATCATCAAAGTACCAATTACGGACACTAGGCACTATGCCCTAACAATCTTATGCTATTACATGACCAATCTCATCCAATCCCTACCATCCCCTTCAGCCTACAGCGGGGGAATTACTCACACATGGATGGGGGAAACATTGCTGGTCGATGGAGAGGCGTCGGTGGTGATGATGGCGATGATCTCCTCCAATTCCCCGTCCCGGCGGAGTGCCAGAACGGAGTTTCTGGTCCCGAGACGGAGTTTCGCGATGGCGGCAGTGTTCTGGATAGCTTCTAGCGATTTCGACTTCCTGTCTCGCGTTTTTAGATCGAAACCCTTAAATAGTCCAGAGGGGGGCATCAGAGGCTGGCCGAGGCGGCCTCACCATAGGGCGGCGCGCCCCCCTCCTAGGCCGCGCCGGCCCATGGTGTGGGGGCCGTGGGCCCCCCTGGCCTGCCCTTCTGGCTCCGTGAATCTTCTGGGAAAATAAGCCCTTTGACATTAATTCCGGGGATTTTCCTGAAAGTTGAATTCCTGCACAAAAACGAGACACCAGAGACTTTCTGCTAAAAACAGCGTTAGTCTGTGTTACTTGTATCCAAAATACACAAATTAGAGGCAAAACAATAGCAAAAGTGTTCGGGAAAGTAGATACGTTTTGGACGTATCATGTACTTGTGTTCATGTACTAGACAGGTATTGCTGTTTTGGTGAAGGAGACATGCGTCACCCTTTTTTGGTGGGGTTAATTGGTTCTATGCCACTCCCCAATTCACAAGTTGTGTTTATGCCATTAAAAAACTGAAGTTGTGTCTATGCCACTCTCAATTCTCAATACCCCTTTCTATGCCATTTTAAGCAATACAACATCATATACTGCCTATGTATCCAGTATTTGTACCCTATACTACAGTTTGTACATACTCTTAGATAATCTGGACCGTACTTTGCACCTATGTTTAATGAATCATACGTGCCCAGAAATGGCTCATATTAGAATAGTAGACTCATATTAATGTTCTTGAAATTCTGTAAATTTTTCAGATTTTTCGAAGAAGTTTGATTTTTTGGACAAAATTTTACCAATTTCTAGACAAAACAACTTGTGAATTGAGGAGTGGTATAGAACCAATTAACCCTTTTTGGTAATGTCTTCCTGTAGCCCTTGTCAAATTAAATTCCTCTGATACTGATGGGAGGGCTTGCTCACCCGACACGTCAGGAAGAAGTGGAGAGAAACTACTCGTCCCTTGTTGGACACGGGACCATTGGAAACTTATTTTTATGCCCTTTTGAATCTTGGTGAAATCCTTGGTTTAACCAAGATTTAAACAAGTTTAAAACAAGAAAATGAAAAGGTAAGCCTGCATCCTTCTTAGTCACTCCAAAATGAGACTTTTGGGAAGGTTTTTGAAATTTTCATGTTTGAAACCCAAAACGACTTCTCGTCGTGCTTGACTTCATAAGACAAAGTTTAGGGTTAGGGGTAGATACATGATTTTTCTCGTTTGAATATGTCTAGACCTTGTTTATCAACTTGAGTGCTTACTATATGACATAAGAAGGCTATGTGCTTTGGTTTTTCAATTTTTTTCATTTTTATGCCCATTTGATTCTTGATCAAACCCTAGGTACAGTTTGACCAAGATTTGAACATGTTTAAAACATCAAAATAAAATGTAAGCATGGATCCTTCTTAGTCACTCTAAAATAAAGTTTTTGAGAGGTCTTTGAAATTTCCATGTTTGAAACCCAAAACCACTTCTCTTCACGCTTGACTTCGTAAGATAGAGTTTAGGGTTAGGGGTAGATACGCGTACATGATTTTTTTAAGTATTTTTATGCCCATTTGAATCTTGGTAAAATCCAAGGTTTGACTAAGATTTAAACAAGTTTAAAACATGAAAATAAAAGGTAAGCCTGGATCCTGCTTAGTCACTCTAAAATGAAGCTTTAGGAGCTGAGGTTTTTGACATTTCCATGTTTGAAACACAAAACCACTTCTCTTCGTGCTTGAATTCATAAGACAAAGTTTAGGGTTAGGGGTAGATACGTACATGATTTTTCTAAGTATTTTTATGCCCTTTTGGATCCTGGTCAAATCCTATGTTGACCAAGATTTGAACAAGTTTAAAACATGAAAATGAAAAGGTAAGCCTGGATCCTTCTTAGTCACTCTAAAATGAAGCATTTGGGAGGTTTTTGAAATTTCCATGTTTGAAACCCAAAACCACTTCTCTTCATGCTTGATCGACTACATAAGACAGAGTTTAGGGTTAGTGGGTAGATACATGATTTGTCTGGTTTGAATATGTTTAATTAGACCTTGTTTATCAACTTGAATGCTTACTATATGACATAAGAATACTATGTGCTTTGGTTTTCATTTTTTTTATTTGTTCTGAATTTTTATGCCCATTTGATCTTGGTCAAATCCTAGGTTTAACCAAGATTTAAACAAGTTTAAAACATGAAAAAATGAAAAGGTAAGCCTGCATCCTTCTTAGTCACTCCAAAATGAGGCTTTTGGGAAAGTTTTTGAAATTTCCATGTTTGAAACCCAAAACGACTTCTCGTCGTGCTTGACTTCATCAGACAAAGTTTAGGGTTAGGGGTAGATACATGATTTTTCTCGTTTGAATATGTCTAGACCTTGTTTATCAACTTGAGTGCTTACTATATGACATAAGAAGGCTATGTGCATTGGTTTTTCATTTTTTTGAATTTTTATGCCCATTTGATTCTTGGTCAAATCCTAGGTACGGTTTGACCAAGATTTGAACATGTTTAAAACATCAAAATAAAATGTAAGCATGGATCCTTCTTAGTCACTCTAAAATGAAGCTTTTGGGAGGTTTTTGAAATTTCCATGTTTGAAACCCAAAACCTTCTCTTCATGCTTGACTTCGTAAGATAAAGTTTAGGGTTAGGGGTAGATACGTACATGATTTTTCTAAGTATTTGTATGCCCATTTGAATCTTGGTAAAATCCAAGGTTTGACCAAGATTTGAACAAGTTTAAAACATGAAAATAAAAGGTAAGCCTGGATCCTGCTTACTCACTCTAAAATGAAGCATTTGGGAGCTGAGGTTTTTGAAATTTCCATGTTTGAAACACAAAACCACTTCTCTTCGTGCTTGACTTCATAAGACAGAGTTTTGCGTTAGGGGTAGATACGTACATGATTTTTCTAAGTATTTTTATGCCCTTTTGAATCCTGGTCAAATCCTATGTTTGACCAAGATTTGAACAAGTTTAAAACATGAAAATGAAAAGGTAAGCCTGGATCCTTCTTAGTCACTCTAAAATGAAGCATTTGGGAGGTTTTTGAAATTTCCATGTTTGAAACCCAAAACCACTTCTCTTCATGATTGATCGACTTCATAAGATAGAGTTTAGGTTTAGTGGGTAGATACATGATTTGTCTGGTTTGAATATATTTAGACCTTGTTTATCAATTTGAATGCTTACTATATGACATAAGAATACCACGTGCTTTGGTTTTCATTTTTTTATTTGTTCTAAATTTTTATGCCCATTTGATCTTGGTCAAATCCTAGGTTTAACCAAGATTTAAACAAGTTTAAAACATGAAAATGAAAAGGTAATCATGTATCCTTCTTAGTCACTCCAAAATGAGGCTTTTGGGAAGGTTTTTGAAATTTCCATGTTTGATACCCAAAACGACTTCTCGTCGTCTTTGACTTCATAAGACAAAGTTTAGGGTTAGGGGTAGATACATGATTTTTCTGGTTTGATATGTCTAGACCTTGTTTATCAACTTGAGTGCTTACTATATGACATAAGAAGGCTATGTGCTTTGGTTTTTCTTTTTTTTTTTGAATTTTATGCCCATTTTAATCTTATTCAAATCCTAGGTTTGTCCAAGATTTGAACAAGTTTAAAACATGAAAATAAAAGGTAAGCCCGGCCTGGATCCTTCTTAGTCACTCTAAAATGAAGCTTTTGGAGGGTTCTTGAAATTTCCATGTTTGAAACCCAAATTAAACCACTTCTCTTCATGCTTGACTTTACAAGACAAAGTTTAGGGTTAGGGGGTAGATACATGATTTGTCTGGTTTAAATATGTCTAGACCTTGTTTATCAACTTCAATAACTACTATATTAAAGTGTAACCAACATCTTTTTTCTCAAAATTTTGTATTAATTTTTAAACTACGGATGGGTTGACGCTTATGTGGCTGATTACCGTCATGTATTTTTGGTGCAGTCTTGCAATTTTCTAAGGGTTTTTTCCCTTTGTTTCAGTGTGTTTTATTGTTGTCTGGGTGGCTCTAGCTTCTTTTCAAACCGCTTTGACTACTTTGTCTCACCGGATGGCCTCTGACTGGAGAAATCACGTGCCATACTGTTCTTGGTTTCCTCCCGGCTCTCTCTCTCTTCCTCATTATCTTCCCCACTATCGCGACTCGCGAGCTCCTCCCTGACAATCCCCTACGCTCCTTGCAGGAGCTCCTCTCCTTTCCTAATTCTCTTCCAATGTAGGATAGAGGGACTGGCATTGACAATCGCTTCAGGCGGTACAGCGCGGGGCGGTGGTGCCAGGCCCTGAGGCAGCAGCAGGCGCCGCTGCTTGGACGACAAGGTAGAGGCGGCGGGGAACGGCGGCCGGCAGTGAGTTCGGCCGGAGCCTGACCGGGACAAGCTGCTGGTGAGGTGCAGCCATCGCGGACGTTCGCGTCGACCTGCGCCAGTGGCGGGAGCGGAGGGGAGGACCGGCGCCGGCGAGGAGGCGGCGACGGTGGAAAGAGCGATGTGCCCAGCGTCCGGACGAGCTCCACATCCTTTACCCACCAAACCCCTACACATTCACCGGCTTCCGCCGCCGGAGCTTCTCGCCTCGCCTGATCCCTTCAAGCGGAGATAGAGGGACGGGCGCTACGGCCTGGCGTCGAGAGGCGCTTCAGGTAGTTGGCAATCTACGACGCGGGGTGGTGGAGCCAAGCACTGAGGCAGGAGGTAGGCGGCAGCAGGCAGTGCTGCTTGGGCGACGAGGCAGAGGCGGGGAGGTCGGCCGGGGCTTGGCCGGCACAAGATGCTGGTGAGGTGCATCCTGTGTGGTCGCTGACATCCGCGTCGAGCTGAGGCTATCACGGAAGTGGCGGGGAGGAGCAGCGCCGGCGAGGAGGCTGCCAGCCAAGGTCGACCACGAGCTTTCGATCCCCGTTTTCCAATGTATCGTCCAGTTTCTTTTCTGAATTTTTTTGTGTATGTTGGCTGAGTTGCAGATCTAGGAGACCAAGAGCCGTCGCCGCATCGCGGCAGCAACAAGAATTTCTCCCCGCTAACAGACTACCCTGCCGCAGCGCCTGCTCCACGTACGTCAAATTCAATCAGCCAAACCAAACCAACTCTCTACCTTTTCTCTTGCAAGTTAAACATAAATGGTTTCCTGATGCCATAAGTAGCCTTTTGCTTACCGTAGCCAAGTGACGAGTCTTCTTTTGCAATCAGATTTGGGCTATTTTTTTAGCTAGGGATAAGATCATCTTTTACGTGCTTAGTTACAGAAATCCTCTTTCATAGCTCTTTCAGATCAAGTATAATTGTTTTTTTACTTGGCTATAACTTTCATGTATATGTGGAGAACAACTAGATTAACAGTGGAAGCTCAACTTGGGAGATCAAGATCAGCTTCGTCGAGCCTTATACTTTGTGCTCTCAAATTCTGTAGGTTCCCTTTTATATGCACTATAAATGGCAGCGAAGTTTCCATGTGTTGAAATCATAAGAATAATCAGAAAGGAAGATTATATCAAACTGAAAAAGCATGCATGTATGTTCGTTTTGTCATCTCTAGCAGACCTTTTCTATTTAGTGAAGTTACACCGGTGTATTCCACGCCAATCATAGTTGTTCAAATGAAATTGCTTTTGCTTTAGAAAATCAAATCTCATGTCAGGATATGTCATGCCTGCAGGTCCAAGCACTAAAACTGATTTTTTAAGGATATATCTTATTTGCAGTAGAGATCTCTGCAACAAAATAATTTAATCATTCTTATGAAGGAACTTTTTATTTAGAGATTAGATCACAAAAATTGCTATGCAATATCTTTTTTATACCCAAATTCCTGAATTTGCAGCAAGCTTTAAAAATTATGTATATAAGTATTTTAGCTTTACAACTGGGTTTCCTCGACGTGCCCATGCGGTGCTGACCATGGATGTATAAATGAATCTAAAATACTTTTTTTTTCCGTATATGATACGATTCACCTTTTTTATGCTGAAACTATGCTTACATGTCACTGCAATATTTTAAGGAGATCTGCTCAAAATAGTTATACTTTTGTCGGTGATTGTAGTTTTTTTACATTTAATAGCGAGGAAGATTTATTAATTTACTAAAATGGTAACAATGCTACAATTATTTGCTTGACAAGAAAATTCGTTAGTTAATACACAAATATGAATTGGAAACTTATTTTCATTATCAATCCTACGGTATTATTTTTGTGGCATATATCTTATATTATACCTTGTCAGTGCCCATGATGATGGACTTGGGTGTCTAGGAAGGAGGACACTAGCGAATAAACAAACCGGTCAGCCAAACTGGGCAGCCGATGAAAAGTATGATCAAGTGCGAATCGTCGAAATTGCAATACAATAATTTCCGGGGAAAATAATTGTTGATATGAACTTGCAAGTGTGGGTATCCACAAACTATTTGCAAACATGGGCTATGCATCCACCATTCCATGCTATCTATAGTTCTATTCCTGTTGCTTAGTTTTTTCCCAGTTTTATGAGTTGAAGCTGATATACCGTTCCTACGAGTTAGCCAAACTAGATTCAGAGGCATAATGTTCAGATTGTGGGCTTCATAAGTATACCATGTGGGTCCATTTTTGTTGTTGCATTGTTCAGGCATCACTACAAGAGAATTGGCATGTAGAGACACTATTTTGGTCCATTAGAGACACTTAAATTGCTCTTACGTAGTTATAGAGGCACTTTCCATATTGTCTCAAAAGTGTCACTATGGGCGGTGTCTCTACGTGCTAAGGACAATAGTAATAATGTATTTACATTTTAGAAGACATAAAAGAGGCATTATATTGTGTCTCTAGTGTAAATAAATGTGAAGAAACCATGTGAAAAGCAATACTCGAACTCATGACCTTAATGATTAAGACTGAATCCATTAACCATCTCACCCTTTCACAAGTATATGTTGATACTTGGAACAAATTTGTAATTAGTATTTCCCACCATGGCCCAAACATATAATAAATGTCTCTAGAGAACAAGCAAAATGCCTCAAACATTGCGTCTAGAGGAAAAGTAAAGACATACAATGAAGTGTCTCATGGATTGCCTCTTGACAACTTATCTGTGACACTTTTGGAGTGTCTCATAAGTTGTCTATAGAATGAAAATTGCAATACCTTACAAAAATGTCTCAACTAATTACCCCTTTTGGGTTGCCGTCTACATGGTAATTGATGTGGGCCTACTTACTCGGACTATAATGCCCAATAACTACAAACGGGCAACTCAAACACTTTCGGCTCCTTTTCTAATGCAACACGGATCCTATGATTCACCAGAAAAAAAACAGGGACATTCTACGTACAAGTTGTTTTTAAAGTATTTCTTTTGTATTATTGGGGGTTGCAATTTTTGAAACCATACCCTGTGTGAAAATTCTTGATCACTCCATACCCTGCATGGATCACTGTATTTTGGAAAAAATATCAAAAAGTAGATTTTGAAATTTTAAAATTCTGAAAAGTTTTCTGATTTATTCTATCAACTTGAAGATCTTAGAGCGATGGAGTTTGTATTGAAGTATGCAAAATAAAGATAAACCCGTTGTGAACCAGTGCAACGTTTTGAATCATATAGTATATCTGAGATATGACACATTTCGTCTACATGGAGGCTGACATATGGGACCCAAAGAAAAATCCAAGAAAGGAAAATTTTATAGTTCAGAGAGGATGACATATGGGACCCAATTTGCGGCATCGGCCTCAAAGTTTCAAAGACGGCAGGGGATCCAAAGAAAAAGCCAAGTAGGCAGAAATTAGGGGGCCAAAAATAATCAAAGAAAGGAAACGTTTGTTGTTCAGAGAGTATGACATATGGGACCCATTTGCCAGCAGCGTCCTCGACTTTTCAAAGGCTGCAGGGGATCCAAAGAAAAAGCCAATTAGCCATAAACCAGGGGCCAAAAATAATTCAATAAAGGAAACGTTCATTGTACATTGAGGCTGACATATGGGACCCATTTGGAGACGCATCCTCAACGTTAACAAGACGGCAGGGGATCCAGAGAAAAAGTCAATTTTCTAGAAATCACGAGTAAAAAAATCCTAGAGAGGAAACATTAATCGTTCAGAGAGGATGACATCTGGGACCCATTTTACAGCAGCGTCCTCATTGTTTCAATGGCGACAGGGGATCGAAAAAAAGGCAAACAGCCAAAAATTAGGGGACAAAAAATAAATCTAACAAAGGAAAGGTTTATTGTTCACAGAGGCTGACATGTGGGTCCCATGAGCCAGCAGGGTCCTTAAAGTTTCAAAGGCGGCAGGGGATCGAAAGAAAAAGGAAGTAGCCAGAAATTAGGGGTAAAAAATAACTCCAAGAAAGGAAACTTTTATTCAACATAGAGGATGACTTGCGGGACCCACGAGCCAGCAGCTTTCTCAACGTTTCAGAGGCGGCATGGGATCGAAAGAAAAATGGTTAATTGGTTCTATGCCACTCCCCAATTCACAAGTTGTGTTTATGCCATTAAAAAACTGAAGTTGTGTCTATGCCACTCTCAATTCTCAATACCCCTTTCTATGCCATTTTAAGCAATACAACATCATATACTGCCTATGTATCCAGTATTTGTACCCTATACTACAGTTTGTACATACTCTTAGATAATCTGGATAGTACTTTGCACCTATGTTTAATGGATCATATGTGTCCAGAAATGGCTCATATTAGAATAGTAGACTCATATTAGTGTTCTTGACATTCTGTAAAATTTTCAGATTTTTCGAAGAAGTTTGATTTTTTGGACAAAATTTTACCAATTTCTAGACAGAACATAAAATGTCAGTTTTTATGCAAATCTGCACATAAATGGCTCAAATTAAAACAGTATACTCGTTTCAGTGTTTTTGATTTCCTGTAATTTTTTTTTACATTTTTCTGAGAAGTTCTAATTTTTTCCAGAATTTGTAAATTTTGGATTTTTTGTGTGCCCGAAACACCCAAAAGTAGCCAGAAATCAGGGGGTCAAAAAAATCCAAGAAAAGAAAGATTTCAATTGGGCTGCACCTGGCCGTTTGGGCCTTCAAACTATCCATCTGGATGCCTTTGGACTCGTACAATTTGAGCCCACTACAAAACAAAAAACAAGGAGATTCAACATATAAGTTTGTTTATTTAAAAATAAGATTTATTTTTTCCGTTTGCAATAGCTCAGAGCGAAATACACTGTTTATTGTCTGCAAAATAGTCAAGATACCACATGTTTCTTGTACGGGGAGGATGACATCGGGGACCCATGAGCCAGCAGCGTCGTCAACGTTTTAAAGACGGCAGAGGATCGAAAGAAAAAATAAACCAAAAATCAGTTGAAAAAAATCCAAACAAAGAAACATTTATCGTTCTGAGAGGATGACATGCGGGACCCATGAGGCAGCAGCATCCTCAACGTTTCCAAGGCGACACATGATTTTAAAAAAAGGAAAAATAGCCAGAAATTAGAGGTCAAAATAACTCCAAGAAAGGAAAGGTTTATTGTTCATAGAGGCTGACATGTTGGACCCATGAGCCAGCAGAATCCTCAATGTTTCAAAGGCGGCAGGGGATCAAAAGAAAAAGGAAGTAGCCAGAAATTAGGGGTCAAAAATAACTCCAAGAAAGGAAACTTTTATTGTTCGTAGAGGATGACATGCGGGACCCATGAGCCAGCAGCTTCCTCAACGTTTCAAAGGCGGCATGAGATCGAAAGAAAAAGGCAAGTGACAAAATATCAGGAGCCAAAGATGATCCAAGAAAAGAAACTTTATTTTACATAGAGGATGACATGCGGGTCCCATTTAGAAGCAGCGGTCTCAATGTTCAAATGCGGCTTGAGATCAAAAGAAAAAAGAAAGTTGATTGTACATAGAGGATGACATGCGGGTCCCATGAGTCAGCAGCTTACTCAACGTTTCCAAGGCGGCAGGGGATCAAAAGAAAAAGGAAATAGCCAAAAATCAGAGGGTGAAAAAAATCCAAGAAAATAAACTTTTATAGCACATAGAGGATGTCATGTGGGTCCCATGAGCCAGTAGGTTCCTCAACGTTTTCAAAGGCGGCATGAGATCGAAAGAAATAGGCAAGTGACCAAAAATCAGAGGGTGAAACATAATCCAAGAAAAGAAACTTTTATTGTACATAGAGGATGACATGCGGGTCCCATTTCGCAGCAGCGGTCCCAACGTTTCAAATGCGGCTTGAGATCAAAAGAAAAAGAAAGTAGCCAGAAATTAGGGGTAAAAAAAACTCCAAGAAAGGAAAGCTTTATCGTTCATACAGGCTGACATGTGGGACCTATGACCCAGCAGAGTCCTCAACGTTTCAAAGGCGGCAGGGGATCAAAAGAAAAAGGAAATAGGCAGAAATTAGAGGGTGAAAAAAAACCAAGAAAATGAACTATTATAGTACATAGAGGATGACATTCGGGTCCCATGAGCCAGCAGGTTCCTCAACGTTTCAAATGTGGCATGAGATCAAAAGAAAAAGGCAAGTGACCAAATATGAGGTGCCAAAAAAAATCCAAGAAAAGAAAGTTTTATAGTACATAGAGGATGACATGCGGGTCCCATTTAGCAGCAGCGGTATCACCGTTTGAGAGGCTTCACGGGATCGAAAGAAAAAGGCAAGTGACCAAATATCAGGAGCCAAAAATAATCCATGAAAAGAAATTTTATTGTACATAGAGGAATACATGCGGGTCCCATTTTGCAGCAGCGGTCTCAATGTTTCCAAGGTGGCACAGGACCAAAAGAAAAATGAAGCAGGGGGGTGAAAAAAATCCAAGAAAAGAAAGATTTCAATTGGGCTGCATCTGGACATCTGGGCCTTCGAACTATCCTACTGGGCCTTTTGACTCGTACAATTTCAGCCCACTCCAAAACAGGAAAGTTTGGATTTTTCTAAAAAAAAACAGGAAAGTCCTATGCTTCGCAAAAACAAAAAACAGGGAGATTCAACATATAAGTTTGTTTATGTAAAAATAAAGATTTAATTTATCCGTTTGGATTAGCTCAGAGCGCTATACACTGTTTATTATCTGCAAAATAATCAAGATATCACATGTTTCTTGTACAGGGAGGCTGACATCGGGGACCCATGAGCCAGCAGCGTCGTCAATGTTTTAAAGGCGGCAGGGGATGGAAAGAAAAAATAAACCAAAAATCTGTTGGTAAAAAATCCAAGAAAAGAAACATTTTTGTTCTGAGAGGATGACATGCGGGACCCATGAGGCAGCAGCATCCTCAGCGTTTATTGTTCATAGAGGCTGACATGTGGGACCCGTGAGCCAGCAGCGTCCTCAAAGTTTTAAAGGCGGCAGGAGATCGAAAGAAAAAATAAGCCAAAAATAATTTGGTAAACAAAATCCAAGAAAAAGAAACATTTACCGTTCTGAGAGGATAACATGCGGGACCCATGAGGCAGCAGCATCCTCAACGATTCCAAGGCGGCAGGGGATCAAAGGAAAAAAAGGAAATATCCATAAATTAATTAGGGGTTCAAAATAAATCCATCAAAGGAGACTTTTATTGTTCATAGAGGATGACATGTGGGACCGACCTGCCAACAGCGTCCTCATCGTTTCAAAGCGGGCAGGAGATCAAAAGAAAAAGGCAAATAGCCAGAAATTAGGGGTAAAAAATAACTCCAAGAAAGGAAACTTTTATTGTTCGTAGAGGATGACATGCGGGACCCATGAGCCAGCAGCTTACTCAACGTTTCAAAGGCGGCATGAGATCGAAAGAAAAAGGCAAGCAACAAAATATCAGGAGCCAAAGATAATCCAAGCAAAGAAACTTTATTGTACATAGAGGATGACATGCGGGTCCCATTTAGCAGCAGCGGTCTCAACGTTTCAAATGCGGCTTGAGATCAAAAGAAAAAGAAAGTTGATTGTACATAGAGGATGACATGCGGGTCCCATGAGTCAGCATCTTACTCAACATTTCCAAGGCGGCAGGGGATCAAAAGAAAAAGGAAATAGCCAAAAATCAGAGGGTGAAAAAAATCCAAGAAAATAAACTTTTATAGCACATAGAGGATGACATGCGGGTCCCATGAGCCAGCAGGTTCCTCAACGTTTTCAAAGGCGGCATGAGATCGAAAGAAATAGGCAAATGACCAAAAATCAGAGAGTGAAACATAATCCAAGAAAAGAAACTTTTATTGTACATAGAGGATGACATGCGGGTCCCATTTTGCAGCAGCGGTACCAACGTTTCAAATGCGGCTTGAGATCAAAAGAAAAAGAAAGTAGCCAGAAATTAGGGGTAAAAAAAACTCCAAGAAAGGAAAGCTTTATCGTTCATACATGTTGACATGTGACACCTATGAGCCAGCAGAGTCCTCAACGTTTCAAAGGCGGCAGGGGATCAAAAGAAAAAGGAAATAGCCAAAAATCAGAGGGTGAAAAAAAACCAAGAAAATGAACTTTTATAGTACATAGAGGATGACATGCGGGTCCCATGAGCCAGCAGGTTCCTCAACGTTTCAAACGTGGCATGAGATCGAAAGAAAAAGGCAAGTGACCAAATATCAGGATGCAAAAATAATTCAAGAAAAGAAACTTGATTGTACATAGAGGATGACACGCGGGTCCCATTTAGCAGCAGCGGTATCACCGTTTGAGAGGGTCCACGGGATCGAAAGAAAAAGGCAAGTGACCAAATATCAGGAGCCAAAAATAATCCAAGAAAAAAAAAATTATTGTACATAGAGGATGACATGCGGGTCCCATTTTGCAGCAGCGGTCTCAATGTTTCCAAGGCGGCACAGGACCAAAAGAAAAATGAAGTAGCCAGAAATCAGGGGGTGAAAAAAATCCGAGAAAAGAAAGATTCCGAGGAGATGGACCTTTCAAAGTCCTCAAACGCATCAACAACAACGCCTACGTCATTGACATACCAACCTCCAAGTACTTGGTGAACAACACGTTCAACATCTCGGATCTCTCACCCTATCATTGAGATGAGGAGGAACAAGAGTCGAGGACGACTCTCTCCCAATGGGGGGAGATGATGCGGGGTGGCCTTTGGACACCTCCTCGTCAAGACCGTCAAGCCCTCCTCGTGGCCCAATGACACTCGCTCGGGCCAAAGCCATACACCAAGAGGTGAACTCGCTCCTCTCCACACTTACCTTGAACTCTTCATTAGATGGAATGCTACCTCATGACGATATGCTTTGTGTTATTAGGTACGAGGTGCGTCAAGGCACCGGAGAGGAGGGCACACCATGGTCAAGAGGAAGAGAGGAGCAGCTGGACGTGAAGATGGGCATGGAGCTGGACCCGACGTCATCCGAAGCGCACGAAGGGAGGAAGGGAGCCAGCTGGCCCAGGACCCAGCCAACCGGGCCTCCCGGTCCCAGGTCCGGCCGACCAGATGCCCAACCGGCCAACCGGTCCAGACCGGATCCCAGGCCGATGCCAACCGGGCGCAATACTGGGGCTTTTCCGGTCACCATCCGACCTAGGACCCGGTCTGGACCGGACGCACCGGCCCCAGGTCTGGTTGGACCGGCTCTGTGACCGGATTTCACGACTTGTCTCTACCAAATCTACCTAATTTGGTTACTTTTGTACCTTTTCGACCTGTGGGCCCTGTAGACCTATATAAGTACCCAGGACGCCCCCTTTTACTCTTTAGACATACTCTGAGCTTAACACTACTTTTGAGCTTTGTCTCCCTAGGGTTAGATCCCCTTTGTATCAAGGCTACTCTTGTTGAGGATTTGGCTACTTGTGAGTGAGATTCAAGTGTGCTCCACTCTCTCTCCCTCACCGGTCTCCGTCTCCAACCCCGATCTCTCACCCGGAATTCTACCTCGCGTGTCTTCTGGTTGATTCTATTGGTGTGGTCCATCGAGCCACGAGAGTAACATTCGATTGTATCGGGTTGGTGTGCGTGTTTTCGTTCTTCGTGTTCTTCATCCTCTCCCTCTTTTTCCCTCTTGATTTCGGGTCAATCGCGAGATCGGGCCACAATCTAGGTCTTAGACCTCATCAGAGCTCATGTTGGATATCTCTTGTGTTGAGGCACCTCGCACCTATATGTTGTGCATTTGTATTCAAATGCAAATTACTTGTATGCACACATGTAGGGGGAGTGCCTCTATGTTTTGCCAACATGTTTTGATCTCTATAATGTTTTTCTTGCAAATCCGTATATTGTCATCAAACACCAAAAAGGGGGAGATTGAAACAACATCTCTCACATTTTGTTTTGTGTGTTTGATGTCAATGTATGTGATACACTAATGTTTGATGAAGTGGTGCAGAGATTACATAGATACATGTATATGAGTGTCTTGTGTGGAAAAACAAGACAAAACAAAGCTGTGAAGGATTCACCAGGACTGATAATCCGGGCCGGATAATTCCCCCAAAATCGGCTAAGGACTCGAGGAGATGCAGCTTAGTACTCCCCTGGCATGGGGCCGGATTTTTTGGCCAGATTTTTCCCAAGGCCGGACTTTTTGGGGGCGCCGGATTATCCGTCCCTAACTTAGGCCGGATTATCCGGCCCTCGAAAGCTCCCAACGGCTGGATTTAGAGAGGGGGTATTTATACCCCCCTTCTTCTTCGTCCCAACTTGCTCAATCATTGCACAAAATTCTGCCAAGCCTCACCTCCATTAGAGCCACCTCAAGAACACAAGATTTGCAAGATCTCCTCCTCCACCCAACCAAAGCTCTTGATCTTTGGAGATTCGAAGGAGAAGACCCCGATCTACATCCTCACCGAAGCGATTCTCATTTCCCCCTCATATGCTTGAGGGCCCTTTTGCTAGTGTTCCTATTGGAATCTCTAGTTGTATATTGTTGATGTATTATTGTTGATTGTTGTGTTGTTACAGATTTGGGAGCCGCCAATTCGGTTATGGATGTGTGCCCCAAGAACCTTGTAAAGGCCCGGTTTCCGCATCGAGGAAATCCCTTAGTGGAAGTGGGCTAGGCCTTCGTGGCGTTGCTCACAGGAGATCTAAGTGAAGCCTTCGTGGCTGTTGGTTTGGCTTTCGTAGCAACCCCACTCCTCCAAACGTAGACGTACCTTCTTGCAAAGGAAGGGAACTACAAGAATCATCTCCGTATCTCCGCGTGCTCCACTCTCGGTTACCTCTATCCTAATCTATCTCCTATATATTGCGTAGCTATATCTTGCTTAGTTGTTCACCTTGCCATATAGGTAAATTCACTTAGTTGCATATCTAGAGAATTTACCTTTGTGTCAAGCCTAAATTGAAAAAGAACTAAAATTTTGTTAGCACCTATTCACCCCCCCTCTAGGTGCGGCATACGATCCTTTCAGGATCCCTTCTCAGGGTGTCGAGGGTTTGATCCTAGGTAACAGGTTCAGGTGATGATGAAGATTCGGTGGATTCAACATGATGATCTTAGAGCTAGAGTTGTTATCTGATGTAGCCCCGGTCACCGACGTCGCTACACCAAGACCAACAAGTCCCCCAAGTGGACCGATGACACGAGCCCGAGTCAAAGCGCTACATGATGAGGTGAACTCGCTCCTCACCACCCTTGATCTTGGTACCACTTTGGATGGATTGCTACCTCATGCCGACGTGTTATGTGTCATTAGGTACAAGGAGCATCAAGGTCACCAAGAGGAGGATACGCCATGGTCAAAGGGAGGAGAGGAGCAGCTGGACAAGAAGATGGACACGAAGATGGACATGGAGCTGGACAGGAAGTCGCCCGAAGAGCGCAAGGAAGAGAAGATGGACGGCCGGTCCAGAACCCGGTCAGACCGGCCTCCTGACCGGATCACCCGGTCCACAGCCCGGTCTGACCGGCCTCCTGACCGGACCGCCCGGTCAGATACCGGGATTCGCGCTCGTGACATCCGGGCGCCATCCAGGGGACTTGGAGCCTCGTCCGGTCGCCGCCCGGTCACAGGCCCGGTCTGAAACCGGCCTGCCCGGTCACAGGCCCGGTCTGACCGGCTCCCTGACCGGCCTGCACAACTTAAGTCACTTATTTTGGCCCGAACCGTTTCACTTGTACCTTTTCGGCCCATGACGCCTTGTAAGACTATAAATACCCCCAGGACGCCCCTTTAGCTCTTTAGACTTGTTTTGAACTCAAACCTAACTTTGAGCTTAGTCTCCCTTGGGTATCATCCCTCTGTAATCAAGGCCATCCTTGTTGTTGATTGGGATATTGTTGAGTGAGATTCTAGTACAAGCTACTCTCTCTCCCTCACCAGTCTCTTTTTCTCCAACACGAATCTCTCACCGGGAATTCTGCCGCGTGCCTCTTCCGGGTGATTCTATTGGCGTGGTCCATCGAGCCACGGGGGTAAGTATCGGGTGTATCGGGTTGGTGTGCGTGCGTGAGTCTCGGAGTTCCTCGTGTTCGTTGTGTTCTTCGTGTTCCTCGCGTTTTCCCATCTCCCCTCTTGGTTTCGAAGTCAATCCGCGAGATCGGGCCACACACGGGGTCTTAGACCTCATCATATGGTATCAGCAGCTCTTGGTTACCGCGGATTTGACCTTCTACCCACTCGATTTTGTCCGTAGAAAATTTTCCAAAAAATCCCCAAAAATAGCCCCAAAGTGCCTCTTGACCGATCTGTGATTTGGTTGCGTTTTGAGTGGTTTTGGTCCGTGGATCTGGTATTGTTGTGCTTGATCTACTATTTCCCGAACTTTTAGCCTCCAATTCCATCGTTTCCCTTCGATTTGGTTGATTTGACTTGGTTTTCGTGAAGAACAAGAGAGAGAAATCGCGCGATCCGGTTGAGCACCGGTCAACCGGGCTACAGACCGGCCGGTCCGGTCCAGAATCCGGTCGACCGGCCATACAACCGGCCGGGCCGGTCCAGCAGCCGGTCCAACCGGGCCACAGACCGGGCGCAGCAACGCCCCCTCCTTCGACCTCGTCTTCCGGCGATCTCCACCACCACCACCACCACCACCACCATCATCGCAGGTATAACTTGCAGGTTTCACCTTGTAACCCCTCTTCCTTTTGCGATCTATCCTATCGAGCATTGCTTGTCTAGTGTTGCGAGACATTGCACGTGGCCCCGCATTGTGAGGTGTGTGTGTCGCGTTGAGTAAGGCACCCAAGCAAACACTTGTGTGGCGAGATAGCAAAAGCGAGGCTAACGCTAACATAGTGCGTGAAAAAGCCCCAAAAACACAAAAAGAGTGCGAGTAGCACCATACATCCATACATCCATACATCCATACGCCCATACATACAAAGTGTCCACGTGCCACCAAAGATACAAACGAGTGCAAGTGCCGCCATATACAAAAGAGAAAAAGCTTTTAAGCAAAGAGAGATAGGAGAAGAGAGGCCGCGTGTGAATCTTGTTGTCTCTTCCTTTGCAACCAAAGCTTTGGCTCTCCTTGTGTTAGTGTGACACCGAGCACTTATACATACACTTTTCCGCTCACTTTTGGTTGCACTAACCCCGCTTATCTCGTGTGTGCGTTCCACAACTTTTTCCGTGTTTATAGTGATCTTCACATTGACATTTGGATTTTTGGACTTTACCCACTTTTAACAACATACTCGATCTTGGATTTGTCTTTTGGCTTTCCACAACACTCGCCTAACACCATATTTGCTAGCTTTTGCGTGTGGTTTTGCGTGTGTTCCCGATACACTTGATCTTGCTTTCGGTTTGGTGGATTGCCTCAATACTATCTTACCTTGGTAAGAGTGCGAGGTAGTCTCCTTCCACTAACATACACAACATAGTTCTTGTCTTTGCATCATGGATAGGAACGGAGATACCAATAGGGATGAAGAGATCCTCCGCAACACCGAGAGGTTGGCAACTCAACACAACCTATGGACGCAACGACAAGAGTTCAAGGAGCAACTCACACTCTTCGAGACCCGCATCGATGAGCAATACGATGAGGTGGCTCACAACTTCTCCGCCATGAACCAAGACTTGGCTCTTCTTCGTGAAGCTACGGACAACTTGAATGGCCAAATGGCGGCTAATGATGCCAACATGGAGCGGCGCATGGATAGCCTCGAGCGCGCCATCACCAACTTGGGTCGTCATCGTCGACACCGCTCTACTTCCTCTTCATCAAGCTCTCCACAAGACTATTACTCTCATGGTGGCCTTTCGTCCTCTAGCTCCTCTTCAAGGCATGAAGACCATCATCGACCTCATCGCTCACGTGCTCGTCATGAAGACTCCCGCTCCAACTCTAGGCGTGGAGAAAAACATCACCATGCTCGTCCACATGAGCGTCCTCCACAAGCTCAAGACCTTCAACAAGATCGTCACCAAGCGGATCGCCATGCCCACCATGGGCGTGATGGCCATCCCCAAGACCAAGATCCTCAAGATCCACCTCGACGAGACCTCCGTCGCCACCCTCGCCATGATCAACGTGGACGAGGAGAACTACACCATGATCAAGATGCGAGACCCAACATTGAGCATCGTCCTCAACCGCGACAAGATCTTCAACAACATCCTCACCGTGAACCAAGTGAAGCAAGTGTTCAACTCCACCGCCAACCCAATGCTATGGTTGGCCGTAGAAGACCTCCTATTCCACCTCTAGCCGCAAGAGTTGACGGCGCCCCTCCTCGTAGAAGAAACTTGGAGGATGAAGAGAACATGTATGGCAAGCTCAAGTTCAACATGCCCAAGTTCAAAGGTGAAGACGACGCCGAAGCTTACCTCTCATGGGCACTCAAGGTGGACAAGATCTTCCGCATCCACAACTACTCCGGTGCCAAGAAAGTGGCTATGGCATCACTCGAGTTTGAAGACTACGCCAACACTTGGTGGGAGCAAGTCCTCACTCTTAGAGAAGAGAAGGGTGAACCTCCTATTGACACTTGGGAAGATATGAAGAAGGAGATGCATGCTCGCTTTGTCCCAATGCACTACATGACCGACCTCTTCAACAAGCTCCAAAAGTTGAAGCAAGGCACCAAGACCGTTGAGGAGTTCTACAAGGAGATGGAGCTCACTATGATGCGAGCCAACATCCAAGAGTCCGAGGAACAAACCATAGCCCGCTTCTTCAATGGCCTTACTTATCCCATCAAGAGGATTGTCGAGTTCCAACCCTACTCCAACATGGTTGAGTTGGTCCACCAAGCATCGAAGGCCGAACGCCAAGTGATTGAGGACATCAAGTACTCCAAGGCCAAGACTTATTTCTCCTCCAAGCTCGCTACATCGACTCCTCCTACTTCATCAACTCCTCATGCTACAAGTGCCAAGACCGACGCCTCCTCTACACCTTCCAAGAAACCGACTATCCAAAGTCGCATGAAGCAAACGGTCTCCTCCACCGCCTCCTCTAAGGCATCCACGGGACCCTCTAGTGTCACTTGCTTCAAGTGTGGCACCCAAGGTCACAAATCATTTGAGTGCAAGAACACCAAGGTCATGATCACTATGGAGAATGGTGACATCGAGACTCTTGATGAGGATGAATATGAAGCCCTTGTGCAAGCCGCCGTGGAAAGTGAAGAAGCCTATGAGCAAGAAAGTGGAGAAGATCCTCTCTTATGTGAGCATGACCCAAGTCCCTCACTTGTGGTCACAAGGGTGCTAACCACACAACCTCATGCTACGGAAGAACAACGGTGCAACATCTTCCAAACCCGTGCCGGAATTGGTGGCAAGTCAATCAAGGTCATCATCGATGGTGGAAGTTGCCATAACCTTGCGAGCACCGAGTTGTGTGAGAAGCTCCACCTCACTCTCCGCAAGCATCCTCACCCCTACCATATCCAATGGTTAAGTGACAAGGGCAACGTCAAGATACAACATACCGTCACCGTCAACTTCAAGATCGGCCCTTATGAGGACACCATCGAGTGTGACGTGGTACCCATGACGGTGTGCCACATGTTGCTTGGCCGCCCTTGGCAATATGACAAGAAGGCTATACATGATGGACTCTCCAACACATACACCTTCAAGGTCAACGACAAGAAGTTCGAGTTGCGCCCGATGACTCCTAGCCAAATCATCGCGGATAATGCGAAGACTTTAGCGAGGGCACAACTCCGCGCCCATAGTGAGATGAGAGGAGAGGGAGCGACCCACCACAAAGAGAGTGAGCGCCACAAGCCATACATGAGTGAGTCCAAGAGTGTCCTTCTAGCCACCAAGAGTGAGTGGAGAGAGCTCCAAGAGAACCCATCCACCATATTGCACTATGTGCTCATATGCAAGGGACCCTCATCGGCGACTAACGACTTGACCAACATTCCTCCGTCTTTGTTGTCTCTTTTGCAGGAATTTCAAGACGTCTTCCCCGACGAGCTCCCTCAGGGACTACCACCACTCCGAGGCATAGAACACCGCATCGACCTCATACCCGGCGCTCCGCTCCCAAACCGTGCCGCCTACCGCACCAACCCCGAAGAGACCAAGGAGATCAACCGCCAAATTCAAGATCTCCTCGCCAAAGGGTACGTCCGAGAAAGCCTTAGCCCTTGTGCGGTTCCCGTGATTCTTGTGCCTAAACCGGATGAGACGCAACGGATGTGTATGGATTGTCGCCCCATCAATGCCATTACCGTCCGTTACCGCCATCCCATTCCGCGTTTAGATGACATGCTTGATGAACTTAGTGGTGCCACGATTTTCTCTAAAGTCGATTTGCGTAGTGGTTACCATCAAATCCGCATGGCTATTGGTGATGAATGGAAAACGGCATTCAAGACCAAACTTGGTCTCTATGAATGGCTCGTTATGCCTTTCGGTCTTTCCAATGCACCATCTACTTTCATGCGCCTCATGAATCACATCTTGCGTCCTCTCATTGGCAAGAGCGTGGTTGTCTACTTCGATGATATTCTTATTTATAGCAAAAACCTCGAGGACCATGTGCAACATGTGAGAGAAGTCTTGTGCATCTTACGCCATGAAAAGCTTTATACTAACCTTCCCAAGTGCACATTTGCTCAAAACAAATTGGTTTTTCTTGGTTTCGTGGTTTCCGCAAATGGGATTGAAGTTGATTCTTCCAAGGTGGAGGCCATCCATAATTGGCCTACCCCTACAAATGTTGGCCAAGTCCGAAGCTTCCATGGACTTGCCGGGTTTTACCGCCGCTTTGTGAAAGACTTTAGCACCATTGCTTGCCCTTTGAATGAGCTTACCAAGAAGAATGTTCCGTTTGTTTGGGGCAAGGCCCAACAAAATACTTTTGATGAGTTGAAGAAACGCCTTACCGAAGCTCCACTTCTTGTTCTTCCAAATTTTGCAAAAACTTTTGAGATTGAGTGTGATGCAAGTGGGCTTGGTATTGGTGGTGTTCTTATGCAAGATGGGCAAACCCGTGGCATACTATAGTGAGAAGTTAGATGGCGCACGCCTCAACTATCCTATATATGACAAGGAGCTCTACGCTTTGGTTCGTGTTCTTGAAGTTTGGCAACACTATCTTTGGCCAAAAGAGTTTATCATTCATTCCGACCATGAGTCCTTGAAATATTTGAAAAGCCAACACAACTTGAACAAACGACATGCAAAATGGGTCGAGTTCATTGAGTCCTTCCCATATGTGATCAAATACAAGAAGGGCAAGGACAATGTTGTGGCGGACGCTCTTTCCCGCAAAAACACCCTTTTGCTAACTCGTTTGGATTTTCATGTTTTGGGACTTGAAGAGATCAAAGAACTCTATCCTTCCGATTCTTTCTTTGCTCCCATTTTTGAGAAGTGCTCCGTTGAGCGAGGAGTGGATGATTTCTATTTGCATGATGGCTATTTGTTTAAAGCTAACAAGATTTGCATTCCCGAGTCTTCGCTTCGAAAATTGCTTTTGCAAGAGTCTCATGGAGGAGGTCTTATGGGTCACTTTGGATGTGACAAGACATATGCCATGCTCTCAACCCACTACTATTGGCCAAAGATGAAGCGAGATGTCAAGCGCCTTTGCCGTCGGTGCACAACATGCTTACAAGCTAAGTCTACCTCCAACCCTTATGGTCTTTACATGCCATTGCCTATTCCTTATGCACCATGGACCGATATTAGCATGGATTTCGTTCTAGGCTTGCCTCGCACTAAGCATGGTCATGATTCCATATTTGTTGTAGTGGATAGATTCTCTAAGATGGCTCATTTCATACCTTGCCATAAGAGCGACGATGCTTCACACATTGCTTCATTGTTTTTCAGGGAAATCGTTCGCCTACATGGAGTACCACAAAGCATTGTGTCGGATCGAGACGTCAAGTTCATGAGTTATCTTTGGAAGTCACTCATGGCGAAGTTTGGAGTCAAGCTCTTGTTCTCATCATCATCGCACCCGCAAACGGACGGCCAAACGGAAGTGGTCAATCGAAGCCTCTCCACCCTCCTACGCATCCTCGTGAAGAAAAACTTGAAGTCATGGGAGGAGTGCCTTCCTCACGCCGAGTTCGCCTACAACCGCGCCAAACACAAGACTACGTCAAGGAGCCCCTTCATGGTCGTCTATGGCTTCGAACCTTACACGGCACTCGACATACTTCCGCTTCCCCTCCACGAGCGCATCAACATAGACTTCGACAAGCGCACCGCCGCCGTCAAGAAACTACATGAAGAGACAAGGGCAACCATACAAGAACATGTTCTTCATCAAGCCAACCGCCTCAACGCCAAGAAGAAGGAAAGAATATTCGAAGAAGGCGACCTCGTTTGGATCCACCTCCGGAAGGAACGGTTTCCTCATGAGCGCAACTCCAAGCTCAAGCCAAGAGGAGATGGCCCCTTCAAGGTCCTCAAACGCATCAACAACAACGCTTACGTCATCGACATACCAACATCCAAGTACTTGGTGAGCAACACGTTCAACGTCTCGGACTTGTCACCCTATCATGGAGATGAGGAGGTGCAAGAGTCGAGGACGACTCTTTCCCAAGGGGGGGAGATGATGTAGCCCCGGTCACCGACGTCGCTACACCAAGACCAACAAGTCCCCCAAGTGGACCGATGACACGAGCCCGAGTCAAAGCGCTACATGATGAGGTGAACTCGCTCCTCACCACCCTTGATCTTGGTACCACTTTGGATGGATTGCTACCTCATGCCGACGTGTTATGTGTCATTAGGTACAAGGAGCATCAAGGTCACCAAGAGGAGGATACGCCATGGTCAAAGGGAGGAGAGGAGCAGCTGGACAAGAAGATGGACACGAAGATGGACATGGAGCTGGACAGGAAGTCGCCCGAAGAGCGCAAGGAAGAGAAGATGGACGGCCGGTCCAGAACCCGGTCAGACCGGCCTCCTGACCGGATCACCCGGTCCACAGCCCGGTCTGACCGGCCTCCTGACCGGACCGCCCGGTCAGATACCGGGATTCGCGCTCGTGACATCCGGGCGCCATCTAGGGGACTTGGAGCCTCGTCCGATCGCCGCCCGGTCACAGGCCCGGTCTGAAACCGGCCTGCCCGGTCACAGGCCCGGTCTGACCGGCTCCCTGACCGGCCTGCACAACTTAAGTCACTTATTTCGGCCCGAACCATTTCACTTGTACCTTTTCGGCCCATGACGCCTTGTAAGACTATAAATACCCCCAGGACGCCCCTTTAGCTCTTTAGACTTGTTTTGAACTCAAACCTAACTTTGAGCTTAGTCTCCCATGGGTATCATCCCTCTGTAATCAAGGCCATCCTTGTTGTTGATTGGGATATTGTTGAGTGAGATTCTAGTACAAGCTACTCTCTCTCCCTCACCAGTCTCTTTTTCTTCAACACCAATCTCTCACCGGGAATTCTGCCGCGTGCCTCTTCCGGGTGATTCTATTGGCGTGGTCCATCGAGCCACGGGGGTAAGTATCGGGTGTATCGGGTTGGTGTGCGTGCGTGAGTCTCGGAGTTCCTCGTGTTCGTTGTGTTCTTCGTGTTCCTCGCGTTTTCCCATCTCCCCTCTTGGTTTCGAAGTCAATCCGCGAGATCGGGCCACACACGGGGTCTTAGACCTCATCATTATCGCTCTCTTACCCCTTTTGAAAATGGTCTGAATAGACGAGCTTATGCTCCCTCTTATTTACAAAGGAAAACTGGCTTTCCGCAAAACAAGCTCCACATAAAGCCTCGCATACCCGCTTTGCTAACAGGTTGTACTAAGTCTTGCTGAGTCCATGTACTCAGCCTTGCATGCTTTGTTTCAGACGAAGTTCTTCCAACTGATGGTGGCTTCTAGCTTGACATCGACGAGTAGTTCAGAGTTCCCCAGGCGGCAGCCTAAGACTTATGGGCTGGGATGTCGCCTTATGTTATGACCTCTTACGCCCTTTGCAGTCTTGTTATCTAGATAACATAGTTTGCTTTCCGTTGCTTGTTGAATTGTCGTCAGTGACCTTGATACGTCTCCGACGTATCGATAATTTCTTATGTTCCATGCCACATTATTGATGTTATCTACATGTTTTATGCACACTTTATGTCATATTCGTGCATTTTCTGGAACTAACCTATTAACAAGATGCCGAAGTGCCGATTCTGTTTTCTGCTATTTTTGGTTTCAGAAATCCTAGTAAGGAAATATTCTCGGAATTGGACGAAATCAAAGCCCAGGGGCCTATTTTTCCACGAAGCTTCCAGAAGTCCGAAGACGAGACGAAGAGGGGCCACGGGGTGGCCAAACCCTAGGGCGGCGCGGCCCCACCCCTGGCCGCGCCGGCCTATAGTTTGGGCCCCCCGTGCCGCCTCTTGACTTGCCCTTCCGCCTACTTAAAGCCTCCGTGACGAAACCCCCAGTACCGAGAGCCACGATACGGAAAACCTTCCAGAGATGCCGCCAACGCCGATCCCATCTCGGGGGATCCAGGAGATCGCCTCCGGCACCCTGCCGGAGAGGGGAATCATCTCCCGGAGGACTCTACGCCGCCATGGTCGCCTCCGGTGTGATGTGTGAGTAGTCTACCCCTGGACTATGGGTCCATAGCAGTAGCTAGATGGTTGTCTTCTCCCCATTGTGCTATCATTGTCGGATCTTGTGAGCTGCCTAACATGATCAAGATCATCTATCTGTAATTCTATATGTTGCATTTGTTGGGATCCGATGAATAGAGAATACTTGTTATGTTGATTATCAAAGTTATATCTACGTGTTGTTTATGATCTTGCATGCTTTCCGTTACTAGTAGATGCTCTGGCCAAGTAGATGCTTGTAACTCCAAGAGGGAGTACTTATGCTCGATAGTGGGTTCATGCCTGCATTGACACAGGACAAGGTGATGAAAGTTCTAAGGTTGTGTTGTGCTGTTGCCACTAGGGATAAAACATTGATGCTATGTCTAAGGATGTAGTTGTTGATTACATTACGCACCATACTTAATGCAATTGTCTGTTGCTTTGCAACTTAATACTGGAGGGGGTTCGGATGATAACTTTGAAGGTGGACTTTTTAGGGATAGATGCAGTTGGATGGCGGTCTATGTACTTTGTCGTAATGCCCAATTAAATCTCACTATACTCATCATGATATGTATGTGCATTGTCATGCTCTCTTTATTTGTCAATTGCCCAACTGTAATTTGTTCACCCAACATGCTGTTTGTCTTATGGGAGAGACACCTCTAGTGAACTGTGGACCCCGGTCCAATTCTCTTTCTTGAAATACAATCTCTTGCAATCTTTGTTCTACTGTTTTCTGCAAACAATCATCTTCCACACAATACGGTTAATCCTTTGTTACAGCAAGCCGGTGAGATTGACAACCTCACTGTTTCGTTGGGGCAAAGTACTTTGGTTGTGTTGTGCAGGTTCCACGTTGGCGCCGGAATCCCTGGTGTTGCGCCGCACTACATCCCGCCGCCATCAACCTTCAACGTGCTTCTTGGCTCCTCCTGGTTCGATAAACCTTGGTTTCTTTCTGAGGGAAAACTTGCTGCTGTGCGCATCATACCTTCCTCTTGGGGTTCCCAACGAACGTGTGAGTTACACGCCATCAAGCTCTTTTTCGGCGCCGCGTCGGGGAGATCAAGACACGCTGCAAGGGGAGTCTCCACTTCTCAATCTCTTTACTTTGTTTTTGTCTTGCTTAGTTTTATTTACTACTTTGTTTGCTGCACTAAATCAAAATACAAGAAAATTAGTTGCTAGTTTTACTTTATTTGCTATCTTGTTTGCTATATCAAAAACACAAAAAAATTAGTTTACTTGCATTTACTTTATCTAGTTTGCTTTATTTACTACTACTAAAATGAGTAATCCTGAAGTTGAAGTTCGTACGTTTAAGCAACGAGGGGGAGAATGTTTGAGAGATGCTTGGTATAGAATTAGTGATGCCCATAATAGATGCACTAAGAAACACTCCACCATTATTTTACTCAGGAACTTTTATGTTGGTATCTCTAGCTGGAATAGATATGTTCTTGATAGTCTCGCAAAAGGTGACTTCTTAAGTACTCCTGCATTAGAAGCTAGTTGCATTATTGAGAGTTTATTTGGAATACCCCCTGTTGATAAAGTTAAAATTGAAATCTCTCTTGAAGATGTTATGAAAAGATTGGAAACCATAGAGAAATTTTTTCCAAGTATTGAAGCTAAATTGGAAATATTACTTGATAAAACTGATGAACTTGATAAATCCTTAGGAGGAATTGATGAAAGAATTAGTGTCCTAGGAACTAATGCTGTCCATGATGATCAAATTAATAGGATTGACGAACTTGAAAAAGCTATGGGAACCTTGGGTTCAACATTTTCTTCTCTTAAATATAAGGAGAAAGCTTATGTGGGTAAGGAGCAAAAGTTTATGTATGTCTCTAAAGTGCCTAGACCAAAGAAGTATTATTATAGGCCTAAAATTGACAAAGCCCTTAGTACCACTATGGATGGGGGAGCTCATGATAACGATGCATCACCCTTCGATAATACTTGATACACACTTTCTGCGCCTAGCTGAAAGGCGTTAAAGAAAAGCGCTTATGGGAGACAACCCATGTTTTTACCTACAGTACTTTGTTTTTATTTTGTGTCTTGGAAGTTGTTTACTACTGTAGCAACCTCTCCTTATCTTAGTTTTGTGTTTTGTTGTGCCAAGTAAAGCCGTTGATAGAAAAGTAAGTACTAGATTTGGATTACTGCACAGTTCCAGATTTCTTTGCTGTCACGAATCTGGGTCCACCTCCCTGTAGGTAGCTCAGAAAATTAAGCCAATTTACGTGCATGATCCCCAGATATGTACGCAACTTTCATTCAATTTGAGCATTTTCATCTGAGCAAGTCTGGTGCCATTTTAAAATTCGTCAATACGAACTGTTCTGTTTTGACAGATTCTGCCTTTTATTTCGCATTGCCTCTTTTGCTATGTTGGATGAATTTCTTTGATCCACTAATGTCCAGTAGCATTATGCAATGTCCAGAAGTGTTAAGAATGATTGTGTCACCTCTGAATATGTCAATTTATATTGTGCACTAACCCTCTAATGAGTTGTTTCGAGTTTGGTGAGGAGGAAGTTTTCAAGGATCAAGAGAGGAGTATGATGCAACATGATCAAGGAGAGTGAAAGCTCTAAGCTTGGGGATGCCCCGGTGGTTCACCCATGCATATATCAAGAAGACTCAAGCGTCTAAGCTTGGGGATGCCCAAGGCATCCCCTTCTTCATCGACAACATTATCAGGTTCCTCCCCTGAAACTATATTTTTATTCCATCACATCTTATGTGCTTTTTCTTGGAGCGTCGGTTTGTTTTGTTTTTTGTTTTGTTTGAATAAAATGGATCCTAGCATTCACTTTATGGGAGAGAGACACGCTCCGCTGTAGCATATGAACAAGTATGTCCTTGGTTTCTACTCATAGTATTCATGGCGAAGTTTCTCCTTCGTTAAATTGTTATATGGTTGGAATTGGAAAATGATACATGTAGTAATTGCTATAAATGTTTTGGGTAATGTGATACTTGGCAATTGTTGTGCTCATGATTAAGTTGTTGCATCATGTGCTTTGCACCCATTAATGAAGAAATACATAGAGCATGCTAAAATTTGGTTTGCATATTTGGTTTCTCTAAGGTCTAGATAATTTCTAGTATTGAGTTTGAACAACAAGGAAGACGGTGTAGAGTCTTATAATGTTTTCAATATGTCTTTTATGTGAGTTTTGCTGCATCGGTTCATCCTTGTGTTTGTTTCAAATAAGCCTTGCTAGCCTAAACCTTGTATCGAGAGGGAATACTTCTCATGCATCCAAAATACTTGAGCCAACCACTATGCCATTTGTGTCCACCATACCTACCTACTACATGGTATTTTCCGCCATTCCAAAGTAAATTGCTTGAGTGCTACCTTTAAAATTCCATCATTCACCTTTGCAATATATAGCTCATGGGACAAATAGCTTAAAAACTATTGTGGTATTGAATATGTAATTATGCACTTTATCTCTTATTAAGTTGCTTGTTGTGCGATAACCATGTTTACTGGGGACGCCATCAACTTTTCATTGTTGAATTTCATGTGAGTTGCTATGCATGTTCGTCTTGTCTGAAGTAAGGGCGATCTACACTGAGTTGAATGGTTTGAGCATGCATATTGTTAGAGAAGAACATTGGGCCGCTAACTAAAGCCATGATCCATGGTGGAAGTTTCAGTTTTGGACAAACATCCTCAAATCTCTAATGAGAAAAGAATTAATTGTTGTTGAATGCTTAAAGCATTAAAAGAGGAGTCCATTATCTGTTGTCTATGTTGTCCCGGTATGGATGTCTAAGTTGAGAATAATCAAAAGCGAGAAATCCAAATGCGAGCTTTCTCCTTAGACCTTTATACAGGCGGCATAGAGGTACCCCTTTGTGAAACTTGGTTAAAGCATATGTATTGCGGTGATAATCCAGGTAGTCCAAGCTAATTAGGACAAGGTGCGGGCACTATTGGTACACTATGCATGAGGCTTGCAACTTATAAGATATAATTTACATGATGCATATGCTTTATTACTACCGTTGACAAAATTGTTTCATGTTTTCAAAATCAAAGCTCTAGCACAAATATAGCAATCGATGCTTTTCCTCTATGGACGACCATTCTTTTACTTTCAATGTTGAGTCAGTTCACCTATTTCTCTCCACCTCAAGAAGCAAACACTTGTGTGAATTGTGCATTGATTCCTACATACTTGCTTATTGCACTTATTATATTACTCTATGTTGACAATATCCATGAGATATACATGTTACAAGTTGAAAGCAACCGCTGAAACTTAATCTTCTTTTGTGTTGCTTCAATGCTTTTACTATGAATTATTGCTTTATGAGTTAACTCTTATGCAAGACTTATTGATGCTTGTCTTGAAGTGCTATTCATGAAAAGTCTTTGCTTTATGATTCACTTGTTTACTCATGTCATATACATTGTTTTGATCGCTGCATTCACTACATATGCTTTACAAATAGTATGATCAAGATTATGATGGCATGTCACTCCGAAATTATACGTGTTATCATTTTACTGCTCGGGACGAGCAGAACTAAGCTTGGGGATGCTGATACGTCTCCGACGTATCGATAATTTCTTATGTTCCATGCCACATTATTGATGTTATCTACATGTTTTATGCACACTTTATGTCATATTCGTGCATTTTCTGGAACTAACCTATTAACAAGATGCCGAAGTGCCAGTTCCTGTTTTCTGCTGTTTTTGGTTTTAGAAATCCTAGTAAGGAAATATTCTCGGAATTGGACGAAATCAAAGCCCAGGGGCCTATTTTTCCACGAAGCTTCCAGAAGTCCGAAGACGAGACGAAGAGGGGCCACGGGGTGGCTAAACCCTAGGGCGGCGCGGCCCCACCCCTGGCCGCGCCGGCCTATAGTTTGGGCCCCCCGTGCCGCCTCTTGACTTGCCCTTCCGCCTACTTAAAGCCTCCGTGACGAAACCCCCAGTACCGAGAGCCACGATACGGAAAACCTTCCAGAGACGCCGCCAACGCCGATCCCATCTCGGGGGATCCAGGAGATCGCCTCCGGCACCCTGCCGGAGAGGGGAATCATCTCCCGGAGGACTCTACGCCGCCATGGTCGCCTCTGGTGTGATGTGTGAGTAGTCTACCCCTGGACTATGGGTCCATAGCAGTAGCTAGATGGTTGTCTTCTCCCCATTGTGCTATCATTGTCGGATCTTGTGAGCTGCCTAACATGATCAAGATCATCTATCTGTAATTCTATATGTTGCGTTTGTTGGGATCCGATGAATAGAGAATACTTGTTATGTTGATTATCAAAGTTATATCTACGTGTTGTTTATGATCTTGCATGCTTTCCGTTACTAGTAGATGCTCTGGCCAAGTAGATGCTTGTAACTCCAAGAGGGAGTACTTATGCTCGATAGTGGGTTCATGCCCGCATTGACACTGGGACAAGTGATGAGAAAGTTCTAAGGTTGTGTTGTGCTGTTGCCACTAGGGATAAAACATTGATGCTATGTCTAAGGATGTAGTTGTTGATTACATTACGCACCATACTTAATGCAATTGTCTGTTGCTTTGCAACTTAATACTGGAGGGGGTTCGGATGATAACCTGCAGGTGGACTTTTTAGGCATAGATGCAGTTGGATGGCGGTCTATGTACTTTGTCGTAATGCCCAATTAAATCTCACTATACTCATCATGATATGTATGTGCATTGTCATGCTCTCTTTATTTGTCAATTGCCCAACTGTAATTTGTTCACCCAACATGTTCTTTGTCTTATGGGAGAGACACCTCTAGTGAACTATGGACCCCGGTCCAATTCTCTTTACTGAAATACAATCTACTGCAATACTGTTCTACTGTTTTCTGCAAACAATCATCTTCCACACAATACGGTTAATCCTTTGTTACAGCAAGACGGTGAGATTGACAACCTCACTGTTTCGTTGGGGCAAAGTACTTTGGTTGTGTTGTGCAGGTTCCACGTTGGCGCCGGAATCCCTGGTGTTGCGCCGCACTACATCCCGCCGCCATCAACCTTCAACGTGCTTCTTGGCTCCTCCTGGTTCGATAAACCTTGGTTTCTTTCTGAGGGAAAACTTGCTGCTGTGCACATCATACCTTCCTCTTGGGGTTCCCAACGAACGTGTGAGTTACACGCCATCAGACCTCTACGTGCAATAAATTTGGGTCTTAACTCTGTTAAGAGTTGTAATATATATGCTTTCAGTCGTAGAGTCACTGTTGTGTTACCGATTCTCCCCCTGTAGGCCCTAGAGATCTAGGTTAGGCTTATGCCAGATGTGATGTCTATGTTTGTCTAGCCCCGACCTACGGGGTCGCGAAAGGTTTTGGTATCAGAGCAGGACTGCCTATAGGAAACCCTTTCGATTGGTCGATGTTGAGTCTAGTAGTTGCGAAAACTATTTGAAAGCTAAATTATTTGCAAAAATCTGAATAGGTCTCTTTTTACTCCTTATCTGGTGTTACTCTAATGCTGAGTCATCTTACCTTGTTTGATTACAAAAGGTTTTACCTCTACCCTGTTATTTACAAACATCTAGGATCTACGGGTTTGGGTTGTTTTTTTCCATAAGTACTCCGTACTTGGTTGCTTAACTCAGTGTTCCTAAAGTTACAACAGTTGATCTGATTCTTGTTCCTTTCATTGCATCGAATTCTTTCCAAGGAATCTGTTTCTCATGATCTTTGTCTTTCTCTTCAGGATGGCTGGTCATGGTCGTGGTCGTAACCGACGTGGACAAAACAATGCTGAACAGGAACTGCCGCCACCCCCCACAATGGCGCAAGTTCTTAACAACAATGAGACCAACCGCCTGAGGAATGAACAACTTCTGGAGCGTGTAGCTCAAAACATAGAACATCGTGCTGACAACTGTGTCACACTTGGGGACTTCATCCGTGCACTACCTCCTGTCTTCACCCAACCCAAGGAGCCTCCTAATGCTGATGATTGGATTCGCACCATCGAGCGCAAGTTCAACGCTCTTCATGTTCCACGAGGTGAATACGTGAACTTCGCCACCCACCAGTTAGAGGGTCCCGCTGGTTCTTGGTGGGAAGGTTTTCTGGCTCTTCAAGCGCCAGGACATGATGTTACCTGGGAGGAGTTTGCCACCGCTTTCCGTGCAGCCTATATTCCAAAGACTGTCATGGACATCAAAAGGAGGGAATTCATGGACTTCACTCAGGGGAAGCTGGATGTGGAGACATATGGACGTGAGTTCACTCAGCTGTCTTGCTATGCACACCGTGATGTGGTTGATGATGCTGATAAGCAAGATCTGTTCCGCAAGGGACTTAACCCTAAGCTTCGCTATGAGATGTTGCCTTTCACCTTCCAGTCATTCCAAGACCTACATAAGCGTGCTCTTCTGATGGAGAACGGAAGGAAGGATATGGAAAATTCCAATAAGCGTGAAGAAGGTGATTCTCGTGCGTCTTCCTCTAACAAGAAGAAGCACCGAGTCTGGATCCCTTACAGTGTGGTACCTCGTGCTCCCTATGCACCAAGGTCTTCTGGCAATAACTCTAAGCCACCATCTGGTGGTTCAAGCTATCGTCGTCCCATGGTACTGTGCCTAGTGGTGCCTGCTACTCTTGTGGTCAGCTTGGCCACTACTCAAAGGAGTGCCCCCCAGAAGTCTGCTAGTCGTGGATATTCTCAGCCCAAGAAGGATGACAAATATCCCTCTAGTCGTGCTCATCTGACCCATGTCTTTGTTGATGAGACTGAAGAGGATCCAAGCTTCCTAATGGGTACGCTCTATATAAACTCAATCCTAGCTACAGTTCTATTTGATTCCGGAGCATCGCATACATTCATATTTCAAGAGTTTGCACAAAATCATGATATACCCTTTGAGACAATGCCCCCCCTCTAGAGATCACAACTCCTAGGTCTCGTTGGCAAACCATCTGGGTTACCCATGAGGTTATAATCAGTATAGAGCATCTGTTGTTCCCCACCTCTCTCATTGCCCTCAAGTCAACTGACATTGATGTCATCTTGGGCATGGATTGGCTAGTAAAGCATAAGGCTGTCATTGATTGTTCAGCCAGATCTATTGTACTGACCGATCTTTCCGGTAAAAGCATTCTATACTGGGCTCCATCCACAATACCTCTGTTGGCAAGGTTTACCCCTGAAGCCGAGTTGTATGCCATTGAATCCCCACCTAAACCAGAGTATAAGGGCTAAGCCCAAGGGTGTGCCCGATCTTCATAGATTTGGGTGGATTTCGTGGGGGGAGGGGGAAGAACGCGAAGAACACGAAGAACACGGAGGGGATTCACGGGATACAAACTCACACACACACACAAATCGGTTTGTCCTCGTTGGCCCGAACCACCAACTCGATAGAGGTTGCAGGAAAAGACCTTCCGGTAGAAGTCCCGCAAAGAGATCGACGAATCGAACCCGAGAGATCTAGAAGGGTGAAAAACCGGAAGGTTGATGGAAGTGCAAGCAAAAGATCAACAACCAGTAGAAGTCACCAAAGAGATCACAAGGATTCGGTAAGAAGATCGAGTGATACAAGATCTAGGATCTAGGGTTTCCCTCAAGGGGTAAGAGCAAAGCTCAAGTTCTTCTTGGTTCTAATTCTGACCCTAATTCGTGGCTGGCAGAAGCATATATATAGCCCAGATCCGTGGAGGGGTAACTTAGTCATTTGTGAAAAGTATACAGCCACATGCACTACTAGAAAAAAGGCATTCAGTGGCGCACCACATATAGCCATCAGTGGCGCACTAGTGGTGCGCCACTGTTATCACGCCACTGCTAACTCCTAGTAGTGGCGCACTAGTGGTGCGCCACTACTAGCCTTGATAACAGTGGCGCACTGCGTGGTGCGCCATTGACATGTCCAGCAGTGCGCCACTATTACTTCAAATTGGTGCGCCACTGTTGGTCAGCTGCAGTGCGCCACTACTGTCTAGACAAGGTGCGCCACTGCTAGATTTTGGGGTGCGCCACTGCTTCAGCGAGGTGCTGCGCCACTGCTGCGTGTGGGCGTGCGCCACTGCTGAAGTGGCTGGTGCGCCACTGCTAGAATTGTAGGGGATCACAGGGCAGTGCGCCACTGGAGCCAGGGCAGTGCGCCACTGCTACTTAGTGGCAGTGCGCCACTGATCGGCAACCAGTGCGCCACTGCTACAATTTCGTTTTTTTTTTTGTATCCTGGCAGGTATTTATACAGGTTGTATATGGTACAATAGCACAATACAGGATATATAACACATATACACAACAGCACAGCTCATCCATACATAGTTCTTCACATTAGCCCCACATGATTCACAAGATTTCACATTAGAGAAGTTACGAGGTTACAATGCAAGTTATGGGGTTACAAAGTCGCAAATGATTACACAAGATCGATCATCTAAAGTACAATCACATAGAAGAGAGCTAGAGTCAGTACTAGCACCATCCCGATGATAGTGGTCTTCATCCAGTTCCTCCTCCGCTCCCTCCTCTCTCCCGCCAAATAGCGTGCGTATCTATCTTCGGCCTCCGCTCTAGTGGTGTACCCTTTGTAGCTGTTACCGCTAAAACGGTGAACCTGTCTCCGACACTCCTCCCAGTCGTTGTAGACTCCGGGAACCTTGCCCTTGTACACGACATACCACGTCATATCTGCACATATATGAACAAGCCAAAGAAACATTAGTGCACGCTCGTAGATGTTTGCAACGAATAAGAGCAAACTCAAAAACGATCCAAGTAGTATGAACTAAATGGAATGCCTCATACATTGTTGGTCGAAACAAATATGAACATCCCGGGATGGCGTCAGTGAGGCCAGGTAGGATGCACAAGAGATTGATATTTGTGCCATCACACCAGGCTCATCAAGGCGTCACCCTGAGTGTACAGTTGACCAAACATTCTAATCATCGGCATTTTGAGATACCAAAGCAAATGGAATGACAAGAGCCTCATACATTGTTGGTCCAAACAAATATTAACATTTAGGGAAGGCGTTAGTGAGACCAAGTAGGATGCACAAGAGATTGATACTTGTGTCATCGCACCAGGCTCACTAGCGCCTCCCCCAAGTGTAGTGACCACAAAATTTAATCATCGGCCAATGCAATTAAGAAGTGCAAACTCAAATAAGAGACAAGTAGCTAGTATGAACTAAATGGAATGCCTCATACATTGTTGGTCCAAACAAATATGAACATCCTGGGATGGTGTCAGCGAGGCCAGGTAGGATGCACAAGAGATTGATATTTGTGTCATCGCACCAGGCTCGCTGGCGTCACCCCGGAGTGTACAGTTGACCAAACATTCTAATCATCGGCACTAAAATGGAAGAAAGGCCAATGCAATTAAGAAGTGCCAACTCAAATAAGAGACAAGTAGCTATTATGAACTAAATGGAATGCCTCATATTTTGTTGGTCGGAACAAATATTAACATTTAGAGAAGGGGTAAGCGAAACCAAGTAGGATGCACAAGAGATTGATATTTGTGTCATCGCACCAGGTTCACTGGCCCCTCCTCCAAGTGTATAGGTGACCAAACATTCTAATCATCGGCATTATGAAAAACCAAAGCAAATGGAATGACGATGGCCTCACACATTGTTGGTCGAAACAAATATGAACATCCCGGGATGGCTTAAGTGAGGCCAGGTAGGATGCACAAGAGATTGATAATTGTGCCATCACACCAGGCTCACTTGCGTCACCCCGGGGTCCTCTGTTGACCGAACATTCTAATCATCGGCACTAAAATGGAAGAAAGGGCAATGCAATTAAGAAGTGCCAACTCAAATAAGAGACAAGTAGCTATTATGAACTAAATGGAATGCCTCATATTTTGTTGGTCGGAACAAATATGAACATTTAGAGAAGGCGTCAGTGAAACCAAGTAGGATGCACAAGAGATTGATATTTGTGTCATCGCACCAGGTTCACTGGCCCCTCCTCCAAGTGTATAGGTGACCAAACATTCTAATCATCGGCATTCTGAAAAACCAAAGCAAATGGAATGACGATGGCCTCATACATTGTTGGTCGAAAGAAATATGAACATCCCGGGATGGCGTAAGTGAGGCCAGGTAGGATGCACAAGAGATTGATACTTGTGCCATCACACCAGGCTCACTTGCGTCACCCCGGGGTGTACAGTTGACCGAACATTCTAATCATCGGCATTCTGAAAAACCAAAGCAAATGGAATGACGAGGGCCTCATACATTGTTGGTCAAAACAAATTTTAACATTCAGGGATGGAGTAAGCGAGGCCAGGTAGGATGCACAAGACATGGATATTTGTGCCATCACACCAGGCTCGCTTGCTCCACCCCCGAGTGTACAAGTGACCAACCATTCTAATCATCGGCATATGCAAACAAAATTAACGACCAAATCAAGTGCGGAAAACGACAGAGCCATATATATAAGTTCACAAACATAGCCAAACTAGTAATTAAACAGACATGCAAGTAAAGTGCTGGATAAAGTTTATTACAACACAAGCTCATCTTTAGTTCACAACTACATAACTAGGCTCGCACATCAAGACTCGGCTAAAGGGACTTAGGAGCGTGGATAAAACCGCCGCCTTTCTTCAAGCACATCCATGAGCGGTAGTCGTCACCCTGCATTTGGAGCATTGTGTCTATTTCACTGTTCGACGGCTGATAGCCGGCATAGAACTCCCCCGCGCTTCTAATGACATCTTGAAAGATGATTTCACAGAACTATACTTGGATGCGAAAGAAGTCTTGCTTGATGCCGTCGTTAGGGACCCGCGACAATTTGTTGGCCCAGTCTCTGAGATGCTCAGGTAGCATAAGCTGCTGCTGGTCCCGTATGAACTTATCCATGTGATAGAGGGCGTAGTAGGCATCCTTGTTACTAGAAGGCGGCTTCTTGACGCAGGGAAACTTTGTTTGGTGCTTGAACACATGCTTCCCGTACCTAACATTTGGCCTCTGCATGTGGCCTTTCGCTTTGACGTAGCCATTGAGAGCATCATCAAGTACGGCTTTGACATTCGTGTAGTCCGTGGTTGACTCACCGTCCGCATCGAGGTATGTGGCCACGGAATGTTTCAGGGTTATGGAGATGAGTGTGCAGGTTTTGTCTCTGCGTAGAACACATAATGTTTAAGAACATGACGATTGAAATCTAAAAAAATCACGAGTTAAGACCGGTACGGTGAGGGGTGACTTACTCGGGAAATACAGGCAGGAGGAGGTTACACTTCTTCTGGTTCGCTAGGAAGAAGTCTTTGAGGTATCCACTCGCGACTGCCCGGTCTTCGGCGGTGGCCAAGTGGACGGCACGCATGTAGAAGGGGTCGGCTATCGCGATGTCCGGGATGTTGTTTCTAATGATCCGCATCGCCTTGCTGAGCGAGTATAGGCGAATGAAGGTGTAGTGCAGCGGATAACTGTTCAGCATGGCGAAGATGTCATCATACCGCAGGAAGATCTTCTCCGCGTAGCCACTATCGACAAAGCCATGGCCCGAGGGCACCTTGGCAACATACACTGGGTATCCATGATCTTTCTCCCTGATACGCCGCTCCTCCATAAACTGAATACCGTCAACCAGAGATCGCATAGGACCGGGTGCAGCATCGTACAATCTTTGAATTAGCATCCGCTCACCCGACACATGAACCCTCGACTCGATATTCTTGGGCACTGGTGGCCCGTCCTGAGCACGGATCGGCGCCGGCTGGCTGGCAGACTTGTCGTCCTTCTTCTTTCTTTTCCGTCCGTTCGGCTTCGTATTTATTAGGACTGCATTCTCCTCTTCGCAAGTCTTCTTCAGTGTGTTAGGACTGATAACACTTCTCACCTCAGCTATCGGCTGAGTCTCGGTGAAGTCGGCAGCTGGAGGCGTCTCCTGAGAACAGAATAGGCGCCGCTTGTTGCAATAGGTTTTCCCCTTGGCGGCAGCTTGAGAGGGTTGGCTACTGAGATCGTAGTCCGCCCCAAAATCGAAGTGGCAATCCAGGTTGTCGAACGTACTGTCCTCGTCCGGACCATCGTTCGGATCCTGTGCCATATGCATGTCCTCGTCGGCTGATGGCGGCACCGTTGGGGTGGTCTTGCCATGGCTTGGCGCCGGCACGGCTTGGGGTGCTGTCCGTGGGGTGGTGTCGCTCGCCCCCAAACGAATCTGGCTCTTTGGCCAAACCGTGGACCAATTGAAGCATTGGTGGAGGGTAAGGACCTCATCTGCGTCGGCGCCATGGGGTTGAAAGGGAGGTACCACGTCGGCATAGCCACTAAGCACCCGAACCAGTTGAATCCTATACACGTCGGGTGCCATGGGTACACCGTGTAACTGGCGGTTGCTCGGTTGAACGATTTTGGCCTTGGCAACATCGATCAACTCGCCGTTCACAAAATGCAGGAGAGTGCATGGGACGTCGGCGGCGGCACCCTGCGGAAAACATGTAGGGCGTTAGGGATGGCTAGCGTAGTCAAAGGCAAGGATATGGAAGTCATCGGAGACGAGGGTTGGTTACCGTGATGGCGTCCAGCTCGGCTAAGGTCGAGGCACCGCCGGCGGCGGGCGTGCCACTGATGGAGTGGCCACTTGTTGGCGCGGTGCTGGGCGGCGTATTATCCGCAGCGACGGGTGCATTGAGCTGAAGTAATGGCACCGCGGGAGACACCAAGGTTGGCGCCGCCGGAGCCACCAAGGTTGGCGCCGCGGGAGCCACCAATGTTGGCGCCGCCGGAGACACCATTGTTGCCGCCTGCGGACTCACCGATGGCTCCACGTTGTGGGAGTTGCTGCCCGTGAAACTGGGAACCGGGGGAGGCCCCTTTTTTCCTCCCCTATACCACGCGTCTAGACCGGCAACCAAGGTAGGGATGATGGAGCTAAGCGTCGTGCCCACTTGGTCCTCCACTTGCTATCGTTGCGTCCTTTGTTGGGTCTCCACGATATGTTGCACTTGTTGCCGCACTTGTTGCCGCACTTTCTCCTCGACCAATGTCTCAACCAATGTCGGGATCTACGCAACTTGTGCCTTGAGATGTGCGACCTCCTTCTCATCGATGGTGGCCTTTTTCTCCTTTTTCCCCGAATTATAGTATTCTGACCATTTCATAGAGCATCCTTCGCCGACCACACGACCAGCCGACGTCGGCTTACTCAATCGATCCCTCTTCTTGTGGGCATTCAACGCCCTATTTAAAGGGTTGTCCCAAGGGGCACACTGCAAGGAGCTCGTGGACCCCACGCCGCTACTAGCTTCCTTTTCACTTTCCGCAGTGAGCTCCTTAGCCTACGGGAGGAACATGCATGAACCATTTAGAAATTTGGATTCATCAACAAGAATGCAACCATAAAGGAGCTAATTAAGCGGGTGCATTCCTTACCAGAAGAGCCTCAAACTCCTTCACATCCGGAGTGGTGGTGAGCTCCTTTGTTTTCGGGTCAATACGGTACCGGGCCAGGAGAAAGTTCCTGGTTTGCTTGTTTTTGTATTGCGGGAAGAGGGGCTCGAGGCCGTTCTTCACACGCTCCTCATCCGCGGCGTCCCATTTCGGTTGCGCCACCCTAAAACCACCAGGACCAAGTTTGTGGGTGCCTAAGTTCAGTTTTCGCATGTCCTTCCCCCACTGACTAGAATCCGACGTTGACTCGCTCTCGCACTTGATCTTGAAATCAGCGTAGTCTTGCTCGGTGATCGAGGGATTTGACTCCTTGATCTTCTCGTAACTCTCACCACTATTAATCATTTTCTTCACTCGGTTCCTCCAACTAGCGAGGGCGGTGCTCATCTTCGTGAGGGCGGCATTGTGCACTTTGTTCCGCATGAGACGCTTTTCTAAGCAGTCCACCGGGAACTCGTATCGTTCGTGCAGCTTCTTGAAGAGGAGGGTGCGCAAATTGGCTCGGTCAGGATGCCTGAGGTTCTCGGTGTTGATCGAGACCGTGCTCCGGAGGATGCACCCGAGTTGGGCCGAGTACCCTTTGACTAACTCAGGGGGCGCCGTTGGTTGCCCACTGGCGTTCACTTCGGTTAATGCCTGCTTCACGGTGCTGAGCACATTTGGGCGACGCTCCCTCCGTAGCTTCTTCGGTTTGCCGGTGTCATCCTCGCCGGCACCATCCATGGTGTGGTCATCCTCGCCGGCACCATCAGTGGTGTCATCGTCGGCGGCATCGTCCGCTCGGTACTCTGGATCGGTGCCATCATCCTCGCCATCGTCACGGCGAGGTTGTGACTCCATCACCTCCATTTCATCGGTTAGCATCCAAAATGGCTTGCTACCGCTGCCGCCGGCCTCATCGTTGTCGGCCATGTTCGAACTAAGTAGGAAAAAAAATGCATAAATTAGCGCAAGATTTCATGGAAAAATTGGGCATGACCTATGCTAATTTATGTACATATGAGTGCCCCATTTTCGCCGAAACGGAAATGAATGAACATTTCGGCGATAATGGGCAACTCTATAAGCACATAGGAGCAGCAGCAGCAAGCAAGCTATAAGCTACTGCCACCTAAACCTAAATTTCCTAAACCTAGCAAGCACATAGCACAGTGGATGAGCCTAAGCTACTGAGGAGCAACTAGGTAACAGCAGCAGTGGATGAACCTAAGCTAATTATGGCTTATTTGCATAATAGTCAGTAGCTTAAAATCACTAGATATCTACTACTGCTCCAATTTAAAATAATATAAGGTGTGTATTTAAGTGATACACATATGCAGCAAGAACATCAAGCTTTCATCCAGTAAGCTGAAAACTAACATGGTAGCTAGGATTAATTTGAACAAAACCGTATGCATGATTTACTCTAGCAGCAAGCAAGCAAGCAAAGGGGAGCACCTAGCTAGCAGCAGCAGCAGCAGCAGGGACATGGCAGCAGCAATAAACTGAGGAGGGGGAGGAGTTGGGCTACCTTGGAAGGATGCGCGGCGTCGGTCCTCTGCAGCGGCGTCAGCTGTCGAGGGCGTGGCAGCGTGCTCCTCCTGCTCCGGCTCCGCGGCGTGGCGAGGGAGTGGCGTCGAGGGCGTCGCGGCGTGCTGCTCCGCGGCGCGGCGTCGAGGGCGAGTACTGCGGGGGCGTGGCGGTGAGGGCTCGAGGCAGAGGATGGGGCACCAGTGGTGGGAGAGGTGGTCGCCGGCGGGGATTCGAGGGGGAAATCTCGATCTGGCCACAGTGGGGAATGGAGGGCGAGCAGGTGGCTTCGGAGATCCAGGAGAAGGTGGCCGACGGAGATCCAGGAATGGAGGGCGCAGTGGTGAATGGGCGCAGGGCGTCGCCGGCGGAGAGGAAGAAGGGGAGGGGTGGCAGATCGAGGGACGGCAGCGTCGCTCAGGGGAAGAAGGCAGATCGAGGGACGGTGGCTCAGGTGGGATCTGGTCGGGACGGGGGAAGAAAGGGGAAATTAAACAAAGTCCCCTGACGCCTTAGCAATAGCGCAACTCTCGGGGTGCGCCACTATGAGGCTTAGCAATGGCGCACCTCTAGGGGTGCGCCACTGCCTCCTTATGTCTGGGTCAAAAGAATAACGCGGGGGGATTGACATATCCCACTTAGTACCGCACTGGCTCTGTCCCTGGGTGGTTTGTGCCAAACCCCTGCCGGCCAGGTTCGAACCCTGGCAGCCCCATTTTTTTCCTTTTCTTTTTAAATTGATTTAACACTATAATAAACATCCAAAATAGCATAATACACCAACATAAAAGGCATAAATAATTATAATTATGTAGAATATTTAAAATACTATAGAATCTAGAAAATATCCAAAAATATAAATTATATGTCTATTTTGATCGGTACAATGTGTAGATTAACAATATGACATCCATTATTCATACAAGAAAATGATACATAATTATCTTTTCACAATCTTCTTGCCCTTCTTTCTCGCGGTTGAATAATTTAGCCCCGGAACTCCTAGACTTCTTCTCTTGAACGGACGGCCTTTAGGTAGGGTGGTCCTGCGTCTTCTTGTTGTGTATGGTTCTTCATCATCGTCGTCGTCATCTTCCATCTTCGGATCGCTGTACTGGTCAAAGTCTAGCTCGTTGGCGGCTCCATCCATTTCGATGATGCTCCTTTTGCCTCTCCTCACGACAACACGACTGGGCTTTTGCGGGTCGGTAATGAAGAAGCATTGGTCCACTTGGGAAGCTAGTACCCATGGCTCATATTTCGCGGTGACCTTTGCGCCCGCTGTCTTGGATTTGGCTTCGGGTATAACCATGGTGGTGAAATGTCGGTCTTCTTTTACGACGTTCTTGGCCCACCTGACACGGAACATCGGCACATTCTCTCCGGCGTAGCTCAGCTCCCAGATCTCCTCGATCTTTCCGTAGTATCTCTGCTTGATGTCACCGGTGTAGGACTCGATCGTTACCCCGGAGTTCTGATAATCGATCTTCATGTCCTTTTCCTCGGTGTAGAATGTGTAGCCATTGATATCGTACGCCTGAAATGTCATCAGGTTGTGTTCGGCGCCCTGTGACAAGGCGAAGATGAGTTTTTCTTCCGCAGAAGAATCCTAGTCTATAGGGTACGTCAGCATCTTGTCCTTGAACCACCGCGTGAAGGTTGAGTTGTGCTCTTTGATTATATCTCTGTCCGTCCTCTGTTGGCCCTGATCATTGTACGTTGTGGCGATGAAGGTTTTGTGCTCTACCACCCAAGGATCGACCACGTCTATGTGTTGTAGCGTGACTAGGTTTGCTCTTTCAAAGTCGGCGATTTGACCCTTGAAGTCGACTAGCATTTCGCGGCTACCCTCGCGGTGACCCCATCCAGCGAGCTTCCCGAGGTACCTGTTTACGGGCAGACCGACGGGATTCTCGATTTCTAGATAACTCGTGCAGAAGGAGATGCACTCTTCGGTCAGAAAGCCCTTGGCTATGCTTCCGTCTGGACGTTCCCTGTTGCGAACGTACACTTTGATGACACCATTCATCCTTTCGAACGGCATCATGCTGTGCAGGAACGTCGGCCCCAGTTGGATGATATCCTCCACGATATGTACCAGCAGATGCACCATAACGTCGAAGAATGCGGGCGGGAAGTACATCTCAAGCTCGCACAGTATCACCACGATCTCTTCCTGTAGCCTTCTAAGTTGCCTCACGCCAACAGACTTCCGAGAGATGACATCGAAAAAGTTGCATAGGCCAAAAAGCGTTTCACGGACGTGCGCGTCCATGATCCCACGGATTGCAACCAGAAGTATCTGTGTCATCAGCACGTTACAGTCGTGAGACTTCATCCTGCTGAACCTCTGCTTCGCTTTGTCTAGGTACCTGCTTATCTTCCCCGCGTAATCGTAAGGAAGTTTTACTCCTAGGAGACAGTCGAAAAACTGCTCGATCTCCTTCTGACTTAGAGTGAAGCACGCGGGGGGGGGGGCAGTAATATTCGATCTTTTTGGCCTTTTTGCCCTTGCGACGACTTTGCGTGTCCTCCGCCTCATCATCGTCATCGTCATCATCATCATCATCATCATTAGGGCGTCGCGCGTGAAGCTCCTCCCTGATCCCAATTGATTGCAAGTCGTACCTTGCTTTCGGCCCATCTTTGGTCTTCTCTGGCATGTTGAGGAGGGTACCAAGCAGACTCTCGCACACGTTCTTCGTGATGTGCATGACATCAAGGCTGTGAGGCACACGGAGGATCTTCCAGTACGGCAAGTCCCAGAAAACAGACCTCGTCTTCCATACCTTAAGCAGCAGCTCCGGCGCCTTTCGCTTCTTTCCCGGCGGTGGGCACTCTTTCCAATTTTTCAATAGCTCGTCTATTTGCTCGCCGCTTCTCGTACGTGGCCGTCTTCGTGGTTCATCTTGACCATCAAACAGATCCTTGCGTTTCCTCCATGGGTCATCCTCGCGAAGCCACCTTCAATGTCCCATGAACAACATTTTCGAGGACCCAGGATCTCTATCTAGCTGGCGGTACGTTGTGTCGTCCATGCACCTGACGCATGCATTGAATCCGTGGACCACCTGCCCCGTGACATATCCGTAACCGAGAAAGTCGTGCACCGTCGTGAGCAACGCGGCTCTCATAGGGAAATATTCTTCCGAGGCGGCGTCCCACGTGTTGGCAGGCGCGTCCCATAGCGTGGCTAGCTCCTCTTTCAGAAGCCCCATATACAGATTGATGTCGTTCCCTGGTTGTTTCGGCCCTTCAATTACCATACTCATTTGAATGTACTTCCTCTTCATGCACAACCAGGGGGGAGGTTGTACATCCACACAAACACGGGCCAGGTGCTATGCGTGCTGCTCTGGCTGCCAAACGGATTGACTCCACCGGTGCTCGCGCCCAGCCTTATGTTCCTAGGATCATCCCCAAATTCTGGGTACTCGAGGTTCAACGCATTCCACTGGCTAGCATCCGAAGGGTGTCTCAACATCCTGTCCTTTTTCTTTTTCTTCGGATCATCTGCGTCATCTTCTCCCTTCCTCATCTCCACGTGCCAGCGCATTAGCTTTGCTTGCTTAGGATCCGCGAAATACCGCTGCAGACGAGGAGTGATTGGAGAGTACCACACCACCTTCCGAGGAGCTTTCTTCCCCTTCTTGTACTGACTGACGCCGCACACCGGACATATGGTACACTCCGCGTGCTCGTTCCGATAAATGATGCAATCGTTCAAGCACACATGGTATTTCACATGCGGTAAATCCAGAGGACACACGATTTTCTTGGCCTCCTCGATACTAGTCGGACACGTGTTACCTTTGGGAAGACGTTCCTGCCAGAATGACATGTTGTCGTTGAAGGATGTGTCGGTCATTTTGTGCTTTACCTTCATCTCCAGAGCCATGAGCGTTACTTTCAGGCGGGTATCCTCCGGCCTGCATCCTTCATACAATGGAGTAACCGTGTCTACCTCCAGTTGATCCATCTTGGCTTTCTCTCGGGCGGCAGCTCTTGCGTTACTCGTCTGCTTGAGAAGCAGCTCTTGAAGATAAGGGTCCTGCACCCAGTCCATCGACGATGGTCCATCGTCTTCATCTTCATGATCGTCATGATGACCTCAATCTTGATCTTCCTCATCATCAGGTCCAGGATCTCCTACATTGTGATCATGATCATCTCCGGGATCTTCTACATCCTGATCATGTCCGAGATCTTCTACATCCTGATCACCTCCTTCCTTATTTGTTGTTGAAATCCCATGGACAAATTCATAATCATCTTCGTCGCCTTCCCACCGATAGCCATCCATGAAATCACGCATGAGAAGGTGGTCCCGCACGATATCGGCTTTAGGGTCCATAAGGCTCGTCAGCTTGCATCTTCGACACGGACATCTTATCTCCTTTTGGTTATTTCTAATCATCTCGGCTGTCGCGGCTTTCAAAAACCTAGCCACAACGCCTTCGCTCATCATGCGGACCATGGTCGCCTGCGAGTATAGAGAAAATGGATATCTTAGCATACCAAAAGAAAATTTTGGCATGACCTTCCCTAAAAATAGGACATATGTATATGCGTAGTATGCCCAACATTCGCCGAAATGGAAATGAATCAACATTTCGGCAAAATATTGGCAACTCCATCGCATTTCAAATCCCTGCAAACAAAAACACATGCAACACATGTGTGGAGGCTTCGCATATACAACACATGTGGATCCGGAGGCTTCGCATACAACACACATGCACGTGACGCTTTTCGCGCATGCGCACAACACATGATCATCGAGCTTCGCACATAACATATGTGCACACACACGTGTACGTGACGTGTGTGCAAGACGATCATATCGGAACCGGTCACACATAAAGCATAAAACCAACAAAGTTACCGATACGGCGAGACCTAGAGTGTTGGATGAGGTAAAAAGTTGAGATTGAGTAGGGTATTGAGCTAAGAAAACTTCACCATTACTTAACTATGAAGAAAATTAAGTTTACCAACTTAATTTTGGTGAATGAAGAGGTGAAAATGAGGTGGGAAGGAGGGGCAACACGACCAGATCCAGATTTGGTGGGAGAGTGTTTGGGGAAAGTGGGTGGCACATGTGAGTGGAGGGGTTAAAAGCAGGAAATGGTCCCAGGTTAGTAGTGGCGCACCACCTAGCCGTGCGCCACTGATAGGGTGACATAGCAATGGCGCACTTCTAGGTGGTGCGCCACTGCTCACCTGGTACCTGCACCACGCCGCCCCTGCCCAACTTAGCAGTGGCGCACCCTGTTGGTGGTGCGCCATAGCTAGTAGTGGCGTACCGCGGCAGTGCGCCATTGCTAAGGACCTCATCTCTAAAGGTGCCCTGGCCACCTCCTAGCAGTGGCGCACCACGATGTCGTGCGCCATAGGTAAGCGAAGTAGCAGTGGCGCACCACTCCGACGTGCGCCACTATTAGGTTGGGGTAGGAGCTGGCCTCCTGCCAGCATTTAGTAATGGTGCACCACAAACAAGGTGCGCCACTACTTTGTAACAGTGGCCCACCATTTTTTGGTGCGCCACTGCTAAGTAGTAGTGGCGCACGGCCATCATGGTGCGCCACTGATGTCAATCTTACGGCTAGGCCTTTTCCTAGTAGTGAGGATTCAAACGGACGACTCAGATGTCGTTGACTTGGGGTGGCCGGCAGTGCCGGTGGTTCAGGGGCGGTAGTGACGGGGTGGCTGGCAGTGCCGGTGGTCCAGGGGCTGCAGTGCCGGGCTTCGGGGCATCGAAGGCGCCAGGCCGGCAGTGCCGGGCTTCTGGGGCCGGCAGTGCCGGGGTGCTCCAGCCGGCAGTGCCGGGCAGCTTCGGCCGGCAGTACCGGGGTGCGCTGGGCGGCAGTGCCGGCCTGGTGGTGGCGGCAGTGCCGGCCCTGGGCTGTCTTGTCCGTTGGCAGCGTTCCTTCTTCTTCTCCAGTTCCTTGGGGCGTTAGCAGCGTTCCTTCTTCTCCTTCAGTTCCTTGGTGAGCTTGGTACCTGATGACACATAGAGCACTTGCATGAGGTAGCATTCCATCCAATGAGGTGTTCAATGTATATGTGAAAGGAGCGAATTCACCTCTTGGTGTATGGCTTTGGCCCGAGCTTGTGGCATTGGGCAACGTGGAGGGCTTTTCGGTCTTGAGGAGGAGGTGTCCAAAGGCCGCCCCGTATCATCTCCCCCCCTCTTGCGAGAGAGTCGTCCTCGACTCTATGTTCTCCTCATCTACATGATAGGGTGAAAGATCCGACACATTGAATGTGGTGCTCACCAAGTACTTGGATGTTGGTATGTCGATGACGTAGGCGTTGTTGTTGATGCGCTTGAGGACCTTGAAGGGACCATCGCCTCGGGGCTTGAGTTTGGAGTTTCGTTCTTGAGGGAAGCGGTCTTTGCAAAGATGTATCCACACTAAGTCTTCTTCATTGAAGATCCTTGCCTTCTTCTTCAAGTTTAGTCTTGTGGCTTGACGAAGGACTAGTTGCTTGATTGTTGTCCTTGTATCTTCATGTAGCTTCTTCATGTATTGGGCTCGCTTGTCGATGTCCATGTTTACTTGCTCATGTAGCGGAAGAGGAAGGAGGTCGATTGCCGTAGGTGGTTCAAACCCATAGACGACCATGAAAGGACTTCTCATTGTTGTAGAATGCTTGGCGTGGTTGTAGGCGAACTCCGCATGTGGGATGCAATCTTCCCATGACTTCAAATTCTTCTTGACAAGGACTCGTAGTAGTGTGGGGAGGCTTCGGTTCACCACTTCGATTTGCCCATCAGTTTGTGGATGTGAGGATGATGAGAACAAAAGCTTGATGTTGAACTTGGCCATTAATGTCTTCCAAAGGTAGCTCATGAATTTGACATCACGGTCGGAGACAATGCTTCGTGGTACACCATGGAGTCTCACAATTTCCCTAAAAAACAAGGAGGCAATATGTGAAGCATCATCCGTTCGGGAGCATGGTATGAAATGAGCCATTATTGAGAATCGATCGACCACTACAAAAATGGAATCATGACCATATTTGGTTCGAGGCAATCCTAGTATTAAATCCATGCTTATATTGGACCAAGGAGCATAAGGAATAGGCAACGGTGTATAAAGGCCATAGGGGTTGGAAGTGGACTTAGCTTGTAAGCATGTTGTACACCGTCAGCAAAGGCATTCCACGTCGCGGTACATTCTTGGCCAATAGTAGTGAGTTGAAAGCATTGCATATGTCTTCTCTCGTCCAAAGTGTCCCATAAGACCACCACCATGCGATTCTTGTAAGAGTAAAAGGCGAAGCGACGACATGGGAATACAAAGTTTGTTGCCCTTGAACAAGAATCCTTGGTGCAAATAGAAATCATCGATGCCCTTATCAGTAGAACACTTTGCAAAGATTGGGCCAAAGAAAGTATCGGAGGCATATAGGTTTTTGATTTCATCAAGACCCAAAACATGGAAATCCAAGCGAGTGAGTAAAAGGGTGAGTTTGCGGGAAAGAGCATCCGCAACTACATTATCCTTGCCCTTCTTGTATTTGATGATATATGGAAAGGATTCAATGAACTCAACACATTTTGCATGTCTTTTGTTCAAATTGTGTTGACTTTTCAAATACTTCAAAGACTCATGGTCGGAGTGAATGACAAACTCTTTTGGCCAAAGGTAATGTTGCCAAACTTCAAGAACACGAACCAAAGCATAAAGTTCCTTGTCATATATAGGATAGTTGAGGCGTGCGCCGTCCAACTTCTCGCCATAGTATGCCACGGGTTTTCCATTTTGCATAAGGACACCACCAATTCCAAGTCCACTCGCATCACATTCAATCTCAAAAGTTTTAGCAAAATCGGGAAGAACGAGAAGTGGTGCCTCGGTGAGTTTCTTTTTCAATTCATCAAAAGCATTTTGTTGTGCCTTGCCCCAAACAAACGGAACATTCTTTTTTGTAAGCTCATTTAAAGGGCAAGCAATGGTGCTAAAATCTTTCATAAAGCATCTATAGAAACCGGCAAGTCCATGAAAACTTCGAACTTGACCAACGTTTGTAGGAGTAGGCCAATTGTGGATAGCCTCAACCTTCGAAGAATCAACTTCAATTCCATTGGCGGAAACCACAAATCCAAGAAAAACCAACTTGCTTTGTGCAAAGGTGCACTTTGGAATATTTGCAAATAGCTTTTCACGGCGCAAGATGCATAAGACTTCTCTCACATGTTGGACATGGTCCTCGAGATTTTTGCTATAAATGAGGATATCATCAAAGTAGACAACCACACTCTTGCCAATGAGAGGTCGCAAGATGTGATTCATTAGATGCATAAAAGTTGATGGAGCATTTGAAAGACAAAATGGCATGACAAGCCATTCATAGAGACCAAGTTTGGTCTTGAATTCCGTCTTCCATTCATCACCAATTGCCATGCGGATTTGGTGGTAGCCACTACGCAAATCTATCTTAGAGAAGATCGTGGCACCACTCAATTCATCAAGCATGTCATCTAAACGCGGAATGGGATGGCGGTATCGAACGGTAATGACATTGATGGGCCGACAATCCATACACATTCTTTGCGACTCATCCGATTTAGGAACGAGAATCACGGGAACCGCACAAGGGCTTAAGCTTTCGCGTACATACCCTTTTTCGAGGAGATTTTGAATTTGGCGTTAAATCTCCTTTGTGTCTTCGGGGTTGGTGCGGTAGGCGGCGCGGTTTGGTAGAGGGGCGCCGGGTATGAGGTCGATGCGGTGTTCGATGCCTCTAAGTGGTGGTAGTCCATGAGCAAGCTCGTCGGGGAAGACATCTTGGAACTCCTTCAAAAGAGACAAAAAAGATGAAGGAAGTGTTGTTAAGTTGTTAGTCTCCGAGGGTGGCCCCTTGCAAATGAGCACGTAGTGCAATTTGGTGGATGGGTTGTGGTGCACTTCTCTCATCTCACTCTTGGTAGCTATGAGGACACTCTTCATCTCACTCACATATGGCTTGTGGCGCTCACTTTCTTTTTGGTGGGTCACTCTCTCACCGCTCATCTCACTAGTGATAGTAGCTTCCTTAGCCCTCGCTAAATCCTTTGCATTGTCCGCAATTACTTGGCTAGGAGTCATTGGGCGTAGGATGAAAGTCTTGTCGCCGACCTTGAAGCTATAGGCATTTGTGTAGCCATCATGGTTTGCTCTTTTGTCATATTGCCAAGGGCGACCATGTAGCATGTGGCACATTGTCATGGGCGCGACATCACAAGCAACGGTATCTTCATAGGCGCCAATCTTGAAGGTTATTGTGACGGTGTGTTGTATCTTCACATTTCCATTGTACTTAGCCATTGCACATGGTAAGGATGGGGGTGTTTCCGTAGCGGTAGGTTGAGCTTGGAGCATTGATGTGGTCTAAGACCCCGTTTGTGGCCCGATCTTGCGGTTGACCCGAAATCCAAAGGGGGGAGAGAGGGAGAACGCGAAGAACACGATGAACACGAAAAACACGATGAACTCACGCACGCACACCAACCCGATACAATCGATACTTACCCTGTGGCTCGATGGACCACGCCAATAGAATCAACCCGGAAGAGACACGCGGTAGAATTCCGAGCGGAGAGATTGGTGAGGGAGATGAATCTAGGAATGGGAGAGAGAGTGGGTAGCACTAGAATCTCACACTCACAAATCCAATCATCCAACAAGGGTAGCCTTGATACAAAGGGGATGAAACCCTAGGGAGACAAAGCTCAACTTCATGTCTAAGCCTAAATCTTGTCTAAGGGGTAAAGGGGATGGCCTAGGTGCTTATATAGAGGTACACGACAACTTGGGCCGAAAAGGTATGAGGTTGATTGACTCGGGCCGTTTCCGGTCGAGTCAGTCCCGTGAAATCCGGTTTGGATCCGGTCAGACCGGGCCTGTGACCGGGTGATCCGGTCCTGGGTCCGGTCGACCGGGTCCTGGGCCGGCCAGCCTTCTTCTCCTCTTTCCTTCTTCTTCTTCTTCTTTTTCTTCTTCATCTTCTTCTTCTTCTTCTCTTCTCCTTCTCTCTTCCTTGCACCGTGGGAGTTCCTTCTCTCTTGGTCCTTGTCGATGTCGGCACCTATGGACACCATGATGATAGGCATGAGGTAGCATACCATTCAAGTTGGTGTTGAGGTCAACCATAGAGAGGAAAGAGTTCACCTTGACATATATGGTGGGGTTTTGTGTTGTTGGTCCACTTGGGGGACTCCTTGGCCATGGTGTGGCGTCGACGATAGGCGGGGCTACATCATCTCCCCCCCCTTGGGGAAGAGTCGCCCTCGACTCTTGTTCCTCCTCACCGACGATGTAGTCCATGATGGTTGTCCCATATTGTGGTAGAGGGATAAAGTCGCGGTCGAAGAAGAACTTGTGGAAAAACAACTTGCAAATGGAAAGCTTGTGGATGCCAATTTTGTGATCGGCGAACAAGAGGTTCTCAACCAAATACGAAACATCAACTCGTTTCTCCAAGAGGCATTTGGCAAAAATGGGAACCAAAAGAGTGTCGGTGTATTCAAAATTTGGTGGGGCAAAAGTTTGTGCAGGTAAAAATTTGGTTTGTAAAGTGTCAAAAATGTGATGTGTAGCATTGTCCCACGCAAATGGAACAATCAAAAGGCAAGTATCGGCGGCAAAATTTTGGGCAAAATTGTTATGTGCAATGGCAAAGAGATGGAAACTTCTAGCTTGGGAAAGTATGGTTGGCGTGAGCCAAGTATGGGTATCCTCAAGTGTCAAAGAATCCATTTCAATTGCCAAAGATGAAATGAGAAATCCAAAGGAGAGCAACTTTATGAGTGACATGTGGCACAAGATGCATAAGGTGTCTCTCACATGTATGACATGGTCCTTGAGATTCGCGGAGTGTTTGATGATAACATCAAGACATACAACAACAATTGTGCCAACAAGATGTGTCAAGATATGTTGCATAAGAGGCAAAAGAGGTGACGAGGCATTGGTCCAAACCGGAAGCTCGACAAGACAAGCCGGAAACACACGAGGGCGAAGGCGTTTGGGAACATACCCTTTGGCGTGAATCCCATGGGTTGGATCATGTATCTCGTCCTTGTTGGGGTAGCTCTCAATTGCGCGTTTCATGAGCTCATGCTCCGTAGCGGTGGAAGTTGTCATTCAGGTACCTATACACACAAAAGAGAAAACAAAAAGCGTGTGTGCATGGTAGAAGAACACATCATCCATCATGATGTTCCATGTCTTGTGCACATCACCATTAGTGTCAATCAAGATAGTATGAAATGCATGGCGATGGTGCATATGGCAAGAAGGTGCATTCATGGCATGTGGTACTTCATGATCATCAAAGATTGAGAAGGCTATGGGGGCCATCTCGTGGACAATGAAATAAGCATTCTTGCATACCAAGCATAAGAAAGAGCAATTGTTCACAATCTTGGATGCAAGGATCATGGAATGGTGTAAACATTTGGGGCAAAGCATGCGGAAGCTAATGTCATCCTTATCATTATCATTGCAAGCAATACATGGGAAAGAGCAAGTGGTCGACATATTGCAAGCAATGGTAGCAAAATTGAAGCTCTCATAGCATGGCATGGTATCACAAGCATTCACTTCCACATGATCAACAATGTTATCAAGCAAAGCATCACATGGGAAAGTAAAAGTAGCATGTGACGTAGCAAATGTATCATCAAGATCATGCATGCACTCATAAGTCATCATGTCCACTAGTGGGATCATGGCATCATCAACACCTATGTTGTTACCTTTGTAGGCCGACTCATTTGAAGTAGGTGTTGTGGAAGTAGGAGGATCCATGTGGTCGACATGTCCATCTTGGAGCAAGCATGGTGAGATATCGTCATCTTCATGCACCATGTACATCGTCTCCATGAGCGGGAACTCGTCCTCCGTGGAACCTAGTGCAACATAAGAAGACACAAACGAGGGAGAGGTTAATGTGTTAGCAAATGCGATGTCCTCCATGGACCTATCATCTACCTCTCTCAACTCACTTTGTGTATCACTCATGTCCTCCAAACGGAAGCACTCAAACTCACATATGGGGTGGAAGTCACTCAACTCACTATCACTCTCACTCAAGTGGGCTAAGTGGCTCTCATGCTCACATGGGATTGGTACCAACTCATTAATCAAGCATATAGGAGTAGGCTCGACTTTCTCATCTCCATGCGCCTCCTTGGTTGAAGGGAAATTCCCATGCTCAACCATCTCAACTCCATGCGCCTCCATAGGTGAAGGGAGAATCCCATGGTCACCATGCTCAACTCCATCGCCTCCCAAGTCATCCTCAAGCGGTGGTCCCATAGTGTCGTAGAGAGCGAGGCGCCGATCCACATCATCCTTGAGTTGACCTTGTAGATCTCCATCTTGAAGTGTGGGCGCAATAGGCATCTTGGGGACTTGTGCTTGTAGCTTGTCGAAGTAGAGCGTCTTGGCACTTGGTGTTGTGCATTGCCATGCCACGTGACCCTTGGCCTTGCACACCTCACATAGAAGATTGGGACATTCCCGTGGAGGGTGGCCTTGTTGCTTGCACTTGTAGCATCGGAGTCCATAGGCATGTGATGAGGTAGGGGCCATTGTGGTGGTGGCACAAGAGGGAGAAGTCGCCTTATGAGGAAGGTCTTCTTGATGTGCCCTCTCCATCCTTGGAGTGGTAGACAACCTATGATGGTGTTTGTCGCCTTCATGTAGAGGCTCTCGTCGTCGTGCTTCATCACCATGTCTTGATGAGTGTCGTCGAAGATCCTTGGGGGATGTTGGTCGATGGTGATCATGAAGTGGTTTGTGGCGGCGAAGCTCATGTGGTGACGTATGTCGATGTAGACCATGAGGTGGTAGTGGTCGACGACTATCATGAGATGGTGTGAGTCGATGACGGTCCTTGCCATGCCTAGATGATGGCTCATGCGACTTGGCATGTTGCTTGGGGCGCCTTGTGGAGCTTGTAGAGGAGTGTCGATGACGATCATGTTGGGGACGCCCTTGAAGCTCCATATGATGTACTTGAGGTCGACGATCTTGTGCATAAGCACTCTCATGGTGGCGCCTTGTGGAGCTCGAAGAAGTGTGTCGATGACGCTCATGATGGGGACGCTCTTGATGATCCATATGATGGTGCCATCGTGGAGGTCCTCTATCTTCATATGTAGCTCCATTGGCCAAGTAGGTGTACGTGGGAGCATCGTCTTTGCCCATCGTGGAGCGTAGGTGAGGCTCCTCCATGGTGTCAATGTCGTACTCGTGGCGTTGCTCCACCATGTCATCGATATCGTACTCGTGGCATTGCTCCACCATGTCGTCCATGAGTGGTGAGCCATTGTCAATGTAGAGCTCATCGATGTCGTCCTCAAGGTGGTGCTCCACCATGTCGTCCATGCTTGAGGAGCCATTGTCGATGTAGAGCTCCTCGATGTCGGTCATGTCGGTGATGCTCGTGGAGCCATAGTCGGTGTCGAGCTCCACATGTTCCTCCACATCCGCGGTGCTTGAAGAGGTATCCTCCTCGAAGTGCTCCGTGTACTCCTCCGTATCTTCTTCATCGCTATACATGTTAGCATGACAAGATCTATATGGTGTATGTTAGTGGAAGAACACTACCCCGCAACCTTACCGTGGTATGACAAGATTGGGGTGATCCATCAAAACCGAGAGTTAGAACAATTGTATCGGGTACTCACACAAAAGCACACGCAAAAGCTAGAAAATATGGTGTTAGGTGAGTATGGTGGAAAGTCAAAAGACGAAATCCGAAATCAAGTGTATTGTCAAGAGTGGGTGAAATCCAAAAATTCAAATGTCAAAGCGATGATCACTATAAACACGGAAAGGATATGGAACGCACACACGAGATGAACGGGGTTAGTGCGACCAAGGAATGAGCGGAAAAGTGTAAGAAGCCCTTAAGCAAGGGTGCTCGGTGTCACACTAACACAAGAAGAGATCAAAGCTTTGGTTGCAAACGGAGAGACAACAAGATTCACACGCGGCCTCTCTTCTCTTTTCTCTCTTTTGCTTAAAAGCTTTTTCTCTTTTGTATATGGTGGCACTTGCACTCTTTTGTATCTATGGTGGCACCTTGTACACTTTTGTATGTGTGATGGCACTTGCACTCTTTTTGTGCTTTTCTTTCTTTTCCACGCTCTATGTTAGCGTTAGCTCGCTTTTGCTATTTTGCCACACGAGTTTTGCTTAGAAGCTTGACTCCACACTACACACACACCTCACAGTCGGGGCCACGTGCAATGTCTCGCAACACTTGATAAGCAATGCTCGATAGGAGAGATCGCAAAAGAAGAGGGGTTACAAGGGGAATGCAAGTTATACCTAGATGAAAATGTTAGGCAGTGTCGGAACAGACAACTTGCGATGATGGTGGTGGTGTCAAGAGTACGGTTGCAAGCTCGGGGTGCCTCGGATGTCGTCGCTTGCTTCGGAGCTGCGGGTTAGTTTCACAAACAAGGCACTCAAACCGGAACAAGCAAACACAAGTTAGCGGAAGAAAACGGTTAAAGTAGCTTGGCGGTGGTGGCGGTGGTAAGCTGGTGATGGGTGGTGTGGATGCTCTTGCGGTTGCGGCGGAGGTTCTGGGGCCGCGGTGATGTTTCCCGGTGGTTTGGGGAGGGTGGTGGTGCTTGCCGGCGGCGGAGAGGGCGGCGGTGGTTGGCGGAGGTGGTGGTAGTGGTGGCGCCCGGTTGGCGCCCGGTTGACCGGGCCCTGGGCCGGCCTGGCCGGTCTACAGCCCGGTTGGCGTCCGGTTGGCGCCCGGTTGGTGCCCGGTTGGCGTCCGGTCTGGCGTCCGGTTGGACCGGCCCTGGCGCCGGGTGGTCCGGTCTGCAGCCCGGTTGGCGCCCGATTGACCGGATTTCTCGGGGCGCAGTTTCTCTCTCCTGTTCTTGAGCGAAACCAAGCCAAATCGACCAAAACGAAGGGAAACGATGGAATTGGGGGCTAAAAGTTGGGGAGATAGTAGATCAAGCACTCCAACACCAAATCCATGCACCAAAACCACTCAAAACGCAACCAAATCGCAGATCGGTTAAGAGGCAATTTGGGGCTATTTTTTGGGGATTTTTGGGGAAAATTTTCAGAGATGAAATTGGGTGGGTGGGGGGTCAAATCCGCGGAAACCAAAGGCTGCTGATACCATATGATGTGGTCTAAGACCCCGTTTGTGGCCCGATCTTGTGGTTGACCCGATATCCAAAGGGGGAGAGAGGGAGAACGCGAAGAACACGATGAACACGAAGAACACGATGAACTCACGCACGCACACCAACCCAATACAATCGATACTTACCCCGTGGCTCGATGGACCACGCCAATAGAATCAACCCGGAAGAGACATGCGGTAGAATTCCGAGCGAAGAGATTGGTGAGGGAGATGAATCTAGGAATGGGAGAGAGAGTGGGTAGCACTAGAATCTCACATTCACAAATCCAATCATCCAACAAGGGTAGCCTTGATACAAAGGGGGTGAAACCCTAGGGAGACAAAGCTCAACTTCATGTCTAAGCCTAAATCTTGTCTAAGGGGTAAAGGGGATGACCTAGGTGCTTATATAGAGGTACAAGGCAACTTGGGCCGAAAAGGTATGAGGTTGATTGACTCGGGCCGTTTCCGGTCGAGTCAGTCCCGTGAAATCCGGTTTGGATCCGGTCAGACCAAGCCTGTGACCGGGTGATCCGGTCCTGGGTCCGGTCGACCGGGTCCTGGGCCGGCCAGCCTTCTTCTCCTCTTTCCTTCTTCTTCTTCTTCTTCTTCTTCTTCTTCTTCTTCTTCTTCTTCTTCTCTTCTCCTTCTCTCTTCCTTGCACCGTGGGAGTTCCTTCTCTCTTGGTCCTTGTCGATGTCGGCACCTATGGACACCATGATGATAGGCATGAGGTAGCATACCATTCAAGTTGGTGTTGGGGTCAACCATAGAGAGGAAAGAGTTCACCTTGACATATATGGCGGGGTTTTGTGTTGTTGGTCCACTTGGGGGACTCCTTGGCCATGGTGTGGCGTCGACGATAGGCGGGGCTACATCAAGCATAGTTTGGTGCTTGCAAGGTTGTGGCAACTCCCTCCATCGATGATAACCTTTATTGAGTTGCCATTGATTCTGGTTCTTGTTTGGAAGATATTGCATCTTTGGTCTTCATTGGGGAGTGCATGTGTCGAGGGTACTCCTCGGCAATACCCTCCGATTGGGGCTTAGGGCTGATGGAATCCTGTAGGCTGACACGAGACATCGATGAACAGACAAGCGGGGAGAGCAATTTACCCAGGTTCGGGGCCCTCTATGAGGTAAAACCCTTACGTCCTGCCTGTCTGATCTTGATTATGAGAATATTGGGTTACAATGGGGTGCCGAAGGTTTCGGCTGTGATCTCGTCGAGAGGCTAAGTGCTACGGCGACCTAGCCCTGGACTTCTGGTGGCTAAAGTTGCTAAGATTGATTGTGTCCCTCGGCAGCCCCTCTCCTAGCCTTTATATAGGAGGCCAGGTCTCAAGAGATCTATCTGGGTACGACTAGGTTTACAAAAGACCTAGCTCTAAACTTTCCTTTTTCGGCTCTTCTATGTCTTGTTCTTCAAGGAATCTTCTCCAGCACCGTCCTAGTGGCCCGCCTTGCCATCGAGTATCTTCATGGCCCTCCAGTTGGGCCGAACGGGATAAGGCAATATCGTTTACCCGAAGGGTAATGCCCACGTCAATAGTCCCCGAGTGTCTAGCCGAAGATATTTCGGGTAGAGACTAAAGCATGCCTTCATCTAATGATCTTCTTCTTGATTGTTCTCGTTCATCTTGTAACAGCATCATATTCTCTTATCGGGTGCACGTCCAGTGATCCCGATGGGAGTAGCCCCCGAGTCTAGGTACGGATGCTTGCAATCTGTGCGTAGACTCAAGTTGTACCACTCGACGTCTTCTTCTGCCGAAGTTTTCTGCGAGTCTTCATGGGTCATCCGACACATTTGCGTCGGGGCTCGTATTCTTTAGTAAGGTTTCAACGCGTAAGGGATAATGAGTAACGTGCCAAACTTTTGCTGGTTAACTGCCGATGGCAAAACAACGTCACCCTACACAGAATCAAGTCCCCGGGCATGATCATGGAGTGCAAAAAAGTTATATCAAGTGCGCGTCCAGCGCTCCTGATGGGAGTAGCCCCCGAGTCTGGGCACGGGTGCTTGCAGCCGGGTGCAGACTCGAGTTGAACATTCCACCTTTTTTCAAACAGTTCTTCGCAGGAACATCTTCGAGTTCACGTATTATCGGGTGCGTGTCCAGTGCTCCCGATGGGAGTAGCCCCCGAGTCTGGGCACGAGTGCTTGCAGCCGGGTGCAGACTCGAGTTGAACATTCCACCTTTTTTTCAAACAGTTCTTCACTGGAACATCTTCGAGTTCACGTATTATCGGATGCTTCGAGTGACCTTCACGACGTCACTGATGACGTTACTAACACTTTGATTTTGACTGACAAGACACGACCCGTTGGGCCCATCCTACTTCTATCTGGCTCTATTTTTAAGTAATATCCGCCTTTCTCGCACGGTTACCAAGGCGCCTCCTCGATCTCCGTGATCAACGATGAAGAGAGGGCCATTTTGATGGACTGGAAGCAATGACACGTGCCCACGCAATCCTCAAGTTTCCCCCCTGCTTAAAATCTCTCAGAGCGAAATCCTTTGCATTCTCTCACATCATCGTAGCATCCTCCTTTCCTTCTTCCACCTTCTTCTCTCATAACCGCTGCGCCGCCGCCACCGTTTTTAGATCTTCTCCAGATCCGACGATGGTGAAGAAGAACAACCTCGCTGCCGCCACCAGTTCCGCGAGCGGCAGCGCTGCCGCCAAGGCCTCCTCAAATCTTCCGAAGAGAAGCACTCCAGATGCTCCTCCCCCAACTCCGGCGCCGCCAGCACCGCAAAGCTCTGTAGCTGTGTCCAATCCTGGAGATTGGCTAGAGTCCTACATCACGAAGCGTGATGAAAAGAGGGCCCGAAGCCTTGGTCTAGTCTCCTCCGACGAGGGTAATTCTCCCAGGTGCGATCTCTCGGCCCAATCCTCCTGCTGGTTTTACCGTGATGTTCTTGTCATTCTTGTATCGGGGTCTCTCGCTTCCTTCCCACAAGTTCCTTCATCACCTTCTACGGACTTACGGAATCCAACTGTGGCAACTTACCCCAAACTCAATCCTTCACCTTGTTGTGTTCATCACCCTTCGCGAGGCGTTTTTGGGCATCGAGCCTCACTTTGGGTTGTGTAAGAAAATCTTCTTCGTGAAGAGATACAGCAGTAGTAATGGACCCTTTGTCATTGGGGGAGTGGGGTTCATTGTCCGTTCAGAAGTCAATTATTTCAGCTTTCCAGTTAGAGAATCCGTGCAAGGATGGAGACTGAAATGGTTCTATGTTAAGGATTCCTTAACAACCGAGTCCCAACTTCCTCGCTTTGCCGACGTTCTCGAAGCCAAACCTAAGCATTCTTGGAAGAACATCCTCTCTCTCGATGAAAGGACAACAGCCGATGAGTTATTTGTCAAATTTCTTCGGATCAAAGAAGCCGATGGCCAGACCATGAGCGGCACAGAGGTAGATGCCATGTTCTTAAAACGTCGGGTCTAGCCAGTCATGGCCAGGGTTCATCCGATGTGGTTATATTCGGGTCCGAAGGATGAGACCAGGATAAACGTTGCTGAACTATCGGAAAAGGAGCTGCTTGACGAAGTTCGACGCCTCACTCTCCTTAGCCAAGAAGACTCAATCCCGATGATATCTTCTTATCCACCTCTTGATGTCGATCGTCCGTCGATGGAGGTAAATTTTCCTTCTCATACTCTTATTACTCTATTCCGCTTGATTAGCACGACTGTTATTTTTCTTACTTGTTTTTGTTTCCTCGGCAGGCCCCCATAGCTTCTGGAAACTTGCATGACCTACCGAATAATACTTCCGAGGGGGAGGTTCCTCAACCCTTGACAAATTTCATACTGTTGAAGACACAATCTCAAAAGATGAGTACGACGATCTGATGGACTCTGAAGCTGCCTTTACCAATTCTCCTCCCCTAGCAAACGATACTTGCAACACAGCGGGATCAGTGCGTGATGAAGGAGCTGATCATGATGCCTTTGTTAATGCAGCTGTGGAGGCAGCCAGAGCATCGCCGGTGAAGAGTTTGATCGGCGGCTTTGCCAATGAAGACGATCTCTTCGATCTGTAAGTGCTTACTTCTTGGCCCAGGATTCACGTTTCACTTTTACCATTCGCATTTCTCTCTTTAATCCTTATCAAATTTCTTCCTTGCAGTGACGAAGGATTCATCGAGCCTCCGTCTAAGAAGGCCAGATCTTGTGCCACTCCGCCGACTGTTGCGGCTTCCGAAGCTTCGGCTCCTACTGCAGCCCCCGCAGCCCAAGTATCGACTGCTTCCTCCCTTTCTAGAGGGAAATATATTCCTTCGACTGCTGCCGCCACGACTCCTCCTTTAGGGAAACCTGTAAGTCTTCCTTGGTCGCAACGCGAATTTTCCTGAAGGTGGTTTGATTGATAATCCTTCGGCAAATATCTATTTTTTTTATTTTCTCAAGGATCTACGAACTGTCATATCTTCTCTGGAGACCTTCGCCTCCCAATTCACCTCCCTGGAAGCAGACAAGGCTCGGTTGCAGAAGGAAGTTAAGTCTTCCTCGTCAAAATTGGAAGGTCAATAAAAATAGCTGCCGAAGCCCGCCAAGAAATCGATTCCCTGAAGGAGGAACTCAAGGGGCTGAAGGAGAAGCTGAAGGACGAAGAAGCGTCTCGGCTGGTCGCTGAAGCTTGGGCGACCGAAAAGGATGATCTTCTTCGCCAGTCTTCCTTGGCTTTGCTCAGTAATTCCTTTTCTGCTTCTCTGTTGATTACTACTTTGTGAATCCAATCCTTTGTTTAGTAATCTTTCCCATTTCATTTTTCACAGAGGCTGCCGATATCCCGGCCGATGCGTTGGATAAGCTTCCGAACAATTCTCTGGCAAACGGTGTGTCAATGACTCTTGCTTCGCACCAGCTTACTCCGGACCTCCTCGAAAAGGGCAAGGGAGCCATGACACGGATGCACTCGATGATCTTCCCCAAGATTAGCCAAGACAAGACTTTGGGGCAGCTAATCGATGCTTTCGCCATTAACACTAAGGAAGTTATCGAGGTATTCAAACGTACTTCACGTACCTATGGTGCCCTCTTAGCCTTCCAACTCATGATGGGTCATGGCTTCAAGGCCGATATTGAAGAGATGTCTAAGGAGCTGTGATACGTCTCCAACGTATCCATAATTTCTGATGTTCCATGCTTGTTTTATGACAATACTTACATGTTTTGCTTGCACTTTATGATGATTTCATGCATTTTCTGGAACTAACCTATTAACAAGATGCCACAGTGCCAGTTCCTGTTTTCTGCTGTTTTTGGTTCCAGAAAGGCTGTTCGGGCAATATTCTCGGAATTGGACGAAATCAACGCCAAACATCTTATTTTTCCCGGAAGCATCCAGAACACCGAAGGAGAGTCGGAGGGGAGCCAGGGGGCCCCACCCCACAGGGCGGCGCGGCCAAGGGGGGCGCCCCCTACTGTGTGGGCCCCCCAGAAACCCTTTTGCGCCGCCTCTTCGCCTATTTAACCCCTCGCGACCTAAATCCTCGATACCTTTTGACGAAACTCCAGAAAGACTCCAGGGGCGCCGCCGCCATCGCGAAACTCCAATTCGGGGGACAGAATTCTCTGTTTCGGCACCCTGCCGGGACGGGGAAGTGCCCCCGGAAGCCATCTCCATCGATGCCACCGCCTCCATCATGCTCCGTGAGTAGTTCCCCCATGGACTACGGGTTCTAGCAGTAGCTAGTTGGTATTCTCTCCTCCACGTACTTCAATACAATGATCTCATGAACTTCCTTACATGATTGTGATTCATCTGATGTAATCGGTGTTGTGTTTGTTGGGATCCGATGGATGATACATTATGATTAGTCTATCTATAAAGTTTGTGAAGTTATTGTTGCTGCAATCTTGTTATGCTTAATGCTTGTCACTAGGGCCCGAGTGGCATGATCTTAGATTTAAGCTCTATACTTATTGCATAGATTGTATCTACAAGTTGTATGCACATGTCACTGTCCGGAACCAAAGGCCCCGAAGTGACAGAAATCGGGACAACCGGAGGGGATGGCGGTGATGTGAGGATCACATGTTTTCACGGAGTGTTAATGCTTTGCTCCGGTACTCTATTAAAAGGAGTACCTTAATATCCAGTAGATTCCCTAGAGGCCCGGCTGCCACCGGCTGGTAGGACAAAAGATGTTGTACAAGTTTCTCATTGCGAGCACGTATGACTATATATGGAAAACATGCCTACATAATTAATAATCTTGATGTTCTGTCTTAATGCTTTGAATCCTATCAATTGCCCAACTGTAATTTGTTCACCCAACACTTGTCACTTATTGGAGAGTTACCACTAGTGTAGATCGCTGGGAACCCCGGTCCATCTCTCATCATCATATACTCGTTCTATATGTCATTGGAAGTAGTATCAACTATTTTCCGGTGCCATTGCTCCTGTGTTACTGATATTTCTACTGTGTTACTATTACTATTGCTCTCATATTACTGCTGCTTTCACATCACCCCTGTTACTAGTGCTTTTCCAGGTGCAGCTTTTCATCCGCAGACTAACGGACAAACTGAAAGGGTAAATCAGATTTTGGAGGATATGCTTAGAGCTTGCGCTCTAGATTATGGATCTAGCTGGGATGAGAATTTACCATATGCGGAGTTTTCCTACAACAATAGTTATCAGTCTAGTATTGAGATGGCTCCGTTTGAGGCATTGTATGGTAGGAAGTGCAGGACACCATTGTTATGGGATGGAGTTGGAGAGCGTAGTTTCTTTGGACCTGACGTGATGAAGGAAGCTGAGGAGAAAGTTAGACTCATTCGCGATAGAGGTTGCCAGAAAAGACCTTCCGGTAGAAGTCCCGCAAAGAGATCGACAAATCGAAGCTCGCAAGATCTAGAAGGGTGAAAAGACCGGAAGGTTGATAGAAGTGCAAGCAAAAAACCAAATAGGTAGAAGTGCAAGCAAAAGATCAAACAAACGGTAGAAGTCACCAAAGAGATCTTGACAAGTCGATAGGGAGCCCGGGTGGGTACAAGATCAAAGATCTAGGTAGGGTTCCAACAAGGGTGAGCTAAGCTCAGGTTTAATTTCACATAAGTCTAATCTCAGATCTGAGCCAACAAGGCTATTTATAGGTGGGGGCGAAGGGTTAAGTTACACGCTGAAAAGTGCTGTCTTGCTGAAGTTCGATGGGCGGAAGTTCCGGTCATCTTGGGCGGAAGTTCCGGTCAGGGGCGGAAGTTCCGGTCCTGCGGGGCGGAAGTTTCGGTCGGGGCAGAAGTTCCAGCCAAGTTCCGGCCTTGTTCCAGAATTCCGCCGTTGTCCCGCAGTAGCATCCAGTAAGGTTTTCGCGGACTTTCGGAACTTGGGCGGAACTTGGGCGCAAGTTCCGGTGGGCGGAAGTTCCGGTCCCTCGGGGCGGAAGTTCCGGCCTGAGCCATTTCGCTGGGCGCTGGAAGGCATCTGGAGGGCATCTGGCCGGAAGTTCCGGTCCTGTGGGGCGGAAGTTCCGGCCTGGAAGCTGTAGCTCCATCTTCATCATTTCCAGCTCTCTCTCCATTGGCTTGGTCTTCATGGCTCGCTTCTTGGTCGATGTACCTAATTGAACATAGGGTATTGGCATGAAGTAGCAAGCCATCCAAAGGGGTGTCAAAAGCATACATGGAGAGGAGCGAATTCACCTCTTGGTGTAGGGCTTTGGCTCGAGCTCATGTCATTGGACCACGAGGAGGGCTTGTCGGTCTTGATGTAGTATCGACCTTGGGTAGGGCTACATCAGGTTGTCTATTTCGATGATATTCTCATTTATAGCAAAAATCTCGAGGACCATGTGCAACATGTGAGAGAGGTCTTATGCATCTTGCGCCATGAAAAGCATTATGCTAACCTCCCCAAGTGCACCTTTGCTCAAAACAAATTGGTTTTCCTTGGCTTTGTGGTTTCCGCTAATGGGATTGAAGTTGATTCTTCAAAGGTGGAGGCCATCCACAATTGGCCTACTCCTACAAATGTTGGTCAAGTCCGAAGTTTTCATGGACTTGCCGGGTTCTACCGCCGCTTTGTGAAAGACTTTAGCACCATTGCTTGCCCTTTGAATGAACTTACCAAGAAGAATGTTCCGTTTGTTTGGGGCAAGGCCCAACAAAATGCTTTTGATGAGTTGAAGAAACGCCTTACCGAAGCTCCCCTTCTTGTGCTTCCAAATTTTGCAAAAACTTTTGAGATTGAGTGTGATGCAAGTGGACTCGGTATTGGTGGCATTCTTATGCAAGAGTGCAAACCCGTGGCATATTATAGTGAGAAGTTAGATGGCGCACGCCTCAACTATCCTATATATGACAAGGAGCTCTACGCTTTGGTTTGTGTTCTTGAAGTTTGGCAACACTATCTTTGGCCAAAAGAGTTTATCATTCATTCCGACCATGAGTCCTTGAAATATTTGAAAAGCCAACACAACTTGAACAAACGACATGCAAAGTGGGTCGAGTTCACTGAATCCTTCCCATATGTAATCAAATACAAGAAGGGCAAGGACAATGTAGTGGCGGATGCTCTTTCCCGCAAAAACACCCTTTTGCTTACTCGTTTGGATTTTCATTGATGAGATCTAAGATCCCGGGAGTGGCCCGATCTCGCGATTTGACCCCGAAAACCAAGGGAAGAGGTGGGAGAACGCGAGGAACACGAAGAACACGAAGAACGCCGGTACTCACGCACGCACACCAACCCGATACACCCGATGCTTAACCCCGTGGCTCGATGGACCACGCCAATAGAATCTCCGAGGAAGAGGCACGCGGCAGAATTCCCGGAGAGAGATTGGGGTTGGAGAAGAAGAGATTGATGAGGGAGAGAGAGTAGCTTGTACTAGAATCTCACTCAACAATATCCAAATCAACAACCAGGATGCCTTGATTACAGAGGGATGGTAACCCTAGGGAGACTAAGCTCAAAGGTAGGTTTGAGTTCAAAACAAGTCTAAAGGGTAAAGGAGGGGTCCATGCTACTTATATAGGCACACATGGCCAGCAAGGGCGAACAGGTACGCGAATGGATAACTTAGGCAGTTTGGTGGGTCATTCCCGTTAGACCCGATTTGGATCCGGTCTGACCGGGCCTATGACCGGGTGGTCCGGTCCTGGGTCCGGTCGACCGGGCGCCAACCGGGAATCTGCGAGGTTTCCGGTCTTCGTCCGGTACGATGGAGCTGTGCCCGGTTGGGCGCCCGGTTGACCGAGCCTGCGACCGGATGACCCGGTTGTGGGGCCGGTCTGACCGGGTCCTGGACCGGCTAGCGTCCTTCTCTTCCTTGGAGCGCTTCGAGCGACGTCGGGTTCGGCTTCGTGATCATCTCCATGTCCAGCTGCTCCTCTCCTTCCCTTGGCCATGGCGTGTCCTCCTCTCCGGGGTCTTGATGCGCCTTGTACCTAATGACACATAACGCATCGGCATGAGGTAGCATTCCGTCCAAAGGGGTACCAAGATCAAGGGTGGTGAGGAGCGAGTTCACCTCATCATGTAGAGCTTTAACTCGGGCTCGTGTCATCGGTCCACTTGGGGGACTTGTTGGTCTTGGTGTAGCGACGTCGGTGAGCGGGGCTACATCATCTCCCCCCCTTGGGAAAGAGTCGACCTCGACTCTTGCACCTCCTCATCTACATGATAGGGTGACAAGTCCGAGACGTTGAACGTGTTGCTCACCAAGTACTTGGATGTCAGTATGTCGATGACATAAGCGTCGTTGTTGATGCGTTTGAGGACCGTGAAGGGGCCATCTCCTCTTGGCTTGAGCTTGGAGTTGCGCAAATGAGGAAACCTTTCCTTCCGGAGATGGATCCAAACGAGGTCTCCTTCTTGGAATATTCTTTCCTTCTTCTTGGCGTTGATACGGTTTGCTTGACGAAGCACATGTTCTTGTATTGTCGCTCTTGTTTCTTCATGTAGTTTCTTGACGGCGGCGGTGCGCTTGTCGAAGTCCATGTTGGTCCGCTCGTGAAGGGGGAGCGGGAGTATGTCGAGTGCTGTGTAAGGTTCGAAGCCATAGACGACCATGAAGGGGCTTCTTGATGTTGTCTTGTGCTTGGCGCGGTTGTAGGCGAACTCCGCGTGAGGAAGGCACTCCTCCCATGACTTCAAGTTCTTCTTCACGAGGATGCGTAGGAGAGTGGAGAGGCTTCGATTGACCACTTCCGTTTGGCCGTCCATTTGCGGGTGCGAGGATGATGAGAACAAGAGCTTCACTCCAAACTTAGCCATGAGCGACTTCCATAGATAGCTCATGAACTTGACATCTCGATCCGACACGATGCTTGCCGGTATTCCGTGTAGGCGAACAATTTCCCTGAAAAACAATGAAGCAATGTGTGAAGCATCGTCGCTCTTATGGCAAGGTATGAAATGAGCCATCTTAGAGAATCTATCCACTACCACAAATATGGAATCATGACCATGCTTAGTGCGAGGCAATCCTAGAACGAAATCCATGCTAATATCGGTCCATGGTGCATAAGGAATAGGCAATGGGGTGTAAAGACCATAAGGGTTGGAAGTGGACTTAGCTTGAAGGCATGTAGTGCAACGGTTGCATAGGCGCTCCACATCTCGCTTCATCTTTGGCCAATAGTAATGAGTGGATAGCATCGCAAGTGTCTTGTCACGTCCAAAGTGACCCATAAGACCACCTCCATGTGACTCTTGCAAAAGCAATTTTCGAAGCGAAGACTCGGGAATGCAAATCTTGTTAGCTTTAAACAAGTAGCCATCATGCAAATAGAAATCATCCATTCCTCGTTCAACGGAGCACTTCTCAAATATTGGAGCAAAGAAAGAATCGGAAGGATAGAGTTCTTTGATCTCTTCAAGTCCCAAAACATGAAAATCTAAACGCGTAAGCAAAAGGGTGTTTTTGCGGGAAAGAGCATCTGCCACAACATTGTCCTTGCCCTTCTTGTATTTGATCACATATGGGAAGGACTCAATGAACTCGACCCATTTTGCATGTCGTTTGTTCAAGTTGTGTTGGCTTTTCAAATATTTCAAGGACTCATGGTCGGAATGAATGATAAACTCTTTTGGCCAAAGATAATGTTGCCAAACTTCAAGAACACGAACCAAAGCGTAGAGCTCCTTGTCATATATAGGATAGTTGAGGCGTGCGCCATCCAACTTCTCACTATAATATGCCACGGGTTTGCCCTCTTGCATAAGAACGCCACCAATACCGAGTCCACTTGCATCACATTCAATCTCAAAAGTTTTTGCAAAATTTGGAAGCACAAGAAGGGGAGCTTCGGTAAGGCGTTTCTTCAACTCATCAAAAGCATTTTGTTGGGCCTTGCCCCAGACAAACGGAACATTCTTCTTGGTAAGCTCATTCAAAGGGCAAGCAATGGTGCTAAAATCTTTCACAAAGCGGCGGTAAAACCCGGCAAGTCCATGGAAATTTCAGACTTGACCAACATTTGTAGGAGTAGGCCAATTGTGGATGGCCTCCACCTTGGAAGAATCAACTTCAATCCCATTAGCGGAAACCACAAAGCCAAGGAAAACCAATTTGTTTTGAGCAAAGGTGCACTTGGGGAGGTTAGCATAAATCTTTTCATGACGCAAGATGCACAAGACCTCTCTCACATGTTGCACATGGTCCTTGAGGTTTTTGCTATAAATGAGAATATCATCGAAATAGACAACCACACTCTTGCCAATGAGAGGACGCAAGATGTGATTCATGAGGCGCATGAAAGTAGATGGAGCATTGGAAAGACCGAAAGGCATAACGAGCCATTCATAGAGACCAAGTTTGGTCTTGAATGCCGTTTTCCATTCATCACCAATGGCCATGCGGATTTGGTGGTAGCCACTACGCAAATCGACTTTAGAGAAAATCGTGGCACCACTTAACTCATCAAGCATGTCATCTAAACGCGGAATGGTATGGCGGTAACGGACGGTAATGGCATTGATGGGGCAAACAATCCATACACATCCGTTGCGTCTCATCCGGTTTAGGCACAAGAATCACGGGAACCGCACAAGGGCTAAGGCTTTCGCGGACATACCCTTTGGCGAGGAGATCTTGTATTTGGCGTTGTATCTCCTTTGTGTCTTCGGGGTTGGTGCGGTAGGCGGCACAGTTTGGGAGCGGAGCGCCGGGTATGAGGTCGATGCGGTGTTCTATGCCTCAAAGTGGTGGTAGTCCATGAGGGAGCTCGTCGGGGAAGACGTCTTGAAACTCCTGCAAAAGAGACAACAAAGACGAAGGAATGTTGGATAAGTCATTAGTCGCCGACGATGGTCCTTTGCAAATGAGCACGTAGTGCAATATGGTGGATGGGTTTTCTTGGACCTCTCTCCACTCACTCTTGGTGGCTAGGAGAACACTCTTGGTCTCACTCATATATGGCTTGTGGCGCTCACTATCTTTGTGGTGGGTCGCTCCCTCTCCTCTCATCTCACTATGGTGGGTGCGGAGTTGTGCCCTCGCTAAAGCCTTCGCATTATCCGCGATGATTTCGCTAGGAGTCATCGGGTGCAACTCGAACTTCTTGTCGTTGACCTTGAAGGTGTATGTGTTGGAGAGTCCATCATGTATAGCCTTCTTGTCAAATTGCCAAGGGCGGCCAAGCAACATGTGGCACACCGTCATGGGTACCACGTCACACTCAATAGTATCCTCATAAGGTCCAATCTTGAAAGTGACGGTGACGGTATGTTGTATCTTGACGTTTCCCTTGTCACTCAACCATTGGATATGGTAAGGGTGAGGATGCTTGCGGAGAGTGAGGTTGAGCTTCTCACACAACCCGGTGCTTGCCAGGTTATGGCAACTTCCACCATCGATGATGACCTTGATCGACTTGCCACCAATTCCGGCACGGGTTTGGAAGATGTTGCACCGTTGTTCTTCCATAGCGTGAGGTTGCGTTGTTAGCACCCTAGTGACCACAAGTGAGGGACTTGGGTCATGCTCGCATAAGAGAGGATCTTCTCCACTTTCTTGCTCATAAGGTTCTTCACTTTCCACGGCGGCTTGCACAAGGGCCTCATATTCATCTTCATCTAGCGTCTCAATGTCACCATTCTCCATAGTGATCATAACCTTGGTGTTCTTGCACTCAAACGATTTGTGACCTTGGGTGCCACACTTGAAGCAAGTGACACTAGAGGGTCCCGTGGATGCCTTAGAGGAGGCGGTGGAGGAGACCGTTTGCTTCATGCGACTTTGGATAGTCAGTTTCTTGGATGTCGTAGATGACACGTCGGGCTTGGCACTTGTAGTAGGAGGAGTTGATGTAGTCGGAGGAGTTGAGGAAGCGAGCTTGGAGGAGAAGTAGGTCTTGACCTTGGAGTACTTGATGTCCTCAATCACTTGGCGCTCGGCCTTCGATGCTTGATGGACCAACTCAACCATGTTGGAGTATGGTTGGAACTCCACAATTCTCTTGATGGGGTAGTTGAGGCCATTGAAGAAACGAGCAATGGTTTGTTCCTCGGACTCTTGGATGTTGGCTCGCATCATAGTGAGCTCCATCTCCTTGTAGAACTCCTCAACGGTCTTGGTGCCTTGCTTCAACTTTTGGGGCTTGTTGAAGAGGTCGGTCATGTAGTGAGTTGGGACAAAGCGAGCATGCATCTCTTTCTTCATCTCTTCCCAAGTGTCAATAGGAGGTTCACCCTTTTCTTCCCGAAGAGTGAGTACTTGCTCCCACCAAGTGTTTGCATAATCCTCAAACTCAAGCGATGCCATAGCCACTTTCTTGGCACCGGAGTAGTTGTGGATGCGGAATATCTTGTCAACCTTGAGTGCCCATGAGAGGTAGGCCTCGGCATCTTCTTCACCCTTGATCTTCGGCATGGTGAACTTGAGCCTTCCAAACATGCAATGATACGAGCTCTCGCCCAAGCCCTACACCAAGAGGTGAATTCGCTCCTCTCCGCTTACGCATTTGATACCCCTTTGGGTGGCGTGCTACTTCATGCAAATAACCTATGTTCAATCAGGTACATCGACCAAGACGCGAGCCATGGAGACCAAGCCAAGGGAGAGGGAGCAGAAAATGATGAACATGGAGCTACAGCGCCTAGGCCGGAACTTCCGCCCCCCAGGACCGGAACTTCCGGCCATATGCCCTCCAGATGCCTTCCAGCGCCTAGAGAAATGGATCGAGCCGGAACTTCCGCCCCGAGGGACTGGAACTTCCGCCCACCCGGAACTTCCGCCCAAGTTCCGTCCAAGTTCCGAAATTGCGCCAAAACGTCCCTGGATGTTACTGCAAGGAAATGGCCAGTTTCCGGAACTAGGCCGGAACTTGGCCGGAACTTCCGCCCCGGCCGGAACTTCCGGCCCACAGGACCGGAACTTCCGCCCTTGACCGGAACTTCCGCCGAGGACGACCGGAACTTCCGCCCCATCGAACTTCAGCACAACAGCACTTTTCAGCGTGTAACTTATCCCTTCGCCCCCCACCTATAAATAACCTTGTTGGCTCAGATCTGAGATTAGACTTGATGTAAGAGAAAACATGAGCTATGCTCCTTCCCGCGAGAAACCCTTCTAGATCTACCAATCTACGAAGTTACCTACTCTTCTAGGCGGTTGATCTCTTCCATTCTAGGAATTCTAGTGTTTTGGATATTTTGCTTTTGCAATTCTATCTATTTGCACTCTTTTCCTCTTTGGAACTCTATCAATTGCTATTGCCAATCTTTTGTGAGTGATTCTACTCCTTGTGGGTCTTTTTCTTGCAATTCCATTGGGTTGGTGTATCGGGCCAACGAAGAACAACCGGTTGTGTGTGTGTGTGTGTTGCGTTTGTATCTTCGATCCACCCCGCCATCCACCCGCGTTCTTCGTGTTCATCCACCTTCCCCACGAATCCCATCCAAATCCGTGAAGATCGGGCACACTGATGTACCATTTTTGTGAGAAAAATACAAAAAGAAAAAAGTGTGTGAGTGACACCTATACACAAAAGAGTCCAAAGCTTATAAGCAAAAGAGAGAAAAGAGAAGAGAGGCGTCTTGCGCAAATCTTGTTGCTTCTCAATTTTGCAACCAAGCCACGGTCTCTCTTGCGTTAGCGTGACACCGAGCTAGTAGTCTTCGTTAGGACCTTTTTGTTGTTGCTCATTTTCCAAGTCGCGCTAACCCCTTTTTGTCCCACGCGTGTGTTCCTCCTTGTGTATGCCTTTTGTGATCACCGCCTTTGACTTGTGACTTTTGGATCTTACCCACTTTTGACAATAGACTTTTCGTTTGATTCTTCCATTTGGCTTTCCACATCCGTACCTAACACCATATAGAGTTTTGTTTTTGTGTGTGTAACCGGTTGTTCCTCACCTTGATACACCTTTCCAATTTTGTTGTGAGTCTTTGACTTACTTGTGAGCTTTCCTCTAACCCCCACAACATAGTTCCTGTTTTAGTTGTAACCATGTCTAGTGGAGAGGGGAACCAACTACCGATGACACGGCACCAACATTGGATAGCTACTCAAGCCGTCAACAAGAGTATCCATGACCTGACGGCAAGGATCGATGAGACAGTTGCACGCTATGAAGAACGAGCTCAAGTGCAAAGAAGGGACCTCAATGTCCAAGTGCAAGACATCCATGACAAGCTTGATGCTCAAGCCCATGATATGAGGGCCACACTTGCTACTCAAGGTCAACAAAACATGGTGAGCATGAGAAGGCAAGAAGAAAGGTTGGCACGCCTTGAACAAGCTATTGCCAACATCGCCAACAACCGAAGCCAACACTCAAGGTCTTCGCGCTCTCATAGTTCAAGACACCGAGCTTCATCCCCGTCTTACCATGCTTCTAATGAAGACCCACACCACCATAATGTGGATGCTCAAGTACTTCAACAACAAGCTCGAGATGTGGAGCAAGCACGTGCTCAACTTGAACAAGAGAGACTACAACAAGCAAATCGCCAAGCTCAATTCGAAGAGGAACAACATCGTCTCCATCATGATCAAGCTCTCCATCATGCACGTGAGCAAGAACGTCTTCACCACGAGCAAGAGGCACGTCAACAACAAGGGCAACCGCGCCAATCTCAAGTGGCCAATGCTCAAAGGAACCCACCTCATGATGGCGCACAAGAAGTGAACCAAGAATGCCAAATCATCAATATTGATGCTCCGCAAGATGATGGCGCAAGAAGAAACAATAGGGACAATAGAAGACACAACCCTCTCAATTATCGAGCTCATCAAGCACTTCATGCTCATCAAGGTGAAGCAAGGCACCAAAATGAAGAAGACGCCTCAAGTGAAGCTAGCGTCATGCCACACCCCCGGCAACCTCATGGAAGGCGTCCTCCTCTTCCAAACCGCTGCAATGGAAATGAGGATCAACCTCAACAACCTCGCAACCATAATGAGGATGAAGATGATGCAAGACCACCTCCTAGACGCAATGACAGCAATGAAGAGGAAATCTTTGGGAAGCTCAAGTTCACCATGCCTAAGTTCCATGGAGAGGAAGACCCCGATGCATACTTATCTTGGGTACTCAAGGTTAACAAGATTTTCCGCATACACAACTTCTCTGAAGCAAAGAAAGTGGCTATGGCATCACTTGAGTTTGAAAGATATGCAAATGTTTGGTGGGAAGAAGTAAACAAGAAGCGTGACAAGGACGATCTAGAGCCCATTGACACATGGGAAGAGATGCAAGAAGTCATGCACAAACGCTTTGTGCCCAACCACCACAAACGTGACCTCTTCAACAAGCTTACTCAACTCAAGCAAAGCTTCAAGTCCGTTGAGGAATACTACAAGGAGATGCACATGACCATGATGAGTGCCAATGTGGATGAGCGAGAAGAGCAAACAATGGCAAGATTCTTGAATGGATTGAACATTCCCGTCAAGAGGATAGTGGAATTCTTGCCTTACACCAACATGGTTGAGTTGCTTCATCAAGCTACAAGAGCCGAGCGTGAAGTGCGAGAAGACTTAGCAAGTGCAAAGACAAAGTCCTTCTTCGCCGCAAGAAATGCAACAAACACCTCCTCAAGCATCAAAAACACAATTGCTATTTCCTCCAAGGATCCTCCCAAGCAAACGAAGAGTTCCCTCAAGACAACAAGCTTCAAGCCGGATCAATCAACTATGTCCTCCAAAGCTTCCACGGGATCTAGTAACATCACTTGCTTCAAGTGTGGTGCTCAAGGACATAAATCCTTTGAATGCAAGAACACAAGAGTTATGATAACTAGGGATGATGGAGATGTGGAGTACTTGAGTGAAGGTGAATATGAAACCTTGGTACAAGCCGCAACCAATCATGAAGATGATGACTTGGACGACCACGAGCAAGTCCTATGTGTGCATGATGCAAGCCCATCACTTGTTGATAGGGCAAAGGTGTCCGATCTTTCGATGAGATGGGGATAATTCGATTTGTTGGTGGAGCTCGTGCTTGACGATCCGACTACACGTGCAAAGCTCGTGCGCCAATGCAATCACTAGGACAATCTCCGGGAGTTACTGATCTTGCGGGAGCACGATCAGCCTGACCAGCAAGGGTCTTAATTCCTACCTGAAATCGAGAACAAGTAAGAACTAAAGATGCAATCAGAATATTGTGAATAGAGATGAAAGCTTGATTGATAATGGTGGGATTCTGAATAGTCGGTCTTGTTCTGGGCGTTGGCCTCAAAAGAAGTACACGAAGTTGCAGCAATTGGCTAACTTTTAATCTAATCAAAATCCAAGTTCTAATGATGGCTACAGAGGGATATAAATGGGGGAAGTGAAGGAATTTCGTCCAACCAGCTAGGGTTGGCCAAAAACACCCCTAAATGGGCCTTCCTCCACTTATATGGCCTCTTAAAATACCCTAAAATACCTAATCCGAAAATACATGGGCCTGGCCCATTAAATAAGGTGACGCAGCACCATAAATAACTCTTTGGATGAATTTTATGATGGAGTAACTTGTATAATTCATCCAAGCATCATTGCTTCACTATGGCGGCTTCAATGTTCTGAAATCCTCGCTTGCAACGCCATCCTGAATCCTTGCAGGTATGCTGCCATCTCCATGCACGTTCCTAATCCAATGCTTGGCGTCCATGCTAGATCCATTCCTAAATAATATAAATACATTTGATTTAGGCAGCATCATATTCTCATATATATTAGGAAGGATTCCTAGTAACGAAGCTACCTGAGATGTGGTTGTAGGAGTATTGGTTGTATCTCTCATAGTGATGTCCTCATCATCCTCCCCTACTTGAATTGAAGTCGTCCTCGACGTAGTCTCATCTTTTTCACCAAGATATGCCTTCAAATCAGAGGTAATCATGTCCTCATCATCCTCCCTTTCTTGAAAGAAAAGCCGTCATCGGCGATGTTTATTCTGTAAACATGCTAACAAAAGAGACAAGGTATATGCATGGTATATGTATATGTCATCCGTTTTAACATCTCTATCATGTTTCCCATTTAATTTTGTACATATACCAGTATTGTAGTAGCATAGAAGCTCATTAGTTCCCATTAAACATTTATCACAACTCAGTTTGCAGATATAAGTGAAGCACATATTAACTCCTTTCAAATTATAATGCTCATCATTAAACCATCCCAAAGTTGGTAAACCAAAATTTAAGGTCTCTAATTTACTAGCCACGTCATGTTGAATTAAACAATTTTGTAGCAAGTTATTTGGCATATAATGAATACTAACATTGGAGGTCATATCAAAATGAGAAAGCACATATACAAATTCAGTTTTATAGGAACTAGCAGAATCATCACACATGATGCAAATCCTATGCACCATAAAAATATCCGATATGTCATAACACCCAACCAAATTAAAAGTAAAATCAGGGGCATAAACACTGCTTAAACATTTTAATTCAGCAATCCTGTTTCTAGCATGTGACAAGGATATAGGTGGATCCATCACAACAGAAAATAAAGAATTAGCATAAGAAATCTTAGCCAAGACTTCATTGTTCATAACCAGTTTTATATGATCCATACTAGAGTCAATGTTCAAGTCACAAGGTGCATTATCAGGAGCCAGAATTTCAGTTTGTACACTCATAGATATGGAAGAATTAACTTGTACAGTAGGTGTACTCAACATAGTTGGTATATCATTTACACAAGTTCCTAACACATGGTCATCCTTGGAAACAAAAGTCTTCGTTGGTACACTCATATCAATAGAGGAACGAAAAACAGCACATGGTACACACAAATCTGTAGGTCTATCATAACTAGAGTCAACCAAAAGATTGCTAGTCATATCAATGATAATTTTAGTGGTTTGATCACATGGTACTTGCAAATCAGTATTATGATCCTCTAATATAGGCGGTGTGGCCAAATCATCAGTGAACTCCACACATGGTATATTCATATGAACATGGTAGTTACCAATTTCAAGTGGATTAACAAAACTAGGAAGCATCTCCAATGGTTGATCATGAGATTGTTTCAAAGCGACAACTCTATCCTCAATCAACTCAATAGACAAATCATCACAAGACATATGTAGATCAGCATGGTGTTCATCAGTCACATGTGGAAGGACAAAATCAGTACCTTCATTTTTACCTTGTTACTCCGACTCAAAATATGTTGGTGACGACGTGTCACAAGTCTGTGGCTGGGCGACTCGCACAACAATATTCATGCGTGGAACGCTGGAAGAAACAACCGGTGCTAGTGTGCATGACTTGAAGGAGTTGGAATGGTCCAACGCTTTCTCCTGTATGTGTTTATCAAAAGCACAAGCGCGAACATATATACCAATAGTAGAACGAGGAAAATACTTAAACATAACCTTAATATCAGGGTTCAAGCCATTGAAAAACATGTTTCTAGTACTTTCCTCAAATTCCTTTATATCACAACGGTACATGTAAAATTTAAATTCCTGATAGTAAATATGCACAGTATTACTACCTTGTTCTAATCGTTCAAGTTTGTCGAGCATTTCACGTTGATGAGAAAGAGGCACAAATCTACGTCTCAAAACATATTTTAAATCTACCCAAGTAGTAGGTTTATTATCGACATTTTCTTTATAATTCCAGTCCCACCAAACGGAAGCAAGATCAATAAAAGTTTGGGCGGCAATTCTTACTTTCTCATGTTCATTAAAATCATGGCATCCAAAAATATTGTCAACCTCAAACTCCATATCAAAATAAGCATCTGTATTATATCTACCCTCATAAACTGGTAAGGATATAACCTGATCATGATCTCCTGTAAATGGTTGCACATGCATCCCCGTAGTCGTCATGGTACTCGGGTCGATGACTTTGTCCTCAATTCCTGTCATGGTTAGTACCCGAAAAGCACAAATGCATATGCCTACAAACTACGGAATATGGTGGTTCACTCGCAATTCGTCAAGCAAAATACAAAGCTCTTACAAGTTCTTACCAAACAGGAGGAAGGTGATATGGCAACCAGCAAGGATCAGCTTCTCCCCGAGATTGCACAAAGCGATTACCAGGTGTCGACACAAAGCACGTGGAGCAATCTGTGGAGCTCTGGGAAGGCAAAGTATAGTGATATGGTGGCACAGTAATCAAATCAGCGATGCAAATTGAGTAAATGCTCAATGAAGGTACTGTGCTGGTCCTAGGCTAGATCGTATTAGAGACGCGAGCCTAAATCACCAACGAGATCACAATGCGGCACAAGATGCATGAGGCAGCGAAACGGGTGCTGGAGGATAGAGGCACCTATGGTAAGGCGGCAAGCTTTTTTTTTTGTTTGACTCAACTTGGCGCTAGACCCTAGAGGTCTCTATGGTAGGGCGCCCAGTTTTATTTTTTTTGGGATCAACCTTGGCGCATGACCATAGAGGTCTCTATGGTAGGGCGGCCAGAATTTTTTTTTTTGGATCAACCTTGGCGCATGACCATAGAGGTCTCTATGGTAGGGCGCCCAGAAATTTTCTGAATATATATATTTTTTTAGGATCAGACTTGGCGCATGACCATAGAGGTCTCTATGGTAGGGCACCCAGAAATTTTCGGATTTTTTTTTTTGCAGCTAGAGTGCTATCAGGATTCCGACGGAAAACGCGAAATTGACCAAGAAAACGGATCTAAAACCCGAAAAAACTCTGAAACGAAGATCAAGAAAGACCCTACTATGATGGGAACCAAAGAGGCACAACAAAGAGTTGATGGCAGATGTGGCGGAAGTGTATGGTGGCGGTGACGTGACTATTATGACCAGAACTCGAAACTCTAACGACTCTAGACGCTAAGACCAGCACGCGACACAACGATTGCAGACAAAGACTCAAAAAGCAAAAACTGAAAAGATCATGCAATGGCTTGGCAGGGGCAGTGGGACGGATGATCTAAACCTAATATATTTTTGTGGGGCTTTTTCTGGGTTATAGGTAAAAACAAATCTGCACTAGGAAAACTGTAAATCTCACCGAGCAACCTGAAATCCGATACCACTTGATAGGGCAAAGGTGTCCGATCTTTCGATGAGATGGGGATAATTCGATTTGTTGGTGGAGCTCGTGCTTGACGATTCGACTACACGTGCAAAGCTCGTGCGCCAATGCAATCGCTAGGACAATCTCCGGGAGTTACTGATCTTGCGGGAGCACGATCAGCCTGACCAGCAAGGGTCTTAATTCCTACCTGAAATCGAGAACAAGTAAGAACTAAAGATGCAATCAGAATATTGCGAATAGAGATGAAAGCTTGATTGATAATGGTGGGATTCTGAATAGTCGGTCTTGTTCTGGGCGTTGGCCTCAAAAGAAGTAGACGAAGTTGCAGCAATTGGCTAACTTTTAATCTAATCAAAATCCAAGTTCTAATGACGGCTACAGAGGGATATATATGGGGGAAGTGAAGGGATTTTCGTCCAACCAGCTAGGGTTGGCCAAAAACACCCCTAAATGGGCCTTCCTCCACTTATATGGCCTCTTAAAATACCCTAAAATACCAAATCCGAAAATACATGGGCCTGGCCCATTAAATAAGGTGACGCAGCACCATAAATAACTCTTTGGATGAATTTTATGATGGAGTAACTTGTATAATTCATCCAAGCATCGTTGCTTCACTATGGTGGCTTCAATGTTCTGAAATCCTTGCTTGCAACGCCATCCTGAATCCTTGTAGGTATGTTGCCATCTCCATGCACGTTCTAATGTGGACTAAGTCCTAGGATGTGCCCGATCTTCACGAATTTGGATGGGATTCGTGGGGGAGGTGGATGAACACGAAGAACGTGGGTGGATGGCGGGGTGGATCGAAGATACAAACGCAACACACACACAACCGGTTGTTCTTCGTTGGCCCGATACACCAACCCAATGGAATTGCAAGAAAAAGACCCACAAGGAGTAGAATCCCTCACAAAAGATTGGCAATAGCAATCGATAGAGTTCCAAAGAGGAAAAGAGTGCAAATAGATAGAATTGCAAAAGTAAAAGATCCAAAACACTAGAATTCCTAGAATGGAAGAGATCAACCGCCTAGAAGAGTAGATAACTTCGTAGATTCGTAGATCTAGAAGGGTTTCCCGCGGGAAGGAGCATAGCTCATGTTTTCTCTTACATCAAGTCTAATCTCAGATCTGAGCCAACAAGGCTATTTATAGGTGGGGGCGAAGAGGTAAGTTACACGCTGAAAAGTGCTGTTGTGCTGAAGTTCGATGGGGCGGAAGTTCCGGTCATCTTGGGCGGAAGTTCCGGTCAGGGGCGGAAGTTCCGGTCTTCCGGGCCGGAAGTTCCGGTCGGGGCGGAAGTTCCGGTCAAGTTCCGGCCTTGTTCCGGAATTCCACCATTGTCTCGCAGTAACATCCAGTATGGTTTCGACGGACTTTCGGAACTTGGGCGGAACTTGGGCGGAAGTTCCGGTCCTCTAGGGCAGAAGTTCCGGCTGGATCCTTTTCCCTGGGCGCTGGAAGGCATCGTGAGGGCATCTTGCCGGAAGTTCCGGTCTTGAGGGGCGGAAGTTCCGGCCTGGGCGCTGTAGCTCCATCTTCATCATTTACAGCTGTCTCTCCATTGGTGAAGCGACACAACCTGAATACAGATTGAATCTCTGTGTTTTTCTGTGCTAGTCCCTTGGATCAATCGCTAGCACACACAGCTCGATGAATAACCAGAATAGCAAATACGTCAATTATTACAACGTATGATCCATGGTATAATTATTACAAAGCGCATAGCTCAAGGCTAGCTGAAAATAACATAGTTCAAGCAGCAAATAAATAAACGAAGAGCTCCATCACGCCACAGGCGAACATGTTGGGTGTAAGCTCGCAACCTACGGTATCTCTTACTCGTCTTCAGAATAACCTGCAACATAAAAACGTTGCAGCCCCGAAGGGTCATTACCCTTGGAATGGAAATGGCAAGATGTCACTATGGTGGCTTTTTATGGCGCCTATCGCTACATGATATTTGGCAGGTGGAGTTCATATTTGCGTAAAGCCAGTTTTGTTTTCCCTACTCTCAAAATATTTATTTAAAACATAGTATATCAATAAGACTAATTACTACCCATAATCCACCTGGTGCATTAATATTCAGAAATTCGACTGACGAGATCATCCAACAGTTTCAAGCTCTAATTGCTCATAGATGTCCGTAACCGGGGACACGGCTAAGTACTTAGATTTGACACTCTCGAGAGGCTGTACACATTCCCCACATGACCTAAGTCTGTTCTTCTTCCATGATGCGCATTTTGCTCAAATGGACAGATGTCGACTAGGACAAGACCTTTCAGAAGCAATACCTCAACCACAATGGACGCGCTCCGTCCTACCAATATCTACCACCCTCTGTACATTGGGTCGAGTTCTCGCAACCTACTCAATCTAGCCAAAGCCCATATAGCATGTGGTCGTACTGGAAGCTACTAAAAACAAGAAAACCGGGCTAATCTCTTTGTTCCTGGGTGGCCAACCTCAAGTGTGATGCACACGGTGCTGCCATAGAAATGACCCCGGTGCAACCACTCAACATAAACCAAGCATTACCACTTACCACCCAGGGGTGTATTAATTTGACATGATTGTTTTCATTAAGAGAATAAAGCATTTATCTCTCGCAACCTCTCCACTTTGATAATATCCCAGGGCCAGCAATTTGAAAACATTATGCACATAAAACAACTACCAAATGCATAGAAAACAGTAGGATATTGAGTTTGTGACACTTGCCTTGGTCGGTGTTCAGACAGTCGTCGCAATCACACTCGTTGCAATCCGGGCAATCTAACGCAAGCAAAACAATTCACAATCAAACACCAAACAACACAAACAGGTAAAACACATAATGAAATTATGCATGCATGCTCTGGAAAGAAATTTGATATCAAACATTTTTATAAACAATTACTTTATGCAATAAAGGTTTCAAATAGCCATTTAACCATGAACAAAATATATATGTATAAAATAGTTTCTAATATCTCTTGCAGGCATACTGGTGGATAGGCAATTTAATTATCTGCAATTTGGCGTTGGGTTCATATTAAAATAGTTTACAGAATTTAAAATATACTAAAAATACTATATACACTATTTTAAATTGGAAAATTCGCAAGATTCGTAAAAGAACAAACTAACAGTACCAAGATGTTCTTCTCATTTTTCTGAATCCAACGATATATTATTTGTTCAAAACCGAGTTACGAAAATATGTTTATGATTTTTCCAAGATTTAACGTTTCGCGGTCTTTTAATAATTTGCTCCGAAAAGTTGTCAGAAAAAGTTTCTCGGATGGAGAAACTTTCTACACGAAAGTTACAGTGAATTCAATTACGATCTCAATGCAAAAGGAATCGTCTAAAACCGAGCTCTAGATTTATAGTTATGAATTTTCAAAGTTTTTATGGGGAAACAAGCTAGCTGCTACACTCCATCGATCGATTCTGTAAGTGGAAAAATTCAGTGTAATGTGTTAGCCCAATACCGTACCTATTGCACGAAAGACGGTGAATTAGACGTGAATGGCGAAGGCGTTCTAGTGATTCTCCGACACAGCCAAGGCGTGGACGTGAAGCCGCAGACGATTTCCGTCACGTTCGTGTTCTCGGTGTAGTTCAGCCAGGCTCCAGCTGGTGGTTATGGGCGGCTGAAGGCGGCGGACGGTGTCGGGACTCCGGCGATGTTTCCTCGACGTTCTAGTGGCCTGCATATCGGGGAAATAGGGTGAGGCGGCGGGGTTAAGTAAGGGGAACAACATGAAGTGAAGGAGAGGGTCTCTGGGCGACGGGGACCTTCGGTTCTGAGCTCCAATGGCGGCGGCAGATTGGAGCTCCGGCGAGAAATTTGCGCAGCCTGGCGGCGCAAAATTTAGGGATTTTAGGGAACGAAGATAGAGGAGGTTTGGGGGTGTTTATAGGTCGAAAAATCCGAGGCAAACGCCAACAAAATCTGTGAGATTTTTGCGTACGACGTCTCCGTTTCCCTCTCGTACAGGAGCTGGATGTCTGGCTGGAGGTTGGAGACAACACGTGGGCTCCACCCGTCAGGAAAAAAAGAAAAACGAAAAGGCAAGGCAAAGGCATAGCGTGGCTGCTTGACTTGCTCCGCAGTCTTTCGCGAGCGTGGGCGCCTGAGCTGCTGCTCGCCTCACAGGTGCGTGCCTGGCTGGGCCGTTTGGCCTGGCCGGCCGGTTCTTTTTCTTTTCTTTTCATTTCTGTTATCTTTTCTGAAAACTGAATTAGCTGTATAGGTTGTAAAATCTGACGCAAAATAAAAGTACGAAAATTTGTAAAAACTCCCAGTACAGTATCTGGACATAATAAACACAGCTCCAATCCAGTAAAGCACTAGGATAAATATAGTATGCATATAGATTAATCAACAAGGAGCAAAACTAGCAATATAAATTACTTTTATGCAAGAAGCAAGTAAAACATTTTCTAAAACTGAAAATTTTACATGCTGATATGATGCAATGCATGAATTCGAAAATGCACAGTTTTTAGGATGTTACAAACCTAACCCCCTTAAGATGAATCTCGCCCTCGAGATTCGGAGTGGCTAGCAAATAGATGTGGGTGGTCTTCACGAAGATCATCCTCTCTCTCCCAGGTTGCTTCCTCCTCTGAATGATGATTCCACCGAACCTTGCAAAATCTGATCGTCTTGGTGCGAGTAAACCTCTCTGCTGTATCAAGAATCTTGACGGGTTTCTCCTCATATGTAAGATCACTTTCCAGTTGAACTTCATCCAATGGAATGGTGTCTCTCAAAGGTGTGTCTGCCATCTCCGGATGACACTTCTTCAACTGGGATACATGAAACACGTTATGAACCGCTGATAGTGCCTCTGGTAATTCTAGCTCATATGCAACTTCTCCTTTGCGTGATAGAATTTTATATGGTCCAATAAATCGCGGTGCTAACTTTCCTTTAGTTCCAAACCTCTTAATGCCACGGAGCGGTGAAACTCTAAGGTATGCTCTATCTCCCACTTCATATGTAACCTCTCTACGCTTGGAATCCGCATAACTCTTCTGTCTCGATTGAGCTACCTTCAACCTATCGCGAATGAGTCTAACTTTCTCCTCAGCTTCCTTGATCACATCAGGTCCAAAGAAACTACGCTCTCCAACTCCATCCCATAACAATGGTGTCCTGCACTTCCTACCATACAATGCCTCAAACGGAGCCATCTCAATACTAGACTGATAACTATTGTTGTAGGAAAACTCCGCATATGGTAAATTCTCATCCCAGCTAGATCCATAATCTAGAGCGCAAGCTCTAAGCATATCCTCGAAAATCTGATTTACCCTTTCAGTTTGTCCGTTAGTCTGCGGATGAAAAAGCCCCAAAAACACAAAAAGAGTGCAAGTCGCACCATACATCCATACATACAAAAGTGTGAAAGCGCCACCGTAGATACAAACGAGTGCAAGTGCCACCATATACAAAAGAGAAAAAGCTTTTAAGCAAAAGAGAGATAAGAGAAGAGAGGCCACGTGTGAATCTTGTTGTCTCTTCCTTTGCAACCGAAGCTTTGGCTCTCCTTGTGTTAGTGTGACACCGAGCACTTATACATACACTTTTCCGCTCACTTTTGGTTGCACTAACCCCGCTTATCCCGTGTGTGTGTTCCACAACTTTTCCGTTTATAGTGATCTTCACATTGACATTTGGATTTTTGGACCTTACCCACTTTTAACAACATACTCGATCTTGGATTTGTCTTTTGGCTTTCCACAACACTCGCCTAACACCATATTTGCTAGCTTTTGCGTGTGGTTTTGCGTGTGGTTTTGCGTGTGTCCCGATACACTTGATCTTGCTTTTGGCTTGGTTGATTGCCTCAATACTATCTTACCTTGGTAAGAGTGCGAGGTAGTCTCCTTACACTAACATACACAACATAGTTCTTGTCTTGCCATCATGGATAGGAACGGAGACGACTCAAGGGATGGAGAAATCCTCCGCAACACCGAGAGGTTGGCTACTCAACACAACCTATGGACGCAACGCCAAGAGTTCAAGGAGCAACTCGCCCTCTTCGAGACGCGCATCGATGAGCAATACGATGAGGTGGCTCACAACTTCTCCACCGTGAACCAAGACTTGGCTCTTCTTCGTGAAGCTACGGACAACTTGAATGGCCAAATGGCGGCTAATGATGCAAACATGGAGCTGCGCATGGATAGCCTCGAGCGCGCCATCACCAACTTGGGTCGCCATCGCCGACACCGCTCTACTTCCTCTTCATCAAGCTCGCCACAAGATTACTACTCTCATGGTGGCCTTTCGTCCTCAAGCTCTTCCTCAAGGCATGAAGACCATCATCGACCTCATCGCCCACATGCTCGTCATGAAGACTCTCGCTCCAACTCTAGGCGTGGAGAAATACATCGCCATGCTCCTCCACATGAGCGACCTCCACAAGACCAAGTCCTACAACAAGATCGTCACCAAGCGGATCGCCATGCCCACCATGGGCGTGACGACCAACCCCAAGACCAAGGTCTTCAAGATCAACCTCGACGAGATCTCCGCCGCCACCCTCGCCATGACCAACGTGGACGAGGAGAGCCACACCATGATCAAGATGAGAGGGCCAACACTGAGCATAATCAACAACCACGACAAGATCTTCAACTACATCCTCACCGTGAACCAAGTGAAGCAAGTGTTCACCTTCAACGCCAACCCAATGCTATGGTTGGCCGTAGAAGACCTCCTATTCCTCCTCAAGCCGCAAGAGATGAAGTCGCCCCTCCTCGTAGAAGAAACTTGGAGGATGAAGAAAACATGTTTGGAAGGCTCAAGTTCACCATGCCGAAGTTCAAGGGTGAAGAAGATGCCGAGGCCTACCTCTCATGGGCACTCAAGGTTGACAAGATATTCCGCATCCACAACTACTCCGGTGCCAAGAAAGTGGCTATGGCATCGCTTGAGTTTGAGGATTACGCCAACACTTGGTGGGAGCAAGTCCTCACTCTTAGGGAAGAAAAGGGTGAACCTCCAATTGACACTTGGGATGAAATGAAGAAGGAGATGCATGCTCGATTTGTCCCAACGCACTACATGACCGACCTCTTCAACAAGCTCCAAAAGTTGAAGCAAGGCACCAAGACCGTTGAGGAGTTCTTCAAGGAGATGGAGCTCACTATGATGCGAGCCAACATCCAAGAGTCCGAGGACCAAACCATTGCTCGTTTCTTCAATGGCCTCAATTACCCCATCAAGAGGATCGTGGAGTTCCAACCGTACTCCAACATGATTGAGTTGGTCCACCAAGCATCGAAGGCCGAGCGCCAAGTAGTTGAGGACATCAAGTACTCCAAGGCCAAGACATACTTCTCCTCCAAGCTCGCTACATCAACTCCTCCTACTACAAGTGTCAAGGCCGACGTATCCTCTACACCATCCAAGAAACCGACTATCCAAAGTCGTATGAAGCAAACGGTGTCTTCCACCGCCTCCTCTAAAGCATCTACGGGACCCTCTAATGTCACTTGTTTCAAGTGTGGCACCCAAGGCCACAAATCATTTGAGTGCAAGAACACCAAGGTTATGATCACTATGGAGAATGGTGACATCGAGACGCTTGATGAGGATGAATATGAAGCCCTTGTGCAAGCCGCCGTTGCAAATGAAGAAGCTTATGAGGAAGATAGTGGAGAAGACCCTCTCTTATGTGAGCATGACCCAAGTCCCTCACTTGTGGTCACAAGGGTGCTAACAACACAACCTCAAACTATGGAAGACCAACGGTGCAACATCTTCCAAACCCGTGCCGGAATTGGTGGCAAATCGATCAAGGTCATCATCGATGGTGGAAGTTGCCATAACCTTGCAAGCACTGAGTTGTGTGAGAAGCTCAACCTCACTCTCCGCAAGCATCCTCACCCTTACCATATCCAATGGTTGAGTGACAAGGGCAACGTCAAGATACAACATACCGTCACCGTCACCTTCAAGATTGGACCTTATGAGGATACTATTGAGTGTGACGTGGTACCCATGACGGTGTGCCACATGTTGCTTGGCCGCCCTTGGCAATTTGACAAGAAGGCTATACATGATGGACTCTCCAACACATACACCTTCAAGGTCAACGACAAGAAGTTCGAGTTGCGCCCGATGACTCCTAGCCAAATCATCGCGGATAATGCGAAGGCTTTAGCGAGGGCACAACTCCGCACCCACCATAGTGAGAGGAGAGGAGAGGGAGCGACCCACCACAAAGATAGTGAGCGCCACAAGCCATATATGAGTGAGACCAAGAGTGTTCTCCTAGCCACCAAGAGTGAGTGGAGAGAGGTCCAAGAGAACCCATCCACCATATTGCACTACGTGCTCATATGCAAGGGACCATCGTCGGCGACTAACGACTTAACCAACATTCCTCCGTCTTTGTTGTCTCTTTTGCAGGAGTTTCAAGACGTCTTCCCCGACGAGCTCCCTCATGGACTACCACCACTTCGAGGCATCGAACACCGCATCGACCTCATACCCGACGCTCTGCTTCCAAACCGTGCCGCCTACCGCACCAACCCCGAAGACACAAAGGAGATACAACGCCAAATACAAGATCTCCTCGCCAAAGGGTATGTCCGCGAAAGCCTTAGCCCTTGTGCGGTTCCCGTGATTCTTGTGCCTAAACCGGATGAGACGCAACGGATGTGTATGGATTGTCGCCCCATCAATGCCATTACCGTCCGTTACCGCCATCCCATTCCGCGTTTAGATGACATGCTTGATGAGTTAAGTGGTGCCACGATTTTCTCTAAAGTCGATTTGCATAGTGGCTACCACCAAATCCGCATGGCCATTGGTGATGAATGGAAAACGGCATTCAAGACCAAACTTGGTCTCTGTCAATGGCTCGCTATGCCTTTCGGTCTTTCCAATGCACCATCTACTTTCATGCGCCTCATGAATCACATCTTGCGTCCTCTCATTGGCAAGAGTGTGGTTGTCTATTTCGATGATATTCTCATTTATAGCAAAAACCTCAAGGACCATGTGCAACATGTGAGAGAGGTCTTGTGCATCTTGCGTCATAAAAAGCTTTATGCTAACCTCCCCAAGTGCACCTTTGCTCAAAACAAGTTGGTTTTCCTTGGCTTTGTGGTTTCCGCTAATGGGATTGAAGTTGATTCTTCCAAGGTGGAGGCCATCCACAATTGGCCTACTCCTACAAATGTTGGTCAAGTCCGAAGCTTCCATGGACTTGCCGGGTTTTACCGCCGCTTTGTGAAAGATTTTAGCACCATTGCTTGCCCTTTGAATGAGCTTACCAAGAAGAATGTTCCGTTTGTTTGGGGAAAGGCCCAACAAAATGCTTTTGATGAGTTGAAGAAACGCCTTACCGAAGCTCCCCTTCTTGTGATTCCAAATTTTGCAAAAACTTTTGAGATTGAGTGTGATGCAAGTGGACTCGGTATTGGTGGCGTTCTTATGCAAGAGGGCAAACCCGTGGCATACTATAGTGAGAAGTTGGATGGCGCACGCCTCAACTATCCTATATATGACAAGGAGCTCTATGCTTTGGTTCGTGTTCTTGAAGTTTGGCAACACTATCTTTGGCCCAAAGGGTTTATCATTCATTCCGACCATGAGTCCTTGAAATATTTGAAAAGCCAACACAACTTGAACAAACGACATGCAAAATGGGTCGAGTTCATTGAGTCCTTCCCATATGTGATCAAATAGAAGAAGGGCAAGGACAATGTTGTGGCGGATGCTCTTTCCCGCAAAAACACCCTTTTGCTTACTCGTTTGGATTTTCATGTTTTGGGACTTGAAGAGATCAAAGAACTCTATCCTTCCGATTCTTTCTTTGCTCCGATTTTTGAGAAGTGTTCCGTTGAACGAGGAGTGGATGATTTCTATTTGCATGATGGCTACTTGTTCAAAGCTAACAAGATTTGCATTCCCGAGTCTTCGCTTCGAAAATTGCTTTTGCAAGAGTCACATGGAGGTGGTCTTATGGGTCACTTTGGCCGTGACAAGACACTTTCGATGCTATCCACTCATTACTATTGGCCAAAGATGAAGCGAGATGTGGAGCGCCTATGCAACCGTTGCACTACATGCCTTCAAGCTAAGTCCACTTCCAACCCTTATGGTCTTTACACCCCATTACCTATTCCTTATGCACCATGGACCGATATTAGCATGGATTTCGTTCTAGGATTGCCTCGCACTAAGCATGGTCATGATTCCATATTTGTGGTAGTGGATAGATTCTCTAAGATGGCTCATTTCATACCTTGCCATAAGAGCGATGATGCTTCACACATTGCTTCATTGTTTTTCAGGGAAATTGTTCGCCTACACGGAATACCGGCAAGCATTGTGTCGGATCGAGATGTCAAGTTCATGAGCTATCTATGGAAGTCGCTCATGGCTAAGTTTGGAGTGAAGCTCTTGTTCTCATCATCCTCGCACCCGCAAACGGACGGTCAAACGGAAGTGGTCAATCGAAGCCTCTCCACTCTCCTACGCATCCTCGTGAAGAAGAACTTGAAGTCATGGGAGGAGTGCCTTCCTCACGCGGAGTTCGTCTACAACCGCGCCAAGCACAAGACAACATCAAGGAGCCCCTTCATGGTCGTCTATGGCTTCGAACCTTACACGACACTCGACATACTCCCGCTCCCCCTTCACGAGCGGACCAACATGGACTTCGACAAGCGCACCACCGCCGTCAAGAAACTACATGAAGAAACAAGAGCGACCATACAAGAACATGTGCTTCGTCAAGCAAACCGCATCAACGCCAAGAAGAAGGAAAGAATATTCCAGGAAGGAGACCTCGTTTGGATCCACCTCCGGAAGGAAAGGTTCCCTCATGAGCGCAACTCAAAGCTCAAGCCAAGAGGAGATGGCCCCTTCAAGGTCCTCAAACGCATCAACAACAACGCTTACGTCATCGACATACCGACATCCAAGTACTTGGTGAGCAACACGTTCAACGTCTCGGACTTGTCACCCTATCATGGAGATGAGGAGGTGCAAGAGTCGAGGTCGACTCTTTCCCAAGGGGGGGAGATGATGTAGCCCCGCTCACCGACGTCGCTACACCAAGACCAACAAGTCCCCCAAGTGGACCGATGACACGAGCCCGAGTTAAAGCTCTACATGATGAGGTGAACTCGCTCCTCACCACCCTTGATCTTGGTACCCCTTTGGACGGAATGCTACCTCATGCCGATGTGTTATGTGTCATTAGGTACAAGGCGCATCAAGACCCCGGAGAGGAGGACACGCCATGGCCAAGGGAAGGAGAGGAGCAGCTGGACTTGGAGATGATCACGAAGCCGAACCCGATGTCGCTTGAAGCGCTCCAAGGAAGAGAAGGACGCTGGCCGGTCAAGGACCCGGTCAGACCGGCCCCACAACTGGACGACCCGGTCCCAGGCCCGGTCAACCGGGCGCCCAACCGGGCGCAGCTCCATCATACCGGACGAAGACCGGAAACCTCGCAGATTCCCGGTTGGCGCCCGGTCGACCGGACCCAGGACCAGACGGCCCGGTCATAGGCCCGGTCAGACCGGACCCAAAACGGGTTTGACGGGAATGACCCACCAAACTGCCTAAGTTATCCATTCGCGTACCTGTTCGCCCTTGCTGGCCATGTATGCCTATATAAGTAGCCTGGACCCCTCCTTTACCCCTTAGACTTGTTTTGAACTCAAACCTACCTTTGAGCTTAGTCTCCCTAGGGTTACCATCCCTCTGTAATCAAGGCATCCTGGTTGTTGATTTGGATAGTGTTGAGTGAGATTCTAGTACAAGCTACTCTCTCTCCCTCATCAATCTCTTCTTCTCCAACCCCAATCTCTCTCCGGGAATTCTGCCGCGTGCCTCTTCCTCGGAGATTCTATTGGCGTGGTCCATCGAGCCACGGGGGTAAGCATCGGGTGTATCGGGTTGGTGTGCGTGCGTGAGTACCGGTGTTCTTCATGTTCTTCGTGTTCCTCGCGTTCTCCCACCTCTTCCCTTGGTTTTCGGTGTCAAATCGCGAGATCGGGCCACTCCCGGGATCTTAGATCTCATCACCCGGTCTCCGTCTCCAACCCCGATCTCTCACACCGGCATTCTACCTCGTGTCTCTTCCGGTTGATTCTATTGGCGTGGTCCATCGAGCCACGAGAGTAAGATTCGATTGTATCGGGTTGGTGTGCGTGTGTTTGTTCTTCGTGTTCTTCACGTTCTTCATCCTCTCCCTCTTTTCCCCTCTTAATTTCGGGTCAATCGCGAGATCGGGCCACAACCTAGGTCTTAGACCTCATCATAACCACTCATATAAACCAAACTTAGTTTTAAACGTTGTTTGCCATTCATCTCCTAATTGCATACGAATCTTGATAGGGCAAAGGTGTCCGATCTTTCTATGAGAGTATGATAACTTCGATTTATTGGTGGAGTTCCTGCTTGACGATCCGACTACACGTGCAAAGCTCGTGCGCTATGTAGGGAATCTCCGGGAGTTACTTATCTTGCGGATGCACGATCAGCCTGACCAGCGAGGGTCTTAATTCATACCTGAAATCGATAACAAGTAAGAAATAATAATCCAATCAGAATATTGCGGATGAAAGATAAAAGCTTTATTGAATAATGGGGATTCCGAATAGTCGGTCTTGTTTTGGGCGTTGGCTTCAAAAGAAGTCCACGAGAGTTGCAGCAATGACTAACTTTTAATCTAATCAAAATCCGAGTCTAAACATGACGGCTATGGTGGTATTTTAAGGAGGAAAAGGTGGGGTTTCGGCCAGCCATGCGTATGGTGGCCGAACCAAACCCTAGAAGTCCTTTCCCCCATTAATATGGACTCTAAAAAGTGGATGACTTAATTCCTGCGAAAATGACATGGGCCTGGCCAAAACTAAAGGTGACACAACACCATGTAATCATATGGAAAAAATTATGAAGTGGAAAACTATATATTTCGCCCATGTCTTCATCTCCAATTATGGTGGCTTCAAAGTTCTGAAATCTCCACTTGCAGCGTCCTCTTCAAACCTCACATGTTTGCTGCCATGTCCTCCATGTGTGATCATGCTCCAATGCTTGTCCTTATCATCCATGCTAAGGACATCATTCCTGAGAGTAACAAACACATCTGATTTAGGCAGCATCATATTCTCATGTATGTGAGGAATAGTTCAGAGAAACGAAAGTCCTGATAATTAAGTTGCTTGGCACGAGATCGAGTGATTGGTCCTTGTATTTGTGTGGCTGTAAGTACAACGGTTGTATCAATAGATGGGATATCCTCATCAAATCTGGTGGTAAACACTACGCAAATCAACTTTAGAGAACATAATAGAACCACTCAACTCATCAAGCATATCATCTAAACGAGGATATAGGATGACGGTATCGAATGGAAATATTATTAATAGCTCTACAATCAGTACGCATGCGTGAAGACCATCTTTCTTAGGTACCAAAATAATAGGAATATCACATGGACTAAGACACTCACGAATGTAAACTTTATCTTGGAGAACCTGAATTTGTCGCTGAATCTCTTTGGTCTCTTTAGGATTGGTACGATATTGCGCACGGTTGGGTAGCGAAGCTCCTGGAATCCAGTCAATCTACTGTTCTATCCCACTAATAGGTGGTAGTCTAGGTGGAACCTCTTGTGGGAACATATCAATGAATTCCTGCAAAAGGTTAGAAACCGTAGGTGGCAAAGAAGGAGGCATATCCTCAAATGAAAACAGAAATTCTTTGCAAATAATAGCATAGCATTGTGTAGTGTTCACATCAAGTTCAGTAATATCATATTTGCTAGAAAGCAAACAAGGATTTTTCAAACTAATTTCAGTAGCATGGTTCGAATCAGATTTAGTATTAGTCTTATGTGGCACAAAATCTGCAGCAACAATCTGATTTTTACTCTTATGTTTCTCCTTATTTTTGACTCTACTAGCTCTTGCAAGATCATCTTTTAGAATTTGTTCAAGAGTCATAAGTTTGAGACAAATTTTCTTTCCATCATGCATAAGAGAATATTGATTAGTTTTACTATTATGAACAGATTCTCTATCAAATTTCCAAGGTCTACCAAGTAACAAAGAACAAGCTTGCATAGGTACAACATCACAACCAACAAAATCAGAATATGTACCAATAGTAAAATACACACGTGTAGTTCTTGTTACCTTGAGCTTCCGAGAGCTCCCAAACCATTGAACGTAATATGGATGTGTGCGCTGTCTTGCAGGAAGAGAAAGCTTCTCCACCATGTCAACGCTAGCCAGATTATTACAGCTCCCTCCATCAATGACGATCTGTATAGCTTGCTCTTTTACAATGCCTCTTGTTTGAAACAGATTGTGGTGTTGATCATGCTCAGATTTGCTCAATTGCATGCTCAACACACATTGTGCAACTATGCTCTTGTACTGATCAGTAGTGTCAGCTTCCATTACCTCCATCTCTCTCAGAATCAGAATTGGCTCCATCACGTGCAGCAATAAGAGCCAATGTATCTTCATCCAAGTCACTTGCAGAATCATATTCTCCAACTTCACGCATCAGCATGACACGTTTGGTCCTGCATTCTCTTTCCATGTAACCAAAACACAAGCATTTGCGATACTGAATGTCGCGCGTCTTCCCCGTAGAAGCCATCGAAGAGGAACTCCGATGAGGACCCGCAGATGGTGGTGGAGTAGCAGCAGGTGTGGTGTACTTGGAGTTAGTAGGTGCTAGTGCAGCACCACGAGATGGTGGCGATGATTGTCGCAGAGACCACGACGATGTACAACCTGCAGAAATATTAGCTCTTCTCCATGGTGGTTGACGATCATGCACTTCACGTTCAGCTTTGCAAGCAAGATGAAACAAGCGAGTAATAGTGGTGTGCTCCTTATAATCTAACCACCAAAGAAACGTGTAAGCATAGCTTCATTATCCTCTACAATACCACACCGAATCATGCCAGTTTGCAATTCCTGATAATAGTCTTCTACAAAAAAAATTTCCTTGTTCTAAACGAGACAATTTTAAGCAAATCACACTGATAATGTGGAGGAACAAAACGCGTATGCATAGCAAGTTTTAAACCAACCCAAGTAGTAGGAATTAGTATGATGTACTCTACAATGTTCAGACCACCAAATAGATGCGAAATCTGTGAACTCACAAGTAGCAGCACTAACACGCAAATGATCAGGATAGCGTAAACATGCAAAGTGTTGCTCTACTTCCAGTTCCCAAGTAAGGTATTCATCAGGATTATACCTACCCTCAAATAGCGGAATATTCAATTTAAGTTTTGCAACATGATCATCATCACGTACCGGTCGTGGAGGTGGACGAGCGTTGCGGTTGTATTGCCGTGGACGACCAGATGCAGGTTGTTCGGCCTCCTCGCTGTCCAGCACGTTCTCATCTACCAGCTCGTCCTCCCCTCCATAATCATCGTATCCCTCATCAGAAGGCGCTTCATAAGCCAAGTGCCTTTATAAGCCGGATCCTGGGAGCCCTAGAGGCACAACCACAACTCATTGTAATAACGCGAAAGCGCCCAGATAATTCCAGACAAGCAGCAGTAGGCCCTGTCATCGTGCAGGTGTTCCGAAGCTCGGTAACTGGCGTACCACCGTCCCGAGGACACTCTGCCCAATGGCCCCTACTTCTTCTTCCCTCCATGAGGATCTGTAACATCCCAAATTTCAATAAAAGAAAGTTAGAAGAATTCCAGAGATTCAAAATTCAGAACCAACAAAAACTTTTATGTGCATATAGTGCCATGCATAGGACTTGTGCATTTGAGTGATATGCCATGATGATTGTTATTGTGTTCTTGTTCTAAACCCTAAAACCCTAATGTGATCAAGTGAAGATCACAAACCAAATAAATCAAAAAGAGAAAGAAATCAAATAAGAGTAAAACCCTAAAAACCCTCACATATGGTTTATGCCATTTTTGCAAATCTTGACCCTAGACCATTTTGGTCTTCACCATTAGTTGTATTATGTTACTAAACACTTATTACAACTTTTGGAATCAAAGAAACACAAATCAAATCAAATTCAAACTCAAAATGGGATCACCTATGATAATGGTCAAATCTGCCATTTATAGTCTGATCCCTACTTTGAGCCCTTGCAATTATGGTTTTTCAAACTAAACTTTCCCAATTCTTTGCACCTCATCCAAGAGCACATCAAGGTGAACAACTTTGGTAAAGACCACCATGCCAAAATCATCTTGGATGAAAAACTATGCTCATGCAAAGTTGAGACTTTTTATTATGTGGAATAATCTCAGTTTGTCAAATTTTGCTATTCTTTGATTTTTAAAATTCTACCACCACACATAGTTGTCTCTGGTCATTTAAAACTCAACCAAACAAACCACTTTCAAATTTTGCAACCATATGAACTCAACCAAAGTTTGCAAGAATTTGAATTGGGCAAATATGGAACAAATAAAAAACACGATTGTGAATAGTTTTGGCCTAACCCTAAGCCACCACTGAGCTCTACCTTGTCCCCTGATCCCTTCTACCTCTATTACACCAAATAGCAAGCCTAGAGGGGAGCCATGCATGCCAAGCTCCAACCATGCCGGCCATGGCCATGATCACTCCCCTCTCCTCTTTTCTCTCCACAGCAGCCTCGACCACCTTGCCAAACCTACTCCCCATGGTCCCCTGAGCACGCCAGTAGGCGCCGTTCGTCGAGAGGTGGACCACAATGCCATGGCCAGAACGCGCCCACGACGCCCACGTGCGACAGGAGCGGCATGGCCATGCCGTGCATGTCGGCCGACGCGCACGCCACGGACACGCGCCGCCTCGCTGCATCCCTCCCTCTCTGGCCCCCTTTTCTTCACCACTCGCCTCGCCGCGCCACCACGAACCCGTCGGACACGCGCAAGACGCAGACCCTGGCCCGCCGCCGCCGGAAACGAAGAGGAAATCCCGCCATTGCCGCGGCAGACATGGAAGCAATGCGACCCAATCCAACGCCGCCCGACCGCGCTGTCGCCGCCAAACGCTTCGCCAGGAACCGCAGAACAGTGCCGCGCCCGCGCCTAGCTCCCTAGCTCGCCGGAATCGCCGCGCCATGGTCGACCGCAACCCTGCCCCGCAGCACATCGATGCCTCTATAAATAGAGAGCTCCCCGGACCAAACCAAGCACACCAATCTCTTCTCCTCCCATCTCTGCTTCTCCACGACCACTCCACCTTCTCGATTGACGCTGGAGCAGCCCCAATTTGGCGATCGGAGCCGCCAGTACCCGGAGATCGCCGCCGTCGATTGGAGCCGCCCCTGGAGTTGCCGCCGGTACCAGGAGCACCGCTGTCGACTACATCTTCCTCGCGCATACTGCCAGCCATCGCCGGACCCCTGGTTAGCTCTCCGACCCCCTAGGCTCGCCGCGCCCGTAGCTCGATCTCGTCAGAGAAGAAGATGAACCTGCGCCGTTGGATCTCGTTTTAATCCAACGCACCGCAATGATCCATACCGTTTCGGGTTTAAAGAGCCGCTGACATGCAGGTCCCACGCTGTCAGGCGGCCCACTCGCACTGGATGCGCTGTTGGACTGAGCAGGCTGTTAGTTTGAAAACCTGGCCCGTTAGAGTTTCCCGCAGGCCCTATTATTCAAATCTCGTTTAATTAATTTCAATTCAAATTCAATACTGGCCCTGACTTTGAATTTAAATAGAATCTGTTTGGCTTGGCCAAATTTAGCAAATTTGATGTTGTTGGAAAGCTACTGGAAAGATCTACAACTTGCCCCTGGTCTCACCGTGAGATCTGTTGTAGAATTAAAGTGACAAAAAGATGAAGTCTGGGACTTTCGCACATTCAAATAAATCTTAAAAATCAACCAAATGTGATATTTAGATAATTCCAACTCCAATAGCTCACATTTAACTTACACTAATTGTTTCTGCAACAAAATGGTGTGGTCACTTTAAATGATCATGCCCTAGTTTAAATAATGGACTATATGGCTAGTTTACTTAAGTGATATTGTCCAAAACTATTATGCAAATCATATGGAGTATTTTACTTCATTTAAATCTTGTACCAAGTACTTTCATATGAAGTTTGGACCACTGGTCAAATACTCTCACATGAAATACTTGGTGATATTAAATCATTTGTAGAATTATTAAATAGTATGAGGTGGTCTACCTCATTTAAATCATTTTCTCAAATAATGATGATGAATGGTTGACTTAGGTCAACATGAATTCATGTATGATTGTTTGAGAAATTAAATCTTAAGAAGATTCAATGAGAGGAAATTATTTCTCAAGAACTATATGGAAACTATCATTTACATATGTAATGAGAGGAAAATATTTTTCCTTATTCAAGAAAACCAATGCACCTAATTGTATTAATAGTGTGATTATAATAGTTTGTGTGAATATATGTGATGTTTAGAATAGCCAATGAATTGGTTGAGTGATCATACCTCGTATTCAAATTTAGACGCTAGTACCGGAGAATACCCGGAGGAAGAAGGTTGCTACCAAGAGGAGGAGGAGGAGAACTTTGACCACTACCAAGGCAAGCTAATATTCTTGCAAAGTGCAAAGCCCTTTGGGGCAAGGCACCATTAGTCTTACCTTTCTTACCACAAGCCTATCCCAAGTTTTTACCTTACAATTTTTTACTTATTCATTTTAAGTGTTACTTTTATAGTTAACTTTGGTCTAAGTTGAAGAAGGTTAATAGAGTAGCAAAGTTAGTCTCAAGCTAGCCAAGATAGATAGCACCCCTCATGATTAGTGCTAGTGCTAAATATTAAAACTTGACTACTCTAGATGGGAACATGTGACTTGAACTGAATTTTGAAACCTTGGAAGGATGAGTCATTCCATTGAATGATTTTTGAAGGTGAATAGGACCAAGAGAAGATGGTCATTTTTGATAAAACTGATATTGGTTTGAATGCGATACCTTTCCAATATTGAGTACCCCCACAATACCTGATTATGGGTAGGGCTTAACTGGAAATTTATGCATCGTAGTATGGTTTCCCTCTGAACACACATCATAGGGGTTATGCTTGAGGCTGCCTCCGTTGTTGAGAAATGATGTGAATTGAGGTGAATTGTACGGCCAAGCCCTGTGCTATTCCCAGGTTGACAGTTGGTCTTCACTGGGAGGCCAAGCTCATGGGGAGAGGTGCTCATACTAGGGTTTGTAAGTGAAAGGTTATGGTTGATGATCCGCATACTGTGTTACGATGATTCGGAGTAATCCCGACGGATGAAATCAAATGTTGTGGGACAAGTGTGCAACCTCTGCAGAGTGTAAACCTATTCGAATAGCCGTGTCCACGGTTACGGACGGTTGGAAAGGCCATACAGTTTCCAGTGTCAGATTCTTGAAAATACTTGGTGAAATGAATGGTGAATGGGTGACTTGTTGTGAATCACAACAAATGTGGTGGGAATGACACTAATGTTCCCACTTGAGTTAGTTAGCACATGAATAAGTCTTTTCTCAAATACTTGTGAACTAAAATTGGCTTTATGCAAATAAACTAGAGCTTAGCACCCCTTACTAGAAATGTTAGCACTTACACTAGTATTAGTTTGCGAGTACTTAAAGTACTCACGGCTTTATCCCTGGCTATTCAAATGGCCAGAGTATGAAGATGAACAGAACTACCAAGGAGATGACCAGCAGGACGCCTACGACAACTAGGAGTCTTTCAACGTCAAGCGTTGGCCTGTGGACTAGAGAGTCCAGTTATCTTTACGCTTCCGCTATAAACTTGTGTTTGTTCGTTGATCAATAGATCAACTATTTGTGTAATATGGATCATGTGATTCAAGTTGTAAGACAATATGGTTTGTAATGAATGATGACTATGATACTTAACTATTATGCCTCGCAACAACAATATTCCTAGGATTGCGATGAATGGCATAATAGGCATCCGGACTAAAAAATCCGGGTGTTGACAGGATCCCTCCTCTCGAGTACCGTCGAATAGGCAATGAAAGTTGGCGCCCAGCATGGTGTAGGGATTCGTAGCATAGAAAACAAAAAAATTCCTACTGCGAGAATGAATAACAAGCCAAGATCTGATATAGTAGATGGTAGCAACGAGGTGAAGATCAACATACCCTTGAAGATCGCTAAGCGTTAACGAGATAAATCTCGTGGTGGATGTAGTCGATCACTTGCTTCTTTCAAAAGCGCGTAGAAGATCTTGACAGTGCCACAATAGGGCAGCACATCCGTAATCGGTCACACATTCGGTGTTGATGACGATGTCCTTCTCCCTGTTCCAGCGGGCAGCGGATGTAGTAGATCCTCCTCGGAATCCCGACAGCACGACGGCGTTGTGGCGATGGTGGTAGAGATCTTCGGCAGGGCTTCACCTAAGCACCGCGGGAGTAACGGGAGGAGGGGGTGGCTAGGGTTTGGGGAGAGGGGGCACTGGGGACGCCGGCCTTGGGTGCCCTTGGGTGGTGCGGCTCAAGTGGTGGCCGGCCCCCTCCCTCTCCCCCTCATTATATAGGTGGAATCCCTAAGGGTTTGCCAAAGATTCGAATAAGACCCCAATTCAAACCTTCCATATGGACGAAACCTAGGGGAGGTGGGATTCCGCCCTTTCCTTCCCCTATGGCCGACCATGGTGGTGGAGTCCACCATGGACTCCACCTTCCCTTTGGCTGGCTGGCTAGGGTTGGTGGAGTCCATCCGGGACTCCACCTTCCATGGTTATTTCTTCCGGAAGTTTCTAGATCATTCTAGCGCCTTCCATAAATGCACCGGATCATTTTCAAACTTGGAAAATGACTTCATATATATGAATCTTAGTCTCCGGACCATTCCGGAACTCCTCGTGATGTCCTGGATCCCATCTGAGACTCCGAACAACATTCGAACTCCATTCCATATCCCATATCTACTTAAAACGACATCAAACCTTAAGTGTGTCACCCTACGGTTCGCGAACTATGCGGACATGATCGAGACTCCTCTTCGATCAATAACTAATAGCGGGACCTGGAGATCCATAATAGCTCCCACACATTCAACGATGACTTTGTGATCGAAAGAACCATTCTCATAAAATAACAATTCCCTTTGTCTCGCGATATTTTACTTATCCGAAGTTTGATCGTCGGTATCTGCATCCCTAGTTCAACCTCGTTACTGATAAGTACTCTTTACTCGTACCGTGATATGATATCCCTTGTGAACTAGTCACACGCTTGCAAGCTAATCAGATATCATTCCACCGAGAGGGCCCAAACTATATCTATCTGTCATTAGGATGGACAAATCCCACTATTGATACAAGTGCATCAACCCTACACTTTTCGAACACTTAATGCCACCTTTATAACAACCCATTTATGCACTAGTGTTTGGTGTCATCAAAGCATCCATACGGTGTAGGTGATTAACAAGATCTCATGGTCGAAGGATTAAGTTATTATGTATATTATAGCTTGAAGCATAAAGAACTAAATGACTTGATCATATGCTACGCTTACTACGGGTTTATGTCCATCTCATCATTCACCTAATAATATGACCTTGTTATTAATAACATCCAATGTTCATGATCATGAAATTATGATCATCTATTAATCAACAAGCTAGTTTTAACAAGAGGCTTTACTAGGGACTCTTTTATGTTTACATAACACACATGTATTAATGTTTCTAGTCAATACAATTATAGCATGAGATGTAAACTATTATCATAAACACAAATATATAATAATAACCATTTTATTATTGCCTCTTGGGCATATCTCCAACAGTCTCCCACTTGCACTAGAGTCAATAATCTAGATTACATAGTGGTATACCTAACACCCATGGCATTCTGGTGTAGGTCATGTTTCGCTCTAGGGAGAGCTTTAGTCAACGGATCTGCTACACTCAGATCAGTGTGTACTTTGAAAATCTTTAAGTCACCATCTTTGATGTACTCGCGAATAGAATGAAAACGTAGCTTTATATGCTTCAGCTTCTTGTGTGACCTTTGAAGGAGATATGCCCTAGATGCAATAATAAAGTGGTTATTATTTATATCTCCATGTTTATGATAAATGTTTATATGTCATGCTATAATTGTATTAACCGAAACATTAGTACATGTGTGATATGTAGACAACAAGAAGTCCCTAGTATGCCTCTTAAACTAGCTTGTTGATTAATGGATGATTAGTTTCATAATCATGAACATTGGATGTTATTAATAACAAGGTTATATCATTATATGAATGATGTAATGGACACACCCAATTAAGCGTAGCATAAGATCTCGTCATTAAGTTATTTGCTATAAGCTTTCGATACATAGTTACCTAGTCCTTATGACCATGAGATCATGTAAATCACTTATACCGGAAAGGTACTTTGATTACACCAAACACCACTGCGTAAATGGGTGGCTATAAAGGTGGGATTAAGTATCCAGAAAGTATGAGTTGAGGCATATGGATCAACAGTGGGATTTGTCCATCCCGATGACGGATAGATATACTCTGGGCCCTCTCGGTGGAATGTCGTCTAATGTCTTGCAAGCATATGAAAGAGTTCATAAGAGACCACATACCACGGTACGAGTAAAGAGTACTTGTCAGGAGACGAGGTTGAACAAGGTATAGAGTGATACCGAAGATCAAACCTCGGACAAGTAAAATATCGTGAGACAAAGGGAATTGGTAATTTATGTGAATGGTTCATTCGATCACTAAAGTCATCGTTGAATATGTGGGAGCCATTATGGATCTCCAGATCCCGCTATTGGTTATTGGTCGGAGTGAGTACTCAACCATGTCCGCATAGTTCTCGAACCGTAGGGTGACACACTTAAAGTTGGATGTTGAAATGGTAGCACTTGAATTATGGAATGGAGTTCGAATATTTGTTCGGAGTCCCGGATGAGATCCCGGACATCACGAGGAGTTCCGGAATGGTCCGGAGAATAAGATTCATATATAGGATGTCATTTTATGTGAAATAAAATGTCGCGGAAGGTTCTATGGAAGGTTCTAGAAGGTTCTAGAAAAGTCCGGAAGAAACCACCAAGGAAGGTGGAGTCCACATGGGACTCCACCACCATGGCCGGCCAGCCCTAGATGGGGTGGAGTCCCAAGTGGACTCCACCATAGGGAGCCGGCCACCCCCCCACATGGGAGGTGGAAATCCCACCCTTTGGGTGGGAGTCCTAGTTGGGCTAGGTTTCACCTCTTATGGAAGGTTTTGGTTTCGGGTCTTATTCGAAGACTTGGACACCAACACTTGGGATCCACCTATATAATGAGGGGCCAAGGGAGGGGGCCGAACACCCCAAAGACCACAAGCTGGCCGCCCCCCATAGAGTGGCCGGCCACCCCTCCCAAACCCTAGCCAAGCTCCTCTCCTCCATATTGCCCGCATAGCTTAGCGAAGCTCCGCCGGACTTCTTCACCACCACCGACACCACGCCGTCGTGATGTCGGATTCAAGAGGAGCTACTACTTCCGCTGCCCGCTGGAACGGGGAGGTGGACGTCGTCTTCATCAACAACCGAACGTGTGACCGAGTACGGAGGTGCTGCCCGTTCGTGGCGCCGGAACCGATTGTGATCAAGATCTTCTACGCGCTTTTGCAAGCGGCAAGTGAACGTCTACCGCAGCAACAAGAGCCTCCTCTTGTAGGCTTTGGAATCTCTTCAAGGGTGAGACTCGATATCCCCTCGTTGCTACCGTCTTCTAGATTGCATCTTGGCTTGGATTGCGTGTTCGCCGTAGGAAATTTTTTTGTTTTCTATGCAACGTTATCCTACAGTGGTATCAGAGCCGTGTCTATGCATAGATGGTTGCACGAATAGAACACAATGGTTTTGTGGGCGTTGATGCTCTTGTTGTCTTTAGTTTGAGTACTTTGCATCTTTGTGGCATAGTGGGATGAAGCGGCTCGGACTAACTTTACATGACCGCGTTCATGAGACTTGTTCCTCGTTCGACATGCAACTTGTATTGCATAAGAGGCTTTGCGGGTGTCTGTCTCTCCTACTATAGTGAAGATTCAACTTACTCTTCTATTGACAACACTAGTATCACCGTTGTGGTTCATGTTCGTAGGTAGATTAGATCTTACACGAAAACCCTAAACCACGTAAAATATGCAAACCAAATTAGAGACGTCTAACTTGTTTTTGCAGGGTTTGGTGATGTGATATGGCCATGATATGATGATGAATATGTATGAGATGATCATTATTGTATTGTGGCAACCGGCAGGAGCCTTATGGTTGTCTTTAATTTTCATGTTGAGTAGTATTTCAAAGTGGTTGTAATAGTTGCTACATGAGGTGAACAACCATGAAGACGGCGCCATGAACCTTGACGCTACGCCGACAATGATGGAGATCATGCCCGTTGATGATGGAGATCATGTCCGTGCTTTGGAGATGAAGATCAAAGGCGCAAAGACAAAAGGGCCATATCATATCACATATGAACTGCATGTGATGTTAATCCTTTATGCATCTTATTTTTCTTAGATCGCGACGGTAGCATTATAAGATGATCCCTCACATTAATATCAAGATAATAAAGTGTTCTCCCCTCGTATGCACCGTTGTAACAGTTCGTCGTTTCAAAGCATCTCGTGATGATCGGATGTGATAGATTCAACGATTCACATACAACGGGTGTAAGCCATGTTGCACACGCGGAATACTTGGGTTTGCTTGACGAGCCTAGCATGTCTGAGACATGGCCTCGGGACAACGGAAACCGAAAGGTTGAACACGAGTCATATGGATGATATGATCAACATGTTGATGTTCACCATTGAAGCTACATCATCTCACGTGATGATCGGTTTTGGTGTAGTGGATTTGGATCGTGTACCACTTAACAACTATGAGGGATGTTGTATTAAGTGGGAGTTCATTAGTAATTAGATTAAAACATGAACTAATTATCATAAACATAGTCTGAGTAGTATTTTGAATTAATTTTGTAGTATTGGCATCCGTTTTCTACCATGCGCTAGTCTTGTTATTGAGATAGAAATCTTGTTAAAATACGACAAGAAACTTTACGGATTGGTATCGTATTGTTAAAGAATCAAGAATTGATTAAGTCCTATTGCAAACTTTTAGTAAACCTCACATTGTTGATTCAAAGAGCTATGTTTTCAATTAGTACCTAAAGTTATCTTGTCTCCGTCAAACTTGAAGTTCAAATTTGTTTGAAAAGTAAGGAGCTGAAAATTTAGTTTTCAGAAATAATCAAGGTATGAGATATATGTGATATCTAAGACCTTATTACAAGATAATAGAATATAATTTGGTGAGACTACATAAACTCATAAGTTTTATGGGAATGTATGAAGGTTGAAGACGCCAGGCGTCACAATCCTCCAACTATTGGGGCACTAACAATATTCGCATATCCATGAAGTGACCATCCTTAATATGCACCGTTATTAAGACTCGTCGTTTCGAAGCAACACGTGATGATCGGGTGTGATAGATTCTACGAGTGCATACAACGGGTGCAAGCTAGATTTGCACATGCAAATACCAAGGTTAAAACTTTACGAGCCTAGCATGTACAGACATGGTCTCGGAAAGTCGTCATGATATGATGGATAAAATTATGAGTGAAATTGTTCATCATATTACAAAGTTACTAATAGTGAAATCTGGAACACTTGTCATATGATGATCAACTTCAAAGTAAGAACCTCAAGGTTATTGGTATTTGACCAACAAACCGAGAAGTTATTGAAGTTGATATGTTTCTCTGAATAATGAGGAAAGCTAAAAGAGAAAGCGCAAAAGATATTTTGGCAAAAGAAAAAGAAAAGACTAGAAAGTCTAGCTCAGGTGTATATAAATGATATACATGTTATGGTTGTATTTCTAGTTAAGTCACACTATGAAATTCTTGGGTATTAGTACTATATTGGTTGGTATGAAGTGTCATACAAAACAACGCAATACAAGAATACAATGGCCTAAGTAGTGACAAGGAATATGATAAGAATGTTCGCCTGGAACAAAATAAAGTGTTATTATGTTCATCGTTAGCATTCTATCTAGCCCTTAGAATTTATAATAAAGAACTTAATAATTGTTATTTTGCTCTGGTCAAATGAAAACAATGAGTTGTTCAAATTATGACATTACTCCATATACGATGGATAAATTATTATAAATCTTAATGGTGAAACACACATACATAACACTGACGCTAAAATGCCATAAGGCAAATGATTTGAATTCCACTTATTTGTGGAACCGCCATTTAGGTCATGTTAGAAAGGAACGCATGAAGGAACTCCATGCAAATGGATTTTTGGAGTCATTTTGATTTTTTGAATCATTTGGCGCTTGCAAATCTTTTCTAAAGAGAATGATTAAAATACCGTTCATAGGCCAAAAGTAGAACGGACAACTAACTTAGTGGAAAAATACATGATGATGTATGTGGTTCATGGGCATAGTTGTGTGCGGGAGATTCTTCTACTTCATGAAAACTTTCAACAATGAATTGAGTATATATATGTGGATATATTCAATAAGGAAGAAGTTTGAAACATTTGAATGGATTCAAATAAATTTCAGTATGAAGTGGAAATCATCGTAATAGAAATCAAATATCTATGATTGGATCATGGTGGAAATATTTGAATTACGAGTTTTAGCGAACATCTAAGAGAGTTATGAAATTGTTCTACAACTTACGTTTCTTGGAGTATCATAGTGATGATGAAGTATCCAAGAGATATATCCAAATTTTGTTGGATCAATGATGAGATAAAATATTGATGCCATTATATTTTTGTGGATTATGCTTTAGTGACTACCGCTTTTACACTGAATAGAGAATCATCATGATCCGTTGAAATGACACCATACAAGTTATGGCATGGGTATAAACCCTAATAGTCAACCAAAATCGGATGAATGTCTTTGTTGGTTATCCCAGAGATTTAATTGGGAATTCTTCCCACGAGACAAAGACAAAAGTGTTTGTCAATGTTTCTTATTTCCGAGAAATTGTTTCGAGTGAAGTATTTGAGTGGGAGGACAATATAATTTGATAAGGTTTATGAACCTAAGCATAATGATCAGAGTAGCGCAGCATCGGAATTGGTTTCGGAAGCGGCCACGACGATCATGGCTCTCATGACTACAAAGTGTTTTAGCCATGGAGATCGAAGTACATATTGAACCTTGTAGGTATGGTTTACTTTGTGATCAAATAAATGATTTGTGGACAAAGGATTGATTTTGAACAATGATAAACCAACTACAAACAAAGAAGTTATGATGGGCCACGACTTCGTTAAAATGGCTATACGCCATAAAATCCAAGATAGATGAATACTTTTTGAAAGTAAATGGATCTATGAAATTGATGGACTTGGATGAAATATCCTTGAAGAAGCTCAACTTATTGAAAAGTTGTTTACGACAAAGTTCAAAGAGTTGACTACGATAAGATTAGATCTTCCGTAGCAATGCTTATAGTCTATGTGGATTATTCTAGTAATCACTACATATTTCTTTTATGAGATATGTTAGTAGGATGGCAAAATACACTACTTAACGAAGTGTATATTAAAGGTGTATACTAGATACAAACCAAGAGTTTTGCTGGTCCGTGAAATACTAGATAGGTATACGAACTTCAATTGGATGAAGTAAGTATCGCGGAGTTTGAATCTTCACTTGGATGAAATAGTCAAAGAGTTTTTGATTTCATCGAGACGATGAAGAGGCTTGCATTTGCAAGAAATTAAGTGGGAGCGCTGAGACATATTTATAATACTTATGTAGAAGACATATAGTTGGTTATAAATAATGTAATTACATACTTGATTAAAAGGTTTCATTGAAAATTAACTTCAATGAAAGGATATGGACTAAAACATATTTAGTGTCAAGATCTATGAAGATAGATTGAAACACATAATAAGTTTAAGTCAAAGTACATAGAATGGATATTGAAATAGTTCAATATAGAAATATTAAGAAAATGTTCTTGTCATGTGAAGGTTTAACAAGACTTGAGTGTATCTGACACTCGATGAGTAAAAAATACATGAGTGATTTTAGATCACAAATAAAATGTACAAAATCAGATATCTTGTGCTCTAAAATGTTATGAGCATATACCGGAATGATTCATAAGATGATCATAGGACGACAGTAAGAATATCCTTGAGTACTTTAGAAGAACTAAGGATATACATATATATTTTTGTATGAAGAAATGACAAACAAATCGCTGTAAGGTGTTACACCGATATTTATTTTGTCACATATCAAAATAGAATTTCAATCTCAAATTAGACTAAGTGTTGTTTTAAAGGTAGCACAATGAACTAGAAGTTGTCTATGTTAGATTTAGAAGAGTTCTAAATATTGTGATGGATTCTACAAAACGAAGGCAGAGTATGTCATTTGTTTTGACAAATGACTGAGGATGTTGAGTCAAGAAGTTCTTTGAGAACTTGGTGTAGTTCCGATAGTGTCAGAACTTTGAAGCTATATTGTATGTGACAATATTAGTGACTTATTTCAGACCGCGGAATTAAGGTTCCACCATAAGATCAAACATATTTAACGCCAACTCATTTGGAAATGAGTGATGCGTTGAGACGCAAATGAATTACAAAATACATACGTTTACGAGCGTGTCGATCCGTTGACTAAAAACCTCTCAAGTGAGCAATACATGATAAAGCACCATAAGGCCAAGGTGTTATATCTTTACAAATGTAAACTAGATTATTGACTCTAGTGCAAGTGGGAGACTGAAGGAGATATGCCCTAGATGCAATAATAAAGTGGTTATTATTTATATCTCCATGTTTATGATAAATGTTTATATGTCATGCTATAATTGTATTAACCGAAACATTAGTACATGTGTGATATGTAGACAACAAGAAGTCCCTAGTATGCCTCTTAAACTAGCTTGTTGATTAATGGATGATTAGTTTCATAATCATGAACATTGGATGTTATTAATAACAAGGTTATATCATTATATGAATGATGTAATGGACACACCCAATTAAGCGTAGCATAAGATCTCGTCATTAAGTTATTTGCTATAAGCTTTCGATACATAGTTACCTAGTCCTTATGACCATGAGATCATGTAAATCACTTATACCGGAAAGGTACTTTGATTACACCAAACACCACTGCGTAAATGGGTGGCTATAAAGGTGGGATTAAGTATCCAGAAAGTATGAGTTGAGGCATATGGATCAACAGTGGGATTTGTCCATCCCGATGACGGATAGATATACTACTTGGGCCCTCTCGGTGGAATGTCGTCTAATGTCTTGCAAGCATATGAAAGAGTTCATAAGAGACCACATACCACGGTACGAGTAAAGAGTACTTGTCAGGAGACGAGGTTGAACAAGGTATAGAGTGATACCGAAGATCAAACCTCGGACAAGTAAAATATCGTGAGACAAAGGGAATTGGTAATTTATGTGAATGGTTCATTCGATCACTAAAGTCATCGTTGAATATGTGGGAGCCATTATGGATCTCCAGATCCCGCTATTGGTTATTGGTCGGAGTGAGTACTCAACCATGTCCGCATAGTTCTCGAACCGTAGGGTGACACACTTAAAGTTGGATGTTGAAATGGTAGCACTTGAATTATGGAATGGAGTTCGAATATTTGTTCGGAGTCCGGATGAGATCCGGACATCACGAGGAGTTCCGGAATGGTCCGGAGAATAAGATTCATATATAGGATGTCATTTTATGTGAAATAAAATGTCGCGGAAGGTTCTATGGAAGGTTCTAGAAGGTTCTAGAAAAGTCCGGAAGAAACCACCAAGGAAGGTGGAGTCCACATGGGACTCCACCACCATGGCCGGCCAGCCCTAGATGGGGTGGAGTCCCAAGTGGACTCCACCATAGGGAGCCGGCCACCCCCCCACATGGGAGGTGGAAATCCCACCCTTTGGGTGGGAGTCCTAGTTGGGCTAGGTTTCACCTCTTATGGAAGGTTTTGGTTTCGGGTCTTATTCGAAGACTTGGACACCAACACTTGGGATCCACCTATATAATGAGGGGCCAAGGGAGGGGGCCGAACACCCCAAAGACCACAAGCTGGCCGCCCCCCATAGAGTGGCCGGCCACCCCTCCCAAACCCTAGCCAAGCTCCTCTCCTCCATATTGCCCGCATAGCTTAGCGAAGCTCCGCCGGACTTCTTCACCGCCACCGACACCACGCCGTCGTGATGTCGGATTCAAGAGGAGCTACTACTTCCGCTGCCCGCTGGAACGGGGAGGTGGACGTCGTCTTCATCAACAACCGAACGTGTGACCGAGTACGGAGGTGCTGCCCGTTCGTGGCGCCGGAACCGATCGTGATCAAGATCTTCTACGCGCTTTTGCAAGCGGCAAGTGAACGTCTACCGCAGCAACAAGAGCCTCCTCTTGTAGGCTTTGGAATCTCTTCAAGGGTGAGACTCGATATCCCCTCGTTGCTACCGTCTTCTAGATTGCATCTTGGCTTGGATTGCGTGTTCGCCGTAGGAAATTTTGTTGTTTTCTATGCAACGTTATCCTACAACCTTGGCTCCTGTGCATTGGTTATGGCACCCATGTTGTCACAATAGATGGTCATCGGGTCCAACGCACTAGGAACCACACCAAGCTCGGTAATGAAACACTTCATCCATATCGCTTCTGATGAAGCCTCCGAAGTAGCTATGTATTCTGATTCAGTTGAAGATTTCACCACAACGCTTTGTTTAACACTCCTCCAGCTTACTGCTGCACCATTCAAAATAAATATGTATCCGGATTGAGACTTAGAGTCATCTGGATCAGTTTTCCAACTAGCATCGGTGTATATGGTTACAGCAAGCTCTTGGTCACCTCCATAACAAAGAAACATATCCTTAGTTATTTTCAAGTACTTCAGGATATTCTTGAACGCTATCTAGTGTTCCATTCCTGGATCACTTTGATATCTGCTGGTCAAACTAACATCATGTGCGATATCCGGTCTTGTACACATCATGGCATAAATGATAGAGCCTATGGCCAAGGCATAGGGGACTTTGTTCATCCTTTCTCTCTCTTCTGCCGTAGATGGACTTTGAGTTTTACTCAATGTCTTACCGGGTAACATGGGTAAGAACCCTTTCTTGCTTTCATCCATTTTAAACTTCTTTAGAATCTTATCCAGGTATGTACTCTCTGAAAGCCCTATTAGGCGTCTTGATCTATCTCTATAAATATTGATGCCTAAAATGTATGCTGCTTCTGCAAGGTCCTTCATTGAAAAACACTTATTCAAATAACCTTTTACACTACTCAGAAGTTCAATATCATTTCCAGTCAATAATATGTCATCTACATATAATATCAGGAATGCTATAGAGCTCCCACTCACTTTCTTGTAAATACAAGCCTCTCCATGGGTTTGTATAAATCCAAAGTCTTTGATCACCTTATCAATGCGTTGGTTCCAACTCCGGGATGCTTGCTTGAGTCCATAGATTGAACGCTGAAGTTTGCATACCTTGTCAGCATTCTTATGATCGAAAAAACCTTTGGGTTTTACCATATACAACTCTTCCTCAATGTCACCATTAAGGAACGATATTTTGACATCCATCTGCCAAATTTCATAATCGAAAAATGCAGCTATTGCTAACAATATCCTCACAGTTTTTAGCTTCGCTACAGGTGAGAATGTCTCATTGTAGTGAACTCCTTGAATTTTTCGGAACCCTTTCGCGACAAGTCGAGCTTTATAGACAGTAATATTACCATCAACATTTGTTTTTCCTTTGAAGATCCATTTATTCTCGATAGCCTTGCGGCTATCAGGTAAGTCTACCAACGTCCATACTTGATTATCATACATGGATCATATTTCGAATTTCATGGCTTCTTGCCATTTGTTGGAATCTGGGCTCATCATCTCTTCCTCATACATCGTAGGTCTTCATCGTTGTTATCCACAATCATGACATTTAGACAAGGATCATACCAATCAGGAGTGGTGTGAACCCTAGTCGACCTGCGAGGTTCAGTAGTAACTTCTTTCGAAGTTTCATGATCATTATCATTAGCTTCCTCACTAATCGGTATAGGTGGCACAAGAACATCTTATGGCGTTGCGCTACTCTGATTTTCAAGAGAAGGTTCAGTAACCTCGTCGATTTCTACTTTTCTTCCAGTCACTTCTCTCGAGAGAAACTCCTTATCAAGAAAGGATCCGTTCTTGGCAACAAAGATTTTACCTTCGGATCTGTGATAGAAAGTATACCCAATTGTTTCTTTAGGGTATCCTATGAAGACGCATTTCTCCGCTTTGGGTTCTAGCTTGTCAGGTTGTAACTTTTTTACATAAGCTTCGCAGCCCCAAACTTTAAGGAACGACAACTTAGGTTTGTTTCCAAACCACAATTCATACGGTGTCGTTTCAACGGATTTAGATGGTGCCCTATTTAAAGTGAATGCTGCTATCTCTAACGCATAACTCCAAGAAGATAACGGTAAATCTGTAAGAGACATCATAGATCGAACCATATCTAATAAAGTTCGATTGCGATGTTCAAACACACCATTGCGCTGTGTTGTTCCCAGCGGTGTAAACTGTGAAAGTATTCCACATTTCTTTAAATGCATGCCAAACTCATAACTCAGATATTCACCTCCACGATCAGAACGTAGAAATTTAATCTTCTTGTTACATTGATTTTCTACTTCACTTTGAAATTCCTTAAATTCTCGAAAGTTTCGATTTATGTTTCATTAAGTAGATATACCCATATCTACTTAAATCATCTGTGAAAGTAAGAACATAACAATAACCACCACGCGATGCTACACTCATTGGACCACATACATCGGTATGTATAATTTCCAACAAGTCTGTAGCTCGCTCCATAATACCAGAGAATGGAGTCTTAGTCATTTTACCCATCAGACATGCCTCACATCTGTCAAGTGATCCAAAATCAAGTGATTCAAGTAGTCCATCAGAATGGAGTTTCTTCATGCGTTTCACTCCAATATGACCAAGACGACACTGCCACATATATGTAGAATTATCTTTTAATTTCTTTCGTTTAGCTTCAGTGTTATGAATATGTGTATCACTACTATCGAGATTTAATAGAAATAAACCATTCATCTTAGATGCACGAACATAAAAGATATTATTCATATAAATCGAACAACCATTATTCTCAGACTTGAATGAATAACCGCTTTGCAATAAACAAGATCCAAATATAATGTTCATGCTCAACGCAGGCACCAAATAACAATTATTTAGATTTAAAACTAATCCCGATGGTAGATGTAGAGGGAGCGTGCCGACGGCGATCACATCGACCTTGGATCCATTTCCAACGTGCATCGTCACCTCGTCCCTCGCTAGTCCTTGTTTATTTTGTAGCTCCTATTTCGAGTTACAAATATGAGCAACCGAACCAGTATCAAATACCCAGTTACTACTACGATTACTAGTAATATAGACATCAACAACATGTATATCAGATATACCTTTCTTTTTTATGTTGCCGTTCTTCAGATCTGCCAGGTTCTTTGAGCAGTTCCGCTTCTAGTGTCCCTCTTCTTTGCAGTAATAGCACACAGTATCAGGTTTAGGGCCAGCCTTGGGTTTCTTAGGAGGTGTGTCATCTTTCTTTCCGCCCTTCTTGAATTTACCCTTTTCCTTAGGCTTACCCCGCTTCTTGAACTTGGTGGTCTTATTGACCATCAACACTTGGTGCTCTTTCTTTATCTCCACTTCAGAAGTTTTCAGCATTGAGAAGAGTTCAGGTAACATCTTGTTCATGCACTTCATGTTGTAGTTCATCACGAAGTTCCTGTAACTAGGTGGCAGTGATTGAAGAACACGATGAATCCCCAAGGCGTTAGGAATCGTTATTCCCAAGTCTTGGAGTTTCTTCGCGTGCACAGACATCTTGAGCACGTGCTCGCTAACGGAGCTACCTTCTTCCATCTTACAGTTAAAGAACTTTTCAGAAGCATCATAGCTATCCACGGCCGCATGAGTTTTAATTATCATTTTGAGCTCACTGATTATATCATGAGGGTCATGGTTCTCAAAGCGTTTCTGAAGCTCCGATTCTAAACCGTAGAGGATGGCACACTGAACTGTGGAGTATTGTGTCTTCCGAGTGCGGTAAACAGCTTTATCCTCATCGGTAGCTGTTTTTGCAGGTGGGTCACCCAGCGGTGCTTCGAGCACATAGAGCAGTTGTCCAGCAATGAGGACAATCCTCAAGTTACGGAACCAATCCGCAAAGTTGCTTCCATTGTTTTTTAGCTTTTCTTTCTCTAGGAACGAATTAAAATTGATGGTAGGGGTCGCCATAATCTACAACATATTTGCAAAATTTTAGACTAAGTTTATGACAAATTGAATTTACTATTAATTTAAAATTAACTAAGTGAACTCCCACTCAAAACAATATCCCTCTAATTGTCTTAGTGATTACACGAACCAAATCAACTACACCAAGTCCGATCATCACGTGAGATGATGTAGTTTCAATGGCGAACATCAATATGTTCATCATATCATCTATATGATTCATGCTTAACCTTTCGTTCTTCTGTGTTCCGAGGCCATGTCTGTACATGCTAGGCTCGTCAAGTCAAACCCTAGTTTCTGCATGTGCAAAACTGGCTTGCACCCATTGTATTCACACGTTGAGTTTATCACATCCGATCATCACGAGATGCTTCAAAACAACGAGTCTTAGCAACGGTGCTAACTATGGACGAACACTTTATTATCTTGATTTTTAGTGAGAGGGATCATCTTATAATGCTACCATCGCGATCTAAGCAATATAAGATGCATAAAAGGATTAACATCACATGCCATTTATATGTGATACGATATGGCCCTTTAGTCTTTGCGCCTTTGATCTTCATCTCCAAAGCACGGACATCATCAACAGGCATGATCTCCATCATCGTCGGCGTAGCCCCAAGGTCAATGGCGCCATATTCATGGTTGTTCACCGCGTGTAGCAACTATTACAACTAATTTGAAATAATACTACGACATGAAATATAAAGACAACCATAAGGCTCCTGCCGGTTGCCATAATACAATAATGATCATCTCATACATATTCATCATCACATCATGGCCATATCACATCACCAAACCCTGCAAAAACAAGTTAGAAGCCTCTAATTTGGTTTGCATATTTTACGTGGTTTAGGGTTTTCGAGTAAGATCCAATCTACCTACGAACATAAACCACAACGCTGATACTAGTGTTGTCAATTGAAATATTATATTGAATCTTAACTATGGTGAGAGAGACAGACACCCGCAAAGCCACTTATGCAATACAAGTTGCATGTTGAGCGTGGAGGAAGTCTCATGAACGCGGTCATGTAAAGTTAGCCCGGGCCGCTTCATCTCACAATGCCGCAAGATGCAAAGTACACATAACAAGAGACAACAAAAGCATCAACGCCCACAAAACATTGTGTTCTACTCGTGTAACCAATCTATGCATAGACACGGCTCTGATACCACTGTAGGGATTTGTAGCATAGAAAAAAAAATTCCTACAATGAGAATGAATAACAAACCAAGATGTGATCTAGTAGATGGTAGCAACGAGGTGAAGATCAACATACCCTTGAAGATCTCTAAGCGTTAACGAGATAAATCTCGTGGTGGATGTAGTCATCACTTGCCGCTTTCAAAAGCGCGTAGAAGATCTTGACAGTGCTACATTCGGGCAGCACATCCGTAATCGGTCACACGTTCGGTGTTGATGACGACGTCCTTCTCCCCGATCCAGCGGACAGCGGATGTAGTAGATCCTCCTCGGAATCCCGACAGCACGATGGCGTGGTGGTAGATATCTTCGGCAGGGCTTCGCCTAAGCACCGCGGGAGTAACGGGAGGAGGGGGTGGCTAGGGTTTGGGGAGAGGGGCACTTGGGGCGCCGGCCTTGGGTGCCCTTGGGTGGTGCGGCTCAAGTGGTGGCCGGCCCCTCCCTCCCCCCTCATTATATAGGTGGAATCCCTAAGGGTTTGCCCAAGATTCGAATAAGACCCCAATTCAAAACCTTCCATATGGACGAAACCTAGGGGAGGTGGGATTCCTCCCTTTCCTTCCCCTATGGCCGGCCATGGTGGTGGACTCCACCATGGACTCCACCTTCCCTTTGGCTGGCCGGCTAGGGTTGGTGGAGTCCATCCAGGACTCCACCTTCCATGGTGATTTCTTCCGGAAGGTTCTAGAACATTCTAGCGTCTTCCATAAATGCACCGGATCATTTTTCAAACTTGGAAAATGACTTCCTATATATGAATCTTATTCTTCGGAACTCCTTGTGATGTCCTGGATCCCATCCGAGACTCCGAACAACATTCGAACTCCATTCCATATTCCATACCTACTTAAAATGACATCAAACCTTAAGTGTGTCACCCTACGGTTCGAAAACTATGCGGACATGATCGAGACTCCTCTCCGATCAATAACTAATAGCAGGACCTGGAGATCCATAATAGCTCCCACACATTCACCGATGACTTTGTGATCGAAAGAACCATTCTCATAAAATAACAATTCTCTTTGTCTCGCGATATTTTACTTATCCAAAGTTTGATCGTTGGTATCTCCATATCTAGTTCAACCTTGTTACTGATAAGTACTCTTTACTCGTACCATGATATGATATCCCTTGTGAAGCAGTCACATGCTTGCAAGCAAATCAGATATCAATCCACCCAGAGGGCCCAGAGTATATCTATCCGTCATTAGGATGGAAAATCCCACTATTGATACAAGTGCCTCAACCCTATAATTTCCGAACACTTAATGACACCTTTATAACAACCCATTTACGTAGTAGTGTTTGGTGTCATCAAAGCATCCATTCGGTGTAGGTGATTAACAAGATCTCATGGTCGGAGGATTAAGTTATTATGCATATTATAACTTGAAGCATAAAGAACTAAATGACTTGATCATATGCTACGCTTACTACGGGTGTATGTCCATCACATCATTCACCTAATAATATGACCTTGTTATTAATAACATCCAATGTTCATGATCATCAAACTATGATCATCTATTAATCAACAAAGCTAGTTTTAACAAGAGGCTTTACTAGGGGATCTTTTATGTTTACATAACACACATGTATTAATGTTTCTGGTCAATTATAGCATGAGATGTAAACTATTATCATAAACACAAAGATATAATAATAACCATTTTATTATTGCCTCTTGGGCATATCTCCAACACATGGGGCCAGTGACATCTGGAGGCCGAAACCAGGAGGGTTCTACCTTCGGAGGCATCGGTGACACTATCGCCGTGGGGCGCATCTTGTACGCCGGCAACTTTCCGATCGTCCCTCAGTACGAGTGCTGGATTCTGGCTAGGAAAAACCCCGTAAAGATCTCCATCATCCAGATTGGCGAGATACACCTCTTCATCGGTGAGACCGTCGATTTCGACGGAAAAGCCTTGGTAAGTCACGCTAACGCGACCGCCGCTGAGCAGGACGCCGTCGCGAAGATCCGATCTGAGATGCAGGAGCTTCCTAAGGAAGATTCCGCCTTAGATCTGAAAATTTCAAAACCCACCCAATCCGCCCCTAAGCAGGAAATTACGGTGGAAGACCAATGCAGATCCGCCTGGGTCTCCCAGGTGTTAGAGAAGCAAAGGTGCCACTTCGTGCACTTCCTCGCACATACCGCAGGAACCGCCCCTCCTCAGGAAGGAGCCGGACACATGCAGGTTGAGGCTACCAGAGACAACGATGCCCCGGATCAGCAGGAGGCTGCCGGAGACAGCGACGTTCCAGATCAGCAAGAGGATGCCGGAGACAACGAGGAATCAATCCTGGGCAATCTAAGCCCAACCTCAGACGATGCTACCACCTTGGACACAGAGGAGTACAACCTCCTCACGAAGGAGCTAGAAGGTGACGAGGAAGTTGAAGCAGAATCCGCTCCGACTAAGCAGGTCCTTGCGACCATAACTGGGCTGGAGCAGGACGCTAATGAAGAAGAAACTCCAACCAGCGTCGGACTCCTAGGCCCGTCCACTTCAGAGACTCCACCCTCACATCCTCGCTACCGCATCGTGCCAGATTCCGGAGAAGGACACGTTTCTGGGAGCTAGGAATATATGTCCGCATATGAGCTCGCCGAACAAGCAGGCCGGGGTGCTGCCGCGCACTCGGAAATCCTAAATAAGCCAATAACTCCGGATGACGCCACAGATCCTGAAGTTCTAGAAGCGAAAAGAAAGGAGATGCTGGCCACCGCCAAGGTATTTGCCAACACTGCAGCATCAATGCTGGAGGAAAGGCAAGAAGCAGGAGAAGTGATGGAAAGTTTCCTCAAGAGAGAGCGCGAAGCCGCAAAATGCTTGGCAGAGGCTAAGAAACTCCGAGCACAATGGGAAACCATGATGGTGGACACTGCTAAGGAGGAAGATAGAATCCGTCGGGAGGACACTGCTAAGGAGGCAGATAAACTTTGCGACCCCCACAAACCAGCAGCCACTAGCCACTCCAAAGGACAACATGAAGAAGGCCGCGGAGATCTTGGCCAAGCAAGATGAGGAAATCGACATCGCACACCTCCGCACACTGGAGCTTCAACAATGAAGCAACAGAGTAAGGCAGACACTTCGCGCCGGTTGGAATCCAACTCGGAACTGTGTGTATCCACAGCGCAGAAGGATGCCTCGGGAAGGCAACATTGTGACGATAAATCGCGCACCGGATCCACAGAGCGCAGAAGAAGAACCAGAGAACATCCAAATCCAATCCTGGTACCCTAGAAAACACCTTCGACGTATCCGAGGAAGAGAAAGGATCTGATGTACACTGGAAGGGACAAATACCCGAACCCGTCACCTCCCCCGCAGCCCCAGCCACCTCCTCCGCCTCCTTGCTTCCGTAGTCCAGTCGGAAACACCAGACCCCATGGGCCTGGCGGAATCAACATCCGCGACAATGTGGTTCCTCAGAGGAATCGGAACACGGAGCGTACGCCGGAATCTCGTCGGAGCCGGAATGAAGAGCGTGAGCGTGAGCCCCACAGAAGTCGGAATGACGGAGGCGACCGCCATCATGCGGAAGGTAGCCACCGAAGCCGGAGTCAGCAACGTGAGGGGCGCGACGAATCTGAAGGCGGAAACAAAAGGTCCCACAGACCCCCTGTGCAGCAGCAACAGTACCCGCAGGCACCTCCGCACGAGGAATGCAGCATGCACGTCGTCACGCGTTGTCGCGAGGCAGCGGTAACCGAGCCAAGACCTCCTAGAACATGGCATCAAGCTTGGAGTTGAAAGCTTCCTCAAGGCCATCCATCGTCTCCAGCGCGTCCGTGAGTTTGGTGTCAATGTCACCAAGGCGCGCATCTACGTCGTGTGCATGCCCACCAAAAAGGTGGGTGAAGTGAGCATGCAACTCCGCGTTCGTCATCTTAGATGGGTCAACAGCGTCTGTCGTGGTTCCTGTCATGATTAGTAATCAAAAAGCACAAATGTATAGGCCTACAACTATGAAATATGGTGGTTCACGCGCAATTCGTCAAGCAAAATACAAAGCTCTTACAAGTTCTTACCAAACAGGAGGAAGGTGATATGGCAACCAGCAAGGACCAACGTCTCCAAAGATTGCCAAAGCGATTACCAGGTGTCAACACAAAGCACATGGAGACAATATGTATATCGGTAGGAAGGCTAATATGGTATCAAAACAGCAATTTTCAAAACAACAATGCAATATTGAAAGTATGCTCAACATCGATATTGTGCTGGTCCTAGGATAGACCGTACTAGAGATGTGATCCTAGAACACTAACGAGGTCACGGCGCGGCACACAAGCAACTAGCAGCGATGAGGTGGCGATGAGGTGGCGACCAAAAAGAGAAAAACCACTATGATGGCGAGTGTCTCAAAATGATTCCCGGGGTCTAAAAACAGTATAGCCTCGTATTTTTTTTCAAAATTTCTAATAAGTGCTCCAGAAAGCGCGCAGGCGCCAAAAAAATGTCGCTATAACTGCCAGTGGAGAAAACTGATCTCCAAGGTTGAAAACCAATGTAGCTAGAATTTTTTTTCGGAGGCGTTTCCAGACCTTTTTTTTGCTCTCCTTCACAATACTTTACCGGCGGTCGAAACTTATCTCACGGAAAAAATTTCTATAGCACGGACGAAAATAGAAGGAAACAGCTAATAAGGAAAACAACAAAACCTAATTCTACTCAGACTCTATCGTGACAGAGAAAGAGCACGAATCTGTGTCGCGGTAGAAAATAGGGTATATGGCAGATGTATATGACGGCGGCGGAAACAATCTGGTGGGTGTATATGGCAGTGGCGGAAAGATATATGGTGGGTGTATATGGCAGTGGCGGAAGTATATGGTGGTGATGATCTGCGAGCGATGCGAGTATGCGGCGGTGGCGTAACTACTATGACCAAAACTCGAAACTCTAGAAGAACTACACGCTAAGACCAGCAACTCAACACGAAGATGGAGACACAAATTCAACTATGCAAACTGAAAAAGACAATGCAAAGGAGTGGCAGGGCTATGGGACGGATGATGTATACCTGATATATTTTTGGATTTTTCGTGGTTTATGGGTAAAAACAAATTTACACTACAAAAACCGTAAATCTCACCAAACAACCTGAAATCTGATACCACTTGATCGGGCAAAGGTGTCCGATCTTTCAATCAGATGTTTATAACATCGATTTGTTGGTGGAGTTCGTGCTTGACGATTCGACTACACGTGCAAAGCTCTTGCGCCAATGCAATCGCTAGGACAATCTCCAGGAGTTTCTGATCTTGCGGATGCACGATCAGCCTGACCAGCGAGGGTCTTAATTCCTACCTGAAATCGAGAACAAGTAAGAACTAATAATGCAATCAGAATATTGCGGATGAAAGATGAAAGCTTTATTGAAAAGGTGGGATTTCGAATAGTCGGTCTATTTCTGAGCGCTAGCCTCAAAAGAAGAACACGAGAGTTGCAGCAATGGCTAACTTTTAATCTAATCAAAATACGAGTCTAAATGTGACGGCTATGGGCTAATTAAAGGAGGAGAAGATGGGGTTTCGGCTATGGGCTAATTAAAGGAGGAGAAGATGGGGTTTCGGCCAGCCATGCGTATGGTGGCCGAACCAAACCTTAGAAGGCATTCCCACTTTAATACGGACTCTAAAAAGTGGCTGACTTAATTCCTGCGAAAATGACATGGGCCTGGTGATGTAGCCCCGCTCACCGATGACACTACACCAAGACCAGCAAGTCCCCCAAGTGGACCGATGACTCGGGCTCGAGTTAAAGCGCTACATGATAAGGTGAACTCGCTCCTCACCACCCTTGATCTCGGTACCCCTTTGGATGGAATGCTACCTCATGCCGATGTGCTTTGTGTCATTAGGTACAAGGTGCATCAAGACCCCGGAGAGGAGGACACACCATGGTCAAGGGAAGGAGAGGAGCAGCGGGGACATGAAGAGGGGCACGAAGCTGGACCCGACGTCACTCGAAGCGCTCGAAGGAAGAGAAGAAGCTGGCCAGCCCAGGACCCGGTCGACCGGCCCCACGACCGGACCATCCGGTCCCAGGCCCGGTCAACCGGGCGCCAAACCGGATTCCCCTCGGTCTTGACCGGGCGTCGTACCGGGGGCCAACCGGACGGAGATTTGCGACATTTCCGGTTGGCGCCCGGTCGACCGGCCCCACAACCGGACCATCCGGTCCCAGGCCCGGTCTGACCGGCCCCAGGACCGGATCCGACGGGAATTCTCCACCAAACTGCCTAAGTTATCCATTTATGTACTTTTTCGCCCTGCTGGCCATGTAGGCCTATACAAGGACCCTGGACCCCTCCTTTACCCCTTAGACATAATTTTTAGCTTAAACCAACTTTGAGCTTAGTCTCCCTAGGGTTAGCATCCATCTTGGACAAGCATCCGTTTGTAATCAAGGCACTCCTGTTGTTGATTTGGATATTGTTGAGTGAGATTCTAGTGCAAGCCACTCTCTCTCTTATACAGGGCGACCTTCGGTCTTCACCGCATCATGTGCTTCATCGCCAAGACGGCTCGCTAAGGTGAATCTTCTCCTTTACGCGTGCCTCGAATCGCCTATTTGGGACGATATACCAGTTCATACTCTGACATATCTTGATGATAGGAACTCGACGACAAGTACGGAGAGAAGAGAGGATGCCATGGAGACCCGAGGACGCAAGGCCGATGTTACGGAGGCATGGAAGAGAAGGAGAAAGAGGAGCTGGACGCTCCATGCCGGAACTTCCGCCCGACACAGCCGGAACTTCCGCCCAGACACTGTCAAGACTGAAGATGCTCGCACAGCAGAGCTGTGGCCGGAACTTCCGCCCCTGATGGCCGGAACTTCCGCCCGACCGGAACTTCCTCCCTCAGGAGCCGGAACTTCCGCCCCATCGAACCTCAGCTAGATCTTAGCCCCCTTTGGCTTGTAACTTACCCCTTCATCCCCTTACCTATAAATAGGCACCTACCCCCACCTTCATGAGGGAGAGATGATGTTTAGATGAATTGGCTTATGCCTCTATTATCCCTTCGTGGATTTGGGAAACCCCCACCTTAGATTAATTTCTATTGTACCACACGGGCTCCTTATCGAATCCTATTGTATCTCTTTGGTGACTTCTGCCAATCTTGGTCTTTAGCTTGCACTTCTACCTTTGGGTCTTTTGCTTGCACTTCTATCGATTTTCGTCTTTTCACCCTTCTAGATTCATAGGATCTTCGATTCGTCGATCTTTTTGCGGGACTTCTACCGAAAGGTCTTTTCCTTGTAACTTCTATCGAGTTGGTGGTTCGGGCCAACGAGAAAAACCGATTGTGTTGTGTGCGTGTGTTTGTATCGTGTTCTTCGCGTTCATCCACTTCCCCGCGAATCCCCCTCTACAATCACACTCACCCGGGTCAAACTGTGAAGATTGGGCACACCCTCGAGCTTAGCCTGCATCATATGGTATTAGAGCAAAGGTTGCCACGGATTTGACCCTCCGATTCCACAAATTTCGCCCAAAAATTTTCCCCAAAAAATAGCTCGAATTTGGATCTTAGGATTTGTTGCGTTGTTTGTGGTTTTGGTCCACATATCTGTTGTGTTTGGTGTTGATCTATCATCCCTCCAATTTTCAGCGACCAAATCCACCTATTCCCCTCGAAATCCATCAATTTCTGCCCTATTTTTCGCCCCGTGTTCGTGCTGTTCGTCGCGCAGATCCAGATCTGAAAAATATCTGTATTTCCGGTACTACCGGCTGCTCCCACCGGAACTTCCGCTCGGGCTCAATTTTTCCCCATCTTCTTCGCTGCGCCTCCACCAGTTGTTTCCGCTCGCAACCGTCTAGCTCAGCACCATCACACGCGCATGGCGCGTTGATACGTCTCCGACGTATCGATAATTTCTTATGTTCCATGCCACATTATTGATGTTATCTACATGTTTTATGCACACTTTATGTCATATTCGTGCATTTTCTGGAACTAACCTATTAACAAGATGCCGAAGTGCCGATTCTTTGTTTTCTGCTGTTTTTGGTTTCAGAAATCCTAGTAAGGAAATATTCTCGGAATTGGACGAAATCAAAGCCCAGGGGCCTATTTTCTCACGAAGCTTCCAGAAGTCTGAAGGAGAGACGAAGAGGGGCCACGGAGGGGCCACACCATAGGGCGGCGCGGCCCCCCCCTTGGCCGCGCCGGCCTGTAGTGTGGGGCCTCCGTGCCGCCTCTTGACCTGCCCTTCCGCCTATAAAAAGTCTCCGTGACGAAACCCCCAGTACCGAGAGCCACGATACGGAAAACCTTCCAGAGACGCCGCCGCCGCCGATCCCATCTCGGGGGATCCAGGAGATCGCCTCCGGCACCCTGCCGGAGAGGGGAATCATCTCCCGGAGGACTCTACGCCGCCATGGTCGCCTCCGGTGTGATGTGTGAGTAGTCTACCCCTGGACTATGGGTCCATAGCAGTAGCTAGATGGTTGTCTTCTCCCCATTGTGCTATCATTGTCGGATCTTGTGAGCTGCCTAACATGATCAAGATCATCTATCTGTAATTCTATATGTTGCGTTTGTTGGGATCCGATGAATAGAGAATACTTGTTATGTTGATTATCAAAGTTATATCTATGTGTTGTTTATGATCTTGCATGCTCTCCGTTATTAGTAGATGCTCTGGCCAAGTTGATGCTAGTAACTCCAAGAGGGAGTATTTATGCTCGATAGTGGGTTCATGTCTCCGTGAATGCGGAGGAGTGACAAGAACCACTAAGGTTACGGATGTCTTTGTTGCCACTAGGGATAAAACATTAGTGCTATGTTCAAGGATGTAGTCACTAGTTACATTACGCACCATAATTAATGGAAATGTCTTTTGTTCTCAAGTTATTACTGGAGGGGGTTCGGATGATAACTTTGAAGGTGGACTTTTTAGGCATAGATGCAGTTGGATGACGGTCTATGTACTTTGTCGTAATGCCCAATTAAATCTCACTATACTCATCATGATATGTATGTGCATGGTCATGCTCTCTTTATTTGTCAATTGCCCAACTGTAATTTGTTCACCCAACATGCTGTTCGTCTTATGGGAGAGACACCTCTAGTGAACTGTGGACCCCGGTCCAATTCTCTTTCTTGAAATACAATCTCTTGCAATACTTGTTCTACTTGTTTTACGCAAGCAATCATCTTCCACACAATACGGATAACTCTTTGTTACAGCAAGCCGGTGAGATTGACAACCTCACTGTTTCGTTGGGGCAAAGTACTTTGGTTGTGTTGTGCAGTTCCACGTTGGCGCCGAATCCCTGGTGTTGCGCCGCACTACATCCCGCCGCCATCAACCTTCAACGTGCTTCTTGGCTCCTCCTGGTTCGATAAACCTTGGTTTCTTTACGAGGAAAACTTGCTGCTGTGCGCATCATACCTTCCTCTTGGGGTTGCCCAACGAACGTGTGAAATACACGCTATCAAGCTCTTTTTCTGGCGCCGTTGCCGGGGAGATCAAGACACGCTGCAAGGGGAGTCTCCACTTCTCAATCTCTTTAATTTGTTTTTGTCTTGCTTAGTTTTATTTACTACTTTGTTTGCTGCACTAAATCAAAATACAAAAAAATTAGTTGCTAGTTTTACTTTATTTGCTATCTTGTTTGCTATATCTAAAACACAAAAAAATTAGTTTACTTGCATTTACTTTATCTAGTTTGCTTTATTTACTGTTGCTAAAATGGCCAACGCTGAAAATACTAAGTTGTGTGACTTCACAACCACAAATAATAATGATTTCTTATGCACACCTATTGCTCCACCTGCTACTACAGCAGAATTCTTTGAAATTAAACCTGCTTTCTTGAATCTTGTTATGCGAGAGCAATTTTCTCGGTGTTAGTTACGATGATGCTGCTGCCCATCTTAATAATTTTGTTGAATTATGTGAAATGCAAAAATATAAAGATGTAGATGGTGATATTATTAAACTAAAATTGTTCCCTTTCTCATTAAGAGGAAGAGCTAAAGATTGGTTGCTATCTCTGCCTAAGAATAGTATTGATTCATGGACTAAATGCAAGGATGCTTTTATTGGTAGATATTATCCCCCTGCTAAAATTATATCTTTGAGGAGTAGCATAATGAATTTTAAACAATTAGATACTGAACATGTTGCTCAAGCTTGGGAAAGAATGAAATCTCTGGTTAAAAATTGCCCAACCCATGGGTGACTACTTGGATGATTATCCAAACCTTCTATGCAGGACTAAATTTTTCTTCACGGAATTTATTGGATTCAGCTGCTGGAGGTACCTTTATGTCCATCACTCTTGGTGAAGCAACAAAGCTTCTTGATAATATGATGATCAACTACTCTGAATGGCACACGGAAAGAGCTCCACAAGGTAAGAAGGTAAATTATGTCGAAGAAACCTCTTCCTTGAGTGATAAGATTGATGCTATTATGTCTATGCTTGTGAATGATAGGACTAATATTGATCCTAATAATGTTCCATTAGCTTCATTGGTTGCACAAGAAGAACATGTTGATGTAAACTTCATTAAAAATAATAATTTCAACAACAATGCTTACCGGAACAATTCTAGTAACAACTATAGGCCATATCCTTATAATAATGGCAACGGCTATGGTAATTCTTATGGGAATTCTTACAACAATAATAGGAGTTCACCCCCTGGACTTGAAGCCATGCTTAAAGAATTTATTAGTACACAAACTGCTTTTAACAAATCTGTTGAAGAAAAGCTTGGGAAAATTGATATACTTGCTTCTAAAGTCGATAGTCTTGCTGCTGATGTTGATCTTTTGAAATCAAAAGTTTTGCCTAATGAGAATCATCATAATAAAATTACTACTACAGCAAATGCCATTCAAGTTAGAATTAATGAGAATATAAGATTAATGGCTGAACTGCGTGCTAGGTGGGATAGAGAAGAAAATGAAAAACTAGCTAAAGAGAAGAATATAGCTAAAGTTTGGACTATTACCACCACTAGTAATGCTAATGCTACTCATGTTGCTGCACCTCCTACTAATACTAATAAAAGAATTGGTGTTAGCAATGTTTCCACTTCTAATGCAAAGCGCGAGAAACTCGAAAGCTGCTAAAACTGCTGAAACTGCCTGTGATAAAGCTGCTGAAATTTTTTCCAACATTGGGGATGATGATCCCATTGCTTTAGATTATAATGGTTTGAATTTTGATGATTGCCACATTGATACGTCTCCGACGTATCGATAATTTCTTATGTTCCATGCCACATTATTGATGTTATCTACATGTTTTATGCACACTTTATGTCATATTCGTGCATTTTCTGGAACTAACCTATTAACAAGATGCCGAAGTGCCGATTCTTTGTTTTCTGCTGTTTTTGGTTTCAGAAATCCTAGTAAGGAAATATTCTCGGAATTGGACGAAATCAAAGCCCAGGGGCCTATTTTCTCACGAAGCTTCCAGAAGTCCGAAGGAGAGACGAAGAGGGGCCACGGAGGGGCCACACCCGAGGGCGGCGCCGCCCCCCCGCGGCCGCGCGGCCCAGTGCGCTGGGGCCCCCGTGCCGCCTCAGGCCCTGCCCTCCCGCCTATAAAAAGTCTCCGTGACGAAACCCCCGCACCGAGAGCCACGATACGGAAAACCTTCCGGAGAGACGCCGCCGCCGCCGATCCCATCTCGGGGATCCAGAGATCGCCTCCCGGCACCTGCCGGAGAGGGGAATCATCTCCTGGAGGACTCTACGCCGCCATGGTCGCCTCCGGTGTGATGTGTGAGTAGTCTACCCCTGGACTATGGGTCCATAGCAGTAGCTAGATGGTTGTCTTCTCCCCATTGTGCTATCATTGTCGGATCTTGTGAGCTGCCTAACATGATCAAGATCATCTATCTGTAATCCTATATGTTGCGTTTGTTGGGATCCGATGAATAGAGAATACTTGTTATGTTGATTATCAAAGTTATGCTATGTGTTGTTTATGATCTTGCATGCTCTCCGTTACTAGTAGATGCTCTGGCCAAGTAGATGCTTGTAACTCCAAGAGGGAGTACTTATGCTCGATAGTGGGTTCATGCCTGCATTGACACCTGGGACAGTGACAGAAAGTTCTAAGGTTGTGTTGTGCTGTTGCCACTAGGGATAAAACATTAGTGCTATGTTCAAGGATGTAGTCACTAGTTACATTACGCACCATACTTAATGCAATTGTCTGTTGTTTGTAACTTAATACTGGAGGGGGTTCGGATGATAACCTGAAGGTGGACTTTTTAGGGATAGATGCAGTTGGATGGCGGTCTATGTACTTTGTCGTAATGCCCAATTAAATCTCACTATACTCATCATGATATGTATGTGCATGGTCATGCTCTCTTTATTTGTCAATTGCCCAACTGTAATTTGTTCACCCAACATGCTGTTCGTCTTATGGGAGAGACACCTCTAGTGAACTGTGGACCCCGGTCCAATTCTCTTTACTGAAATACAATCTACTGCAATACTTGTTCTACTGTTTTCTGCAAACAATCATCTTCCACACAATACGGTTAACTCTTTGTTACAGCAAGCCGGTGAGATTGACAACCTCACTGTTTCGTTGGGGCAAAGTACTTTGGTTGTGTTGTGCAGGTTCCACGTTGGCGCCGGAATCACTGGTGTTGCGCCGCACTACATCTCGCCGCCATCAACCTTCAATGTGCTTCTTGACTCCTACTGGTCCGATTAAACCTTGGTTTCTTACTGAGGGAAACTTGCCGCTGTGCGCATCACACCTTCCTCTTGGGGTTCCCAACGGACGTGCCAACCACACGCATCAAGCAAATTTCTGGCGCCGTTGCCGGGGAGATCAAGACACGCTGCAAGGGGAGTCTCCACTTCTCAATCTCTTTACTTTGTTTTTTGTCTTGCTTAGTTTTATTTACTACTTTGTTTGCTGCACTAAATCAAAATACAAAAAAATTAGTTGCTAGTTTTACTTTATTTGCTATCTTGTTTGCTATATCGAAAACACAAAAAAATTAGTTTACTTGCATTTACTTTATCTAGTTTGTTTTATTTACTGATGCTAAAATGGCCAACGCTGAAAACACTAAGTTGTCTGACTTCACAACCACAAATAATAATGATTTCTTATGCACACCTATTGCTCCACCTGCTACTACAGCAGAATTCTTTGAAATTAAACCTGCTTTACTGAATCTTGTTATGCGAGAGCAATTTTCTGGTGTTAGTTCTGATGATGCTGCTGCCCATCTTAATAATTTTGTTGAATTATGTGAAATGCAAAAATATAAAGATGTAGATGGTGATATTATTAAACTAAAATTGTTCCCTTTCTCATTAAGAGGAAGAGCTAAAGATTGGTTGCTATCTCTGCCTAAGAATAGTATTGATTCATGGACTAAATGCAAGGATGCTTTTATTGGTAGATATTATCCCCCTGCTAAAATTATATCTTTGAGGAGTAGCATAATGAATTTTAAACAATTAGATACTGAACATGTTGCTCAAGCTTGGGAAAGAATGAAATCTCTGGTTAAAAATTGCCCAACCCATGGACTGACTACTTGGATGATCATCCAAACCTTCTATGCAGGACTAAATTTTTCTTCACGGAATTTATTGGATTTAGCTGCTGGAGGTACCTTTATGTCCATCACTCTTGGTGAAGCAACAAAGCTTCTTGATAATATGATGATCAATTACTCTGAATGGCACACGGAAAGAGCTCCACAAGGTAAGAAGGTAAATTACATGAAGAAACCTCTTCCTTGAGTGATAAGATTGATGCTATTATGTCTATGCTTGTGAATGATAGGACTAATATTGATCCTAATAATGTTCCATTAGCTTCATTGGTTGCACAAGAAGAACATGTTGATGTAAACTTCATTAAAAATAATAATTTCAACAACAACGCTAATGGAACAATTCTAGTAACAACTATAGACCATATCCTTATAATAATGGCAACGGCTATGGTAATTCTTATGGGAATTATTACAACAATAATAGGAGTTCACCCCCTGGACTTGAAGCCATGCTTAAAGAATTTATTAGTACACAAACTGCTTTTAACAAATCTGTTGAAGAAAAGCTTGGGAAAATTGATATACTTGCTTCTAAAGACGATACTCTTTATTCTGAAGTTGATATTTTAAAATAAAAAGTTTTGCCTAATGAGAATCATCATAATAAAATTGTTACTACAGCAAATGCCATTCAAGTTAGAATTAATGAGAATATAAGATTAATGGCTGAAGCTGCGTGCTAGGTGGGATAGAGAAGAAAATGAAAAACTAGCTAAAGAAAAGAATATAGCTAAAGTTTGGACTATTACCACCACTAGTAATGCTAATGCTACACATGTTGCTGCACCTCCTACTCATACTAATAAAAGAATTGGTGTTAGCAATGTTTCCACTTCTAATGCAAAGCGCGAAAAAGCCTGAAACTGCTAAAGCTATTGAAAGCGCACTGTGATAAAGCTGCTAAAATTTTTTCCAACATTGGGGATGATGATCCCATTGCTTTAGATTATAATGGTTTGAATTTTGATGATTGCCACATCTCTGAAGTTATAAAGTTCTTGCAAAAACTTGCTAAAAGTCCTAATGCTAGTGCTATAAATTTGGCTTTTACACATCATATTACAAATGCTCTTATAAAAGCTAGAGAAGAGAAACTAGAGCGCGAAGCCTCTATTCCTAAAAAGCTAGAGGATGGTTGGGAGCCCATCATTAAGATGAAGTTTAAAGATTTTGATTGTAATGCTTTATGTGATCTTGGTGCAAGTATTTCTGTTATGCCTAAGAAAATTTATAATATGCTTGACTTGCCACCGCTGAAAAACTGTTATTTGGATGTTAATCTTGCTGATCATTCTACAAAGAAACCTTTGGGTAAAGTTGATAATGTTCGCATTACCGTTAACAATAACCTTGTTCCCGTTGATTTTGTTGTCTTGGATATTGAATGCAATGCATCTTGTCCCATTATATTGGGAAGACCTTTTCTTCGAACTGTTGGTGCTGTTATTGATATGAAGGAAGGTAATATAAAATATCAATTTCCTCTCAAGAAAGGTATGGAACACTTCCCTAGAAAGAGAATGAAGGTACCTTTTGACTCTATTATGAGAACAAATTATGATGTTGACACTTCGTCTCTTGATAATACTTGATACACACTTTCTGCGCCTAGCTGAAAGGCGTTAAAGAAAAGCGCTTATGGGAGACAACCCATGTTTTTACCTACAGTACTTTGTTTTTATTTTGTGTCTTGGAAGTTGTTTACTACTGTAGCAACCTCTCCTTATCTTAGTTTTGTGTTTTGTTGTGCCAAGTTAAGCCGTTGATAGAAAAGTAAGTACTAGATTTGGATTACTGCACAGTTCCAGATTTCTTTGCTGTCACGAATCTGAGTCCACCTCCCTGTGGGTAGCTCAGAAAATTAAGCCAATTTACGTGCATGATCCTCAGATATGTACGCAACTTTCATTCAATTTGAGCATTTTCATTTGAGCAAGTCTGGTGCCATTTTAAAATTCGTCAATACGAACTGTTCTGTTTTGACAGATTCTGCCTTTTATTTCGCATTGCCTCTTTCGCTATGTTGGATGAATTTCTTTGATCCATTAATGTCCAGTAGCATTATGCAATGTCCAGAAGTGTTAAGAATGATTGTGTCACCTCTGAATATGTCAATTTATATTGTGCACTAACCCTCTAATGAGTTGTTTCGAGTTTGGTGTGGAGGAAGTTTTCAAGGATCAAGAGAGGAGTATGATGCAACATGATCAAGGAGAGTGAAAGCTCTAAGCTTGGGGATGCACCCGGTGGTTCACCCCTGCATATTCTAAGAAGACTCAAGCATCTAAGCTTGGGGATGCCCAAGGCATCCCCTTCTTCATCGACAACATTATCAGGTTCCTCCCCTGAAACTATATTTTTATTCCATCACATCTTATGTGCTTTTTCTTGGAGCGTCGGTTTGTTTTTGTTTTTTGTTTTGTTTGAATAAAATGGATCCTAGCATTCACTTTATGGGAGAGAGACACGCTCCGCTGTAGCATATGGACAAGTATGTCCTTGGTTTCTACTCATAGTATTCATGGCGAAGTTTCTCCTTCGTTAAATTGTTATATGGTTGGAATTGGAAAATGATACATGTAGTAATTGCTATAAATGTCTTGGGTAATGTGATACTTGGCAATTGTTGTGCTCATGATTAAGCTCTTGCATCATATGCTTTGCACCCATTAATGAAGAAATACATAGAGCATGCTAAAATTTGGTTTGCATATTTGGTTTCTCTAAGGTCTAGATAATTTCTAGTTTTGAGTTTGAACAACAAGGAAGACGGTGTAGAGTCTTATAATGTTTTCAATATGTCTTTTATGTGAGTTTTGCTGCACCGGTTCATCCTTGTGTTTGTTTCAAATAAGCCTTGCTAGCCTAAACCTTGTATCGAGAGGGAATACTTCTCATGCATCCAAAATACTTGAGCCAACCACTATGCCATTTGTGTCCACCATACCTACCTACTACATGGTATTTTCCGCCATTCCAAAGTAAATTGCTTGAGTGCTACCTTTAAAATTCCATCATTCACCTTTGCAATATATAGCTCATGGGACAAATAGCTTAAAAACTATTGTGGTATTGAATATGTAATTATGCACTTTATCTCTTATTAAGTTGCTTGTTGCGCGATAACCATGTTCAACTGGGACGCCATCAACTTTTCATTGTTGAATTTCATGTGAGTTGCTATGCATGTCCGTCTTGTCTGAAGTAAGAGAGATCTACCACCATATGGTTAAGCATGCATATGTTAGAGAAGAACATTGGGCCGCTAACTAAAGCCATGCTCCATGGTGGAAGTTTCAGTTTTGGACAACAATCCTCAAATCTCAAATGAGAAAATTATTAATTGTTGGTATATGCTTATGCATAAAAGAGGAGTCCATTATCTCGTTGTCTATGTTGTCCCGGTATGGATGTCTAAGTTGAAGAATAATCAATAGCGAGAAATCCAATGCGAGCTTTCTCCTTAGACCTTTGTACAAAGCGGCATAGAGGTACCCCTTTGTGACACTTGGTAAAAACAATGCATTGTGATGATCCGGTAGTCCAAGCTAATTAGGACAAGGTGCGGGCACTATTAGTACACTATGCATGAGGCTTGCAACTTATAAGATATAATTTACATGATGCATATGCTTTATTACTACCGTTGACAAAATTGTTTCATGTTTTCAAAATCAAAGCTCTAGCACAAATATAGCAATCGATGCTTTTCCTCTATGGAGGACCATTCTTTTACTTTCAATGTTGAGTCAGTTCACCTATCTCTCTCCACCTCAAGAAGCAAACACTTGTGTGAACTGTGCATTGATTCCTACATACTTGCTTATTGCACTTATTATATTACTCTATGTTGACAATATCCATGAGATATACATGTTACAAGTTGAAAGCAACCGCTGAAACTTAATCTTCTTTGTGTTGCTTCAATGCCTTTACTTTGAATTATTGCTTTATGAGTTAACTCTTATGCAAGACTTATTGATGCTTGTCTTGAAGTGCTATTCATGAAAAGTCTTTGCTATATGATTCACTTGTTTACTCATGTCATATACATTGTTTTGATCGCTGCATTCACTACATATGCTTTACAAATAGTATGATCAAGATTATGATGGCATGTCACTCCAGTAAATTATCTCGTGTTATCGTTTTACTCGCTCGGGACGCAGCAGAACTAAGCTTGGGGATGCTGATACGTCTCCGACGTATCGATAATTTCTTATGTTCCATGCCACATTATTGATGTTATCTACATGTTTTATGCACACTTTATGTCATATTCGTGCATTTTCTCGGAACTAACCTATTAACAAGATGCCGAAGTGCCGATTCTTTGTTTCTGCTTGTTTTTGGTTTCAGAAATCCTAGTAAGGAAATATTCTCGGAATTGGACGAAATCAAAGCCCAGGGGCCTATTTTCTCACGAAGCTTCCAGAAGTCCGAAGGAGAGACGAAGAGGGGCCACGGAGGCCACACCCTAGGGCGGCGCGGCCCCCCTTGGCCGCGCGGCCCCGTGGTGTGGGGCCCCCGTGCCGCCTCTTGACCTGCCCTTCCGCCTATAAAAAGTCTCCGTGACGAAACCCCAGCACCGAGAGCCACGATACGGAAAACCTTCCAGAGACGCCGCCGCCGCCGATCCCATCTCGGGGGATCCAGAGATTGCCTCCGCACCCTGCCGGAGAGGGGAATCATCTCCCGGAGGACTCTACGCCGCCATGGTCGCCTCCGGTGTGATGTGTGAGTAGTCTACCCCTGGACTATGGGTCCATAGCAGTAGCTAGATGGTTGTCTTCTCCCCATTGTGCTATCATTGTCGGATCTTGTGAGCTGCCTAACATGATCAAGATCATCTATCTGTAATCCTATATGTTGCATTTGTTGGGATCCGATGAATAGAGAATACTTGTTATGTTGATTATCAAAGTTATGCTATGTGTTGTTTATGATCTTGCATGCTCTCCGTTACTAGTAGATGCTCTGGCCAAGTAGATGCTTGTAACTCCAAGAGGGAGTACTTATGCTCGATAGTGGGTTCATGCCTGCATTGACACCGGGATGCTGACGAAAGTTCTAAGGTTGTGTTGTGCTGTTGCCACTAGGGATAAAACATTAGTGCTATGTTCAAGGATGTAGTCACTAGTTACATTACGCACCATACTTAATGCAATTGTCTGTTGTTTGCAACTTAATACTGGAGGGGGTTCGGATGATAACCTGAAGGTGGACTTTTTAGGCATAGATGCAGTTGGATGACGGTCTATGTACTTTGTCGTAATGCCCAATTAAATCTCACTATACTCATCATGATATGTATGTGCATGGTCATGCTTTCTTTATTTGTCAATTGCCCAACTGTAATTTGTTCACCCAACATGCTGTTCGTCTTATGGGAGAGACACCTCTAGTGAACTGTGGACCCCGGTCCAATTCTCTTTACTGAAATACAATCTACTGCAATACTTGTTCTACTGTTTTCTGCAAACAATCATCTTCCACACAATACGGTTAACTCTTTGTTACAGCAAGCCGGTGAGATTGACAACCTCACTGTTTCGTTGGGGCAAAGTACTTTGGTTGTGTTGTGCAGGTTCCACGTTGGCGCCGGAATCACTGGTGTTGCGCCGCACTACATCTCGCCGCCATCAACCTTCAACGTGCTTCTTGACTCCTACTGGTCCGATTAAACCTTGGTTTCTTACTGAGGGAAACTTGCCGCTGTGCGCATCACACCTTCCTCTTGGGGTTCCCAACGGACGTGCCAACCACACGCATCACACATCTCTGAAGTTATAAAGTTCTTGCAAAAACTTGCTAAGAGTCCTAATGCTAGTGCTATAAATTTGGCCTTTACACATCATATTACAAATGCTCTCATGAAAGCTAGAGAAGAGAAACTAGAGCGCGAAGCCTCTATTCCTAAAAAGCTAGAGGATGGTTGGGAGCCCATCATTAAGATGAGGGTTAAAGATTTTGATTGTAATGCTTTATGTGATCTTGGTGCAAGTATTTCTGTTATGCCTAAGAAAATTTATAATATGTTTGACTTGCCACCGCTGAAAAATTGTTATTTGGATGTTAATCTTGCTGATCATTCTACAAAGAAACCTTTGGGGAAAGTTGATAATGTTCGCATTACCGTTAACAATAACCTTGTTCCCGTTGATTTTGTTGTCTTGGATATTGAATGCAATGCATCTTGTCCCATTATATTGGGAAGACCTTTTCTTCGAACTGTTGGTGCTGTTATTGATATGAAGGAAGGTAATATAAAATATCAATTTCCTCTCAAGAAAGGTATGGAACACTTCCCTAGAAAGATAATGAAGGTACCTTTTGACTCTATTATGAGAACAAATTATGATGTTGACACTTCGTCTCTTGATAATACTTGATACACACTTTCTGCGCCTAGCTGAAAGGCGTTAAAGAAAAGCGCTTATGGGAGACAACCCATGTTTTTACCTACAGTACTTTGTTTTTATTTTGTGTCTTGGAAGTTGTTTACTACTGTAGCAACCTCTCCTTATCTTAGTTTTGTGTTTTGTTGTGCCAAGTTAAGCCGTTGATAGAAAAGTAAGTACTAGATTTGGATTACTGCACAGTTCCAGATTTCTTTGCTGTCACGAATCTGGGTCCACCTCCCTGTAGGTAGCTCAGAAAATTAAGCCAATTTACGTGCATGATCCTCAGATATGTACGCAACTTTCATTCAATTTGAGCATTTTCATTTGAGCAAGTCTGGTGCCATTTTAAAATTCGTCAATACGAACTGTTCTGTTTTGACAGATTCTGCCTTTTATTTCGCATTGCCTCTTTCGCTATGTTGGATGAATTTCTTTGATCCATTAATGTCCAGTAGCATTATGCAATGTCCAGAAGTGTTAAGAATGATTGTGTCACCTCTGAATATGTCAATTTATATTGTGCACTAACCCTCTAATGAGTTGTTTCGAGTTTGGTGTGGAGGAAGTTTTCAAGGATCAAGAGAGGAGTATGATGCAACATGATCAAGGAGAGTGAAAGCTCTAAGCTTGGGGATGCACCCGGTGGTTCACCCCTGCATATATCAAGAAGACTCAAGCGTCTAAGCTTGGGGATGCCCAAGGCATCCCCTTCTTCATCGACAACATTATCAGGTTCCTCCCTGAAACTATATTTTTATTCCATCACATCTTATGTGCTTTTTCTTGGAGCGTCGGTTTGTTTTTGTTTTTTGTTTTGTTTGAATAAAATGGATCCTAGCATTCACTTTATGGGAGAGAGACACGCTCCGCTGTAGCATATGGACAAGTATGTCCTTGGTTTCTACTCATAGTATTCATGGCGAAGTTTCTTCTTCGTTAAATTGTTATATGGTTGGAATTGGAAAATGATACATGTAGTAATTGCTATAAATGTCTTGGGTAATGTGATACTTGGCAATTGTTGTGCTCATGATTAAGCTCTTGCATCATATGCTTTGCACCCATAAATGAAGAAATACATAGAGCATGCTAAAATTTGGTTTGCATATTTGGTTTCTCTAAGGTCTAGATAATTTCTAGTTTTGAGTTTGAACAACAAGGAAGACAGTGTAGAGTCTTATAATGTTTTCAATATGTCTTTTATGTGAGTTTTGCTGCACTGGTTCATCCTTGTGTTTGTTTCAAATAAGCCTTGCTAGCCTAAACCTTGTATCGAGAGGGAATACTTCTCATGCATCCAAAATACTTGAGCCAACCACTATGCCATTTGTGTCCACCATACCTACCTATACTACATGGTACTTTTCCGCCATTCCAAAGTAAATTGCTTGAGTGCTACCTTTAAAATTCCATCATTCACCTTTGCAATATATAGCTCATGGGACAAATAGCTTAAAAACTATTGTGGTATTGAATATGTAATTATGCACTTTATCTCTTATTAAGTTGCTTGTTGTGCGATAACCATGTTCACTGGGGACGCCATCAACTTTTCATTGTTGAATTTCATGTGAGTTGCTATGCATGTCCGTCTTGTCTGAAGTAAGAGAGATCTACCACCATATGGTTAAGCATGCATATGTTAGAGAAGAACATTGGGCCGCTAACTAAAGCCATGCTCCATGGTGGAAGTTTCAGTTTTGGACAACAATCCTCAAATCTCAAATGAGAAAATTATTAATTGTTGGTATATGCTTATGCATAAAAGAGGAGTCCATTATCTGTTGTCTATGTTGTCCCGGTATGGATGTCTAAGTTGAAGAATAATCAACAGCGAGAAATCCAATGCGAGCTTTCTCCTTAGACCTTTGTACAGGCGGCATAGAGGTACCCCTTTGTGACACTTGGTAAAAACAATGCATTGTGATGACCCGGTAGTCCAAGCTAATTAGGACAAGGTGCGGGCACTATTAGTACACTATGCATGAGGCTTGCAACTTATAATATATAATTTACATGATGCATATGCTTTATTACTACCGTTGACAAAATTGTTTCATGTTTTCAAAATCAAAGCTCTAGCACAAATATAGCAATCGATGCTTTTCCTCTATGGAGGACCATTCTTTTACTTTCAATGTTGAGTCAGTTCACCTATCTCTCTCCACCTCAAGAAGCAAACACTTGTGTGAACTGTGCATTGATTCCTACATATTTGCTTATTGCACTTATTATATTACTCTATGTTGACAATATCCATGAGATATACATGTTACAAGTTGAAAGCAACCGCTGAAACTTAATCTTCTTTTGTGTTGCTTCAATATCTCTACTTTGAATTATTGCTTTATGAGTTAACTCTTATGCAAGACTTATTGATGCTTGTCTTGAAGTGCTATTCATGAAAAGTCTTTGCTATATGATTCACTTGTTTACTCATGTCATATACATTGTTTCGATCGCTGCATTCACTACATATGCTTTACAAATAGTATGATCAAGATTATGATGGCATGTCACTCCAGAAATTATCTCGTGTTATCGTTTTACCTGCTCGGACGAGCGAGAACTAAGCTTGGGGATGCTGATACGTCTCCGACGTATCGATAATTTCTTATGTTCCATGCCACATTATTGATGTTATCTACATGTTTTATGCACACTTTATGTCATATTCGTGCATTTTACGGAACTAACCTATTAACAAGATGCCGAAGTGCCGATTCTTTGTTTTCTGCTGTTTTTGGTTTCAGAAATCCTAGTAAGGAAATATTCTCGGAATTGGACGAAATCAAAGCCCAGGGGCCTATTTTCTCACGAAGCTTCCAGAAGTCCGAAGGAGAGACGAAGAGGGGCCACGGAGGGGCCACACCATAGGGCGGCGCGGCCCCCCCCTTGGCCGCGCCGGCCTGTAGTGTGGGGCCTCCGTGCCGCCTCTTGACCTGCCCTTCCGCCTATAAAAAGTCTCCGTGACGAAACCCCCGATCGAGAGCCACGATACGAAAAACCTTCCAGAGACGCCGCCGCCGCCGATCCCATCTCGGGGGATCCAGAGATCGCCTCCGGCACCCTGCCGGAGAGGGGAATCATCTCCCGGAGGACTCTACGCCGCCATGGTCGCCTCCGGTGTGATGTGTGAGTAGTCTACCCCTGGACTATGGGTCCATAGCAGTAGCTAGATGGTTGTCTTCTCCCCATTGTGCTATCATTGTCGGATCTTGTGAGCTGCCTAACATGATCAAGATCATCTATGTAATTCTATATGTTGCGTTTGTTGGGATCCGATGAATAGAGAATACTTGTTATGTTGATTATCAAAGTTATATCTATGTGTTGTTTATGATCTTGCATGCTCTCCGTTATTAGTAGATGCTCTGGCCAAGTTGATGCTAGTAACTCCAAGAGGGAGTATTTATGCTCGATAGTGGGTTCATGTCTCCGTGAATCTGGAGGAGTGACAAGAACCACTAAGGTTACGGATGTGCTGTTGCCACTAGGGATAAAACATTAGTGCTATGTTCAAGGATGTAGTCACTAGTTACATTACGCACCATACTTAATGCAATTGTCTGTTGTTAGCAACTTAATACTGGAGGGGGTTCGGATGATAACCTGAAGGTGGACTTTTTAGGCATAGATGCAGTTGGATGACGGTCTATGTACTTTGTCGTAATGCCCAATTAAATCTCACTATACTCATCATGATATGTATGTGCATGGTCATGCTCTCTTTATTTGTCAATTGCCCAACTGTAATTTGTTCACCCAACATGCTGTTCGTCTTATGGGAGAGACACCTCTAGTGAACTGTGGACCCCGGTCCAATTCTCTTTACTGAAATACAATCTACTGCAATACTTGTTCTACTGTTTTCTGCAAGCAATCATCTTCCACAAAATACGGATAACTCTTTGTTACAGCAAGCCGGTGAGATTGACAACCTCACTGTTTCGTTGGGGCAAAGTACTTTGGTTGTGTTGTGCAGGTTCCACGTTGGCGCCGGAATCCCTGGTGTTGCGCCGCACTACATCCCGCCGCCATCAACCTTCAACGTGCTTCTTGGCTCCTCCTGGTTCGATAAACCTTGGTTTCTTTCTGAGGGAAAACTTGCTGCTGTGCGCATCATACCTTCCTCTTGGGGTTGCCCAACGAACGTGTGAAATACACGCCATCACGCGTCCGCCAACATCAGCCTCGATCCGCTGCACCCATATGCAATCAGCAACTGCATCGGGCTCCGCTTGCCCTGGCCAACCTCCTCTCCGATAGGCCCCCAAGCCACGCGCGCCCCGCATCCGCCGCCAGCGATCACCAAGCCACCACTCTCACGCGCGCGACAGCAACCACCCAGGCCACGCGCGGCCATCCCCCACACCCACTTCGCGCGCCCGCAAATGCCGCCTGGCCCCGCACCTCGCTCCGCTCACCTCGCTAGCATCGCCTCGCCCGCGCTCAGCCCAGCTCCCGCTTGCAGGCCCAAGCCACCGCGCCAAAAGGCCCACCACCACACGCCCTCGCTCGCCACCAGCTCAATCTGCCGCCCACACGCCCGCCTGGCCCCGCTCGGCCAACTGCCACGAGCCGATCGCTCCACCTCCTAGCCTCGCACGCATACGCACACGCGCGCCCCTGCCCCTGGTCAACGCACCGACGCTGCATCTGCCTTGGCCCACGCACGCGCTGCCCCACGCCAAGCACAACACGCAGAATTTCTCCAGACCGGAACTTCCGGCCAAAATCACCGGTACTTCCGGCCTGGCGGTACTTCCGCCCAACTTCCGTCCAACTTCCGGAATTGCACGTTTTCCTCGCAGTAGCCCCTGGATACATCTGAATTATTTCCGGAAGTTGACCGGAACTTGACCGGAAGTTCCGCCCGGCGCAGTTTTTGACCCAAATTTTCACCAACTTTTGACCCCAACTTTGACCCAACTTTTGACAACTTTCCGGAGCCTTTTGACCTCAAATTTTGACCAGTTTCACCATCCATCTTGACTCCAACTTTGACAACTTTGACCGCTCATTTTGACCCAACTTTTCGGGCATTGACTTTTGTGTTCGGATTTCCTTGTGGAGTGCATTTGTTGTCTAATCCGCTTCCGCGCCTACATCAACACCGCGATGACACCTTTGGCACCCTGGATTCCGGCGCAACTTCGACACCATCATCGACACCACCTCGATCATCACAAGTTCGTGTGCTTGACACCGCCTAACATCAATAGGTATAACTTGCTCCACCCCTTGTAGCCCCGTTTCTTTCTTTGTGTACCTATCCCATTGAGAGTGGCTTTCCGAGTGTTGCAAAGCATTGCACAAGTGTCACGACCATGAGAGGGTGTGTGTGTGCGTTGTATTGAGCAAAGCTCCGAAGCACGCTTGGTGAGAAAGATACACAAAAGAAGAAAAAGTGTGACATATACATAGACAAAAAATAAAGCTTCTAAGCAAAGAAAAAAAAGTGAAAAAAAGAGAAAAAGAAAAAGAAATAGAAAAAGAGTGTGTGTCCACCTATACAAAGGAGTGCAAAGCTTGTAAGCACTAAGAGAGAAACGAGAAGAGTGACATTTGTGCAAATCTAGTTGCTTCTCTCATATGCAACCAAGCTACGGTCTCTCTTGTGTTGGCGCGACACCGAGCTTATAGTCTTCGTTAGGAACATCTTTGTTACTTGCTCACTTCCTTGGTCGCGCTAACCCCATTGTTCTTCCTTGTGTGTGTTTCCGTGTTTCCTTGACATAGATCACTACTTTTGACATTTGACTTTGGATCTTACCCACATTTGACAATAGACATTTTCTTTGGTTCTTTTCGTTTGCTATCCACTTCCTCACCTACCACCATATAGAGTTCTTAGCCTTTTGCGTGTGCTTTGAGTGCGTGTGTGAGTACATATCGGTTATTCTCTAACTTGAACCATTTTCTCAATTTTGTTGCTAGTTTTGTCCTTTTGATAGTTCTCTTTCCACCATACATACACCCTTCCTAGTCAGAGCCACCCGAAATGACACCACAAGAACAAGCCGAGATGAGAGCCTACTTTGCCGTGCTAGAAGCTCGTGAAGCCAAGATGTCCTCCCAAGACAAAGCCGAGTGCAAATCCTACTTCAAACACATTGAGAGCAAGAGTGACACACCACATGAGTTGAGTGAGGACGCTTTGATTTCTAACACATTAACCTCTACTCCTCTTGTGTTGTCTTCCTCTTTGCTAGGTTGCTTGGACATCGACGACGTCATTTCCATGGAGATGAGGGACTCCACTATATGTGAGATGAGCGACTCCACTATATGTGAGTTGAGCGACTCCACTCTATGTGAGATGAGCAACTCCACTATATGTGAGATGAGTGCATCCACTATATGTGAGCTTGAGTGCATACACTTCGAGAGCATGAGTGATACACCATGTGAGATGAGAGTGGTAGTTGATAGGTCATGTGAGGCCATTTCGAATTCTAACAACTTTCCCTCTACCTCTAGTGTGTTTCCTTGTGTCTCATTAGGTCCTATGGATGACGAGACATCGATCACGGAAAAGAAGATGTACATGGTGCATGAAGATGATGATACCACACCATGCTTGATTGAAGATGAACATGGAGGCCACATGGAGCCTACCTCTTCCACAACACCCACTTCAAATGAGTCGGACTACAAAAGTACCTATATGGGTGTTGATGATGCCATGATCCCACTAGTGGACATGATGATTTGTGAGTGCATGCATGAGTTGGATGATCCTATTGCTATGTCATATGCTTCTTTCACATTCCCTTGTGATACTTGTGGTACCACTATGGTTGATCATGTGGAATTAGTTGCTTATGATAATATCACCATGCCATGCTATGAGAGTTTCACTTTCTCTACTATTGCTTGCAATATGTCGAACAATTGCTCTTTCCCATGTATTGCTTGCAATGATAATGATAATGATAATGATTCTTGTTGTGACAACCTTGCCGAACAATTGCTCTATCCCTAGGTTTGTCGACAACAATGCTAAAATTTTGAACATGTTTTGTGCTAGATGCTTGCAATACTCTCCTATTAATGTAACCAAAATGTTGAATACTTGATCTTTCCAATGCTTGGTTTGCAATGATGTTAATATGCTTGTGAATGAGATTGCCCCCATAGCTCTCTCAAATTTTGGAGACTTTGCCTATATCCATGATGAGCATGTTCATGTGTTTACCCCACATATTCACCATATCTATTATGGTGCTTTGCTTAATGCTAATGGTGATGTGCAAAAGAAATGGACCATCATGATGGATGATGTGTTCATATACCATGCACACACGTTCTTTGCTTTGCCTATTGTGTGTGTAGGTACAAGAATGCCAATGTCAACCTCGATTGAGCACGAGTTGACAAAGAGAGCTCTAGAGAGCATAATACAAGTGAGTTCAAGATCGAACCCGGCTCTAATATCTTTCCCATGCTTTGCATTGAACATGTCGAACAATTTCTCTTTCTCTTGGTTCTTTTGCAAGCATGATGTTGTGATTCTTACCGTTGGTGTTGCCTCAACCAAGTTGACCAATTCCTATTTCATTTGGTTTGTTGGCACACACGGTTGTGTAAATGTTGTTTTGGTAAACGTTTTGGAAGATATGTTGTGTGTTGCACCAAATATGAGGACCAACTTCTCTTTCCAATGGTTTGTGTGCACACATGTTGATGATATTTTGGACACTCTTCCGTATGTATTTTTGCCAAATTCTCCACTTGTTGCTTCAAGGATGTTGAACAATTTCTCTTTCCGATGCCTTGAGAGCAACAATGAAAATGAGTTTATACATGAGATGGACACCATGGTCGTGTCACAATTTGGAGTTTTTGTGTTTCCACATTTGGAAGATGTTCATATGGAGTTCTTACACATTGACCTTGCACATGCATTATTCTTGATAAATTTGTGTTGTGCTAACGGTGTTGTGAACATGAAAGGACATGTCATCGATGATGTGTTCCAACATCACACACAAACATACTTTTCTTGGTCTTTGTTGTGTGAAGGTAAACGTGACTTGAGAAAAAGCGTCAACGAATGGGTTCAACCCCATACATCTACTACACAAGATCTCTCAATGAGAGCACACCGACATCTTGCTGAGGTGACCTCCTTCTACTTGCGCTATCTTGCTAAACCCGTGGAACATTGGCTATGCTTTGAGTGTTGCTTGGCTTTTCTTGTGCTATTGATAGAGCTCTTGACAAGTGAAGCGACATTCAAGCGTGGTTGTCATCTACCTCCTATACAAGTTCATGAAGAGCTATCATCGAGGACGACTCTTTTTCAAGTGGGGGGAGATGATACGGGGCGACCTTCGGTCTTTACCGCATCATGTGCTTCATCGCCAAGACGGCTCGCTAAGGTGAATCTTCTCCTTTACGCGTGCCAAGAATCGCCTATTTGGGACGATATACTACTTCATACTCCGACATATCTTGATGATAGGAACTCGACGACAAGTACGAAGAGAAGAGAGGATGCCATGGAGACCCGAGGACGCAAGGCCGATGTCACGGAGGCATGGAAGAGAAGGAGAAAGAGGAGCTGGACGCTCCAGGCCGGAACTTCCGCTCGACACAGCCGGAACTTCCGCCCAGACACTGTCAAGACTGAAGATGCTCGCACAGCAGAGCTGTGGCCAGAACTTCCGCCCCTGATGGCCGGAACTTCCGCCCGACCGGAACTTCCGCCCTCAGGAGCCGGAACTTCCGCCCCATCGAACCGCAGCCAGATCTCAGCCCCCTTCATCCCCTTACCTATAAATAGGCACCTACCCCCACCTTCGTGAGGGAGAGATGATGTTTAGATAAATTGGCTTATGCCTCTATTATCCCTTTGTGGATTTGGGAAACCCCCACCTTAGATTAATTTCTATTGTACCACCCGGGCTCCTTATCGAATCCTATTGTATCTCTTTGGTGACTTCTACCAATCTTGGTCTTTTGCTTGCACTTCTACCTTTTGGTCTTTTGCTTGCACTTCTATCGATTTTGGTCTTTTCACCCTTCTAGATTCATAGGATCTTCGATTCGTCGATCTTTTTGCGGGACTTCTACCGAAAGGTCTTTTCCTTGCAACTTCCATCGAGTTGGTGGTTCGGGCCAACGAAAACAAACCGATTGTGTTGTGTGCGTGTGTTTGTATCGTGTTCTTCGCGTTCATCCACTTCCCCACGAATCCCCCTCCACAATCATACTCACCCGGGTCAAACCGTGAAGATTGGGCACACCCTCGGGCTTGACCCGCATCACTCTCCCTCACCAATCTCTTTTCTCCAACACCAATCTCTCACCGGGAATTCTGCCGCGTGCCTCTTCCGGGTGATTCTATTGGCGTGGTCCATCGAGCCACAGGGGTAAGTATCGGGTGTACCGGGTTGGTGTGCGTGCGTGAGTACCGGTGTTCCTCGTGTTCTTCGTGTTCCTCGCGCTCTCCCACCTTTTCCCCTTGGATTTTGGGTCAAATCGCGAGATCGGGCCAAACCCTAGATCTCAGATCTCATCATATAGTATCAGCAGCTTTTGGTTACCGCGATTTTGACCCTCCACCCACCCGATTTCGTTTCTAGAAAATTTTCCAAAAAATCCCCAAAAATAGCCCCAAATTGCCTTTGGACCGATCTATGATTTGGTTGCGTTTTGAGTGGTTTTAGTCCATGGATTCGGTGTTGTTGTGCTTGATCTACTATTTCCCCAACTTTTAGCCTCCAATTCTATCGTTTCCCGTCGATTTGATCTTTTGGTTTTGGTTTGGGGAAGAACAAGAGAGAGAACCGCGAAATCCGGTTGAGAAAGCCGGTCAACCGGCCCCCAGACCGGACCAGCCAGCCCAGCACCCGGTCGACCGGGCGCCAACCGGACCAGCCGGCCCAGAGACCGGTCAAACCGGCCCCCAGACCGGGCACCACTCCGCGCCCTCCTCCGAGCTCGATTTTGGCTACCACCACCACCACCACCACCAACATCGCAGGTATAACTTGCAATTTTCCCTTGTAGCCCTTTTCCTTTTGCGATCTATCCTATCGAGCATTGCTTGCTTAGTGTTGCGAGACATTGCACGTGGCCCCGATTGTGAGGTGTGTGTGTAGTGTGGAGTAAAGCTTCCAAGCAAACACTCGTGTGGCAAGATAGCAAAAGCAAGGCTAACGCTAACATAGTGCGTGAAAAAGCCCCAAAAACACAAAAAGAGTGCAAGTCGCACCATACATACAAAAGAGTGCAAGTGCCACCATAGATACAAAAGAGTCATAAGCTTTTAAGCAAAAGAGAGAAGAGAAGAGAGGCCGCGTGTGAATCTTGTTGTCTCTCTGTTGCAACCAAAGCTTTGCCTCTCCTTGTGTTAGTGTGACACCGAGCACCTTTACATACACTTTTCCGCTCACTTTTGGTTGCACTAACCCCGCTTGTCCCGTGTGTGCGTTCCACAACTTTTCCGTGTTTATAGTGATCTTCACGTTGACATTTGGATTTTTGGACCTCACCCACTTTTAACAACATACTTGATTTCGGATTTCATCTTTTGGCTTTCCACCATACTCACCTAACACCATATTTGCTAGCTTTTGCGTGTGGTTTTGCGTGTGTACCCGATACACTTGATCTTGCTTTTGGCTTGGTTGATTGCCTCAACACTATCTTACCTTGGTAAGAGTGCGAGGTAGTCTCCTTCCACTAACATACACAACATAGTTCTTGTCTTTCCATCATGGTGTTGTCGTCAGAAACCCACCGGCGGGCAGCGACGGGCAACACCGTAGAGCCGGGAACAACCTAGAGCTGCGGCTGGCTGAGGTCCCTCCAAGCGACGGCCCGCAAAGCCTTCTGGTCACACGTCCGATGCTGATTGCAAGGGCGTGCCACCTGACCTATACCTGGTCAGGAAGGTGATGGAGATGCCTCGCTTAGTTTCCTGCATGGCATACACGTAAACATTAAATACGAGCCTCGATCGGCTCTCAGGTTATCCTGTGAATCGGCTCAAGGAGCCGATCCACCCATGATTCGTACAGGGTGCACGAATATATGGTGGTCCTGCTTGATCAAGATAAAGCTAATTAGATCTACGATGATTTAGGGTTTTCACCGCATAATCGGATCATCCTACTCCAGGTTGGGCCTCGCGGCCACGCACGGTGATCGTAAGCCGATCCTAAACAAGGCCTAAAAACCAACACGAAGTTGATCCCCGGAACATCCTGTTTAGGACTAGCGAACGACACCCTACGTGCCGCTGGATCCTCCCCCCCTTTGTAAGGCCTAACTATTGCAGATATTAAACTAATCCTTGTAGAACAAGGAGCAATCGTAATGGATCAGATCTACTAAATAATGATCAAGCGGGGTGCCGCCCCCACACCTAAGATAGGTGTGAGGGCGGCTAGACATGCAAGGGTTGCACTACGATAGCATGTTTACGCGAAGAACTATGCTAACCCTAACACATCTATGATAACTACGTTGCTCGCCATCAACAAGGCTTCAGTACGAGCAACGCATGAACAACGTGGAGCTTGTGCTGCCTAGATCGCAAGATGCGATCTAGGCAGCATGTCGCTTACCGGTAGAAACCCTCGAGACGAAGGAGTTGGCGATGCGCCAAGATTGATTTGTTTGGTTGAACGTTGGTTGTTGTTTATTCCATAAACCCTAGATACATATTTATAGTCCAGGGGACTTTCTAATTTAGGCGTGCACCTAACCGTGCACGGGTAAAACTCTATCTCCTAACCGACTCATAATCTAATATGTTACAGATACACGGGCAATTAACCCAAACTTGGTACACAAGGCCGATTCACATATTTCTTCCATGTACATATCTCCAAGTCCATCTTGATCGCGGCCCACCTCCGACTCGGCCAAATTCTGGTGATAACACATGCCCCCCTGGTTTTGGAAATGACATTTCCAAAATCATTACGCTTTTCTTTCGTCGGGTCATGTCGTGGCAGAGCAGAAACTGCCGCAGAATCTTTCATCATTACGCCTCGCCTCTTGGGCTCCTCTGAATCGAATTGACAATTTCGGCACCACATCCTCGAGAACCGTCATGGCATTAAATTTCCACTACACTCCCTTTATTTATCTGCGCCAAACGGTTCACCACTCCATCCCCTTGCTCTGCTCTGTCCACCAGTGTCAAAAACCCTCTTCCCCTGCAGCCATGTCTTCCTCTTCCTCCTCTGCCTCAGGCCTCTCCCTCCAATCGTCGCCGAAGAACAAGAAAGAGGGCGACCTCCACTCCGGGGCGAACCCCATCTCCTCTAACAAGGGGAAGACAGAAGGAGAAGTAGAGAAGACCAAGGCCTCCCCCTCCGCCAGGCTCCCGTCGAAGAAGCGCTCCCGCATGTGGGCGGACAGCGAAGATGACGACGATGACGAGGAAGGAGAAGAGGAGGAGGAGGAAGATGATTCCTCCTCCTCTGCTGGGTACCCGCCGACGAAGCGCTTCCGCAGTTGGGCGGATAGCGAGGATGATGATGATGACGAGGAGGAGGAGGAAGCTCCAGCCGCCGGCTGGGACAGCAGCAGCGAGGACTTCTCCGGCAGTAGCGCCGATGGCGACGCCGACGACGATGCTAGCGAGGAGTAGCTATGTAGGATCAGTAGTCCCTTGAGCAATCGGCTCTCCTTTTGTTCTTCTTTGAGCGGTCGGCTCTTTATTGTAAGAGATCCCAATATTAATGAGGAATCTCCCTTAACTTGATCTAGCCGACTTCTTATCGCACTGATTTGGCCGATTGTTAACTTGATCACCGCTCAGTAAGCCGATGGCAACGCACCGATAACCTGCGAACCTTGCTCAAATTCGGATCCCCAAACTTCCAACCGAACAGGCCCAATCCGTAGTCACTGAGCGTAAGGTTATCCATTGCTAACTCAACCCAGAGGCTGGAGATGACACTTCTGCGGGACAGGCTCCTGCTCCGTTCTTTCCACAGCAACTATCCCTCAAACGCTGAGACATAGAGTCAGCCGATTTCAACAAAATCGGCTCCTTATAGCAAAGGACCTTTCGTGGCAAGCTGCCCCCCGAGCCTCAGTCAAGGCGAGAAAGGTGGCGAAACAGCCAAACGTGCCGCCATTGGCCTCACATCACAATGCAGAGCCAACCGATTCCCAACAAAATCGGCTCTCCAGAGCAGAGAACCTTCAGGGTGAGCTGCCCCCCGAGCTTCTTCAGTCCACTTCTTTGTCCTTGCAGGTCAGATGGGCTCCTTTCTTTTGGTGGATCTGAGGCCATCCATCCCTAACCTGATCTGCACGTCCATGCTGCTCTTGGCATTGGCATTGGTCCATCGAGTCTTTCTTCGTGGCCCACTCCCTGCTCCATACCTCTTGAGTTGATGTCCATGCATCCTTAACCTTAAGACGATGTCTGCTGCATCGGCTATGCCTAAAAAAAATTTAGAATTTGGCCGATTTTTTCTAATCGGCCCCAGGATGTTTCACTGCGCGCATGTTTACACATGTTTATCTGCACATGTTCATCTGACTATATGCCCCCCGAGCCGAATCTGCCAAATGACTGCAGATATCGGCTTCTATGGTTAGCCAGGGCACTGCACTTGCACGTCGGCTCCGCAAGGATTCGTGCTGACTTTCATCTGCCGACGTGGCCGCTGCCCAGTGGATCGATGCTGAACACAAGCAGAACTCGTGGTGAAGATAATTTTGGCCGATTGCTGGAATCGGCCTCCATATCTATTGGAGCGCTGACTGAAGGTTCTGTAATTTTCCTTCATAATTTATGGGGCCGATCACAAGGATCAGCCTCACCCCGTTTGCTCATTGGTTTGTTCTTGCTACTGGGTCAGGTTGGTGGATAAAACCAGCCCAACCTCTGACTTGATGCGCCTGCTGTCGTCCACCTTGAGTACATCATAGAATCGTGGGGCGCTAAGTTCCGTCGGAAGGACGAGCACCATGTTTGTACCAGCCGATGTTTCATCATCGGCTTTCCTTTGCTTGGGACGCCACTCCATTTTCCGTGGACGACCCTCTTCATCCAGGGTCTGCTGAACTTTCGCAGCCAGATCAGGTCGTGCCTTCCTTAAAGTATGCAGGTATAACCTTTCGGCTTCCTCCAGGCCGCGCAATCGCTGAACCCTGCGCTTTTGTGAACGGCTGAGTCCGTCAGGGCACCACCTTGGATGGTGGTACCTGTCTTCTTCCTCTTCTTGTTCCTCGTCTTCGGAATCCTCGAGATCTGCCCACCGAGGGGACTCAGCACGTTTGCTTTGTGGCGGGAGAGGCCCTAAGCGCCTGAACACAGACACGTTGGCTGCCTCCTTCTTCTTCTGGTTGCATTCTGGGCAATTGCCGATTGTGGGCAATCGGCTCATTCCTGAATCCCAGCAGTGTCTGAAGAAGGGGCAGTCCCAGTGCCTGGCGTTGTCATCTTGCTCCCTTGATTTTTCCGTGGCACGGCGCTCGTGCTCCTCCTCATCGCGATCGTGCCGACGATGTCTTCTGGCTTCTCTAGCCAGACGATCTCCTACATCATCATAGCTGGACTGTCGGCGTTGGTCATACTGCCTTACATACTTGTTGAGGAGGTGATCAGAGAGGGGTCGCTGATATCTTATGTTCTTCACCTCTCCCTCTGTGACGTAGCGCTTGCCATCATGATGGAGCCGATCGCGTGGAGCAGCCTCCTCTGTGTCCTTGCTACGAGAGCAGCTGCCCTCGTCTCCATCCTTGCCAGAGTGGTTCCCAGGTCCTACCATGTTGATGCTGAACGAGGATCCTGGCTGGCAACCTTCAGGGTAAGTGCACTACACCATGTTAACGGCGGGAAAGGGCTGGGTGTCGACCTTCATGGCGTACTGGTTGAAAATTAGACGCCCCTTTTCTATCGCCGCTTGGATGTGCTGACGCCATACCCTGCAGTCGTTGGTGGCATGGGAGAGCGAGTTGTGCCATTTGCAGTATGGCTTTCCATTCAGCTCTTGCACCGTGGGGAATTTGAGACCTTCAGGAATCGTCAACTGTTTCTCCTTGAGCAGGAGGTCGAAGATTTGCTCAGTCTTGGTCACGTCAAAATCAAATCCTCGGGTGGGCCCGGTGGCTTTACCCATTTGCAGGACACGGGGTTCCTCCCCGAGCCCATTCAGCCATCAAGTACCTCTTGGTCTCCCGCAGAACTTCGTCTTCCTTCCGCATCGACCAGGGACTCATCGCACGCTTGAACTTGTCTTGGTACAGGTCCGGGTGGCGCTGTTCATATGCCGATAGTTTCTGAACCATGTGCGCCAGTGAGGGATAATCTGCTTGGGAGGCCATGTCCTTGAGCTGCGTTGCAAGGCCTGCTACTGCCAACTCGACTGCTTCTTTTTCAGTTATACGAACCGAATAACATCGGTTCCTAAGATTCCTGAAGCGCTGGATGTATTCTGTCACAATTTCTCCGCGCTTCTGACGTAGTTGTGCTAGATCAGCAATGCCAGACTCGGAAGCCTCTGAATGGTACTGCATATGGAACTGCTCTTCCAACTGCTTCCAAGTCCGGATGGAGTCTGGTGGCAAAGAGGTGTACCATCCGAAAGCCGATCCCGTGAGGGACTGTGAGAAGAGCCTCACGCGTAGTTGATCCGACACTGAAGCCGGTCCTAGTTGAGACAAATATCGGCCGACGTGATCGATGGAGCTCGAACCATCTGATCCACTGAATTTGGAGAAATCAGGCAGCCGATATTAGGGTGGTAGCGGGATCATCTCGTAGTCGTCGGGGTACGGCGTGGAATAGCCGATTGCCCTCCGTTTCGGCACCATGCCGCACTGGTCTCTCGCATGGTACCGATTCGATCCGCCGTGCCGGGCTACAGGAGTTGAACTCTGAAGATTCGCCGGGGTGGCGTACTTAGCCAGCCATGTTTGCTTTTCCAGCTCTGAGCCAACTGCAGGAGCTGAGCTCTGGGGGTTCGTCGGGGTGGCGTACTTAGTTAGCCACGTCTGCTTCTCAAGCTCGTCGCGCCGACGTCCCTCCCGTTTTCCCAAGTCCCTGATGTTGTGGCCTGGTTTGTGAGTGCCCAGTTGCCACAATCTGGCACATACGTGCACGTGTACCCGTGAGGGATCTCCTTAGGCGCCTCAGGCAAGAACTGGTAGTCACTGGGGTCACCACCAATCTTGTAGACGACGAATGCCGGTGTAGCCGGCACTTCTGGTGCTGCCAACGCATATGGCAGCGGCGGACGGGACTGGAGTGGCAACTCTCCTTGATGCGTCCCGAGAGCTGGTCCTGACGGCGAGTACTGGTGCCTCATGATCTCCTGGATCACGCGAAGAGTGACACGCTCCAACGTGTTGACCAGGTTCTCGCAGTGACGGTAGCGAGTGAGCCACCAAGTAGTTGATCTCCCGCCGCAGGACCTGGTGCGTTCCTCCGACGGGGCAGAGAGGTCTATCCCATCGAGTGCACCTTGCGGTGAGAACCCCTTCCATCTGATGCCATGTGAACGGGTTCTCTGAAAAGAGCCGATGAGGTCGGCTTCGAGGGTGACTTTGATCTCGTCATACCTCTTCTTGAGCTCGTCGGGCAGCTCCTCGTAGGTGACTGGCGTGCCGTCCGCCATCTCAGATGTAGATGGCGATGTGGTTGATGTAGAAGCTTGTCCCACCGGCGTGCCAGAATGTGTTGTCGTCAGAAACCCACCGGCAGGCAGCGACGGGCAACACCGTAGAGCCGGGAACAACCTAGAGCTGCGGCTGGCTGAGGTCCCTCCGAGCGACGGCCCGCAAAGCCTTCTGGTCACACGTCCGATGCTGATTGCAAGGGCGTGCCACCTGACCTATACCTGGTCAGGAAGGTGATGGAGATGCCTCGCTTAGTTTCCTGCATGGCATACACGTAAACATTAAATACGAGCCTCGATCGGCTCTCAGGTTATCCTGTGAATCGGCTCAAGGAGCCGATCCACCCATGATTCGTACAGGGTGCACGAATATATGGTGGTCCTGCTTGATCAAGATAAAGCTAATTAGATCTACGACGATTTAGGGTTTTCACCGCATAATCGGATCATCCTACTCCAGGTTGGGCCTCGCGGCCACGCACGGTGATCGTAAGCCGATCCTAAACAAGGCCTAAAAACCAACACGAAGTTGATCCCCGGAACATCCCGTTTAGGACTAGCGAACGACACCCTACGTGCCGGGATCCTCCCCCCTTTGTAAGGCCTAACTATTGTAGATATTAAACTAATCCTTGTAGAACAAGGAGCAATCGTAACGGATCAGATCTACTAAATAATGATCAGCGGGTGCCGCCCCACACCTAAGATAGGTGTGAGGGCGGCTAGACATGCAAGGGTTGCACTACGATAGCATGTTTACGCGAAGAACTATGCTAACCCTAACACATCTATGATAACTATGTTGCTCGCCATCAACAAGGCTTCAGTACGAGCAACGCATGAACAACGTGGAGCTTGTGCTGCCTAGATCGCAAGATGCGATCTAGGCAGCATGTCGCTTACCGGTAGAAACCCTCGAGACGAAGGAGTTGGCGATGCGCCGAGATTGATTTGTTTGGTTGAACGTTGGTTGTTGTTTATTCCATAAACCCTAGATACATATTTATAGTCCAGGGGACTTTCTAATTTAGGCGTGCACCTAACCGTGCACGGGTAAAACTCTATCTCCTAACCGACTCATAATCTAATATGTTACAGATACACGGGCAATTAACCCAAACTTGGTACACAAGGCCGATTCACATATTTCTTCCATGTACATATCTCCAAGTCCATCTTGATCGCGGCCCACCTCCGACTCGGCCAAATTCTGGTGATAACACATGGATAGGAACGGAGATGACCCAAGGGATTGAGAAGTCCTCCGCAACACCGAGAGGTTGGCTACTCAACACAACCTATGGACGCAACGCCAAGAGTTCAAGGAGCAACTCACACTCTTCGAGACACGCATCGATGAGCAATACGACGAAGTGGCACACAACTTCTCCGTTGTGAACCAATACTTGGCTCTCCTTCGTGAAGCTACGAACAACTTGAATGGCCAAATGGCGGCCAATGATGCGAACATGGAGCGGCGCATGGATAGCCTCGAGCGCGCCATCACCAACTTGGGTCGTCATCGCCGACACCGCCCTACTTCATCATCATCAAGCTCGTCACAAGATTACTACTCTCATGGTGGCCATTCGTCCTCAAGCTCCACCTCATGGCATGAAGACCATCCTCGACCTCATCGCCCACATGTTCGTCATGAAGACTCTCGCTCCAACTCTAGGCGAGGAGAATTCCATCGCCATGCTCGTCCACATGAACGTCCTCCACAAGACCAAGCCCTACAACAAGATCATCACCAAGCGGATCGCCATGCCCACCATGGGCATGACGACCAACCTCAAGACCAAGGTCCTCAAGATCAACCTCGGCGAGATCTCCGACGCCACCCTCGCCATGACCAACGTGGAAGAGGAGATCCACCACATGATCAAGATGAGAGGGCCAACAATGAGCATCGTCAACAACCTCTACAAGATCTTCAACAACATCATCATCACCGTGAACCAAGTGAAGCTAGTGTCCAACTTCAACGCCAACCCAATGCTATGGTTGGCCGTGGAAGACCTCCTATTCCACCTCAAGACGCAAGAGATGAAGGCATCCGTCCTTGCTGAAGAAACTTGGAGGATGAAGAGAACATGTTTGGAAGGCTCAAGTTCACCATGCCGAAGTTCAAGGGTGAAGAGGATGCCGAAGCCTACCTCTCATGGGCACTCAAGGTTGACAAGATTTTCCGCATCCACAACTACTCTGGTGCCAAGAAAGTGGCCATGGTGTCTCTTGAGTTTGAGGATTATGCCAACACTTGGTGGGAGCAAGTTCTCACTCTAAGGGAAGAAAAAGGTGAACCTCCAATTGACACTTGGGAAGAGATGAAGGAAGAGATGCAAGCTCGCTTTGTCCCAACACACTACATGACCGACCTCTTCAACAAGCTCCAAAAGTTGAAGCAAGGCACCAAGACCGTTGAGGACTTCTTCAAGGAGATGGAGTTAACTATGATGAGAGCCAACATCCAAGAATCCGAGAACCAAACCATTGCTCGTTTCTTTAATGGCCTCAACTACCCCATCAAGAGGATTGTGGAGTTCCGACCATACTCCAACATGGTTGAGTTGGTCCACCAAGCATCCAAGGCCGAGCGCCAAGTGAATGAGGACATCAAGTACTCCAAGTCCAAGTCATACTTCGCCTCCAAGCTCGCTACATCAACTCCTACAACAAGTGTCAAACCCGCCGTGTCCTCTACACCATCCAAGCAACCGACTATCCAAAGTCGCATGAAGCAAATGGTGTCCTCCACCCCCTCCTCTAAGGCATCTACGGGACCCTCAAATGTCACTTGTTTCAAGTGTGGCACCCAAGGCCACAAATCCTTTGAATGCAAGAATACCAAGGTCATGATCACTATGGAGAACGGTGACATTGAGACGCTAAGTGAAGATGAATATGAAGCCCTTGTGCAAGCCGCCATTGCAAATGAAGAGGCTTACGATGAAGAATGTGGAGAAGACCCTCTCTTATGTGAGCATGACCCAAGTCCCTCACTTGTGGTCACAAGGGTGCTAACAACTCAACCTCAAGCTATGGAAGACGAAAGGTGCAACATCTTCCAAACCCGTGCCGGTATTGGTGGCAAGTCGATCAAGGTCATCATCGATGGAGGAAGTTGCCATAACCTTGCAAGCACCAAATTGTGTGAGAAGCTCAACCTCACCCTCCGCAAGCATCCTCATCCTTACCATATCCAATGGTTGAGCGACAAGGGCAACGTCAAGATACAACATACCGTCACCGTCAACTTCAAGATTGGACCTTATGAGGACACTATTGAGTGTGACGTGGTGCCCATGACGGTGTGCCACATGTTGCTTGGCCGCCCTTGGCAATTTGACAAGAAGGCTATACATGATGGACACTCCAATGCATACACCTTCAAGGTCAAGGACAAGAAGTTCGTGTTACGTCCGATGACTCCTAGCCAAATCATCGCGGATAATGCGAAGGCTTTAGCGAGGGCACAACTCCGCACCCACCATAGTGAGATGAGAGGAGAGGGAGCGACCCACCAAAAAGATAGTGAGCGCCACAAGCCATATATGAGCGAGACAAAGAGTGTCCTACTAGCCACCAAAAGTGAGTGGAGAGAGGTTCAAGAGAACCCATCCACCATATTGCACTATGTGCTCATTTGCAAGGGACCATCGTCGGCGACTAACGACTTAACCAACATTCCTTCGTCTTTGTTGTCTCTTTCCAAGGAGTTTCAAGACGTCTTCCCCGACGAGCTCCCTCATGGGCTTCCACCGCTACGAGGCATAGAGCACCGCATCGACCTCATACCCGGTGCTCCGCTCCCAATCCGTGCCGCCTACCGCACCAACCCCGAAGACACAAAGGAGATACAACGCCAAATTCAAGATCTCCTCGCCAAAGGGTACGTTCGCGAAAGCCTTAGTCCTTGTGCGGTTCCCGTGATTCTTGTGCCTAAACCGGATGAGACGCAACGAATGTGTATGGATTTTCGCCCCATCAATGCCATTACCGTTCGTTACCGCCATCCCATTCCGCGTTTAGATGACATGCTTGATGAGTTAAGTTGTGCCACGATTTTCTCTAAAGTCAATTTGCGTAGTGGCTACCACCAAATTCGCATGGCAATTGGTGATGAATGGAAAACGGCATTCAAGACCAATCTTGGTCTCTATGAATGGCTTGTTATGCCTTTTGGTCTTTCCAATGCTCCATCAACTTTTATGCGTCTTATGAATCACATCTTGCGACCTCTCATTGGCAAGAGTGTGGTTGTCTATTTTGATGATATTCTCATTTATAGCAAAAACCTCGAGGATCATGTGCAACATGTGAGAGAGGTCTTATGCATCTTGCGTCATGAGAAGCTTTATGCCAACCTCCCCAAGTGCAACTTTGCTCAAAACAAGTTGGTTTTCCTTGGATTTGTGGTTTCCGCTAATGGGATAGAAGTTGATTCTTCCAAGGTGGAGGCCATCGACAATTGGCCTACCCCTACAAATGTTGGTCAAGTCCGAAGTTTTCATGGACTTGCCGGTTTCTACCGCCGCTTTGTGAAAGATTTTAGCACCATTGCTTGCCCTTTGAATGAACTTACCAAAAAGAATGTTCCGTTTGTTTGGGGCAAGGCCCAACAAAATGCTTTTGATGAGTTGAAGAAACGCCTTACCGAAGCTCCCCTTCTTGTCCTTCCAAACTTTGCAAAAACTTTTGAGATTGAGTGTGATGCGAGTGGACTTGGTATTGGTGGCGTTCTTATGCAAGAGGGCAAACCCGTGGCATATTATAGTGAGAAGTTGGATGGCGCACGCCTCAACTATCCTATTTATGACAAGGAGCTCTATGCTTTGGTTCGTGTTCTTGAAGTTTGGCAACACTATCTTTGGCCAAAAGAGTTTATCATTCATTCCGACCATGAGTCTTTGAAGTATTTGAAAAGCCAACACAACTTGAACAAACAACATGCAAAATGGGTCGAGTTCATTGAGTCCTTCCCATATGTAATCAAATACAAGAAGGGCAAGGACAATGTAGTGGCGGATGCTCTTTCCCACAAAAACACCCTTTTGCTTACTCGCTTGGATTTTCATGTTTTGGGACTTGAAGAGATCAAAGAACTATATCCTTTCGATTCTTTCTTTGCACCGATATTTGAAAAGTGTTCCGTTGAACGATGATTTGATGATTTCTATTTGCATGATGGCTACTTGTTTAAAGCTAACAAGATTTGCATACCCGAGTCTTCTCTTCGAAAGTTGCTTTTGCAAGAGTCACATGGAGGTGGCGTCATGGGACACTTTGGACGTGACAAGACACTCTCGATGCTATCCACTCATTACTATTGGCCAAAGATGAAGCGGGATGTGGAGCGCCTATGCAACCGTTGCACTACATGCCTTCAAGCTAAGTCCACCACCAACCTTATGGTATTTACACACCATTACCTATTCCATATGCACCATGGACCGATATTAGCATGGATTTTGAACTAGGATTGCCTCGCACCAAACATGGTCATGATTCGATCTTTGTGGCAGTGGATAGGTTCTCTAAGATGGCACATTTCATATCTTGCCATAAGACCGATGATGCTTCACACATTGCTTCATTATTTTTCAGGGAAATTGTCCGCCTACATGGAATACCGGCAAGCATTATGTCGAATCGAGACGTCAAGTTCATGAGCTATCTATGGAAGTCACTCATGGAAAAGTTTGGAGTGAAGCTCTTATTCTCATCATCCTCCCACCCGCAAATGGACGGACAAACGGAAGTGGTCAATAGAAGCCTCTCAACTCTTCTACGCATCCTCGTGAAGAAAAACTTGAAGTCATGGGAAGAGTGCCTTCCGCATGAGGAGTTCGCCTACAATCGAGCCACGCACAAGACAACATCACGGAGCCCCTTCATGATCGTCTACGGCTTCGACCCTCCCACGGCACTCGACATACTACCACTCCCCCTTCATGAGAGGATGAACATGGACTTCGACAAGCGCACCGCCGCCATGAAGAAACTACATGAAGAAACAAGAGCGACCATACAAGAACATGTGCTTCGTCAAGCCAACCGCCTCAACGCCAAGAAGAAGGAAAGAATATTTCAAGAAGGAGACCTCGTTTGGATCCACCTCCAGAAGGAAAGGTTCCCTCATGAGCGTAACTCAAAGCTCAAGCCAAGAGGAGATGGCCCCTTCAAGGTCCTCAAACGCATCAACAACAACACCTACGTCATCGACATCCCGACCTCCAAGTACTTGGTGAGCAACAAGTTCAACGTCTCGGATTTGTCACCCTATCATGGAGATGAGTAGGAGCACGAGTCGAGGACGACTCTTTCCCAAGGGGGGGAGATGATGTAGCCCCGTTCACCTACGACACTACACCAAGACCAGCAAGTCCCCCAAGTGGACCGATGACTCGGGCTCGAGTTAAAGCGCTACATGATAAGGTGAACTCGCTCCTCACCACCCTTGATCTCGGTACCCCTTTGGATGGAATGCTACCTCATGCCGATGTGCTTTGTGTCATTAGGTACAAGGTGCATCAAGACCCCGGAGAGGAGGACACACCATGGTCAAGGGAAGGAGAGGAGCAGCGGGACATGAAGATGGGCACGAAGCTGGACCCGACGTCACTCGAAGCGCTCGAAGGAAGATAAGAAGCTGGCCGGCTCAGGACCCGGTCGACCGGCCCCATGACCGGACCATCCGGTCCCAGGCCCGGTCAACCGGGCGCCAAACCGGATTCCCCTCGGTCTTGACTGGGCTTCGTACCGGGGGCCAACCGGACGGAGATCTGCGACATTTCCGGTTGGCGCCCGGTCGACCGGCCCCACGACCGGACCATCCGGTCCCAGGCCCGGTCTGACCGGCCCCAGGACCGGATCCGATGGGAATTCTCCACCAAACTGCCTAAGTTATCTATTTATGTACCTTTTCGCCCTGCTGGCCATGTAGGCCTATATAAGGACCCTGGACCCCTCCTTTACCTCTTAGACATAATTTTGAGCTTAAACCAACTTTGAGCTTAGTCTCCCTAGGGTTAGCATCCATCTTGGACAAGCATCCCTTTGTAATCAAGGCACTCTTGTTGTTGATTTAGATATTGTTGAGTGAGATTCTAGTGCAAGCCACTCTCTCTCCCTCACCAATCTCTTTTCTCCAACACCAATCTCTCACCGGGAATTCTGCCGCGTGCCTCTTCCGGGTGATTCTATTGGCGTGGTCCATCGAGCCACGAGGGTAAGGATCGGGTGTATTAGGTTGGAGTGCGTGCGTGAGTACCGGTGTTCCTCGTGTTCTTTGTGTTCCTCGCGCTCTCCCACCTTTTCCCCTTGGAATTTGGGTCAAATCGCGAGATCGGGCCAAACCCTAGATCTCAGATCTCATCACCTGGCCCAAAACTAAAGGTGATGCCGCACCATGTAATCATATGGAGAAATTATGAAGTGGAAAAATCTATATTTAGTCCATGTCTTCATCTCCAATTATGGTGGCTTCAAAAATCTGAAATTTTCACTTGCAGCGTCCTCTTCAAACCTCACATGTTTGCTGCTATCTCCTCCATGTGTGATCATGCTCCAATGCTTGCCCTTTTCATCCATGCTAGGTCCATCATTCCTGAGAGCAACAAACACATCTAATTTAGGCAGCATCATATTCTCATGTATGTGAGGAATAGTTCCAAGAAACGAAAGTACTTGATAACTAAGTTGTTTGGCACGAGATCGAGTGATTGGTCCTTGTATTTGTGTGGATGTAGGTACATCGGTTGTATCAACAGATGGGATGTCCTCATCATTGTCAATCCAAGTGGTAAGCAATAGTAATCCACTTTGGAGCGGTAAGATTTACCTTTCTTATCAATTTTGAGTGAGTTGTGAGAGTACCACCACAGATTTTTGTTTTAGTGCACTAACCTACTACTCATGTCTTCTAGTGATGGTAATGTTGTTGACCAAAAAAAGAAGGATGATCCTGATCTTGTTTCTTGGAGGGAGTATGAGGCTCTTCGTGACAATGTGCGACGTGAATTCCGCATGCAGGGCCAAGAACTTAATGATGACATTCAGAAGGTCACCAAGAAGCTTGACACTACTAATGAGACCGTCAAGACAATCCAAGTACAAGTGATGGATATTCAGCGTTCTCTTCAAGCGTTGAATCTTGCCATGGAAAATCTTACTCAACAACGACAACAGTCACATCATGAAGATGAGGAGAGTAATCAAGGTAACTTTGATGAAGAACCCGCTGCTGATGAGCGTGGTGTTTTTCATGACATTGGACATGTCGTTCGTGGTTGTGGTTGTCCCCCCCGTCGGAGCAGCCCGGCGTGTTCCTCCACAACCGCAAGACTATGGTTTGGGTAAGCCAAAATTCTCAATACCCAGATTTGAAGGAGGTCCTGATGTTGAAGAATACCTCACATGGGAGCTGAAAATTGAGAAGTTGTGGCGCCTACATGACTACACTGAAGATAGGAATATCAAGCTTGCTTCCTCAGAATTTGATGGCTATGCATTGCGTTGGTGGGATGGAATTACATGTGCTCGCGAAGAAGATGGAGAGTGTAGCACCCTACCTTTAATAAAGGTAAGATACCTGTGTATAGTGCTATTCCCGGGATCACTGATAGCACACACATTACAAAATATAGTAATCAATGCAATAGTATCAAATTACTACATCGTTGATCCAAAGGGTAAAGTAAAACCTTACAAATTGCATAGTCACATGGACTAGCTCAATAATATATTCAGAACAAACACAACGGAATGTAAGTCATCAATGAGCCTTCATCATCTTCATGTGCCACAAGCAGTCATGTTGGAATGTAGACTCGAGATCCTACCACGTACTTCTCCTCAGAAAATCCTGCACATTTGAATATGCAGCCCCACGAATGGAGGTCAGTACAATGACGTACTGGCAAATGACACTTACATGGTGGCTGTTTTGGGCATGAATATCTACATGATACTTGGCAAGTGGAGTTTAGGCAAATTTGCATAAAGCCAATTTTATCCTACATTTTATTTAAAACAAAACATTTTACAAAACCCATAATGATGTCATAAAAAGTACCATGGTTACATCTCCCATGTACTATCCGACAGTTGCTACTCAAATTTTAACTTATTCAGAAAAGGTGATGACATTCTTCCGTACATTCCCTGCCCAAAAAGCTCAAATTGTCCATAACCGGGGACACGGCTAAGATCTTAGGTTTAACTCTCGAGAGGGTATGCACTTTCACCTTACGACCCACCCTTCAGAAGAATGAGACAAGATCTTTCAGAAGAAGGTTTCAACCATACTGGCTAGACCCGTTCCCTTGGCCGTCGCCTCCACCCACTGTCTAGACGACAAGTTGGACCTCACAACTTACTTAATCCCGGCAGAGCCCATAATACCATAATGCTGCACTGGAAGCTATCTAAAACATGGACGACATATTAATCTCTTTAATATGGGTGGCCATCCACAAGTGAAACTCACAGGCTTAAAACCATTAAAGATAATAAACCCCCGCACGATCCCCTGGTGAAAACCAGAGGTGCAGTCTAGGGCAACCACTATTCAACTACGTGCTCTCAGGTACCCACCTACCACTGGTTTCTCCAGGTTCGAAGCCCTGAGCAGCCTCCCACCACACAACCAATCGACCCAGGTGATTCATAAGGGTTGTTAATTTTTAATTCTCAATATTCACAATGCAGATCAATCGAAAACAGCAATGGCATTTTGTTATTGCTAGGCATACTAAGAATCCTAGCAGGGGTTCATGGATGGCTACACACTACTAGGACTGATAAGCATAGCATAATTTTCGAAAACAAAATCCTACCATGCCTACTAGTTGAAAAAAAACACTAATGCATAATAAAATAGGTAGGAATTTAATGTCACTTGCCTTTTGGTAGTTGAAGCGCGTTCACTTCTCTTAATCAAAATACGTGCCTCTCCGTACGAACTATAATATCAAATATAGCACAACATAAACACACCATTCAACAAAAACAAAATCAAACAAGACAACAATCGGAAATCGCTCTATGGCACTAAGGTGTGGCATGAGGTTTGGCTTGCAAGACATGGCCTTGAGGTGTTGGAATGGCTAAGTCATATGATTAGGAAGAGATGGATTATCCAAGATATAATTGAAGAATCTTTATGCTTTACAAAAGCATGAAAGGGATTTGAAACGGCTTATGTGAGTTGAACCACATAAGTGACAAATAGTGCAACAACAATACTACTGAATAAGTGTGACAACATGTCAACACCCGGCACTACAAGAAAGGTTCTGATAGACAACGTCCCAAAATCGTCCGCTAAGGGCCATTTTTCGTCGCCTATGGGCCTAACCCGACGATATGGGTTCTGTTGTTGAAACTGCGTCAGGCAAAGTCCTACGACGTTTTTTTCGGTCTGTCGCGCTTGGGCGCCCTTCCGCCACGGAAAATCGGACCGTTGCAGAACTGTTTCCGGGAGCCCGTTGACTGCTGACGTCATGCAAACTGACACGTGGCAGACGACGTTAACTGGCAGTTAACGGCGTTAACCGGGTGAAACCCCGTGGTAGATGGTAGGCCCACACGAGGCCTGCCACGTCTTAAGTGGGCTGGCCCATTAAGTTTGCGGGCCGGGCCAGCTGACTTAGTTTGACCGGTCAACTATATAGCTGGGCTGGTCCATTAGTTACGTGGGCCGGGCCTAACCTCTAAGGTTGACTGGTCAAAACTTTAATGGGCCAGCCCACTAAGCATGTGGGCCGGGCCGAATGCACTCGTTTGACCGGTCAATAGGCAAAAGGGCCGGCCCACTAGACATGCGGGACCCCACTTTCCTGTTATCGGCCGGCCCATTTAACAAGTGGGGTCCACCTTAAAGCAAGTGGGCCGGCCCAAGAAGTTATTGGGCCGGCCTAATTAGCATGTGGGTCCCACTATCCTGCTATCGGGCTGGCCCATTTAGTATGCGGGGTCCACCATATAGCAAGTGGGCTGGCCCAACAAGTTAGTGGGCCGGGCCAAAAACATAGGTGGGTCCCACTTTCTGTTAAAAGGCCAGCCCATTTAGTATGTGGGGTCCACCATATAGCAAGTGGGCCGGCCCAACAAGATAGTGGGCCGGGCCAAAAACACAGGTGGGTCCCACTTTCCTGTTAAAGGGCTGGCCCATTTAGTATGTGGGGTCCACCATATAGAAAGTGGGCCGGCCCAACAAGATAGTGGGCCGGGCCAAAAACACAGGTGGGTCCCATTTTCCTGTTAAAGGGCCAGCCCATTTAGTACGTGGGGTCCACCACAAAAGCAATTGGGCTGGCCCCACAAGTTAGTGGGCCGGCCCAATTAGCTTGTGGGGTCCACGGTAAATCAGGTGGGCTTGCCCAACGAGCTAGCGGGCCGGCCCAATAATCTTGCGGGCCCACTTTTCTTTTACAGGGCCGGCCCAGTAGTGGGTGGGGTCCATCTTAAAGCAAGTGGGCCAGCCCAATAAGTAAGTGGGCTAGCCCGTTTAGTTGCTGCTTATATGCCGGCATAATAGGCGCTTTAGGATTTTGCGGGCCGGCACATATGTGATTACGATTAACTGGGCCGTTTAAGGGATGGGAATTTCTGATTTAGATACTGAGAATATTTACGCAGCTCATGATTTATGTCGGATAGCCTCACTTACCACAAGCACCATACAAAAAATGCGCGAAAGAACTATAAAAACTAACTAAATATTACATCAGCTGCAAGGCTTTGAAAAAATATTACAGAACCCAGAGAAATTGAATGGTAATTAAACCTAGCAATACAATGAAGCCATTCGGCAATCTTTTAAGTTGTCCATGCACCACCTATATCTGAAACAAAGACATTACAAGTTAAGACAGCAACAATGGAAAGGCAAAGACACTACAATATTGTTTGCCAAAGAATTTGGAACTCATCATTTCGTCGTTATAAGAAGATCATTGTAATGCGCACAATAAGCAAACAAAGAGTGCATGCCGCATACCAACAGCCAATATAACAGAGCACGTTAAAATGAAACAGCAGACTTACTACTGTCGAGTCCCATGCAAACCAACATGTTCAGGGAGTACAAAATTGGCATGAACAACATAGTAGCAGGCTATAAATTTTGTAACAACGACTGAGCAAGATGAAGTTATGATGGCTACATCTAGAGAGCAGGGAATGTAAACCAAAAATAGAAGTTACAATGGCAAAAGCTAAAATGTGAACCAACATGTGCCAAGTGCAATTACTTCAAATTGGCCGTGAACTAAATAATACTCCTGAACTTATAGTGAAGGGGATGCAAATCAAGATGTTTCGGGATATAAACTTGTAATGAGCAACACATAGAGGATAGTTAATGCTGGAGCTTAGGATGGACCAGATACAGAATATAGTGGGATCACCTGTGAACTTGTATAAGAGGGAATGCAAACCAATATGCTCAGCATTCCATATGTGAGCGTCATGCCAAGTCAGAGAAACAAGTCAATAATGTAGCTTTTGAAGAACAAGATGGCACACAAAATTATTATCTAGTAGTATGACAAGTTTATTTGTACTATAGGCTAGATAGCAGAGTGATAGCATGCCAAACTAAGTCCTTACTTTGTTAGCTTACAATGAACTAGATACAAAACAATGGCATCACCTGTAGTACAGGGAATGCAAGCCAACATGTTCATGGAGTAAAAAATTGGCACAAACAACATAGTAGCAGGCCCTAATTTTTGTAACAACGACTGAGCAAGATAAAGTTATGATGGCTAGATCTACACAACAGGGAATGTAAACCAAACATAGAAGTTACGATGCCAAAAGCTATAGAGCAGGGAATGCGAACCAACATGTGCAATTACTTAAAATTGGCCATGAACTAAATAATAGCAGGATGTTACTATAATAGCTAGGAATAAAACAAATAGGAGTTATAATGGCATCACTCATAAACTTGTAGATAAGGGAAACAAATCAATTTGTTTCGGGATATAAAGTTGTAATGAGCAACACATAGAGGATAGTTAATGCTACGGCTTAGGATGGACCAGAAACGGAATATAGTTGGATCGCCTGTGAACTTGTAGAAGAGGGAATGCACACCAATATGTTCACCATTCTATATGTGAGCACCATGCCAATTAAGAGAAATAAGTTAATATTGCAGCTTTTGAAGAATCAGATGGCAGACAAAATTATGATGGAAGTAGCTGCTGTGACGAGTTCAAATAAATTTGTACTGCACGATGGCAGAGTGATAGCATGCAGGAACTAATAGCAGGTAGTTACTTTGTTAGCTTACGACGAAGTAGATAGAAATAACAATGGCATCACCTATAGTACAGGGAATGCAAACCAACATGTTCAGGGAGAACAAGATTGGCATGAACAAAATAGTAGCAGCCTATAATTTTTGTAACAACGACTGAGCAAGATAGAAGTTATGATGGCTACATCTACAGAGCAGGGAATGCAAACCAAAATGTTCAATCGCTTAAAGTTAGCAATGAACTAGAAAATAGCAAGGTGTTACGGTCATATCTAGGAATGAACGAAAAGAGCTTCAGACAAACAAGCATCTGAACCCAGAAAATGGCGCTAAAACAAGGGACTTACATTAGGAGGAGCACTTTGTGGGAGTCACAGCAGATCTTCCTGGTGTTGATAGATCCGGTGATGAAGTACGCTACATGTGCTACTTGGGGTTGGAGAGACGGCCATTACAATTCATGGTTACTCATCTCATCTGCAAAAACGTAACGGCGCGTCGTTAGCACAAACAGGTTCCCCCATGATTAAACAAGAACTTGCAGGCAAGCAATAGAAAAGCGACAGTAGAAGAGTTTAGATCATGCACGGCGCTGGTGAAGCAGATCCGGTTCATATCTATCCGTCATCGGGATGGACAAATCCCACTGTTGATCCATATGCCTCAACTCATACTTTCCGGATACTTAATCCCACCTTTATAACCACCCATTTACGCAGTGGCGTTTGGTGTAATCAAAGTACATTTCCGGTATAAGTGATTTACATGATCTCATGGTCATAAGGACTAGGTAACTATGTATAGAAAGCTTATAGCAAATAACTTAATGACGAGATTTTATGCTACGCTTAATTGGGTGTGTCCATTACATCATTCATATAATGATATAACCTTGTTATTAATAACATCCAATGTTCATGATTATGAAACTAATCATCCATTAATCAACAAGCTAGTTTAAGAGGCATACTAGGGACTTCTTGTTGTCTACATATCACACATGTACTAATGATTCGGTTAATACAATTATAGCATGACATATAAACATTTATCATAAACATAAAGATATAAATAATAACCACTTTATTATTGCCTCTAGGGCATATCTCCTTCACATCATTCATTACATACCATAGTCGTCTTACAAATAGAGATCACATGATCCAATATTACACAAATAGTTGATCTATCGATCAACGTACAAACACCCGTTCATAGCGGAAGCGTAAATAGAAATGGACTCTCTAGTCCACAGGCCAACGTCTGACGTCAGAAGATTCCCTAGTTGTTGTCGACATCTTGGTTGTCGTCATGTTGATAGTTCTGCTCCTCTTCATAGTCTGGCCATTTGAATAGCCAGGGACATAGCCGTGAGTACTTTAAAGTACTCGCAAACTAATACTAATGTAAGTACTATCAATTCTAGTAAGGGGGTGCTAAGCTCTAGTTTAATTTGCATAAAGCCAATTTTAGTTCACAAATATGTGAGAAAAGACTTATTCATGTGCTAACTAACTAAAGTGGGAACATTAGTGTCATTCCCACCATTCACCATTCACTTCACCAACATTTTCAAGAATCTGACACCGGAAACTGCATGGCCTTTCCAACCGTCCGTAACCGTGGACACGGCTATTCGAATAGGTTTACACTCTGCAGAGGTTGCACACTTGTGCCACAACATTTGATTTCATCCGTCGGGATTACCCCGAATCATCGTAACACAGTACGCAGATCATCAACCATAACCTTTCACTTACAAACCCTAGTATGAGCACCTCTCCCCATGAGCTTGGCCTCCCAGTGAATACCAACTGTCAACCTGGGAACTGCACAGGGCTTGGCCGTACAATTCACCTCAATTCACATCATTTCTCAACCACGGAGGCAGCCTGGGCATAACCCCTATGATGTGTGTTCAGAGGGAACCCATACTAAGATGCATAAATTTCCAGTTAAGCCCTACCCATAATCAGGTATTGTGGGGGTACTCAAAATTGGAAAGGTATCGCATTCGAACCAATATCAGTTTTATCAAAAATCACCATCTTCTCCAAGTCATATTTACCTTCAAAAATCATTCAATGGAATGACTCATCATTCCAAGGTTTCAAAATCATTTCAAGTCACATGTTCCCATCTAGAGTAGTCAAGTTTTAGTATTTAGCACTAGCACTAATCATGAGGGGTGCTATCTTGCTTGGCTAGCTTGAGACTAACTTTGCTACTCTAGTAACATCCTTTAAAGTAGACCAAAGTTAACTATAAAAGTAACTCTTTAAATAAACAAGTAAAAACTTGTATGGTAAAAACTTGGGATAGGATTGTGGTAAGAAAAGTAAGACTAATGGTGCCTTGTCCCAAAGGGCTTTGCACTTTGCAAGAATATTAGCTTGCAACCATAGAGCTTGCAAAGGTGTTAGCTTTCCTTGGTGGTTGAGGTGATCAAAGTTCTCTTCTTCTTCCGGGTAGAATCCTTCCTCTTCCTGGTATTCTCCGGTACTAGCGTCTATACACGAATACGAGGATACAATCACCAAACAATACTTAAGTAACCTTAATTATCCTTAATGGCTCACTCCACATGATCTAGCATCATCACTTAGCATTGCTACCAAGAAGTAATCTAGGGTTTTCTTACTTAGGGTTAGAGAAAGAATTTCCTCTCATTACCCATGTAAATGATAGTTTCCATTTAGTTCTTGAGGAATAATTTCCTCTCATTGAGTCTTCTTAAGATTTAATTTCTCAAACAATCCTAAATGAAATCATGTTGACCTAAGTCAACCATTCATCATCATCATTTGAGAAAATGATTTAAATGAGGTAGAGTACCTCATACTATTTAACAATTCTAAATATGATTTAATATCACCAAATATTTCATGTGAGAGTATTTGACCATGGGTCCAAACTTCATATGAAAGTACTTGGGACAAGATTTAAATGAAGTGAAACACTTCATATGATTTGCATAATAGTTTTGGACAATATCACTTAAATAAACTAGCCATATAGTCCTTTATTTCAACTAGGGCATGATCATCCAAAGTGACCACACCATACTTTTGCAGAAACAATTAGTGTAAGTGAAATGTGAGCTATTAGAGTTGGAATCAACTCAATATCATTTTTGGTTGATTTTGAAGATTTATTTGAATGTGCAAAAGTCCCTGACTTAATCTTTTTGTCACATTGTTTCTACAACAGATCTCACAGTGGCATTGGTTAGAACTTTTCAATAGCTTTCCAAAAATATAAAGTTTGCTAAATTTGGCCAAGCCAAACAGATTCTATTGAATTTCAAAGTCAGGACCAGTATTTGAATTCACACTAAATTGATTTAACAGGATTTGAATTTTGGGCCTAGGCGGGAAAACAACTTGGGCCGAAACTCGGGGAAAAGAACTGGGCTGGCCCAGGTAACGTTTCAACGCGCCACGGGCCAACTGACGGTAGACCCCACCTGTCAGTGGGTCTTTAAACCCGAATCGGTACGCATCAAGGGGAGCCGTAGGATCAAGAGGAGGATCGATGGCGCTGGGTCATCATCGTCATCGAGGAGAGAGACTTACTGCCGCGGCGAGGCTAGGGGGTCAACGGCGAGCTGGGACTTCGGCGAGCGGCAGTGTTGATGCAGGGCGACGTTGTCGATGACAGCGAACTCAATGGTGGTCGTGGGAGCTCTGGGGATGGACGGTAGCGTCAGCTTGGTCTGTGGCGGCTCACGGGCGGCGATGTCGCAGTTGGCTGGCGGCGGTGAGCAATGTGGCGGGGCGAGAGTGCGAGGAGGCTCAGAAAGGAGTGGGAAAGACAAGGGCGTGCTCAATTGAGGAGAAGTAGTGCGCCTTTTATAGGCGCTCGAGGTGGCCGAGGTTCTGCAGCGAGGGCGACAGCTGCGCGGCGATTCCGGCGAGCGATCGGGGTAGGCGAAGGCAGCTCTGGGTTGGCGGCGTCCAGGCGGTGTTAGGGAGCCTGCTGGCTAGGTGGGGGACGACCTGGCGAGCGTGTGCGACATCAAGGTCTGGCGGCACAGGCACGGGAGAACGGCGACGATGTCGACGGCGGTATGCTGCGTGAGGGCACGGGCGCGTGTCTGGCGGACTAAGGGTGCGGCGGCGAAGCTAACGGCGCTGAGAGGGGGGCCAGAGGTGGCGTCGAGCGGCGAGGCGATAGGTGCTCTGCGCGCGTCCATGGGCACGTGCACGACTTCCTCGGCTTGGCCCTGGGCGCGATGCGTGCCAGTACTGTGGGCTTCTCCTCCGGCAATGGCGGGCACAGGCGGGTGCAGTAGATCGAGGTGGAGCTCCAGGACATGGGGGCAGTGCTGGAGAGGGAAGGAGAGGAGGGGAGCATGTGCTCATGCATGGTGGCCGGCATGGCATGGCTATGCCATGCTTAGCCTCCTCCCTCAAGGGTTGCTGTGCAGGGTTAGAGTGGAGAGGGGCCAGGGGATAGGTAGGGGCCAAGTGGTGGCAAGGGTTGGGGCCAAACACTATTTAGAATAGTGTTTGAGATTTGGGCAAATTTGCTATTACAATTTCTTGCCAAATTTGGTCAAAGCAAAGTGATTCCAAAATTTGAAAATGGTGCATTTGGATAAGTTGCAAATGACCAGAGACAAAAACAAGTGGTGGTGGAATTTTAAAAATAAAAGAATTGCAAAATTGCAATGTGTGAGATTGTTGCATTTGATAAAAAGTTCCAACTTTGCATGAGCCTAGTTTTTGATCCAAGATGATTTTGGCATGGTGGTCTTTACCAAAGTTGTTCACCTTGATGTGCTCTTGGATGAGGTGCAAAGAATTGGGAAAGTTTAGTTTGAAAAACTTGAAATGCAAGAGCTCAAAGTAGTGACCAGAATATAAATGGCAGATTTGACCATTATCATATGTGATCACAATTTGAGTTTGAATTTGTTTTGATTTGTGTTTCTTTGATTCCAAAAGTTTTAATAAGTGATTAGTAACATAAAACAACTAATGGTGAAGGCAAAATTGGTCTAGGGTAAAGATTTGTAAAAATGGCATAAGCCATATGTGAGGGTTTTGTGATTTTCTACTTTTTATTCTTTCCTTTTTCTTTTATTTTCTTTTTCTTTTCTTCTCTTTGACATGGGTGAGGTTTATTTGGTGTTAGATTGAGTTGGGTAAAGGGTTCCAACCATTTTGGGACAATGTGGGTGCCTAGGTCAAGATTTGATATTTTGGCTAAGTGCCACATATGCCTCTATGCATATGCTTTATTTTATTTCTGTTTTCTTTTTGGTTTCACCAAGATTGGAGTGGTAAGCCTCAAATTAGGTTTGTTGAGGTATTTCCAAACCATCTACCAAGGTAGACAAAGAAAGGTTTAGCATTTGCAAAAAGTAGCCATAGGCTTGCATATGCCTTATTTAAGATCATTTCTTTCTATTTTGTTTTTCAAAGATTGGGGACAAGAGGGATGAGGTTTAGGGTTTAGTGGGGTTCACCATGGTTCACCACCATTTAGCAAAATAAGAGAGTTAGGGTTCAAGATTTACATATTAGGGTTATATGCCCACATATGTCTTTTTCTTTGATTTTGGTTTCTCAAATTTGTCTCACTTTGTTTTTGAGAAAGTTAGGGTTTGGGGTTTTGAAAATGAGTGTAGAGCAAGGAACACACAATCATGGCAATAACACAAAGATTAAGTATGAGAACTATGCATAGCACCCAATGTAAGAAAAGTTTTTGTTGGTTCTCATTTTTGGAAAAAGGAAATTCATTTTCTCTTTGTTTTAAAATTTGGGATGTTACAAACCCTTCCCCCTTAAACAAATCTCGTCCCGAGATTTTAAGAAAAGTTAGGTTCCTAAGAGAGATTGGGCGATATGAGTTAACAGGAAAACATAATTGGCATGGCCTGACGTGCTTCTTGGGCTTCTGTGGCAGTCATGTTGTAGAGGCGGCCGTTGTTGTTGTTCTGGTTCCTTCTCGCGGCAAAGCGGCGCTGGTTCTGAGCAGCTGCCGCGGTGTTGGCGGCAATCTTGGCTAATCTTTTGGGGCACTCATTGGAGTAATTCCCAACCACTCCACACTCATAACAAGTGATGGTGGCCTTGTCCTTGGTGGCGACGGGGATGGCGTTGCTTCCAGTCCTAGGGCCAGTATTGTTGTTGTTGTTGTTGTTCCCGTTGTTGTTGTTGCTATTGGGGTTGGTGGTGTTGTTGTGATTGTTGTTGTTGTTGTTGCCTCCGGGCTTCGGGGGTCCTCCTTGGTTATTGGTGTAGTTTGGGCGGTAAGTCTGGGCAGTGGGCTTGTTGTATCTTGGAGCAAATCCTCCTGATGAGTTGTTGCGGTACTTCTGGGTATTGCTGGACCCATGCTGGTTCATCATCCGGCATTTGCGGTTCTCGTTGGCTTGGTGAAGCTTCCCTTCCATCTGGATGGTGGAGTCCACTAGGGCTTCTAGGTCAGCAAAGGGAATATTGACCAGTACGGTCTACATCTCGTCATGTAATCCGTTCAGAAATCTTTCCTTCCGCTTCTCATTGGTGTCGGTTTCGTCTGGGGCGTACCTTGACAGAGTAAGAAACCTGTCGCGGTATTCTACCACGAACATCCTTCCTTGCTTGAGTTCGCGGAACTCGTCTCTCATCTTCTTGATCAGTCCTTGGGGCACATGGTATTTGCTAAACTTCAGCTTGAAGTCTTCCCAGGTCATCATCTGTCCCGCATTCATTGCGCGGGCGCTGGTCCACCAGGCTCGTGCAGGTCCTGACAGGTAGTGGTTGGCGAATAGCACTTTCTCGGTGGCTTCAACTCCCGCAACTTCGAGGTTGTTGTCCATTGTCTGGAGCCAGTCATCGGCGTCGAGGGGCTCTTCGGTCTTGCTGAAAATAGGTGGGTTGGTGTTCTGAAAGTTCTTCAGTTTTGACCCAGGGTGGTCGTGGTTTCCATTGCCGCTGTTGTTCTGAGCGATCTGCTGCAGTGCGGCGACGTTGGCTTGGCGTTCAGATCTTTCGGCTTCTCGGTCAGCCATCATCATCTCTAGCATCTGCATCATGGCGTCTTGGGTGGCGCTGCGGGTTGGTGGGGCCATCTGACATCGAGGTAGATGATAAGATAAGAAGGAAATTTCTATGTTTTGTTTGATTTAAAGTTCAAAAAATTCAAAACTTGAGAACTTGAGTAGTGTTGAGGGGGTAAAACCAACAACACTTTTTCATTCATACCAAACATCACACATTACAAATCTAACACTCTGTTGGTTTGAAGAACCATTCATTCGCTCTACGATACAAGGGGATCCTGATACAACTCACACCTACTTAAGTGCTGGGGTGATACTACTCTTCAGGGTCGATTCTTCGTTGTTACGGGTAATGTGCTTGGCGAGAGGCGAGGGCGTTGTCCAACTCCTTGCGGGTCTTGAACAGCATGAAGTCGAGGTGTGCTACATAGTGGTTCATCTCCGTGTGCGGGGGCATGGTCATCAGTCTTCCCATGGGGTCATGTCTTGGGTAGTAGATGAAGCGAGTGTTCTTGATCTTGTTCTCATTTTGTCCACACAGACGGGCAATGGCTTCTTGCATAGCTCTGACTAGTCCTTCCTTCCAAGTGTTTCCCTTTACAGAAAACCATATGGTTTCCCATATTGGGGCTCCAGGCTGTCTTCGCAGATCTGCAGTAACTTCCCACCGAGGTGGTCCTCCCGACTGATTATTGAGGGGTGTTCCGAAGAACTCGGGATACGGGCGTCCTAGATATTCCACTAGTTGCTTCAAGTCTTTCTCGAACATCAGGTCTCCTCCGTGACCAAGCTGATAGAACTCCCATTTGTACTCCATCTGTGAGCAATTAGGATGAGTAAGTTAAAGAATTGCCCAAGTGTGCCAAATTTTTATGTAGTAAGAAAGGTAGAGTATGAATGTCGCTTTTGAAAGGATCTCAAGGATAAGAGTGAGAATAAGTTTTCATAAATAGTCACTTCATTTGTTTTGAAACTAAATTTTTCAGACGTCCATTCAAACTAGGGTCGCCTAATGTCAAACAATGGCTCTGATACCAACTTGTCAACACCCGGATTTTTAAGTCCAGATGCCTGTTATGCCATACATCGCAATCCCAGGAATATTGTTGTTGCGAGACATAACAGTTGAATATCATAAGTCATCATTCATTACATACCATAGTCGTCTTACAAATAGAGATCACATGATCCAATATTACACAAATAGTTGATCTATCGATCAACGTACAAACACCGGTTCATAGCGGAAGCGTAAATAGAAATGGACTCTCTAGTCCACAGGCCAACGTCTGACGTCAGAAGATTCCCTAGTTGTCGTAGACATCTTGGTTGCCGTCATCTTGATAGTTCTGCTCCTCTTCATATTCTGGCCATTTGAATAGCCAGGGACACAGCCGTGAGTACTTTAAAGTACTCGCAAACTAATACTAATGTAAGTACTATCAATTCTAGTAAGGGGGTGCTAAGCTCTAGTTTAATTTGCATAAAGCCAATTTTAGTTCACAAGTATGTGAGAAAAGACTTATTCATGTGCTAACTAACTCAAGTGGGAACATTAGTGTCATTCCCACCACTCAAGTTGTGATTCAAAACAAGTCACCATTCACCATTCACTTCACCAACATTTTCAAGAATCTGACACCGGAAACTGTATGGCCTTTCCAACCGTCCGTAACCGTGGACACGGCTATTCGAATAGGTTTACACTCTGCAGAGGTTGCACACTTGTGCCACAACATTTGATTTCATCCGTCGGGATTACCCCGAATCATCGTAACACAGTACGCGGATCATCAACCATAACCTTTCACTTACAAACCCTAGTATGAGCACCTCTCCCCATGAGCTTGGCCTCCCAGTGAAGACCAACTGTCAACCTGGGAACTGCACATTGCTTGGCCATACAATTCACCTCAATTCACATCATTTCTCAACCATGGAGGCAGCCTCGGCATAACCCCTATGATGTGTGTTCAGAGGGAACCCATACTAAGATGCATAAATTTCCAGTTAAGCCCTACCCATAATCAGGTATTGTGGGGGTACTCAAAATTGGAAAGGTATCGCATTCAAACCAATATCAGTTTTATCAAAAATCACCATCTTCTCCAAGTCATATTTACCTTCAAAAATCATTCAATGGAATGACTCATCATTCCAAGGTTTCAAAATCATTTCAAGTCACATGTTCCCATCTAGAGTAGTCAAGTTTTAGTATTTAGCACTAGCACTAATCATGAGGGGTGCTATCTTGCTTGGCTAGCTTGAGACTAACTCTGCTACTCTAGTAACCTCCTTTAACTTAGACCAAAGTTAACTATAAAAGTAACTCTTTAAATAAACAAGTAAAAACTTGTATGGTAAAAACTTGGGATAGGATTGTGGTAAGAAAAGTAAGACTAATGGTGCCTTGCCCCAAAGGGCTTTGCACTTTGCAAGAATATTAGCTTGCAACCATAGACCTTGCAAAGGTGTTAGCTTGCCTTGGTGGTTGAGGTGATCAAAGTTCTCTTCTTCTTCTGGGTAGAATCCTTCCTCTTCCTGGTATTCTGCGGTACTAGCGTCTATACACGAATACGAGGATACAATCACCAAACAATACTTAAGTAGCCTTAATCAGCCTTAATGGCTCACTCCACATGATCTAGCATCATCACTTAGCATTGCTACCAAGAAGTAATCTAGGGTTTTCTTACTTAGGGTTAGAGAAATAATTTCCTCTCATTACACATGTAAATGATAGTTTCCATTTAGTTCTTGAGGAATAATTTCCTCTCATTGAATCTTCTTAAGATTTAATTTCTCAAACAATACTACATGAAATCATGTTGACCTAAGTCAACCATTCATCATCATCATTTGAGAAAATGATTTAAATGAGGTAGAGTACCTCATACTATTTAACAATTCTAAATATGATTTAATATCACCAAGTATTTCATGTGAGAGTATTTTACCAGGGGTCCAAACTTCATATGAAAGTACTTGGGACAAGATTTAAATGAAGTGAAACACTTCATATGATTTGCATAATAGTTTTGGACAATATCACTTAAATAAACTAGCCATATAGTCCTTTATTTCAACTAGGGCATGATCATCCAAAGTGACCACACCATACTTTTGCAGAAACAATTAGTGTAAGTGAAATTTGAGCTATTAGAGTTCGAATCAACTCAATATCATTTTTGGTTGATTTTTAAGATTTATTTGAATGTGCAAAAGTCCCCGACTTAATCTTTTTGTCACATTATTTCTACAATAGATCTCACAGTGAGACCAGTGGCATTGGTTAGAACTTTTCAATATCTTTCCAAAAATATAAATTTTTCTAAATTTTCCCTAGCCAAACAGATTCTATTGAATTTCAAAGTCAGGACCAGTATTTGAATTCACACTAAATTGATTTAACAAGATTCGAATTTTGGGCCTAGGCGGGAAAACAACTTGGGCCGAAACGCGGGGAAAAGAACTGGGCTGGCCCAGGTAACGTTTCAACGCGCCACGGGCCAAGTGACAGTAGACCCCACCTGTCAGTGGGTCTTTAAACCCGAATCGGTACGCATCAAGGGGAGCCGTAGGATCAAGAGGAGGATCGACGGTGCTGGGTCGTCGTCGTCATCGACGAGAGAGACTTACTGCCGCGGCGAGGCTAGGGGGTCGACGGCGAGCTGAGCCTTCGGCGAGCGGCGGCGTTGATGCAGGGCGACGTTGTCGACGACGGCGAACTCAACGGTGGTCGTGGGAGCTCCGGGGATGGACGGTAGCGTCAGCTTGGTCTGCGGCGGCTCACGGGCGGCGATGTCGCAATTGGCTGGCGGCGGTGAGCAATGTGGTAGGGCGAGAGTGCGAGGTGGCTCAGAAAGGAGTGGGGAAGACAAGGGCGTGCTCAATTGAGGAGAAGTAGTGCTCCTTTTATAGGCGCTCGAGGTGGCCGAGGTTCTGCGGCGAGGGCGACAGCTGCGCGGCGATTCCGGCGAGCGAGCGGGGTAGGCGAGGGCAGCTCTGGGTTGGCGGCGTCCAGGCGGTGTTAGGGAGCCTGCTGGCTAGGTGGGGGACGGCCTGGCGAGCGCGTGCGACGTCAATGTCTGGTGGCATAGGCGCATGAGAACGGCGATGATGTCGACGGCGGCAGGCTGCGCGAGGGCACGGGTGAGTGTCTGGCGGACTAAGGGTGCGGCGGCGAAGCTAACGACGCTGAGAGGGGGGCCAGAGGTGGCGTCGAGCGGCGAGGCGACAGGTGCTCTGCGCGCGTCCATGGGCACGTGCACGATGTCCTCGGCATGGCCAGTACTGTGGGCTTCTCCTCCAGCAATGGCGGGCCCAGGCGGGTGCAGTAGGTCGAGGTGGAGCTCCAGGACATGGGGGCCAGTGCTGGAGAGGGAAGGAGAGGAGGGGAGCATGTGCTCATGCATGGTGGCCGGCATGGCATGGCTATGCCATGCTTAGCCTCCTCCCTCTAGGGTTGCTGTGCAGGGTTAGAGTGGAGAGGGGCCAGGGGATAGGTAGGGGCCAAGTGGTGGCAAGGGTTGGGGCCAAACACTATTTAGAATAGTGTTTGAGATTTGGGCAACTTTGCTATTTCAATTTCTTGCCAAATTTGGTCAAAGCAAAGTGATTCCAAAATTTGAAAATGGTGCATTTGGATAAGTTGCAAATGACCAGAGATAAAAACAAGTGGTGGTGGAATTTTAAAAATAAAAGAATTGCAAAATTGCAATGTGTGAGATTGTTTCATTTGATAAAAAGTTCCAACTTTGCATGAGCATAGTTTTTGATCCAAGATGATTTTGGCATGGTGGTCTTTACCAAAGTTGTTCACCTTGATGTGCTCTTGGATGAGGTGCAAAGAATTGGGAAAGTTTAGTTTGAAAAACTTGAAATGCAAGGGCTCAAAGTAGTGACCAAAATATAAATGGCAGATTTGACCATTATCATATGTGATCACAATTTGAGTTTGAATTTGTTTTGATTTGTGTTTCTTTGATTCCAAAAGTTGTAATAAGTGATTAATAACATAAAACAACTAATGGTGAAGACCAAAATAGTCTAGGGTAAAGATTTGTAAAAATGGCATAAGCCATATGTGAGGGTTTTGTGATTTTCTACTTTTTATTCTTTTCTTTTTCTTTGCTTCTCTTTGACATGGGTGAGGTTTATTTGGTGTTATATTGAGTTGGGTAAAGGGTTCCAACCATTTTGGGACAATGTGGGTGCCTAGGTCAAGATTTGATATTTTGGCTAAGTGCCACATATGCCTCCATGCATATGCTTTATTTGATTTTTGTTTTCTTTTTGGTTTCACCAAGATTGGAGTGGTAAGCCTCAAATTAGGTTTGTTGAGGTATTTCCAAACCATCTACCAAGGTAGACAAAGCAAGGTTTAGCATTTGCAAAAAGTAGCCATAGGCTTGCATATGCCTTATTTAAGATCATTTCTTTCTATTTTGTTTTTCAAAGATTGGGGACAAGAGGGATGAGGTTTAGGGTTTAGTGGGGTTCACCATGGTTCACCACAATTTAGCAAAATAAGAGAGGTAGGGTTCAAGATTTACATATTAGGGTTATATGCCCACATATGTCTTTTTCTTGGATTTTGGTTTCTCAAATTTGTCCCACTTTATTTTTGAGAAAGTTAGGGTTTGGGGTTTTGAAAATGAGTGTAGAGCAAGGAACACACAATCATGGCAAAAACACAAAGATTAAGTATGAGTACTATGCATAGCACCCAATGTAAGAAAAGTTTTTGTTGGTTCTCATTTTTGGAAAAAGGAAATTCATTTTCTCTTTGTTTTAAAATTTGGGCTGTTACAAACCCTTCCCCCTTAAACAAATCTCGTCCCGAGATTTTAAGAAAAGTTAGGTTCCTAAGAGAGATTGGGCGATATGATTTAACAGGAAAACATACTTGGCATGGCATGAGGTGCTTCTTGGGCTTCTGTGGCAGTCATGTTGTAGAGGCGGCCGTTGTTGTTGTTCTGGTTCCTTCTCGTGCCTAAGCGGCGCTGGTTCTGAGCAGGTGCCGCGGTGTTGGCGGCAATCTTGGATAATCTTTTGGGGCACTCATTGGAGTAATGCCCAACCTGATGAGATCTGAGATCTAGGGATTGGCCCGATCTCGCGATTTGACCCAAAATCCCAGGGGAAAAGGTGGGAGAGCGCGAGGAACACGAAGAACACGAGGAATGCCGGTACTCACGCACGCACACCAACCCGATACACCCGATACTTACCCCTGTGGCTCGATGGACCACGCCAATAGAATCACCCGGAAGAGGCACGCGGCAGAATTCCCGGTGAGAGATTGGTGTTGGAGAAGAAGAGATTGGTGAGGGAGAGAGAGTAGCTTGTACTAGAATCTCACTCAACAATATCCAAATCAACAACAAGGATGCCTTGATTACAAAGGGATGGTAACCCTAGGGAGACAAAGCTCAAAGTAGTGTTTAAGCTCAATTCAAGTCTAAGGGGTAAAGGAGGGGTCCAGGTTGCTTATATAGGCCTACATGGCCAGCAAGGCGAAAAGATACATGAGTGGATAACTTAGGCAGTTTGGTGGGGCAGTTTGGTGGACCGGTCATGGGGCCGGTCGACCGGGCGCCAACCAGAAATGTCGCAGATCTCCGTCCGGTTGGCCCCCGGTACGACGCCCGGTCAGGACCGAGGGAAATCCAGTTGGGCGCCCGGTTGACCGGGCCTAGGACCGGATAGTCCGGTCATGGGGCCGGTCGACCGGGTCCTGGGCCGGCCAGCTTCTTCTTCTTCCTTCGAGCGCTTCGAGTGACGTCGGGTCCAGCTTCGTGCTCATCTCCAAGTACCGCTGCTCCTCTCCTTCCCTTGACCTTGGTGTGTCCTCCTCTCCGGGGTCTTGATGCACCTTGTACCTAATGACACAAAGTACGTCGGCATGAGGTAGCAATCCATCCAAAGGGGTATCGAGATCAAGGGTGGTGAGGAGCGAGTTCACCTTATCATGTAGCGCTTTAACTCGAGCCCGAGTCATCGGTCCACTTGGGGGACTTGTTGGTCTTGGTGTAGTGTCATCGGTGAGCGGGGCTACATCATCTCCCCCCCCCCTTGGGAAAGAGTAGTCCTGGACTCGTGCTCCTCCTCATCTCCATGATAGGGTGACATGTCAGAGACGTTGAACGTGTTGCTCACCAAGTACTTGGAGGTCGGGATGTCGATGATGTAGGCGTTGTTGTTGATTCGTTTGAGGACCTTGAAGGGGCCATCTCCTCTTGGCTTGAGCTTGGAGTTGTGCTCATGAGGGAATCTTTCCTTCCGTAGGTGGATCCAAACAAGGTCTCCTTCTTCAAATATTCTTTCCTTCTTCTTGGCGTTGAGGCGGGTAGCTTGACGAAGCACATGTTCTTGGATGGTCGCTCTTGTTTCTTCATGTAGTTTCTTCATGGCGGCGGTGCGCTTGTCGAAGTCCATGTTCATCCTCTCATGAAGGGGGAGTGGTAGTATGTCGAGTGTCGTGGGAGGGTCGAAGCCGTAGACGATCATGAAGGGGCTCCGTGATGTTGTCTTATGCGTGGCTCGATTGTAGGCGAACTCCGCATGCGGAAGGCACTCTTCCCATGACTTCAAGTTTTTCTTCACGAGGATGCGTAGAAGAGTTGAAAGGCTTCTATTGACCACTTCCGTTTGTCCGTCCGTTTGCGGGTGGGAGGATGATGAGAATAAGAGCTTCACTCCAAACTTTCCCATGAGTGACTTCCATAGATAGCTCATGAACTTGACGTCTCGATCCGACACAATGCTTGCGGGTATTCCGTGTAGGCGAACGATTTCCCTGAAAAACAATGAAGCAATGTGTGAAGCATCATCGGTCTTATGGCAAGCTATGAAATGTGCCATCTTAGAGAACCTATCCACTACCACAAAGATCGAATCATGACCATGTTTGGTGCGAGGCAACCCTAGGACAAAATCCATGCTTATATCGGTCCAAGGTGCATATGGAATAGGTAATGGAGTGTAAAGACCATAAGGACTGGTGGTTGACTTAGCTTGAAGGCATGTAGTGCAACGGTTGCATAGGCGCTCCACATCCAGCTTCATCTTTGGCCAATAGTAATGAGTGGATAGCATCGAGAGTGTCTTGTCATGTCCAAAGTGTCCCATGAGGCCACCGCTATGTGACTCTTGCAAAAGCAACTTTCGAAGAGAAGACTCGGGTATGCAAATCTTGTTAGCTTTAAACAAGTAGCCATCATGCAAATAGAAATCTTCAAATCCTCGTTCAACGGAACACTTTTCAAATATCGGTGCAAAGAAAGAATCGGAAGGATAGAGTTCTTTGATCTCTTCAAGTCCCAAGACATGAAAATCCAAGCGAGTAAGCAAAAGGGTGTTTTTGCGGGAAAGAGCATCCGCCACTACATTGTCCTTGCCCTTCTTGTATTTGATTACATATGGGAAGGACTCAATGAACTCGACCCATTTTGCATGTCATTTGTTCAAGTTGTGTTGGCTTTTCAAATACTTCAAAGACTCATGATCGGAATGAATGATAAACTCTTTTGGCCAAAGATAGTGTTGCCAAACTTCAAGAACACGAACCAAAGCATAGAGCTCCTTGTCATAAATAGGATAGTTGAGGCGTGCGCCATCCAACTTCTCACTATAGTATGCAACGGGTTTGCCCTCTTGCATAAGAACGCTACCAATACCAAGTCCACTTGCATCACACTCAATCTCAAAAGTTTTTGCAAAATTTGGGAGCACAAGAAGGGGAGCTTCGGTAAGGCGTTTCTTCAACTCATAAAAAGCGTTTTGTTGGGCCTTGCCCCACACAAATGGAACATTCTTTTTGGTAAGCTCATTCAAAGGGCAAGCAATGGTGCTAAAATCTTTCACAAAGCGGCGGTAGAAACCGGCAAGTCCATGAAAACTTCGGACTTGATTAACATTTGTAGGAGTAGGCCAGTTGTGGATGGCCTCCACCTTGGAAGAATCAACTTCAATCCCATTAGCGGAAACCACAAATCCAAGGAAAACCAACTTGTTTTGAGCAAAGGTGCACTTGGGGAGGTTGGCATAAAGCTTCTCATGACGCAAGATGCATAAGACCTCGCTCACATGTTGCACATGGTCCTCGAGATTTTTGCTATAAATGAGAATATCATCAAAATAGACAACCACACTCTTTCCAATGAGAGGTCACAAGATGTGATTCATAAGACGCATAAAAGTGGATGGAGCATTGGAAAGACCAAAAGGCATAACGAGCCATTCATAGAGACCAAGCTTGGTCTTGAATGCCGTTTTCCATTCATCACCAATGGCCATGCGGATTTGGTGGTAGCCTCTACGCAAATCGACTTTGGAGAAAATTGTGGCACCACTTAACTCATCGAGCATGTCATCTAAACGCGGAATGGGATGGCGGTAACGAACGGTAATGGCATTGTTGGGGCAACAATCCATACACATTCGTTGCGTCTCATCCGGTTTAGGCACAAGAATCACGGGAACCGCACAAGGACTAAGGCTTTCGCGAACGTACCCTTTGGCGAAGAGATGTTGTATTTGGCGTTGGATCTCCTTTGTGTCTTTGGGGTTGGTGCGTTAGGCGGCACAGTTTGGGAGCAGAGCGCCGGGTATGAGGTCGATGCGGTGCTCTATGCCTCGAAGTGGTGGAAGTCCATGAGGTAGCTCGTCGGGGAAGACGTCTTGAAACTCCTTCAAAACAGACAACAAAGACGAAGGAATGTTGGTTAAGTCGTTAGTTGCCGACGATGGTCTCTTGCAAATGAGCACATAGTGCAATATGGTGGATGGGTTCTCTTGGACCTCTCTCCACTCACTCTTGGTGGCTAGGAGGACACTCTTTGTCTCGCTCATATATGGCTTGTGGCGCTCACTATCTTTTTGGTGGGTCGCTCCCTCTCCTCTCATCTCACTATGGTGGGTGCGGAGGTGTGCCCTCGCTAATGCCTCCGCATTATCCGCGATGATTTGGCTAGGAGTCATCGGGCGTAACTCGAACTTCTTGTCCTTGACCTTGAAGGTGTGTGCATTGGAGTGTCCATCATGTATAGCCTTCTTGTAAAATTGCCAAGGGCGGCCAAGAAACATGTGGCACACCGTCATGGGCACCACGTCACACTCAATAGTGTCCTCATAAGGTCCAATCTTGAAGTTGACGGTGACGGTATGTTGTATCTTGACGTTGCCCTTGTCACTCAACCATTGGATATGGTAAGGGTGAGGATGCTTGCGGAGGGTGAGGTTGAGCTTCTCACACAATTTGGTGCTTGCAAGGTTATGGCAACTTCCACCATCGATGATGACCTTGATCGACTTGCCACCAATACCGGCACGGGTTTGGAAGATGTTGCACCGTTGGTCTTCCATAGCTTGAGGTTGAGTTGTTAGCACCCTTGTGACCACAAGTGAGGGACTTGGGTCATGCTCACATAAGAGAGGGTCTTCTCCACTTTCTTCCTCATAAGCGTCTTCATTAGCAATGGCGGCTTGCACAAGGGCTTCATATTCATCTTCACTTAGCGTCTCGATGTCACCGTTCTCCATAGTGATCATGACCTTGGTATTCTTGCACTCAAACGATTTGTGGCCTTGGGTGCCACACTTGAAACAAGTGACATTTGAGGGTCCCGTAGATGCTTTAGAGGAGGCGGTGGAGGACACCGTTTGCTTCCCGCGACTTTGGATAGTCGGTTGCTTGGATGGTGTAGAGGACACGGCGGGCTTGACACTTGTTGTAGGAGTTGATGTAGCTAGCTTGGAGGCGAAGTATTGCTTGGACTTGGAGTACTTGATGTCCTCATTCACTTGGCGCTCGGCTTTGGATGCTTGGTGGACCAACTCAACCATGTTGGAGTATGGTTGGAACTCCACAATCCTCTTGATGGGGTAGTTGAGGCCATTGAAGAAACGAGCAATGGTTTGGTTCTCGGATTCTTGGATGTTGGCTCGCATCATAGTTAACTTCATCTCCTTGAAGAACTCCTCAACGGTCTTGGTGCCTTGCTTCAACTTTTGGAGCTTGTTGAAGAGGTCGGTCATGTAGTGTGTTGGGACAAAGCGAGCTTGCATCTCTTCCTTCATCTCTTCCCAAGTGTCAATTGGAGGTTCACCCTTTTCTTCCCTTAGAGTGAGAACTTGCTCCCACCAAGTGTTGGCATAATCCTCAAACTCAAGAGACGCCATAGCCACTTTCTTGGCACCGGAGTAGTTGTGGATGCGGAATATCTTGTCAACCTTGAGTGCCCATGAGAAGTATGCTTCGGCATCCTCTTCACCCTTGAACTTTGGCATGGTGATCTTGAGCCTTCCAAACATGTTTTCTTCATCCTCCAAGTTTCTTCGGCGAGGACGGATGCCTTCATCTCTTGCGGCTTGAGGTGGAATTGGAGGTCTTCCACGACCAACCATAGCATTGGGTTGGCGTAGAAGTTGGACACTAGCTTCACTTGGCTCACGTTGATGATGTTGTTGAAGATCTTGTCGAGGTTGTTGACGATGCTCATTGTTGGCCCTCTCATCTTGATCATGTGGTGGATCTCCTCTTCCACGTTGGTCATGGCGAGGGTGACGTCGGAGATCTCGCCGAGGTTGATCTTGAGGACCTTGGTCTTGGGGTTGGTCGTCACGCCCATGGTGGGCATGGCGATCCGCTTGGTGACGATCTTGTTGTAGGACTTGGTCTTGTGGAGGATGCTCATGTGGATGAGCATGGCGATGGATTTCTCCTCGCCTAGAGTTGGAGCGAGAGTCTTCATGACGAACATGTGGGCGATGAGGTCGATGATGGTCTTCATGCCTTGAGGTGGAGCTTGAGGACGAATGGCCACCATGAGAGTAGTAATCTTGTGACGAGCTTGATGATGATGAAGTAGAGCAGTGTCGGCGATGGCGACCCAAGTTGGTGATGGCGCGCTCGAGGCTATCCATGCGCCGCTCCATGTTCGCATCATCGGCCGCCATTTGGCCATTCAAGTTGTCCGTAGCTTCACGAAGGAGAGCCAAGTCTTGATTCACGGCGGAGAAGTTGTGTGCCACTTTGTCGTATTGCTCATCGATGCGTGTCTCGAAGAGTGTGAGTTGCTCCTTGAACTCTTGGCGTTGCGTCCATAGGTTGTGTTGAGTAGCCAACCTCTCGGTGTTGCGGAGGACTTCTCCATCCCTTGGGTCATCTCCGTTCCTATGCATGATGGAAAGACAAGAACTATGTGGTGTATGTTAGTGGAAGGCGACTACCTCGCACTCTTACCAAGGTAAGATAGTATTGAGGCAATCAACCAAGCCAAAACCAAGATCAAGTGTATCGGGGACACACGCAAAAACTAGCAAATATGGTGTTAGGTGAGTATGGTGGAAAGCCAAAAGACAAAATCCAAGATCAAGTATGTTGTTAAAAGTGGGTGAGGTCCAAAAATCCAAATGTCAATGTGAAGATCACTATAAACACGGAAAAGTTGTGGAACACACACACGGGATAAGCGGGGTTAGAGCAACCAAAAGTGAGCGGAAAAGTGTATGTAAAGGTGCTCGGTGTCACACTAACGCAAGCTTTGGTTGCAAATGAAGAGACAACAAGATTCACACGCGACCTCTCTTCTCTTCTCTCTTTTGCTTAAAAGCTTATGACTCTTTTGTATACGGTGGCACTTGCACTCTTTTGTATCCATGGTGGAACTTTCACTCTTTTGTATGTATGGTGCGACTTGCACTCTTTTTGTGTTTTGGGGCTTTTTTCACGCACTATGTTAGCGTTAGCCTTGCTTTTGCTATCTTGCCACACGAGTGTTTGCTTGTATGCTTTACTCCACACTACACACACACCACACAATCGGGGCCACGTGCAATGTCTCGCAACACTAAACAAACAATGCTCGATAGGATAGATCGCAAAAGGAAGAGGGCTACAAGGGAAAACTGAAAGTTATACCTGCGATGATGGTGGTGGTGGTGGTGGTAGCCGAAATCGAGCTTGGAGGAGGGCGCAGAGCTGCGCCCGGTCTGGGGGCCGGTTTGACCGGTCTCTGGACCGGCTGGTCCGGTTGGCGCCCGGTCGGCCGGGTGCTGGGCCGGCTGGTCCGGTCTGGGGGCCGGTTTACCGGGTTTCTCAACCGGATTTCGCGGTTCTCTCTCTTGTTCTTCCCCAAACCAAAACCAAAAGATCAAATCGACGGGAAACGATGGAATTGGAGGCTAAAAGTTGGGGAAATAGTAGATCAAGCACAACAACACCGAATCCACGGACCAAAACCACTCAAAACGCAACCAAATCACAGATCGGTCCAAAGGCAATTTGGGGCTATTTTTGGGGATTTTGTGGAAATTTTTCTAGAAACGAAATCGGGTGGGTGGAGGGTCAAAATCGCGGTAACCAAAAGTTGCTGATACCATATGATGAGATCTGAGATCTAGGGATTGGCCCGATCTCGCGATTTGACCCAAAATCCAAGGGGAAAAGGTGGGGGAGCGCGAGGAACACGAAGAACATGAGGAACGCCGGTACTCACGCACGCACACCAACCCGATACACCCGATACTTAGCCCCGTGGCTCGATGGACCACGCCAATAGAATCACCCGGAAGAGGCACGCGGCAGAATTCCCGGTGAGAGATTGGTGTTGGAGAAGAAGAGATTGGTGAGGGAGAGAGAGTAGCTTGTACTAGAATCTCACTCAACAACAAGGATGCCTTGATTACAAAGGGATGGTAACCCTAGGGAGACAAAGCTCAAAGTAGTGTTTAAGCTCAATTCAAGTCTAAGGGGTAAAGGAGGGGGTCCAGGTTGCTTATATAGGCCTACATGGCCAGCAAGGCGAAAAGGTACATGAGTGGATAACTTAGGCAGTTTGGTGGGGCATTTCCGTCGGATCCGGTCCTGGGGCCGGTCAGACCGGGCCTGGGACCGGGTGGTCCGGTCGTGGGGCCGGTCGACCGGGCGCCAACCGGAAATGTCGCAGATCTCCGTCCGGTTGGCCCCCGGTACGACGCCCGGTCAGGACCGAGGGAAATCCGGTTGGGCGCTTCGAGTGACGTCGGGTCCTGCTTCGTGCTCATCTCCAAGTACCGCTGCTCCTCTCCTTCCCTTGACCTTGGTGTGTCCTCCTCTCCGGAGTCTTGATGCACCTTGTACCTAATGACACAAAGCACGTCGGCATGAGGTAGCATTCCATCCAAAGGGGTATCAAGATCAAGGGTGGTGAGGAGCGAGTTCACCTTATCATGTAGCGCTTTAACTCGAGCCCGAGTCATCGGTCCACTTGGGGGACTTGTTGGTCTTGGTGTAGTGTCGTCGGTGAGCGGGGCTACATCACAACCACTCCACACTCATAACAAGTGATGGTGGCCTTGTCCTTGGTGGCGACGGGAATGGCGTTGCTTCCAGTCCTAGGGCCAGTGTTGTTGTTGTTGTTGTTGTTCCCGTTGTTGTTGTTGCTGTTGGGGTTGGTGGTGTTGTTGTGATTGTTGTTGTTGTTGCCTCCGGGCTTCGGGGGTCCTCCTTGGTTATTGGTGTAGTTTGGGCGGTAAGTCTGGGCAGTGGGCTTGTTGTCTCTTGGAGCAAATCCTCCTGATGAGTTGTTGCGGTACTTCTGGGTATTGCTGGACCCATGCTGGTTCATCATCCGGCGTTTGCGGTTCTCGTTGGCTTGGTGAAGCTTCCCTTCCATATGGATGGCGGAGTCCACTAGGGCTTCTAGGTCAGCAAAGGGAATATTGACCAGTACGTTCTGCATCTCGTCATGTAATCCATTCAGAAATCTTTCCTTCCGCTTCTCATTGGTGTCGGTTTCGTCCGGGGCATACCTTGACAGAGTAAGAAACCTGTCACGGTATTTTACCACGGACATCCTTCCTTGCTTGAGTTCGCGGAACTCGTCTCTCATCTTCTTGTTCAGTCCTTGGGGCACATGGTATTTGCTAAACTTCAGCTTGAAGTCTTCCTAGGTCATCATGTGTCCCGCGTTCATTGCGCGGGCGCTGGTCCACCAGGCTCGTGCAGGTCCTGACAGGTAGTGGGTGACGAATAGCACTTTCTCGGTGGCTTCAACTCCCGCAACTTCGAGGTTGTTCTCCATTGTCTGGAGCCAGTCATCGGCATCGAGGGGCTCTTCGGTCTTGCTGAAAATAGGTGGGTTGGTGTTCTGAAAGTTCTTCAGTTTTGACCCAGGGTGGTCGTGGTTTCCATGGCCGTTGTTGTTCTGAGCGATCTGCTGCAGTGCGGCGATGTTGGCTTGGCGTTCAGCTCTTTCGGCTTCTCGGTTAGCCATCATCATCTCTAGCATCTGCATCATGGCGTCTTGGGTGGCGCTGCGGGTTGGTGGGGCCATCTGACATCGAGGTAGATGATAAGATAAGAGGGAAATTTCTATGTTTTGTTTGATTTAAAGTTCAAAAAAATTCAAAACTTGAAAACTTGATTAGTGTTGAGGGGGTAAAACCAACAACACTTTTTCATTCATACCAAACATGACACATTACAAATCTAACACTCCGTTTGTTTGAAGAACCATTCATTCTCTCTACGATACAAGGGGATCCTGATACAACTCACACCTACTTAAGTGCTGGGGTGATACTACTCTTCAGGGTGGATTCTTCATTGTTACGGGTAATGTGCTTGGCGAGAGGCGAGGGCGTTGTCCAACTCCTTGCGGGTCTTGTATAGCATGAAGTCGGGGTGTGCTACATAGTGGTTCATCTCTGTGTGCGGGGGCATGGTCATCGGTCTTCCCATGGGGTCATGTCTTGGGTAGTAGATGAAGCGAGTGTTCTTGATCTTGTTCTCATTTTGTCCACACAGACGGGCAATGGCTTCTCGCATAGCTCTGACTAGTCCTTCCTTCCAAGTGTTTCCCTTTACAGAAAACCATATGGTTTCCCATATTGGGGCTCCAGGCTGTCTTCGCAGATCTGCAGTAACTTCCCACCGAGGTGGTCCTCCCGACTGATTATTGAGGGGTGTTCCGAAGAACTCGGGATACGGGCGTCCTAGATATTCCACTAGTTGCTTCAAGTCTTTCTCGAACATCAGGTCTCCTCCGTGACCAAGCAGATAGAACTCCCATTTGTACTCCATCTGTGAGCAATTAGGATGAGTAAGTTAAAGAATTGCCCAAGTGTGCCAAATTTTTATGTAGTAAGAAAGGTAGAGTATGAATGTCGCTTTTGAAAGGATCTCAAGGATAAGAGTGAGAATAAGTTTTCATAAATAGTCACTTCATTTGTTTTGAAACTAAGTTTTTCAGACGTCCATTCTAACTAGGGTCTCCTAAGGTCAAACAATGGCTCTGATACCAACTTGTCAACACCCGGATTTTTTAGTCCAGATGCCTGTTATGCCATACATCGCAATCCCAGGAATATTGTTGTTGCGAGACATAACAGTTGAATATCATAAGTCATCATTCATTACATACCATAGTCGTCTTACAAATAGAGATCACATGATCCAATATTACACAAATAGTTGATCTATCGATCAACGTACAAACACCAGTTCATAGCGGAAGCATTAATAGAAATGGACTCTCTAGTCCACAGGCCAACGTCTGACGCCAGAAGATTCCCTAGTTGTCGTAGACATCTTGGTTGCCGTCATCTTGATAGATCTGCTCCTCTTCATAGTCTGGCCATTTGAATAGCCAGGGACACAGCCGTGAGTACTTTAAAGTACTCGCAAACTAATACTAATGTAAGTACTATCAATTCTAGTAAGGGGGTGCTAAGATCTAGTTTAATTTGCATAAAGCCAATTTTAGTTCACAAGTATGTGAGAAAAGACTTATCCATGTGCTAACTAACTCAAGTGGGAAGATTAGTGTCATTCCCACCACTCAAGTTGTGATTCAAAACAAGTCACCATTCACCATTCACTTCACCAACATTTTCAAGAATCTGACACCGGAAACTGTATAGCCTTTCTAACCGTCCGTAACCGTGGACACGGCTATTCGAATAGGTTTACACTTTGCAGAGGTTGCACACTTGCGCCACAGCATTTGATTTCATCCGTTGGGATTGCCCCGAATCATTGTAACACAGTACGCGGATCATCAACCATAACCTTTCACTTACAAACCCTAGTATGAGCACCTCTCCCCATGAGCTTGGCCTCCCAGTGATGACCAACTGTCAACCTGGGAACTGCATAGGGCTTGGCCGTACAATTCACCTCAATTCACATCATTTCTCAACCACGGAGGCAGCTTCGGCATAACCCCTATGATGTGTGTTCAGAGGGAACCCATACTAAGATGCATAAATTTCCAGTTAAGCCCTACCCATAATCAGGTATTGTGGGGGTACTCAAAATTGGAAAGGTATCGCATTCAAACCAATATCAGTTTTATCAAAAATCACCATCTTCTCCAAGTCATATTTACCTTCAAAAATCATTCAATGGAATGACTCATCATTCCAAGGTTTCAAAATCATTTCAAGTCACATGTTCCCATCTAGAGTAGTAAAGTTTTAGTATTTAGCACTAGCACTAATCATGAGGGGTGCTATCTTGCTTGGCTAGCTTGAGACTAACTCTGCTACTCTAGTAACCTCCTTTAACTTAGACCAAAGTTAACTATAAAAGTAACTCTTTAAATAAACAAGTAAAAACATGTATGGTAAAAACTTGGGATAGGATTGTGGTAAGAAAAGTAAGACTAATGGTGCCTTGCCCCAAAGGGCTTTGCACTTTGCAAGAATATTAGCTTGCAACCATAGAGCTTGCAAAGGTGTTAGCTTGCCTTGGTGGTTGAGGTGATCAAAGTTCTCTTCTTCTTCTGGGTAGAATCCTTCCTCTTCCTGGTATTCTCCGGTACTAGCGTCTATACACGAATACGAGGATACAATCACCAAACAATACTTAAGTAGCCTTAATTAGCCTTAATGGCTCACTCCACATGATCTAGCATCATCACTTAGCATTACTACCAAGAAGTAATCTAGGGTTTTCTTACTTAGGGTTAGAGAAATAATTTCCTCTCATTACACATGTAAATGATAGTTTCCATTTAGTTCTTGAGGAATAATTTTCTCTCATTGAATCTTCTTAAGATTTAATTTCTCAAACAATCCTACATGAAATCATGTTGACCTAAGTCAACCATTCATCATCATCATTTGAGAAAATGATTTAAATGAGGTAGAGTACCTCATACTATTTAACAATTCTAAATATGATTTAATATCACCAAGTATTTCATGTGAGAGTATTTGACCAGGGGTCCAAACTTCATATGAAAGTACTTGGGACAAGATTTAAATGAAGTGAAACACTTCATATGATTTGCATAATAGTTTTGGACAATATCACTTAAATAAACTAGCCATATAGTCCTTTATTTCAACTAGGGCATGATCATCCAAAGTGACCACACCATACTTTTGCAGAAACAATTAGTGTAAGGGAAATGTGAGCTATTAGAGTTGGAATCAACTCAATATCATATTTGGTTGATTTTTAAGATTTATTTGAATGTGCAAAAGTACCTGACTTAATCTTTTTGTCACATTATTTCTACCACAGATCTCACAGTGAGACCAGTGGCATTGGTTAGAACTTTTCAATAGCTTTCCAAAATATAAAGTTTGCTAAATTTGGCCAAGCTAAACAGATTCTATTGAATTTCAAAGTCAGGACCAGTATTTGAATTCACACTAAATTGATTTAACAGGATTTGAATTTTGGGCCTAGGCGGGAAAACAACTTGGGCCGAAACGCGGGGAAAAGAACTGGGCTGGCCCAGGTAACGTTTCAACGCGCCACGGGCCAACTGATAGTAGACCCCACCTGTCAGTGGGTCTTTAAACCCGAATCGGTACACATCAAGGGGAGCCGTAGGATCAAGAGGAGGATCGACGGTGCTGGGTCGTCGTCATCATCGACGAGAGAGACTTACTGCCGCGGCGAGGCTAGGGGGTCGACGGCGAGCTAGGACTTCGGCGAGCGGCGGCGTTGATGCAGGGCGACGTTGTCGACGACGACGAACTCAACGGTGGTTGTGGGAGCTCCGGGGATGGACGGTAGCGTCAGCTTGGTCTGCGGCGGCTCACGGTCGGCGATGTCGCAATTGGCTGGCGGCGGTGAGCAATGTGGCGGGGCTAGAGTGCGAGGAGGCTCAGAAAGGAGTGGGGAAGACGAGGGCGTGCTCAATTGAGGAGAGGTAGTGCTCCTTTATAGGCGCTCGAGGTGGCCGAGGTTCTGCGGCGAGGGTGACAGCTGCGCGGCGATTCCGTCGAGCGAGCGGGGTAGGCGAGGGCAGCTCTGGGTTGGCGGTGTCCAGGCGGTGTTAGGGAGCCTGCTGGCTAGGTGGGGTACGGCCTGGCGAGCGCGTGCGACGTCAAGGTCTGGCGTCACAGGCGCGGGAGAACGGCGACGATGTCGACGGCGGCAAGCTGCGCGAGGGCACGGGCGCGTGTCTGGCGGACTAAGGGTGCGGCGGCGAAGCTAACGGCTCTGAGAGGGGGGCCAGAGGTGGCGTCGAGCGGCGAGGCGACAGGTGCTCTGCGCGCGTCCATGGGCGCGTGCACGACGTCCTCGGCATGGCCCTGGGCGCAACGCGTGCCAGTACTGTGGGCTTCTCCTCTGGCAATGGCGGGCACAGGCGGGTGCAGTAGGTCGAATTGGAGCTCCAGGACATGGGGGGCAGTGCTGGAGAGGGAAAGAGAGGAGGGGAGCATGTGCTCATGCATGGTGGCCGGCATGGCATGGCTATGCCATGCTTAGCCTCCTCCCTCTAGGGTTGCTGTGCAGGGTTAGAGTGGAGAGGGGCCAGGGGATAGGTAGGGGCCAAGTGGTGGCAAGGGTTGGGGCCAAACACTATTTAGAATAGTGTTTGAGATTTGGGCAAATTTGCTATTTCAATTTCTTGCCAAATTTGGTCAAAGCGAAGTGATTCCAAAATTTGAAAACGGTGCATTTGGATAAGTTGCAAATGACCAGAGACAAAAACAAGTGATGGTGGAATTTTAAAAATAAAAGAATTGCAAAATTGCAATATGTGAGATTGTTGCATTTGATAAAAAGTTCCAACTTTGCATGAGCATAGTTTTTGATCCAAGATGATTTTGGCATGGTGGTCTTTACTAAAGTTGTTCACCTTGATGTGCTCTTAGATGAGGTGCAAAGAATTGGGAAAGTTTAGTTTGAAAAACTTGAAATGCAAGGGCTCAAAGTAGTGACCAGAATATAAATGGCAGATTTGACCATTATCATATGTGATCACAATTTGAGTTTGAATTTGTTTTGATTTGTGTTTCTTTGATTCCTAAAGTTGTAATAAGTGATTAGTAACATAAAACAACTAATGGTGAAGACCAAATTGGTCTAGGGTAAAGATTTGTAAAAATGGCATAAGCCATATGTGAGGGTTTTGTGATTTTCTACTTTTTATTCTTTTCTTTTTCTTTGCTTCTCTTTGACATGGGTGAGGTTTATTTGGTGTTAGATTGAGTTGGGTAAATGGTTCCAACCATTTTGGGACAATGTGGGTGCCTAGGGCAAGATTTGATATTTTGGCTAAGTGCCACATATGCCTCTATGCATATGCTTTATTTGATTTTTGTTTTCTTTTTGGTTTCACCAAGATTGGAGTGGTAAGCCTCAAATTAGGTTTGTTGAGGTATTTCCAAACCATCTACCAAGGTAGACAAAGCAAGGTTTAGCATTTGCAAAAAGTAGCCATAGGCTTGCATATGCCTTATTTAAGATCATTTCTTTCTATTTTGTTTTTCAAAGATTGGGGACAAGAGGGATGAGCTTTAGGGTTTAGTGGGGTTCACCATGTTTCACCACCATTTAGAAAAATAAGAGAGGTAGGGTTCAAGATTTACATATTAGGGTTATATGCCCACATTTGTCTTTTTCTTTGATTTTGGTTTCTCAAATTTGTCCCACTTTGTTTTTGAGAAAGTTAGGGTTTGGGGTTTTGAAAATGAGTGTAGAGCAAGGAACACACAATCATGGCAAAAGCACAAAGATTAAGTATGAGTACTATGCTTAGCACCCAATGTAAGAAAAGTTTTTGTTGGTTCTCATTTTTGGAAAAAAGGAAATTCATTTTCTCTTTGTTTTAAAATTTGGGATGTTACACCTCATATAGGTTGTTTCACCTAGTTTGCATTAGGCTCACCTTTATATTCCGCAAAGCCTAATATTGCAAAGAAAGAATTAAAATCTATAGAAACCTATTCACCCCCCTCTAGGTTTACCATCTCTATACTTTCAATTGGTATCAGAGCCTGGACTCTTATTAAGGACTTCACCGCCTTAAGAGTGAGATGGAAAAACTATTCGAGGGTCTAGATGAAAACTCTAACCTTTCGGTTAAAGAGATGAAATCTAGATTCTTGGCATATGATACCGAGAAGAAGAAAATGGAGGATGACCTACAAAGCCAAATGGCAAACATGACTGCCATGCTTAAGAACTTGACTAGTGGGAATCCTAGTGGGGCTTCGGCCCCTCAAGGAAGTTTCCATGAAGTCAACCATGACTATCTGAAAAACACTTCACCCATGCCTCATATAAACCATAGTGGGAACGTTCCCCATTTTGATGGAACTCACTTTCCTTTTTGGAAATCTGCTATGGAATCTCATATTCGCAGCTGCAGTGTGGAGTTATGGGAGATCATTGTTCATGGATACCGGGAGCCACAAGATCCCATTCGGTTGACCTCCACCGAGTTCTACAACCGTCAACTCAATGCCTCCGCACGTGACAAGATTAGGAGTGTCATCAACCGCAAGCTCCTTGATCAAGTCAATGACATAGACTCCGCTAAAGAGTTGTGGGATCGAATCATAGTACTCCAAGAGGGAACCGATTTGATCCAATCAGCTCTTTATGAGACCGCAAAGCAAGAGGTTCATCAGTTCATGATTCGAGAAGGAGAATCCGTGGCCGATGCTTATGCAAGGCTTGGTGCTCTTAGAGTAAGGGTCAAGGGACTTGGAGTTGAGAAGTACAATGACGGCTTCGAAATGAATAAAGCATTCATAAAGTCCAAGGTCATTGCTATGATTGCTGTCAAGCAAGAAGACACCAACCTTGCACTCAACTTGCAAATCATGACCAAGAGCACCGATCTGAACTCCGATGATCTAGTCTCCTATGTGGCTGCCAATGAAAACATGGCCAAAGCAGGAAAGAGGCTCATGGCAATGAACCGTGTTGATGAAGCCTCACACAACCATGAAGCGTCACACAACCTTTCTCTCAAAGCTAGAGCCGACCATGGAAGCAAACAAGACTATAAAATTGAAGAAGATGAAGAGATGACTTCAACTAGTGAAATTGCTACCGACTTTGCTTTCTTTGCCAAGAAGTACAAGGCAAAATTCCCAATGCTCCTCAATGACAAGAAGAAGAAGAGAATTTGCTACAACTGCGATTAAGATAGCCACTTTGCAAATGAGTGCCCTTATGAGAAAAGGGTAGACAAGCCAAAGTTCATCAAAGGGGTCAAGCCAAGATTGAAGCCAAACCCAATCAACGACCGATACAAGAAGAACAAGGGAAGAGCTTTTGTTGGGGCCGAGTACTTGTCCGATGAAGAAGAGGAAGATGAGGAGAAGGAGGCCGGATTGGCCGGTTTGGCTTTCTCTAAGCCCGGGTCACTCTTCACATATGACTACTCCAAGGATTACTCCACGGAGAATGATGTTGGCTCTTCCTTCATGGCAAGAACAACTCAAGATGATGACTCCGATGACTCTCCCTCCTCTACCATCGTTGGCTCTTGTCTTATGGCAAGAGAAACCAAGGTAATGGAACCCCCACCTTCCCTATCTAGTGTTCTCGATGATGAAACTGAAAATCAAGAAGAATTAATTGTGCTTAAAGAACTTTATGATGTTAGATGCACCCTTCGTGGTGAAGCTCTTGTCAAGTTTGATTTCTTGATGGACTCCCTCAAGGAAAAGGATGAGTCCATTGAGGAACTAGAATATCATTTGAATGAAAAGGAACGGAGATTCAATCTCCTAAGACAAGAGCTAAAAACCGAAAGGTGCATATCTCAAGGCCTTAAGCAACAAATTGAAACTTATGAACTTGATAAAGTTAAGGACCTAAAAACTATTGATAGGGCTCAATCATTGACTCAAGAGCTCAATGCCTCAAAGGAGGAGCTTGAAGTTGCTCATGCTTCTCTCACTAGGGATCTTGACCACCTTGAAAGAGCTAACAAGCTTCTTAAGGATGAGCTCAAGAAACTTGGAGAGAGCCATGACCTACTCCAAGAAACCTACAAAAAGGCTCTTGGATCAATGAAGGATCCCATTGTTGTTGAAAAGCATGCTTGTTCCTCTACTTCCTTTACTAGTGAGCATGCTAAACTTGTTGAGGAACATGTTCGTTTACAAGAGGAACTCTCTTTGCATGTTGAGACCAATGCATATCTTGAATCCTTGGTGACCAAATATGGTCTCGACTATCATCCTAATGGATCTTCTTGTGAACAAGCATCTATTCTTGAGGAAAATGTTAGGTTAACAAAGGAACTTACAAAGTTCACCACCGCCAAGAATAAGATGGGATTGGATGACCTCTTGAGTAAGAAAAGGTCAAACAATCAAAAGTTTCGACTTGGATATGTTCCCAAGTCTCACAAGAAGAAGAACTACAAGAAGGAGAAACCCGCTCAAGATAAGAACAAGAAGGTCGCTAATGATGGCAAAGCCTCAAAGGGCAAAGCCACTAGTGATGACCGCACGGGGCCAAACGATCACTATGCTTTATTTGTTGATTATTATGGTGATGTCTATGCTAACTATGTTGGCCCTCCTAATGGCTATGCTTATAGAGAGTACTCAATTTGGGTACCAAAAGATATTGTTGCCATTGCAAAGGAACCCATTAATCGATGGGTTCCTAAACCTCTACTTGATTTTGTAGGGGTATTCCTCCGGTGGTCCAAAATGGGTGTTTGATAGTGGATGCACCAATCATCTGACCGGAGGAAGAGGTGTGCTTGATCAATTCATTGAAGATATCAACAAGAAGTCAAGCATCACCTTTCGTGACAACTCAAAGGGAAAGGTACTTGGGTATGGCAAGGTGGCAATCTCTAAGGACTTGTGCCTTGAGACGGTCATGCTTGTTGAATCCCTTGGCTATAACTTACTTTCTATATATCATCTTGCCGATGCCGGTTACAATTCATATTTTACTAATTATTGTGTGAAAGTATTTAGGAGTGACAATCTAAAATTGGTTCTTGTTGGATATGTGGAGAACAACCTTTACGTGGTTGACCTCTCGAAAGAGAGCCCCTCTCCGTCCACATGTCTAATGGCGGCCAAGCATGACCAAGGTTGGTTGTGGCATCGCCGCCTTGGTCATGTCAACACGAGAAATCTTAAACAACTCCTAAAGGTGAGCACATTGTGGGACTAACCGGCATTTCTTTTGAGAAAGATCGTGTTTGCAGTGCATGTGTAGCCGGAAAGCAACTCAAGAAGAAACATCCTATCAAGAGTATTGTCACCACATCTAGGCCTTTGGAGCTCCTTCATTTGGATCTCTTTGGGCCATCACATTATGATACTCTTGGTGGGAGCAAGTATGGACTTGTCATTGTTGATGATTACTCAAGATACTCTTGGGTCTTTCTCCTTAAGTCTAAGGACGAGACCCATAGAGAGTTCATCACCTTCGCCAAGAAAGCTCAACGTATGTATGAATCTGAGATCAAGGCGATTAGGACCGACAATGGCACCAAGTTCAAGAACTACACCATGCAAGAGTTTGTTGATGATGAGGGAATCAAGCATGAGTTCTCGGCGCCATACACCCCTCAACAAAATGGTGTTGTTGAAAGGAAGAACCGGACTATCATTGAGATGGCAAGAACCATGTTGAGTGAATTCAACTCACCCCACAACTTTTGGGGAGAAGCCATCTCTACGGCTGTCCACTACTCCAACCGGCTCTTCCTCCGCCCCCTCCATAACAAAACCCCATACGAGCTTCTCACAGGTAACAAGCCTAATGTCATGTATATTCGTGTCTTTGGATGCAAATGTCAAGAACAACAAAGGGAAGCTCGGTAAATTTGAAACTAGAACCATAGAGGGTATATTTGTTGGATATGCGGAGAACTCTCACGCCTATAGATACTACAACCTGTCCACTGGGACTATTGAAGTATCTTGTGACGTGGTGTTCTTGGAGGATAATGGCTCCCAAGTGGAGCAAGTTGTTCCATGTGTTGCAGGTAATAGTGATGATCCATCTAGTGCCATCAAGCATATGGGCATTGGACACATCCGGCCCATGGAAGTTCATAATGATGATCAAGATGATGGAGTAGAAGTATCAAGCACGGCTCGAGTGGAGCCTAGCTCAACTCAAGCCGAACCATCAAGCGCAACTCAAGAACCATCCTCCACTCAAGATGAGTCACATTCCGAAGAACAAGAAGAAAGTCCTCATTCCACTGAGCAAGACCATGATGATGATCAAGAAACATCCTCAACTCATGATCAAGCTCAAGTGGTCCCTCATGATCAAGTAGTAGCAAGAGATGAATTCATTGATCATGAAGGAACCATTCAGAAGATCAAGGCCGCTACAAGGGAAAGTGACATGAAAGTAGATCAAGTCCTTGGTAGCATCTCAAGAGGAGTGGTAACTCGTAGACACCATGCATTACTTATCACTTATTGTCAACACCATGCTTTTGTGTCTAGTTTTGAACCACTCAAGGTACATGAAGCCTTGGTTGATCCGGATTGGGTAACTGCCATGCAAGAAGAATTGGAGTGTTTCACTCGTAATGAAGTATGGTCTCTAGTTGAGAGACCCAAGGATCATCGCATCAATGTTATTGGGACCGAATGGGTATTCAAGAACAAGCAAGATGAGAATGGCATTGTCATAAGAAACAAAGCAAGGTTAGTGGCGCAAGGGTTTGCCCAAATAGAAGGTATGGATTTTGAGGATACCTTTGCGCTGGTAGCCCGTCTTGAAGCTATTCGTCTTTTGCTTGCATTTGCATCTTTCCACAATTTCAAACTATATCAAATGGATGTGAAAAGTGCATTTTTGAATGGTCCCCTAAAAGAAACCGCATATGTGGCTCAACCCCGGAGCTAAGACCCATGCCGACCCAACCACGTGTATTTACTCCATAATGCACTCTACGGTCTCAAGCAAGCTCCACGTGCTTGGTATGAGTTCCTTAGGGATTTCTTACTACATGATGGGTTTTGCATGGGTACGGTCGATTCCACCCTTTTCACCAAGCGGGTTAAAGGGGGTGGCTTATTTATATGTCAAATATATGTTGATGATATTATCTTTGGCGGAACTAACCCCAATCATAACAAAGCTTTTGAGCTATTGATGACTAGGAAATTTGAGATGTCCATGATGGGAGAGTTGAAGTTCTTCCTAGGCTTCCAAGTGAGGCAACTTGCAAAAGGCACCTTCATCTCTCAAGAAAGTATGTGAAGGACATGCTCAAGAAATTTAACATGACCAATGCAAGCCCAATGAAGACACCCATGCCCGTAAAGGGGCAATTTGGCTCATATGACGGTGAGAAGGATGTGGACATAAAGGTATACCGCTCCATGATAGGATCCTTGCTCTACCTTTGTGCTTCTAGGCCGGATATCATGCTAAGTGTAGGGATGTGTGCTCGTTTCCAATCCGCTCCTAAGGAGAGCCATTTAATGGCGGTCAAACGGATTCTAAGATACCTTGTTCTCACTCCTACTCTCGGGCTATGGTATCCAAAGGGTTCAACCTTTGAAGTCATTGGCTATTCGGATTCCGATTGGGCCGGTGATAAGGTTGACCGGAAGTCTACCTCCGGGGCTTGCCAATTTATTGGCCGGTCAATGGTGAGTTGGTCATCCAAGAAACAAAACTCCACCGCTCTATCCACCACCGAAGCCGAATACATATCCGCCGCATCTTGTTGCACTCAATTGTTATGGATGAAGCAAAGCTTGAAAGACTATGGTGTGTCTCTTGGTACGGTGCCTCTTCTTTGTGACAATGAAAGTGCAATTAAGATCGCCAATAACCCGGTTCAACATTGTCGCACCAAACATATTGACATTCGCCATCACTTCCTACGTGACCATGTTGCCAATAAGGATATTGATCTCACTCATGTGGGGACAACCTACCAATTGGCGGATATTTTCACTAAGCCTTTGGATGAAGCCCGGTTTGTTAACTTGAGAGAACTTGGTATTCTTGATCCTAAAAAATTGGATTGATTAACTTCTTGCACTATATTCTTGCATTTATCTTGCTCTCTAGCTTAGAGGCATACCACATATGGGGATAGTCATCTTACCATGTCTTGCTATGATGCATACCTATGTGTGCAACATAAATAGACCCAATTTCATTATATGGACCCAAGCATGTCTCTTCGAGGTCTCATGACATTTGCGCTTTCACATAGGGGGAGTAATCCCCCGCCCCTCATTGAGCCTCAATTACAACTTGATTTGACTATATAAGGCCAAATGATATTATTGCAAAAAATCACTTCAAAATGACTTATGATTCTTGATATATATTTCGAATCATGCCCATTGTTTCTATTTACATCTTGTTTGGATTTTCACTCCAATGGGTATGCCTAGAGAACTTTGTGTTCCCAACCCCATGTCTATGCTCATATCATCATCATCTATCTATCTATATGTACATGTCATCATCTGAGCATTCATACACATTTACACAAAGAATAGGGGCAAAACGAGGAAAAACAAGACAAAACTGGGCAGATTGTCCCTGGCCGGTCTCTGGCCCGGTTGGACTGCCTCTCTGGCGGATCAGCCGGGCGCCAGCCTGTCGATCGGGCGCTAAACAGCCGTGCGGCTGGTTAAGTGGGAGGAGGTTACCCCTTGGGGTTTCTTCTTCCTCACTTTCCCCCATCCATCCCACACACCATTGCCGCCGCCCTCTGTAACGGCCCCGGGTAGTACCCCTATTAGAATTGTTTGTTGTTTTTTTTCTTTCGCGCATCATCATGCATCATGCATCATATCATCCGCATGATTTTAACAAAATAAAATTACTTTAAATAAAAACTATTTCAGTTCTTCCCTCTCATATGGATTCTATATGTAAACCCTCCCTAGTGTCTATTCTTAATTATCAAAAACCCAAACCAAATAGTTGGTAAAAAAATAAAAAATTGCAAAGCTATTTTCAAATCCAAATACAAGATTTTGTTTTTGAAAACGTTGCAGTACCTGGCATGTCCTCATCCTTCTTTTTCCATCTACCTATCTTTGTTCAATCCTAATCAAATCCTTTGAAGTCTTGAAGGGCCGTGTGGACATCTTCCAATCAATCTCATGTTGAGCCCAAGGAAAATATCCACCCAAACCAGTACCGAGAGTCCACCTCTACCAAACCTCCCTGACATCTTTGTTCTTCTGTACGGCTGCTCATCCGTGTCACAGCATGTCGCTGTCCAGTGATGGGACGGACGATCCTTGCTCCCTCCTCTCTATAAAAAGCTTCCCTAGCTACCCTGCAACCCTAGCTGCGCCCTTTCCCCGCCGCCGCCAACCATCTCTGACCCTCTACCAAAAACCCTACCGAGAGTTTCACCATCCACCACTCGGCGCCATGGCCAGCCCCTCCGGTACCTGAGCGTGGAGAGCACCACGTTTCCTTCTCTCCATCATGGTCTTCTTCAAGGACGACCAAGGCTGGCAGCAACCCGAGCTCATCCATCGTCTACCTCCCCGGCCACCCCTTCGTCCTTGTCGCCGGCACCTCCTACGCCCCTCCTTCTCATCACCGACCATCCCAGGGTGAGCACCACACTCCCTCCTCTCCCCTGCATGCCTCCACACCCCTGCATCATCGACGTGAGAAGAGATCGAGGAAGAAATCGAAAACGAAAACGAGAAAAGGTTGCAGTTTTGGTTCTGTTTCGCGGTCCTGTCTTCCTACGCAGATCCTTGCCTGAACAGGTCACTCCAGCACGATCTTCTTGTTTCTCTAGATGCACAACATCACCAGCTATCTACTGGTTTTTGAATCAGTATCGGCGAAGTTATCGTCTTCCAAAGTCGGCTCCAGAAAACAGATTCTATTTCCAGTTTTTCAGTTTCAGCGTTGCTGTTTCGTCGGCCCGACTTCCGGCGAGCTTCTCCGGCGATACCGTGCACCCTTTCCACTCATTCTGGTCTCCTTCGAATCTTGGCACATCCATCCTACTCAAACTCTTTTGTTTCACTCAAATCAGTTCCCAGATTCGTCGTGGCGAGCGCTTTAAAATCTGTGCAAAAATCTGTCTACAGGAACACCCGCTGTCACGTTTTCAGTTAGAAGTGTTCATTCTTCAGTTTACCACGCTTATACACTTTACCTTATCTGCACCCCATGTATGATCAAATCTGATACAGCAGCCCACTGGCTGCACCACTTGTCTCCCACCGCATCGACCCGAGTTCAAATCCTGCCGGCGCGAGAAACCCCCCTAAACCGTAACTCGAAATAAAACATGTTATATATGAAAATTGATCAGAAAAATGAGAGAAACATTAATATACCATTCATTCATCTGTTTGCATCTCGCATCATGTCGCTCGTTGATAGTCGTGCATTTCATCTCACATATATGCGGAGTATTTTGGATTTCCAACTAGGGTTTTCCCCGCTCCGTTTAATATTGAAGTAATCAACACTTAACTTTGTTGGTAGAAAATGCAACTCCAACCTAATTTGTGTGTCGGGATTTCGGTTCCGCTTAAATTGGATAAGTTCATCGCATCATATCTGCCATGCCATGCATGCCTGCATTTGATCATGTTGGTTCTTGTACTCGCATCAAATCTGATACAGCAGCCCACTGGCTGCACCACTTGTCTCCCACCGCATCGACCCGAGTTCGAATCCTGCCGGCGCGAGAAACCCCCCTTTTTGTTTCTCTGCCACGCTGGCGCCTACGTGGCGTGGAGCCCCACCTGTCTGTGTCTCTGTTTTATCTAAAATCCCAGAAAATGCTATTATCTTGCAAAAATCATATCTCCTAAACCGTAACTCGAAATAAAACATGTTATATATGAAAACTGATCAGAAAAATGAGAGAAACATTAATATGCCATTCATTCATCTGTTTGCATCTCGCATCATGTCGCTTGTTGATAGTCGTGCATTTCATCTCACATATATGCGGAGTATTTTGGATTTCCAACTAGGGTTTTCCACGCTCCGTTTAATATTGAAGTAGAGAACCCCTGATATGTTATGCCATGCTAATCAACACTTAACTTTGTCGGTAGAAAATGCAACTCCAACCTAATTTGTGTGTCGGGATTCCGGTTCCTCTTAAATTGGATAAGTGCATCGCATCATATCTGCCATGCCATGCATGCCTGCATTTCATCATGCTGGTTCTTGTACTCGCATCAAATCTGATACAGCAGCCCACTGGCTGCACCACTTGTCTCCCACCGCATCGACCCGAGTTGGAATCCTGCCGGCGCGAGAAACCCCCTTTTTGTTTCTCTGCCACGCTGGCGCCCACGTGGCGTGGAGCCCCACCTGTCTGTGTCTCTGTTTTATCTAAAATCCCAGAAAATGCTTTTATCTTGCAAAAATCATATCTCCTAAATCGTAACTCAAAATAAAACATGTTTATGAAAATTGATCAGAAAAATGAGAGAAACATTAATATGCCATTCATTCATATGTTTGCATCTCGCAACATGTCGCTCGTTGATAGTCGTGCATTTCATCTCACATATATGCGGAGTATTTTGGATTTCCAACTAGGGTTTTCCCCGCTCCGTTTAATATTGAAGTAGAGAACCCCTGATATGTTATGCCATGCTAATCAACACTTAACTTTGTCGGTAGAAAATGCAACTCCAACCTAATTTGTGTGTCGGGATTCCGGTTCCGCTTAAATTGGATAAGTGCATCGCAACATATCTGCCATGCCATGCATGCCTGCATTTGATCATGCTGGTTCTTCTTCCGTAGTAGTAAGACTTGCACCCGTTGTTTATCCAGTATTTGCTTCTTCCCGGATAGGATCACGAAGTGCTGATGTGAGATACGACGAGTTCTCCGACAAGTGCTTCTGCAGCTTTTCACAGGCGAGCCCTCCCTCTTCACCTATTTATATTTTGCTCTCCCTCGCACTTCTATCCTTATGTTGCGCTTGTTTATCGAGTCACGTGTCCTATCCACTTGTTTACCATAATAATCCTATATGTATCATTCCTTACCCATAGTCGTTGCTTGATGTTTGAGCCTTGCGAGTCGTAGGAGTGTTTAGGCTCTGTTGTTTATCTCGATCTGATATCGGGATGTGTTGGGTTGTGGGGAGGTTATCACATGCTATATCAGTTGTTGGAGATACACATGTTTTACTTACTTGTTAACAACTAAAATTGTAAGCAGAGGCATCTGTGAGCCCCTTTGCGAAAGCATCGGCACTTTGACTTGCTAATGTCCCCTAGGACCCGAGTTCTTGTTATCTGTTCCGAGATTGAGCGCTCTACCCGTACGTGGGGGAGTGGGACCCCAATCACCCACTACCTTTCGTCGAGTCTGTTTATTGGGAGCCAAAACCTTGGCTTTCTTTGCTCATATGCACGATGCACGATTTACTTCCTGTTGCCTTCGGGTGTTTATATTATGTACTGTACTCATATCGTGGAACGATTAGCGACAGCAGGTTGTTCACACTTAGCTTAGCCGTTGACACAAACCTCTGGGTCCGTATCGGAGTACGGCCGAACTTCGTCACGGGTAGCTTAGCGGGGTGGCTCCCATTAAACTTTCTCTTGCATTGGGAACGGTCTTGATGTGAGACTCCACCTGTAGTAAGTGGGTTCGAGCATGCGCATGGTTACATTTGGGCAACCCCTGCAGGGTGTACATCTTATCGATAAGCCGTGTCCGCGGTTATGGACAACTTGGAATTGTATAGCTTGATCATAGAACAACTTACACCTTGTACTTGTTGTTAATAATCTGATAATAACTTGCGTCATAATGTAGCATTACTACAACCGATACCTAATAAAACTTGTCCACCATTGAGTGCCTTTTACATTGCCTCTTCGCTTTGTTGAAGGGGATATGTGTAATCGGTTGGGTTATGTTTGTGTAGTTTTATCTGTTACCTTGTGCGCTCTCTTATCTTCTCTGAGTAGACGGATGTTGTAGCGTGTCTCTATTGGTTATAGTTTTGCTGCCGCTGAACCTACCATATAGCCCCAGGCGATATATACATATACTCGCCCGGCGAGCATAGCCATTTCTAGTCTCGCAAAGTACGTGCCGGAGTTCGTTCCTTGGTACTTACTCTCGCCTTTTCTCTTTCTCTTCTGTTTCCTCCCTTTTGTCGGCAACCGATGGCCCTACTTCGACAGGTACAAGATGACGACGTTAGCAAGGTTACCCTTCCGGCTTGGCCTGGGCAGGGTTATGGACGCCACTGGTTATCTTCAGGACTCTTAGTCCAATTTTTATCTTGTCCGTACTCGGATGTATTCGATCTTCTGTATGATTTGGATCTTTGTATGTATCTATTTGTATCTTGACTCGTTGGAGTCATAGTTGTAATATATGTATCTTGTGGGCTCTATTGTAATTCTGTTGTAATGTTACCGCTCGTGTTAATTCCTCTGGCATCACGTGTGTGATTCTTCGCGCACGTCTTGTCGGAGGGCGTCTCTGAATTGATATCGTGCGGATTTCGGCGGGATCGCTGGAATCCTCATGGTACCGGTTCTGGGGCGTCACACCCTCTTCCTCCCCACCTCTTCCTAGGGTCTTCCCACCATTAGAATCCTCCCAAACTCCACCACATCATAGATCGGGACCCTTGGAACATCTCCACCAAAGGATTTGGTCCCTCTCAAGCTATTTTGGGAGATCTTGGGGAGTTGGCTATCAAGCCCTACCTAGGTGTTCTTCTTGTTCTCTTGATCAAGGAGGACCATGTCTTCGGATAGTTGGAGTGGTGAAGAGCTTGCCTTGCATGCAGCCACAAAGTACCGCTTTGTGGTTGATACCTTGAAGGGTTTGGGACTCTATGAACTTGTGTGCCTGAAGCCCGATGATGAACAAGCAGAAAGGATCTATTGTCCTCTTCTAGTCCGTCAACTCCATTGCACCGTATTCTTCCATGATGATGAGGATCGCACTATGACTTGGATGACTGGCAAGGAGAAGTACTCATGCACCTACACTCAGTTCTGTGAAGCCATGGGTTTTGGTGGTGGCCTTGCTGAAGGGTTCAAGATTCATTCTCGGCCTAAGCTCGTTAAAGGTGACATCTCCTTTTGCTATCCCCCGAACCGTACAGCTAGGCCTCCCACTATCTCTGGGATGTACTACTCTTATCTTGTCCTTGCCAAGATGTTCCGTGAGAGTCTCATCAGCAAGTCAGGCGATACCAGTGAAGTCAGGAACTACCACCTGAATCTGATGTCCACACCCTGACAGGATAAGGAAAATTGATGGCTGTGATCTCATTCACTGTGAACTGAAGCGTTCAGTTATTGGCCGCATGACTCCCAACTATGCTCAGTATGTTCAGTGGCTCATCAACCACATGGTACCTCCTCCTCTCAACACACTTGATCAAAGAGTCATCATGGAACCATTCAAGTTCCCCACTCAGGACATTCGCCCGGACGTCCCTACCATGATGCCCTCTGAGCGCCGTTCCAAGGAACGCCATGATCTTGCAGCTAGCTCCAGCTACTCTCGGCGCCCAAGCGCGGTGCCGCTCGCTTCTTCTCCAGCATGTGGCAAATGTGCAAGAATACCAATGATGTTGCACATCAAAGTCTTGCTTTGAACCAGGAGACACGGAGGAGACAGAATGAGTTCATGGATGCACGGAATGTCCCTGTTCCCCCTTCTGGCCCTGAGATGGAGCCTGTGGTTGCACCTGCTTGGGAGATGCCTCCCATTACTGATGAGATGCTCCAGAACTTTGACCTCTCCATGTATGCTCATGGTGGCCTTCCTCCTAGGACTGCTAGTGCCCCTGCTGCTGATGATGATGATGAAGAGGATGAGGTTGCGCGTGATGATGGCGAGAGCTCATATTCCGCTGGGCATGAGTTCTGTTGATGGGTGCGCTAGCATCTCTCCTCTTTTCTTCGCCTTTTTGGTGTTCCGATGCCAAAGGGGGAGAAGAGAGTAGAGTCTAGGACCACGGGGTTCTTTGATTGTCAGAAACCATGGGTGTTGCTTTATTTGGTTCTTATATGGCTTGTGCTTATTTGCTTTAATTTCTCAAGAACCATTTGCTACTTCGAATAATTCGTGTATGGACGACTATTTGTATGCTTAAGCACTCTATTAGGATGATCATGCTTTATGCTTACATATCTTGATATACTTGTCCATACCATGCTTGTTTCCTAAAGATATTGGGGGAGCTTCTCATATTCCACAAATGGTGCACTTTGTATTCAAACGCAAACTTTCCAAGTGCACACATTATGGGGGAGCTGTCATAATATCTTATATAGAATCAAGGTTTAGAGCTTATCATAATATCTATATGTGACTCTAGCTCGGTTTGTCATCGTATACCAAATAGGGGGAGATTGTAAGGGTATTTTACCCTTATCCATTATTTTGGTAACAATGACACCATGCTAGAGTATTTGGCCTAATACATGTTTATAAGGATAATCTCAGGTATTAGGCAAAGAGGCATAAATGGTGTATCAAAGGAACAAGAAGGCTAAAGGAGACCCCGCAATTCAACAACAATCAAAAAGGGGTCTAAAGCAGGAATCCGATCTGCCGCCCGGTCGGCCGGACAGTGCGCCGGATCGGTTTCCGCCTGTCAGCCGGCCTCTCAACTGCCGGCCTGACGTGCCGACCGGCTGGCCGGCGCTAACCGGCGCCAACCGGGTGACCTCCTCGAAGACGCAAAGTGACCCCGGTCGGGTTCGGCCTGCGCCGGTTTGGACCGGCGGGTCCGGTCCCCTCGATCCGGTCCGACTGGCTCAGACCAGGACACTCCGGTCTGTGGTCCGGTTGACCGGAATTGTTTGGAGAAAAGCTGATGTGTCAAGTTCCAACGGCCATATTTCAAGTGACACTATAAATAGCCCTTCTCCTACCTCTGAAGAGTTAGGCACTACACTACAAGCTGTTCTTGAGCTCTCTCTCTCATACTCCATTGCTAGAAACACCAAAAGCCTCAGATCTCCCTCCTCCTCCACCCAAACTCAAATCCCTCCGGGGAAACGATAGAGGAGGACCCGATCTACTGTTCTACCAAGCCAAATCTCATTCCCATTGTATTCATCAAGAAACTTGCTCTCTAGGGTTTCGTGGAAACCCTAGGTGGGCAAGAGGAGTCCGGAAGCATCCGGGCTGTGGATTTGCTCCGGACAAGATTGTAAAGGTTTGGAGGCTACCTCAAAGTCTACCACAAGTGAGTGAGCTATTCCTTCGTGGGATAGGCTCCGGAGAATAGGGTGAGCCTTTGTGGCGTGGGGAATCCTTCGTGGGACCTCCACCCCTCCAAACGTGACGTACCTTCTTGCAAAGGAAGGGAACACGGGAATACATCCTCGTCTCCGCGTGCTATCGGTTATCTCTAACCGAACTCCTTACTTGTGATTTAACTGCCTGTGAGAGCCTTCGTACTCGAGTTAGTTGTATCCTCATATAGGTTGTTTCACCTAGTTTGCATTAGGCTCACCTTTATATTCCGCAAAGCCTAATATTGCAAAGAAAGAATTAAAATCTGTAGAAACCTATTCACCCCCCTCTAGGTTTACCATCTCTATACTTTCATACACCTTATCATCTTGGTGCTCTCATTGCTCGTCGCTTGGCTAGTAAGGGACCTATTTATGGAGGAATTGTTGCCTCACCTATTGTTGCATATCTAGATCTTCCTGTTGATCCTAGTGATAAGAAACTAACTCCTATTAAGCTTGATATTGCTGCTATGAAGAGTCACCAATTTGTCACAACTGACTCCAGTTTAGAAAATATTGTCTATAAAATGTTGTTTATTGACGGGGATGAGAGGGAAATCCCTTTGCCGCAGACCGATTTGTTCAGTGTTCGCAGGAAGCCGTGCTCGCGTTCTAAGGAGGAGGTGGATGAGCAGTTGAGGATACGTGGTTTCCACCAGCAGCATGACTCCGAGGACGCCGAGCCCTCCGACAGGTACACTGTCACGTATCCTGGTGCATCTTCCAGCACATACCAAGAACAGGATCCTTCTTCATCATACTACGGAGGTGCCACCTCATGGGCACCGTGGGATTGATCTCCACTTAGGCCAAAAGCCTAAGCTTGGGGGGAGGTATGCCGGCATCACTCATTCATTGCATATTACAATTGCCGGATACTTGTACATACTTGTTTCGCTTCTTAAGGTGGCCTCTAATATGAGGAAGATGATATTTAGGGAAGTGCTGTCTAAAAACAGATTCTGGGCTGATACTAAAAAAAATTCTAAAAATAGCCAGAACGTTATTTTGAGAAGCCAATTTTTTTGCATGTTCCCCAGGTTATTATCTAACTTTCATTAGTTGAGAACTTTTCGATTTGAACAGCGGAAGATTTTCGTAAAAAATGATTACTGTACTGCTGTCAAGTTTGACGGATTTCTGCTACTTTGTGTTTATGTGACTCTTTTAGTTTTCATTTTCTTGCTTTTGCTTTGTTTCTTTCCTAAAACACAAAAAGAACAAAAATATTTCTGTTGTTTCTCTTTACCATTTGTTTATTTTGGTTTCTTGTTCCTATTTTGCTTTATTTGCTATCGTTGGTTTGCTATGAAAAAATCCAAAAAGATTTTGCTTGGTTTGCCTGTTTCCTTTCGTTTTTGTTTCCAATTCGAAAACACCAAAAATATTTGTTGTTCCTCTTTGGTTTTGTAAAGTTTATTATGGAGTTCAACGGTCTCCGGTGGTTGGAGCTTGGTTTTTGCTTCATATTATTCAAGCTACACAAGTGAAAGGCAATAATGACGATCTACGACAACTCGACTGTGGTGAGAGGCTGGTATGAACTCTATTTGTTTTCATTTTTGTACATATACTCATCCATGTGAGCATGCTTAGTTGGTTCATGTGAGGTATATGTCATTTAATGAAAGTCTAGTAGTTCATGATCTCTCATGTTTAGCTCCAATTTATTAATATATGAGTAGCATATCATAAATATTTGCTTGCATTGTTTTATTCATAGATAGGTATGACATTGTGGTATCCTTGATGTAGCCCCGCTCACCGACGACACTACACCAAGACCAACAAGTCCACCAAGTGGACCAATGACGCGAGCTCGAGTTAAAGCGCTACATGATAAGGTGAACTCGCTCCTCACCACCCTTGATCTCGGTACCCCTTTGGATGGAATGCTACCTCATGCCGATGTGCTTTGTGTCATTAGGTACAAGGTGCGTCAAAACCCCGGAGAGGAGGACACACCATGGTCAAGGGAAGGAGAGGAGCAGCGGGACTTGAAGATGGGCATGAAGTTGTACCCGACGTCACTCGAAGCGCGCGAAGGAAGAGAAGGAGCTGATGAGGTCTAAGACCCCGTGTGTAGCCCGATCTCGCGGATTGACTTTGAAACCAAGGGGGAAGATGGAAGAACGCGAGGAACACGAAGAACACGACGAACACGAGGAACTCCGAGATTCACGCACGCACACCAACCCGATACACCCGATGCTTACCTCCGTGGCTCGATGGACCACGCCAATAGAATCTCCGAGGAAGAGGCCGTGGCAGAATTCCCGGAGAGAGATTGGGGTTGGAGAGGAAGAGGTTGGTGAGGGAGAGAGAGTAACTTGTACTAGAATCTCACTCAACAAGATCAAAGTCAACAACCAAGGTGCCTTGATTACAGAGGGATGATACCCAAGGGAGACTAAGCTCAAAGGTAGGTTTGAGTTCAAAACAAGTCTAAAGAGGTGAAGGGGCGTCTTGGGTGCTTATATAGTCTTACAAGGCGTCACGGGCCGAAAAGGTACAAGTGAAACAGATTCGGGCCGATTTGGTGACTTAAGTCGTGCAGCCGGTCGGGAGGCCGGTCGACCGGACTGAGGCGGCAGGCCAGTCCAGACGGGGCCCCTGGACCGGGCGGCAACCGGACGGGGTTCCGGGGCCCGGGATAGCGCCGGATGGCACAGCGGAAAACCCGGTTTGGACCGGGTGTCCCGATCAGAGGCCGGTCGACGGGTTCTGGACCGGCCGGCCATCTTCTCTTCCTTGCGCTCTTCGGGCGACTTCCGGTCCAGCTCCATGTCCATCTTCACGTCCAGCTGCTCCTCTCCTCCTCTTGACCATGGTGTGTCCTCCTCTTCGTGATCTTGACGGTCCTTGTACCTAATGACACATAACACGTCGGCATGAGGTAGCAATCCATCCAAAGGGGTACCAAGATCAAGGGTGGTGAGGAGCGAGTTCACCTCATCATGTAGAGCTTTGACTCGGGCTCGTGTCATTGGTCCACTTGGGGGACTTGTTGGTCTTGGTGTAGCGACGTCGGTGACCGGGGCTACATCATCTCCCCCCCCCTTGGGAAAGAGTCGTCCTCGACTCTTGCACCTCCTCATCTCCATGATAGGGTGACAAGTCCGAGACGTTGAACGTGTTGCTCACCAAGTACTTGGATGTCGGTATGTCGATGACGTAAGCGTTGTTGTTGATGCGTTTGAGGACCTTGAAGGGGCCATCTCCTCTTGGCTTGAGCTTGGAGTTGCGCTCATGAGGGAACCGTTCCTTCCGGAGGTGGATCCAAACGAGGTCTCCTTCTTTGAATATTCTTGCCTTCTTCTTGGCGTTGATGCGGTTGGCTTGACGAAGAACATGTTCTTGTATGGTTGCCCTTGTCTCTTCATGTAGTTTCTTGACGGCGGTGGTGCGCTTGTCGAAGTCCATGTTGATGCGCTCGTGGAGGGGAAGCGGAAGTATGTCGAGTGCCGTGTAAGGTTCGAAGCCATAGACGACCATGAAGGGGCTCCTTGACGTAGTCTTGTGCTTGGCGCGGTTGTAGGCGAACTCGGCGTGAGGAAGGCACTCCTCCCATGACTTCAAGTTCTTCTTCACGAGGATGCGTAGGAGGGTGGAGAGGCTTCGATTGACCACTTCCGTTTGGCCATCCGTTTGCGGGTGCGATGATGATGAGAACAAGAACTTGACTCCAAACTTCGCCATGAGCGACTTCCAAAGATAACTCATGAACTTGACGTCTCGATCCGACACAATGCTTTGCGGTATCCCATGTAGGCGGACAATTTCCCTGAAAAACAATGAAGCAATGTGTGAAGCATCGTCGCTCTTATGGCAAGGTATGAAATGAGCCATCTTAGAGAATCTATCCACTACAACAAAGATGGAATCATGACCATGCTTAGTGCGAGGCAAGCCTAGAACGAAATCCATGCTAATATCGGTCCATGGTGCATAAGGAATAGGCAATGGAGTGTAAAGACCATAAGGGTTGGAGGTAGACTTAGCTTGTAAGCAAGTGGTGCACCGGCGGCAAAGGCGTTCCACATCTCGCTTCATCTTTGGCCAATAGTAATGAGTGGAGAGCATCGCAAGTGTCTTATCACGGCCAAAGTGACCCATAAGACCTCCTCCATGAGACTCTTGCAAAAGCAATTTTCGAAGCGAAGACTCGGGAATGCAAATCTTGTTAGCTTTAAACAAATAGCCATCATGCAAATAGAAATCATCCACTCCTCGCTCAATGGAGCACTTCTCAAAAATTGGAGCAAAGAAAGAATCGGAAGGATAGAGTTCTTTGATCTCTTCAAGTCCCAAAACATGAAAATCCAAACGAGTTAGCAAAAGGGTGTTTTTGCGGGAAAGAGCATCCGCCACAACATTGTCCTTGCCCTTCTTGTATTTGATCACATATGGGAAGGACTCAATGAACTCGACCCATTTTGCGTGTCGTTTGTTCAAGTTGTGTTGGCTTTTCAAATATTTCAAGGACTCATGGTCGGAATGAATGATAAACTCTTTTGGCCAAAGATAGTGTTGCCAAACTTCAAGAACACGAACCAAAGCGTAGAGCTCCTTGTCATATATAGGATAGTTGAGGCGTGCGCCATCTAACTTCTCACTATAGTATGCCACGGGTTTGCCCTCTTGCATAAGAACTCCACCAATACCAAGCCCACTTGCATCACACTCAATCTCAAAAGTTTTTGCAAAAATTGGAAGAACAAGAAGGGGAGCTTCGGTAAGGCGTTTCTTCAACTCATCAAAAGCATTTTGTTGGGCCTTGCCCCAAACAAACGGAACATTCTTCTTGGTAAGCTCATTCAAAGGGCAAGCAATGGTGCTAGAATCTTTCACAATGCGACGATAGAAACCGGCAAGTCCATGGAAGCTTCGGACTTGACCAACATTTGTAGGAGTAGGCCAATTGTGGATGGCCTCTACCTTGGAAGAATCAACTTCAATCCCATTAGCGGAAACCACAAAGCCAAGGAAAACCAATTTGTTTTGAGCAAATGTGCATTTAGGGAGGTTAGCATAAAGCTTTTCATGTCGCAAGATGCACAAGACCTCTCTCACATGTTGCACATGGTCCTCGAGGTTTTTGCTATAAATAAGAATATCATCGAAGTAGACAACCACGCTCTTGCCAATGAGAGGACGCAAGATGTGATTCATGAGGCGCATGAAAGTTGATGGAGCGTTGGAAAGATCGAAAGGCATAACGAGCCATTCATAGAGACCGAGTTTGGTCTTGAATGCCGTTTTCTATTCATCACCAATAGCCATGCGGATTTGATGGTAACCACTACGCAAATCGACTTTAGAGAAAATCGTGGCACCACTAAGTTCATCAAGCATGTCATCTAAACGCGGAATGGGATGGCGGTAACGGACGGTAATGGCATTGATGGGGCGACAATCCATACACATCCATTGCGTCTCATCCGGTTTAGGCACAAGAATCACGGGAACCGCACAAGGGCTAAGGCTTTCGCGGACGTACCCTTTGGTGAGGAGATCTTGAATTTGGCGTTGGATCTCCTTGGTCTCTTCGGGGTTGGTGCGGTAGGCGGAACGGTTTGGAAGCGGAGCGCCGGGTATGAGGTCGATGCGGTGTTCTATGCCTCGGAGTGGTGGTAGTCCATGAGGGAGCTCATCGGGGAAGACGTCTTGAAATTCCTGCAAAAGAGACAACAAAGACGGAGGAATGTTGGTTAAGTCGTTAGTCGCCGACGAGGGTCCCTTGCATATGAGCACGTAGTGCAATATGGTGGATGGGTTCTCTTGGAGCTCTCTCCACTCACTCTTGGTGGCTAGAAGGACACTCTTGGACTCACTCATATATGGCTTGTGGCGCTCACTCTCTTTGTGGTGGGTCGCTCCCTCTCCTCTCATCTCACTATGGTGGGTGCGGAGTTGTGCCCTCGCTAAAGCCTTCGCATTATCCGCGATGATTTGTGATGAGGTCTAAGACCCCGTGTGTGGCCCGATCTCGCGGATTGACTTCGAAACCAAGGGGAGAGATGGGAGAACGCGAGGAACACGACGAACACGACGAACACGAGGAACTCCGAGACTCACGCACGCACACCAACCCGATACACCCGATGCTTACCTCCGTGGCTCGATGGACCACGCCAATAGAATCTCCGAGGAAGAGGCCGTGGCAGAATTCCCGGAGAGAGATTGGGGTTGGAGAGGAAGAGCTTGGTGAGGGAGAGAGAGTAACTTGTACTAGAATCTCACTCAACAAGATCAAAGTCAACAACCAAGGTGCCTTGATTACAGAGGGATGATACCCTAGGGAGACATAGCTCAAACCCTAATCTAAGCCAAATCTTGTCTAAGGAGGTAAGGGGGCGACCGGGGTGCTTATATAGGCATACAAGGCAGCTCGGGTCGAACGGGTACAAGTTGGTGGGTCAAACCCGTGAAATCCGGTCCAGGGGCCGGTCCGACCGGGTCTGGGACCGGGCCATCCGGTCCAAACCGGATTCTGGGCCGGCCGGTGACCGGGCGAGGCTCCCGAAGCCCCGGGACTGCGTCCGGATGGCACAAGCGGCGATTCCGGTCGAAACCGGCCAGGCCGGTCAGGGGCCCGGTCAGACCGGCCCTGGGGCCGGGTGGGCCGGCTGTGGCTTGATTGGCCGGCCACAGGACCGGCCGGCCTTCCTCCTCTCGCCTCTTCTTCCTCTTCCTTCCTTCTTCCTTCCTTCTTCTTCTTCTTCCTTCTTCCTTGCACCATGGGAGTTCCTCCTCTCCGGTTCCTCGATGATTCTTGTACCTAATGATATGTAGCACACCGATATGAGGTAGCATTCCATTCAAGGTATTGACGAGGTCGAGTATCGAGAGGAAGGAGTTCACCTTGTCGCGTGTAGCGCGGTTTAGGGTTGAAGGTCCACTTGGGGGACTCTTTGGCCATGGTGTAGCGTCGATGATAGGCGGGGCTGCACTTGATGGTCTTGAGGCGTAGGTGTCCGAAGGCCACCCCGCATCATCTCCCCCCCCCCCTTGGGAAAGAGTCGTCCTCGACTCTTGTTCCTTCTCACCGACGGTGTAGTCCAAGACGGTTCTCCCATGTTGTGGTAGAGGGAAAAAGTCGCGGTCGAAGAAGAACTTGGAGAAAAACAACTTGCAAATGGAAAGCTTGTGGACGCCAATTTTGTGATCGGCGAACATGAAGCTCTCAAGCAAATACGAAGCAACAAGTCGTTTCTCAAAGAGGCAATAGGCAAAAATGGGAAACAAAAGTGTGTGGGTGTATCCAAAATGTGGAAGATCAAAAGCTTGTGCATGTAAGAGTTGTATGGTGTGAAGAATGTGTGTTGTGGCCTTGTCCCAAGCAAATGGAACAAACAAAAGGCAAGTATCGGCGGCAAAATTTGGGGCAAAATTGTTATGTGCAATGGCAAAACGATGGAGACTTCGAGCTTGGAAGAGTATGGTTGGCGTGAGCCGAGTATGAGCCTCCTCAAGTGTGAAAGAATCCATTGCAAATGCCAAAGATGAAATGAAAAATCCAAAGAAGAGCAACTTTTTGTGTGACATGTGGCACAAGATGCATAAGGTGTCTCTCACATGTATGACATGGTCCTTGAGATTCTCGAAGTGTATGATGAAAGCATCAAGACATACAACTATCATAAACATAGTCTGAGTAGTATTTTGAATTAATTTTGTAGTATTGGCATCCGTTTTCTACCATGCGCTAGTCTTGTAATTGAGATAGAAATACTGTTAAAATCTGATAAGAAACTTTACGGTTTGGTACCGTATTGTTAAAGAATCAAGAATTGATTAAGTCCTATTGCAAACTTTCAGTAAACCTCATATTGTTGATTCAATGAGCTATGGTTTCAATTAGTACCTAAAGTTATCTTGTCTTCATGAAACTTGAAGTTCAAATATGTTTGAAAAGTAAGGAGCTGAAAATTTAGTTTTCAGAAATAATCAAGGTATGAGATATATGTGATATCTAAGACCTTATTGCAAGATGATAGAATATAATTTGGTGAGACTACATAAACTCATAAGTTTTATGGGAATGTACACAGGTTGAAGACGCAAGGCGTCCCAATCCTCCAACTATTGGGGCACTAACGATATTCGCATATCCATGAAGTAATCGTCCTTAGTATGCACCGTTGCTAAGACTCGTCGTATCGAAGCATCACGTGATGATCGGGTGTTATAGATTATACGTGTGCATAAAACGGGTGCAAGCCAGATTTGCACATGCGAATACTGAGGTTAAAACTTTACGAGTCTAGCATGTACAGACATGGTCTCGGAAAGTCATCATGATACAATGGATAAAATTATGAGTGAAATTATTCATCATATTACAAGGTTACTAATAGTGAAATCCGGAACACTTGTCATATGATGATCAGCTTCAAAGTAAGAACCTCAAAGTTATTGGTATTTGACCAACAAACCTAGAAGTTATTGATGTTGAAGTGTCTTTCTGAATAATGAGGAAAGCTAAAAGAGAAACTACAAAAGATTATTGGCAGAAAGAAAGAAAAGACTAGAAAGTCTAGCTCAGGTGTATATAAAAGATATACATGTTATGGATGTATTCCTCGTTTGGTCACACAATGAAATTCTTGGGTATTTGTACCATATTGATTGGTATGAAGTGTCATACAAAACAACGCAATACAAGAATACAATGGCCTAAGTGACTGACAAGGAATATGATAGGAATGCACGTCTGGAACAAAAATAAAGTGTTATTATGTTCATCGTTGGCATTCTATCTAGCCCTTAGAATTTATAATAAAGAACTTAATAATTGTTATTTTGCTCTTCTCAAATAAAAACAAATGAGTTGTTCAAATTATGACATTACTCCATGTACGATGGATAAGTTATTATAAATCTTAATGGTGAAACACACATACATAACACTGACGCTAAAATGCCATAAGGCAAATGATTTGAATTCCACTTATTTGTGGAACCGCCATTTAGGTCATGTTAGAAAGGAACGCATGAAGGAACTCCATGCAAATGGATTTTTGGAGTCATTTGATTTTTGAATCGCTTGGCGCTTGCAAATCTTTTCTAAAGAGAATGACTAAAATACCGTTCATAGGCCAAGAGTTGAACGGGCAACTAACTTAGTGAAAAATACATGATGATGTATGTGGTTCACTAGGGCATAGTTGTTTGCGGGATATTCTTCTACTTCATGAAAAACTTCCAACAATGAATTGAGTATATATGTGTGGATATATTCAATAAGGAAGAAGTTTGAAACATTTGAATGGATTCAAATAAATTTCAGCATGAAGTGGAAATCATCGTAATAGAAAAATCAAATATCTATGATTGGATCATTGGGAAAATATTTGAATTACGAGTTTTAGCGAACATCTAAGAGAGTCATGAAATTGTTCTGAAACTCACATTTCTTGGAGTATCATAATGATGATATAGTATCCGAGAGATGTATCCAAACCTTGTTGGATCAATGATGAGATAAAATATTGATGCCATTATATTTTTTATGGATTATGCTTTAGTGACTACCGCTTTTACACTTAATAGAGCATCATCATGATCCGTTGAAATGACACCATACGAGTTATGGCATGGGTATGAATCCTAAAAGTCTTTTCTTAAAATTTTGGTATGCATAGCGTAAGTAAATAAGTTTACAACCAAAATCGGATGAATGTCTTTGTTGGTTATTCCAGAGAATTGATTGGGAATTCTTCCCACTATGTAGACAAAGACAAAAGTATTTGTCAATGTTTCTTATTTCCAAGAAATTGTTTCTAGCGAAGTTTTTGAGTGGGAGGACAATAGAACTTGATAAAGTTTATGAACCTGAGCATAATGATCAGAGTAGCGCAGCATCGGAATTGGTTCCGGAAGCGGCCACGACGATCATGGCTCCCATGACTACAAAGTGTTTTAGCCATGGAGATCGAAGTACATATTGAACCTTGTAGGTATGGTTTACTTTGTGATCAAATAAATGATTTGTGGACAAAGGATTGATTTTGAACAATGATAAACCAACTACAAACAAAGAAGTTATGATGGGCCCTGACTCCGTTAAAATGGCTATACGCCATGAAATCCAAGATAGATAAATACTTTTTGAAAGTAAATAGATCTATAAAATTGATGGACTTGAATGAAATATCCTTGAAGAAGCTTGACTTGTCGAAAATTTGTTTACGAAAAAGTTCAAAGAGTTGATTACGAGAAGATTAGATCTTCCGTAGCAGTGCTTATACTCTATATGGATTATTCTGGTAATCACTATATATTTCTTTTATGAGATATGTTAGTAAGATGGCAAAATACATAACTTATCAGAAGTGTGCATTAAAGGTGTATACAAGATACAACCAATTGTTTTGCTAGTCCGTGGAATACTAGATAGGTATACAAACTTCAATTGGATGAAGTGAGTATCACGGAGTTGGAATCTTCACCAGATGAAATAGTCAAAGAGTTTTTGATTTCATCAGAAACGATGAAGAGGCTTGCATTTGCAAGAAATTAAGTGGGAGCGCTGAGACATATTTATAATACTTTATGTAGATGACATATAGTTGGTTATAAATGATGTAATTATATACTTGATTAAAAAGGTTTCATTGAGAAATTAACTTCAATGAAAGGATATGGACTGAAACAAATTTAGTGTCAAGATCTATGAAGATAGATTGAAACACATAATAAGTTTAAGTCAAAGTACATAGAATGGATATTGAAGTAGTTCAATATAGAAATATTAAGAAAATGTTCTTGTCATGTGAAGGTTAAACAAGACTTGAGTGTATCTGACACTCGATGAGTAAAAACACATGAGTGATTTTAGATCATGAATAATATGTACATAATCAGATATCTTGTGCTCTAAAAAGTTAGGAGCATATACCAGAATGATTCATGTGATGATCATTGAAAAACAGTAAGAATATTCTTGAGTACTTAAGAAGAACTAAGAATATATATATATAGTTTTTGTATGAAGAAATGACAAACAAATCGCTGTAAAGTGTTGCACCGATATTTGTTTTGTCACATATGAAAATAAAATTTCAATTTCAAATTAGACTAAGTGTTTTTTTAAAAGGTATCACAATAAGCTAGAAGTTGTCTATGCTAGATTTAGAAGAGTTCTAAATATTGTGACGGATTCTACAAAAGAAGGCAGAGTATGTCATTGTTTTGACAATGACAAAGGATGTTAAGTCAAGAGGTTCTTTTAGAACTTGGTGTAGTTCCGACAGAGTCAGAACTTTGAAGCTATATTGTGTGTGACAATATTAGTGACATATTTCAGACCGCGGAATTAAGGTTCCACCAGAAGACCAAACATATTTAATGCCGACTCATTTGGAAATGAGTGATGCGTTGAGACGCAAATGAATTACAAAATACATAAGGTTCTGAGCATGTCAGATCCGTTGACTAAAACCTCTCCCATGAGCAAAACATGATAAAGCACCGGAAGGCCAAGGTGTTATATCTTTACAAATGTAAACTAGATTATTGACTCTAGTGCAAGTGGGAGACTGTTGGAGATATGCCCAAGAGGCAATAATAAAATGGTTATTATAATATCTTTGAGTTTATGATAATGTTTACATACCATGCTATAATTGTATTAACCGAAACATTGATACATGTGTGTTATGTGAACAACAAGGAGTCCCTAGTAAGCCTCTTGTATAACTAGCTTGTTGATTAATAGATGATCATCGTTTCATGATCATGAACATTGGATGTTATTAATAACAAGGTTATGTCATTATGTGAATGATATAATAGACACACCCAATTAAGCGTAGCATAAGATCACATCATTAAGTTATTTGCTATAAGCTTTCGATACATAGTTACCTAGTCCTTATGACCATGAGATCATATAAATCACTTATACCGGAAAGGTACTTTGATTACATCAAACACCACTGCGTAAATGGGTGGTTATAAAGGTGGGATTAAGTATCCGGAAAGTATGAGTTGAGGCATATGGATCAACAGTGGGATTTGTCCATCCCGATGACGGATAGATATACTCTGGGCCCTCTCGGTGGAATGTCGTCTAATGTCTTGCAAGCATATGAATAAGTTCATAAGAGACCACATACCACGGTACGAGTAAAGAGTACTTGTCAGGAGACGAGGTTGAACAAGGTATAGAGTGATACCGATGATCAAACCTCAGACAAGTAAAATATCGCGTGACAAAGGGAATTGGTATCGTATGTGAATGGTTCATTCGATCACTAAAGTCATCGTTGAATATGTGGGAGCCATTATGGATCTCCAGATCCCGCTATTGGTTATTGGTCGGAGAGAAGTCTCAACCATGTCTACATAGTTCGCGAACCGTAGGGTGACACACTTAAGGTTTGATGTCGTTTAAGTAGATATGGAATATGGAATGGAGTTCGAAGTTTTGTTCGGAGTCTCGGATGGGATCCAGGACATCACGAGGAGTTCCGGAATGGTCCGGAGAATAAGATTCATATATAGGAAGTCACCTTCCAAGTTTGGAAATGATCCGGTGAATTTATGGAAGGTGGTTTCTAGAATTATCCGGAAATAAATTACTATGGAAGAAGGAGTCCCGGAGGGACTCCACAAACCCTAACCAGCCAACCAAGTGGGAGGGTGGAGTCCATGGTGGACTCCACCTCCTTGGCCGGCCAAGAAAAGGGGAAAGGGAGAGTCCTTGTCCCTCTAGGTTTCGTCCATAAGGCAGTTTTTCTGTTGGGGTCTTATTCGAAGACTTTGGGCAAACCCTTGGGGTTCCACCTATATAATGAGGAGGAGAGAGAGGGGGCAGCCCATGGCTTGGCCGCACCACCCCTACCCCCCTTGAGGCCGGCGCCCATGGCACCTCCCCTCTCCCCAAACCCTAGCACCCCTCCTCCACTACTTCTCCCGCATATGCTTAGCGAAGCTCCGCCGGAGATCTCCATCGACACCGCCACCACGCCGTCGTGCTGCCGGGATTCCGAGGAGGATCTACTACTTCCGCTGCCCGCTGGAACGGGGAGAAGGACGTCGTCATCAACACCGAACGTGTGACCGAGTACGGAGCTGCTGCCCGATCGTGGCACCGTGATCAAGATCTTCTACGCGCTTTTGCAAGCGGCAAGTGATCGTCTACCGCAACAATAAGAGCCTACTCTTATAGGCTTTGGAAATCTTCAAGGGTTAGTCTCGTTCATCCCCTCGTTGCTCCCATCTTCTAGATTGCATCTTGGCTTGGATTGCGTTCTCGCGGTAGGAAATTTTTTGTTTTCTATGCAACGAATCCCTACATTGAGAATACCCAAACTCACAATAGAATGCCTCCATGGGGTTTTTGATGTAGCCGAGAGACAAGATAAGCAACTAGAACCAAACGGCTACAAACAACAAAGGTCTCCATCCACCTAGGAACTTCTCCCCCTTTGGCATCGGAACACCAAAAAGAAGGGGAACGAAACTAGAGAGATGGAGAAAAAGAACATACAACCAAGCTTGGAAAAATCACGAGAAAACAAGCTTGGAGGAGGTTCTCAAAAACAAAAGGAATAAAGCAAAGAAGAAAGACAAAACAAGTTCACGAAGAACCGAAAAACCCGCAAAGAGGGGGTGTTGGTGGCCGAAGCCACCGTGTAAGAGTATAGTAGTTGTGAAGTCGCGTAGATATATCTAGGACTCACGGACTACAACTCAACATGAAGCTCATAAGTCACTTAATTGACAAATAGCAAATGTTTTGGATTTCTTTATGCATTATGGGGGGAGTGATAGCTCAATGGATTTAAACCGCACTCCCCCTATGTCCGTGCGTGCCTTTCATCTAGATATGACGGTAAGATTGGTATGTGTGCACGACGGTTAAGCAAAGTTAGACGGATCAATGATGTTTAGCTCATGCCTCAACTCAATAAAGCGCTTCTCATCCAAGGGCTTCGTGAAGATGTCCGCCAATTGCTCCTTGGTGCCAATATAGGATAGTACAATATCTCCGCGAGCAATGTGGTCCCGGATGAAGTGGTTCCGTATCTCGATGTGCTTCGTCTTGCCATGAAGAACCGGATTGTAGGCGATCTTGATTGCGCTCTCATTGTCGCACAAAAGAGGCACCTTGCTATACTCGAGTCCATAGTCCCACAAGGTTTGCCTCATCCATAAGATTTGAGCACAACTACTTGCCGCGGCAATATACTCGGCTTCCGCGGTGGAGACGGAGACACAATTTTGCTTCTTCGAGGACCAACACACCAAAGATCTTCCAAGAAAGTGACATGCTCCGGAGGTAGACTTCCTATCAATCTTGTCGCCCGCCCAATCGGAGTCGGTGAAACCAACCAAAGCAAAGTCCGTGTCCCTTGGGTACCATAGTCTGAAGTGTGGGGTATCAACTAAATATTGAAAGATCCTCTTGACCGCCACAAGGTGGCTTTCCTTCGGACTTGCTTGAAACCGTGCACACATACCAACGCTCAACATGATATCCGGGCGAGAGGCACAAAGGTAGAGAAGCGAACCTATCATCGAACGGTAGAGCTTGGTATCCACCGCCTTGCCGCCCTCGTCAAGAGTGAGTTGACACTTGAGTTGCATCGGAGTTCCGATCCCCTTGGCGTCCTTCATATCAAAGCGCTTGAGCATGTCTTGGAGGTACTTCGCTTGATTGATGAAGGTGCCTTGTCGCATTTGCTTGATCTCGAACCCGAGGAAGTACTTGAGTTCACCCATCATTGACATCTCAAACCTATTTGTCATCAACATAGCAAACTCATCGTTGAATTTTGTGTTAGTAGAGCCAAATATGATGTCATCTACATAGAGTTGGCATACGAAAAGCTCCCCATTGACCATCTTAGTAAAAAGAGTGGGATCAATTTTCCCCACTTGGAAACCACGGTCTTCAAGCAACTCCTTGAGATGCTCATACCAAGCTCTAGGAGCTTGTTTGAGACCATATAGGGCCTTTTTGAGCTTGAAGACATGTTCCGGAAAATGGGGGTCCTCAAAACCCGGGGGTTGCTTCACATATACTTCCTCATGTAGAGGACCATTAAGAAAAGCACTCTTAACATCCATTTGTTGCAACTTAAAGCCATGATGTGAGGCAAAGGCCAAAAGGATACGGATGGACTCGAGCCTTGCAACGGGTGCAAAGGTTTCACCAAAGTCCACGCCTTCAACTTGAGAATAGCCTTGTGCCACCAATCTTGCTTTGTTGCGGATGACCGTGCCACTTTCATCTTGCTTGTTCTTGAAGATCCACTTGGTGCCGATAACATTGCGGCAATGATCGGGTCACTTCATGAGAGTCCATACATCATTCCTCTTGAAGTTGTTGAGTTCCTCTTGCATTGCATTCAACCAATCGGGATCGTTGAGAGCATCATCAACTTTGAGTGGTTCCACCCTAGGGACAAAGGCATGGTGTGCACAAAAGTTTGCAAGTTGCCTCCGAGTGGTGACATTTCTCTTTAGATCACCAATGATGTTTTGCAAGGAATGAGACTTGAGACGCAAGTGTCTTGGAGTAGAATCTTCACGGCGAGTGTCGGCTTGAGGAGATAGATCTTGTGAGTCCTCTTGGCCTTCATCACGGTTTAGGTCCTCGCCTTGACCTCCATTGTCGTTGAAAGAGGCAACATGGTCATGAGATCCGGATGGTTCGGGGGTATAGGGAGTATTATTGTCCATGAAGACTCTCCCCGAACCACTCGGAGAAGAACTTGAAGCTTGACCTTGGTCACTTGATGTTGGGTGTTGAGGTAGACGAGCTTGCGGTGTATGTTGTTCTTGAGCTTGTTGAGGTGAACTTGGACTCGATTGTTGTTGTAGATGTCGAGGTTGATCTTGAGGTTGAGGTTGAACTTGAGGTTGGTGTAGAGGTTGGCTTGCATTTGTTAGATCAACGGAAGAAGCTTGGCCTTGTGGTGTAGATGGCTCCACTTGGGTGGAACTTGGTCCTTCCCCGGTACTCATAGAAGGTAGCGTTTGAGGTAGGTGAATGCCCACACTCATCCTTCCTATGGTATCCGGGGGAATTGCATCTCCTTTCTCACAAGAAGCACTTCGCTCCTCCAAAGATCTATCATCTTCATCGAACGTCACATCACAAGATTCTACAACACGTCCACTTGACTTGTTGAAGACTCTATAGGCGTGAGAATCCGTAGCGTAGCCAACAAAAATTCCTTCTTGAGCTCTTGAATCAAACTTGGATAGGCGTGTGTCCTTGATAAGTATGTAGCATTTGCATCCGAAGACCTTGAAGTATGACACATTAGGCTTGTTGCCGGTGAGGATCTCATATGGTGTCTTCTCAAGACCTTTGCGAAGATAGAGACGATTAGTAGCATGGCAAGCGGTAGAGATAGCTTCCGCCCAAAAATTGTAGTTGGACTTGTATTCCATCATCATGGTTCGAGCGGCTTCGATCAAGGTTCGATTCTTCCTTTCGGCGACCCCATTTTGTTGGGGAGTATATGGCGTGGAGTATTGGTGTTCGATTCCTTCCTCGCCGAGAAAGTCATCCAACGTGTAGTTCTTGAACTCCGTTCCATTGTCGCTCCTTATTGCGAGAATCTTGTTGTCATACTTGCGTTGAACTTGGTTGGCAAACTCCATCATGGTCCGTTGAGTCTCACTCTTGTACTTGAAGAAGAATACCCAACAATAGCGTGAATAGTCATCAACGATGACGAGGCAATACTTCTTTCCTCCAAGACTTTCATGAGAAGGTGGACCAAAGAGATCAACATGTAGGAGCTCCAAGCATCTTGTAGTAGAGATGATGGTCTTGGCCTTGTGAGGAGCTCCATGCATTTTTCCTTGTACGCAAGCCCTACAAACACGATCCTTGCAAAAAGAGACATCTTCTTTTAGTCCGAGAATGTGGCCACCCTTGTGGAGACTTTGCAAAGTCCTCATGTTGACATGGGCTAGTCGGCGATGCCATAACCAACCCTTGTCACCTTTGGCGAATAAGCAAAGAGCGGAAGATGTTGTCTTTCCGGAGAAATCGACAACATACAAACCGTTCTCTACATATCCAACAAAAGCTACATTGAGTGTCTTGCTCCACAAGAGGACCACCATATGTTCATCAAAGAATGTGCATAATCCCATACGAGCAATTTGATGAACGGAGAGTAAGTTGTAACCAAGGGTCTCGACAAGGAGGACATTCACAAGTGAGATGTCGGGTGTTACCACCACCTTGCCGAGACCCAATACCTTAGAGCACGTGTTGTCGCCATATGAAACGGTAGAGAGAGAAGGCACGAGGTCGATAACAATATCCTTGCTTCCGGTCGTATGACTTGTGGCTCCACTATCAACCACCCATTTAGCGCCACCAGAAGCATAGTCCTACAAGGAATCAAGTCTTGGATTTAGGTACCCATTTTTCAATGGGTCCTAGCATGTTAGTAACAAGGGGTTTGGGAACCCAAATAGTCCAATCAACATTGTCCTTTGGAGGACCAATAAAGCGAGCACGAATATGTCCATAGTAATCAACAAAAAGAACATGAGAAGGGTTGTTAGAGCCGGCGAAACCCGTCGAGGCGGAGTTGGACACTCCATCCCTTCTTGAGCTAGCATTGCTCCCTTCACGGTTGGTCTCCATGTTCTTCTTGTCCATCTTCTTCTTGGTCCTCCTCTTCCTCTTTCTCTTTGGCTTGGTAGCCACTCCTCCTTCATTGCAAGAGCCCTCTTTGGCTCCATCTTTGGCTTCAATGATTCCTTCCAAGTACTTGGCTTGAACTTGGAGTCTCTCCACCTTGGCCTTCAAGCGATTGACTTCATCTTCATGTTCCGGGTGTGGATGGCAAATATCGAACACTTGGACCTCCTTTGCCTTGTTCACCCGGAAGTGTTCCATCAATGCTTCTTCTTGGAGAGCGTTCAACTTCATGAGCAAGCGCTTGTCATTTTCCATCTTGGCAATGTCGCTCTCATGAGTGCAACATGCACGGTCCTTGCTCAAGGGAAAGTACTCCTTCAATGTTTCTTCTTGCATGGAGTTGATCTCCATGAGCTTGGCTTCCCTTCTTTTCAAGGCGGCAATTTGCTCCTCATGATCACAACATGTATCCTTCTCCTTGCTCATGCGGAGACACTCCGCCAACGACTCTTCTTGCTTGCTACTCAAACTCAATAGCTTGGCCTTGGTGATCTCAAGAGCGGCAATTTCTTCTTCATGGTTGCAACATGAGGTCTTCTCTTTGAACAAGCGGTAGTACTCATCCAAGGCTTCTTCTTGAAGATCATTGACTTCCAAGAGGAGAGCATTGTGCCTTCTCAAGGAAGTAACTTGATCCACAAGCTCATCATGGGAGGAATCGGGGTCTTCATCATCTTTTGCTTTGTTGGCTTACTCGAGCGAGAGCATCTTCTTCTTGAGGTCACCAACCAACTCTAGAGCATGATCTCGATCCTTGGTGAGACGTGAAACAATAGCTTCATTCTTGTCTTCAAGCACAATGACACTAGCTTCAAGAGACATGCGAATATTCCTTTCATCATCAAGCTCCTCCTTAAGATTGGCGAGCTCAAAGGTCGTTTCCCTTTCCAACTTCTCCCTCTTCTCAATAAGATCTTGTGCCGCACCAAGTTGGGCTAAGAGAGCCCCAACATGGATCTTGGTGTCCCCCTTCATGTTAGTGAGAAAAGAATCCAAGGAATCCAAACCCATAATCTCACGTTTAATGGTGAGACTAGTGGCATCATCAATATATGAGGCATTAGTCGAAAAGGATGGTTTGGAAGGGGATTTTACCTCCGTAGATACCTTTGCCATGAGGCACCGTGCATTGTTGGTGACGAGGTTCTCATTTGGAGAGTCGAAGAGGGAGGTAGAGGGAGTGGAAATGGCGATGGCGGCCACTCCCTCTCCTTCCTTGTTGGAGCGCTTGTCCTCATGCTCACCATCTTCATCGGAGGTGTACTCTTCACGGATGATGAAGGCTCTAGGCTTCTTGTTGGAGGAGACCTTGTCGTCATTGGACCTTGGGGAGAACTTGGAGAATCCGTTGGAGAGAGGCTTGTACCTATCCTTTGGGATAAGCTTTCCACCATGATCTTCTCTTCTCTCAAACATACAATCCGCGACAAAATGATTCTTGTCACCGCAATTGTAGCATGATCTTCCCCTTGTCCTTTCTCTTGGGCTCCTGGAGGGTCTTATTGGAGAATCACGTGATCTTCTTGGTCTTGTGTTTTGGGACATGTTTCCATCCCAAAACTTCTTGGCGGCGAGAGCCATGTGCTCATGGTAGTTGAGCTTGAGATCATCCGAACCCCACTCAACGGGATCCTCATCACTTTCACTAGCTTCATGCACCTTCATCTTCAATGCAAGATTGGGCTTGCGGGAGTTGTGGGCGCGAGCAACAAGATCCTCCGCATTCTTCCTGGAGATTTCTCCTATAAATGTTCAAATACTACCCGGCCATGCAAGCCATCTGAGAGGGGCAAATCCATCTGGTTCGTCCGTTCCACCAGCACCAATCCCGCTTTTCACTGCAGCCGTCTGATCGGTAATTCTTTTTCTCACTTCTTCTGTGTCCCACCGAGCCAATGACGACTGGGGCCAGCTTCGTTTGGGACCCGGCCATCAGAGGCAGCCTAGGGTGCTCATTCGCGTTGCCTTCCGTCTCCTACCACGGGAGACGATGAAAACCTAGATCGGCGTTAGATCAGCCCGTGCCCTGTGGTGACCTCCCCCAATCCTCGTCTCCTCTCCCCCGCCGCCAATCAGCCGCCTCTCAATTTCTCTCCCCACTGCGCCCCTCCTCCAGCTCTCCAAATCGAAGCCACCGCGACACGCGCACGGCAGGAGGAGGCGCCACGGGTTGATGCAGCGGACAGCGGCCGCACGGGGGCGACGGCAGCCGCTGTTGGTGGACGACGGCGGCCTCAGGCGTCATGGAGGAGGGAGGCGGCGGGTGGACGGTCGGCAGTGACCCGAGGTCAAGCGGCATCAACGGGGTGAGATCTGTTTAGGTGTGGTTCTCTCTCCTCTCTCTGTCTATTCTCTCACTCTCGTTTCTCTATATGGAATGTAGGAGGAGGTATGAGATTTGTGCAGATTTGCTTCTCCCTCCTCTCTGTGTCTCTTCCTCTCGATCTATGTCTCCTCTCACTCTCGTTCCTCCTGGCTGTAGAGAATGGAGGAGGAGGGGTGTGAGTGGACCAGGAGAATCCATGTGAGGCTGATCTGGTTCGTTTCACTTGCGATTGGAGGCGCGTGATGGAGGGGTCAACGAGGAAGATGGAGAACACGGTGAGGCTGGGGTAGACGGTTGGCTTTGAGGATGAGAGAAAAGGGAACGTGAGAGGCAAGCATTTTCTCATGTTCTTGTGTCAGATGTCATTCCCCTTATTATGAATCTGTTAATAGGAAATGAATCAAATTAATGATCTTAGCAGCAACCCTCCCTGACACTCAGCCCTGGTGCACCACTGCATTTGCCCCCACATGTCAAGGCGTCCAGGACAGCACACCGCTCCTCTCCCTCATGTGAGATTTCAGCAAGGTATATGCGATGTCCCATCCTTTTCTCTCTGCATTTTTCCCGGCCGTGCGTAACTCTTCATGGTGGGAGTGGATTCCTCCCACCTGATTCACTATAATGAGGAGACATGACATATGTGAGTTATTTTGTTTCAGAGATGTAGCAGTGTAGAATAAAGTATATGGACATCTGAATTCGCGGACTTTGAGCAGTGCCACTTCAGATAATTGGAGACCTCATGATTTGTGTTGTGCACCCATCCATGATTACAAAAATCTGGTCTACAATTATGTGGCGTACAATCTCCTAAAAAGGTATTGCAATTGATCTATTTTGAGCAGCAAAGATCTCGATATGGTGCTTAAAACTAAAATAGTTTTGAGTTATTTCTTTTCTACTCTATGATATTTAGGCCAGTATATAGATGCTTGGCACATATTTTTAGTTCAACGGTTATCTGTCATAGGATTGCAAATGCCTTAATATTTACTTAATTCTTTTGAGGGAAACTCACCATGACTAGCCTCTGAAATTTGTTACTGTGTGTACTTCTCATCCACTATATCAAGGAAAACTTTGCTGAAGAAATTGTTGTCTGCTTGTAGTGTTCTTAAGACCGCAATGTTTTTGTCTTTATCTGTCCTTCCTCTCTCAGGTTTTTGATAGTTGGATAAAATATGGGTTAAGGCATTGTTAGTAGAAGGAAAGAAGCACAACGTCAAGCTGCAGAGATATCTTGAAGAAACCAGGCCGGTAAGTTAGTGGTGTGTTGCATATTTGTACTTGATTGTCCAGTTTTGTTCTCACGGTTATAATCTTATAGGAAGTATATTATGGCAACCAAGAGTTCCATTTAAAATTTGTATTCTTCATGTTTTGTTGCATGTATGAGGGCGGTGGGCTAACTCACCACATGGCGTTGCTTTTGGGTGCAAAGCAGATGAAAAATCAAGATTGGTCTACGGTCAATCCATTTTTTGCAAGGTCTGTGCAGTTTTTGTTGGCAAGTTGTGTTTGATCTTGGTTCTAATACATTCATGTCTGATAAAGCCGTGGGTTTCGTGCTCTGGTCATCGAGCGGGAAGGTTTATTTAGCATATTTTTTTGTGTGCGAAAATTTGTATTTTTAGATCGGTAATTGGTTAGCCATGGAAGTTTCCATGCTCATTGACCATTTATTCAGTTCTGAAGTTTGTGGGTGAATTGATGTTAGAGCTACAATGGTTAGGTGGTATTTTTATTTTTACTCAACAACCTTTTTGTTAGTGCATTGCTCATCTGGTTATTGATACAAGGGGGAAACCAGAGCTAAAGTGAATTTAGAAACCATGGAGGTGCGGTCTCATGCTGTCGCGGTCTCATGCTGTCGAGAGCATATTTGGTGCATATGTACACATCCTGTGGCATTGACACCTTTTTGTTCATGCAAATTACCATGAATCTTAGAGATTGGATGGTACATATTTGGTGTTGGTTAATTCACAAAGGAATCAAAAAGCAAAAGGCGCATGAATAAAAGAACATGGAGGCATATGTCATAGTGGCTGATTTGTGTTTGAGTGCATCTTGGTTAGTTCATCTATATTAATCATTTCCCTGAGCCACTGGTGTGGCAATTGTAATGTAGAAAATAATTAGTATTGCTGGTAAATTTTCTATACAGCAGGCTATTTTTAGACGTGCTTATATTGGTGATGGCTTATGATGACGTGCAGTCTTCTACTGGTCTCAATTGGTTCATTTGATATGTTTTTTATGAAATACCAAGAGATGATTTCCAGGCATGCAGTGACACTTTTTTGGGTATGTGCGTTCTGTGTAGGTTGAACAAGACTGTTTCACTGTATCCATCACTCGTAACTTTCTGACTGTAAAGAGAAGCTCTCTCTCTGTGAATTAGTTTCCTATTTGACTGGCCTACCAGTTCTGGGGTATTCTTCAGACATTGGGAAGGAGCATGTAAATTTGGTCGATGTGTAATTATAGAAGTTGATATACAATGGCCAGCTTGATTAAAAGGAATTAGACAGGTAATTCTTGAGTCATCTCCATTTCTTCTGTGTATTTTAATTTATTCTGCATTTGGTTCAGTTGCTCCATCCAGTAGTGGACTGCAATTTTCTATAGAATCTTTATTATTTTCTATCCAGCATACTAGACCAGGTATGTTTTGCTTTTATTCCAAACGAGTAGCAAATACTGAATATTTGCGTGATCGAGCTAAGCTAGCGGTGATATGGCATCGAGCCACCTGCAAGTTGATAGGGTAGGCGTGTGCCTGTGGTGGTGTGATGGTGAAATATTGACTACATGATTGAGCTTTCTGATTGTTTGTTGGTAAATTAGGAGATGTCGTTTGGTGGCGTAAAGGTTGGCAGCTGGGCGTTGGGTTAAAGGCAAATTTGTCACCCCCAAACAGAGTACTGTCGGCAGTTACTCTTTTTTCACGATTCCGCGTTTAGTTAGTCGACAGGAACTCTGTCTTGATTTGATATATTCAATGATCTTAGTTTTAAGAATCCTTTGTTATTAATTTGAAGGGGCACTGGAGGAGGGCAAGCTGATCAGCGTGAATGGCAACAGCTCTCAACCACAATCAGCCGTAACAGCAAGTACAACCTCCAAATTCAGTGTTTGATTTGGTCCTTATTTTGCTTACTCCACCGACTGATCACTCCGCGGTGGTGTCACATGTACAGGACGCACAGGGATCGTCGACTGGCCACTCTGCAGCATCCATGCTGCGCACCGCCAGCACCCTTGGTGAAAGCATTCTCCTCATCATCGCGCTCTGCTTCCACTCCACGATAGCCCACTGGTACTTGTCCTATTCTCCCGATTCACCACCCAATGCACTCCAATTTGGCTATAAAAGGTTATTTGTTCCCAAATAAAGGACTTTCTCTGTTCATACCATGTGTGCATTTTTAGGTGGAGAACAAAAAGGACTTCCTTACTACTTAATGGGAGAATATGAATTTGTATGCTACATTTTGAACTTTAAAGTAAACATAGTTGTTGATTTTTTAATTTTTATATTCATGTTGCATTTCAAAGATTTGACCTATTGCATTTCAAAGATTTGATCTATTAAAAGTGGCGGTGAACAGGAGGTGGATAGTCATGTAAGTTTGAGGTGTATGTTGTATCCTCTGGATATTGTAGGGAACATTTGTTTCCTATTTAAAATATGACATTGTGGTTAGAAATAAGGGTGTATAGTTTGTAATATTAAATCTATCGCTACGTGTAGGTGAAAATAAATGACCACTGTATATGGTTGTCATCCTCCCTTAACTTAGGTTTGTCGATTTTGCATATGGCGTACTAGAAGTCAGATATGTGAATCCTCCATATTGAGATAGTGCAGCCCTCGAGTTTGCACTATTTTTTGAAACTGTCACTTTTGATGTTTTTGCATCTGGATTTATGTTATGTGCTTCTGGTTGAAGGTGATCCTGATCATGATGTTACCACTGCCGACAAATTACTATTTCTGTAGGCTTATGTGCTTCTTATTGAACATGATAATGGTGCTATCATTAATTACTGAACTTTCTGTGTACATGCATTTCCCTGCCTCATGTTTTTGGTCCAGGGTAGTAAGGACTTAACCATACAGTTTGGTCTTCTGTGTGACTGTCCAATATTGCTTTATCTAGCATGGCTACTTTGTAAAACATATCTATGACAACTACTTTTTTCCCAGCTTTCTTTATGGTGATCAGGCTTGATCGTTCAGTAATGAAATCCCCCTGAAGTTGAGAATTAAAGAAAGATGGACACTTTTTCTATGTTAGGTGCCGGTGAAAGTTGTGCGATATTGCACTGCTACTGAACCATTTTGTTTACCAGCTTGTTGTGTTCACGTGTCCAGTCGAGCTTGTGGGGGAGGGCAGCAACGGGAGCAGGGTACAACGAGCTCGCGGATCCTAGAATGTGTTAAAGGAGTAGAGCTTGCGCTTAGTGGGATGGTTGGCCACCGGCGTGAAGCAAAAATTATGAGATTCTCCCTATTTTTTTATACATTCTGTTTGTTGAACAAATTGCCATAGTGGTCAGAACCTGGGATATTTTAGAACAATAACTTCATACAGCTACCTGATGGAACATAATTACTTGAAGAGTTTACTTGGTTTAATTGAATAAATCATGGGGTGGCGCATATATAACATTCAGGCTTAATCCTTTTGGCGACTATTTACTGCGAGCAATCTGAAAGAATGAATGCCCGATAATCATCTGACAAGCCAATGCACCATGTCGCTCAATTACAGGTATTTTACTTGCGCAAAGGATATGTAAACTTAACGTGTGATAATTTTTCAGGTACAGATCAATATGATTGTTACCTATGATGAACCTGATGGCACCGTGTGTTGCCCAATAAAACCTGATTCGGTATAGTTATTTCCCAGTGAGCTATCAAATCTCAGGGTTTTGTACCCAGTGAGCTGTTGTAGGTAACGAGTTTGGTGTTGAAATCGGCCTTGATTTATGTGACGTTTCATTCGTGTAGGATGCCAATGATGCACAATGAGGAGATGGTTGGTCCTTGGCGTGCTTATGGCAGCAGCTCCCCTTGCCAGCAAACTCGCCATCTCTTTCCCTAGGTATACCAGCTTTGGCCATCTTTTTCCATGTATTACTTGGTTGTTACTTTTTGAAGTGAGTATTGTTTAATTGACTTTCTTCTGCATATAATAATCCTAAAGAAAATCCATGTGAGTGCCTTTATTGTGTTCCTTTTATGTTTTGCTTGCTTTGACAAGGATGCTTTCTTTTATAGATTCTTTTCTTCATGAGAATGAGTGGGCAGCCCGTATAACCTGATGAGAGAAATTCACGTAGAAGTAGTCTGCTTTCTGTAGCAATAACTTCTTTGTGGTGTTTGGTCTTTAATTCTTATTTATCATATATGATGGCTTGAGGTTTGCTAATCCATGATTTGATCCTGAAATTTACTTACATATATCTATGGGATGTCACAGACGAGGGAGGAGCAGACTCACCGGCTCAGACGGTGGTTTTGGCACTGGCGGACTCCTCCACGAGTAAGGCCCTCCTCTTCCTCTCAATGCATCTTCCTTTCTCAAGTCCCTCTCACTTTCTCTCTCTGTCCACAGATCGGGCCACATGTGAGATGGCGGGGCGTGGTCTGCGTGACTCCATGAGATCCATGGACATCGGCTCTTTGTCCGGCGTGGGGATGCGCAATGGCTCGGTGACAGAAAGCATGTGTTGCAGGCCAGCGGGCAGAGGAGGGAACCCTCGGCTACGGTCACAGTCGGTGTGGTATGGATCCTTATCGACATCACAATCCCCTACGTCTGTTCTACTTCCCTTCAGGTAATTTGTTATCTTCTGTGCTCTGTGATGGCCATTTCTTATGCTTGGACTTGCAGGGAGATTGGAGCCAGCTCTCACTCATGTATTATAGATCTGTGTGTATTATCTATTTTTTTAGTTTTCTGGTCATTTGATTTGATCAGTCTGTTATTCAGCTCGTTAAAACTGTTGCTTCTGATGATGATTTGTTGATGATTTTTGCAACTTAAGAATCACACCAAGGTGATCTGGAGGAGGGAGGTGATCATTTACTTGAACATTGGCAGTACCACACCCACCGTCTCCTCTCTCTATCCCTTAAACATTTTTTTGGGTTTAAAACTGCTTCTGTCCAATGGTGGTGAAACTTAAGTAACTTGTGATAAGAAGAAGAAAGATATTACTAACCACCTCCTGCTTCTGTCCAATTCGTGATTGTACTATAGCCATTGGTGCTTGCTGAAATTCAGGTCCTCCTGTAATATGCCATTGGTGTTTGCAAGGTGATTGCTTCCATTTTTATCTGGCCTCTCAGTTTGTTTTTTGTCAGTCCAATAGGATCAGTGCGCGATAGAGCAAGCAATTTAGGTAGGGAAAACCTCCGTAATATATTAATCAAGAAATGCAACAGTACGGAAAATGTTTCAATGTTGGCTTTCCTTTATTTTTCCAATTTATTTAACAGAAACCTGGTCACTGTCTTATTTTGCAATGCAACTGTTTCAGAGCATCACTGGTTATGCCTATATGGAATTTTACCATTCATCATCTTGTGCATGTGCATGCCAATGGTGGCGTGTTTTCTTGTGCTCGTTTGTTGAATTGCGTAAGCTAGGCAAGTTGTGTCAAGATCTAAATATTTCTAAAAACATACCAGTTGTGCCTCCTGCTGATGTTCTTCATCCATCTATTGTTTTTAGAAAGAAGAGAAGCGGAAGATCCGATGAAAGAGTTTGTTGATGATCATGGTGATTCTCTCCTTTCTCTCTCTCTCCCTTGACGCACGCAATCAAGTTTGTTTCTGCATTTTGGTGTTATGGCCGCTAAATTTAAACATAGGCTCTACATCTTTATTATAGAAATAATAGTAACAAGCTAGAGGAGAACTTTGGTTAAAATCATTCTGTTTTCTATGCAACTACTTTTGTATTGTTATGATCAGTGCTTGTCAGATGAAATGCAGAGAGAGCCTTATGCATAAGCTCTGCATCTTTATTAATTATTAGCTCGCATTATACTTATGCTTTTACTGTTTTACTTCAAGGAGTTAACATTAATATATGATTTTCACAGCCAATCAGGTCTAACTTCTTGAATGATTTGCATTCATTGGATCCAGAGTTATATCGGCATATTCTATTCTTCAAGGTCTGAATCTATTTACATTGTGTGAAGAAGAAAATGGTTGTTGGCATGTTCAGTAGTGTAAGATCTTCGTGGAAGCTACATGTGGTTGCGCTTCTGCTTTGAAACACAACTGCTGAAGTGCTTGTCTTTAGGTTTATGTTTTTGTTCATATGTTCTGAAGCTGTCATAATTTGAGTATTTTAATATAAATACAAATTGCCATAGTTAGTATATGTACGGATGTTTTTGGCATCAATTGTGAGGCTGCACTCCTATCCAAATATTGCTGGGGGTATTGTGTCTTCATAGCATGGGATACCTCCGTAAGATGGCTTTAAATTTATCTGTACAAAGTTCTTTGTCCTGACGTTATTTTTCCAATGATACAACCTATCTCCCTTTCCATGTTCAGCATTAGCATCACGACCTCTTGGCGATTTGAGGTGTGCACTTGAGCTATTGGAAGATAATTCCATCAATGAATTCATACCTTTTTGGACATAATAAGTTCAAACAATAGATCTTTAGTCTAAGAGTTCAGCAACATTTCATCACTCATCTCGGTGTTTCTCAGCCTTAGTTGTTCATGCTATCGGGAGCTGCCAGCATGGCGAACACTTACATTGAGTTAAAGTTGCAATACCTGCAGGACTACATCGCGGTGACCCTCAATTCTAGAAGGTACGTACTCTATCCATTCATCTCAGTACACGGCAAGATGACATCTAAACCAAATCGATACAACAGTTTACTCACCATTATCCTCTCTATTTCTGGGTGATCAGGAGCGGGTCAAACGTACAGGTCTACTTCGTGCGGTCGTTGCTTGACATGATCAAGTACCTGTTCGGATACAAATGGGCTACGACCTCTACGGTGTTGACTTCAACTCCAAGGAGAGGACAAGGTACAAGAGGCACTCTGCCAAGTAGTTCGCCAGCTTCCTTCATTGATCAACTTCCTTTAGCCTGCATTTTATTTCTATGTTTGCGGATAAAGTTTGGGTGTGATTTAATTCTGGACGCCATGGATATCACAGCTATTCAGCACTTTGCTCCAAAGACGCTGCAAAGCCATGGATATATTTTACTATTATATGCAAAAAAAGAGTTGTCTTTTTTACTGTTATAGTGTTGGCTGTTATTCGATTTGGTTCTGCGCTTACAAGAAATGTAACTTAAGAAATAATAGTATTATATGTAAACCACCAGCCCAGTTTGTTTGTCTTCACGAAAATGTGTTTTCCTTGTTTACGCAGAGAGATATTGTTTACTTAGGCGTTTGCAAAAAGACCGTCATATTTTGGTCCACTAATATTAACTCCTCAACCTTCCAGATTTTTGGAAGAAATGTCATAGGGATATGTCAGACGATTTAACTCCTCAACCTTCCAGATTTATTTTAGTTTTCAGAGAAAACAAATGATTACCTTCAAAATGATGTTTGTGCCACTCTGTGAGACCACATCATTTATCAGAATTCAAAATATTCATGAGAATAACTCACACTTTGTTACCTAATATAAGATGTTTTGGCGAATGGAGGTTGTATTTATGATGTATACAGATCACACCGATTGTTGCTAGCCATACATATATATCCTCATTAGGACGAGGTGAGATTAGAACTTAGCATTGTGTTCGAACCACTCAATTATGTTGAAAACTTTGATATAGCAGGCCCATAATACTTAAATAGGTGGAAGTTGTAGATTGACACATCGGAAAGCACCATGAGATTATGCAAGGTCCTCCATTCTAATGGGAAATTTGACATCGCAAGAGCCAACGATATTTTGAATATGACTGTTCTAGAATAGATCAATAGTAAGTCTCAAAAGAGTAAAATTGGTTAGAGTAGGGGTACAGTTGAAAATTAGATAAACCTGAACAAATAAAATGTAAATGGAGTGTATCTGAAAACTGAAAGCCAAGTTCTGGAATTATGTACACTAACATATAGGAAATAATATTACTGTGTTATCCTTTGGCTAAGCTTCTCTATATAGAGATGTTGAAAACCAACAATGTGTAGTTCTACTTTTTTTGTGTGCAGTTTTGGCGGTCCATCTTCTCCAAGCAAAGCCATAGGCCATGGACCTGCTGCTGTGCTCTAATTTGGTAGCAGCATGACAGTGGCGAGAGAGCAGGGGACTGGGCTACCTTACGGGAGATCTGTACGGTTTGGAGTTAGAATGCCTAAATCCTAAATTTCTATTTAACCCCTTTGCCTTATTTATATGTATTTTATAGCTCCTAGATATATGAGCTATCTACCTTAACACCATCAGAGTAGGACTAAACATATTATTGCAATATGGGCTATTTACTATTGTGTGACCTTTTGATTCTATCATCTGTGTTTGTGTTGTATGACAATGTATTGCTATTGGTGATTTTCTGATCATCTTGGTGTGCAACCGAACCATCATTTGCGTTTTATTTCTTGCTGATTATCATGATGTACTCATTTGCTGACAGGACATGGCTTCAATTCAGGCCCGGGTTGGGTCTTTGCGCCGGGGCGTCATCCTATATATTATTGTTCATTAGCATATTACTAATAGTCTTTGGTTTGCATTGATTTAGGCATTTCTCTCATGTACTATTTCTGCCATTTGCGCGATAGCGCAACCGGTCATCTAGTGTCCATAGCGATGACTTCGCTAAGGACTTCATCGGATGTCATAGTACGGAAGGAGGCGTTTTCATGGATGGCCATCAACTTCACTTCCTCATAAGGGAGGAGAGCGTTGTAGAACTTGCGCTTGATCCAATAGTCATCCACGAACGTTGCTCCAAGATCTTGCATTTGCACGGCAAGAGCGATGAGGCGTCGGTACATTTCTTCGGGGGTCTCTCCTTCAATCATGACGAAGTTGTCGGCCATGTTGTTCACTTCATCAAAGCGAGAGCTTTGGATGCTTGCATTGCCGAGGAAGAGCTTCTCAAGTTTGTCCCATGCTTCCTTGGCGGTCTTGAGCGAGCGGATATGAGCGCGGTCCTTGGGGGAGATGGCCATATGAATCATGTTGATGGCGGTTGCGTTGAGTTGGTCATCCACCACATCTCTCCTTGTCATCTTCTTGGGATCTCGTGGTGAATAGCCCTCCTCAATGATATGCCAAAGCTCGATAGAAGCGCTGCGCACATGTGAACGCATTAAGAATTGCCAATTCTCAAAGTTGTTTGACTCGAGTAACGGTGGTGAACCATGCGACAAGATATGCGGCATTGGTATCAGAACGTTGATGGTGTAATCATTTGGTGGTGGCAGCGCATGATAACTCCCTTGACGTTCCTCAACCGGTGTGTCATCATCCTTCCCTTTTGTTGAAGTGCCGGTATCCCCAAGCCCTTCCTTTTGTGTATCTTTTGTCGCTTCCGCGACAAAATCAACAAGAGGAAGGGTGTTGGATTTTGGTGGTGGATCCTCGGCACTTGCTTTTGGAGGAGGGTTTGGTTTTTGAACCACCAACTCCATCATCATCGCCTTCATTTGGGCAACGATGGATGACTCCAATTTCTTGAGGTCATCCAACGTAGCCGTCGTGGAATCGATGGGCGATGATGGAGCGGGTGGCTCAAGGGAAGGTGACCCATTCACAACCGTCTCTTGTTCGGTCATTTCTTAGGCGGTAAAGCCCGAGCAAGAAAACCTTGCTCTGATACCACTTGAACGGATCGTAGCGAACAAGAGGGGGGGTGAATGGCGCTACGGCAAGTTTTAGTCTTTTTCAAGTTTTATGCAACGGAAGGTAAAGGTGTGACTTTTAGCAATGGGGGTGATCCTACAATGAAGCTAGAACATGTGCAACATGTAAAGGAATCAACAAGATAACAAAAGTGAGGAGCGAGACAACCGGGGGGCGCGAGGCGAGTCGAGGTTTGTTTCCCGCAGTTCCCTCCACTAAAGGAGGTACGTCTGTGTTGAGGAGGTGCTAGTCTCACACAAGAGACTAGGCGGCCATACCACGAAGGAAGGCCTCACCCTCTTCCTCGAGAGAGCTCCACGGAGGTGCTCTCCCTCTTCCACTAAGGCACCGGTCGAGGCGGTGATTCCTTCACAAGGTTGGGGCGAGCTCCACACACACAAGGATGCTCCCAACACCCTATGGAGCTAGTACATCACCAAGCTAGACTCCATAGCTGCACATCTCCAATGCTCCACCATAGGAACCCATCACCAATGCTCCACCATAGGAACTCTTCCAATGCTCCACCAAGAAACTCTCCAAGGCTCCACCAAGAAACTCTCCAAGGCTCCACCAAAGGAACTCCCCAATGATCCACCAAAGGAACTCTTCTCCAAGATCCACCAAAGGAACCCTACCACCAAGATCCACTAAGGAATAGCTAGTATTTGTGAAATCTCTCTTGGTAGAACTATAGATCGGGGTCTCCTCCACCTATCCTCAAAATTAGGGCAAGATTGGTTGGAGAGGGAAGGAGATCCACAAGGATTAAGCTCAGCAACAATGGAGGAGAGAGAAGAGGAAGAGATAAAATCGGGTGGGGAAGAAGGGGCCCTTAAATAGGCTCCTCCAAATCCAACCGTTATACCCAGTTTTGGCCTAAGCGGTACTACCGCTTTGGGGCAAGCGGTACTACCGCCCTGAGTTCGAAAACACCCCAGATCTGGTCAAAGGACGCAGAGCGGTACTACCGCCCGCGGTACCGCTCGTGGTACCGCAATAGGGTCCAGAGCTTACTAGATCCAGAGCGGTACCAGGGCGGTACCGGAGCGGTACGACCGTAACTCGTTACGGTACCTCAAGCGGTACCTTGAGCGGTACTACCGCTCGTGAGCGGTACTACCGCCCCAGGTACTGCAGGGGTACCGCAACTTGTTCTGGGGGACGAATTCAGCGCAGAACTCGGAGCGGTACCGAGGGCGGTACCTATAGGGGTAGCGGTACTACCGCTACAGTGCACTGTAGTACCGGCCTGGCTAAAACTGGTTTTCTTCCCTTTTTCTCTCCAACTTTGTTACCTCGCTAAACGCACACAAAACCGGAAAACCTATCAACTACGCTTCAGTCTTCTGATCTTGACGCGTCCGGCGAGGTCACCGTGTACTTGCAAATCTAACAATGATACTCAAGGCACACGGTGAGATTACTCAAGTGTTGTCATCAAACACACAAAACTTGGGGTATGAATTTTGCTCTTACAGCTGGCCAAGCCGCCCTACATATATGTAGTGGGAAATGGCGGTAAAAATGGGAGCGGGAAGACAGGAGGCGGGAAGAAAGTGGCGGGAAAAAAGAGGCGGGAAGAAAGAGGCGGGAAGCGGGAGGCGGGAAGACAGGGAAGAAATGGCGGGAAGAAGAGGAATCCAGAGCTGGTCATCTAACCTTTATTCCCGGCTGGTGGGTGCAACCGGGACTAAAGGTGGTTTTTGTTTCATCTAAGAAAATTGTCGGTGGGATAATGACGTTTGGGTAAGCTTTAGTCCCGGCTGGAAGGTGCAACCGCGACTAAAGCCGTCGGCAGGATAAGGACGCGTGGGTGGACGCACTGCTCGATGAGATAAAGCATGTAGCGCACGACGCCCTGTCGGAGGAACAAGACAAAGCAGAAGCGGCGCCATGCGTATAAAAGGAGCATCGATACGCCTTGACAAGCAGACCAACAACCCAACCTAGCAGGTAGGGAGAGAGTTTCATCCCCATGGATGGAGTAAAGGGTTGGAAAATCTCCCGTGGCGCAGCTTCTCGAAGATGTCGTTGGTGCACACGCCATACGGCATCTTCAGAAGTTGTGCCTCGGGAAAAATTTCCTGCAAGCCCGTGAAAGATTCCATCTCCTCTAACAGTGTTGGGTAAAGGGTTAGAAAATCTCCCGTGGCGCAGCTTCTCGAAGATGTCGTTGGTGCACACGCCCTACGACATCTTCGGAAGTTGCGCCTCGGAATTTTTTCCTGCAAGCCCGTGAAATACAGAGGCGGGAAGACAGAGGCGGGAAGACAGAGGCGGGAAGAAATGGCGGGAAGACAGAGGCGGGAAGAACTGGCGGGAAGAGGGGGGTGGGAAGACAGAGGCGGCCGGGAAGAACAGGTGGGAAGCGGGGGGCGGGAAGACAGGAGGCGGGAAGACAGAGGTGGGAAAACATATGAGGGAAGAAATTTTATTTTTAAGATTTTGAAATGAATTAGTTTTATTTTTCTGAATTTTTTGATATATTATTTGTATTTTTAAGATTTTTAAATGAAATAGCTTTATTTTTCTGAATTTTTTGATATATTATTTGTATTTTTAAGATTTTGAAAAGAATTAGTTTTATTTTTCTGAATTTTTGATATATTATTTGTATTTTTAAGATTTTGAAATGAATTAGTTATATTTTCTAAAATTTTTGATATATTATTTGTATTTTTAATATTTTGAAATCAATTAGTTTTATTTTTCTGATTTTTTGATATATTATTTGTATTTTTCATTTTTGAAATGAATTTTTTTGGAAAAACACCTTTAGTCGCGGTTGGCCTCGCCAACCGCCACTAAAGGGTCTTTCCGCGCGGGAACCAAAATTCCGGCGAAAAACCCTTTAGTCGCGGTTGGTCTGGCCAACCCCAACTAAAGGGGTGCCCCTATACATTCACGCGGCTCGAACGGCCGCGCCACTTCTTCTTCTCCTCCGAACACATCGTCTTCTCCGCGCCACCGAGAGCCCCTGCCTGCGCCATCGTCTTCTCTCCGTCGTCGCCGCCGCGCTCGCCCTCGTCGTCGCCGCGTACGCCGTCGCCGCCCTCTCATCGTCTCGCCGCTCGCCGCCGCCGTAAGCATCGGTCATGACACAAACCGCCGCGCCGCTCCGAGTCGTCGCCGCGCGCTTACGTCGCCGTGCCCGACAGCCGCATGCCGCCGCCACTCACACTGCGCCGCCGCCGCCACACGCGCCGCGCGGCAGTACGGGAGAGAGAGGAGGGGTCGGGGCCACCGCGCGCGTCGGCGCCAGTTGATACGCGTACAGCACGCGACCGTTGGGAACCCCAAGAGGAAGGTGTGATGCGTACAGCGGCAAGTTTTCCCTCAGTAAGAAACCAAGGTTTATCGAACCAGTAGGAGCCAAGAAGCACGTTGAAGGTTGATGGCGGCGAGATGTAGTGCGGCGCAACACCAGGGATTCCGGCGCCAACGTGGAACCTGCACAACACAACCAAAGTACTTTGTCCCAACGTAACAGTGAGGTTGTCAATCTCACCGGCTTGCTGTAACAAAGGATTAGATGTATAGTGTGGATGATGATTGTTTGCAGAGAACAGTAGAACGAGTATTGCAGTAGATTGTATTCGATGTAAAAGAATGGACCGGGGTCCACAGTTCACTAGAGGTGTCTCTCCCATAAGATAAATAGCATGTTGGGTGAACAAATTATAGTTGGGCAATTGACAAATAGAGAGGGCATGACCATGCACATACATGATATGATGAGTATTGTGAGATTTAATTGGGCATTACGACAAAGTACACAGACCGCTATCCAGCATGCATCTATGCCTAAAAAGTCCACCTTCAGGTTATCATCCGAACCCCTTCCAGTATTAAGTTGAAAACAACAGACAATTGCATTAAGTATGGTGCGTAATGTAATCAATAACTACATCCTCGGACATAGCATCAATGTTTTATCCCTAGTGGCAACAGCACATCCACAACCTTAGAACTTTCTGTCACTGTCCCAGATTTAATGGAGGCATGAACCCACTATCGAGCATAAATACTCCCTCTTGGAGTTAAGAGTAAAAACTTGGCCAGAGCCTCTACTAATAACAGAGAGCATGCAAGATCATAAACAACACATAGGTGATAGATTGATAATCAACATAACATAGTATTCTCTATCCATCAGATCCCAACAAACACAACATATAGCATTACAGATAGATGATCTTGATCATGTTAGGCAGCTCACAAGACTCGACAATGAAGCATAATGAGGAGAAGACAACCATCTAGCTACTGCTATGGACCCATAGTCCAGGGGTGAACTACTCACTCATCACTCCGGAGGCGACCATGGCGGTGAAGAGTCCTCCGGGAGATGATTCCCCTCTCCGGCAGGGTGCCGGAGGCGATTTCCTGAATCCCCCGAGATGGGATTGGCGACGGCGGCGTCTCTGGAAGGTTTTCCGTATTGTGGCTCTCGGTACTGGGGGTTTCGCGATGAAGACTATATGTAGGCGGAAGGGCAGGTCAGGAGGCGTCACGGGGGCCCCACACGCTAGGGCCGCGCGGGCCCCCCTTCGGCCGCGTCGCCCTGGTGTGGCGGCGCCCCGTGGCCCCACTTCGTCTTCCCTTCAGTCTTCTGGAAGCTTCGTGGCAAAATAGGCCCCTGGGCATTGATTTTGTCCAATTCCGAGAATATTTCCTTACTAGGATTTCTGAAACCAAAAACAGCAGAAAACAAGAATCGGCTCTTCGGCATCTCGTTAATAGGTTAGTGCCGGAAAATGCATAAATATGACATAAAGTATGCATAAAACATGTAGATATCATCAATAATGTGGCATGGAACATAAGAAATTATCGATACGTCGGAGACGTATCAGCATCCCCAAGCTTAGTTTCTGCCGTCCGAAGGTGTAAACGATAACAAAGATAATTTCTGGAGTGACATGCCATCATAACCTTGATCATAGTATTGTAAGCATATGTAATGAATGCAGCGATCCAAATAATGGTAATGACATGAGTAAACAACTGAATCATAAAGCAAAGACTTTTCATGAATAGTACTTCAAGACACGCATCAATAAGTCTTGCATAAGAGTTAACTCATAAAGCAATAATTCAAAGTAAAGGTATTGAAGCAACACAAAGGAAGATTAAGTTTCAGCGGTTGCTTTCAACTTATAACATGTATATCTCATGGATAATTGTCAATGTAAAGTAATATAACAAGTGCAATATGCAAGTATGTAGGAATCAATGCACAGTTCACACAAGTGTTTGCTTCTTGAGGTGGAGAGAAATAGGTGAACTGACTCAACATAAAAAGTAAAAGAAAGACCCTTCGCAGAGGGAAGCATTGATTGCTATATTTGTGCTAGAGCTTTGATTTTGAAAACAAGAAACAATTTTGTCAACGGTAGTAATAAAGCATATGTGTTATGTAAATTATATCCTACAAGTTGCAAGCCTCATGCATAGTACTAATAGTGCCCGCACCTTGTCCTAATTAGCTCGGATTATCTGGATTATCATCGCAATACATATGTTTTAACCAAGTGTCACAAAGGGGTACCTCTATGCCGCCTGTACAAAGGTCTAAGGAGAAAGCTCGCATCGGATTTCTCGCTATTGATTATTCTCAACTTAGACATCCATACCGGGACAACATAGACAACAGATAATGGACTCCTCTTTTATGCATAAGCATTCAACAACAATTAATTTTCTCATATGAGATTGAGGATATTTGTCCAAAAATGAAACTTCCACCATGGATCATGGCTTTAGTTAGCGGCCCAATGTTCTTCTCTAACATTATGCATGCTCTAACCATTCTAGCGGTAAATCTCCCTTACTTCAGACAAGACGGACATGCATAGCAACTCACATGATATTCAACAAAGAGTAGTTGATGGCGTCCCTAGGAACATGGTTATCGCACAACAAGCAACTTAATAAGAGATAAAGTGCATAAGTACATATTCAATACCACAGTAGTTTTTAGGATATTTGTCCCATGAGCTATATATTGCAAAGGTAGAGGAATGGAAATTTTAAAGGTAGCACTCAAGCAATTTACTTTGGAATGGCGGAGAAATACCATGTAGTAGGGTAGGTATGGTGGACACAAATGGCATAGTGGTTTGCTCAAGGATTTTGGATGCATGAGAAGTATTCCCTCTCGATACAAGGCTTAGGCTAGCAAGGTTATTTGAAACAAACACAAGGATGAACCGGTGCAGCAAAACTCACATAGAAGACATATTGTAAACATTATAAGACTCTACACCGTCTTCCTTGTTGTTCAAACTCAATACTAGAAATTATCTAGACCTTAGATAGACCAATTATGCAAACCAAATTTTAGCAAGCTCTATGTACTTCTTCATTAATATGTGCAAAGTATATGATGCAAGAGCTTAAACATGAGCACAACAATTTCCAATTATCACATTATCCAAGACATTTTAGCAATTACTACATGTATCATTTTCCGATTCAAACCATGAATATTATGAGTAAAGCCTAAGGACATATTTGTCCATATGCAACAGCGGAGCGTGTCTCTCTCCCACACAAAGAATGCTAGGATCTATTTTATTCAAACAAAACAAAAAACAAAAACAAACAGACGCTCCAAGCAAAGTACATAAGATGTGATGGAATAAAAATATAGTTTCACTAGAGGAACCTGATAATGTTGTCGATGAAGAAGGGGATGCCTTGGGCATCCCCAAGCTTAGATGCTTGAGTCTTCTTTAAATATGCAGGGGTGAACCACCTGGGCATCCCCAAGCTTAGAGCTTTCACTCTCCTTGATCATGTTGTATCATCTCCCTCTCTTGATCCTTCAAAACTTCCTCCACACCAAACTCAAAACAACTCATTAGAGGGTTAGTGCACAATCAAAACTTACATGTTCAGAGGTGACACAATCATTCTTAACACTTCTGGACATTGCACAAAGCTACTGAAAGTCAATGGTATCGAAAAATCCATCAAGCATAGCAAAACGGGCAATGCGAAATAAAAGGCAGAATCTGTCAAAACAGAATAGTTCGTAAAGACGAATTTTATTGAGGCACCAGACTTGCTCAAAAGAAAATGCTCAAATTGAATGAAATTTGCGTACATATCTGAGGATCACTCACGTAAATTGGCATAATTTTATGAGTTACGTACAGAGAATTTGGCCTAGATTCGTGACAGTAAAGAAATCTGTTTCTGCGCAGTAATCCAAATCTAGTATGAACCTTACTATCAACGACTTTACTTGGCACAACAATGCACAAAACTAAGATAAGAAGAGGTTGCTACAGTAGTAACAACTTCCAAGACTCAAATATAAAATAAAAGTACTGTAGTAAAAACATGGGTTGTCTCCCATAAGCGCTTTTCTTTAACGCCTTTCAGCTAGGCGCAGAAAGTGTGTATCAAGTATTATCAAGAGATGGTGCAGCAACATTACCTTGGGCTTTACACTTACCCTTCTTGTTCTTTTTCTTACTCTTTGATTTAGGGAATACATGTCTACCCCCCGGTGTAGAGGTGAATTTTAGGGTGCCTTCTCCCACATCTATGACTGCTCCCAATAGTTTCAGCAGGGATCTTCCGAGTGTGATTTGTCCTGTTCCTACACATTCAATAACAAAATAATCAATGGATATTGTTCTTCCAAGAATGGTTGTATGCACACCTGCAGCTATTCCCTTAGGAATTATAACAGAGTTATCAATAAGAGTTATTCCTTCTCCCCCTTCAACAAATCCCCAAAGTTCCAAAGATTCATGAATACTCTTAGGCATAAGGCAAAATTCAGTCATAATATCACAATTAGCATGAAGAGTTTGATCACCGATAACAATTTTAACAGTAGGATCCCATAAGGAAGGTTCGGAGTTCACTAAAACTTGATCAAGACGGTTACAAACATATCTATAATTTTCGTTCAAGCGAGATGCACGTGTCTCAAGAGTGTTTAATCTATTATAAATGCTAATAAGGGCTGAATCAAAGTTATTAGCTGAATCATGTGATGCAACCAACTTCTTTATGGCATTAAAAGCTTGATCCCCATTACAATGAAGGAAATCTCCTCCCACTAAAGTATCCAAGGCATATCTATAGCGAATCATAAGACCAAAATAAAAGTTACTAAGAAGCAAACTTAGAGTCATTTGAGGTTCAGCTTTACGATAAGAATCAAAAATTCTGGACCAAGCATCTTTAAAACTCTCCTCATCCCCTTGTTTAAAAGTGAAGACTAATTCCTCCGGTGAAGAAGTAACAGGTGCAGAACTAGACATGGTAACAAAAGTAAAATGCAAGTAACTAATTTTTTGTGTTTTTGATATAGCAAACAAGATAGCAAATAAAGTAAAACTAGCAACTAATTTTTTTTGTATTTTGATATAGTGCAGCAAACAAAGTAGTAAATAAAATAAAGCAAGACAAAAACAAAGTAAAGAGATTGGGATGTGGAGACTCCCCTTGCAGCGTGTCTTGATCTCTGGCAACGAGCGCAGAAAACAGTCTTGATACGCGTACAACAAGCGACCGTTGGGAACCCCAAGAGGAAGGTGTGATGCGTACAGCGGCAAGTTTTCCCTCAGTAAGAAACCAAGGTTTATCGAACCAGTAGGAGCCAAGAAGCACGTTGAAGGTTGATGGCGGTGAGATGTAGTGCGGCGCAACACCAGGGATTCCGGCGCCAAAGTGGAACCTGCACAACACAACCAAAGTACTTTGTCCCAACGTAACAGTGAGGTTGTCAATCTCACCGGCTTGCTGTAACAAAGGATTAGATGTATAGTGTGGACGATGATTGTTTGCAGAGAACAGTAGAACGAGTATTGCAGTAGATTGTATTCGATGTAAAAGAATGGACTGGGGTCCACAGTTCACTAGAGGTGTCTCTCCCATAAGATAAATAGCATGTTGGGTGAACAAATTACAGTTGGGCAATTGACAAATAGAGAGGGCATGACCATGCACATACATGATATGATGAGTATTGTGAGATTTAATTGGGCATTACGACAAAGTACATAGACCGCTATCCAGCATGCATCTATGCCTAAAAAGTCCACCTTCAGGTTATCATCCAAACCCCTTCCAGTATTAAGTTGAAAACAACAGACAATTGCATTAAGTATGGTGCGTAATGTAATCAATAACTACATCCTCGGACATAGCATCAATGTTTTATCCCTAGTGGCAACAGCACATCCACAACCTTAGAACTTTCTGTCACTGTCCCAGATTTAATGGAGGCATGAACCCACTATCGAGCATAAATACTCCCTCTTGGAGTTAAGAGTAAAAACTTGGCCAGAGCCTCTACTAATAACAGAGAGCATGCAAGATCATAAACAACACATAGGTGATAGATTGATAATCAACATAACATAGTATTCTCTATCCATCGGATCCCAACAAACACAACATATAGCATTACAGATAGATGATCTTGATCATGTTAGGCAGCTCACAAGACTCGACAATGAAGCATAATGAGGAGAAGACAACCATCTAGCTACTGCTATGGACCCATAGTCCAGGGGTGAACTACTCACTCATCACTCCGGAGGCGACCATGGCGGTGAAGAGTCCTCCGGGAGATGATTCCCCTCTCCGGCAGGGTGCCGGAGGCGATTTCCTGAATCCCCCGAGATGGGATTGGCGACGGCGGCGTCTCTGGAAGGTTTTCCGTATTGTGGCTCTCGGTACTGGGGGTTTCGCGACGAAGACTATATGTAGGCGGAAGGGCAGGTCAGGAGGCGTCACGGGGGCCCCACACGCTAGGGCCGCGCGGGCCCCCCTTGGGCCGCGTCGCCCTGGTGTGGCGGCGCCCCGTGGCCCCACTTCGTCTTCCCTTCAGTCTTCTGGAAGCTTCGTGGCAAAATAGGCCCCTGGGCATTGATTTCGTCCAATTCCGAGAATATTTCCTTACTAGGATTTCTGAAACCAAAAACAGCAGAAAACAGCAACTGGCTCTTCGGCATCTCGTTAATAGGTTAGTGCCGGAAAATGCATAAATATGACATAAAGTATGCATAAAACATGTAGATATCATCAATAATGTGGCATGGAACATAAGAAATTATTGATACGTCGGAGACGTATCAGCATCCCCAAGCTTAGTTTCTGCTCGTCCCGAGCAGGTAAACGATAACAAAGATAATTTCTGGAGTGACATGCCATCATAACCTTGATCATAGTATTGTAAGCATATGTAATGAATGCAGCGATCCAAATAATGGTAATGACATGAGTAAACAACTGAATCATAAAGCAAAGACTTTTCATGAATAGTACTTCAAGACAAGCATCAATAAGTCTTGCATAAGAGTTAACTCATAAAGCAATAATTCAAAGTAAAGGTATTGAAGCAACACAAAGGAAGATTAAGTTTCAGCGGTTGCTTTCAACTTATAACATGTATATCTCATGGATAATTGTCAATGTAAAGTAATATAACAAGTGCAATATGCAAGTATGTAGGAATCAATGCACAGTTCACACAAGTGTTTGCTTCTTGAGGTGGAGAGAAATAGGTGAACTGACTCAACATAAAAAGTAAAAGAAAGACCCTTCGCAGAGGGAAGCATTGATTGCTATATTTGTGCTAGAGCTTTGATTTTGAAAACAAGAAACAATTTTGTCAACGGTAGTAATAAAGCATATGTGTTATGTAAATTATATCCTACAAGTTGCAAGCCTCATGCATAGTATACTAATAGTGCCCGCACCTTGTCCTAATTAGCTCGGATTACCTGGATTATCATCGCAATACATATGTTTTAACCAAGTGTCACAAAGGGGTACCTCTATGCCGCCTGTACAAAGGTCTAAGGAGAAAGCTCGCATCGGATTTCTCGCTATTGATTATTCTCAACTTAGACATCCATATCGGGACAACATAGACAACAGATAATGGACTCCTCTTTTATGCATAAGCATTCAACAACAATTAATTTTCTCATATGAGATTGAGGATATTTGTCCAAAAATGAAACTTCACCATGGATCATGGCTTTAGTTAGCGGCCCAATGTTCTTCTCTAACATTATGCATGCTCTAACCATTCTAGCGGTAAATCTCCCTTACTTCAGACAAGACGGACATGCATAGCAACTCACATGATATTCAACAAAGAGTAGTTGATGGCGTCCCTAGGAACATGGTTATCGCACAACAAGCAACTTAATAAGAGATAAAGTGCATAAGTACATATTCAATACCACAGTAGTTTTTAGGATATTTGTCCCATGAGCTATATATTGCAAAGGTAGAGGAATGGAAATTTTAAAGGTAGCACTCAAGCAATTTACTTTGGAATGGCGGAGAAATACCATGTAGTAGGGTAGGTATGGTGGACACAAATGGCATAGTGGTTTGCTCAAGGATTTTGGATGCATGAGAAGTATTCCCTCTCGATACAAGGCTTAGGCTAGCAAGGTTATTTGAAACAAACACAAGGATGAACCGGTGCAGCAAAACTCACATAAAAGACATATTGTAAACATTATAAGACTCTACACCGTCTTCCTTGTTGTTCAAACTCAATACTAGAAATTATCTAGACCTTAGATAGACCAATTATGCAAACCAAATTTTAGCAAGCTCTATGTACTTCTTCATTAATATGTGCAAAGTATATGATGCAAGAGCTTAAACATGAGCACAACAATTTCCAATTATCACATTATCCAAGACATTTTAGCAATTACTACATGTATCATTTTCCGATTCAAACCATATAACAATTTAACGAAGAAGATTCAACCTTCGCCATGAATATTATGAGTAAAGCCTAAGGACATATTTGTCCATATGCAACAGCGGAGCGTGTCTCTCTCCCACACAAAGAATGCTAGGATCTATTTTATTCAAACAAAACAAAAAACAAAAACAAACAGACGCTCCAAGCAAAGTACATAAGATGTGATGGAATAAAAATATAGTTTCACTAGAGGAACCTGATAATGTTGTCGATGAAGAAGGGGATGCCTTGGGCATCCCCAAGCTTAGATGCTTGAGTCTTCTTTAAATATGCAGGGGTGAACCACCGGGGCATCCCCAAGCTTAGAGCTTTCACTCTCCTTGATCATGTTGTATCATCTCCCTCTCTTGATCCTTGAAAACTTCCTCCACACCAAACTCAAAACAACTCATTAGAGGGTTAGTGCACAATCAAAACTTACATGTTCAGAGGTGACACAATCATTCTTAACACTTCTGGACATTGCACAAAGCTACTGAAAGTCAATGGTATCGAAAAATCCATCAAGCATAGCAAAACGGGCAATGCAAAATAAAAGGCAGAATCTGTCAAAACAGAATAGTTCGTAAAGACGAATTTTATTGAGGCACCAGACTTGCTCAAAAGAAAATGCTCAAATTGAATGAAATTTGCGTACATATCTGAGGATCACTCACGTAAATTGGCATAATTTTATGAGTTACCTACAGAGAATTTGGCCTAGATTCGTGACAGTAAAGAAATCTGTTTCTGCGCAGTAATCCAAATCTAGTATGAACCTTACTATCAACGACTTTACTTGGCACAACAATGCACAAAACTAAGATAAGGAGAGGTTGATACAGTAGTAACAACTTCCAAGACTCAAATATAAAATAAAAGTACTGTAGTAAAAACATGGGTTGTCTCCCATAAGCGCTTTTCTTTAACGCCTTTCAGCTAGGCGCAGAAAGTGTGTATCAAGTATTATCAAGAGATGGTGCAGCAACATTACCTTGGGCTTTACACTTACCCTTCTTGTTCTTTTTCTTACTCTTTGATTTAGGGAATACATGTCTACCCCCCGGTGTAGAGGTGAATTTTAGGGTGCCTTCTCCCACATCTATGACTGCTCCCAATAGTTTCAGCAGGGATCTTCCGAGTGTGATTTGTCCTGTTCCTACACATTCAATAACAAAATAATCAATGGATATTGTTCTTCCAAGAATGGTTGTATGCACACCTGCAGCTATTCCCTTAGGAATTATAACAGAGTTATCAATAAGAGTTATTCCTTCTCCCCCTTCAACGAATCCCCAGAGTTCCAAAGATTCATGAATACTCTTAGGCATAAGGCAAAATTCAGTCATAATATCACAATTAGCATGAAGAGTTTGATCACCGATAACAATTTTAACAGTAGGATCCCATAAGGAAGGTTCGGAGTTCACTAAAACTTGATCAAGACGGTTACGAACATATCTATAATTTTCGTTCAAGCGAGATGCACGTGTCTCAAGAGTGTTTAATCTATTATAAATGCTAATAAAGAAATTTGAATCAAAGTTATTAGCTGAATCATGTGATGCAACCAACTTCTTTATGGCATTAAAAGCTTGATCCCCATTACAATGAAGGAAATCTCCTCCCACTAAAGTATCCAAGGCATATCTATAGCGAATCATAAGACCAAAATAAAAGTTACTAAGAAGCAAACTTAGAGTCATTTGAGGTTCAGCTTTACGATAAGAATCAAAAATTCTGGACCAAGCATCTTTAAAACTCTCCTCATCCCCTTGTTTAAAAGTGAAGACTAATTCCTCCGGTGAAGAAGTAACAGGTGCAGAACTAGACATGGTAACAAAAGTAAAATGCAAGTAACTAATTTTTTGTGTTTTTGATATAGCAAACAAGATAGCAAATAAAGTAAAACTAGCAACTAATTTTTTTGTATTTTGATATAGTGCAGCAAACAAAGTAGTAAATAAAATAAAGCAAGACAAAAACAAAGTAAAGAGATTGGGATGTGGAGACTCCCCTTGCAGCGTGTCTTGATCTCCCCGGCAACGGCGCCAGAAAACAGTCTTGATATGCGTACAGCAAGCGACCGTTGGGAACCCCAAGAGGAAGGTGTGATGCGTACAGCGGCAAGTTTTCCCTCAGTAAGAAACCAAGGTTTATCGAACCAGTAGGAGCCAAGAAGCACGTTGAAGGTTGATGGCGGTGAGATGTAGTGCGGCGCAACACCAGGGATTCCGGCGCCAAAGTGGAACCTGCACAACACAACCAAAGTACTTTGTCCCAACGTAACAGTGAGGTTGTCAATCTCACCGGCTTGCTGTAACAAAGGATTAGATGTATAGTGTGGACGATGATTGTTTGCAGAGAACAGTAGAACGAGTATTGCAGTAGATTGTATTCGATGTAAAAGAATGGACCGGGGTCCACAGTTCACTAGAGGTGTCTCTCCCATAAGATAAATAGCATGTTGGGTGAACAAATTACAGTTGGGCAATTGACAAATAGAGAGGGCATGACCATGCACATACATGATATGATGAGTATTGTGAGATTTAATTGGGCATTACGACAAAGTACATAGACCGCTATCCAGCATGCATCTATGCCTAAAAAGTCCACCTTCAGGTTATCATCCGAACCCCTTCCAGTATTAAGTTGAAAACAACAGACAATTGCATTAAGTATGGTGCGTAATGTAATCAATAACTACATCCTCGGACATAGCATCAATGTTTTATCCCTAGTGGCAACAGCACATCCACAACCTTAGAACTTTACATCCTTTGTCCCATTTAATGGAGGAATGAACCCACTATCGAGCATAAATACTCCCTCTTGGAGTTAAGAGTAAAAACTTGGACAGAGCCTCTACTAATAACGGAGAGCATGCAAGATCATAAACAACACATAGGTGATAGATTGATAATCAACATAACATAGTATTCTCTATCCATCAGATCCCAACAAACACAACATATAGCATTACAGATAGATGATCTTGATCATGTTAGGCAGCTCACAAGACCCGACAATGAAGCATAATGAGGAGAAGACAACCATCTAGCTACTGCTATGGACCCATAGTCCAGGGGTGAACTACTCACTCATCACTCCGGAGGCGACCATGGCGGTGAAGAGTCCTCAGAGAGATGATTCCCCTCTCTGGCAGGGTGCCGGAGGCGATCTCCTGAATCCCCCGAGATGGGATTGGCGGCGGCGTCTCTGGAAGGTTTTCCGTATCGTGGCTCTCGGTACTGGGGGTTTCGCGACGAAGACTATATGTAGGCGGAAGGGCAGGTCGGGAGGCGTCACGGGGGCCCCACACGCTAGGGCGGCGCGGGCCCCCCTTGGGCCGCGCCGCCCTAGTGTGGCGGCGCCCCGTGGCCCCACTTCGTCTTCCCTTCGGTCTTCTGGAAGCTTCGTGGCAAAATAGGCCGCTGGGCGTTGATTTCATCCAATTCCGAGAATATTTCCTTACTAGGGTTTCTGTAACCAAAAACAGCAGAAAACAGCAACTGGTTCTTCGGCATCTCGTTAATAGGTTAGTGCCGGAAAATGCATAAATATGACATAAAGTATGCATAAAACATGTAGATATCATCAATAATGTGGCATGGAACATAAGAAATTATCGATACGTCGGAGACGTATCACCAGTACAGGCGCGCCCGACCCCAAATGTCTCTCTTTTTCTTTACTTTAGAAGAAAAAATAAATAAATAAACGAACTTAATAAAATTAAAACTTAACAAGATTTTAAATTAATAAAATTTTAACTTAATTTTGACTTAACAAAATTTTAACTTAATTAATCGGAGAACGTAACCACCGCGCGTATACGGAGGGGGCGGCGCACAACTTTGTGCGCCGCGCCCCCTCTGTATACGCGCGATATTTTTTTTTGGATCAAGAGGGGGCGGCGAGGGAGGCCCCTATGTGTGTTGTCCTCGGCACCGCCACCGCCCTTTCGCCACCGCTGCCCCCCTTTCGCCACCGCCACCGCCCCCTTCCGCCGCCACCCTTTCGCCACCACCACCGCCCCCTTCTTTACTTAATTAATTAGTTTTTACTACATGTTTTCAGGACTGACATATGGCGAACGATAGAGCTGACCCGATTATGAAACACTATAATCCGGATGCTGAAGAACATATAATGGGCATCATAAATGGCGATGTATCTTATGTGCTGACCGAAGAAGATGAAGAAGAGGATTCTCTTCTTATCTGAAACTTGACGGTGAAGATGAAGGTCGTCAACAAGGTGATGACGAAGGAACGGACATTGTCGATGGAGGTCAACCGTCGACAAACGACGATCTCGAATTGCAAGTAGCAACCACCTTCGGCGAGGTATTTATATACATCGAGCCTCTAGTGATACAAACTTACTGATTTGAATAAATATGTATTAACGTGCACGACTCTCTTTCTTTTTTAGCCCTCGGCCGGATCATCGAAAAAATCGAGTACGACAAAGCGTGGCAAAACCAAGACGATGAAGCACGGAGAAACATATACCATCGATGTTGTCAGTGCAACCGGCAGGCCGCTGGAGCCCGAAAAGCACTACACAAAGTTTATCAACCAATGCGGAGTCGTTGTTAGAGACAACGTCCCGATCACCATCCAGGGTTGGAATGAGCCAAAGAAGGCACGTCTTGGTTTCAGTTTTGTCGACAAGAGAACGAAAAAAGGATTGCTGGAGAAAGCTTATGGAACAGTTCATTCTACCTCCGGAATTCAACAAACGCGATGAATTCGGTAAGGAGATTCCGGGTGGCGTGAGAGGAGGAGGCTAGTCAAAGAGTTCGCTCTTCAGAAGATGGCCGAAGCATTCTGGAACTTCAAGAAAAATTTAGCCTGTGACTATGTCAACTAGAACAAGACTCCGGATTTCAAAGGACAATATGAGAAACTGAAAGATGATTGGCCAGAATTTGTGAGGCAAAAGAAATCGGAGCATTTCAAGGAAATATCGAAAATATAAGGAAAATGCGGCTAAGAAAGAGTACAATCATATTATGGGGCCAGGAGAATACCGCCTTTCGGAGCCTAAGTGGGAGAAGATGGAGAACGACCTGAGGGGGCGAGGAATCCCTCTAGGTACAGAGGGATGGGACCCAAGGGCCAAAAGCTGGTGGTACGGGCATGGGGGATCGCTAGATCCGGAGACAGGGATGTGTGTTCACTGGAAGAAAGCGTTTAAACCCACCCAAGCCCTTATTGACGCAATGACCCAAGCTCAAGAGGGTAAGATCAAGTTCAACAGAGAGAATGACGCGCTGACATTTGCCCTCGGGAATCCTGAACAGCCAGGACGTGTACGAGGCAAAGGCGCCATTCCGTGGAAAGTAGGGTTTTCCCAGGACAATGACTCGTACTGTTACAGAAGCCTTAAGAGAAAGACGGAACGGGATGCAGATCTTGTGGGGCACTTGGCATCGGAACTCCATGAGGTGAAGCAGATGGTGTATCAACTAGTAAAAGAAAGATCGGGTGCAGGGCCGCATGAAGATCTCGGAAGCCAGCAGCGGAGAAGCAGCGTGGCTTCCATGGAAGCCCCGCCTGGTGCTAATGCACCCTTGCTGGCCCCGGCTGGTGCTAATTGACCCTTCATCTCGGCTGGTGCTAATGCACCGATGATCGAGATTCGTGCACCGGAGCCTCACTACCCCGTGGATGATGTAAAGGAGATGAAAGAATGTGATCTGCATTATCCAGTCGGGAACATTTCCACGAAGGTAGCTACCGGCAGTGCTTTACCCTGTACACCTGGAGCACTCCACCACAACAACCCCATTGAAGATGGCTATGCTCGTGGTCACGGTGGAAGACATAGTCCAAGGGTTTGAGGATCTGGAGATTGACTATGCTACACCCGAAGGGGAGAGAAGACTTGGAGATGTCAAGCGCCAGTTCATTCTATGGAAAAAGAAGTACATAGTGTTTCCAGGCGAGGCGCCAAGGCTAACAAGTCCACCCCCCTCCGGTGGTGGTGGTGTGTAATATCCCAGGTTTAGAGGCTATAAAATGAGAGAACACCAAAGTGTGCATTGCATTCATGCATAGAAAATCCGGGGAATTTTCGCGCTTTCAAATAAAACCTACCACAATAATTGAAGTTTCACTTGACTTGCTGGAATTGAAGTAGATCATCAAGTCAAGCGCTATAAACTTCACTGTGACCTTTGCTAAAACCTTGTTTTGGGTAGAGATGATTTGATCTAGGGGCTATATCAAATGGACTTAGCTTTACAGCAAACAACACCTATGGTAAGGGCCTGTACCGGTTCATACTTGTGTTTGCTTCAAACAACCTTGCTAGCCAAAGCCTTGTACTGAGAGGGAATGCTTCTCGTGCATCCAAAACCTTGAGCCAAAACTTATGCCATTTGTGTCCACCATAACTACCTACTATGTGGTATTTTTCTGCCATTCCAAGTAAATTGCTTGCGTGCTACCTTTAAAAATTGCATTCCTTGTCTTTGCAATACATAGCTCATGGGAAAGTAGCCTAAAAACTATTGTGGTAAAGAATATGTCGCTTATGTATCTTATTTCTTATAAGTTGCTTGTTGAGCGGTAACCATGTTTCTGGGGACGCCATCAACTGTTACACCTTTGTTGAATATCATGTGAGTTGCTATGCATGTTCGTCTTGTCTGAAGTAAGGGAGATTTTCCATGAGTTGAATGGTTTGAGTATGCATTATTGTTAGAGAAGAACATTGGGCTGCTAACCAAAGCCATGTATCATGGTGGAAGTTTCAGCTTGGACAATAATCCTCAAATCTCTTATGAGAATATTATCTGTTGTTGAATGCTTAAGCATAAAAGAGAAGTCCATTATCTGTTTTCTATGTTGTCCCGATATGGATGTCCTCAAGTTGAGATCTATCAAAATCAAGAAATCAAATGCGATTTATCTCCTTGGACCTTTGTACAGGTGGCATAGAGGTACCCCTTTGTGACACTTGGTTGAAACATATGTAATGCAATGATAATCCATGGAAATCCGAGCTAATTAGGACAAGGTGCAAGCACTATTGGTATTCGATGCATGAGGCTTGCAACTTATAGGATGTTTTATGCATAACACATATGAATTATTACTACCGTTGACAAAATTGTTTCCATGTTTTCAAAATAAAAAGCTCTAGCACATGAGTAATCCCTGCTTCCCTCTGCAAAGGGCCTTTCTTTTACTTTATGTTGAGTTAGTTTACCTACTTCTTTCTATCTTAGAAGCAAACACTTGTGTCAACTGTGTGCATTGATTCTTACATACTTGCTTATTTGCATTCATCATATTACTTTGTGTTGACAATTATCCATGAGATATACCTGTTGAAAGTTGAAAGCAACTGCTGAAACTTAAATCTTCCTTTGTGTTGCTTCAAAACCTTCTATTATGAATCTATTACTTTATGAGTTAACTCTTATGCAAGTCTTATTGATGCTTGTCTTGAAAGTACTATTCATGAAAAGTATTTGCTATATGATTCAGTTGTTTAGTCATTATCTTTACCATTGCTTTGAATCACTTCATTCATCTCATATGCTTTACGATAGTATTGATCAAGATTATGATAGTAGCATGTCACTTCAGAAATTATCCTTGTTATCGTTTACCTACTCGAGGGCGAGTAGGAACTAAGCTTGGGGATGCTTGATACGTCTCAAACGTATCTATAATTTCTTATGTTCCATGCTAATTTTATGACAATACTCACATGTTTTATATACACTTTATATCATTTTGATGCATTTTCCGGCACTAACCTATTAACAAGATGCCGAAGCGCCAGTTCCTATTTTCTGTTGTTTTTGGTTTCAGAAATCCTACACAGGAAATATTCTCGGAATTGGACGAAACAAAAGCCCACGGTCTTATTTTCCACGGAGCCAAAAGTCCGAAGAGGAGACGAAGAGGGGCGACGAGGTGGCCACACCATAGGGGGGCGTAGCCCCACCCCTGGCCGCGCCGCCTTATGGGGTGGGCCCCTCGAGCGTCCCCCGACTCTGCCCCTTCGTCTATATAATCTCTCCGTCGCGAAAACCCTAGTACCGAGAGCCACGATACGAGAAAAGTTACTGAGACGCCGCCGCCGTCAATCCCATCTCGGGGGATTCTGAAGATCGCCTCTGGCACCCTGCCGGAGAGGGGAATCATCACCGGAGGGCTCTACATCACCATGCCCGCCTCCGGACTGATGCGTGAGTAGTTCAGCCTTGGACTATGGGTCTATAGCAGTAGCTAGATGGTTGTCTTCTCCTCTTGTGCTATCATGTTTAGATCTTGTGAGCTGCCTATCATGATCAAGATCATCTTATTGTAATGCTACATGTTGTGTTTGTTGGGATCTGATGAATATGGAATACTATGTCAAGTTGATTATTGATCTATCATATATGTGTTGTTTATGATCTTGCATGCTCTCCGTTGCTAGTAGAGGCTCTGGCCAAGTTGATACTTGTAACTCCAAGAGGGAGTATTTATGCTCGATAGTGGGTTCATGCCTCCATTGAATCTGGGACAGTGAAAGAAAGTTCTAAGGTTATGGATGTGCATGTGCTGTTTCCACTAGGGATAAAACATCAATGCTTTGTCTAAGGATATTTGTATTGTTTACATTACGCACAGTACTTAATGCAATTGTCTGTTGTTTGCAACTTAATACTGGAAGGGGTGCGGATGCTAACCCGAAGGTGGACTTTTTAGGCATAGATGCATGCTGGATAGCGGTCTATGTTCTTTGTCGTAATGCCCTAAGTAAATCTCATATTAGTCATCATGATATGTATGTGCATTGCTATGCCCTCTCTATTTGTCAATTGCCCAACTGTAATTTGTTCACCCAACATGTTATTTATCTTATTGGAGAGACACCACTAGTGAACTGTGGACCCCGGTCCATTCTTTTACATCTGAAATACAATCTACTGCAATCATTGTTCTCTGTTCTTCTTTACAAGCAAACATCATTCTCCACACCATACGTTTAATCCTTTGTTTACAACAAGCTGGTGAGATTGACAACCACACTGTTAAGTTGGGGCAAAGTATTTTGATTGTGTTGTGCTGGTTCCACGTTGGCGCTGGAATCCCTGGTGTTGCACCGCACTACACTTCTCCACCAACAGCCTTCACGTGGCCTTCATCTCCTACTGGTTCGATAAATCTTGGTTTCTTACTGAGGGAAAACTTGCTGATGTACGCATCACACCTTCCTCTTGGGGTTCCCAACGGACGTGTGCTTTACCGTCACAAGGAGCTACTTTCCGGTACTGTTGCACATCAATTGCACGCCAGTAGCAGGGATCAAAAGAAAAAGGAAGTAGCCAAAAATTAGGGATCAAAAATAACTCCAACAAAGGAAACTTTTATTGTTCGTAGAGGATGACATGCGGGACCCATGAGCCAGCAGCTTACTCAACGTTTCAAAGGTGGCATGAGATCGCAAGAAAAAGGCAAGTGACCAAATATCAGGAGCCAAAAATAATCCAAGAAATGAAACTTTATTGTACATAGAGGATGACATGCGGGTCCCATTTTGCAGCAGCGGTCTCAACATTTCAAATGCGGCTTGAGATCAAAAGAAAAAGAAAATAGCCTGAAATTAGGGGGTAAAAACTCCAAAAAAAGAAAGTTGATTGTACATAGAGGATGACATGCGGGTCCCATGAGTCAGCAGCTTACTCAACGTTTCCAAGGCGGTAGGGGATCAAAAGAAAAAGGAAATAGCCAAAAATCAGAGGGCGAAAAAATCCAAGAAAAGAAACTTTTATTGTACATAGAGGATGACATGAGAGTCCCATGAGCCAGCAGGTTCCTCAACGTTTTCAAAAGGCCGCTGGGGATCAAAAGAAAAAGGCAAATAGCCAGAAATTAGGGGTAAAAAATAAATCCAACATAGCAAAGGTTTATTGTTCATAGAGGCTGACATGTGGGACCCATGAGCCAGCAGCGTCCTCAGTTTCAAAGGTGGCACATGATCGAAAGAAAAAGGCAAGTGACCAAAAATCAGGGGGTAAAAAAAATTCCAAGAAAAGAAACTTTATTGTACATAGAGGATGACATGCGGGTCCCATGAGCCAGCACCTTACTCAACGTTTCAGAGGCGGCATGAGATCGAAAGAAAAAGGAAAGTGACCAAATATCAGGAGCAAAAAATAATCCAAGAAAATAAACTTTTATTGTACATAGAGGATGACATATAGGTCCCACTAATACAAGCTCTTTCGCTCCAAGATCTTTCAAGTTGATTGTACATAGAGGATGACATGCGAGCCCCATGTGTCAGCAACTTACTCAACGTTTCCTAGGCGGCAGTGGATCAAAAGAAAAAGGAAATAGCCGAAAATCAGAGGGTGAAAAATAAATCCAACAAAGGAAAGGTTTATTGTTCATAGAGGCTGACATCTGGGACCCATGAGCCAGCAGCGTCCTCTATGTTTCGAAGGCGACTGGGGATCGAAAGAAAAAAGGGCAAATAGCCAGAAATTAGGGGTAAAAAATAACTCCAAGAAAGGAAAAGTTTATTGTTCATAGAGGCTGACATGTGGGACCCATGAGCCAGCAAAGTCTTCAACGTTTCAAAGGCGGCAGGGGATCAAAAGAAAAAGGAAGTAGCCAGAAATTACGGGTGAAAAATAACTTCAAGAAAGGAAACTTTTATTGTTCATAGAGGATGACATGCGGGACCCATGCGCCAGCAGCTTCCTCAACGTTTCAAAGGCGGCATGAGATTGAAAGAAAAAGGCAAGTGACCAAATATCAGGACCCTAAAATAATCCAAGAAAGGAAACTTTTATTTTTTTGCGAAAGAAAGGAAACTTTTATTGTACATAAAGGATGACATGCGGGACCCATTTTGCAGCAGCGGTCTCAACGTTTCCAAGGCGGCACGGGATCAAAAGAAAAAGGAAGTAGCCAGAAATCAGGGGGTCAAAAAAATCCAATAAAAGAAAGATTTCAATTGGGCTGTACTGGCCATCTGGGCCTTCGAACTATTGTGCTGGCGCCTTTTGACTCGTACAATTTCAACCCACTCCAAAACATGAAAGTCCTTTCTATCGATAAAAAAATGAAAGTCCTATGTTTCGCAAAAACAAAAAACAAAGAGATTCAACATATAAGTTTGTTATGTAAAAATAAAGATTTAATTTATCCGTTTGCAAAGCTCAGAGCGAAATACATTGTTTATTGTCTGCAAAATAATCAAGATATCACATGTTTCTTGTACGGGGAGGCTGACATCCGGGACCCATGAGCCAGCAGCGTCGTCAACGTTTTAAAGGCGGCAGGAGATAGAAAGAAAAAATAAGCCAAAAATCAGTTGGTAAAAAATCCAAGAAAATAAACATTTATGGTTTCTGAGAGGATGACATGCGGGACCCATGGGGCAGCATTATCCTCAACGTTTCCAAGGCGGTACAAGATTAAAAAAGGCAAAATAGCCAGAAATTAGAGGTCAAAATAACTCCAAGAAAGGAATGGTTTATTGTTCGTAGAGGCTGACATGTGGGACCCATGAGCCAGCAAAATCCTCAACGTTTCAAAGGTGGCAGGGGATCAAAAGAAAAGGAAGTATCCAGAAATTAGGGGTGAAAAATAGCTCCAAGAAAGGAAACTTTTATTGTTCGTAGAGGATGACATGCGGGACCCATGAGCCAGCAGCTTAATCAACGTTTCAAAGGAGGCATGAGATCGAAAGAAAAATGCAAGTGACAAAATATCAGGAGCCAAAGATAATCCAAGAAAAGAAACTTTATTGAACATAGAGGATGACATGTGGGACCGACCTGCCAGCTGCGTCGTCATCGTTTCAAAGGGGACAGGGGATCAAACGAAAAAGGCAAATAGCCAGAAATTAGGGGTAAAAAATAAATCCAACAAAGGAAACTTTTATTGTTCATAGAGGATGACATGCGGGACCCATGAACCAGCAGCTTCCTCAACGTTTCAAAGTCGGCATGAGATCGAAAGAAAAAGGCAAGTGACCAAATATCAGGAGCCAAAAATAATTCAAGAAAAGAAAGTTGATTGTACATAGAGGATGACATGCGGGTCCCATGAGTTAGCAGCTTACTCAGTGATTCCAAGGCCGCAGGGGATCAAAAGAAAAAGGAAATAGCCAAAAATCAGAGGGTGAAAAAAATCCAAGAAAAGAAACTTGTATTGTACATAGAGGATGACATGCGGGTCCCATTTGCAGCAGCGGTCCCAACGTTTCAAATGCGGCTTGAGATCAAAAGAAAAATGAAGTAGCCAGAAATTAGGGGGTCATAAAAACTCCAAGAAAGGAAAACTTTATCGTTCATACATGCTGACATTTTGACCTATGAGCCAACAACTTACTCAACGTTTTAAAGGTGGTAGGGGATCAAAAGAAAAAGGAAGTAGCCAAAAACCAGAGGGTGAAAAAAAATCCAAGAAAAGAAACTTTTATTGTACATAGAGGATGACATGCGGGTCCCATTTAGCAGCAGCGGTATCACCGTTTGAGAGGCGGCACGGGATCGAAAGAAAACGGCAAGTGACCAATTATGAGGTGCCAAAAAGAATGCAAAAAAAGAAAGCTTTATAGTACATAGAGGATGACATGCGGGTCCCATTTAGCAGCAGCGGTATCACCGTTTGAGAGGCGGCAGGGGGTCGAAAGAAAAAGGCAAGTGACCGAATATGAGGTGCCAAAAAAATCCAAGAAAAGAAAGTTTTATAGTACATAGAGGATGACATGCGGGTCCCATTTAGCAGCAGCGGTATCACCGTTTGAGAGGCGGCACGGGATCGAAAGAAAAAGGCAAGTGACCAAATATGAGGTGCCAAAAATAACTCCAAGAAAAGAAAGTTTATTGCACATAGAAGATGACATGCGGGTCCCATTTAGCAGCAGCGGTCTCAACGTTTCCAAGGTGGCATGGGATCAAAAGAAAAAGGAAGTAGCCAGAAATCAGGGGGTCAAAAAATCCAAGAATAGAAAGAATTTTGGTTCATATAGGATGACATGCGGGACCCATGATCCTGCATCGTAAACGGCTCGATCGGAGAGCGTTGAACGAGATGGCACGATCGAGAAAAAAAACAATGCTAGAGAGGCTGCCATCTGGGCCCTACATCCCTGAGCGGTGCGGATTTGCGTTGACTCAGCCGGTGAACCCGAGAATTCGCGATGCACCACGTCCCGGGCCACCATAGGAGACGTTTTGGCCGCTTTCGTCGGGCTAGGTGGCCTCAAAAACGAGAAAAAAAAGTTTTGGCATGCACCACGGAGAGACCCAAAATCGTCGGCCATGGTGCACCAGCAACCACGGCGCGACTTCAACTTCGTCGGCCATGGCAACTTTTCTTGTAGTGGAGGTCCATGTTTGTTGCAATGGATGTCGTTTTCTTGGGATCTATCGGGTGGATCTGCACCTCCTTGGAATCTTTGGTAGTGTCAAAGGTTGGCTCCTTGAGCGGCCTCCCTACGTCTGGCAACACATCATAGTCAGTTGTTAGCCTTGACGCCATATACTCTGCTTGCATCCCGAAAGTCTCTGACAGTCGATGAAAATCCTTGTCGCACTTATCAGCTAACGCAAAACTGCCTTTTACTGTGATCGGTCCCTTGGGTCCAGGGAGTCTCCACAACAATTATGTGTAATGTGGTACCGCCATAAACCTGGCATAGGCTGGTCGTCCCAACAAAGCGTGATACTGCGACGGGAAATCTACGACTTCAAACTCCAACCTCTCTCTTCTGTAATTTTCGCGGGTTCCAAACTGAATGTCGAGGTTGATCTTTCCCAGTAGGTAACTCGGCTTCTCCGGTGTGATACCATGGAAACGCGTATCCGTTGGTAATAAGTTTGCCAGGGATATGTTCATCTTCCTCAATGTATCTGCGTGCATGAGGTTTAAGCTACTTCCGCCATCAATGAATACTCGCAAAACGTTGAATCCTGCAATAACCGCGGGTAAGATCAAAGCAGACTGTCCTGGTCGTGGAACCTGTTGCGGGTGGTGGGCTATAGTGAAGCTGATATCTTGCCCTGACAAGTTCAAATACTCAATTGTTGGTGGTGGCGTCTTTTCTGCCATAAAAACTTGCCGTGATATTACTTTCTGAGCTCTGTTCGATGGCCTGCCTTTCTGAATCATCGAGATCGCACCACTGGTGTCGATATAAGGGCCTGGTTGTGGAGCTGCCGCCAACTACAACTGGTGTCGATTTGCATCCGTAACTGCGGGTGGAGGTGGAAGGTGGATCCCACTCCTTGGCCCCTGGGGGTTTCTATTCATTGCCTGCGTGTTGGTATGCACTGCAAATCTATGTAGTGCTAGAAAAGTTCGACAGTCCTTCTGCAGATGTCCTGACTGCCTCTTTCCATTGTTGTCGAGGTAAAAGTGCATTTGGCATGGTCCGTTTAAGAGGTCCTCGGGTGATACATACGGCCTCTGAAACCTTGGTCCATTATTTTGTCTATTGGGACAGGAGCCGTCCTTGTAGTCGCTGCGCTGCTCGCCACTTTTTTGATAATCATCTCGATTGTTTCCTCCGCTGTTTCCTCGAAATCCAGCCGATATTTGGCCAGGAGCATCATAATCTGAAAACTCTCGAGGGAATCGTCGCCTATTTTGAAAGTTTCGGTTGCGGTCCTCCTCCGGTGACCTGTGCCGTTTGTTGTGGACATCATCTTCTCCATCCGCCCACCGATTCGCTATTTCCATGAGTGCTGCTATTGTCTTTGGGTTAGTTCTTCCCAAATCCACGACAAAGTCCCTCCTTCGAATACCAGCGACAAATGCATCTATTGCTCTCTCGTCAGATATATTCTCCGCTGAGTTTTTGATGATGTTCCACCTCTGGATGTACGTCCTCATTGATTCGTCGTATTTCTGCCTGCAAGCCCTCAACTGCTCCAATGATGCAGGTTTTTTGCACGTGGATCGGAAATTCTTCACGAATATATCCTCGAAACTTTCCCAGCTATCGATAGACCCAGGAGGCAGCTTCTTTATCCACGATCGTGCGGCTCCACTCAAGTGTACTTGAATGCTCTGCATAGCTGTTGCTCTAGTTCCACCTATCAGCTTTACCGTCTCGAGATAATCAACTAGCCAATCCTCAGGATCTTGTAAGCCATCGAATTTTTTGTAATTATCGGGTAGCTTAAACCCTAATGGAACTCGAGTTTTACGGACTCGTCTCGTAAAGCACGGGAGCCCGCACATATCCTATCCGTCAACCTCTGGTGAGTGCCGACGTTCCCTTCTTTCCTGTCGCGCTCTATCCACCCTTGCATGCGTCGCTGTGTCTCTTGCCCTACTCGTTCTCGCAGGATCTTGCACCGCTGCAGTAGGTCGTGGACTATTTTGCCTTGCAGATCCTTCGGGAGGCGTACTTGCGAACGATGTTCCCATGGCTCCAACTCCCACCATGGCCATGTTATACAGCGCTTCTCTTGGATCTCCGGGAGGTGGCCTGGATGCCAGGATGAAAGCTTGTGTCGCCATGTATCCGGCTTCTGGTGTTTTGGGAATAATATTCCCCCTCATGTCAATCGACATAAAGGACATGTCGAGGTTTTGAACTAGGTTCTCCCTTTCGGCCTCAGGTATATTTTGCAACCGATATCTTGCCCTATTTCGAGCTGCTCTATGGCTGTCTCCCGAAGTACCTGATTGTCGGCTCAACTCCGCTCTTCTCCTGCTTGACGCGGAAGTCGCGACTTGCCTCCTATCCAGCTCAACTTTCTGTTTTTCGAGCTCCCGTCTGGCACGGGCAAGTCTATATTGATATGCTTGTAACTCTTCAGTTGTCGCAGTTACAGTCATTGGCTCTGTGCCATCAATAGCTCTTGCAACTCTATTCCACACTGCCTGCGGAAATTGCACCATCTCTCCTGTTCCAGGTCCGACATATTTGGTTCCCAAACCTCGCGTAAGATCAGCGGGATCGACGTACGGATTTCCCGCGTTATCGAAGTTCTCTGATGTCTCCTCCTGTGGTCGGCTTGTATCTCCGATTGCATAGATTTGATGGTATTTTGAATTTTGACCTTTGTCGGGATTGGTGACACCGTCATATAGATCGGCGAAGACCTCTCCAACAATAGTGGATTTGTCGATGAAGCTGAAGCTGTTGATGCTGTCTGAGTCGCTGCTTATATTGGAGTCTGCAGACGACTCGAAGGACATGTCTCCGAAGATCTTGGCGAGTTTTTCGCTTGTCGTAGTTCTGACGAAACGTGGCGGCGAAATCTCCTCATCGCCTGTCTCGAACGATGACGACGAGTCCGAAAAAACGGAATCGACCGCCGACAATCCCGACGAAGTCGGAACCTCGAGACGATATGATCCTTCTTTCTCGACGCGGAAGTGTAACCTTCCGAACGTCATCTCCATATGCTCCTCCAGATACGCATATGCATCCAAACGGGAGGGCGGGTGAGGAACAAAATCGACTAGATCAGTTTCTGTTTACCTCTATCCATCGTGTTGCTTGCTACCGAAGAAGTCGACGATCTTGAACGTGCCATCGAGATCAGCTCCTTGTCGCCTCTAATTCCCACAGACGACGCCAATTGACAAGGTATTAACTTGTCAATGCCTACGGATTGTAGACTAGGGTTTAGTTGGAAGTAGAGGGCAAGTAGATCTCGAGGGTTTCAGCCGGAAAAGTACTCGACTGCTAGAAAACTAGGGTTGTGTTGACAATGTAATCGATGCTCTCTTCGTCCCTCGACTCCCCCTTATATAGGAGGCGGAGCCGAGGGTTTCGTATTACACAAGTTTATAGATTCCGGGAGACTCTTTGAGTTCAACCCATAAAGTTACAAATCTCTCTATTTCCTAATACAATTCTATCTTTCCTTATCAATAGCTAATTGGGCTTCCGAGCTCCATATTCGTCGATTCGTGGGCCTTCAGTAAACCCCGGGTACCTTCTTCAGCAGGCCCATTGGGGATGCCTATGTCAGTCGTCGAGGGAGGTGAAGGTGGTCATGGTGATCTTGGCGAGTACCTTTCAGTACTCGTCCTCGCTCCAGTCGATCGCCGTCGAGCGGGTGCAGTCGTTCTGCCCCCGGTACTCCCACATGTAGTGGCTGCGACTGCGCAGGGGGATCAGCCGGCGGGCGAGCCAACAATTGTACATGTTGGCGGCCGTCAGCCCGCTGTCCTTCAACGCCTGGATCGATATCCTCATCGTCTTCACTACCTCCTCCTGGTCGCGCGGCAGCGACCGCACGTTGAGCCGCCGGGGGACACTCGGCTCAGGCGAGTACTGGGGGATGTGGGCTTCCCCAGGCCGAGTGTGCTCCTGGGCGTAGAACCGGAATCGGCGCCACTACGCCTGCGCTTTCTTCGGGAGTGCCATGTCAATGAAGCTCTCCCCGGACTTCACTTGGAACGTGATTTCGCCGTTCGGGATGAGCAACTGGTTGCTTTTGCTCACCTGGGTCGCCCGCCCATGGAAGATCGACACCCACAATGGGAAGTAGGGCGGGCAGCCCAGATAACACTCGCACAATGCCACAAAGAGGGCGATCTGCTGGATGCTGTGCGGCCCAAGGTCGGAGATTTTGATATTGTAGAACGCCAGAAGCTGGCGCAGGAAGTCGGATGTAGGGACTGCAAAGCTGCGGTCGAGTAAGCTCATGAAGATCACGAACTCCCCCGGCCTCGGGCGCGGCTCCACCTCGTTAGCCGCCGGCGCCCTCCACCTGTCGTGCTTGAACTCGGGGATAATCCCCGCGGAGATGTACGGGAGAAGGGATTCACGAGTAACCTTGGATTTTCCCCATCCTTTGGCCGCCATTGGTGCTCTCTGAGCTCGAATGCGGAGGAGGAAGAAGAAGAGAAGGCGGAAGGAATGTGATGGAGTGAGGAGCCCTAATTGTGGGGCGACCCTTTATATGGCCGCACTCGCCCAATTTAAGGAACGAGATCCACCCTCCAAAGTTGTTCCGAAATCGCCGCCTGGAGATCAACGGCCTAGATTCGCGCCGGATTGGGTTGTGTAGCCGTTAGCTAGCCGTTAGCGGTCATGTCAGGCCCAACGGTCAAATGCGTGGTAACGGCGCTCTCCTCGGTCAACGTGAATCTAGCTGTTTGAAGCTCCACGTGTCTCCATGACGAGACAGACGCCGACTGGCCAACGCCGATTGTCTTACGCCGACTGGCCAGCATCGACTGATCCGTGGCGACTGAAGACTGGAACCCAGTCCATTACTCCGGTTTCGGGAGCCCGGCGATGATTCACTTCAAGCCATCACCACGCCTCTTCAAGACATGTCGCTGGCCCGTACTTCATCATCGCCGTGCTCGGGGACTACTGATGGGGATATACCCTAGGGGGGTGTGTCACCAGTCCCACTCGCCACAGAGTAAAGGGCCCAAGTAGGGCGCCAGTCGCCTGGGCGACTGGGTGACTGGGTCCTGGAACGACTGGGCCCAAACCCTTGGGCGGGCCGACTAGACGCCAAGCCGTGCGACTGGAGGAGGTGATTACTTGCAAGAGGAGCGATGAATCCTGGATTAGTAGCAACTGATATGATTCGGACTTATCCTCATGTAACCCTAGATCGGGGGTGCCTATATAACCCCCGAGCTAGACCCTAGAAAGACACATTACCTGAGATCTGATCTTCCTCCATAGCTCTTGGCGTAGCCGCCGACTGAGCCCCCCCATTGTAATTCACCACTGAGTAATAGATCTAGCAGGATGTAGGCCTTTTACTCTCCGGAGGGGCTGAACCTGGATAAAACCTTGCGTCATGTGCACCTCGTTCCGCAGATGGTTGTGTCTCCTTGCCCCCGCATCAACGAAGTGCTGCCCCCCCCCCCCCCCGTAGCACCTGCGGTGGTCATATCCACGACAATGCATGTTCATCTTGTCTGAAATGAAGGAGATTATCCATGCAAAATAGTTTGAGTATACATTTTTGTTAGAGAAGAACATTGGGCCGCTAACCGAAGCCATGTATCATGGTGGAAGTTTCAGTTGGACAAATCCTCAATCTCTTATGAGAAAGCTTCTAGCAATAAAAAAACAAGAGGAGTCTATTTATCTGTTGCTCGTGTCATCCCGGTATGGATGTCCCAAGTTGAAGATGCTTCAAAATGAGAAATCAAAAGCAATGCATCTCCTAGGACCTTTGTACAGGAGGCACGGGGGTACTCCTTTGTGATACTCGGTTAAAACAACTTGTATGTGATGGGAGCTAATGGTGATCCGAGGTGAGTAGGACGAGGTGTGAGCACTAGTAGCAATTATGCATGAGGCTTGTGATTTAGAAGTAGCACTTTTGCACAACCCATATGTTTTGTACTTACCGTTGACATCACCTGAAGGAGATATGCCCTAGAGGCAATAATAAAGTGGTTATTATTTATATCTTTATGTTTATGATAAATGTTTATATATCATGCTATAATTGTATTAACCGAAACATTAGTAGATGTGTGATATATAGACAAACAAGAAGTCCCTAGTATGCCTCTTAAACTAGCTTGTTGATTAATGGATGATTAGTTTCATAATCATGAACATTGGATGTTATTAATAACAAGGTTATATCATTGTAAGAATGATGTAATGGACACACCCAATTAAGCGTAGCATAAGATCTCGTCATTAAGTTATTTGCTATAAGCTTTCGATACATAGTTACCTAGTCCTTATGACCATGAGATCATGTAAATCACTTATACCGGAAAGGTACTTTGATTACACCAAACGCCACTGCGTAAATGGGTGGTTATAAAGGTGGGATTAAGTATCCGGAAAGTATGAGTTGAGGCATATGGATCAACAGTGGGATTTGTCCATCCCGATGACGGATAGATATACTCTGGGCCCTCTCGGTGGAATGTCGTCTAATGTCTTGCAAGCATTTGAATAAGTTCATAAGAGACCACATACCACGGTACGGGTAAAGAGTACTTGTCAGGAGACGAGGTTGAACAAGGTATAGAGTGATACCGAAGATCAAACCTCGGACAAGTAAAATATCGCGTGACAAAGGGAATTGGTATTGTATGTGAATGGTTCATTCGATCACTAAAGTCATCGTTGAATATGTGGGAGCCATTATGGATCTCCAGATCCCGCTATTGGTTATTGGTTGGAGTGAGTACTCAACCATGTCCGCATAGTTCGCGAACCGTAGGGTGACACACTTAAAGTTGGATGTTGAAATGGTAGAACTTGAATATGGAATGGAGTTCGAATATTTGTTCGGAGTCCCGGATGAGATCCCGGACATCACGAGGAGTTCCGGAATGGTCCGGAGAATAAGATTCATATATAGGATGTCATTTTATGTGAATTAAAATGACGCGGAAGGTTCTAGAAGGTTCTAGAAAAGTCCGGAAGAAACCACCAAGGAAGGTGGAGTCCACATGGGACTCCACCTCCATGGCCGGCCAACCCTAGTGGGGGAGGAGTCCCAAGTGGACTCCCCCTTAGGGGGCCGGCCACCCCCCCATATGGGAGGTGGAACTCCCACCTCTAGTGGGAGTCCTAGCTTGGGTAGGTTTCCCCACCATATGGAAGGTTTTTGGTTCGGGTCTTATTCGAAGACTTGGAGACCAACACTTGGGGTTCCACCTATATAATGAGGGGCCAAGGGGAGGGGGCCGGCCACCCAAGAACCACCAAGGTGGCTGCACCCCTTAGTGGCCGGCGCCCCCCTCTCCCAAACCCTAGCGGCCTCTCTCCTCCACCACATCCCGCACGCTTAGCGAAGCTCCGCCGGACTTCTCCACCACCACCGACACCACGCCGTCGTGCTGTCGGATTCAAGAGGAGCTACTACTTCCGCTGCCCACTAGAACGGGGAGGTGGACGTCGTCTTCATCAACAACCGAACGTGTGACCGAGTACGGAGGTGCTGCCCGTTCGTGGCGCCGGAAGCGATCGTGATCAAGATCTTCTACGCGCTTTTGCAAGCAGCAAGTGAACGTCTACCACAGCAACAAGAGCCTCATCTTGTAGGCTTTGGAATATCTTCAAGGGTGAGACTCGATAAACCCCTCGTTGCTACCGTCTTCTAGATTGCATCTTGGCTTGGATTGCGTGTTCGCGGTAGGAAATTTTTTGTTTTCTATGCAACGTTATCCTACAGTGGTATCAGAGCCGTGTCTATGCATAGATGGTTGCACGAGTAGAACACAATGGTTTTGTGGGCGTTGATGCTCTTGTTATCTTTAGTTTGAGTACTTTGCATCTTTGTGGCATAGTGGGATGAAGCGGCTCGGACTAACTTTACATGACCGCGTTCATGAGACTTGTTCCTCGTTCGACATGCAACTTGTATTGCATAAGAGGCTTTGCGGGTGTCTGTCTCTCCTACTATAGTGAAGATTCAATTTACTCTTCTATTGAAAACACTAGTATCAACGTTGTGGTTCATGTTCGTAGGTAGATTAGATCTCTCCCGAAAACCCTAAACCACGTAAAATATGCAAACCAAATTAGAGACGTCTAACTTGTTTTTGCAGGGTTTGGTGATGTGATATGGCCATAATGTGATGATGAATATGTATGAGATGATCATTATTGTATTGTGGCAACCGGCAGGAGCCTTATGGTTGTCTTTAATTTTCATGTTGAGTAGTATTTCAAAGTAGTTGTAATAGTTGCTACATGGAGGACAATCATGAAGACGGCGCCATTGACCTTGACGCTACGCCAACGATGATGGAGATCATGCCCGAAGATGATGGAGATCATGTCCGTGCTTTGGAGATGAAGATCAAAGGCGCAAAGACAAAAGGGCCATATCATATCACATATGAACTGCATGTGATGTTAATCCTTTTATGCATCTTATTTTGCTTAGATCGCGACGGTAGCATTATAAGATGATCCCTCACTAAAATCTCAAGATAATAAAGTGTTCATCCTTAGTAGCACCGTTACCAAGTCTTGTCGTTTCGAAGCATCTCGTGATGATCGGGTGTGATAGAATCAATAAGTACATACAACGGGTGCAAGACAGTTTTGCACATGCGGATACTAAGGTGGCCTTGACGAGCCTAGCATGTACAGACATGGTCTCGGAACACGTGATACTGAAAGGTAGAGCATGAATCATATGGTTGATATGATGAACACTTTGAGTGTTCGCCATTGAAATCACACCTTTTCTCGTGAAGATCGGGTTTAGGTGTGGTGGATTTGGTTCGTGTGATCACTAAGACAATGCGAGGGATATTGTTTTGAGTGGGAGTTCACCTAGATTTTTAATTATGTTGAATTAAAATTTGAACTCAATTTGTCATAAACTTAGTCTAAACTTTTGCAAATATATGTTGTAGAGATGGCGTCCCCAATCAATTTTAATCAGTTCCTAGAGAAAGAGAAACTTAAGAGCAACGGTAGCAACTTCACCGACTGGTTCCGTCATGTGAGGATCTTCCTCTCTGGCGGAAATCTGCAATATGTGCTTGATGCACCGCTAGGTGACCCTCCAGCAGAAACTGAAACCGATGAAGTAAAAGCTGTTTACGAGACTCGGAAAATTCGGTACTCTCAAGTTCAGTGTGCCATCCTGTGCGATCCTGGAATCCGATCTTCAAAAACGTTTTGAGCACCACGATCCTCATGAGTTGATGAAAGAGCTGAAAGCTATTTTTGAGACTCATGCGGCCGTGGAATGCTATGAAGCATCAAAACAATTCTTCAGCTGCATGATGGAAGAAGGCAGCTCCGTTAGTGAGCACATGCTCGCCATGACCGGGCATGCGAAGAAACTTAGTGACTTGGGAATAGTGATTCCTAACAGACTGGGGATTAATCGTGTCCTTCAATCACTGCCACCAAGTTACAAGAACTTCGTGATGAACTACAATATGCAGAACATGAACAAGGAGTTACCTGAAATCTTTGGCATGCTAAAAGCTGCTGAGATTGAGATCAAGAAAGAGCACCAAGTGTTGATGGTCAATAAGACCACCAGTTTCAAGAAACAGGGCAAGTCTAAGGGAAAATTCAAGAAGAGTAGCAAGAAAGCTGCCACGCCTCCTATGAAACCTAAGAACGGCCCTAAGCACGATCTTGAGTGCTATTATCGCAAGGAGAAGGGACAACTGGAAGCGTAATTGCTCCAAGTATCCGGCTGATCCGAAAAGCGGCCTTGTCAAGAAGAAGAAAGAAGGTATATACGATATACATGTTATAGATGTTCATTTCACTGGTTCTCGTTCTAGTACACTGGTATTTGATACTGGTTCGGTTGCTCACATTTGTAACTCGAAACAGGAACTAAAGAATAAACGACAACTGCTGAAAGATGAAGTGACGATGCGCGTTGGAAATGGATCCAAGGTCAATGTGATCGCAGTCAGCACACTTCCTCTACATCTACCTTCGGGATTAGTTTTAAGCCTAAATAATTGTTATTATGTACCTGCGTTGAGCATGAACATTATATCTGGATCTTGTTTAATGCAAGACGGTTATTCATTCAAGTCTGAGAATAATGGTTGTTCTATTTTTATGAATAATATCTTTTATGGTCGAGCACCACAAAAGAATGGCTTATTTCTGTTAGATCTCGATAGTAGTGATACGCATATACATAACGTTAATGCTAAGCGAATTAAATTGAATGATAATTCTACTTATATGTGGCACTGTCGTCTTGGTCATATTGGAGTGAAACGCATGAAGAAACTCCATACTGATGGATTACTTGAATCACTTGACTTTGAGTCACTTGATAGATGCGAAGCATGTCTAATGGAAAAAATGACTAAGACTCCATTTTCTGGTATGATGGAGCGAGCTACTGACTTATTGGAAATCATACATACCGATGTATGCGGACCAATGAGCGTAGCATCGCGCGGTGGTTATCGTTATGTTCTAACCTTCACAGATGATCTGAGTAGATATGGGTATATCTATTTCATGAAACATAAATCCGAAACTTTCGAGAAGTTTAAGGAATTCCAAAGTGAAGTAGAAAATCAACGTAACAAGAAGATTAAAATTCTACGATCTGATCGTGGAGGTGAATATCTGAGTTATGAGTTTGGCATGCATTTAAAGAAATGCGGAATACTTTCACAATTGACACCGCCGGGAACACCTCAACGAAACGGTGTGTCCGAACGTCGTAATCGAACTCTCTTAGATATGGTTCATTCTATGATGTCTCTTACTAATTTGCCGTTATCATTTTGGAGTTATGCATTACAGACAGCCGCATTCACTTTAAATAGAGCACCATCAAAATCCGTAGAAACGACACCGTATGAATTATGGTTTAATAAGAAACCTAAGCTGTCGTTCCTGAAAGTTTGGGGTTGCGAAGCCTATGTAAAGAAGTTACAACCCGACAAGCTAGAACCCAAAGCGGAGAAATGCGTCTTCATAGGATACCCTAAGGAAACTATAGGGTACACTTTCTATCATAGATCCGAAGGCAAAATCTTTGTTGCTAAGAACGGAACCTTTCTTGAGAAAGAATTTCTCACTAAAGAAGTGACTGGAAGAAAAGTAGAACTCGATGAGATTGATGAATCTATACTCGTTGATCAGAGTAGCGCAAGATCGGAAATTGTACACTGCATCGCCTACACCGGCAACAGAGGAAGCTAATGATAATGATCATGAAACTTCGAACGAGGAAACTACTGAACCTCGCAGATCGACAAGGGAACGTACCACTCCTGATTGGTATGATCCTTGTCTAAATGTCATGATTGTAGATAACAATGATGAGGACCCTGCGACGTATGAAGAAGTGATGATGAGCCCAGATTCCAACAAATGGCAAGAAGCCATGAAATCCGAAATGGGATCCATGTATGATAACAAAGTATGGACTTTGGTAGACTTACCTGATAGCCGAAAGGCTGCCGAGAATAAATGGATCTTCAAGAGAAAAACAGATGCTGATGGTAATATTACTGTCTATAAAGCTCGACTTGTCGCAAAGGGTTTCCGAAAAATTCAAGGAGTTGACTACGATGAGACTTTCTCACCTGTAGCGAAGCTAAAATCTGTGAGGATTTTGTTAGCAATAGCTGCATTTTTCGATTATGAGATTTGGCAGATGGATGTCAAAACGGCGTTCCTTAATGGAGACATTGAGGAAGAGTTGTATATGGTACAACCCAAAGGTTTTGTCGATCCTAAAAATGCTGACAAAGTATGCAAACTTCAGCGTTCAATCTATGGACTGAAGCAAGCATCGAGAAGTTGGAACCGACGCTTTGATAAGGTTATCAAAGACTTCGGGTTTATACAGTGTCATGGAGAGGCCTGTATTTACAAGAAAGTGAGTGGGAGCTCTGTAGCATTCCTGATATTATATGTAGATGACATATTATTGATCGGGAATGATATAGAACTATTAAGCAGTGTTAAAGGTTATTTGAATAATAGTTTTTCAATGAAAAACCTTGGTGAAGCATCGTATATATTAGGCATCAAGATTTATAGAGATAGATCAAGTCGCCTAATAGGGCTATCACAGAGTACATATCTGGACAAGATTCTAAAGAAGTTTAGAATGGACGAAAGTAAGAAAGGGTTCTTACCTATGTTACCAGGCAAAGTCTTGAGTAAGACTCAAGGACCGGCTACGACAAAAGAAAGAGAAAGGATGAGTAAAATCCCCTATGCCTCGGCGATAGGATCTATCATGTATGCCATGCTATGTACTAGACCGGATATAGCACATGTCGTTAGTTTGACTAGCAGATATCAAAGTGATCCGGGAATGGAACACTGGACAGCGGTCAAGAATATCTGAAGTACTTGAAAAGAACTAAGGATATGTTTCTTTGTTATGGAGGTGACCAAGAGCTCGTTGTAAGTGGTTACACCGATGCAAGTTGGAACACCGATCCTGATGACTCTAAGTCACAATCTGGTACGTGTTTATATTGAATGGTGCTGCATGATGGTGGGCAAGCTCGAAGCGGTGCACGGTGGCGAAGTCTTCAACGGAATCGAGTACATAGCGGCTTTCCGGAGGCTTCATCAGAAGCGGTATGGATGAAGAGGTTCATTGTAGAGCTCGGTGTGGTTCCTAGTGCATTGGACCCATTAATCATTTATTGTGATAACATGGGTGCCATCGCCAATGCACAAGAGCCAAGGTCACACAAGAGGCTGAAGCATATCAAGCTGCGTTACCACTCGATTCGCTAGTACATCGAAGATGGAGAAGTAAAGATTTGCAAAGTACACACTGATCTGAATGTAGCAGATCCGTTGACTAAAGCTCTCCCTAGGGCAAAGCATGACCAACACCAGAATGCCATGGGTGTTAGGTATATTACAATGTAATCTAGATTATTGACTCTAGTGCAAGTGGGAGACTGAAGGAGATATGCCCTAGAGGCAATAATAAAGTGGTTATTATTTATATCTTTATGTTTATGATAAATGTTTATATATCATGCTATAATTGTATTAACCGAAACATTAGTACATGTGTGATATATAGACAAACAAGAAGTCCCTAGTATGCCTCTTAAACTAGCTTGTTGATTAATGGATGATTAGTTTCATAATCATGAACATTGGATGTTATTAATAACAAGGTTATATCATTGTAAGAATGATGTAATGGACACACCCAATTAAGCGTAGCATAAGATCTCGTCATTAAGTTATTTGCTATAAGCTTTCGATACATAGTTACCTAGTCCTTATGACCATGAGATCATGTAAATCACTTATACCGGAAAGGTACTTTGATTACACCAAACGCCACTACGTAAATGGGTGGTTATAAAGGTGGGATTAAGTATCCGGAAAGTATGAGTTGAGGCATATGGATCAACAGTGGGATTTGTCCATCCCGATGACGGATAGATATACTCTGGGCCCTCTCGGTGGAATGTCGTCTAATGTCTTGCAAGCATATGAATAAGTTCATAAGAGACCACATACCACGGTACGAGTAAAGAGTACTTGTCAGGAGACGAGGTTGAACAAGGTATAGAGTGATACCGAAGATCAAACCTCGGACAAGTAAAATATCGCGTGACAAAGGGAATTGGTATTGTATGTGAATGGTTCATTCGATCACTAAAGTCATCGTTGAATATGTGGGAGCCATTATGGATCTCCAGATCCCGCTATTGGTTATTGGTTGGAGTGAGTACTCAACCATGTCCGCATAGTTCGCGAACCGTAGGGTGACACACTTAAAGTTGGATGTTGAAATGGTAGAACTTGAATATGGAATGGAGTTCGAATATTTGTTCGGAGTCCCGGATGAGATCCCGGACATCACGAGGAGTTCCGAAATGGTCCGGAGAATAAGATTCATATATAGGATGTCATTTTATGTGAATTAAAATGACGCGGAAGGTTCTATGGAAGGTTCTAGAAGGTTCTAGAAAAGTCAGGAAGAAACCACCAAGGAAGGTGGAGTCCACATGGGACTCCACCTCCATGGCCGGCCAACCCTAGTGGGGGAGGAGTCCCAAGTGGACTCCCCCTTAGGGGGCCGGCCACCCCCCCATATGGGAGGTGGAACTCCCACCTCTAGTGGGAGTCCTAGCTTGGGTAGGTTTCCCCACCATATGGAAGGTTTTTGGTTCGGGTCTTATTCGAAGACTTGGAGACCAACACTTGGGGTTCCACCTATATAATGAGGGGCCAAGGGGAGGGGGCCGGCCACCCAAGAACCACCAAGGTGGCCGCACCCCTTAGTGGCCGGTGCCCCCCTCTCCCAAACCCTAGCGGCCTCTCTCCTCCACCACATCCCGCACGCTTAGCGAAGCTCCGCCGGACTTCTCCACCACCACCGACACCACGCCGTCGTGCTGTCGGATTCAAGAGGAGCTACTACTTCCGCTGCCCGCTGGAACGGGGAGGTGGACGTCGTCTTCATCAACAACCGAACGTGTGACCGAGTACGGAGGTGCTGCCCGTTCGTGGCGCCGGAAGCGATCGTGATCAAGATCTTCTACGCGCTTTTGCAAGCGGCAAGTGAACGTCTACCGCAGCAACAAGAGCCTCATCTTGTAGGCTTTGGAATCTCTTCAAGGGTGAGACTCGATAAACCCCTCGTTGCTACCGTCTTCTAGATTGCATCTTGGCTTGGATTGCGTGTTCGCGGTAGGAAAATTTTTGTTTTCTATGCAACGTTATCCTACATCACCCACCTCTCAAAAGTGCATTTTATGCTCTTGTTGTTTCGATAAAAAACTCTAGCACGTGAGTGATCTTACTTGCCTCTCAAAGAGAGACCTTCTTTTACTTTTATGTTGAGTCTCCACCTTCTAGTTTATGCACCACTTATGAGAGCATAGTTGTCATTCTTAGTTTTATGTGCATGGTCCCAAGATTTTATTGATTGATTCATAATGACTTAGGAACCATTTAAATGGTCTAAAACTTTCCGTGAGCCACAAAAATGCATGCAACATACCTACTGGAAGCTATCAACATGTAGAACACACTTGCACAAGAATCACATGCAAATAGTTTTTTAATAATTTATAAAATTTAAATAAGATAAAAATAGCAAGAGACAATCAATAACTAAGCACACCAGCATTAGAGCACAATCAACCAGACCCAAGCATACCCATGGATATATAATACTAAATGTGATTTAACCTCACTGGTTTGGCATTTTTCTGATTTGTAAATGAATTTACAAAAATCAGATACTGAGTTTCAGTAATAAAATCCTCAGGCATAAACTACCACTCTGAAAATTATTTCCTTTGGCACAGAAGTACCCTAACATGACATCTACCAGTAGCAATTAGGCTTGCTCCAAAAACAATTGTAGTTTTCAAACTAAAAATCACCGAAGAGCTCCCTAGACACTATTTGATTTACAAACCAAACAATGTCCAGGAAGCTCCTACATGTGGGACCAGTGCCAACAGATGGCATTTACATCTACAACACAACAGAATTGACCACATGCAGATAGGATCAATACAATTCTCACACCAATTAAAATACCTATACTGCAACATTCTGGAACATGATTTATCTACATAGATCTACCACCAAACATCACATGCAAGTAATATTCTGTGGTTAAGATTTCTTTTTTGAGCATCCAGGAATTTGAATCATCAAAATTTGGACACTCGAAGAATTTATGGTATTTCAAAATCTTTGGCAGAAGTTACTGGCAGTTTAATCAAGAAAATAGGGGAAAAGGAAATGGGTTGGGACGGCTGGGCCTGGCCGGATTCGGCCCAGCGGCGCTGCGGCTGCGCGAGAGGAAGAGTTGAACCGGCCACGTCGTGGATGGCCACGCTGTCGCGCGGAGCCCACGCTATCCTGCATGCATGCGTCAGATTTTGATCCGACGGTGCACATGCCTTCGTCCAGCTCGTGACGCGACACACGTAGCTGCTAAATCCTAGCTACTAGGAGGTTTTTTAGGGGCTCACCTAGGGCGCGAGGCACAATGAGGCAGGGTGCGTGCGAGGCAGTGAAGTGAGGGCTACCGAGCAGTGGTCGCAGCGGCCGGAACCGTCGCCATTTTTCCGACGGTCGTCGATGGTGATGGAGACGCAGTTCGGCGTAGCGTCGTCTACGGGCAATCCTGGAGAGGGAGAATATGCGCGTTAGATCAAGGAGAGGATGGAGCTTCCAGGGGAAACAAGAGAGAAGGAAGACGCCGACGTCTGGCGACGAAACCTTCACCAGCGCTCGCAGACGGCGAGCACAAGCATGGTCTACAGGGAGGATAGGGGCTCCTCTCTGCTGGGGAGGTGAGCTGGTGGTGGACGGGGGTTCTGGTGATGAAGGGGTTGGAACGGAGGAAGCCTGTCACATTTTAAAGGGCACGCTGGTGCACGGTGCACCGGGTCCGTGGCGAGGGCGAAGGGGCGGGTGGCAGCGGTTGATTGGGCGAGCTGGGCGGCGAGGCTACGTGTCTGAGCAATGGTGTAGGGTTTGGGAGGGAGGTGGGCATCGGAGGCGTGAGGGACTGGCGGGCACTGTCGAGTCGCGTCGGGCCTGCCAGCTGTTCGACGAAGGGTCTGCGGCGGGGCTCGGTCGCGTGCGTGCATTAGGGCTCGGGGAAGTGCTCGTCCGTGCGTGGGCGAAATGGTGGAGGCCTCCTCGTCCACCGCACGACAACAATGGGTACCGCATGGCACCTTGGAGTCGTCTACCTGGCCGTGTCCAGACGGACGTGCTCAATGGCCATAGGGGGTTTCCTGAGCGCGAGTCTACGAGGGTAGCTCGCGTGCGTGTCTGGAAGGGAGGGAGAGGTGCAGGTAACCGTCGAGGAAAGCTGTACCCGTGTGGAAGAGCAGAAGAAAAGAGAGAGAGGTGTTGGCTCCATGCGGTTCTCCAAGGGAAGGAAGTGACGGGTGAGGCCATTAGGTGGATAGGGGAGGGGACAGGAGGGAGGTGCATGGTGTGTGTGTAGGCCTCCAGGTTTGGCTGCATCTGGTTGGCCTTGAGCCCAAGAGCTGCATGCCCTCCACTAGCCCCGACCATCCTCCTCTCTTCCTTGCCTCACCAAGCTCGTGACAAGCAAGGCCATGCACACATGTGTCAACACCCGGATTTTTAAGTCCAGATGCCCATTATGCCATTCCTCGCAATCCCAGGAATATTGTTTTTGCGAGACATAATAGATTGATATCACAACACATCATTCATTACATACCATAATCGTCTTACAAATAAAGGATCACATGATCCAGTCTTATTACAATAATAGAATTTCTATTGATCCATTACATAACACATAGCGGAAGCGAAATAGCGTAGTAGTAGTCCATCTATTCCACAGGCAACTGTTGACGTCAGGAGTGATCCTAGTTGTCGTAGACGTCCTGCTGTCCTTCTTCCGGGTTCTGGTACTCGTCTTCATAGTCTGGCCATTTGAATAGCCAGGGACACAGCCATGAGTACTTTAAAGTACTCGCAAACTAATACTAAGGTAAACACTATCAACTATAGTAAGGGGGTTCTAAGCTCTAGTTTCATTTGCATAAAGCCAGTTTTATTTCATAAGCACTTTTAATAATCCAAAGCCCTTTTTAATTAACTAACTCAAGTGGGAACATTAGTGTCATTCCCACAACTCCGTTGTGATTCAAAGTCAAAGTCACCTTTCAATTCAAATCACAAGTCACCATTCATATTTTTAGAAAAATTCTGATGACGGAACAGTATGGCCTTTCCAACTGTCCATAACCGCGGACGCGGCTATTCGAATAGGTTTAACTCTGCAGAGGGTGTACACTTGTGCCACAACAATTGCAATAGTTCGTCAGGGGTAACTAGCCCTGATTTATCGTACGCAGTACGCGAACTACCAATCCTAACCTTTCATTTACATATTCTAGTATAGGCACCTCTCCCCATGAGCTTGGCCTCCCAGTGAAGACACGCGGTCAGCCTGGGAACTACACAGGGCTTGGGCCGTACATTCACCTCATTTCACGTCATTTCACATCACTTCACCAGTACGGAGGCAGCCTCGGCATAACCCCTATGACGCTTGTTCAGAGGGAACCCATACTAAAATACATAAGTTTCCAGCTAAGCCTTACCCAGATTCAGGTATTGTGGGGGTACTTGTAAAATTGGAATGGTATCGCATCCGAACCCAACCATCAGTTTTTGTAAAATTCACCAAGTCATTCACCAGTCATATTCACCTTCAAAGTCTCTCAATAGAATGACTCATCATTCCAAGGTTTTCAAAGTCATTTCAATTCACAAGTTCCCAACTAGAGTAGTCACTTTTAATATTGAGCACTAGCCACTAGTTATGAGGGGTACTAAGTATCTTGGAGCTTGCTAGGCTAAGTGTGATTCTCTTGTACTACTCTATAATTCAACCAAGTGAATCATAAATCAAAAAGTAACTTTGATAAATAAAATCAAGTAAAGCTTGTAAAGTAAAAACTTGGGATAGGTTCATAAAGTAAAATGTAATGGTGCCTTGCTCTTGTAGAGCTTTGCACTTGGCAAGAATATAAACTTGCAACCAAAATAGTTTGCATTAGTCTAGCTTGCATTGGTAATAGCTTGCCTTGGTTGGTGATGTGATCAAAGTTTTCTTGCTCTTCCTCTTGGTAGAAGACCTCTTCCTCTTGATAGTCTCCGGTACTAGCGTCTATAAATGAATACGAGGATACAATCACCAAACAACACTTAAGTAGTCTTAATTAGCCTTAATGGCTCACACAATTGATCTAGCATCAGTACTTAACATTTATCCAACAATTATTCTAGGGTTTCCTTATTTAGTCTTAGGAGAAATAATTTCCTCTTATTGAAAATTTGAATTAAGGTTTCTCTTTGGTTTGGAGAATAATTTCTTCTCATTGAATTCTTCTTAAGATTTAAGTTCTCTTTTGAATAATATATGACCTAGGTTGACCAAAATCAACCTCTTCATACTTATCATTTGAGAAAATGATTTAAATGGGGTTCCATACCTCATGCAATTTAATACTAACATGGTAGTGATTTAATGTTACCAAATAACTTAATATGAGATTATATAGACCATGGTCACTACCTCATGTTGGATTACTTGAGAACAAGATTTAAATGAGAGGAAAACCTCTCATATGATTTAACACATAGTTGTAACTAATTAAAAACTACTATTGAGGTGATTTAATATTCTCAAATAACCAGGGATGATTCCATGTTGACCAAGGTCAACACTTCACACTTAGTATTTGAGAAAAGTGATTTAAATGAGATTCATCATCTCATGTGATGTAATTAACCTTTGCAATTTAAATACTATGTTGATTTAAATTCTACAAGTGAGCAAGTATGAGCCTAAGCATTTAAAGGTCAACACATTACTTCATATCACTTGTGAGAATGATTTAAATGAGGTGCTACACCTCATAGATTTAAATTCTAAAATTTGGATATAGTTTAAATGGGCTAGTATTGACTACATAGCCAATATTCTGCTTCTAGCCCATGATCATATACAGAACATATATCATATTTTTAGATAATAAATTAGAGTTTGTTAAATGTGAATTATTTCAATTGGATTCACTTCAAAATTCAAATTGGTTGATTTTTAATATTTATTTGAATACTGAAAAGTATCTGTTTTGTTAATTTTGCTATTCAAATTCTACACAAGATATGAAGTTGAATCCAGTGGGGTTAGTTAGAGCAAATCATAAGCTTTCCAGAACATTTTGGTTCGCTAAATTTGAGTTTGTAGAATTTGAACTATTCAATTTATAGGACAGACCAGTATTGATTAACTGCTGAAACGAATTAATTCGAATAAGGCGAAATGGGCTTAGGCGGGAAAAATAATGGGCCGCAACGGTTTGAAATAGAGAAACTGGCCCAACTAACGACGCGGGCCTGCTGACAAATGGTCCCACGCGTCAGTGACTCGACTCGACCGAAACGGTACCTGGCAACGTGCGTCGTTGGATTAGAAGTAGATCGTGCGGTGGGGCTTCGTCGTCTTCGTCGTCGAGAGGGGAGTGCTGGAGCGGCGGAGGTAGGGGGTCGGCGGCGTGCTGAAGCTCCGGCGATCAACGGCGTCGATGCACAGCGGGGTTGTCGAGGACGGGGAGTGTACTGGTGGTCGCGGCGTCGCTTGGGGAGGCGTCAATCGTCGTCTTCTTCCTCAGTACCGCCGTGGAATCCAGCGAGCAATTGATGGGCTATGGTGCAAATTGGAGAGGGGGAGTGAGTCGAGGAGATCCAGGAGAAGGAGGGAAGCAAGTTTAGTGTGGAGCTTGAGGCGCAGGAACGGCTCTATTTATAGGAACGCGAGGTGACCGTGGGGTGCGGCGAAGTCGATCATGGCGACGGCGTTCTGAGGCGCGAAGAGGCAAGGCGATGGGGGCATGCACTTCTGGACATCATGGCGAGGACGACGCGCGTGAAGGGACAGCGAGGGGAGGACGAGAGCGTGCTGGCGACGTTGCCGTCCTGGCAGTACGGGCGCGGCAGGGTTTCGATGATGGCGACGGTGATGGTTCCTCCGCAGGCGATTGAGCATGTCTACGGCGTAGCTGGGGGTGCGGTGACGCTTGATGCAGAACTAGAGGCTTAGGGGAGGACGAGAGTGATGGCACGGCTTGCCGCTCTGGCGCGTCCAGTGCACGCTCACCGCGTGCCTGGCATGGTGCTGGGCGTGTCTGGGCGCGTCTGTCTCGGCCAATGCCGTGCTCGTTTCGATCTAGGGAGGGTACAGGCGTGCTCAGGGAGGTTCGGTGATGCTCCAGGACAAGGTGAGAGAGAGAGTGGATGCTCAGAGTGATCAATTGCTTGAGGGCCGGCATGGTACACGGCATGGATGAAATGGTGATCATGGCCTCACTTTAACCAGAGCAAATGAGTTGGGTTCGATGCAGAGGAGGTACCAGGGTGTGATGATCACAAAGTTAAAGTGGTTTAGGCTTTGGACTAGAGGTTAAAAGGGTGTGTTGCAATTCTGAAACTATGCCTGCAAGGTGTTTGTATAAATGGCCGCATGAGAAAAAGTTTTGAATTTTGAAAATATTTTTGGTGGAGCTAAAACATATAATTAATGTGAAAGATTGGTGGTGGTGGTGTTCATTTTAGAGTTGTTTTGCAAAGTTTCAAATTTGAGGTCATCTTCTCTTTAATTCAAAGTCTCCACTTGGCACCTCTTTGCTGGTCAACCTGGTCAACATCAGTGCTGGTGGTCAACATGAAAGTTGTTCACCATCACTTGGTCTTGGATGACATGGCAATGGTTGACCAAGTTTAGTTTGAAGAAAAGTCAAAACCAGGGGGTAAAGTGAGGAAGATGTTAAAAAGTGCACATATGACCATTATCATATGTGTGAAGGTTTTGAGATTTGCATTGGTTTGATTTTGGTTTCTTTGATGCAATTGTGTTTGTTTATCATATATAAGTGTTTTACAAACAATAGATCAAGCAATGGTGGCCTTGGTTGAAGATTTGCAAATTTGGCTAAGTGTGTATGTGAGTGAAAATTGGGATTTTCTCACTATTTGGTTTCTCTCCATTTGATTTGACTTTTGTTGACTCTAATGTGATTCTTATTAGTTTAGAAACATTTTCAAACCATGGAATCCATTTCAAAAGGTCTTGATCAAAGATTTGCAAAAATGGCCATAACACATAAGAGGTGATGTGTTAAATTTTATTATTCTTGTAAATTGTTCACCTTGCTTCACTTGGACATGGGTTAGGGTAAATTTAGTGTTACATTAGGTTTGGAGATGGTTTCCCATCATTTGGTCAAGGTTTAAAGTCATAAGTCAAAGTTTGGTGAAATGGCTATGTGCCACATATGCCTCTATGCATATGTTGCATTTGATTTTTAATTTGACTTGGCTTGACCCAATTGGTGTTGTTGAGTGTTGAAATGGTATATAGGAGTGATCCCACCATTCACAACATGTATTAGGGTCAAGATTCTTAAATTCACAAATTTGCTATTTTACTCTCATATGCCTCTATGGCATTTTTAGTTTCTTTTTAATTTCTTTGGAAACCACTTGGAATTGGTTTGATAGGTACTAGGTAAGGTGTATGAAGGTTTTCCAAACCTCTAAGCAAAGTAGAAAAGCTTAGGGTAAGGTTTTATAAATATAGCCATAGGCACATATGCCTTTTTCTTATTTAATTTTCTTTTATTTTATTTTAACTAGGATGGTGAAAAGAGGGGTGAGGTTTAGGGTTTAAGATTATTTCAAACTACTTTAACAAGCAAACATGGCAATAGAACAAGAATTAAGCAAGATCACTATGCATCAAACTTAATTTAATAAAAGTTTTTGGTGGTTCGAAAATTTGGAACTAGGAAATTCATTTGTTTTGTTTTGAAATTCTTGGGATGTTACAAACCCTTCCCCCTTAAACAAATCTCGTCCCGAGATTTTAAGAAAAGTTAGGTTCCTAAGAGAGATTGAGCATTTTATTAAAAGGAAGACATACTTGGCATGGTATGGGGTGCTTCCTGAGCTTCAGTGGCAGTCATGTGGTAGAGACGGCCATTGTTGTTGTTCTGGTTCCTTCTACCTGCGAAGCGACGCTGTTGTTGAGCAGGTGCAGCGGTATTGGCGGCAATCCTGGCAAGCTTTTTGGGGCACTCATTGGAGAAGTGACCCACCACTCCACATTCATAGCAGTTGACGGTGGACTTGTCTTTGGGAATGATGGGGGTAGCATTGCTTCCAGTCCTTGGGGCAGTATTGGGGTTGTTCTTGTTTCCATTGTTGTTGTTGCTATTGGGGTGGTTGTTGTTGTTGTGGCTGTTGTTGTTGTTGTTACCTCCGGGCTTCGGGGGTCCTCCGTTGTTGTTGGTGTAGTTGGGGCGATAATTCTGAGCAGGGGGCTTGTTGTATCTTGGGGTGAATCCTCCAGAAGAGTTATTGCGGTACTTCTGGGTGTGGTGGGTCCATTCTGGTTCATCATTCTGCGCTTGCGGTTCTGGTTGGCCTGATGCAGCTTTCCTTCCATCTGTATGGCTGAGTCTACCAGGGCTTCTAAGTCAGCGAACGGAATGTTCACTAACACAGTCTGCATCTCGTCGTGTAGTCCGTTCAGAAATCTTTCCTTTCTCTTCTCATTGGTGTCGGTCTCATCTGGGGCGTACCTTGACAGAGTGAGAAACCTGTCGCGGTATTCCACCACGGACATTCTTCCTTGCTTGAGTTCACGGAACTCGTCTCTCATCTTCTTGATCAGTCCTTGGGGCACATGGTATTTGCTGAACTTCAGCTTGAAGTCTTCCCATGTCATCATCTGTCCTGCATTCATTGCGCGGGCACTTGTCCACCAGGCTCTGGCAGGTCCTGACAGGTAGTGGGTGGCAAACAGTACTTTTTCTGCGGCTTCAACTCCCGCAACTTCGAGGTTGTTCTCCATGGTGCAGCCGATCATCAGCATCAAGGGGCTCTTCAGTCTTGTTGAATATCGGAGGGTTGGTGTGCTGAAAGTTCTTCAGCTTCGATCCAGGGTGATCGTGGTTTCCGTGGCCTTGATTGTTCTGAGCTACCTGTTGCAGTGCGGTAATGTTGGCTTGGCGTTCAGCTCTCTCGACTTCTCGGTCGGCAAGCAGGGTTTGCAGCAGTTGCATCATCGCGTCGTTGGTGCGATTGGGAGGGGCCATCTGAACATTGATGTAGATGATAAGATAAGAGGGAAATTTCTATGGTTTGTTTTGTTGAGTTTAAAAAGTTCATAATATTGAAAACTTGAGTAGTGTTGCGGGGGTAAAAACCAACAACACTTTTTCATTCATACCAAGCATCACACATTACAAAGCTAACACACCGGTGGTTTGAAGAACCATTCATCGCTCTACGATACAAGGGGATCCTGATACAACTCACACCTAAGAAAGTGCTTAAATGATACTACTCTTCAGGGGGGAATATTTCGTCTTCACGGGTAATGTGCTTGGCGAAAAGCGAGGGCGTTGTCCAACTCCTTGCGGGTCTTGTACAGCATGAAGTCGAGGTGTGCTACATAGTGGTTCATCTCCGTGTGCGGGGGCATGGTCATCGGTCTTCCGGTGGGGTCATGTCTTGGGTAGTAGATGAAGCGAGTGTTCTTAATCTTGTTCTCATTTTGTCCACACAGACGAGAAATTGCTTCTTGCATTGCTCTGACTAGTCATTCCTTCCAAGTGTTTCCCGTTACAGAAAACCATATGGTTTCCCATATTGGGGTTCCAGGCTTCCTTCGTAGATCGGCAGAAACTTCCCACCGAGGTGGTCCTCCGGAGTGATTGTTGAGGGGTGTTCCGAAGAACTCGGGGTACGGCCGTCCTAGATAGTCCACTAGTTGCTTCAAGTCTTTCTCGAACATCAGGTTTCCTCCGTGGCCAAGCTGATAAAACTCCCATTTGTACTCCATCTGTGAAGAATTATGGTGAGTAAGTTAGAGAAGTGTGTCAAAATTTTAGGTAATAGTATAAGAGGAATAGAGCATAACTTTCTTATTTTGAAGAAGATCTCAAGGGTAAGAGGGAGAATAAGTTTTCTTAAATAGTCACTTCATTTGTTTTGAAACTAAAATTTTTAGACGGCCATTCTAACTAGGGTCTCCTAAGGTCAACAATGGCTCTGATACCAACTTGTCAACACCCGGATTTTTAAGTCCAGATGCCCATTATGCCATTCCTCGCAATCCCAGGAATATTGTTTTTGCGAGACATAATAGATTGATATCACAACACATCATTCATTACATACCATAATCGTCTTACAAATAAAGGATCACATGATCCAGTCTTATTACAATAATAGAATTTCTATTGATCCATTACATAACACATAGCGGAAGCGAAATAGCGTAGTAGTAGTCCATCTATTCCACAGGCAACTGTTGACGTCAGGAGTGATCCTAGTTGTCGTAGACGTCCTGCTGTCCTTCTTAGGGTTACGGTACTCGTCTTCATAGTCTGGCCATTTGAATAGCCAGGGACACAGCCATGAGTACTTTAAAGTACTCGCAAACTAATACTAAGGTAAACACTATCAACTATAGTAAGGGGGTTCTAAGCTCTAGTTTCATTTGCATAAAGCCAGTTTTATTTCATAAGCACTTTTAATAATCCAAAGCCCTTTTTAATTAACTAACTCAAGTGGGAACATTAGTGTCATTCCCACAACTCCGTTGTGATTCAAAGTCAAAGTCACCTTTCAATTCAAATCACAAGTCACCATTCATATTTTTAGAAAAATTCTGATAACGGAACAGTATGGCCTTTCCAACTGTCCATAACCGCGGACGCGGCTATTCGAATAGGTTTAACTCTGCAGAGGGTGTACACTTGTGCCACAACAATTCCAATAGTTCGTCAGGGGTAACTGGCCCTGATTTATCGTACGCAGTACGTGAACTACCAATCCTAACCTTTCATTTACATATTCTAGTATAGGTACCTCTCCCCATGAGCTTGGCCTCCCAGTGAAGACACGCGGTCAGCCTGGGAACTGCACAGGGCTTGGGCCGGACATTCACCTCATTTCACGTCATTTCACATCACTTCACCAGTACGGAGGCAGCCTCGGCATAACCCCTATGACGCTTGTTCAGAGGGAACCCATACTAAAATACATAAGTTTCCAGCTAAGCCTTACCTAGATTCAGGTATTGTGGGGGTACTTGTAAAATTGGAATGGTATCGCATCCGAACCCAACCATCAGTTTTTGTAAAATTCACCAAGTCATTCACCAGTCATATTCACCTTCAAAGTCTCTCAATAGAATGACTCATCATTCCAAGGTTTTCAAAGTCATTTCAATTCACAAGTTCCCAACTAGAGTAGTCACTTTTAATATTGAGCACTAGCCACTAGTTATGAGGGGTACTAAGTATCTTGGAGCTTGCTAGGCTAAGTGTGATTCTCTTGTACTACTCTATAATTCAACCAAGTGAATCATAAATCAAAAAGTAACTTTGATAAATAAAATCAAGTAAAGCTTGTAAAGTAAAAACTTGGGATAGGTTCATAAAGTAAAATGTAATGGTGCCTTGCTCTTGTAGAGCTTTGCACTTGGCAAGAATATAAACTTGCAACCAAAATAGTTTGCATTAGTCTAGCTTGCATTGGTAATAGCTTGCCTTGGTTGGTGATGTGATCAAAGTTTTCTTGCTCTTCCTCTTGGTAGAAGACCTCTTCCTCTTGATAGTCTCCGGTACTAGCGTCTATAAACGAATACGAGGATACAATCACCAAACAACACTTAAGTAGTCTTAATTAGCCTTAATGGCTCACACAATTGATCTAGCATCAGTACTTAACATTTATCCAACAATTATTCTAGGGTTTCCTTATTTAGTCTTAGGAGAAATAATTTCCTCTTATTGAAAATTTGAATTAAGGTTTCTCTTTGGTTTGGAGAATAATTTCTTCTCATTGAATTCTTCTTAAGATTTAAGTTCTCTTTTGAATAATATATGACCTAGGTTGACCAAAATCAACCTCTTCATACTTATCATTTGAGAAAATGATTTAAATGGGGTTCCATACCTCATGCAATTTAATACTAACATGGTAGTGATTTAATGTTACCAAATAACTCAATATGAGATTATATAGACCATGGTCACTACCTCATGTTGGATTACTTGAGAACAAGATTTAAATGAGAGGAAAACCTCTCATATGATTTAACACATAGTTGTAACTAATTAAAAACTACTATTGAGGTGATTTAATATTCTCAAATAACCAGGGATGATTCCATGTTGACCAAGGTCAACACTTCACACTTAGTATTTGAGAAAAGTGATTTAAATGAGATTCATCATCTCATGTGATGTAATTAACCTTTGCAATTTAAATACTATGTTGATTTAAATTCTACAAGTGAGCAAGTATGAGCCTAAGCATTTAAAGGTCAACACATTACTTCATATCACTTGTGAGAATGATTTAAATGAGGTGCTACACCTCATAGATTTAAATTCTAAAATTTGGATATAGTTTAAATGTGCTAGTATTGACTACATAGCCAATATTCTGCTTCTAGCCCATGATCATATACAGAACATATATCATATTTTTAGATAATAAATTAGAGTTTGTTAATTGTGAATTATTGCAATTGGATTCACTTCAAAATTCAAATTGGTTGATTTTTAAGATTTATTTGAATACTGAAAAGTCTCTGTATTGTTAATTTTTCTATTCAAATTCTACACAAGATATGACGTTGAATCCAGTGGGGTTAGTTAGAGCAAATCATAAGCTTTCCAGAACATTTTGATTTTCTAAATTTGAGTTTGTAGAATTTGAACTATTCAATTTATAGGACAGACCAGTATTGATTAACTGCTGAAACGAATTAATTCGAATAAGGCGAAATGGGCTTAGGCGGGAAAAATAATGGGCCGCAACGGTTTGAAATAGAAAAACTGGCCCAACTAACGACGCGGGCCTGCTGACAAATGGTCCCACGCGTCAGTGACTCGACTCGACCGAAACGGTACCTGGCAACGTGCGTCGTTGGATTAGAAGTAGTTCGTGCGGTGGGGCTTCGTCGTCTTCGTCATCGAGAGGGGAGTGCTGGAGCGGCGGAGGTAGGGGGTCGGCGGCGTGCTGAAGCTCCGGCGATCAACGGCGTCGATGCACAGCGGGGTTGTCGAGGACGGGGAGTGTACTGGTGGTCGCGGCGTCGCTTGGGGAGGCGTCAATCGTCGTCTTCTTCCTCAGTACCACCGCGGAATCCAGCGAGCAATTGACGGGCTATGGTGCAAATTGGAGAGGGGGAGTGAGTCGAGGAGATCCAGGAGAAGGAGGGAAGCAAGTTTAGTGTGGAGCTTGAGGCGCAGGAACGGCTCTATTTATAGGAACGCGAGGTGACCGTGGGGTGCGGCGAAGTCGATCATGGCGACGGTGTTCTGAGGCGCGAAGAGGCAAGGCGATGGGGGCTTGCGCTTCTGGACATCATGGCGAGGACGACGCGCGTGAAGGGACAGCGAGGGGAGGACGAGAGCGTGCTGGCGACGTTGCCGTCCTGGCAGTACGGGCGCGGCAGGGTTTCGATGATGGCGACGGTGATGGTTCCTCCGCAGGCGATTGAGCATGTCTACGGCGTAGCTGGGGGTGCGGTGACGCTTGATGCAGAACTAGAGGCTTAGGGGAGACGAGAGTGATGGCACGGCTTGCCGCTCTGGCGCGTCCAGTGCACGCTCACCGCGTGCCTGGCATGGTGCTGGGCGTGTCTGGGCGCGTCTGTCTCGGCCAATGCCGTGCTCGTTTCGATCTAGGGAGGGTACAGGCGTGCTCAGGGAGGTTCGGTGATGCTCCAGGACAAGGTGAGAGAGAGAGTGGATGCTCAGAGTGATCAATTGCTTGAGGGCCGGCATGGTACACGGCATGGATGAAATGGTGATCATGGCCTCACTTTAACCAGAGCAAATGAGTTGGGTTCGATGCAGAGGAGGTACCAGGGTGTGATGATCACCAAGTTAAAGTGGTTTAGGCTTTGGACCAGAGGTTAAAAGGGTGTGTTGCAATTCTGAAACTATGCCTGCAAGGTGTTTGTATAAATGGCCGCATGAGAAAAAGTTTTGAATTTTGAAAATATTTTTGGTGGAGCTCAAACATATAATTAATGTGAAAGATTGGTGGTGGTGGTGTTCATTTTAGAGTTGTTTTGCAAAGTTTCAAATTTGAGGTCATCTTCTCTTTAATTCAAAGTCTCCACTTGGCACCTCTTTGCTGGTCAACCTGGTCAACATCAGTGCTGGTGGTCAACATGAAAGTTGTTCACCATCACTTGGTCTTGGATGACATGGCAATGGTTGACCAAGTTTAGTTTGAAGAAAAGTCAAAACCAGGGGGTAAAGTGAGGAAGATGTTAAAAAGTGCACATATGACCATTATCATATGTGTGAAGGTTTTGAGATTTGCATTGGTTTGATTTTGGTTTCTTTGATGCAATTGTGTTTGTTTATCATATATAAGTGTTTTACAAACAATAGATCAAGCAATGGTGGCCTTGGTTGAAGATTTGCAAATTTGGCTAAGTGTGTATGTGAGTGAAAATTGGGATTTTCTCACTATTTGGTTTCTCTCCATTTGATTTGACTTTTGTTGACTCTAATGTGATTCTTATTAGTTTAGAAACATTTTCAAACCATGGAATCCATTTCAAAAGGTCTTGATCAAAGATTTGCAAAAATGGCCATAACACATAAGAGGTGATGTGTTAAATTTTATTATTCTTGTAAATTGTTCACCTTGCTTCACTTGGACATGGGTTAGGGTAAATTTAGTGTTACATTAGGTTTGGAGATGGTTTCCCATCATTTGGTCAAGGTTTAAAGTCATAAGTCAAAGTTTGGTGAAATGGCTATGTGCCACATATGCCTCTATGCATATGTTGCATTTGATTTTTAATTTGACTTGGCTTGACCCAATTGGTGTTGTTGAGTGTTGAAATGGTATATAGGAGTGATCCCACCATTCACAACATGTATTAGGGTCAAGATTCTTAAATTCACAAATTTGCTATTTTACTCTCATATGCCTCTATGACATTTTTAGTTTCTTTTTAATTTCTTTGGAAACCACTTGGAATTGGTTTGATAGGTACTAGGTAAGGTGTATGAAGGTTTTCCAAACCTCTAAGCAAAGTAGAAAAGCTTAGGGTAAGGTTTTATAAATATAGCCATAGGCACATATGCCTTTTTCTTATTTAATTTTCTTTTATTTTATTTTAACTAGGATGGTGAAAAGAGGGGTGAGGTTTAGGGTTTAAGATTATTTCAAACTACTTTAACAAGCAAACATGGCAATAGCACAAGAATTAAGCAAGATCACTATGCATCAAACTTAATTTAATAAAAGTTTTTGTTGGTTCCAAAATTTGGAACTAGGAAATTCATTTGTTTTGTTTTGAAATTCTTGGGATGTTACACATGTGCACGAGGATGAGAATGAGTGAGGTGCAAGGGAGGAGAAGAAAATGTTGGAAAAAGGAAAAAGAGGGAGGAAAGAAACAAGAATGGGTATGGTCTACATGACCATTCCTTATTTGATGCCCAAATTCATAATTTTGGCATGAGTAGCCTCCTTAGAATTTGAGCAAGGCAAGGTCAATTTTGGGATGGGATTAATAGCACAAGGCTAATGAAATTTACAAAATAAAATTTTGTTAGGAAATGAGAAAGAAAAGTCAAAGACAAAAAGAGCAACAATGTGATCTATGAAGATCCATTCATGTACTAGTAGAAGCTCAAGTCCCAGGGTTTAGTGAGAAAGAGAAATTTAATCACACAAATCAATAGAAAGAGAAGTGAAATAGTCCAAGGATTTTGACATGGTTTATTTAAAACAAACCAGAAATAAAAAGGGGTCACATGAGGGTTTTAGGGATTTAGGGATTTACACACAAGTGGAGATTTTCACAAGCAATCATACACCCATACCCTACAAACAATGGCACGATCAATCATGCATGCAAAATTTTAAAACAGAAAAAGTTTTTGTTATGCAAAATTTTAAACCAATGCACAAAAGTTGGGTTATTACAGCGTTCCTGCCGGCGCCTATTTAGGGGCTACCAGTGGAGATGCTCTAAGGGCATGTACAATGATAGGAAAGACACGTCTTCTCTTAGCAGTCCATGTCATCTAGAGAGGATGATAAATATAATCAGTACAATGCATTATCTCTTATTATCATTCCTTGCAATAAATGGTAATTAATTATTTTTAGTAGGAAATTATGTGACTAAGGAAAGATAAGTCGTATAGTACAATGGAGAAAATTGCCTTCTCTTATTTCATAAGAGATCATCACTTAGCTAAGGGAAGATAATCTTCTCTTCCTTCATTCTCTCTCCTCCAACTAAACAAAAATCTAACGTGGCAAGCGTAAGAGAAGGGCTGATATTATCCCCATTGTACATGCCCTAAGCAGCACAAGAGGTAAACGGGACCTGTATAAAAACGCAGACTGCTACCAACTTCAAAACCACCCCCACACTTGCCCACTCCACTAGGTGCCCAGGTCCAGGGCCGAATCACAACATTCATATCCACAACAGAAAATCCGTGAACTCACAAGCCGCCCCCTCGCAGACTCCCGTACGTACACGCCAGACGAAGACGTCACGACAACCGCCGCGGCGCCGCCGAGGCTGACCGTCGATGGCAACACCCGCGTCGCGCCGGCAGACTGCCTCAGACGCCGGCGCCGCCACGGATGACACGCGCGTGCTGCTCGCCCTGGCCGTGCTCTACGGCGCCATGTCCTTCCTAGTCTACCGCGTCATCCACATGCACCACGTCGCCCCGCTCGGCCCGGACGCGCCGCCGGGCGAATTCTCCGAGGGGCGCGTGCTGCAGCACCTCCGCCGTCTCGCCGCCGACATCCCTAGCCGCCAGGTCTGCCTCCTGCCTTGCGTTAGTAGTCTCAGTTCCCGGCCATCTTGGTCAGTCGTGAGATGTGAGTTTCTTTTTTCTGCAGGAGGGGAGTCCGGGGTTGGAAGTCGCGGCGCAGTACATCAAGGTGCAACTCGAGGGGCTGGCTGCGCATGCTGTGGCGGAATACAGGTCAAACTTAATCCTTCCTTCTTATTTCCCTTTTCTCAATGTTGTTAGTGTTGATTTGAATCGTCCATGTTGTGTTTGTTGGAATGCCTGCTCTGATTGTGAAATATACTTGGGGTGATATTTAACCTGGAAGTGAGTTGATTTTGGTAGTCTCGGTTGTTAGTCTGTGGGCTTTGCATAGTGTCCTAGCCTCCTCAACCACGTATTGATTGAGAACATGAGATCAATCATTGTCTGGAGGGACAAAGTGTCGGTTTCCTAGGATTTGCTATGGTTCCTGATGTCTGCACTTCATTTAGTCTGTGCCTCCATTGGATATGTTTTAGGAACAAAACAAGTACTCCCTCGGTTCCAAAAAAAAGCTGCTCAACTTTTTCTAGTTATGGATGTATCTATAACTAAAACATGTCTATATGCATCCTTATTTAGATAGAAATTATATAAATGCAATAAATAACATGTAATTGAAAGATTAAGTTAAAAAGTAATGTAAGTACGACATTCAGCTAGAGGGATGATTATCGTGCAGCCTACGCCGTGCTGTCGTGGCCACGGGCTCCTGGCGGTAGGTATGCAGCGTCTAGTTCCTCTCCTAGCGGTCCGCTAGACGATGTCGTCTGGAACTCCAGATGAACAAGAATTCGAGTGAGCCGTAGGCCGAGTTAGTTGTATCGCCAAAACAAACCAGCTGAAATTCTGAATTTAATGAAAAAAACAAAGCACGCACAACCTGTTAGAACTAATCTTGATTAGTTTAGCCAATTAGTCTACCTTTTTTTTGCGAATAGCCAATTAGTCTAGCTGCATACCAGGTTACCAATTAGTCTACCTGCATACCCGACTGAGTTCTGTATGAGTCAGTAGTCCTAGCAAATTAGAGTGAGCCTAGCAACATGAGCTAACAAGCAAGCGAGCTGGCCACGGGGTATGCCATGGCATATACAGCATACCCTGTAGGTCCGCCACTGGGAACAACGGCAGCTTCTTCCATCATTCTAGCACTGCATTGCTTCGCTGGACCAGGAGTTAGTGATGGCTTGTGAGCTCTGCTGACTGAGTATTCTTAAAGTTAAACTCAACTGAGCCCAGGAGTGGAGCCACCGTTGGTATAAACCAGGGCAAATAACCTGAGTTGCCATGAGGTACCCACTAGGGACTTGCTCCGAAGCCAAAGCCGACTACAACTTCAACTTATTATATATAAACGGTAACGCAATTTGCTTAGCAAAAGAAATTCATATGTTTACATGCATGGTAGATGATTTCCCTATTTTGAACATTGTTGCTTGATGAGACACCGATGTTAACATTTACTTGTGTAATTTGCTCCGAACTAATAGATAAAGCAACAGTCTAAAACCTACATAAATGATTGCACTAAAATAGATCGTTCTTATATAAAACAGTCTATAACCTACTTCGCAATGTGCACCTTGGATTGTATATAACATAAAAATTACCTCTTTCGAAACAACTAACTTCAGAGGCGCAGGAAAATAGGAGATTGGAGTAAGTGATTTGCCATGTTCTGCCGTGTGCCTCTATAAAAGGGGAAGTGAATAGAGAGAATGAGAGATGTGCAGGGAACACCTAAGGCGGAAGTTTATATAGTGGGGTATAAACAATTTTCTTAATTAACATACTCCCTCTGTTCTATCTTAATCTACGTTCTAGAAAAATCAGACAAACTAGTACTGCATTTATTAGTACTACTTAGATAGGTAAACAACTAATCGAAGCTACATTGAATGTAATGACACCCAGTAGAGAGAGCAGGACCGCTTCGTTTTCTGTGTTCTTGTTGACTAAAAGCTAGAATGTAGATTAATATGGATCACAAATTTGACCTAAAATGTTGATTAAAACAGAACGGAGGGAGTACACATAATACCGAGCTAGGGTAGTACTAATAATTGAGGGCCAGTAAACTTTTAGATGATGGGGAAAACTCTATGTATATCGGTGTTATGTCACACATGCATGTTGTGAGTTTTAGAATGATGACAATATTACTTGATTAAAATGCTGAATTATGATGTGCCATCTTATCTGCTATACTAAAACTCCTTGCTTTGCTGCTGCTGGCGAAGACCTTGACCCTTGATTAAATTATTCCAGGAAAGAATACTGAGGGGTCTGTGCTTTTCAAACTTGCTCAAGTTTTAACTTTATATCTCTTGTTTCCTGAAGGCTTTCAGCAGCGTATGTTGATCACACAGGAATACCTTGCATCAAAATTTTACATGTTCATGTTGCAGCTCCTAATATAATTGCCGCACTTTCCCTACTGTGAATCTTTTTAAATAAGAGAAATCTGGTGCATGATATATTTATCTGAAAGAATGATTTCATTTATTTTAGTTCCATTTGTAATCATTCATCGACTCTATTTTTTTCTCTTGCAGAATAGAGGTTGAAGAAACACTTGTTAGTGGCTCTTTCAGCATGATGTTTTTGCGCCACAGAGTAACTCTAGGTTACAGAAATCATAAAAATATTGTTATGAGGTAGTCTATATAATATCATACTCCCTCCGTCCCACAAAAAATATTGTTATGAGGTAGTCTATATAACTTTCAGCATGATGTTTTTGCGCCACAGAGTAACTCTAGGTTACAGAAATCATAAAAATATTGTTATGAGGTAGTCTATATAATATCATACTCCCTCCGTCCCACAAAAAATATTGTTATGAGGTAGTCTATATAATATCATACTCCCTCTGTCCCACAAAATATGTCAAAGGTTTGTTAAAATTTGGATGTATCTAGACACTAAATAGTAATAGATACATCGAAATTTTGACAACCCTTCGACATGTTTCGTGGGACGGAGGGAGTATGACTTTTTCCCCATTCTATGATTTTGCTTCATCTTCATCATCAAAGTTTCAGTCGCAATCTTGATCAGGTTGATATATCTTTTATATTACAGTATTGCCTAATTTAGTGCTTTTTCCATTTCATCATCAAAGTATCAGAACATTACATCACATGTTTACCACCTATTTTAGCAAAAAAATATCTTTTATATTACTTTAAAGATGATCTTCCTATTTTAGCAAAAAAAACCATTTTTATTACTGTTACTGCCTATATTACTGATTAAGTTACTTCCTATATTACTGCTTTATCTTCATCATCAAAGTTTCAGAACATTAAATCACATCTTTATCGCCTATTTTAGCAAAAAATATATCTTTATATTGCTGTAAAGATGATATACCAGAAAAACAGATCGATGCAATTTTGAATACCTCAAAATTAGTAAGATTAATTAAGTTCACACCCATTTGAGTGATGAGTTACTATTGTTTGAAGTATTTTTCATGTTACAAGACTGCAACTGAGATTTTTTATTGAACTTATGAGAAAGAAAAGACAGCTTAAGTGATGTTCCTTTTGTGTACAACTCATAATAAACAAAATCTAAATAATTGTACATATAAAGCTCAATTAACACATTCATTTGGGCTAATGTCATGCAAACACACAATATATCTCACTGATAAATCCATTTCTACAAGTATTAAACAGTTTGAGTCCCTATTCCTCGATAATACACACATGCAATCTCCAAAGCAAAAATTGTAATTGTGACCTCAGAGCGGAATATTATTTACCTGCATGCTCAGATCCACGACACAACCTTCCAACTTGATTTTGGACACAGGAGACTAAATTGGGAGCTTGAGCATACTGCAAATTTGAAGACGAGACAAAAATCACCCCGGAAGGCAAGAGAAGCCTGTGCCATGGAGAATAGGTGGATGCATTTGGACTGGGAGGGTACATGAAGGGAGATGATGCCTTGAGTGACAAAAGAGAAGGGAGGTGCCGGTTATTGGGATTGAACTTTCTTTTAATGTTTTTGAGATCGAGCTGATTAGTCACAGGTTGTTGGGAAGGGGGAGGAGCGAGAGGACAGAAAATTAAGTTGGTTAGTCTCAGGGGCACGCATAGACGACAATCCACCACCGTTGGTACCGTTGGCACCATCACCAACTCCTTTAATTTGTCAATTGCTGAGCAACTCACTAGGCTGGCTCTCTTCCGGTTTTACAATTTTTTTTCCAAATTTTTATAACTACTCCGACTGTCCTTTTTTTTGAGAAAATGTAAAAATACATTGCGTTTCTTTTCATTGCATAGAAGGAGAGTTCAGAATTTGGTTACAGCCTCCTCAAGGGATGGCATGTTTACATGAATGCGAATTAGTGTACATCGAAGGTCATCGGCAGCAAAACCCTTAGGGCTTCAGCGCCAGCTCTAGCCCATAGCGTTGCTTCCTTTTTGATGCGTGTGATGAGCCTGGAGATGGACGGCTGCACTCCATCGAAGACGCATTCGTTACGCTGTTTCCAGATGAGCCAGGGGATCAGGAGCACCATTGAAGCTAGGCCCTTGCGCAGAGGCTTGGGCGTGGCTTGTTTAGCATCGATCCACCACTCGATGAGCGAGGTATCATGGTCTGGAGGTCGGCAAGTCACTGGTAGCCATGCAAGGATCTCATACCAGATGTGGCGGGAGAAGGGGCAGGCTGTGAGGAGATGGCGCATTGTTTCTGGCTCTTGTTCACATTACAAGCATAGTGGGTGGTGCTGCAGACCGCGACGCTGTAGTCGTTCTGTAGCATCTGTCCTGATTAGCGAGCCATAGAAAGAACTTGATACGCGGCGGCGCCCAAGTCTTCCAGATCAGTTTCGAAGCCCTGCAGAGCGTAAACCCCTGGAACGTGGCTAGGTAGGTGGAGGTGGAGCGTGCGGAGTATTTGCCGTCAGCGCCCCACTTCCAAATCAGCGTGTCCGGCTGGTGGCGATGCGCTCGATTTGCCACCAAAGCAGCAAGTACTTCGCAATTTCGTGGATGCCATGGATGTTGCGTGCCCAGCTGTGCGCTTTCAGGCTGTCGTCAACTGTCCGGAGCTTGCGCTGGCGCTTGGGTATGCAGGCATACAGTAGCGGCGCGATTTCACGGACAGAGAAGCCAGCCGTTGATCCAACGGTCCTCCCAAAACTTCGCCATCCGCCCGTCCTTATGTTCCAGAATAAGGAGGCGAAGAATAGCACCTGCTTGTTTGCAGTGAACTGCAAGTCGAGGCCGCTCCAGGCATGGTTGAGGTCGGTCCGGCTGAACCAAAGCCAACGTAGGTGAAGTGCCATGCCAGTGCGCTCGATGTCTGTCTTGGACTCCAAGGCCGCCGTGTGAGGTAGGTCTGCAAACATGGCGTCAGTTGACATGATAGCTGCCTCCGTTGGCGTCTGCACACCCAGCCCATAGGAAGTCCCACTGGGTTTTCTCGAATTGCTTTACTGGCTTCTTCGTGGCTGCAAGTACAAGCAATTGGTGGATTGGGATGGCGCTGAGCACTGCGCCAGGTGTCCTGCCTTATTCATGAGCCATGCCTTCCAATTTGGCAGCTGAGTGGCCACTCTGTCAACGACAGGCTGCATTTTTGTGCTTGTGTTTCTCCTAACCGTCAAGGGGATGCCGAGATATGAGATAGGCATGTTAACGATCAGGCAGTCGACGCTAGCAGCAATCTCCTGGGCTTCGTGGGGCTCCCTATGCAGAATCATCGGGGAGCTCTTCATGTAGTTGACAATTAGCTCGGAGGAGCGACCAAACAGGTGCAGAGTTGCTTTCACCGCGGTGATGTCCTCACATGCGGGGTGGCAAAACAACATGACATCGTCAGTGTATAGCGAGATTGCCGGCACTGGACTCCAGCTCTGCTTGTGTGCATGGTTCAAGGGGGCATAAAATGGAAGTAATAGTTGGCGGAAATAGATCATGGTTAACCCTATTTTTGATGTATCTCAACAAAAAAACTCCTTTGTCCTCATTAACAGGGGGTAGATACTGGAAAACTATAAATAGTCTACTTGCTAGTATTCTAAGAGGCCAAACAGCTATTCCTGATAAACTGTTATATTGTTGTCGAATTGAGCGTCAGTAGCATACAAAAAAATAGAAACCCAGTTGTATGTATTGCTGCCCATGGTTTTCTTGTCCAAACTTGTCTAAAACGTCCCATTGTGGGATTTGAGTCACCTTGAACACATATGAGCCACTTCTACTTTCGTTAGTGTTAGAGCATATCCAGCAGTAGCCCTTCATCAGGGCCCCAAAACTGCTTTTAAGGCCTGGCTGCAATCCCTCAGCCCTTAAAAACAGTGTCCAACTCCAGCAGTAGCCCTTAAATTTCAGCCCTTCTTATTTTCCACAATTTTTTTAACATGTACTCTATGTATATGCACAATTGGACACCACAATATATCAAAATGTTCTACACATAGGATTCAACTATTTTCAAATTCACAATTCCAAATAACACAACTCAAATTTCCCTAATTTTTTTTTAACACAACTCAAATTCACATTCAAATTCCAGCAACATAAACATGAAAATGGCAAATAATGGTAGCAATTGTCATACAAACATCACAAATAGTTCATCACAAATTACTGACCACCAAAGTGCATGCAAATGCTCAACAAGATCTTCTCTCAGTTGCTCGTGCGTTTGCTTGTTCTTGGTCCGCCTATATCGCCAAGAACTCCGAGAAGAGAAGAGGATCACGGTGCTGATAGTCCTCCTTCACAGCATCTCGTTGTCCTCATTCTTGTAATCAAAGCCCTCTTCCTCGCCTCTCTCATCCTCAATGATCATGTTGTGCAGAGTAATACAAGTTGTCATGATGTACATCAAAGTCTCTTTGTCCCACCATTTTGCTCGATCTCTCACCATTGCAAAGCAAGCTTGTAAAACACCGGATTCTCTCTCAACATCTTTTCTGACACCTTAGCTTTACAAAATGACATCTCTTTCTGCCCTGTGGGTTGGAAATTTGCTTCACAAAATTAGCCCAAGAACGGTAAGATGCCACCTGCAAGATAGTATTCCAAGGCGATCTTGGGGACGGAGGCAGCGGTGACGAGCTCAGGGTAGGGAGCGTGCGCGGCGCCAGACGGCATGTCGGCACTCCCAGATCCTGAGCGGGAGGGGGGGCACAAGGCGGCGGGAAGCTCAGTGGAGGTGGTAGGTGCTCGGCGAAGGAATGGGGCAGGTGGAGGCAGCCGATGGGAGAGAATGAGAGTAAGGAATGGACAACCGTATAGGGAGGACCCTAATCCACCCAAAGGAGAAGGGGCTGGAGTTAGGGGCCTCCCTATTTTAAGGGCCTTTCTGGAGAGTGTTTTTGCCCCCAGCCCTTAAAACATTATAGGGGCTGTGTTTAGGGCCCTGATGGAGATGCTATTACAAAGTGCCAACTGACAATGCAACCTTTGTTAATTTTGGCTATATGTTTTCTCGTAAAGAATAATTTAAAAAAATTATTTCTAAGATATAACAATTAATTACAGGATTTCATCAAATGTTTCAGAAGAGGATGAACCATCCCTTTTGGTGAATGGACATTTTGACAGTCCACTTGGATCTCCTGGCGCAGCAGACTGTGGTTCCTGTGTTGGTAAGTACAATCTCTCATTTGTCTGAAAGAATGTGGTTCTTATTGTACAAACTTTTATCGTTGCGTCATGTGTGTTTGGAACATTTCCTGTCCAGCATCTATGCTTGAGCTATCACGACTCATCATTGAGTCTGGGTGGGTGCCTCCTCGGCCAGTGATTTTCCTTTTCAATGGTGCCGAAGAACTTTTTCTTCTGGTATGTGACTTACATACTGCATTAATTGAAAAGGATGTTTTGTGGTTTTGTTGCTTCAACAAAAATGCCTTGCAATGACTCAGCTGATTGGAATGTGAATTCGTCCATACAGAAGGTGCTGTTTTAGTCGCAGCGTCCGAGCCTAAGCTAATTTTATGGCTCTAGCAAGCTCTGTATTTTTGTTCCTTCACGGGGTTGAAACATATGAGACTGCTCCAGATATTAATTTCTTATTGGTTAGAAAATGGTAAAAATAATAAGTCAGAATAAAAAGAAGTAAAATAATTCTCATGTCATTTTCATATATGTTGACCTGTGCATACTCAATCAAGGAACTTAGCTTATCCTTAATGCTTTTAAACCAGGGTTCACATGGTTTTATAAAGACACACAAATGGAACAGCACAATCGGTGCTTTCATCAACATTGAAGCTTCTGGAAGTGGCGGTGCTGGTATTTGTCGCACTTATCTCTCGTTTAGTTTTTGAAACTCATTTTAATTCAAGAGCGGGAGACATGCTTCACCTTTTGATCCCTCCTTATAGAAGTGATAAACATGTATTATATTTATTGTCCAATCTAATGATTGTTTACCGTCCTGTTATTATGGTTTATGCTTCATTAACTTAGTTGGTAATACACATTAGCTTTAGTGGATTAACTTAGTTGGTAATACACTTCTGATGTACTAGTTATTGTGCAGAAGTCATAAACCTACTATATAAGAACATGTGTGACTTGTATGTGTTGATTTTACAATGAAATGTCATCCTGGCCATTTTTCTTTGCCTCACCAGATTTAGTTTGTCAATCTGGACCGGGATCTTGGCCTTCTCGTATTTATGCTCAGAACGCAAAGTATCCAATGGCAAATAGTGTTGCTCAGGTTCTTGTTTCTGAACTTTCTTGATTTCTCGTTCTTTACAAGCTTCCAAAATGGCGTACTTATCTTTTCTGGTCTTCTTTTTCTTCGAGTTGTGTATGCAACTAATGAAAATGAACTGGCAATGCCATCACCGCATTCCACCTTACCAGAAAACCAATGGTACATTTATAATCTCAACTTATAGGGTCTTAAAGGTCTGTTTAGTGATATTTTCACAATTCTTGCTGTACTGTTCACTATTACCATCTTCATGGTTGAGAGCTCTGGGTTGTGGCAAACAAAATAAGCTTAACTTCCTGGAATGCTTATAAAGTGGCATTAACCTGTGTTTTGCTTGCTCTCTTAAAGTTTGTGTTACCAACAGAATGTATGTTGTAACAGAAACCAGGATGCTCCTGCATCTCAATTTCCTTGCTGTGAAGCAATTGACTTGTGCAATGGCATAGCAATGTTGAGATTTTTTTTTTGATTTTCTACAAATGATCTGATGACTTGTCCATTGACAAGTATAGGTAAGGCAAACATATGTATGATTGACATGTTCCTGTCAACTGCATCATAGATATGGGAAGGTCCGGGTGGGCGTTGGGGTTTACACAACAATTTGGTTTGAGTTATTCAGGCTTCAATCTGACATCCGAGATTCTCCCGAATAAGTTAAGCCTGACAGTTCATGTTCAGGATTTGGGTTTTTCCGAGCCACGCATAAAGTGCAAACAACTAAAAGTCTAAAAAAAGATCATCCATTTTCGTTGTCCTGTTATGGGAAGTAAGCAGCTACAGGCTGCGATGGGAAGCCGAGGAGGGGTCGCCGCCGGCTAGGGTGGCAAAGAACATGGTGGCGGCAGCGGCAGATGGAGCAGGAGTTGACGTGGTCGTGGGTCTTGCATGTGCATGGGAGGCGAGAGAGGAGAAGGAGGTGGCCCGATCGGGATCGGGTGAGAGAGAGGGAGATGAGCGGCAGTGAGGGATGGGATTAGTTGGAGCTATGCTGACGCATGTCTGCGTGAGTTAGTTGTTTAACATAGCAGCCGGTGACCTAACTGCTCTATAATTTGTTGGACTTGGGCCTGAAGTGGAAGTTCTTATATTTGGCTGATGTGCTGACTATTCTGAACACTGGACTTTCTAATTATTGACTGCGGGTTAAATCCTGAAGTTCCCCAATTAAACTCGGGATTTCACTGCCACCCGATATAGCACCCGATATTTTGGGCTTCAGGTAATATGGGTTTGGGCTTTGGGTTTTTTCGGGAAATAAGGTCTAATTCAATAAGGTCAAAAGCATTTACACTCTTCTATAACAAAAATTTCCTACCATTCGGTTATGTGTCGGATATATTCTGTAACAGAATGGACTGTGCTTCATATATGCAGGATATGTTTGGAATAATTCCAGGTGATACAGATTATAGGATATTTGCTGAAGACATTGCAAACATCCCAGGACTTGATATTATCTTTGTTCTTGGTGGTTATTTTTACCATACTTCTTATGATACACTGGAAAACCTAATGTATGTGCTAACCATTATCCTGATACAGTTTCTAATATTTCATTTGAAATGCTTTATTATATAATTATATTTTCTGTTTCAGTCCTGGAAGCATTCAAGCGCGTGGTGAAAATTTATTCAACCTAATAAAGGCCTTCACAAATTCTTCCATGCTACTAAAAGAGAGTGAGAGATACAATAAAGCTGTTAATGACAAAATAAACAATCCGAGAGCTATCTTCTTTGATTACATGACTTGGTTCATGGTATGTTGACTGTATGGTTGCTAATTGGCAGCATAACAATATTATGGTGTTATCTTATGAACAAGTTCCCTTTCTCACTTTCTCTACATTGAAAATTGTAGCTACCATATACGCTGTACATCGTTAAGGATAATGAAGCATGTATCTCATTCATTATTTCTTGCAGCTAAATTAACATCTTAACTCTTTTTATCCAGATATTTTATCCACGTGATGTCTCTCTGATTCTTCACAGTCTTCCTGTGGCTGTTTTCCTTCTTACACCACTGTTCCTGAACATCCCAAAAATTACCATGATGTCAATGTTTCAGACTATTCTGGATTTAGCAAGAGGTATGTGATTAAAATGTACTTGGAAAATGGTATGATATTGTTATTTACCTACTATAAGTTGCAACAAGTACCTTTCAACTTGTACTTCTTTATTGAACTAGCAACAGTGTATAGTGCATGTTTTACACAATATCACAGTGACATATTGTTGTATGTGAGGCCCATGTAGCCCAGGCCCATATAAGCCTTTTATACAAGACATGTGGCTTGGTGGATTGCTAGACTCAATGCTCTGATACCAAATGTTGGTTCTAAACCACTATATTGCTGTGGCTAGATGATACACACACGCACTAGAGACTAGGAGAAAACTCTTCACCAGTGACACAAGGAGCTAGGCAATTTTCTCTTCTCTTATTTGCTGCTACTTGGTGCTTTCATCAGGGATACAAGGTGTGGTATTTATAGTACCAGGCTGCACTAGCTAGCAGTATGAACAATGTCTAAGAAGTCTAGCCGTACTGACAACATATCTAAAATCTTGACTTACTACTAGTTACTAGTGGTGCAATGTCCAACGTTCACACTCCATGTGTTTTGAGTGCTGCACATGCATGTGCATCACGCCGGTGCATGGTGCATGAGTTTATTCAACAATTCCACGCCATATAGTCATCTGTTCCGGCTCTACCCACGGGAATTTTCAGTATGTCATCCATGTCCGCATCATAAAAGATCTCTCGCAGTTTCTCCTCATTCCAACCAATGCCATTTGGAAGAAGCAGTTCTTCCACTCGAGCCACTTCGGTACCAGGCTTCTGTCCCAATGGCCTTTGGGCACTTTCTCTAGGTATCCAATTGTCATCCCATACAGAAATACTCGAACCATCACCAATTTCTCCAGATAAATCCCTCCTTCAGAAGTTCTCTGCCGTGCATGATGCTCTTCCAAGTGAACGAAGCATTCTTTGGACATCCAACATTTAGAAAACCTACATTTTTGCAATACCGAGCTGTGAGAACTCTGGCACATAGAGACTTAGGAGATGTCACCAAGCGCGACACTTGCTTTGCAAGAAGTGCCTGATTGAAAACCTCATAGCTCCTAAAACCCATACCACCACTTCGTTCAGGCAGTGTTGGACCAGTTTCAAGAGGTGTTCCAAGATCCACAAAAGCTACCACCACGTAGGACAGTGGATCATGTGATCAATTTGTTGCCTGACTCCCAACCAGTAAATGCACGACCCTATAGGTACTCACCCTTGCAGAAGAATGAGATAGAAAGGCAAGTGGCCGAGATGTTGAAAAATGAAATTATTGTGGCAAGTATGATCCCCTTTGCATCTCCTGTGCTACTGGTAAAGAAGAAATATGGGAGCTAGTGATTTTGTATCGATTATAGAAAGCTAAACTTGATAACTGTCAAAAGCAAGTTTCCTATGCCGGTTGTGGATGAGCTTCTTGATGAGCTGGCCGGAACAAAATTGTTTTCCAAGCTGGACCTCAGGGCTGGCTACCACCAGATCAGAATGGTGGATGCAGATGAAGCTAAGACTGCTTTCAAGACACATAGTGGACAGTATCAATTCCGACTAATGCCTTTTGGGCTTACGAATGCTCCAGCCACGTTTCAGTGCGCCATGAATTTGATATTTGCACCATATGTCAGAAAGTTCCTGTTGGTTTTCATGGATGATATTTTGGTCTACAGCAAGAGCATGGAAGACCATGTAGAACATCTGAAGGTCGTGTTTCAAACACTACAACAACACCAGTTCTTTGTCAAGTACAGCAAGTGTTCCTTTGCTCAAAACAAATTGGAATACTTGGGGCACATAATCAAGGGGTTTCCACAGACAAGGAGAAAACAAAGGTGATGTTAGCATGGCCCACGCCTACCAACACCACTGAGCTAAGAGGGCTTTTGGGACTCACTGGCTATTACCGAAAATTTGTGAAAGGGTATGGCATATTAGCAAAACTTTTGACCTTGTTACTTCAGAAGCAAGGGTTTCTCTGGGCTGCCGAGGCTCAGTCAGCCTTTCAACAATTGAAAGAAGCAATGAGCCACACTCCTGTCCTCGCAATTCCAGATTTTGATAAACCCTTTTGCGTTGAGATGGACGCGTGTGCAACAGGAATTGGTGCAGTGCTTTTACAAGAAGGTCATCCAATTGCATACTATAGCAAAGCACTGAGTGTGAACAATAGAAAACTATCTATTTGTGAGAAAGAATTTCTGGCCATCATGATGGCAGTTAACAGGTGGCGATGCTATTTGTCCAGGGGCCATTTGTCATCAAGACGGATCACAAGAGCTTGTGTCATTTACAAGATCAGGTGCTAACAACTGACCTGCAGAAGAAGGCAATGACCAGATTGGTGGGACTGAACTTCACCTTTCAGTACAAAAAGGGGGAGGATAACAAGGTAGCAGATGCTCTGTGTAGGGTGGGACATGTGTTTTCACTACATGCAGTCTCAGCTGGAGTTCCACTATGGTTGCAAGAAGTTGTCAACTCATATGCTGTCGATTCTAAAGCTCAGACATTACTGATGGAGTTAGCTGTGACTGGCACAAATTCTGAGGGATATGCATTCCAACATGGCTTGATCAAACTACATGGCAAGATGTGGATTGGTGCCAATCTGGGACTCCAAACCAAGTTAATTCAGGCATTTCATGCAAGCGCACTTGGGGGTCACTCGGGAGCCTTGGCAACATATCAGAGAATGAACAAGTTAAGCGTCTGGCCAAGCACGAGCATTACAAACCACCTGGGCTCTTGCAACCGCTGAAACGTCCTAAGGGTGTCTGGCAGGAAATCTCAATGGATTTCATCGAGGGACTCCCAAAATCTGCTGGGTATGATTTCATCCTTGTGATCGTTGATAGATTCACCAAATACGCCCAGTTTATTCCCCTGAAACATCCTTACTCTGCTTCTTCGGTGGCGAGAGCTGTCTTCAACACCATTGTTAAACTGCATGGTATGCTGGTGTCCATCGTGTTGGACAGAGATAAAGTCTTCACAAGCAAATTCTGGACAGATTTGTTTGCCCTCTTTGATACAAAGCTCAACATGAGTACAGCGTATCATCCAGAGTCGGATGCACAGACTGAGAGGGTCAATCAATCCCTTGAGATGTATTTGCGATGTGCAATTCATGATACTCCCAAGAAATGGTACAGTTGGCTGCCTCTTGCCGAATTCTGGTACAACACATTGTATCATTCAGCCATTTGGTGCCTTCCTTTCAAGGCTTTGTAAAAAGAGGAGCCACACTATGGTCTGCTACCAGATTTGCAAGAAATATCAAATGCTGACGTCAAGGACTTTCTCCAGGAAAGACAGTCGTGCTCGGATTTATTGAAGCAGCACCTGGAGAAGGCACAACGACGTATGAAACAGTATGCCGACAAGAATCAAACTGATAGAGAGTTCCAAGTGGGTGATTTGCATATCTCAAGCTCCAGCCATATGCTCAGTCGTCCATTGCAAATCGACCGTATCCGAAGCTTGCCTACAAGTTCTATGGGCCATTTCAGATTGAGGTAAAGTACGGCCAGGTCACCTACAAGCTCAAGTTGCCAGACAGTAGCAAGATCGTACTCTATCTCATCAACATACTTACCAACTGTAAATGGCACACACACCTTATGAGTAACCTTGCATACCGCAGCTATTCAACCATGCCAGATGCTTAGGTTCAGAATGACGCCATGTAGACAACCCCAACACTGCCACCATCGCTTTGCTTATGCCATTAGTATAGCTACAACTTGCAAGCCTTGTCTTTTATCATGCACCGAGTCTGAAATAAACTCCACCGCTGACCCTTGTCAACTGTCTTACAAGCATCATCTTGTACCTTCTTGAGTTGTAAATTCATCCTACTCAATGGTACAACCTCCTCCACGTTAGTGTGTTCACCACCTCGTCCAGCTCCGTGGACTTCGCCAAAAATCTAGCTTGTAGAAATTGCTTGAAGTCCTCCCAAGTAACCGTTGTAATTGGAATACCTTTCGTAGATCTTTCCTCACGCCAACTTCTAGCAACCAGTGTATCCGTACGCCGGCAAGCAATCATATGTTCAGCACTTCCACCAAAATTGCTATCAAGCGCAAAGCATCTTTCAAACCCAAGGACCATGTGTGATTCCCAAAGCTGGTAGTCTGCTGGCGTCACGGAACTATCCAATCTCCACTCATGTGTAAGTCTAGTATAATCCCCACCACGAATAGCAACATAATCACGGTACACACCATCTGATCGGATCGATGAACGATGAACAATATGCCTGAAACCCTAACTTGATAATCCTTAATGAACACAAGAACCCTCGCAACGATCTTTATTGCAAACTAATATACGGCATCGCCGTCCCCTGGGGATGCTAACCCACGATCACACGTGAAGTTGTTTAGACTAAACTTCAATTCTTATCTAATCTAGCCCTAACCCTAGCCGCACCAGCCCTTATATGAGGGGGTGGCCGGCCAGCCTAGATGGGCTTGACCTAGTTCGATTCGGACAGGCCCAAATCGAACACATACAACTTAAAAACCCTAATTGGCCCACAACATGACCTGGCTAATAAAATAACATAAACCCTATCATAAATAGGTGACATAACCTTAGACTAATCATATCATATCTAAGGTCATCCTACATGTCAAACTTCGACGAAATATCGCCTAGCTTGGTGGAGTTTTGAAATTGGGCTTCACCTCGTCCTTCATGCCCGTATCAGACTAAGAAATGCAGCCTAGCGTGTTGCAAGATGGGAATGATGGGCCCCATGCTCTTTTTTTTTTGGCACTGTGCAGCTTTCCAAAAGCACATTTATTTATTTATTTTTTGTATATGAAAATTATTCAAATGCATTTTGAGTAATTTCTTAAACTGCACCTTTTTTGTTTACAAAGAACTATGCTTTAAAGTAGTTTTGAGACTATTATTACTAACAAGATAGAGTCGTTAATCACCACTCAACAATGAAGCCACACGAGACCAAGAGCCAAAAGTTAAGTTCCACATCTGTAAACATTTATGAATTCCTCTGTTTTTGGCTTGGGATGAACCTTAGCTTGGTCAACTTTTGCAATCATAGTACGACTGTTTTGTAGAATGTACAGGATTCTAGTTCAGAGCAAAATATTGTCAAATAGCTAATCCTGTTCCCTATCTAATAGACAAAGGATTACCATGTTTAGTTCAAAAGATTGTATGGTTGTTTGTAAGAATTTTGTGCTATACTTTCTGAATTGTATCATGATGGCGAACAGTAATTGTATCTCACATGTACTCACAGGAATGTTGCTTCATGCATTTGGTGTCATCCTTGCAATAATCATTCCTGCTATGGCTGCAGGTCTTAGATTGTTGTTCACAAAGAATGCAATGAATTGGTAAAAATAAGATCTTTCTGGTATTTTACTGTGATGTCTGTTCATAGTATGATTATTATTATTATTATTATTATTATTATTATTATTATTATTATTATTATTATTATTATCCCCTTCTGTACTATTTAGAAACATGGCTATGCATTTTAGTCTTGTATAAGGTAGGGTAAGGCGGCGACCATGTGTGTTGTGGTTCGGGTCGACTACTTCCTTGTACCTTGTCGTTTGTCTCTCAATGCTCTTCAGTATTGCAACATCTTTCCTTTATGGCACTGCTCAACTACGCTCAAGGAGATACACCCAATCTGTTTTTGTTGCAATTGCAACATCAATCTTTCTTGTCTCATGTTGAAAACCTTAGGCATTGGTGTGTCTTAACTAATGTTATTTGACCACCTTCGAACTTAAGCATGCGTCCTAAATTTCTATTTTTTTTCTGTATTTGCTATTTTTTTAAAATTCCTTCCAAGTGAACATTTACTGTTTATTCTATTTAGTTCAGATTATTTCTAATCTAAGTTTACAAGTTCATATTTGTTCTTCATTTTGTGCATGCAGGTTTGCTCACCCTTATTCGGCATTTTTTATGTTTGTCCCCGCATCATTGGTCGGTTTATTGTTGCCAAGGTTTATATGGGTATTTTTCTTACTGATAACATGTTAATTGGTATTATCCATTTGTCCTTTCATTTGTTTGCACTTTGCATACTTGTATATCAGGTTGCTTACCATTCATGGCGAAGAACACACACATTGTTTTTGTATTGTATTAGTCACAAGCTTTAAAAAGCACCAAGGCGTAGTTTTCGTATTGTATTAGTCACAAGCTTTAAAAAGCACCAAGGCGTAAATTTCTATTTTTGCCTCTGCCTATCGTCTAACATCTGGGCACACTTAAGCGATCGCCTAGCCATACTGTTTTAACCATGCTTAGTCATTGATATTTAAGAGAAAAAATGTCACTTTTCAACACTAAACTCTGCCAAAAGTTCACGTTTTGACTCTGAACTAAAAAAACCGCCTGAATTGCAACATCAAACTATTGAAACAGTCCACATTTCACCCTCAGGTGGTGCCATGGATGCCACGTATCCTGCCGTTAATAAACAATCAAACAATGTAAGAACAGAAAACAAACTTTACTGTTCGGATTGAAAACTTCCATGCAAAAATCTATATATGGAAAAGTGTACTTTGTCCATTTAAAATGGTAGTTCAGCTTTGCATGCCCTCTATTTCTGCTGACCAATCAATTGAACAAAAATGTTTTATCGGCTGTGCTATCTTCTATATTTAAAGCACCAGTCAGGAGATTAGTCAATTGCTTCTGTCATATAGTTTGTTTCTGGAGTCTTAGTTCTTCTCCTGTAAAATGGGCATGTAGTATTATTTATGCTGAGACAATTTGTGCTTCATTGAATAATTGCAGTTTTAGTTCTGAGGCATATCAGTTTGGATCAGACATAATGTCTTAAAACATTGATAAATCTGCTTAATCTGTTTCATTAATAGAATTTGTACAGCTACATAAAAAAGGTCGTAGCCAGTGTTGAAAGCTCCCACACATTCTGGGCCTGGGGAAGGGAATCTGTACAGCTACATGTACCTTTTAATTAAAAAATCTGTTTTTTTTATATTCTAGGTGTTATCGGAGCAATCACATTTTTGGGGTGCTTTTGGTCTCTATTCTCTAATAACTTTGGTAAGTTCTGTAACACCTTTCATTTCCATTTACACATCACTGTTGTTTAAATACTCAACTCTGTCTTATTATCGTAAGATGATTCATCACAATCTATGGCCAAGACCTTCCATTTTCATTTACACATCAGTGTTGCTTAGTTACTTGACTGCAGCTTTATTTTCTGAAGATGATTATGAGCGTTTTATGGCCCTGAGTATGGTTGTTACCTAATATGTTATCTGAGTTGTCTTATGAACATTAGTGTCAAGTTCAAAAGCTATTCTTGTGACCTAATGCTACAGTACCGAGCAGGTTTAGTGAACATGTGGTTCAGTTCAGGTTGGTGATCTACTGTCGGACGAGCTAACATTATATTTCGATCCACACATCACCAAAAACGACTCCATTATTTTCTATGGCCCTTTTGATAGTTATGAGGCTTAGGTTCCCATGAAAATATATGCTAGGTCTTAGGCATTCATGATTGGCATGTATGGAAACTGATACAGTGATATAAGATGTGATTCCGCGACGAGGATGGTGATTTTATCCTGGGAATGAGATCCATGCAAAAAGGTTTTTCAGAGTTTGGGGTAACTATTTCTTTGTCTGGTTTGGCCTCTTTGATTCGTAGAATTCAAAAAATGTAGGAATAGGAAAAACACTAGATTATGATGTCATGCCATTTAAATCTGACATGATTTAGGTTTGTTTGATGGTACTGATGAAGATCAAAGGATTCTTTCCAAGAGGTTAGGGACTCTTCTTGGTTCGGCAAGGGACGTGAGAGCGATCCGTGCTCCACCGCCCTCGATGCGTACAGGGGAACACAGCGTCGCAAAGAAACGACGGTCTTTTTATCCAGGTTCAGGCCGTTGCGGTGTTGGCCCTAGGTGTCGCTGGTGTGGAGATGTCATCCGGGCGCCGTGGATAACCTATTCAGGCTGGGTGCTGAGTTTGCGGAAGCGGTTTCTGATGTCATCGAGGCGGACCTTGGCTTGCACCTCACGCTCTATGCGTCAGTCAGCTTTTCTTGGGTGCCTGACGCTCGATGTACCTTCACAGCGCATCAAAACTCAAACCACAAATAGAAATGGGAGAGAATGCTGCAAACAAGTAGAAATTCCCCAACTTATAGTGGTGTACACGGGGCCTGACCTGGATTCATTATCCCATATGCATGTCTTCCGGGCATACTCGGGGATACCCGTTGCCGAGATCGACACAGCCACAACATTATGGTTGCCGGGCGGACCTGTGCACAACTGCTTCGTCGCCCGCCTGGACGGACCATACCGCAACATCATGGTTTTCGGGGCGGAGCCATGCGCAACCGCATCACCTTTTCTGGGACGGACCTAGGAGCAACATCATGGTTGCCTGCCATGGATCGTATCAGGAAGCCGTCTATCGGTGCCTCATGGGAAGCCATGGCGGGAATGTTAGTCCAGCGGGGCCGCCCATTCTGCGAGCCAGCTTAGGCATGCCGTTTTTGCTTCCTAGGCAGGCAGCCCTGGCCCGCAGGTAGGCCTCATTGCAAGGGACATGAAAAAGGGCTTGAGTCCGACGGAGGGCACATTTGCCGGCGTGCCCAACCTGGCACTCCTTGCCGTCGTCGAGTGGGAGGGGCGCGGCACCACAGAAGTTTGTCAATCTCCTCCACCCCTTTGCCGAAGCTTTGAAACGGACTTCCGAATGTCTTTGGCGGCGACATCTCTTTACCCCAACGGGGGCGTTCCGATGAACGTTGACGGTTGACTCTGCAAGGCCTCTCCGACGGTCCTCGGATGGCCAGAAGATATTCAGGCGAGCCAGCTAAGGTCTCTCACTGGGAAAGGCGCCGTGCGTGCCCTTTCATCGATTAGAGAGGGGGGGGGGGGGGGGGGGGGGGTTGAGCTAGCAGTGGCGGAGTTCTCCCTGTCACACACTAACATCCGCTCGCTTGTCGTGTCGTCTTCCGGTGCCTGCTCCTTGCCGGGGGCCACCGGGCTCAAGGCGCCGATCCCATCAGCAAGATCATGCTAGATCTGGTCACACCCTTGTCCCCGCTTCGTGGCAGACTTCCTGGCCTTTGTATAAGTTCCCTAAGGGGGTGCGCGTCTTTCTCCCTTCTGCGCACACTTGATTGTTACCATGAACAGCTCTGCGAAGTTGATTGTCAAATTACATCTTCTCCCACATCCTTTGGTCACACACGTTCAAGGAGAACAATGCGGTCACCGTGCCTGCCGACATGCCTAGAATGGCGAACGCGGTCACGGTGAAGCTGAGGAGGCCCTTGCCCGGCCTTTGCACGATCTCAGAGATTCGACCGAGCTTGGGGGCGCCGCTGGAGCCACAAGCACCAGGCATCGGTAGGGGCTAGCCTCCCAAGTGCCACCGCCCTTATGACCTCTTTTAGAGCCGACCTTCGTTCACTAGCAACGATTTAAATCAAACAGGCCCTAGTAGAAATTATGAGACCTAGGCATGTATGTGGTTATCTAGTGCATTATTGGCTAGAAATAAAAAGGATGAAATCAAATTTGGACGAAAGTGTTACAAAAGTTATCTTGCCTTCTTTAATTGTTGATGATTTTTATTTTATTTTAGTATTAATATCATTAACTTCTATACAAACAAGTATTAAGAGTTAGCTTGATTTGTCTACGAGTTGGTACTTAAATTCCTAGGAACTGGGCTTGAGTCATTGACTCCTAATCCTTGTATACAAGAAAATACTACCGTGACGCCTTCTGATTTGGGATGAGTCCCTCATGTTGCTCCTCCCCTGCCACCTCCTACCGCTTTCCCTTGTCCCTGGAGGCGGTTGCCAGGAAAGCCCATGAACCGCCGGTGAAGGGGACGGCGAGGATCTGGCGCCTTGCGGATGCTACTTCTGACGACATCGCGGGGATAGTGGGCTCTGCAATGGGCTCCATGTGCCAGTGCATAGGGCGATGGCTCACATGATCCCGAGCCTAGGTTCATCGCAGGAGGTGCATGGCGGCTGGTGCTATCTCTAGCATTGACGACACTAGATTCGGGAAAACCACAACTCTCCATGATGTGTGGATCAAAAGCCGGGGCAGTGGCTCCAGATGATGGTGGTGCCACCAATCTTGCGGTTGGTGGTGATCTAGCCGGCTCTGGGTTTGCGGAGGCGCAAATGCCGGTGAAAACTGCGTTGACTTCGGTCAGGGCAGAAGATGGCGACATATTTGCATTGTTACCTTTTTCAAGGCATTGTTGTTGCAGCTCTCGACTTCTCGCCGAGGCTGCTCCCATGAACGCTAGATCTGGGTCTCTCAGATCGATAGCGATGCCTGGCGCCGTTCTCTCTTACGGGGCATTGTTTTTGGGGCAGGTGTTGGCTGGAGCGGCGTGGTTTCTTACTTGTTGAAGATGGCAAGTTTCGGCAGCATGGCGTAGTGGGGTGTCACACAGACGCATGATGACTGACGCGCATAGGGTAGTGGCTAGCAGCGAGAAGTTGTTGGCTCAAACTGCCTACATAGCAAGGACTTAAACATAACTATCTATAGATTAAAGGGGTTTCCACAACTTACATGCCGGCTCGCTGCTGGCGGTGACGCTGTCTGGGTTTCGCGGTGGGGTCGACGACGAGAGCGATGACGACTTCTCTCGGTGTTTACTGAACTTCTCTGTGTTTACTGAACTTCTCCGGCAACTTCTCTCGGTGTTTACTGAACTTCTGAACTTTTCTGTCTGCTGCTCTCTCTGATCTCGCCTCTTTTTCGGCTTGGAGGAGGGGAAAGAAAGACGGAAAGCGTTGGTCAGGAGGCGGGGTGGTTGGAGATTTTGTGGTCGATAGAAAAGCGAAAGCAAGGGAAGGTTCACGTGGGGAATGGGATCACGGGCGTGGTGTGAAGCTGTCATTGCCGATCATCGTTGAAGAAGAGAAAGAGAGGGAGAAAAAAACCCAAACGAAAGGGTACGTGGCAGGAAAGAGAAGTGGGCCGGTGAGGGAGAAGGGCTGCCATGAGATGTCGGGGCTGGAGTGGGCCGCCGACAGAGAAAGGAACAGGCTAGAAACAGGCAGAAGGCCAGAAAGAGGTTGACCCACAAATTCGAAATTACCTGGACTTTGCCGAAAGCAGGAATTAAAAGAGAGGAAAAAGAAACAGAAAAAGAGATGGAGAGAAAGAGAAAATATTTTTTTGTTTGACAAAAGCATGTAGGTGAAAAATGCATGATGATGATGGCACAACGACGTGGAAAAACAAAAACAACAGGAAACACTACTGTATAGGTTTTTTTTCGGGTCGTTACAATGGCGCTGTGGTGCTCCATGCTCCTTTGCTTGTGGACATGGCTGCTAAAGTTTTCTGTCGCCTGGACACGGCTGCCTTTGCCATCTGCACAATATCTATCAGAAAAGAAAAAAATGGAGGACATGATTAGTGTTTTGTTTTAAGGCTATTTTCCACAAGATGTGTTTATTTTACTTGCCAATACGACCATCCAAGCAGACTTGGAAGTTTTATTTGGGGCTAGTAATTTGGACCCAGATTGAGCTGAAAACTCAAATTTACGTTCTCAACATTTCTTTATGGGTTGATTTTTTTTTAAAAGTTCTCAGCTGGCAACCTGGGACGTGCATGTGCATCCTGTAAATGTTAAATTTATAGCTGATATATAGAACTACTATCGTGTTGAAAACCAGAAGGCTTCTATGCAGCAATATACTATTATTAGTCGAATCAAGTTGTGTTGTTACATACAGAAACTACGAATGGTAAGATAACAGTCTTAGGTCTACAGAGGAATTTATTTAGTTTAATCTCCATATGGTTCCAAACTTGTTTTTATTGTTGTAGACAAATTATTTTCTCTGGTAACACCTGTTTTGTGTTGTGTCTATATCATTTGCGTGCAGGCTTACATGCTAGCTGGGCTGAGTGGAGGTTTTCTGACATTTTTCATTTCCATGTCCCTTCTTCTTGGGAGTTTTATCTCTAGCATCAGCAGGAAGCTGTTGAGCCAGCAGCAATCACCCAGGTATCCACACTCTTATATCATTTTTTTTTCTTATTTGTTGCATGCACATGTTAATGTATTGTGTGTAACTAGCACCTTGGTTATCACAAAGTCATGATGTCTGATGTTCATGTCTGACTAAGAACACGATAAATTAAAACTTACCGAAGAGAACTCGATAAAAGGTGCACATCAGCAATGCTGCTTTTTAATTTGAAATGTAAGCGGGGACAATCCGTGCAGTTAAATATATCTAATGGCTGTCAGGTTCATAGGAAAAGTATCCATCCCACATGAAGTTGGATTACTAGATTTCATCAATAAATGTAAATTTGCAGTACATAATTTTGGGACATGTAAAAGCTGTAACAACATATGGTAATACTCCCTCCATTCCAAAAAAAGCTGCTCAACTTTTCCCACGGATATATCTATAACTCAAATATGTCTACATAGATCCGTATCTAGACAAAGTTAAGCAGCTTTTATAGGGATGGAGGGAGTAGACGAATTAATACCATAAAGACTTATATTTGGAGTTGGTGGGGGAGTACTGGTTATATCGTTGGTTGGAATAGTGCCCGAGAGAGAAACCCACTTCCAAACATCACCCTACATTCGCTTCCAGATCTGTTTATGTTTAAAATATTTAGAATATTGTGCAGGTCATTGTTTGGATATGTGTTACCAATGATCCCATGTCTCCTGTATTGTGTTTACTATGGTGGGTTTCTTATCCAGTTTTCAATTGAGAAGATGGGAATGATGGGATCTCTTCCAAAACCATTAGGTTAGTAAACTATCATTCTTTCTGATTTCAGTTTAGCATTTCTTCATGTTACTGTGTCATTCACAAAGTTTTGTGAGAATAGTGGAAAAACATATTTCCATTGATGTCAGTAACACAGCATGCCTCCCCGCAAAAAAAAAAAAGCAACACAGCATGCCAACTGATTTTATTCGATACAAGGGAGACTATCTGATATCAAAATCATGAAAATATTGTAATTTTTGCTATGCTGCATGGTTGTTAATTCCAGCAATTAGAGATGAATTAGTATTTTTTAGGGATATTTAGTCACATTTTGGTCATATGCAGGATATTTTGTGCCTGATATTATAGTTGCAGCGATGGTTGGATTAGTGGTGGGTTGGAGTTTTGGCCCATTAATACCTATTACTAGCCGTTGGTTGGCCAAAACATCCATTCTCCAGTGCCTTTTGCAAATTACAGTGGTTGCTATGGCTATTTCATCCCAACTATTTCCTTACAGCACTGGAGCACCAAAAAGAGTTGTGCTTCAACACACCTTTGTTACAGGTTTGTTTCTTTATGGGCTGCTGGAATTAGCAGAAAAATAATCATCAACAATTTGTATAGTACTAGCTGATTCATTGGGAAAGGAATGTTAAGTTTTTTTTTCCAGGAGGATCTCTGTATTTCGAGCTACTAAAACTACATTCAGCTGAAGCTGCTACACTTCTGACTGAAAACGTGTTCTCAGTCTCAATCAAGAACTGGAATAAAGTTACTTCAAACAATATCTAGTGATTGAATAACTGAACTATTTTTTCAAACTTCCATGAAATTTTTGTTGTCACAGTAGCGCCAGTGACAGCAAACTCTATATCGGTTCCTGTTTATGATATCCACTACCAAACCCTCAGCTTGTTTCGATACTCCCTCCGATCCAAATTAATTGACTCCACTTTGTCTAGATCCATACTAATTGACTCTATTTTGTCTAGATACGGATGTATCAAGATGCGCTTGTTGACTAGATACATCCGCATCCGTATCTAGACAAAGTGGAGTCAGTTAATTTGGATCGGAGGGAGTACTTTATTTGATCGTAGCAATCCTCCATATTTTTTACATCTCCATTTTGGTGCTTTAACATGGACGGAAGAAGAATTGCCTTAGCTTATGGATATATATGACCTGTCCAAGATATATTGAACTTAGGAGTTATGATTGTATTTCTTGATGAAATGCACGTTCAATGACATTTTCAGATTCTAATAACATTGTGGAGTCAAACTATGGTTTCTCTGTGGTTGATGCTAATTCGTTGGAGTTTGTTTTCAACAACGCACCTGAGGCAGCAAAATGGTTAAAAGATAACTCGGAGTTATCCTTGAAAGAAAAATATTGGTCCGATAGAAGCTCGTGGGTGGTAAGTAAATTTGCTCAAAAACATAGATAATGTAAAATTCAGGCAAATACTTGCCGGTACCATTTAATACATCAATCTAGTTACCAGAGAAATCTGAAAGTAGTAAAGATATTTGGTGCCTTTTGTTGTTGGTCATATCTTGACCTGTATGTAGAGATCCCTAGTTACTATAGAGAAATTGAGATAAACAGGCAGGGTGATCACTCATCAAAAATAGAATGACCTTTGAATAGAATAGGAGGCTGATAATTGTCCATACAGATATGCATCGAAGATTTCTGCCATTCTTTGTTCTTTAGTATTTTCTTTCGTTTGTCATATTTTGCAGGCATTATATCCTGTCCCTTTCTTGTTCTCTGGGAGTTTAAAATTTCCTGCACAGACTGAAGAGATTAGAAAGCACTACCAGCATTTTCCCAGGCTAGTTGTTCAGAAGACACTGAGTAACAATTGGACTCGAAGGGTGCATCTAGAGCTTTCCCTTGGGTAAGAATTTTACTACCATAGGTTCGAAAAGCAAAACTAAAAAGCAAGATTTAAACCATGATGTCTTGTTACTTTTCCATTTTTTTTTTCTGTTATGCGTGTTTCAGTTCATTATCGGAGATTTGGACCACATCGCTCAATATTACTGGACCATTATCAAATTGGTCCTTTGCTGACAACACGCTTCCAGGTGCTTATAATTACTTTCTCCATTCATTTGCTTTATCTTCTTTAGCTATCAAGCGGCTAATACTTTATTTTGCTCCTCATCAGCTCCTCAAACTGTAAGTGGTGGACCACCATCATATATTTGTCGACTTACTGGACAAAGTAATGAGAATTGGTCTTTCTGGTTGGAGGTAAGATCGTCACCAAACCCATGACAATACTTGACAGGCCCTGCTGGTTTGGTATTTGAATCACGTGATCTATAAATTCTGGCATACTGGGTCATTTTAACTACTTCGATATGCCCTGGTTAACTGAGCCATTACTTGGTGCTTCCTCCACTTGACTTTACCTGTTGACCAACCCTCCATTTTAGTTAAACCTGTCTAACTGACTTAATTAACTGCACTCTTGATCTCATTGAATGGACTATCGTGAAACAACATTTCCCAATAGTTATGGCATAGCAAGACAAAAGGATTATTCTTCACCATCGATGCGTACAGAAATCCATTTACTCGAAGTGCTAAGCATCTTTCTGAAATAATTGCAGGCCAACTCTTCTGAACCATTGAGAATCGATGTAGCTGTACTAGACCAGTTTCTTGTTGATAGTACGAAAGAACTGAAGAGCCTCTTCCCAAGCTGGGCAGATATGACAGTGTTCACCACATTTTTCTCAACGTACCATTTCCATTTGTAAGATCGTGTATAATTGAAAATCTGTTTATTGAGGAGGGGGAAATGGAAAAGGCATGTCATGCTTTGGGTCAGAGTGTACCATCTTCGTATTTGTAATATCTTTATGACAATAACTTAATATATATAGCAGTTTTACAAAAGGGTACGAAATGAAAAACAGAATTTGTTTAGTGGTGGCATACATTTCTCCGGACAATGCAAGGAGGTTGCTCCAATATTTTTTTCTTCTCTTGTTCGTGCGTTTGTTATTATTTAGAACTGCAGGCCTAGACGTGAACTAAAAGTAGGCTGCAGTTTTTATATTTTATATCGTGCCAGCTAGGTCTTAACTGAGGACCTCTTTTTTTCTTTTGAGATGAACTCAGGACCTCTTATGTCATATAAAACTGTATGCACTGCAGAAATTAGGAACGCCTGCTAAGTTTTGTCGATCAATCAAAATGTTCACATGAACTGAGATAGAATTAGGAACGCCAAGCCGCATGTGGCTTCACTGTCTAAAAATATTGAGTGCTTAGTGTCGTGTGTTGACGAACTTGGACAGCAGGGATGCCACGCACCCCTTTCTGTTTGGCGAAGGACGTGCAGAACCTCCTACTTAGAGCATCTCCAGTAGAGCCCGGAAATGAGTGAACTGAAAAGTGAAGTCCAGTCTTCCGAAAAACTAGCTTCGAGCGAAAAACTTAAAATTGATATGAAAAACTAGCTTCGAGCGAAAAACTTAAAATTGATATGACGCGGAAGATTTGATCATTGCAATACAAGTTTCGGGATGAAATGCATAGTCATACATACATAATTTACATACGCATCACAAAATGAAGATCTTAATCTATTAGTCCTCCGCCGCGTGACCTAAGAGCAACTCTAACAGATACTGAAAAAGGCGCTGGAACCGAAAAATTCTGGCGAGTTTACAGGTTCTGGCTGAAATAGGCCCAGAACAGAACCCGAACTCGCGTCCCGGCCCGTAAAAGAAGTTCTAGGGCCCGAGAAAATTGACGGCCGCCCCGTATTTATACAGGGCGCGGGGGCGAGTTGGGTTACAAAACCCTACTCCCCTGCTGCCGCTGCTGCCGCTCCGCCGCATCTCCACTCCACCTCCAGTGAGCAATTTCGTCACCGTCTTCGGCTCTTCTGATCCACCGCCACCACCCCTCCCTCCGCAATGGCTCGCGCAAGACGGGCCGGTAGGGGAGGGTGCCAAATCGGCGGCGGGAAATCACCACCGCGTCCGTCGGGTGTGCGGTCGGGGGGCGGATCGAGCGAGACGGGCGCGCTCCGATGGAGCTTGGAAGTGGGCACGCAAGTGGCCGCGTAGGTTCGCGCGCCGGCCGGTGCGCTCGTAGGCGCGCGAAGGGGAAGCCGAGGTGCCCCCGCCGGCTCGTGCAGCCTGCCGCGTGGCGATGGAAACGACGACGACGAAGACGGGGCGCCTCTCACCTGCGGGAGCTCGGCGGAGGCGGCGCCGTTCGAGATGGCCGCGCTCGTCCTCGCTTAGGCATCGCCGACGCGGAAAAACCCTCCTCCGCCACTAGAACAGCCCTGGTGACCATCCCTGGGCTAGTTTAGTAGTTTAACTAGTCAAATTAACGAGCCAGAGTAGGGTTAGTGAAGTATTTTGAGTAGTATTTGTAAATTATGTTCAAATGTAGCTCGATCGGAGCAAGATTTGGTTTCATTTCGTATGATCATCGGAGCAAATTTTCCCGCGACTTTTGATTTCCGTTCAGTTCACGTTTCCGGTTTCTATTCTGCATGGTGACTAAAATCATCTAAACTGAAAAATTGGGGAGACCGAACTCCGTGTTTTCAGTTCGGAAAAATATGGGCACTACTAGAGATGCTCTAAATATGAGTAAAGTTCGGCCCCAGGTTACTTACCGGGGCCTCTAGGCGCGGTGGAGGATGGGGTGGTGGAGGCCGGCGGAGGAGGACGCGGCCTACTCGGGGTCGAGGTATACGATCTCCTGCATTACGCGGCGGATGCGGGCCTCCCTCAGCGAGGCCTCGTACAGGCACACCTACCGGACGGTCTCCTCCTCCTCGCGGTGGAACCACGCGCGCGCCTCCGCCTCAGATATGACGGTGACCTGCTGGATCGCCGTCGCCTCCTCCTCGTCGTTGAGGACGTGGTCGCCGCTAGAAAATCTGCACATCACCTTCTCCTCTTCCTTGTTGCTGTCGTTGACAGGCGGCAACAGGGAACAACATGATCCTCCGGAGGAAGAGCCCTTGCCGCTATTGGCGTAGCGGGTGAGCTTTCCCGGAGGCGTGAGCCCCCCAGTTGGTGCACTGTCGGGCGCTGCGCTTCCGCGCGCCCTCAAAGCGGTTCCATTTCTTCTGCTCCACCTCCAAACGGAAGACTGGGGGTTGCGGCTGCGATTTTCCGCCGCCAATCCGACTGCCTCCCCTCCCCAGTTACCACCGCGAGTCATGCGGTGCAGTTGGAGGTCGCGGATGCGGGAAAGCGGCATCGGATGAGAGCGGACTGCTCGTTGGATTGGAGTGGCGGAAGATGGCGGAGGGGAGTAGGGTTTTGGAACTGACCCCCCCCCCCCCCAGCCTGCATATATAGGGGCGCGCGTCAAGTTTCTCGGGCCCTCGAGAAATTTGGCCGAGTTGCGAGTTCATGCTCTCATCTGCGCGGCTTTTCAGCCCGAACCCGTAAATTCGTTGGAAAAAATCAGTTCCGACGGCATTTACGGGATCTGTTAGAGTTACTCTTAGATAGAGCGAACCTCTATGACGAGTTCCTCGAAGATGTCTAAGGATGAGACCCTTAGACATCTTCTAAAAGCTCTGTGGTAGTGGACTACATAGCCTTGGCTTGCTTGAGGAAATCCCTGCTCGAGCAATCCCTACGCTCCTCTTGTTCTCCTTCTTGGACCTCTTAAATATGCTTGATGGGAGCCTTGGGTATTTATAGTGCAAGCAACACATCTTCTAGTGCCTCCCCCTTTGCTGTAGTTGGACCTTGAAGCTATTCATCTCCACGAAGAGGCAACTCAAAGCATTGCCGTTCTCCCTGCAGGAGTGCAGGGCGATGAGCGCGCATAAACCTTATCTCTCAGAAAAAGCGGTGCAACCATGCGTCAGGATCAGTGGGACCCCCCGTACCACTAAGACAACAGTAGCCCCTAGGCGTGGGTCGGCAATGTTTTCTTATTGGTCACCGGACAACGAGGCTTCCGATTTGCCGGGGAATATCGCCACAAGTTACCGAGCTACACCCTTGATGATGCGTGGGTCCCATATGTGAAGGTTTATTGACTTGTCTTGCTAGTCGGGCAGACTTAGAGCATCTCCACTCGTCCCCCGAGGAGGCCCCCGGCGAGCGTTTTTTCCATCCGGACGGCGAAATTCGGCCCAGTCGCGCCCCCCGGTTCTTCGTTTTCGTCCGGATTTGGGCCTAAATTCATCCGGCGATCCCACGCCCCCCCGGCCCCCCGGGGAGCTCTCGGGGACTCCGGACGAGTGAAAAGCGGGGAAGGACCCGATCTGTCGGTGACTCGACGCACGAACCCCACCGCCACGTCGCTCAAAATCTCCCCCACCCCTCGTATCTCTCTCGCCGCCGGCACCACCCCGCCGGCTTGTTGCCCAGATTGCGCCGCCACTCCTTCCCCACCTGCCTATATTCCGCCGTGTTTGGACGACGGCCTATCTGGCTGCTCTTCCGCCGACCTGTTTTCCGGCCTGCTTGCTCGTCGTCGCTCGCGGCTCGGGTTGCCTCGACCACGCCCGTCAGGTGTTCGTCCATTTGCCTCGCCGGCCATGGACTCGGACGAAGAGGAGGAGCAGATGTTCGTCGAGCTTATGCAAGAAGAGATGGCAGCAGCCGCCCAAGACGACGAGCACATGATGATCCTTGGTTGCTTGGCAAGCATGTACGCCGGACTGGCAACTCGTCGGCGTGGTGGGTCGGCACGAGGTCGCCGGAAGTGCAAGCCGAGACGGCGATCGGAGGGCTACCGCATGTTGTACGCCGACTACTTCGCCGACAATCCGCTGCACGGTGAGAGTGTTTTCCGGCGTCGTTTCAGGATGAGCAGAAAGCTATTTACGCAAATTGTGTATGCCATCCGCCACTTTGATCCCTACTTCGGATGCAAGGCGGATTGCACCTGGTTTGGTTGGATTTTCGTCACCGCAGAAGTGCACGGTGGCTATGAGGATGCTTTGGCGTATGGAGCTCCCGGTGATACTGCAGATGACTATCTTCGGATGGCGGAGTCCACCGCCCTTGATTGTTTCTACCGGTTCTGCAGGGCCGTCATAGCGTTGTTCGGGGACTATTACTTGAGATCACCCACCGTCGAAGACACTCGGAGGATCCTTGCAACAAATGAAGCTAGAGGTTTTCCAGGGATGCTTGGAAGCATTGACTGCATGCATTGGCAATGGAAGAACTGTCCGTTTGCGTGGCGGGGGAATGTACAAGGGTCACAAAAAGGGTGCACCGTGATACTTGAAGCAAGGTGGCTACCCATGATCTTTGGATTTGGCACTCTTTCTTTGGTATGCCTGGATCCAACAATGACATCAACGTTCTAAACTGCTCCCCGGTCTTTTCCAAGCTTGTTGAGGGTCATGCTCCCCCGGTGGACTATGTGATCAATGGTCGGCACTACAACAAAGGATACTACCTTGCAGACGGTATCTATCCAAAGTGGGCAACATTTGTGAAGACGATCTCCAACCCTAGCACCCCCAAACTTTGCGAGTTTGTCAAGAAACAAGAAGCTTGCCGAAAAGACGTCGAGCGAGCATTTGGTGTCCTACAAACAGAGATTTCTGTCGTCAGGTTCCCCGCTATGACTTGGTCCAAAGATCAGATGTGGGAGGTGATGAACTGCTGTGTGTGCCTACACAACATGATTATTGAAGATGAGCGAAAGCATCCGGTTCCTCTGGCTGAGCAACAAGCACCATATGAGAGAGAGGGTCCTCTTGCACAGCCTAATCACCAGGTGCCTCCATCATGGGCCGCCTTCATTGCTATGCGCCAGGAGATTCGAGACTCTACAATGCACCAGCTGCTGCAAGATGATCTGGTGGAGCACATATGGAGGCTCCGAGGCAACGCCAACGCCGACGCCAACTAGTCTGTCTTAATTTGTTTGAAAAATTGTGAAATTTGTGTGCTTCATTTGTTTCAGCACTTGTTAAACATTGTACTGTTATCGCCGAATTTGTTTCAGCAATTTTCGTCCTCTTGTTTGCCCAACTTGTTAAATTTTATGTTGAATTTGTTTGAAATATGTCAAATGGTCGAGGTTGGGGGTTTCCTGCCGGGGGGACGGCTGGAACTTCGGCGCTCCCCACGCCAAATCTTCATCCAATCCGGACGAAAATTTCGCCGGATTTGGGCGTGGGGAGCGCCAACGAGTGGGGATGCTCTTAGCATGACAGGGGGTCGACGCGAAGTGTCGGCCTGCGACCCTGCGTAGACCTGCGGTGCTCGACATCAGGCAGTCGAGTGGCCGCTGAATTAGGGCATCTCCAGCGCCCCACCCATTTTAGTGTCCGCGCGCGTCCGTTTGCATCGCGCAACGGACGCTGAAATGACCGTTTTCGTCCGCGTGTCCGTTTGCGTCTGGGGTTGGCTCCAGCGGCCCGACGCATTTTTTTTTCTCTTTTTCATTTCAACATACTTCCAAATATTACAAATTGGAAGATTATTTTACACAAACTAATACATAGTTTGGAACATGGTTTACACAAACTAATACATAGTTTGTACCATGGTGGACACAAATATAAATATTTTAAAAATAGAAACCAGTTGTGTTGATTTCCGTATGTTCGCTGCCAAGAAAGAACATTCGAGGGCACACCCAGTCACCCAAACTGGAAAATCCAGCGGGAGGATTGACGGTGCCCTTGTTGGTTCTACCGATGAGGCGAACAGACAGAAACCTTCCACTACTGGCTTCACCGTGCCGTAGCATTCGCTGCAAAGAAAGAACACTCTACGTTCTAACTATCGGAGTCCGACTCGGATTCGCCGGTGTGGTAGTGCCTGCGGCAGGCCGTGTCGTCGAAGACCTTGATGACCATCTCACCGTCTCCCTCGTAGAGGAAGGTGAGCTGGCAGCCGGGCTCGAGCGCCAGGTCACGGGCGAACTTGCCCCACCCGGTGTGCAAGTACATCTTGCCCTGCCCGTCGAACAGGACCTCCACGGCCCAGCGGCAGAAGTTGCAGCTGGCCTCCCGTAGCTGCAAATGCGCCGGCTCGACGCCGTCGACGAACTCGGCGAACTTGTCCGGGAGACGCTTGATGCCGAGCGGGTCGTCGTCGATGCGGAGGAGGAACTCGAAGCAGCGTCCCTCCACGTCGGAGGAAGACGAAGAGGGCGCAGGCGACGGCGAGCGTGGGGCCGTAGCTGCTCCACCACGGTGGCCCTTGCCCCGTCCCCGGGGCCGTCCAGGGCCGCGGCCTCGACCGCCTCGCCGGCCACCAGGACCCGCCATGGTCTTCCTCGCGGGGCTGGCTGCGTCGAAGGAACACCTGATGAGGTCTAAGACCCCGTGTGTGGCCCGATCTCGCGGATTGACTTCGAAACCAAGGGGGAAGATGGGAAAACGCGAGGAACACGAAGAACGCGATGAACACGAGGAACTCCGAGACTCACGCACACACACAACCCGATACACCCGATGCTTACCTTCGTGGCTCGATGGACCACGCCAATAGAATCTCCGAGGAAGAGACACGCGGTAGAATTCCCCGGGGAGAGATTGGAGTTGGAGAGGAAGAACTTGGTGAGGGAGAGAGAGTAGCTTGTACTAGAATCTCACTCAACAAGTTCAAAGTCAACAACTAAGGTGCCTTGATTACAGAGGGATGATACCCAAGGGAGACTAAGCTCAAAGGTAGGTTTGAGTTCAAAACAAGTCTAAAGAGCTAAAGGGGTGCTTGGGGTGCTTATATAGTCTTACAAGGCGTCACAGGCCGAAAAGGTAAGTTCGGGCCGAAAATATAACTTAAGTCGTGCAGGCCGGTCAGGGGGCCGGTCAGACCGGGCCTGTGACCGGGCAGGCCGGTTTCAGACCGGGCCTGTGACCGGGCGGAGACCGGACGAGGCTCCAAGTCCCCTGGATGGCGCCCGGATGTCACGAGCGCGAATCCCGGTTGCTGACCGGGCGGCCCGGTCAGGAGGCCGGTCAGACCGGGCTGTGGACCGGGTGATCCGGTCAGGGGGCCGGTCTGACCGGGTTCTGGACCGGCCGTCCGTCTTCTCTTCCTTGCGCTCTTCGGGCGACTTCCTGTCCAGCTCCATGTCCATCTTCGTGTCCATCTTCTTGTCCAGCTGCTCCTCTCCTCCCTTTGACCATGGCGTATCCTCCTCTTGGTGACCTTGATGCTCCTTGTATCTAATGACACATAACACGTCGGCATGAGGTAGCAATCCATCCAAAGGTGTACCAAGATCAAGGGTGGTGAGGAGCGAGTTCACCTCATCATGTAGCGCTTTGACTCGGGCTCGTGTCATCGGTCCACTTGGGGGACTTGTTGGTCTTGGTGTGGAGGTGACTGAAGGCCACCCCGCATCATCTCCCCCCCCTTGGGAAAGAGTCGTCCTCGACTCTTGTTCCTCTTCATCTTCATGATATGGCGACAAGTCCGCAACGTTGAAGGTGTTGCTCACCAAGTACTTGGAGGTGGGGATGTCGATGACGTACGCGTTGTTGTTGATGCGTTTGAGAACCTTGAAGGGGCCATCTCCTCTTGGCTTGAGCTTGGAGTTGCGCTCACGAGGGAACCGTTCCTTCCGGAGGTGGATCCAAACGAGGTCTCCTTCTTGAAATATCCTTTCCTTCTTCTTGGCGTTGAGGCGGGTAGCTTGACGAAGCACATGTTCTTGTATGGTTGCCCTTGTCTCTTCATGTAGTTTCTTCACGTCGGCGGCGCGCTTGGCGAAGTCCATGTTCGTCCGCTCATGAAGGGGAAGTGGTAGTATGTCGAGTGCCGTGAGCGGCTCAAACCCGTAGACGACCATGAAGGGACTCCTTGATGTAGTCGAGTGCTTGGCGCGGTTGTAGGCGAACTCCGCGTGTGGTATGCATTCCTCCCATGACTTCAAGTTTTTCTTCACGAGGATGCGTAGGAGGGTGGAGAGGCTTCAATTGACCACTTCCGTTTGGCCATCCGTTTGCGGGTGCGATGATGATGAGAATAAGAGCTTCACTCCAAACTTTGCCATGAGCGTCTTCCAAAGATAACTCATGAACTTGACGTCTCGATCCGACACAATGCTTTGTGGTACTCCATGTAGGCGAACGATTTCCCTGAAAAACAATGAAGCAATGTGTGAAGCATCGTCGCTCTTATGGCAAGGTATGAAATGAGCCATCTTAGAGAATCTATCCACTACCACGAATATAGAATCATGACCATGCTTAGTGCGAGGCAATCCTAGAACAAAATCCATGCTAATATCGGTCCATGGTGCATATGGAATAGGCAATGGGGTATAAAGACCATAGGGATTGGAGGTAGACTTAGCTTGTAAGCATGTGGTGCACCGGCGGCAAAGGCGTTCGACGTCGCGGTACATTCTTGGCCAATAATAGTGGGTTGAGAGCATGGCATATGTCTTCTCTCGACCAAAGTGGCCCATAAGACCTCCTCCATGTGACTCTTGCAAAAGCAATTTTCGAAGCGAAGACTCGGGAATGCAAATCTTGTTAGCTTTGAACAAATAGCCATCATGCAAATAGAAATCATCCACTCCTCGCTCAACGGAGCACTTCTCAAAAATGGGAGCAAAGAAAGAATCGGAAGGATAGAGTTCTTTGATCTCTTCAAGTCCCAAAACATGAAAATCCAAACGAGTTAGCAAAAGGGTGTTTTTGCGGGAAAGAGCATCCGCCACAACATTGTCCTTGCCCTTCTTGTATTTGATCACATATGGGAAGGACTCAATGAACTCGACCCATTTTGCATGTCGTTTGTTCAAGTTGTGTTGGCTTTTCAAATATTTCAAGGACTCATGGTCGGAATGAATGATAAACTCTTTTGGCCAAAGATAGTGTTGCCAAACTTCAAGAACACGAACCAAAGCGTAGAGCTCCTTGTCATATATAGGATAGTTGAGGCGTGCGCCATCTAACTTCTCACTATAGTATGCCACGGGTTTGCCCTCTTGCATAAGAACACCACCAATACCAAGCCCACTTGCATCACACTCAATCTCAAAAGTTTTTGCAAAATTTGGAAGAACAAGAAGTGGAGCTTCGGTAAGGCGTTTCTTCAACTCATCAAAAGCATTTTGTTGGGCCTTGCCCCAAACAAACGGAACATTCTTCTTGGTAAGCTCATTCAAAGGGCAAGCAATGGTGCTAAAGTCTTTCACAAAGCGGCGGTAAAACCCGGCAAGTCCATGGAAGCTTCGAACTTGGCCAACATTTGTAGGGGTAGGCCAATTATGGATGGCCTCCACCTTGGAAGAATCAACTTCAATCCCATTAGCGGAAACCACAAAACCAAGAAAAACCAATTTGTTTTGAGCAAATGTGCACTTGGGGAGGTTAGCATAAAGCTTTTCATGGCGCAAGATGCACAAGACTTCTCTCACATGTTGCACATGGTCCTCGAGGTTTTTGCTATAAACAAGAATATCATCGAAGTAGACAACCACGCTCTTGCCAATGAGAGGACGCAAGATGTGATTCATGAGGCGCATGAAAGTAGAAGGAGCATTGGAAAGACCGAAAGGCATAACGAGCCATTCATAGAGACCTAGTTTGGTCTTGAATGCCGTTTTCCATTCATCACCAATAGCCATGCGGATTTGATGGTAACCACTGCGCAAATCGATTTTAGAGAAAATCGTGGCACCACTAAGTTCATCAAGCATGTCATCTAAACGCGGAATGGGATGGCGGTAACGGACGGTAATGGCATTGATGGGGCGACAATCCATACACATCCGTTGTGTCTCATCCGGTTTAGGCACAAGAATCACGGGAACCGCACAAGGGCTAAGGCTTTCTCGGACGTACCCTTTGGCGAGGAGATCTTGAATTTGGCGGTTGATCTCCTTGGTTTCTTCGGGATTGGTGCGGTAGGCGGCACGGTTTGGTAGCGGAGCGCCGGGTATGAGGTCGATGCGATGTTCTATGCCTCGGAGTGGTGGTAGTCCATGAGGGAGCTCGTCGGGGAAGACGTCTTGAAATTCCTGCAAAAGAGACAACAAAGACGGAGGAATGTTGGTTAAGTCGTTAGTCGCCGACGAGGGTCCCTTGCATATGAGCACATAGTGCAATATGGTGGATGGGTTCTCTTGGAGCTCTCTCCACTCACTCTTGGTGGCTAGAAGGACACTCTTGGGCTCACTCATATATGGCTTGTGGCGCTCACTATCTTTGTGGTGGATCGCTCCCTCTCCTCTCATCTCACTATGGGTGCGGAGTTGTGCCCTCGCTAAAGCCTTCGCATTATCCGCGATGATTTGGCTAGGAGTCATCGGGCGCAACTCGAACTTCTTGTCGTTGACCTTGAAGGTGTATGTGTTTGAGAGTCCATCATGTATAGCCTTCTTGTCATATTGCCAAGGGCGGCCAAGCAACATGTGGCACACCGTCATGGGTACCACGTCACACTCGATGGTGTCCTCATAAGGGCCGATCTTGAAGTTGACGGTGACGGTATGTTGTATCTTGACGTTGCCCTTGTCACTCAACCATTGTATATGGTAAGGGTGAGGATGCTTGCGGAGAGTGAGGTGGAGCTTCTCACACAACTCGGTGCTCGCAAGGTTATGGCAACTTCCACCATCGATGATGACCTTGATCGATTTTCCACCAATTCCGGCACGGGTTTGGAAGATGTTGCACCGTTGTTCTTCCATATCATGGGGTTGTGTGGTTAGCACCCTTGTGACCACAAGTGAGGGACTTGGGTCATGCTCACATAAGAGAGGATCTTCTCCATTTTCTTGCTCATAAGCTTCTTCACTTTCCACGGCGGCTTGCACAAGGGCTTCATATTCATCCTCATCAAGAGTCTCGATGTCACCATTCTCCATAGTGATCATGACCTTGGTGTTCTTGCACTCAAACGATTTGTGACCTTGGGTGCCACACTTGAAGCAAGTGACACTAGAGGGTCCCGTGGATGCCTTAGAGGAGGCGGTGGAGGAGACCGTTTGCTTCATGCGACTTTGGATAGTCGGCTTCTTGGAAGGTGTAGAGGATGCGTCGGCCTTGGCACTTGTAGCATAAGGAGTTGATGTAGTAGGAGGAGTCGATGTAGCGAGCTTGGAGGAGAAATAGGACTTGGCCTTGGAGTACTTGATGTCCTCAATCACTTGGCGCTCGGCCTTCGATGCTTGGTGGACTAACTCAACCATGTTGGAGTAGGGTTGGAACTCGACAATCCTCTTGATAGGATAAGTAAGGCCATTGAAGAAACGAGCAATTGTTTGTTCCTCGGACTCTTGGATGTTGGCTCGCATCATAGTGAGCTCCATCTCCTTGTAGAACTCCTCAACGGTCTTGGTGCCTTGCTTCAACTTTTGGAGCTTGTTGAAGAGGTCGGTCATGTAGTGTGCGGGGACAAAGCGAGCATGCATCTCCTTCTTCATATCTTCCCAAGTGTCAATAGGAGGTTCACCCTTCTCTTCTCGAAGAGTGAGGACTTGCTCCCACCAAGTGTTGGCGTAGTCTTCAAACTCGAGTGATGCCATAGCCACTTTCTTGGCACCGGAGTAGTTGTGGATGCGGAAGATCTTGTCCACCTTGAGTGCCCATGAGAGGTAGGCCTCGGCATCTTCTTCTCCCTTGAACTTTGGCATGGTGAACTTGAGTCTTCCAAACATGTTCTCTTCATCCTCCAAGGTTCTTCTACGAGGAGGGGCGCCTTCATCTCTTGCGGCTAGAGGTGGAATAGGAGGTCTTCTACGGCCAACCATAGCATTGGGTTGGCGTTGGAGTTGAACGCTTGCTTCACTTGGTTCACGGTGAGGATGTGGTTGAAGATCTTGTCGCGGTTGAGGACGATGCTCAAGGTTGGGTCTCTCATCTTGATCATGGTGAGGTTCTCCTCGTCCACGTTGGTCATGGCGAGGGTGGCGACGAAGATCTCGCCGAGGTGGATCTTGAGGATCTTGGTCTTGGGGATGGCCATCACGCCCATGGTGGGCATGGCGATCCGCTTGGTGACGATCTTGGTGAAGGGCTTGCTCTTGTGGAGGACGCTCATGTGGATGAGCATGGCGATGTATTTCTCCACGCCTAGAGTTGGAGCGGGAGTCTTCATGACGAGCATGTGAGCGATGAGGTCGATGATGGTCTTCATGCCTTGAAGAAGAGCTTGGGGACGAAATGCCACCATGAGAGTGATAGTCTTGAGACGAGCTTGATGAAGAGGAAGTAGAGCGGTGTCGACGATGACGACCCAAGTTGGTGATGGCGCGCTCGAGGCTATCCATGCGCCGCTCCATGTTGGCATCATTGGCCGCCATTTGGCCATTCAAGTTGTCCGTAGCTTCACGAAGAAGGGCTAAGTCGTGGTTCACGGTGGAGAAGTTGTGAGCCACTTCATCGTATTGCTCATCGATGCGCGTCTCGAAGAGGGAGAGTTGCTCCTTGAACTCTTGTCTTTGCGTCCATAGGTTGTGTTGAGTAGCCAACCTCTCGGTGTTGCGGAGGATCTCTTCATCCCTATTGGTATCTCCGTTCCTATCCATGATGGAAAGACAAGAACTATGTTGTGTATGTTAGTGGAAGGAGACTACCTCGCACTCTTACCAAGGTAAGATAGTATTGAGGCAATCCACCAAACCAAAAGCAAGATCAAGTGTATCGGGAACACACGCAAAGCCACACGCAAAAGCTAGCAAATATGGTGTTAGGCGAGTGTTGTGGAAAGCCAAAAGACAAATCCAAGATCGAGTATGTTGTCAAAAGTGGGTGAGGTCCAAAAATCCAAATATCAATGTGAAGATCACTATGAACACGGAAAAAGTTGTGGAACACACACACGAGATAAGCGGGGTTAGTGCAACCAAAAGTGAGCGGAAAAGTGTATGTATAAGTGCTCGGTGTCACACTAACACAAGGAGAGCCAAAGCTTTGGTTGCAAAGGAAGAGACAACAAGATTCACACGTGGCCTCTCTTCTCCTATCTCTCTTTGCTTAAAAGCTTTTTCTCTTTTGTATATGGCGGCACGTGCACTCGTTTGTATCTTTGGTGGCACGTGGACACTTTGTATGTATGGGCGTATGGATGTATGGATGTATGGATGTATGGTGCTACTCGCACTCTTTTTGTGTTTTTTTGGGGCTTTTTGACGCACTATGTTAGCGTTAGCCTCGCTTTTGCTATCTTGCCACACGAGTGTTTGCTTGGGTGCCTTACTCAACGCGACACACACACCTCACAATGCGGGGCCACGTGCAATGTCTCGCAACACTAAACAAGCAATGCTCGATGGGATAGATCGCAAAAGGAAAAGGGGTTACAAGGTGACCTGCAAGTTATACCTGCGATGATGGTGGTGGTGGTGGTGGAGATCGCCGGAAGACGAGGTCGAAGGAGTGGCGTTGCGTCGCCCGGTCGGAGGCCCGGTTGGACCGGCTGCTGGACCGGCCCGGCCGGTTGTATGGCCGGTCGACTGGATTCTGGACCGGACCGGCCGGTCTGTAGCCCGGTTGACCGGTGCTCAACCGGATCGCGCGATTTCTCTCTCCTGTTCTTCACGAAAACCAAGCCAAATCGACCAAATCGAAGGGAAACGATGGAATTGGAGGCTAAAAGTTGGGGAAATAGTAGATCAAGCACAACAACACCAGATCCACGGACCAAAACCACTCAAAACGCAACCAAATCACAGATCGGTCAAGAGGCAATTTAGGGATATTTTTGGGGATTTTTTGGAAAATTTTCTAGGGACGAAATCGGGTGGGTGGGAGGTCGAATCCGCGGTAACCAAGAGCTGCTGATACCATATGATGAGGTCTAAGACCCCGTGTGTGGCCCGATCTCGCGGATTGACTTCGAAACCAAGGGGGAAGATGGGAAAACGCGAGGAACACGAAGAACGCGATGAACACGAGGAACTCCGAGACTCACGCACACACACAACCCGATACACCCGATGCTTACCTTCGTGGCTCGATGGACCACGCCAATAGAATCTCCGAGGAAGAGACACGCGGTAGAATTCCCCGGGGAGAGATTGGAGTTGGAGAGGAAGAACTTGGTGAGGGAGAGAGAGTAGCTTGTACTAGAATCTCACTCAACAAGTTCAAAGTCAACAACTAAGGTGCCTTGATTACAGAGGGATGATACCCAAGGGAGACTAAGCTCAAAGGTAGGTTTGAGTTCAAAACAAGTCTAAAGAGCTAAAGGGGTGCTTGGGGTGCTTATATAGTCTTACAAGGCGTCACAGGCCGAAAAGGTAAGTTCGGGCCGAAAATATAACTTAAGTCGTGCAGGCCGGTCAGGGGGCCGGTCAGACCGGGCCTGTGACCGGGCAGGCCGGTTTCAGACCGGGCCTGTGACCGGGCGGAGACCGGACGAGGCTCCAAGTCCCCTGGATGGCGCCCGGATGTCACGAGCGCGAATCCCGGTTGCTGACCGGGCGGCCCGGTCAGGAGGCCGGTCAGACCGGGCTGTGGACCGGGTGATCCGGTCAGGGGGCCGGTCTGACCGGGTTCTGGACTGGCCGTCCGTCTTCTCTTCCTTGCGCTCTTCGGGCGACTTCCTGTCCAGCTCCATGTCCATCTTCGTGTCCATCTTCTTGTCCAGCTGCTCCTCTCCTCCCTTTGACCATGGCATATCCTCCTCTTGGTGACCTTGATGCTCCTTGTACCTAATGACACATAACACGTCGGCATGAGGTAGCAATCCATCCAAAGGTGTACCAAGATCAAGGGTGGTGAGGAGCGAGTTCACCTCATCATGTAGCGCTTTGACTCGGGCTCGTGTCATCGGTCCACTTGGGGGACTTGTTGGTCTTGGTGTGGAGGTGACTGAAGGCCACCCCACATCAACACCTAGGCGGCGGAACGCTGGAGCTTTGTGGCGGCTAGGGTTTCTATGGAGGGAGTGGATGAGGAAGAAGAAGGCGCGGCCCCGTTATATAGGCCGGAGGCATGCGGTGGCCGCGGGACGCGTGGCGACGCCATTAACGTGGTTGGCGGAGGTGGGCTGCGGCCGCTCGGTAGCCGAGGCATTGCCATTAACGTGGCGCAGACTGCTGAAGCGACGCAGCGGCGCCAGTCGCAGGCGCGTTTGAGAAGACGCATCGACGCCGGGTCGCTGCCAGGAGGGCCCGACGAAACGTCTGCCGGATACGACCGGACACTTTCGGCGTCCGCGCAGTGTCCGCGGAGACGCATCCGAGGCGCATATTTGGGCTAGGTTTGCGTCTCCGCGGACGGCCCGGTCACTTTGCGTTGCCCCGCTGGAGAGGGTACCAGACGCATTTCCGGTCACGGCGGACGAAAACGACCATTTGCGTCACGCCGCTGGAGATGCCCTCAAGGAGCTGTGCCACTCCTTGACTTCTTTGACCCATCTGCCCTCACCTCGATTCCTCCAAGATCAGAAACCGCAAGGGACGTGTGTTAGTTATAAAACATCGCCATCCTGGGAATCGTCGGACAAATAGTGCACACGGGAGGGGAACCGCTGGCGAGCCCCCACACCCATCCTATTTAAAGGCACTGACATGGGGGCCCTCTCCAATTCATTCTCCTTCCTCCTACTCATCTTCTTCCTCCAGATGCACCACTTCTAGTTTTCTCCTTATACTCTGCCCGCACCTCTTCGTTCACCCCAATGGCTCTCAAGTCTAGAGGCAAGGGAAAGGACACGACGTGTCTGGCTTGTCAGTTTGGCAATGGCTATCATTGCCTAATCGACGGTGCCTCGGAGAAGGGATCCTCACTAGGGGGAGAAGAAGTAGGAGCCATAGGGCGGAGTGCACACGGGACGGTGGTACGCGATTTACCCAGCTTCGGAACACCTGCACGATAACAGAGCCTACTGCTGCTTGTCTGGAATTATCTGGGCACTTTCGCGTTGTTACAATGAGTTGTGGTTGTGCCTCTAGGGCTCCCGGAATCCGGCTTATAAAGGCGCACGGATCTAGGGTTTACATGGAGAGTCCTAGCCGGATTACAGGTTGCCTAACTACGGTACAATGTCTTGCTGTGTACGTCAAGGATCCGCCTTCCATCTACGTCGTACTGGATCCGGGCTCCTCATGGGCCTTCACGGATCCGGCTTCCTCCGAAGGTCGGTTAGGATCCGGCTTCCCTATCCTGGGCTGGACTTCATCCTTCATGATCAACAGCAACTGGGCCACCCGATGGGACACATGCCACATCACCGTCTATGGGCCACCCGGGCTTGCCGGATCTTGGCACTGTCGATGGTACACCCATGAAGTATACCCACAACAGTAGCCCCCAGAGCTCTCCGAGTTTCACCTCTTGTTTCCGTCTTGCTAACGCTTCACGATTTCCGGCAATTTCGGCAACACGGAGAAACTTGAAGAACTCCAACTTTACATTTTCTTCTTTCCCAACTCTTGGTCGGAAAATACCCCCATCCCGCGGAACTTCATCCATTGACAGCATCATTACGGCATGTCTCCGGGTTACTCCCTGCTATGGACAAGAGTTTGCTAATTTTCGAGCTGCAACCCGGAACCTTAAAAGGTTCAAACGGTTCCGCCCATCTTGGCGCCATTTTCGCGCGATTCGAGCGGTAACTTATCCCTAGCCATTTTTACCGCTTAGGGTTTCTGACACGTGTCGCTCATCCAACGGCGCGACGCTTGCGTTCCGACCACAGGATGTGAAGCACGAATCTCCTCCCCTCGGCCTATAAATATCCGCCGTTCACCCCTAATCACCCCATTCACCCCCTTTTCACCTCTCAGCACAGCGCCGCCTCCGAGCTCCTCCTCCGCCGCACCGGAGTCCGCCGGAAGTTCGCCGGAGCACCATCACCGTCGCGTGCTGTTCTTCGTGTTCTTAAGTCCGGCGAGCCACCGCAGCGAAACCTCGCCGCCGACGACTCCGACCACCGCGGAAGCCATTCCGGTAAGCCCTCAAGCTTTGTCTTCTCACCGTAGTCAGTAGGGATGACTAGGATATTTGGCATGGGATCCGACTAAGTTTTAACCTGCTCATATTCTCTTCGTAGATGTCTTCTTCTACTCCGCCTCCCTCGTCCGAGCCGATCATGGCGACTCCAATCTCCTCCGCCCCTCCTCCCCTCGTCCCAGTTCGTCTGGAGCCTCAAAAAGACTCCTGCAAAAACATTGAAGGATCGTCTGTCAACCCGGAAGAAATTGCGGGTACTGAACAGATGGAGAAGAAGGTGGAGGAGGCAGCCACCAAAAAATCAAAGGCTCGCACGCGAGACAGCGAAGCCAAAGGGAAGTGGTGGCCCTGATTCACCACGGAGACCGAGCTCCGCAACCTCGAGGCGGAGGGTTTTATAAAACCTGGATCCTGGCGGACGATCCCAGGCGAACAGAATCCCGCCCCCGAAGCCGGAGAATGGGTGGTGACCAAGGCGCTCGTTGAGCGCGGCTTCTCTTTTCCGCCCATCGATTTCTTCTCGGAAATCCTGAAGGCGTACGAGCTCCAGCCTCACCATATCGCTCCGAACAGCATCTTGGCCATCAGCAACCACGCAATGTTGTGTGAAGGCCACCTCCGGATAACTCCGGAGCTTCCCCTCTTCCAATACTACTTCTCCGTCAAAAAGGAGAAAGTTTCTCAGACTTCCACGCTGGCCACCTGTTGTGGCGTCACCTTCAAGCTCCGCCCCGGGCGCGTGTATCCGCACACAGACCGTCATGAGCATGTGCGGTACTGGTCCGGCAACTTCTTCTATCTGAAGGATGTGTTGGATCCGGCATCTTCAAAGGTGCTGCTAGATTTCAAGGACGGCCCCCCTAGCGAGACTCCGGCCTGGACTCAATGTCCCCATCTCTCCGATTCACCTCAGCTGACTCGGGCGATTAGGCGGATCCACAAGCTAACAGAAGAAGGCTTGTCGGGAAAAGACCTCACCATGTCTGGTTTACTAAGCGGATCCAGCCCCTACAACATCGGGACCGCCTGCTGTTCCAGTACACGGGACGCGAAGACACCATGCGCGCCTCTAAGGACAACCTCTCCGCCGACGCCCTGGACAGGCGGCTCCGAGTGCTGATCAAGATTCCTCGTGACCTCAAGATTCACGTGTGAATCAACATATGATAACTTTATGCCCTTTCTTATTGCAACAAAAGCTCCGGAAGCCAGCCCCCCAAGATCCCCAAGAAGAAAGCGAAGACTTCTCCGGCTTCTGTGCCCATCACACCGGAAGTGGAGGTTCTGCCCAAGGCCTCTTCTACCGCCAAGCCAGATCCTAAGGACGTCATCAACCTTGATGACCTCCCTGAAGAACCAACTGCCGAAACCAGCCAAGGTGAATCCGGCAAGGGCGCGTCCTCATCCGCACCTCCGCCTGAACAGCCCGCTATTACCTCAGCTGAAGCTCCGGCTGATGAAGTTGAGAAGAAATTATCTCTAAGTCGTGCCACCGGCACGCCCCAGACTCATCCTCACCTCTTTCCAATTCTGCAAAAGGTCCCCCTCTCACAGCGCCACGCGGAGTTCTCCGCCATGATGGACCAAGTGTGGGGGCCTGCGAACACGGAAGAGCAGGAGCTGAATGACCTCGAAAGTGGTCTCAAGATCTTCTTCACCAAGCACAAGAACGTGAGGCAGGTAACACTAGCCCCCAAGCGTTGGCTTGGACATTTTTCCGAGTAACATGTGTGAGCCGATGCTTTAAATGCGCACCTTAGTGGAAATTTAGAATTTTCCCAATCTAAGGATTTAAACTTCTCGCCAGCCCCCAGAATTTTAAATTTCCGGCTAACTTCTGCTTGCTTCTCAGAACACGCGGAAACTGCACGAAGATCTGCACGTCCATGTGCTGGAGCAGATGACAGAGATTGAAGGGCTGCGCCAGAACGCCGATAATAGCCGGAAGGCTTTAATGCTCCGGGAGACCCGCTTGAACGGTAAGAATTCCGAGTTGCTCGCGTATCTTATCATGAACAATCATAGTATATAATTTGTGTGGTTTTTCTGCCTTACAGAACAAATTGCCAAGCGCCCTGCCGTCGACGCCCTGTCCGCCAAGGTCCAAGTTTTAGAGGCGGAGAATGAATCTCTCAAGACTTTCCTAAAAGAATCCTCCGAGAAGGAAACTATAGAGAAGAAAAAGCTCTTTGAGAAACATGCGCGCGACATGGCAGAACTTGCTGACAAACTTAAAAAGAGCCAGCAAAGGGTGTCGACCTTGGCGACAAAGAATAAGAGTCAAGAGGCGGAGGCGGAGGCTATTGACAAGATGATCTTCCGTAAGGACCTTTTTTGTTTAACTCCGACTTCTTCATTTTTTGCTTTGTCTGCGGAAGAAACTGATCGCAATTTTTTGCAGCGAGTCTTGGCTTCGAATGGACCAAAGAATCGACCCTCAAAAGGACTGAAGCATATGATGAAGCGCGGAGTTCAATCGATGGCCTCTTCGAAGCGTGTCGCGGAATCGCCAGGTCGCTGTCCCTGAAAAGAGCCAAGACCATGGTGATTGACACCATGTCTACGCTGATGAAGTAGGTGCCAGAACTTATCAAGGATTGGCAGGAGTCCTCCGCCCGCGGAGTTGCTTCCCTCGTCTTGGCGACGTGCAAAGCGCATTTCCCAAGCATGAAGTTTGCGGATGTGGCGCGCGGAACTCCCAAGGGCACCAACATGAGAACCATCCTCGCGGAGACCCAAGGATATGATCGACTCTTTGTTGGACGAGTTAACCACTCATTCTGGTACAACAAGCACGATCTTCCCAAGGGCTTCTCAGACACGGAGGATGAAGAAGAAGAAGGTGCCGAGGAAGGCTCCAGATCAAGTGCTGATCACTTCGAGGAGGGCTCCGGCGACGACTCTGGCGATGGCTCCGCCTACATAGCTTCCGATGAAGATCAATCCTCCGAGTGAAACCTGTCAAACAATCAAACTGATGTATCAATTTGGCCCCGGAGTGGGTTTGTAATATAACTTAAATTCTTAAATAGCTAGGGACGAAACACTTATGCATGGGCGGAAAATACTTATCCTGCTATCCGTTTGAATATTATTTGCATGTTTCGTTTATTGAAAGCAAGTGCTGGTTTTATGTTTTCCGGCTTGCTCATTTGACCTTCCACGAGCCGGACGACCGTTAGCCGGAAACGCTCACCAGCGGCGATGAAGGCCAATGGCGATCCGTCAATAACCGCGGAAACAAGCCCCCAGCGTAGGTGCTGGAAATCGCTACCAGGAATCCATGAGTTTGCAACAGAAAATATTTCCACCAAAAAACTTAATCTTACGTCCTAGAGGACGATTTTGAAAATCACAACTTTCATACACGCCTAGGCGGAAATATCCAGCTCTGCGGTTTTAGTCGGAAAACATACACGATCGAAAAATGAACAAGTAAAGGAGGTAAAAGACTCAGAGAGTGAACCAAATGCTTTATTTCATTGATCATGTATAACTATTACAGAGTATGTAACTCGGATTTTTTTTTGCTAAGTGTGGAAAAGACGTAGTTGTGCAATGTTCCAGGGACGATATGTTTCATCGTATATGTCGTCCGGATCCTCTCGCTTGCGTTTCCAGTGCCAATTAGCAGGTCTGTCTTTTAACTCCCAGAAATCAACAAGGTAGTACGATCCATTATGAAGCACTTTGCTAACAACGAAGGGTCTTTCCCATGGAGATTGCAACTTATGATCTTTCACCTGACGAAGGCGGAGGACCAAGTCTCTGGCTATGAATGAGCGATTCCGAACTCGACGGCTGTGATAGCGTCGGAGTTTCTGCTGGTATATGGTGGAGCGTTGGTCAGCTAAATTCCGAGCTTCTTCTATCAGGTCCACAGACAGCTGTCTAGCCTCGTCAGCAGTTTCTTCATTATAGGCAGAAACTCGTGGGGAATAGTGGATGATGTCGGAAGGGAGCACGGCTTCGGATCCGTATACCAGGAAGAACAGAGTAAATCCGGTTGACCTGTTAGGGGTAGTTCGTAAACTCCACAAGACAGAATCTAACTCATCGGCCCAAGCTCCGGCTGCACGTCGCAGCGGTTCTTCAAGGCGTGGTTTAATCCCTGATAATATGAGACCGTTGGCTCTTTCGATCTGACCGTTGGATTGTGGATGGGCCATAGAAGCGAGGTCAAGCCGGATCCCTACGTCTTCACAGTAATCCTTCAATTCTCCTAGTGCGAAGTTTGTGCCATTATCTGTGATTATCCTATGTGGGATGCTGAATCTCGTCACGAGGCTGCAGACAAGTTTTAGTGCCGTAGCACCATCGGCTTTTCTCACTGGCTTTGCCTCGATCCACTTGCTGAACTTATCAACAGCGACCAGGAGGTATTCAAAACCACCAGGAGATGATTTCTTTAATTTTCCAACCATATCGAGCCCCCAGACCGCAAACGGCCAGGTGATAGGGATGGTCTTCAGCTCTTGGGCTGGAGCGTTTGGTTGAGTAGCATAGTACTGGCAACCTCGGCAGGTCTTTACCAGCTTGTCAGCGTCTTCTTTAGCTGTGAGCCAGTAAAACCCGAGCCGAAAAGCTTTTTCAACGAGTGACCTGGGGGCAGCGTGATGCCCGCAATCCCCTGCATGGATCTCTTTGAGGATTTCAATGCCATCTTGATTGGAGACGCATTTGAGAAATACTCCCGTTGCGCTTCGTTTGTAGAGCTGTCCGTCAACGATTGTGTAGGATCTTGCTCGTCTGATGATCTGTCGTGCGAGGACCTCGTCCTCTGGCAACTTTTGATCAATGAGGTAGTCCAGGAAAGGCTGTGTCCAGGCCGGAATGATGACCATCACTTCCCTAGCCGGAGATACTGCCACATCTGGATTTTCCGGGTTAGCACCCTTCACCGAGGGTATCCGTAGGTGCTCCAGGAAAATACCAGGAGGAATTGGTTTCCTGTCGGATCCGAGCTTGGATAGCATGTTCGCCGCTGCATTATTGTCTCTCCTGACGTACTTGACTTCGTATCCGAGGAAGCATTTTGCGATCTCGCCAACTTCGTCTCTGTAAGCCGCCATGACGGAGTTTCTGGCGTTCCATGTTCCGGCTACTTGTTGTGCCACCAGGTCGGAATTTCCGCAGCAAATGATATGCTTGATCCCAATTTCCTTAGCGATGCACAGACCGTGTAGTAGAGCCTCATATTCTGCCATGTTGTTTGTAGCTTCGAAGGGAATCTGCAGAATGTACTGCAGTTCTTCTCCGGTAGGGGACTTCAGGGTGACTCCGGCTCCTGAGCCTTGATGCTGCTTGGATCCATCGAAGTGCATAACCCATGTTTCTGGTTCCGGCTCCAAATTTGCCTCCGGAGCTTCTGTCCAATCTGCAAAAAAATCTGCCAAGATCTGGGATTTGATCGCAGTCCTGGCTTTGTAGTTGATGTCGAAGGCGGATAATTCAATGCCCCATTTTGCTGTGCGCCCTGTTGCGTCAGCGTTGTTGAGAATCATTGACAGTGGAGCTTTGCTCACGACTGTTACTGGATGCTCCTGGAAGTAGTGCCTCAACTTCCTGCTACCTAGGAATACGCCATAGGCTAGCTTTTGAAAGTGAGGATATCTTTGTTTGGATTCCGCCAGTACCTCGCTAATGTAGTAGACTGGCCTTTGGACTCCATACTCGTGCCCTTCTTCCTGTCGCTCCACTACGATGACGAGACTGATGACTCTATTGTTAGTTGCCAGGTAAAGGAGCATGGGCTCTGACTCTTGTGGAGCAGCTAGGATAGGTGGGGAGGTGAGTATTTCCTTCAACCCTTGAAGTGCTGCATCCGCTGCGTCGTCCCAGACAAATTTGTATGTCTTCTTCAACATCTTGTACAGGGGTAGCACCTTCTCGCCAAGACGGCTAACGAACCTACTGATTGTTGCAACACAACCAGTTAGTCGTTGCACATCTTTGAGACAAGTTGGCCTTTTGATGCATAGGATTGCCTTGATTTTCTCCAGGTTAACCTCAATGCCCTTGTTAGAGACGATGAAGTCAAGAAGTTTTCCGGCTGGAACGCCAAAGACACACTTCAGTGGATTCAACATCATCTTGTACAGTTGGAGGTTCTCAAAGGTTTCTGTAAGGTCGCTGATCAAGTCGGATCCTTTCCGGGTCATGACCGCGATGTCGTCAACGTAAGAGTGTACGTTCCGGCCAATTTGGTCCTTCAAGCACCGCTGCATCGTACGTTGGTAGGTGGCAGCTGCGTTTTTCAAACCAAAAGGCATGGTAACATAGCAGTAAGTGCCAAACGGGGTGATGAACGAGGTCGCCTTTTGGTTGGATTTCTTCATCCGGATCTGGTGATACCCGGAACATGCGTCAAGAAAACACAGAAGTTCCGCCCCTGCTGTCGAATCAATGACCTGGTCAATGCGTGGTAAGGGGAACGGATCCTTCGGACAATGCTTATTCAAGCCGGAGTGATCGATGCACATTCTTAGTATTTCAGAATTCTTTTTGGGTACAAGGACGGGGTTTGCGACCCAATCAGTATGGATAACTTCTACTACAAAACCTGCCTCTAGTAACTTTGCTAATTCCATTCCTATGGCGCGGCGCTTCTTATCTCCAAAGCGTCACATAGCCCCCGGATTTATGTTGAGGTAGTGCTCGGCGAGTTCCCTAGGTACTCCGGACATGTCTTAAGGCTACCATGCGAAGATGTCCATGTTAGCGTGGAGGAACTCGACGAGCGCGTCTTCCTATTTGGGGTCCATGTTGGCTCCGACCGAGACCTGCTTAGTGGTATCTCCTTCCTTGAAGTCGATTTTCTTGGTCTCTATCGCGGCCTTGAATGAGGTTTTCTGTTCGGAGATCTGCTTCTTGGTGGTATGTATCTCTTTCGGATCCACCGCGGTTCTGTAGCCTTGTAGCTCCTCTCCAGATATCACAGACTCTACGAAGGCGGCTTCGCCCAACTCGCACTCGTGAGCCTTCTTGTAGTCTCTGGATATGGTAATCATACCATTGGGACCCGGGATCTTGAGCTTGTTGTAGATGTAGCACGCTCTAGCTTGCGTGAAACTTGTGGTAGGTGGGCCTGCCGAAGATGACATGGTAGGAGCTCTTGAAGGGCATGACCTCGAACATGATTTTTTCTTCGCGGAAATTATTGATATCGCTGAAGGCCACAGGAAGTCTGATGCTGCCAAGGGAATTTTCCTTTTTACCCGGAACCACACCATGAAATTCAGTGGTGCTGTGTTTGAGCTGTTCCTTGGTAAGGTTCATCCACTCCAGAGTCTCCAGGTACAATGATGTTCAAGCTGGCTCCGCCGTCCATGAGGCACTTGGAGAAATCATACCCATCAATGCGGGGACTTACAACCAAGGCGTAGCATTCTTTCGGGATGACAGTAGGATGATCCTGTCTGTCAAACGTACACGGAGTTTCCGACCACCTGACATACTGCGGCACATCTGGAACTGTGGCGTTTAGGATCCGGAGAGTTGACTTGCTGGCGCGGACTGTTGGAGTTCCGAGGAAGGTGTGGTACGCTCCCGCGCTCTTTTTGACAACGGGGTTGGGTTTAGCTGCGGATCCTTCCTTGGGATCCGGCGAAGCATCATCCTCATCCATTGCCTCGGAACTGTCTTCCTCTTTGTCCTTGTTCTTGCCCTTGCATCCTTTACCGCGTGGGCGGTGCTTCCGGGCTCGCTTGTTTCCTGCTTCCGGGTCATTTTTTAGATCGTTGATCCACTTGCAGTTGCGGTTAGTGTGAGTGGACTTCCCCGTAGCCGGATCCAGATGGGCCAGGCTGGGCATGTCTCTGTACTCTTCATAGGTTTGGGGGCGCGGGTTTCAGCAGCGGTGACTTCATCACCACGCTGCTGGCCCCTGCCGGCTCCGCCTCCGCGACCGCGGCCTCTTCCGCCTCCTTGACCTCCGCGTTGGAAAGCCATGGCGACCATCTCGGATTCGCCACTCTTCTGGTCATCAGGGGGATTCTTCCGCTTAGTGCCGCTGTTGTTACCATTATCACGGTTCTTCTTCTGCTGATGCAGGTGAATTGCTGTAGCTACGAGATCTCCGCTTGCGTCGTCATCGGCGGCAGTGTGATCGCTGGCAATGGTGATCATGTCATCCAAAGTCAGTTTATTTGCATTGACCAAGCAAGTGAGCTTGTGCCGCAGTAGTCCTCCTCTCTGCAATCCACCTATGAAGGCGTGCATGGCTGTGCGATTATCAACGTTTTCGCACTCATTCCTGGTTGCCAACCATCGTGTGAGTCGCTTGTCGTGGCAGGTCTCTTGTAGGTACCCCTAAAGTGCTTTTCGAAGGCGGTCTTCAGGTCAAACCAGCAAAAGATGGATTTCTTCTCGAGGTCGCTGAGCCAGATCCAGGCTGGACCTACAAGGTACAGCTGAAGCAAGCGGCAAGCGATGTTAGGAGTTCCTCCGGCGAAGGTCACTGCATTGCAGTAATCTTCGATCCAGGTATCTGGCCTTTCGGTGCCATCATAGTTCTTCAGGTTTCCGGGTAGCTTGAGGTTCATCCTTGGCTTTGGTTCCTCTCGAATCATCCTGCCAAAGCATTTTGGGCCAATGTAGTCAGTTTTGTATTCATTGAGACGTTCCCGCGCATCACGCGAGCCATTGCGGGGGGTTTTTGAACGTGAGCGAGATCTCCGGCCGCCGCCTCCACCTCCGCCTCCACCGCTAAGTGGTGGGGAGGGAGACCTGCGAGGGGGTCGATGCGACCTTTTGCTTCCGCCTTCTGATTCCCCTCGTGCTTCGCGGTGCTGACTCTGGCTTCCGTGGCTGCCCTCACCATGGTGCTGGCTGCCATCGTCATTCCGGCGTCTGCGAGGCTCCGGTTCACGCTCCTCGTCTGACTCCTCCTAGGCTCGGGCTCACGATCAGTGTTCCGGCTTCGGCGGGGTTCTGGTGTACGCTCCCTGTTCCTATTCCTTGGAGGATGCTCGTTGTCGCGGATATTTATTCCACCAGGCCGATGGGGTCTGATGTTTCAGGCTGGACTACGGCGACGAGGGAGTGGGGGACGCGGATATCCGTTGGGCGGAGGTGACGGGTTGCGGTACTTGTCCCTACCAGTGTACATTGCATCCTTTCCCTTTTTCGGATCTGACGGAGGCGTCTTTGATGGCACGTGGATTGGATTTGGGTGTTCTCTGGTTTTCCTTCTGCGTTCCGAGGATCCGGTTCGCGATTCATCATCGCGATGGCGATTATCATAGACGTCCTTCTGCGCGGTAGAGATGCAATGATCCGGGTTGGATTCCAACCTGCGTGAAGTGTCTGCCTTGCTCTGCTGCTTCATTGCTGATGCAACGAGCGTACGGACGTAGTCGATATCAATCTCCTCGTCCGTCTTTTTCAAGATCTCCGCAGCCTTCTTCATATTATCCTTTGGAGTTGCGAACAGCTGTTGCTCGGTGGGAGTTGCGAAGGTGATCTTGCGGGGAGCTACAGCTTCTCGCCTGATCCTATCAGCCTCCTGCTGAGCCTCAGTGATCTTGTCCTCCCAATGCTTCCGGAGTTGCTTTACTTTTTCCAGTGACTCGTCCACTTGACGTTCTCGCTGGAGAAAATTTTCCACGAAGTTCGCGGCCTCCTTCCTCTCGTCCAGCATTGCTGCTGTGGTGGTTGCGAATTTTTTGGCTGTTACCAGCATCTCTTGTCTTTTGGCTTCTAGAGCCTCTGCGTTTGCTGCATCTTCGGGAGTTATAGGTTTGTTGAGGATTTCTGAGTGTGCGATTGCATCCATGCCTGCCTGCTGAACCAGTTCTTCTGGGGACAGGACTTCCTTATGCGGTCGTTCCCGCGATAGCAGAGATCCTGCATTGGAGGGCTGTGGGTCGGAGTGGGTATTTTCATCCTCTGATTCCCGTTGATCCAGCGCCGCCAAGGTTGCGAGAACCTGCTTAGGCTGGGCGGATTCAACTTTAGGCTCATCACCGCCTCCGAACTCCTTCATCTTGCGATCGAACTCTTCAGTATCCATGGAGGAGGTATCCCCGGAGATTGGGCTTAGGTTGCCCAGGATCGATTCTTCACCCGGAGCGCTGCTTTCTCCGACAACCTCCTGCTGATCTGGAGCAGCGCTGTTTTCCAGTGCCTCAACCTGCATAGGGCCGGCTCTGACTTCTCGAGGGGCGGCTCCTGCGGTATGGGCTTGGAAGCGCACGAAGTGACACCTTTGCTTCTCTAACACCTGGGAGACCCAGGCGGATCTGCATTGGTCTTCCACCTTTGTTTCCTGCTCAGGGGCGGATTGGGTGGGTTTTGTTTTTTCCAGATCTAAGGCGGAATCTTCCTTAGGATGTTCCTGCATCTCAGATCGGATCTTCGCGACTGCGTCCTGCTCAGCGGCGGTCGCTTCAGCGTTACATACAGAGCGTTTCCGTCGGAATCGACGGTTTCGCCGATGAAGATGTGTATGCCGTCAACTGGGACGATGGAGAGCTTGACGGGGCTAGTCTTAGCCTAAATCCAGCACTCGTCCGGAGGGACGATCAGAAGGTTTCCGGCGTAGAGGACGCGCCCCACAACGATGGTGTCGTCGTAGCTTCCCATGGCGGAACCCTCCCGGTTCCGGCCTCCAGATGCCGCTGGCCCCACGGTGGGCGCCAACTGTCGTTGCCTAATCAACGGTGCCTCAGAGGAGGGATTCTCACGAGGGGGAGAAGAAGTAGGGGCCATAGGGCAGAGTGCACACGAGACGGTGGTACGCGATTTACCCAGCTTCGGAACACCTGCACGATGACAAGGCCTACTGCTGCTTGTCTGAAATTATCTGGGCGCTTTCGCGTTGTTACAATGAGTTTTGGTTGTGCCTCTAGGACTCCTGGGATCCGGCTTATAAAGGCGCACGGATCTAGGGTTTACATGGAGAGTCCTAGCCGGATTACAGGTTGCCTAACTACGGTACAATGTCTTGCCCTGTACATCAAGGATCCGCCTTCCATCTACGTCGTACTGGATCGGGGCTCCTCATGGGCCTTCACGGATCTGGCTTCCTCCGAAGGTCGGTTAGGATCCGGCTTCCCTATCCTGGGCTGGACTTCATCCTTCATGATCAATAGCAACTGGGCCGCCCGATGGGCCACATGCCGCATCACCGTCTATGGGCCACCCGGGCTTGCCGGATCTTGGCACTGTCGATGGTACACCCATGAAGTATACCCACAACAATGGCAGTGGGAGGAATGGCAGCCAGCGAAGGCATTTTCCCCTGGAATGAACAAGAAGGGGACCAACAAGCTAACATGCACCATCGCTTCCATGCACAACAAGAATAGCACAACTGAGATCTTCCCCATCAGCACCACCTGCTTGACCCCGTTTGACGTGTGCATCTTCTTGTACTTGCTGTTTGTGGGGCTAGTGTCGCCCATTTTGGTGTTCCATGCGGTGCTATCATTGTATGGCCTCCTCCTTAGACAATTGCATCCCGATGCCCTCTTGACGCTCACTATCTTCTAGTACCTCTGCGAGGGATTCGCCGGCCTCAGTCGTCGGTGGCACTCTTCAACCACTACGACTACCCCCAGGTTGAGACGAGCGGAGCAGTCTTGGGCTTGGTCACCTTCCATCCCTGGGAAAACCTCAGTGACCACTTCATCCTGGTGGACAAGAAGAAGTGGGAGGAGTGGTGCCACACCTGGTGCTACGTGCGCTTCTAGGAGCCTGACAAATCCTTCGCCGAGCCCCCACCACCACCGAGAAGCATAAGGGGTGATTCAACCACTACAAGAACTTGGAGTATCATTGACAGAACATGGATTTTGTTTGAGAAATCCATCAGTGAATGTCATTTTCATGACGGTTTTGCGTTTTCACATCAGATACTGCGTTTTGGGCCGCTCGGCCCTGTAAAATCATGACGGGCGGCCTCTAAACGTCAATGATTGTCCATAAAGTAGCGTCGCTACAGGTGGGCGGACCGAACAGGGGCCTCGATGGGGGTCACAAGATCTAGGCTTTGGGCCGCTGGACACACACGACACTCCCTTTGCACGCTTCCGTTCACGTACTTTTCTGTCTGCTTCCTGCTTTTCTTACCCGGCCCACACCTGCCCGCACAAGAGTCCAATGCCTATAGCAACGGGACCCATAAATGTTGGGGAACACAACCACCGTATGCACACATGTATCTGACCTACAGCACTCCGCTCTGCGTGTCAGGTACTGATACAACCTTTCTGCGTTGGGCCGCCCATTCTGACAGCCTGCTTGCCAGCGAACTGGACCACTCCTCCACATGTCAGTTTTCATGCCAAAAAATTGCGCATGTGAGATTACAAGTGTCTACATGCCGTGAATTCTAGACGCGTGGACCCACATGGTAGAGATGGACCACATGTTTGGCGGCTTGGTGGGCATACAACATCTGTCGGTCCTACATGGGTCCCATGTGTCATTCCCGCCGAGCCCACATGGAGACGTGGGATCTACTCACTAGATGTCCCACCTGTCAGTTACGCATCGAGGTCTCTGGGCCATATTGGTTGACTAAAGGCCCAAGGCCTATTTATTTAGGTTGAAAGAAGGCACATAGAGGATATTATTGGGACTAAATAACTAAGGGTAACAGGCTTACGCAACAAAGTTGAATGTACAAGGATGTCGCCTAGATGGGGGAGTGTGGGTGAATAGGCGGGTTGTAAAAACTTCGACTTGAGGGCTTAACAAGGCGGAATAAAACTAAGGTTTACTTGTTAAGCACAAAGCCTATCAACTAGGGTTTGCCTATGTGCACCAACAACTTATGCTAAGCATGATGAGCAACAAGGTGATATCAAAGTAGATACAGAACATCAAGCACGAAGGCTATCACAATGTAAAGCACATAGGTAAAGGAGCTCGGGTTGAGAAGTAACCGGTGCACGAGGAGACGATGATGTATCCCGAAGTTCACACCCTTGCGGGTGCTACTCTCCGTTGGAGCGGTGTGGAGGCACGAAGCACTCCAATAAGCCTCTAGGGCCACCGTATTGTCCTCGAGCCTTTCCCACCAAAGGGAAAGCCTCGATCCACTAAGGGACCCTTGAGGGTGGTCACCAAACCCGTACAAGCTTGGGGCAAACACCCAAGTATCAAGCTTGAGGCAAACTCCACAACATCAGAGGCTCTCAAGTACAAGGCCACGAGGCTGAAATACGCTACACACGGCAACAAGGCCACAAAGGCTCCAACGCGCCACAAACGGCTCCAAAGCCACAAAGCCTACAACGTGCCACAAAGGCTACTACGCCACAAAGGCGACAAGGCCACCAAGAAAACAAGGCTAGAAAGGCTACCACGCCACAAAGGCGACACGACCACGAAGGCAACAACCACTACAAGAAAAGTTGCCATAGCCGACGAAGTTGAAGTCGCGCCATGGTTGCTGCTGCACCATGGCCGACGATTTTCGGTCTCTCCATGGTGCGTGTCAAAACTTTTTTTTCTCATTTTTGATGCCACCTAGCCCGATGAAACATCCAAAACGTCGCGTATGGTGGCCCGGGACGTGGTGCATCACGAATTCTCGGGTTCACCGGCCGAGTCAACGCAAATCCGCACCGCCCAGGGATGTAGGGCCCAGATGGCAGCCTCTCTAGCATTGTTATTTTTTTCTCGATCGCGCTATCTCGTTCAACGCTCTCCGATCGAGCCGTTTACGATGCAGGATCATGGGTCTCACATTTCATCCTCTATGAACAAAAATTCTTTCTTTTCTTGAATTTTTTATGACCCCCTGATTTCTGGCTACTTCCTTTTTCTTTTGATCCCGTGCCGCCTTGGAAACGTTGAGACCGCTGCTGCAAATGGGACCCGTATGTCATCCTCTATGTGCAATCAAGTTTCTTTTCTTAGAGTTATTTTTTTCACCTCATATTTGGTCACTTGCCTTTTTCATTCGATCCCGTGCTGCCTGTCAAACGGTGATACCGCTTCTGCTAAATGGGACCCACATGTCATCCTCTATGTGCAATCAAGTTTCTTTTCTTGGAGCTTTTTTTGGCACCTCATATTTGGTCACTTGCCTTTTTTTTCTTTTGATCCCGTGCAGCCTCTCAAACGGTGATACCGCTGCTGCTAAATGGGACCCACATGTCATCCTCTATGTACTATAAACTTTCTTTTCTTGGATTTTTTGGCACCTAATATTTGGTCACTTGCCTTTTTCTTTCGATCCCATGCCTCCTCTCAAACGGTGATACCGTTGCTGCTAAATGGGACCCGCATGTCATCCTCTATTTACAATCAAGTTTCTTTTCTTGGATTATTTTTGGCTCCTGATATTTAGTCACTTGCCTTTTTCTTTCGATCTCATGCCACGTTTAAACATTGAGGAACCTGCTGGCTCATGGGACCCGCATGTCATCCTCTATGTACTATAAAAGTTTATTTTCTTGGATTTTTTTCACCCTCTAATTTTTGGCTATTTCCTTTTTCTTTTGATCCCCTGCCGCCTTGGAAACGTTGAGTAAGCTGTTGACTCATGGGACCCGCATGTCATCCTCTATGTACCATCAACTTTCTTTTTTTGGAGTTTTTTACCCCCTAATTTCTAGCTACTTTCTTTTTCTTTTGATCTAAAGACGCATTTGAAATGTTGAGACCGCTGCTGCAAAATGGGACCCGCATGTCATCCACTATGTACAATAAAGTTTCATTTCTTGGATTATTTTTGGCTCCTGATATTTGGTCACTTGCCTTTTTCTTTCGATCTCATGCCGCCTTTGAAACGTTGAGTAAGTTGCTGGCTCATGGGTCCCGCATGTCATCCTCTATGAACAATAAAAGTTTCCTTTCTTGGAGTTATTTTTGACCCCTAATTTCTGGCTACTTCCTTTTTCTTTTGATCCCCTGCCGCCTTTGAAACGTTGAGGATTCTGCTGGCTCATGGGTCCCACATGTTAGCCTCTACGAACAATAAACCTTTCCTTTCTTGGAGTTATTTTGACCTCTAATTTCTGCTATTTTGCCTTTTTTAAATTCTATGTCGCCTTGGAAACGTTGAGGATGATGCTGCCTCATGGGTCCCGCATGTCATCCTCTCAGAATGATAAATGTTTATTTTCTTGGATTTTTTACTAACTAATTTTTGGTTTATTTTTTCTTTCGATCCCCAATCGCCTTTAAAATGTTGACGACGCTGCTGGCTCATGGGTCCCCGATGTCAGCCTCCCCGTACAAGAAACATGTGATATCTTGATTATTTTGCAGATAATAAACAGTGTATTTCGCTCTAAGCTTTGCAAACGGATAAATTAAATATTTATTTTTACATAAACAAACTTGTATGTTGAATCTCCTTATTTTCTGTTTTTGCGAAACATAGAACTTTCATGTTTTGGAGTGGGCTGAAATTGTACGAGTCAAAAGGCGTCCATCACAATAGTTCGAAGGCCCAGATGGCCAGATGCAGCCCAATTGAAATCTTTCTTTTCTTGGATTTTTTTGACCCCCTGATTTCTGGCTACTTCCTTTTTCTTTTGATCCTGTGCCGCCTTGGAAATGTTGAGACCGCTGCTGCAAAATGGGTCCTGCATGTCATCCTCTATGTACAATAAAGTTTCTTTTCTTGGATTATTTCCGGGTCCTGATATTTGGTCACTTGCCTTTTTCTTTCGATCTCATGCCTCCTTTGAAACGTTGAGGAAGCTGCTGGCGCATGGGTCTCGCATGTCATCCTCTATGAACAATAAAAGTTTCCTTTCTTGGAGTTATTTTGACCCCTAATTTCTGGCTACTTGCTTTTTCTTTTGATCCCCTGCCGCCTTTGAAACGTTGAACACTTTGCTGGCTCATGGGTCCCACATGTTAGCCTCTATGAACAATAAACATTTCCTTCCTTGGAGTTATTTTTGACCCCTAATTTCTGGCTATTTGCCTTTTTCTTTCGATCCCCAGTGGCCTTTGAAATGTAGAGGACGCTGCTGGCTCATGGGCCCCACATGTCAACCTCTATGAACAATAAATCTTTCCTTTGTTGGATTTATTTTTCACCCTCTGATTTTTGGCTATTTCCTTTTTCTTTTGATCCACTGCCGCCTTGGAAACGTTGAGTAAGTTGCTGACACATGGGGCCCGCATGTCATCCTCTATGTACAATCAACTTGCAAGATCTTGGAGCGAAAGAGCTTGTATTAGTGGGACCCATATGTCATCCTCTATGTACAATAAAAGTTTCTTTTCTTGGATTATTTTGTGCTCTTGATATTTGGTCACTTTCCTTTTTCTTTCGATCTCATGCCGACTCTGAGACGTTGAGTAAGGTGCTGGCTCATGGGACCCGCATGTCATCCTCTATGTATAATAAAGTTTCTTTTCTTGGATTTTTTTACCCCCTGATTTTTGGTCACTTGCCTTTTTCTTTCGATCATGTGCCGCCTTTGAAATTGAGGACGCTGCTAGCTCATGGGTCCCACATGCCAGCCTATATGAACAATAAACCTTTCCTTTGTTGGATTTATCTTTTACCCATAATTTCTGGCTATTTGCCTTTTTCTTTTGATCACCTGCGGCCTTTGAAAACGTTGAGGAACCTGCTTGTAAGAGCAAGATCCATATCCCGTGTTTTGTGTGTTTGATAACAACACTCGAACAATTCTAACCGTGCACAAAGTTTGTCATTGATAGGTTTGCAAGATGCACGGTACCCTCGCCGAACACATTATGATCAGAAGACCAAAGCGTAGTTCTTAGGCTTTCTGGTTTTGTGTGTGTGTCACGAGGTAACATGGTAGGAGAGGAAAAGAGGAAAAAGCTGTTTTAGCCATAGCGGTACTACCGGTACCAGGAGCGGTAGTACCGCTACCCCTACTGGTACCGCCCGAGATACCTCTTTGAGGATTGCACGCGAAACTGTCCCACAGAACAGGTTACGGTACCTTGAGCGGTAGTACCGCTTGCGAGCGGTAGTACCGCCCACGGTACCGCTCAAGTACCGTAACACGTTACGGTCGTACCGCTGTGGTACCGCTTCGAGTCCAGTAAGGTTTGGACCCTGTTGCGGTACCTCGAGCGGTACCGCAAGCGGTAGTACCGCGATGTGTCCACGTGGACAAGTTCTGTGGGGATTCGAACTCAGAGCGGTAGTACCGCTTCCCAGAAGCGGTAGTACCGCTTAGGAAAAAACAGCACCTAACGGTTGGATTTGGAGGGACCTATATAAAGGCCCCTTCTTCTCCAGCCCGTTTTTTTGCTCTTCTCTCTCTCTCCTCCATTGTTGCTGAGCTCAAAATTGAGGGGATCTCCCCATCCACCCAACCAATCTTGCTCATACTTTGAGGGGTGGTGGAGGAGACCCCGATCTATCATTCTACCGAGAGAAAGTTCGCCAATTTGTGGTACTCCTTAGTGGATCTTGGTGGTAGGGTTCCTTTGGTGGAGCATTGGAAGAGTTCCTTGGTTGAGCATTGGAAGAGTTCCTTGGTGGAGCATTGGAAGAGTTCCTTTGGTGGAGCATTGGAAGGGTTCCTTTGGTGGAGCATTGGAAGGGTTCCTTTGGTGGAGCATTGGAAGGGTTCCTATTGTGGAGCATTGGAGATGTGAAGCTATGGAAGCTAGCTTGGTGATGTACTAGCTCCATAGGGTGTTGGGAGCATCCTTGTTGTGGAGCTCGCCCAACCTTGTGAAGGAATCACCGCCTCGACCGGTGCCTTAGTGGAAGAGGGGGAGCACCTTTGTGGAGCTCTCTCGAGGAAGAAGGTGAGGCCTTCCTTTGTGGTGTGGCCGTCTAGTCTCTTGTGTGAGACTAGCACCTCCTCAACCCAGACGTACTTCCTATTGTGGAAGGAACTGCGGTAAACAAACCTCGCCTCGCCTCCGCGCCCTCCGGTTGTCTCGCTCCTTACTCTTACTATCTTGTTGTTTCCTTTACTTGTTGCACTTGTCCTAGTATCATTGTAGGAACACCACTATTGCTAAAGCTATCACCTTTACCTTCCGTTGCGCTAAAATTGAAAAAGGCTAAAACTTGTCGTAGCGCCATTCACCCCCCTCTTGTTCGCTACGATCCATTCAAGTGGTATCAGAGCAATGTTTTCTTGCTCGGGCTTTACCGCCTAAGAAATGGACGAACAAGAGGTGGTTGTGAATGGAGTCCTTCCCCGTGAGCAATCATCTCCATCATCAAGTGCCGATAATACTCCGGCTACTTTGGATGACCTCAAGAAATTGGAGTCATCCATTGTATCTCAATTGAAGGCTATGATGATGGAGTTGATTACTCCAAAACCAAACCCCATCATAGATACTAAGAGAGGTGTCAATGTTTCCCCATCACAAGTTAACACTTTTCCTTGTGTTGAGATTGTTGAGCAATCAACAAATTCACATCGGGAAAAGGATCTTGAGGATGTTGACACCTCATCAAAAGGGAAGGATGAATCTCTGGTTGCGGGACAATTAAGAGATATTCATGCGGTGTTTTCACCAAGTGATTGTGCCGTAAATGTCCCAATACCCATGCCATGCATTTTGCCTCATGGTTCACCACCACTACTTGAATATAATAGCTTTGGTGACTGGAAATTCTTAATGCATTCCCATGTGCGCAGTGCTTCTACCGAGCTTTGGCGCATCATTGAAGAGGGATATTCACCACAAGACCCAATGAACTTGACAAGAAGGGAAGTGGTGGACGACCAACTCAACGCCATCTCCATCAACATGATTCACTTGGCCATTACTCCCAAGGGACGCGCTCATATCCGCTCGCTCAAGACCGCCAAGGAAGCTTGGGACGAACTTGACATGCTCTTCCTCGGACATGAGAACATCCAAAGCTCTCGCTTTAATGAAGTGAACAACATGGCCATGACGAAGTCAATGGCCATATCTAAGAAGAATGCGGAAGACCATGTTGCTCACACCCACAATACCCGCAAGCTCAACTTTGTATTGAAGATGAAGGACTATGGAGCTAGTGAAGGTAATGTGAATCCCATTGAGTGGAGTCCGGATGATCTTAAGGCCGAATATCGTGAACACATGGCTCTTGCCGCCAAGAGTTTTTGGAATGGAATCAAGAGACGAAGCTCAATACCATCTTGCTACAATTGTGGCGACACAAGGCACCTTGTTGCGGAGTTTACCTATGAGAGAAAGAAAAGATCATCTTGCTACAATTGTGGTGACAAAAGGCATCTTTTTGCGGAGTGTGTCTATGAGAGAAGAGATGAACATGATGGAATGCTCGTTCGCAAGAGCGGGTTTAGATTTCTCTCCAAAGGTCTCTCCAAGCTATCTCTCAACAACGATGTCACCAAGATCTCCTCCACCGAGAAGCCTAGAACTAATATGCTTGGAGATGAAGACCATATGGTGGAAAATGAAGGGCCTGAAAAGAAGAAGGAATTGGAGCTTATCTCTCTCACCCAAGCCTATGAGGAAGAAGTGTGCATGCGTATGACTCTTGAAGCTAGTGCTCTTATTCTTGAAGACTTCAACAATTCTCTCATCTCACAACTCATCAAGGACCGGGATCATGCTCTTGGTTGGTTGGACAAGCTCAAGGCAAAGAAAGATTATCTTGAAGAAAATCATGAATGGTCAATTGAGGATGTTACAACCTTTGCCAAGAAGAAAGAAGATGAAGGTCCTAATTCATGTTGTGACAGGCTCCTTGACGAAGTTTGCTTCTTGAGAAAACACAATGCAAAATTCTTGGATGTCATCTCAACTCAAGAGGAGGCCTTAGATGAATACTATCACTCTAGTAAAGAGAAGGTGCAATGTTATGATCATGAAGAAGAGATTGCCACTCTAAAGAAACACAATGCCAAGCTAGTTGAAGTGAATGAGAGGCAAAATGAATCCTTGTTGGAGTGGATCCGTTTGAGCAAAGAAAAGGTCACTTGTTGTAACCATGAGGATGAAATTGCTTATCTTAAGAGAAGCAAGGACAAACTTATGGTGATCAAGCTCATGCAAGATGAAGCCATAGAAGAATACAAACACTCAAGCAAGGATTACATTTGTCGTAATCATGAGGACGACATTGCCACTTTAGAGAGACACAAACATTCACTCTTGAGAAGAAATTCTCTTCTTGAGGAAGCTCTATCGGAACATGAAGATGAATCTAACCACTCGAAATCCGAGATTGAGAGTCTTAAAGTACAAATCCAATTCTTGGAAGGAGTCATCGACGCCTATGAGGACTTATGCAATGAAGGAGAAGTGGCAATTATGCCAAAGAAGATCGAGAGAGGAAGAAGGATCAATGAAGAAAAGAATATGAAGATAGGGCCCATTGAAAAATGGGCTCCTATTTCCAACTCTTGATCCATGGAAGTCCTTGCTTTCGGAGGTGCTTATTGGGTGGTTAATCTTGAAGCCACAAGTCTTATGTCCGGAAGCAAGGAATTCTTTGTCGTCATCAAGTCACTCCTCTCTATCTTTCTCATGACGACAACACAAACAAGCTTGAAGGTAATGGAGCCTTGACAAGGTGGTGATCAAGTCCTACCTTGTCAAGACTCTTACATATGTGCTCTTTGTTCATTGCTTTACACTCTTGGGTCTTTGTACCTACTATTATGAACATGTAGTGGTCCTCTTGTGGAGCTAGTCTCTTCAAGAGGCCACGGTCTAGGACTAATGGAATTTTCTTCTTTGTGTAGAGATTTTGTTTTGTAGGAATTGTGTTGAAGGGAATGAACCATGATGAGACATTTCAATGGATTTGATAGTTCTTTGGAGGAGGCGAAGTGCTTCTTGTGAGAAAGGAGATGCAATTCCCCCGATTACCATAGGAAGGATGAGTGTTGGCACTCGCCGATCTCAAAAGCTACCTTCTATGAGTACCGGGGAAGGACGAAGTTCCACCTATGTGGAGCCATCTACACCACAAGGCCAAGTCTTTTCCATTGGACAACCAAGTGCTAGGTCACCTCTTCCACAACCTCAAGTTCGGCATCAACAACAATGACATCATGGCGAGGACCCAAATCATGATGAAGATCAAGGAACCTCACAAGAACCTATCCTTTTGATCTATTCTCGCCGGGGTGCTAAAGCGTCAAGACTCTTTCATAATTCAAGCAAAGTACAAGACATATTCAAGAGCAAGATATGATGGGGTCCAACGGTATAGCAATCCAAAGTATCAATTCTTCCCAAATGTGCCCGACAAGACAATGTACTCACCCTCTATCGATGATCGTCAAGGTTTGCCTCTCTACCTTTGTGCTTCTCATCCGGACATTGTGTCATAAGTGGATACTCATACCACTCTTGTGCCATATGCCTAGATGTAAAGCACGCATGAACATAGGGGGAGTGCGGTTTAAATTTATTGAGCTATCCCTCCCCATGATGCACAAAGAAACCCAAAGCATATGCTATTCGTCAATCAAGTGACTATGAGCTTCATGTTGAGTTGTAGTCGTGACTCCTAGGTCTCTACGCGACCTCACACTACCAAACACTTACACGGTGGCTTCGGCCACCAAACCTCCTCCTTGAGGAGTTTTTGTTCCTTTTTGTTTTGTTTTGTTTTCTCTTCTTGTTTTTGTTTTTCGTTTCTTCTTTTCTCTTTGGTTCTTCACGGGAGATCCACCCAAGCTTGGCTTTTCTTGCTTTGACTCTTGCAAGCTTGGTTGGGTAGTACCTTAATAGTTCCGTCATCTAATCCTAAGCCATCATCTATCTCTTGAGCCAACTCAGTCTAAAAGCACAAGTCTACACCAAAATCTGAGTGTTTTTGAGTTTGGAAGACGGTACTACCGCTTCTCAGGCCGGTACTACCGCTCTGGGGCAGTTATCTGACGAAACTGACCATTATCCCCAGAATGGTACTACTGCCCTAAGTACCGGGTGAGTACCGGTAAGCGGTACTACCGCTTCTACGAGCGGTACTACCGCTTGCATCTTTTGACTAGAGGTACCGGTTGGGGTCGGGTTTCATCCCAAATCACCACAATTCCCCATCCACCTCGAGTCAACAGATCCTCCAAGCTCAAGACCTCGAGGAGATCGGCCCCGATATCCTTTTCCAGCCGCCGCCGGCCAAATCTCCTCCGTGGAGAAGCTTCCCCACCTCCTTCTCCGCCATGTCCTCCGGTATGAACCCTAATCTCTCTCTAGGGTGAGTTGAACTCCCTAGATGCATAGGCTAGGGTTTGATGGAGTTGTATGGTGGAGAAGCTCTCTTGGAAGCTCTACATGTGCGGGGATACTAGCTAGCAACAATGTGTGACACTAGGATCGAGTTTGCCATGACCTCGATCTCAATCTAGATGTGCTGAGCTTAAGCGGTAGTACCGCTCATTCACGAGCGGTACTACCTGATGAGGTCTAAGACCCCGTGTGTGGCCCGATCTCGCGAATTGACTTCGAAACCAAGGGGAGAGATGGGAGAACGCGAGGAACACGAAGAACACGACGAACACGAGGAACTCCGAGACTCACGCACGCACACCAACCCGATACACCCGATGCTTACCTCCGTGGCTTGATGGACCACGCCAATAGAATCTCCGAGGAAGAGGCCGTGGCAGAATTCCCGGAGAGAGATTGGGGTTGTAGAGGAAGAGCTTGGTGAGGGAGAGAGAGTAACTTGTACTAGAATCTCACTCAACAAGATCAAAGTCAACAACCAAGGTGCCTTGATTACAGAGGGATGATACCCTAGGGAGACATAGCTCAAACCCTAATCTAAGCCAAATCTTGTCTAAAGAGGTAAGGGGGCGACCGGGGTGCTTAAATAGGCATACAAGGCAGCTTGGGTCGAACGGGTACAAGTTGGTGGGGTTAAACCCGTGAAATCTGGTCCAGAGGCCGGTCGGACCGGGTCTGGGACCGGGCCATCCGGTCCAAACCGGATTCTGGGCCGGGCGGTGACCGGGCGGGGCTCTCGGGGCCCCGGGACATGCTTCCGGATGGCACAGGCGGAAAATCCGGTCGAAACCGGACCAGGCCGGTTGGGAGGCCGGTCAGACCGGGCCTGGGGCCGGCCTGGCCGGTCATAGGGCCGGTCAGATCGGGACTGGGGCCGGCCTGGCCTGTCTCCCCTCTTGCCTCTTCTTCCTCTTCCTTCTTCCTCTTCTTCTTCTTCTTCTTCTTCTTCCTTGCACCATGATGAATGGCTCCTCTTCCCTCCCCTTGCTTCCTTGCACCATGGATGTTCCTCCTCTCCGGTCCTCGATGACTCTCGTACCTAATGACATATAACATACCGACATGAGGTAGCATTCCATCCAAGGTATTGACGAGGTCGAGTATCGAGAGGAAGGAGTTCACCTTGTCGCGTGTAGCGTGGGTTAGGGTTGAAGGTCCACTTGGGGGACTCTTTGGCCATGATGTGGCGTCGACGATAGGCGGGGCTACATCATATATGGTGGGGGTTGGTGTTGTTGGTCCACTTGGGGGACTCCTTGGCCATGGTGTGGCATCGACGATAGGCGGGGCTACATCATCTCCCCCCCCCCTTGGGGAAGAGTCGTCCTCGACTCTTGTTCCTCCTCACCGACGGTGTAGTCCATGACGGGTGTCCCATGTTGTGGTAGAGGGATAAAGTCGCGGTCGAAGAAGAGCTTGGGGAAAAACAACTTGCGAATGGAAAGCTTGTGGAGGCCAATTTGGTGATCGGCGAACAAGAGGCTCTCAATCCAATACGAAGCATCAAGTCGTTTCTCCAAGAGGCATTTGGCAAAAATGGGAACCAAAAGAGTGTCGATGTATTCAAAATTTGGTGGGGCAAAAGTTTGTGCATGTAAAAGTTTGGTTTGTAAAGTGTCAAAAATGTGATGTGTAGCATTGTCCCACACAAATGGAACAATCAAAAGGCAAGTATCGGCGGCAAAATTGTGGGCAAAATTGTTATGTGCAATGGCAAAGAGGTGGAAACTTCTAGCTTGGGAAAGTATGGTTGGCGTGAGCCAAGTATGGGTATCCTCAAGTGTCAAAGAATCCATTTCAATTGCTAAAGGTGAAATGAGAAATCCAAAGAAGAGCAACTTTATGAGTGACGTGTGGCACAAGATGCATAAGGTGTCTCTCACATGTATGACATGGTCCTTGAGATTCTTGGACTGTATGATGATAACATCAAGACATACAACAACCATTGTGCCAACAAGATGTGTCAAGATATGTTGCATAAGAAGCAAAAGAGGTGACGAGGCATTGGTCCAAACCGGAAGCTCGACAAGACAAGCCGGAAACACACGAGGGAGAAGGCGTTTGGGAACATACCCTTTGGCGTGAATCCCATGGGTTGGATCATGTATCTCGTCCGTGTTGGGGTGGGTGGAGGGTCAAATCCCCGGAAACCAAATTGGGTGGAGGGTCAAATCCGCGGAAACCAAAGGCTGCTGATACCATATGATGAGGTCTAAGACCCCGTGTGTGGCCCGATCTCGCGAATTGACTTCGAAACCAAGGGGAGAGATGGGAGAACGCGAGGAACACGAAGAACACGATGAACACGAGGAACTCCGAGACTCACGCACGCACACCAACCCAATACACCCGATGTTTACCTCCGTGGCTCGATGGACCACGCCAATAGAATCTCCGAGGAAGAGGCCGTGGCAGAATTCCCGGAGAGAGATTGGGGTTGGAGAGGAAGAGCTTGGTGAGGGAGAGAGAGTAACTTGTACTAGAATCTCACTCAACAAGATCAAAGTCAACAACCAAGGTGCCTTGATTACAGAGGGATGATACCCTCGGGAGACATAGCTCAAACCCTAATCTAAGCCAAATCTTGTCTAAAGAGGTAAGGGGGCGACCGGGGTGCTTAAATAGGCATACAAGGCAGCTTGGGTCGAACGGGTACAAGTTGGTGGGGTCAAACCCGTGAAATCCGGTCCAGAGGCCGGTCGGACCGGGTCTGGGACTGGGCCATCCGGTCCAAACCGGATTCTGGGCCGGGCGGTGACCGGGCGGGGCTCTCGGGGCCCCGGGACATGCTTCCGGATGGCACAGGCGGAAAATCCGGTCGAAACCGGACTAGGCCGGTTGGGAGGCCGGTCAGACCGGGCCTGGGGCCGGCCTGGCCGGTCATAGGGCCGGTCAGACCGGGCCTGGGGCCGGCCTGGCCTGTCTCCCCTCTTGCCTCTTCTTCCTCTTCCTTCTTCCTCTTCTTCTTCTTCTTCTTCCTTGCACCATGATGAATGGCTCCTCTTCCCTCCCCTTGCTTCCTTGCACCATGGATGTTCCTCCTCTCCGGTCCTCGATGACTCTCGTACCTAATGACATATAACATACCGACATGAGGTAGCATTCCATCCAAGGTATTGACGAGGTCGAGTATCGAGAGGAAGGAGTTCACCTTGTCGCGTGTAGCGTGGGTTAGGGTTGAAGGTCCACTTGGGGGACTCTTTGGCCATGATGTGGCATCGACGATAGGCGGGGCTACATCATATATGGTGGGGGTTGGTGTTGTTGGTCCACTTGGGGGACTCCTTGGCCATGGTGTGGCGTCGACGATAGGCGGGGCTACATCACTACCGGTCAAAGCGGCACTACCGGATCAGCATTGCGGTACTACCGCTCTGACTAGTATCACCAATGTTGCTTGTTAGTGTCCTCTTTGATCCTAAATTTCACGGCTTGTGCACTTATCCCCTATTCCCTCCCAAACCTTTGCTATTCACAGGAGCACCTAGAACCCGTGGTGGCAAGGTCAAGCCATCCTCTCGTCGTCATCGAGATGAAGATGAGCAAGAGGAGATTGTGCCGACAAGGACCACCAAGCGACAGAGGGAAGCGGCAGCGGGGGCAAGGGGCCCTCAAAGATCAATGCTGGATATCAAGAAAGGCCAGTTCATGGAAGTGTGAGGGGCCAATCCTTATTTGCTGCCGAGAAATGCTCGTCAATGCCCCAATAACTATTTTCATCATGTCAACCAAGAGAGGATCTACAATGAGGTCTATGGGGCCAAAGATTTCAAATGTTGCCCCCAATACTCCATCAGCATGGACAAGCTCAACTTTGACCTAGAGTACTTTGGAGAAGTGCTAGAGATATGTCAGGAACAAGGACTTACACCTCTGATAACCTTCTCTCATGATTTCTCCAAGGAGGTAATTTGCCAATTCTATGCCACGATCGTTTTTCTTGAGTATGAAGGAGGCTACCGCTCCTTGAAGTGGATGACAAGGGAACATGTGATGGAGGCCTCATGGCAGGACTTTGCTAGATGCATTGGTTATGAGCTTCTCGACAACGACTCAAACACCTTCCGGATTCATCTCCAAGCCAAGCCAATGGCCAAGGAGAAAATGGCCGATCTCTACATTCGAGGGAGGATGTTGTGTGGAAGCACCAAAGGCCTTCTCCCCGTCTATGACATCATGAATCGCATCTACCGCAGCACCATCAACCCCAAGCACACCAATCATGATGAGGTGCACGGATTTCTTGTAAACCTCCTTGTGCGCACTCATGAGTTGAGGGGCCGCGGCAAGCAACTGGACGTCATGGATTACATTTGGCATGAGATGCGTGATTGTGCATTCCTTCGCAAGCTTCCTCAGTACGCTCCTTACCTCATGAGGCGCATTTGTCTCAAGTGGGATCAAGAGGGCCGTGGAGATCTTCTTCAACAATGCCGCCCCAACGTCACTATCCACAAGGAGAAGAGTCCTCTTGTTAAGGACCATGACCTTCCAAGGTTTGGCACGGGAGCTCCCAAGGACAAGGACGAAGACGAAGCCGATACCGAAGACTTCGACTATGTGCCCAACTCCTTCAAGACCAAGGGCCTCTTCGCCAAGCTCACTGCTCGCCTCAAGAAGTCCTTTTGCTTCAAGAGGGATCTTGAAGATAGGATGTATCAAGCTCATCACGACAACAAGAAGATCCGCCAACGCCAAAAGGCGATGATGAGGCACATGCAACTTCCTGTCTCCGAGGGCTCCGAGGACAACATCACTCCTCCCGGTGAGTGGAAGTCGAAGCTCGTTTGGTCAAGCTTCGAGGAATCCATCCCCGAGCCACCTCATGGCAAGGGCCTTGCTCAAGAAGAATACGATGATGAAGGCGAGTATGAAGAGGAGGAGGACGTCGAGGATGAGGGTGATGAGAATGAAGATGACGATGATGAGGATGATGATGACGAGTGATTCCCTTGGGGCGTTAGTATGCTCCTTCTCCCTTTTTGGTGTCTCGATGCCAAAGGGGGAGAAGTTGATCTAGTAGGACGGGAATTTGCATGGGGATGCCAAGGGCTAGGTGCTTCGTTTTGGTTCTTTCGGCCTTGGCATCAAACCTTCCCCTAGTTATTCGGAACTTTATTCGTATGTGTGTTTGCTACTCTATTTGTGGATCTCCCGATCCCCCGGTTTGTATTAAGACTTAATCGTTCGTAGCTTAATGGTCTTTATTATTTATCCTTTGATTGGTTACATCAATCCTATGGAGGCTCTAATTATTATGAGTTTGGGTTTTCTCAAGGAAAAGGTATGAAAAGGTTCACCCAAACTCCCAAACTTCCCTATATGCACTTATACTTGCCTCCATAGTGTACTTGTGCTACATGATCTTGTCATATGTTCTTCTTAGCACTTGTGCTTGGTTTGTAGAATCTAGGGGGAGTTTCTCTCTAGGATGTGTGTATTTGTATACCAATGCATATTCTAAATATGCACACATCTAGGGGGAGCTTCATCTACCTTTGCAAACCAAATACAGTATCATAATATCCTATGAATTATTGCGAATTCATGTGTTGTCATCAAACACCAAAAAGGGGGAGATTGTAAGAGCAAGATCCATATCCCGTGTTTTGTGTGTTTGATAACAACACTCAAACAATTCTAACCGTGCACAAAGTTTGTCATTGATAGGTTTGCAAGATGCACGGTGCCCTCGCCGAACACATTATGATCAGAAGACTGAAGCGTAGTTCTTAGGCTTTCTGGTTTTGTGTGTGTGTCGCGAGGTAACATGGTAGGAGAGGAAAAGAGGAAAAAGCTGTTTTAGCCATAGCGGTACTACCTGTACCAGGAGCGGTAGTACCGCTACCCCTACTGGTACCGCCCGAGATACCGCTCTGAGGATTGAACGCGAAACTGTCCCACAGAACAGGTTACGGTACCTTTACGGTACCTTGAGCGGTAGTACCGCTTGCGAGCGGTAGTACCGCCCACGGTACCGCTCAAGTACCGTAACACGTTACGGTCGTACCGCTGTGGTACCGCTTCGGTACCGCTTCGAGTCCAGTAAGGTTTGGACCCTGTTGCGGTACCTCGAGCGGTACCGCAAGTGGTAGTACCGCGATGTGTCCACGTGGACAAGTTCTGTGGGGATTCGAACTCAGAGCGGTAGTACCGCTTCCCAGAAGCGGTAGTACCGCTTAGGCAAAAACAGCACCTAACGGTTGGATTTGGAGGGACCTATATAAAGGCCCCTTCTTCTCCAGCCCGTTTTTTGCTCTTCTCTCTCTCTCCTCCATTGTTGCTGAGCTCAAAATTGAGGGGATCTCCCCATCCACCCAACCAATCTTGCTCATACTTTGAGGGGTGGTGGAGGAGACCCCGATCTATCATTCTACCGAGAGAAAGTTCGCCAATTCGTGGTACTCCTTAGTGGATCTTGGTGGTAGGGTTCCTTTGCTGGAGCATTGGAAGAGTTCCTTGGTGGAGCATTGGAAGATTTCCTTGGTGGAGCATTGGAAGAGTTCCTTTGGTGGAGCATTGGAAGGGTTCCTTTGGTGGAGCATTGGAAGGGTTCCTATTGTGGAGCATTGGAGATGTGCAGCTATGGAAGCTAGCTTGGTGATGTACTAGCTCCATAGGGTGTTGGGAGCATCCTTGTTGTGGAGCTCGCCCCAACCTTGTGAAGGAATCACCGCCTCGACCGCTGCCTTAGTGGAAGAGGGGGAGCACCTTTGTGGAGCTCTCTCGAGGAAGAAGGTGAGGTCTTCCTTTGTGGTGTGGCCGTCTAGTCACTTATGTGAGACTAGCACCTCCTCAACGCAGACGTACTTCCTATTGTGGAAGGAACTGCGGTAAACAAGCCTCGCCTCGCCTCCGCGCCCTCCGGTTGTCTCGCTCCTTACTCTTACTATCTTGTTGTTTCCTTTACTAGTTGCACTTGTCCTAGTATCATTGTAGGAACACCACTATTGCTAAAGCTATCACCTTTACCTTCCGTTGCGCTAAAATTGAAAAAGGCTAAAACTTGTCGTAGCGCCATTCACCCCCTCTTGTTCGCTACGATCCATTCACTGCTGGCTCATGGGACCCGCATGTCATCCTCTATGTACTATAAAAGTTTCTTTTCTTGGATTTTTCACCCTCTGATTTTTAGCTATTTCCTTTTTTCTTTTGATCCCCTGCCGCCTTGGAAACGTTGATAAGTTGCTAACTCATGGGACCCGCATGACTTCCTCTATGTACGATCAACTTTATTTTCTTGGAGTTTTTTTGACCCCCTAATTTCTGGCTACTTTCTTTTTTTATATTTCAAGACGCATTTGAAACGTTGCGACCTCTGCTGCAAAATGGGACCCGCATGTCATCCTCTATGTACAATAAAAGTTTCTTTTTTGGATTATTTATCACCCTCTGATTTTTGGTCACTTGACATTTTCTTTTGATGTCATGCCGCCTTTGAAAACGTTGAGGAACCTGCTGGCTCATGGGACCCGCATGTCATCCTCTATGTACTATAAAAGTTTCTTTTCTTGGATTTTTTTCACCCTCTGATTTCTGGCTATTTCCTTTTTCTTTTGATCCCCTGCCGCCTTGGAAACGTTGAGTAAGCTGCTGACTCATGGGACCCGCATGTCATCCTCTATGTACAATCAACTTTCTTTTTTTGGAGTTTTTTTACCCCCTAATTTCTGGCTACTTTCTTTTTCTTTTGATCTCAAGCCGCATTTGAAACGTTGAGACCGTTGCTGCAAAATGGGACCTGCATGTCGTCCTCTATGTACAATAAATTTTCATTTCTTGGATTATTTTTGTCTCCTGATATTTGGTCACTTGGCTTTTTCTTTCGATCTCATGCCGCCTTTGAAACGTTGAGTAAGCTGCTGGCTCATGGGTCCTGCATGTCATCCTCTACGAACAATAAAAGTTTCCTTTCTTGGAGTTATTTTTGACCCCTAATTTCTGGCTACTTCCCTTTTCTTTTGATCCCCTGCCGCCTTTGAAACATTGAGCATTCTGCTGCCTCATGGGTCCCACATGTTAGCCTCTACGAACAATAAACCTTTCCTTTCTTGGAGTTATTTTGACCTCTAATTTCTGTCTCTTTGCCTTTTTTTAATCCTGTGCCGCCTTGGAAACGTTGAGGATGATGCTGCCTCATGGGTCCCGCATGTCATCCTCTCAGAAGGATAAATGTTTATTTGCTTGGATTTTTTACCAACTGATTTTTGGTTTATTTTTTCTTTCGATCCCCAGATGGCCAGATGCAGCCCAATTGAAATCTTTCTTTTCTTGGATTTTTTTGACCCCCTGATTTCTGGCTACTTCCTTTTTTTTGATCCTGTGCCGTCTAGGAAACGTTGAGACCGCTGCTGCAAAATGGGTCCCACATGTCATCCACTATGTACAATAAAATTTCTTTTCTTGGATAATTTTCGGGTCCTGATATTTGCCTTTTTATTTTGATCCATGCGGCCTTTGAAACGATGAGGACGCTGCTGGCAGGTTGGTCCCACATGTCATCCTCTATGAAGAATAAAAGTTTTCTTCGTTGGATTTATTTTTGACCCCTAATTTCTGGCTATTTGCCTTTTTCTTCTGATCCCCTGCCGACTTCGAAACGATGAGGATGCTGCTGGCAGATCGGTCCCACTGGTCAGCCTCTCTGAACTATAAATGTTTCCTTTCTAGGATTTATTTTTGACCCCTATTTTCGGGCTACTTTCCTTTTTCTTTGAAACGTTGAGGACGCTGCTGGCTCATGGGTCCCACATGGCATCCTCTCTGAACGATAAACCTTCATTTCTTGTTAACGACAGGTTTATCTGTATTATTTTTGCAGACTAATACAAGCTCTTTCGCTCCAAGATCTTGCAAGTTGATAGATTAAGTCATGGAATTATTAGGATATATTTTAAATTTCAAATCCACTTTATGAATTTTTAAAAATACCGTTATCCATGTGGGTATGGAGCGATCAAGGATTTTCATAATGGGCATGAGCAGTTTCAAAAATTGGAACCCAATAATTTAAAATAAATAAAAACAACTTTTATGTAGAATCTCCGTGTTTTTTTTTGCCAATCATAGGATCTATGTTTCATTAGAAAAGGGCCAAAACTGCATGAGCAGAAAGGCCCATTTGTAGTTATTGGGCTTCGACAGCCGGAGCAAGTAGGCCGATAACAATTACCATATAGATGGTCGTTGGCAACCAAAAAGTGAAATATTGGGCCCAACAGGGGAAGGTTGAACAATACTTTTTCTATTGAGAAGGTGGTACATGGGGTTATCCTGACAAAAAAAATGGAACATGGGTTACTGAAGGTTGCCCATTTGTGCCTAATATGTTTGTCAGCAGGAGCTTTACCTTCTGCCACCGCCGCTCCGCTTCCGCCGCCGCCACCATTCCTCGTCGCGGGTCGAGCTAGCGGTACGGCGGCGTCTCGAGCTCAGGGTACCGCAGCGTCAGCGCGCCCCCCAAATTAAGGTACATATTACGCGGAGATACGTACCGGCGACGAGCACATCGGCCTCGGGACGACACCTACGATAGGATCGGCTGGCCTTGAGGAAATTACCCCTAGCCTCTTCCATGCTCTAGTTTTAGAAATGTTTCTGGATCTGTTCAACACGGGATCAAATTTGTCAACATGACCATTCTTATGGAGTACCAACGAGTTGAATCTCTCAAAACTCTTTAAGTTCTGCAATATAACGACTAATTGGTACTACCTTATATAAAATGATTACATGTCCTTATTTTGGAAGCAAGAAATCATACACTTATAGTTTACTAGTCAGCTGCACATGCTTTGCATGTTAAAAATTGGCAATTATAATGAATAAACCTGTAATTTTCACTTAAAATGCATTAAGGAGCATCAAATTTGACAAATCAACCCATATCTTACTGAAAATTGACATGTCTTTCTCATGCAGAAATGTAAAATTATCCATGCATGTGTGTTTATACAGGTTAAGTTTTGCATGTATTATTTTTTGTAACTTTTCTGACTACCTTCAAAGCTCCAATCCTTCTTCATCATCTTTGTTGTACCGCACTGATGCAAGTGAATGCGAACTTCTCGCCAGACGCGACTTCGTGTCCGATAAGTGTACTATGCCTTCTCTATCTAGTGCTAGTTACACCTCTGTGCTAATTAATTCTATCCTAGTGCCTACATCCAGCACAAGCCTCTGTTATTGCACCTGTGACTCACCTCGACCATTAGATCCTGATATGTCTCCAACGTATCCATAATTTCTGATGTTCCATGCTTGTTTTATGACAATACTTACATGTTTTGCTCACCCTTTATAATGTTTTTATGCGTTTTCCGGAACTAACCTATTAACAAGATGCCACAGTGCCAGTTCCTGTTTTCTGTTGTTTTTGGTTCCAGAAAGGCTGTTCGGGCAATATTCTCGGAATTCGACGAAACAAAGACCCAACATCTTATTTTTCCCGGAACCTTCCAGAAAGTCAAAGGGGGACCAGAGGAGGGCCACAGGGGGCCCACACATGTGGCTGGCGCGGCCCAGGAGGGGGGCGCGCCGCCCTGTTGTGTGGCGCCTCCGTAACCCCTCCGACTTCGTCTCTTCGCCTATATAAGCCCTTTCGACCTAAAAACGCGATACCAATTGACGAAACTCCAGAAAGACTCCAGGGGTGCCGCCGCCATCGCGAAACTCCAATTCGGGGGACAGAAGTCTGTGTTCCGGCACCCTGCCGGGATGGGGAAGTGCCCCCGGAAGCCATCTCCATCGACGCCACCGCCTCCATCATGCTTCGTGAGTAGTTCCCCCATGGACTACGGGTTCTAGCAGTAGCTAGTTGGTACTCTCTATCCCATGTACTTCAATACAATGATCTCATGAGCTGCCTTACATGATTGAGATCCATCTGATGTAATCGGTGTTGTGTTTGTTGGGATCCGATGGATGATACGTTATGATTAGTCTATCTATAAAGTTTGTGAAGTTATTGTTGCTGCAATCTTATTGTGTTTAATGCTTTTCACTAGGGCCCGAGTGGCATGATCTTAGATTTAAGCTCTATACTTATTGCTTACATTGTATCTACAAGTTGTATGCACATGTCTATGTCCGGAACCAAAGGCCCCAGAGTGACAGCAACTGGGACAACTGGAGGGGAAGGCGTAGGTATGAGGATCACATGTTTTCACCAAGTGTTAATGCTTTGCTCCGGTGCTCTATTAAAAGGAGTACCTTAATAGCCAGTAGATTCCCTTGAGGCCCGGCTGCCACCGGCTGGTAGGACAAAAGATGTTGTACAAGTTTCTCATTGCAAGCACGTATGACTATATATGGAAAACATGCCTACATAATTAATAATCTTGATGTTTTGTCTTAATGCTATTTCAATCCTATCAATTGCCCAACTGTAATTTGTTCACCCAACACTTGTCACTTTTTATTGGAGAGTTACCACTAGTGTAGATCGCTGGGAACCCCAGTCCATCTATCATCATCATATACTCGTTCTATATGTCATTGGAAGTTGTATCAACTATTTTCTGGTGCCATTGCTCCTGTGTTACTGCTACTGCTGCTGTGTTACTGTTACTATTGCTCTCATATTACTGCTGCATTCACATCACCCCCGTTACTAGTGCTTTTCCAGGTGCAGCTGAATTGACAACTCAGTTGTTAAGGCTTATAAGTATTCTTTACCTCCCCTTGTGTCGAATCAATAAATTTGGGTTTTACTTCCCTCGAAGACTGTTGCGATCCCCTATACTTGTGGGTTATCAAGACTATTTTCTGGCGCCGTTGCCGGGGAGGCATAGCTCTACTCATAAGTTCACCTGGGGAGTACATTCTACCTCTCTCTGTTTTTATTTTGTTTTATTTTATTTTGCTTAGTTTACTTTTGTCTAGTTTATTTGTGCTTAGTTTATTTCTGTCTAGTTTTATTTTGCTTAGTTTATTTTGCTTAGTTTGTTTTTGTATTGTTTTACTTTTCTCATATACCCAAAAATCCATAAAAATTTGAAAAATCGAAAAATTAAAAACTGTTGTTATGGAAGAACGCATAACCATGTTGGAGCTTATTGAATTATATAATAATTATAGAGAATCAAGAACGGGTAAAGTCATGAGTGTTGTGATAGAAAAATTGAATACAATTGCTAAAATCTTGCTTAAATGCCATGATATAAATTGTTGCTCTAAAGAGGATACTAAACATCTGAAATTTCAATGTGGCTTTAGTGAAGAAGTTTTAATTAAGAACTATCATTGGAATAACTATATTCATCTTGGGTTCGAAGAGGTAGAACAATTTGTTTTGTTTATGGGAGCCTCTAAGATAGAATCCTTCATAGCTAAAAATTATGAAACTTGTGTTGTTTGTAAGGACCTTAAAGATTATGTCTCTTCTATCCTTAATTTTTGCATAGAAAGCTACAATGATAATCCTTATTTCATTGGTTATAAAGAGAGACTCATTAATGCACAAGAATGCACTCACAATTTGCAGGAACCTGTGGAAGAAATTGATGAACCTGAAAGCTCATTAGATGAAAAAGAGGAGGAAATTGATGAACCTGAAAGCTCATTGGATGAAAAAGAGGAGGAGAGTGATGAACAAAAGGAGGAAGAATGGATTAGCTACCCATGCCAACCTTCTAATGAGAGTAACTCTTTATCTCTTACACTATTTGATTGTCCTCCATGCTTACCAAAGGAGGTTGAATGTTATGTTCCTGTGGAGTCTTTTGAAATATTACATATGAGTAAAACTTGTGAGAATAATTATGCTACTGTTATCTATGATAATCCATGCTACTTTGATAAATCTTATGATAATGCTTTGTTTGTGCCTGATTTCGAAATGCATGATACTAAAGAGTTTTGCGTAGCAAATGTTTATGATAAATCTCTAGATGATGGTCCTATGTTACTTGATAATATTAATTGTACTACTAATGAAAATGGGATTGGAGAGGTCTTGACTTTATCTATGAGTCCCATATCTATTGAGAATGATCAATCATCTTGTTATGTTATTGATAAAAGTGGGTTTGAAAGTTCTAATCCCACTATTTTTTAGCTTGATAAAAATTATATGTTTATGAATCATGAAAAGTATGCTGCATGTGATAGTTATATTGTTGAGTTTGTTCATGAAGCTACCAAAAATTATTATGAGAGAGGAAAATATGGTTGTAGAAATTTGCATGGTACTAAAACACCTCTCTATATGCTTAAAATTTTAAAGTTACTCTTGTTTTATCTTCCTATGCTTGTCACTTTGTTCTTCATGAATTTATTTGTGTACAAGATTCCTATGCATAGGAAGTGGGTTAGACTTAAATGTGTTTTGAATTTGCTTTTTGATGCTCTCTTTTGCTTCAACTCTTATTTCTTGCGAGTGCATCATTAAAATTGCTGAGCCCATCTTAATGGCTATAAAGAAAGCACTTCTTGGGAGATAACCCATGTCTTTATTTTGCTACTGTTTTGTTGTGTCTTGGAAGTTGTTACTACTGTAGCAACCTCTCCTTATCTTTATTTTATTGCATTGTTGTGCCAAGTGAAGTCTCTAATAGAAGGTTGATGCTAGATTTGGATTTCTGCGCAGAAACAGATTTCTATCTGTCACGAATTTGGGCTGGGTTCTCTGTAGGTAACTCAGAAAAATCTGCCAATTTACGTGCGTGTTCCTCAGATATGTACGCAACTTTCATTAGTTTTGAGTTTTCTGATTTGAGCAACGGAAGTACCTCTTAAAAATTCGTCTTTACTGGCTGTTCTGTTTTGGCAGATTCTGTCTCTGTTTTTTGCATCGTCTCTTGTGGACTTTAAGCAAGGCTTTCTACACTTGGAGAGCTGTAGCTAATATTTTATTGAGTTCTTGCAATGTGTCACTACAGGACTAAAGTGGATTCAAGTTTTTTGAGTACTAACCCCTCTAATGAAGTTTATGAGAAGTTTGGTGTGAAGGAAGTTTTCAAGGGTCAAGAGAGGAGGATGATATATGATCAAGAAGAGTGAAAAGTCAAATCTTGGGGATGCCCCCGTGGTTCATCCCTGCATATTTCAAGAAGACTCAAGCGTCTAAGCTTGGGGATGCCCAAGGCATCCCCTTCTTCATCAACAATTTATCAGGTTTCTTCTATTGAAACTATATTTTTATTCGGTCACATCTTATGTGCTTTACTTGGAGCGGTTGTGTGCTTTTATTTTTGTTTTTGTTTGAATAAGATCGGATCCTAGCAATCCTTGTTTGGGAGAGAGACACGCTCCGCTTTTTCATATGAACACTTGTGTTCTTCGTTCAATGGTAAAAGTTGGAAGCTGTTGCATTTATTGATTGGTTGGAAATAGAAAATGCCTCATATTGTCTTGGATAATTTGATACTTGGCAATTGTTTTGAGCTCTCAAGTAGATCATGATTAAGCTCTTGCATCATGTAGTTTGAACCTATTAGTGGAGAACTACCGTAGAGCTTGTTGAAATTGGTTTGCAAGATTGGTCTCTCTAAGGTCTGGATATTTTCTGGTAAAAGTGTTTGAGCAACAAGGAAGACAATGTAGAGTCTTATAATGCTTGCAATATGTTCTTATGTGAGTTTTGCTGTACCGGTTCATACTTGTGTTTGCTTCAAACAACCTTGCTAGCCTAAGCCTTGTACTGAGAGGAAATGCTTCTCGTGCATCCAAAACCTTGATCCAAAACCTATGCCATGCGTGTCCACCATACCTACCTACTATGTGGTATTTCCTGCCATTCCAAGTAAATACTTCATATGCTACCTTTAAACAATTCAAAATTTATCATCTCTTATTTGTGTCAATGTTTTATAGCTCATGAGGAAGTATGTGGTGTTTTATCTTTCAATCTTGTTGGGCAGCTTTCACCAATGGACTAGTGGCTTCATCCGCTTATCCGATAATTTTGCAAAAAGAGCTGGCAATGGGGTTCCCAGCCCCAATTAATCAACTTTCATTAATAATTCTCTTCACATATTTTGCTCTGATTCGTCAGTAAGCAACTTAATTTTGCAAATAGACACTCCTCCATGATATGTGAAATGTTGGAAGGCACCCGAGGATTCGGTTAGCCATGGCTTGAGAAAGCAAAGGTGGGGAGGAGTGTCATCTAAATAAAACTAAAATAAAAAGGCACTCCTTCATGGTATGAGATTGTTGGTAGGCACCCGAGGATTCGGTTAGCCATGGTTTGTGAAAGCAAGGTTGGAAGGAGTGTCACCCAAAAATAAAAATAAATTAAACTAAAGTACATGTGAGAGATAATGTTCATGGGAGCCGCTCTTCGAAAGTCTGTTTGGCAACGGGGTTAGAGTGCCGACTACCATTCGTTGACAACAACAAACACCTCTCAAAACTTTACTTTTATGCTCTCTATATGATTTCAAAACTTGAAAAGCTCTAGCACATGATTTAATCCCTGCTTCCCTCTGCGAAGGGCCTTTCTTTTACTTTATGTTGAGTCAGTTTACCTACTTCCTTCCATCTTAGAAGCAAACACTTGTGTCAACTGTGCATTGATTCTTACATACTTTCTTATTTGCACTTATTATATTACTTTGTGTTGACAATTATCCATGAGATATGCATGTTGAAAGTTGAAAGCAATCGCTGAAACTTATATCTTCCTTTGTGTTGCTTCGATGCCTTTACTTTGAATTTATTGCTTTATGAGTTAACTCTTATGCAAGACTTTTGATGCTTGTCTTGAAAGTACTATTCATGAAAAGTTTTGCTATATGTTATCTATTTGTTAGCAACTATAGATCATTGCCTTGAGTCACTTCATTCATCTCATATGCTTTACAATAGTATGATCAAGGTTATGTAAGTAGCATGTCACTACAGAAATTATTCTTTTTATCGTTTACCTACTCGAGGACGACTAGGAACTAAGCTTGGGGATGCTAATTTCTGATGTTCCATGATTGTTTTATGACAATACTTACATGTTTTGCTCACACTTTATAATGTTTTTATGCGTTTTCCGGAACTAACCTATTAACAAGATGCCACAGTGCCAGTTCCTGTTTTCTGTTGTTTTTTGTTCCAGAAAGGCTGTTCGGGCAATATTCTCGGAATTCGACGAAACAAAGACCCAACATCTTATTTTTCCCGGAACCTTCCAGAAAGTCAAAGGGGGACCAGAGGAGGGCCACAGGGGGCCCACACATGTGGCTGGCGCGGCCCAGGAGGGGGGGCGCGCCGCCCTGTTGTGTGGCGCCTCCGTAACCCCTCCGACTCCGTCTCTTCGCCTATATAAGCCCTTTCGACCTAAAAACGCGATACCAATTGACGAAACTCCAGAAAGACTCCAGGGGCGCCGCCGCCATCGCGAAACTCCAATTCGGGGGACAGAAATCTCTGTTCCGGCACCCTGCCGGGATGGGGAAGTGCCCCCGGAAGCCATCTCCATCGACGCCACCGCCTCCATCATGCTTCGTGAGTAGTTCCCCCATGGACTACGGGTTCTAGCAGTAGCTAGTTGGTACTCTCTATCCCATGTACTTCAATACAATGATCTCATGAGCTGCCTTACATGATTGAGATCCATCTGATGTAATAGGTGTTGTGTTTGTTGGGATCCGATGGATGATACATTACGATTAGTCTATCTATAAAGTTTGTGAAGTTATTGTTGCTGCAATCTTGTTGTGTTTAATGCTTGTCACTAGGGCCCGAGTGGCATGATCTTAGATTTAAGCTCTATAATTATTGCTTAGATTGTGTCTACAAGTTGTTTGCACATATTGCTGTCCGGAACCCGAGGCCCCAAAGTATCAGAAATTGGGACAACCGGAGGGGAAGGCTGTGATATGAGGATCACATGTTTTCACCAAGTGTTAATGCTTTGCTCCGGTGCACTGTTAAAAGGAGTACCTTAATAGCCAGTAGATTCCCTTGAGGCCCGGCTGCCACCGGCTGGTAGGACAAAAGATGTTGTACAAGTTTCTCATTGTGAGCACGTATGACTATATATGGAAAACATGCCTACATAATTAATAATCTTGATGTTCTGTCTTAATGCTATTTCAATCCTATCAATTGCCCAACTGTAATTTGTTCACCCAACACTTGTCACTTGTTATTGGAGAGTTACCACTAGTGTAGATCGCTGGGAACCCCGGTCCATCTCTCATCATCATATACTCGTTCTATATGTCATTGGAAGTAGTATCAACTATTTTCTGGTGCCATTGCTCCTGTGTTACTGCATCGCTGTCGTGTTATCTGTTACTATTGCTCTCATATTACTGCTGCTTTCACATCACCCCCGTTACTAGTGCTTTTCCAGGTGTAGCTGAATTGACAAATCAGTTGTTAAGGCTTATAAGTATTCTTTACCTCCCCTTGTGTCGAATCAATAAATTTGGGTTTTACTTCCCTCGAAGACTGTTACAATCCCCTATACTTGTGGGTTATCAGAGCCCAATCACAAGAGCGAGCTCAGTCTCAACCAAAGAGGCATGTGTCTCATGGTTAGCTGTCTACAACTTGCTGTCTTACGAAAACCGTGCCTATCATAGAGATCACCTTGCTGGTGTAGCAATGGCTGCTAGTAGCTGCTAGCATGAGCGAAGGGGATAAGAAAGAAAAGATTAAAAACATGGGGTGGAGCCAACAAGCAGGAAAGCTATCTATAGCTCTATGGATGTTTCTGGAGTTGGGTAGAAAATAGTAGATGACACTATAGCAGCGAATCGCAGAGACCAAGGCCGTTGCATGATGTCTAATGAACGACATAACTGTGTTCAAGAAAAAAATGGCAGAACAAAATAGGTGAAGTTAGCTTGAATTTTGATGATAAATCTTGGGCATTTTCCCTCGAACATGATGAACTATTACTACTCAACTTTGGGTAGTCTCTGGACTAGTCTCCCTTGTCCACCAATTATTATTACTACTGCGGAAAGTTGAGGGCAGTCCCTAGTCCCGAGCACTTCGCCCACTTCCCCTGGCCTCATGTTGAGGGCACCAACCACCTCACCGTCGACTAGCCGCCAGTCTACACCCCTCCAAAGAATCCCCAATGGCGGCGACACCCCTACTAGAGCGCTTCTCACGCGAGCGCATCATCAAGTCTGGCCCCCATGTCTTCCGTCCCTGCCGTGTGTCGGCAAGCACGATCGACTGCTCCGTCGGCGAGCCGTCGGCCGTGGGCGAGGCATCCCCGTACACTATGACAGTGTAGATCTTCTTCTCGAGGACGTACGAGCTCAGGAGGATGGCCAGCCCCCTCCCTGCCCCACTGGATGAGGACAATATCACCACTACACCCTGCGAAAAGGTGGTGCTAGATCTTGGCTTGCCTCCGAGGGAGCTGCGTAGTGGGGACAATGTCGTGCAAACTATGCACGAGATTCTTGCCCGTGTATGGCAGCTAAAGAACCTGAACCTCACGGAGGACGAGTGGGGCATCATCATGCCTTACGATGTTATGCACCTGATGTGGCAGCAGGCGTGTCGTCGGGTCGGTGGCCTCTACTTCGACCTCACCCTTAGGGTGGACCACCGGCTCATCGTAAACTTTCCGGCGCTGTAAGACAGTTGGGTCCTAGTTGCGCCGGAGGATGGCCACTGCAGCATATGCATGCTTGGGCTGTCGCAGCGCACAACGGTGCATCTCCGAGGATGCAAACACCCGTTCCATAGGAAGTGCATCTTCTACTGGTTTGTAACAAACGCCAGCTACCCTATCTGCCGCGATAAAGTGCTGACCCATCTTATTTTCGATTTGTAGCATAGTATGAATAAAAACCCTGTATGATAGGGATGCCATGCCAAGTTGAATCCTATGTCAAGATAAATTCTATTTGATTGTGGTTATAAGATATTTTGCATTAGTTTGATCTATTATCATTCTATCTTCCTATGGGATATGACCCTATGAATCAAACAGCCTGGGATTACTTCCACACAATCAAGTTTGACCAACTTTTAGTAGGACAACAAAAATAAATAATTAGTCATCATGGGATTACAATCCAACAGATAATTGTCTTCAGGACTCATACATTTTCCAAATAGAAAAATCAAAACAAATCATGGTTCTTCATCTCACAACATGATACAGAGACAAGTGTCTAATCATCATCATCATCATCATCATCATCGTCATCGTCATCATCATCATCATCATCATCACCTCCGTCTTCATTCCGATAATCGTGCATGGTCTCATCCTGCTCGTCGTGTCCATTCTCCTCTCGAGATTCACCAGGTAGCTTCAGTTTATCCATCTCTTTGTCGACTATACTAACCTCAACAGTGAAATCTACTTGTCCATCATGTGCAGGGATACATGTATCCAACGAGGCTTCATCAATGTCAGCAAGTTTAGTTTGCATACAACCAGCGAAATCATCTTGCTGGGCACCAATTATTGGATCCGCATTCTCATCCAAATCATATATGTTCCTTGCCACAAACTTTTGCACATACTGGCGTCCTTTTCTAGATCCGTCTTCCAAGAAAAGTACCTTGGCCGCTTGAGGTACCAAAATATAAGCACTACGCCAGATATCATATTCAGTGACAAATTTCCTCATGACAAATGTCTAGTCTGTCATGTATTAAGGTAAGTAGGTGACGGATTGGCTTTTTTGTCACGCATGACCATACATGCATGACAGCATGAAATTGTGTCATTGTTAACCGTCAGGGATAATCCTGATGACGAAATTGAGTTCGTGGTACATTAGTCCGTCACTGATTAGTGGTGGGACCAGGTTGTTAATGTGAATGTAGAAATGAAATAAACTAGTTCAACAAATAGGAAAAAAAGCAGGCGTATATGAGAATCGAACTAGGGACGTTTGAAGTCGAATTGATCGGGAAGTACTACCGTTATACTACAATCCGTTTGTGTTAATAATTTCCTACGTGATAATTTTTATATAATTATTTACGGCAGTACATGGCAATGATATAATAAAGTCTATGGCTCAGTAGCAACTGGATTAATGGACATGCTTTTCATAACAGGAAAATATATTTTGCAGTACCAAATATTTTGTGATGTTGTTACTTGTAGTTGCTTGTATTTTTCTGATTACCAACACAGATTGTATTTATGAAAACAAAACTTGAAACTAACAACAACTACTACAAGTCCAAAAAAGGAGACATAAAAGTAGTAAACTTGTGGGACAAAGGGATATGTAATCTACACAACTGTAACATCCCAAATTTCAATAAAAAAAAGTTATAAGAATTCCAGAGAGCAAAATTTCAAACCAACAAAAACTTTTTAAATTGTATATAGAGCCCTGCATAGGACTTGTGCATTTGAGTGATATGCCATGATGATTGTTATTATGTGTATTTGCTATACTATAAAACCCTAATGTGATCATATGAAGATCACCACCCAAATAAATCAAAAAGAGAAAGAAATCAAATAAAAGGAAAAAACCCTAAAACCCTACCATATGGCTTATGCCATTTTTACAAATTTTGACCCTAGACCATTTTGGTCTTCACCATTAGTTGAACAATGTTACTAAACACTTCTTACAACTTTTGGAATCAAAGAAACACAAATCAAATGGTTTTCAAATTCAAATTTGGCTCACATATGATAATGGTCAAATCTGCCAATTATAGTCTGATCACTACTTTGAGCCCCTGCAATTCAAAATTTTCAAACTAAACCTTGCTAACTCTTTGCACCTCATCCAAGACAACATCAAGGTGAACACTTTTTGTAAAGATCACCATGCCCAATTCTTTCTAGATCAAATGCTATGCTCATCCAAAGTTGACACTTTTTATTAAGTGGAACAATCTCCCACTTATCAAATTTTGCAATTCTTTGAATTTAACAATTCCACCACCACCTCTCATCATCTCTGGTCATTTATAACTCAACTAAACCCTCACAATTCAAATCTTGCAACCTTTGAACTCATTTGAATTTGGACAAAATTCACCAATTTGCAAATATGGAACTATGCAACACTATTTGAAATAGTGATCTACCTCAAACCCTACTGCCCTCTCTCACTCTAACCTATCCCCTGGCTCCCTCTCTCACCAACACAAGCATAGTGACCCTAAGAAGAACCCTAGGGAGAACACCACATGGCCATTACACCACCATGCCGGCCATGTCGAGCTCCCCCTCTCCTCCTTCACTCACCACCTTGGCCCTGGTGTCAAACGTCGCCACCGTGCTCCTCTACCTCAACTAGCACCGACCACCTCGCCGTAGACGCCGTAGCCTCGCCGGAGATCGCGCGCCACGGTCGCCGCCAGATGCCGCTTGCGTCGCGCGTGGACACGCACTGGACATGCGCCGTTCCACTCGCTCGCACTCGCCCTGGCCCCGCTTGCTAGACGTTGAGCACCGCTGTGACACCACGACACCACCAGACATGCTCACGACCAGACCCTGGACCGCCGCCGCCGGAGACGGAGAAGAAAATCCCGTAGCCACCGCCCGACGACACGGAAGCAATGCGTCGCCCACAGACGACGCCCGACCGTGCCGTTGCTACATACAGCTTCGCCTGGACGAGGAGAAAGCAGCCGCACCGTTGCCTAGCTCAACACCTCGCCGGAATCGCCGCGCCCATGTCGACCACCACACTGCCCCGCACCACCTGCTCGCCTCTATAAATAGAGCGTTCCCTGGAAGCCATTGAGCACACCACCTCGTTCCCCATCCTCCACTGCCTCTCCTCAACCCCTTAGCCACCTCGATCATCGCCGGAGCAAGGCCAATCGCAAGCTCGGAGCCACGGAAGCCCTGGAGCAATCGCCGTTGATCCAGGCCACCTCGAGCTCCGCCACTGCTACCAGATGCTTCGCCGTCGTCCACATCTACCTCGAGCACACTGCCAAACCTTGCTGGAGCCTCGGTGAGCCCTCTGACCCCCTAGGCTCGCGGCGCCAGTGGCTCGATCTCGTCGGAGAAGACGATGACCCTGAGCCGTTAGATCAGGATCTAATCCAACGCTCCACTTTAAAACATACCGATTCGGGTTTTAATAGCCGCTGACATGCGGGACCCACCCTGTCAGCAAGCCCAAGCGCACTGGATGCGTTACTGGGCCTATTTGCTGCGTTTGAATTGGTTTCGGCCCAAACTAGTTTCCCGCCAGCCCATTTATTCAAATCCAATTTAATTCAAATCCAGTTAAATTCAATACTGGCTCCAACTTTGAAATTCAATAGAATCTGTTTGGCTTGGCCAAATTTAACAAATTTTATATTGTTGGAAAGCTACTAAAAAGATCTACAATACGCCACTGGTCCCATATTAAATTTATTTGTAGAATTAATCTGATAAAAAGATGAAGGCAGGGACTTTTCCCTATTCAAATAATTCTTAAAAATCAACCAAAATAGATATTAAGTTAATTCCAACTCCAATAGCTCACATTTGACTTACACTAATTGTTTATGCAAGAAAATGGTGTGGTCACTTTGCATGATCATGCCCTAGATTAATTAATGGACAATATGGCTAGTTTATGTAATTGATATTGTCCAAAACTATTATGCAAATCATATGAAGTATTATACTTCATTTAAATCTTGTCTCAAGTGAATTCATGTGATGTTTGGACCCCTGGCCAAACTCTCTTATATGAATTACTTGGAGATTTAAATCATATTGTAGCATTATTAAATAGTATGAGGTGGTCTACCTCATTTAAATCATTTTCTCAAATGATGATAATGAATGTTTGACTTAGGTCAATATAAGTTCATGTGTGATTGTTTGAGAAATTAAATCTTAAGAAGATTTCAACGAGAGGAAATTATTTCTCAAGAACCCTATGGAAACTATCATTTACATATTAAATAAAAGAAAACTAAATCTCCTCAAGCAACACAACCAATGCACCTTAATTAGATTAATTGTGTGCTTAGAATAGTTTGTGTGATTATATGTGATGTATGGAATAGCCATTGAATTAGTGGAGTGATTATACTCGTATTTAAATTTAGACGCTAGCACCGAAGAATACCCGGAAGAAGAAGGTTGCTACCAAGAGGAGGAGGAGGAGGAGAACTTTGAGAACTACCAAGGCAAGCTAATATTCTTGCAAAGTGCAAAGCCCTTTGGGGCAAGGCACCATGAATCTTATCTTTTCTTACATAAGCCTATCCCCAAATTTATACCTTACAAGTTTTTACTTGTTTATTCAAAGAGTTACTTTTATAGTTAACTTTGGTCAAAGTGAAAGAAGTTACTAGAGTAGTAAAGTTGGTCTCAATCTAGCAAAGCAAGGTAGCACCCCTCAGGATTTAGAGCTAGTGCTAATGAAATAAAACTTGACTACTCTAGATGGGAACAATGTGACTTGAACTGAACTTTGAAACCTTGGAATGATGAAGCATTCCATTGAATGATTTTTGACGGTGAATATGACAAAGAGAAGATGGTGATTTTTGATAAACCTGATATTGGTTTGAATGCGATACCTTTCCAATATTGAGTACCCCCACAATACCTGATTATGGGTAGGGCTTAACTGGAAGTTTATGCATCTTAGTATGGGTTCCCTCTGAACACACATCATAGGGGTTATGCTTGAGGCTGCCTCCGTTGTTGAGAAAAGATGTGAATTGAGGTGAATTGTACGGCCAAGCCCTGTGCAGTTCCCAGGTTGATAGTTGGTCTTCACTGGGAGGCCAAACTCATGGGGAGAGGTGCTCATACTAGGATTTGTAAGTGAAAGGTTATGGTTGATGATCCGCGTACTGTGTTACGATGATTCAGGGTAATCCTGACGGATGAAATCAAATGTTGTGGCACAAGTGTGCAACCTCTGCAGAGTGTCAATCTATTCGAGTAGCCGCGTCCACGGTTACGGACGGTTGGAAAGGCCATACAGTTTCCGATGTCAAATTCTTGAAAATGTTGTTGAAATGAAATGGGTGAACTAAATTGTGAAGTGGTGAATTGAATTGAAATCACCACTTGAATGGTGGGAATGACACTAATGTTCCCCCTTGAGTTAGTTAGCACTTAAATAAGGTTTTACTCAAATACTTGTGAACTAAAATTGGCTTTATGCAAATAAACTAGAGCTTAGCAAACCTTACTAGAATTATCTAGCACTTACATTAGTATTAGTTTGCGAGTACTTGAAGTACTCACGGCTTTGTCCCTGGCTATTCAAATGGCCAGAGTATGAAGATGAACAAGGAGATGACCAGCAGGACGCCTACGACAACTAGGAGTCTTCCGACGTCAAGCGTTGGCCTGTGGACTAGAAAGTCCTTGTATCTTACACTTCCGCTATGAACTTGTGTTTGCTCGTTGATCAATAGATCAACTATTCGTGTAATATGGATCATGTGATTCCAATTTGTAAGACATTATGGTTTGTAATGAATGATGACTGTGATACTTAACTATTATGCCTCGCAACAACAATATTCCTGGGATTGCGATGTATGACATAATAGGCATTCAGACTTAAAAATCCGGGTGTTGACAACAACTCTGGTGTAGCCAAAAATTGGTAGTCGAAATTAACTCGAAACTTTCTTAGCTATAGAATAAAGCATCTACACAAATGCAGTGTGCATCAACATGAAAAAAGAGATAACATGTGCAGCAGTAATGCTTCTGCAACAGCAAACAACATATAAACATGACATAGTCTTAAACAACTGGGTATGATTGCCCAGGTTCCAAATAACAAAAGTAGAACATAGTCTTTGAAACATGACATAGTTTAACCATGAACCTCCAGGGGAACAACTAAACAGAAACTAAATTTAGTGGAGAACATGAGGGCCAACAGCTGGACCGACGAGCGGGATGAGGCCAGTCTTGACATAGTCCCCGAGGAACTTGCCAAAGGCAGCGTGCTTCGCCTTGCTAGCAGGCTTGTGCTTGTGGGCGCTACCTTTTCCAACTCCCATCGCGTGCTGGATCATACTCTCAATGTCCTTCGGGAAACCCCTGCCGCAGAATGGGCAATTAGGCTGACCGTTCCGGCGGAAAGGGATCTGGCCAGTCTTCAGCTTCTTCAGAACGAAGCGGCTCTTCCGGTCCCGGTCCTCCTTGTCACTGTCCATGTCCTCAGAGACTTCCTGCGAATTTGAAAGTAAAGAACAAGTGAGAGAAGGAAATTAACTGAAATACAATTCAAGCATTAAATATTTTTTATGAACATTATTAAGAATTAATCATCATGTAGAACCAACATTTATGATCCAAATACAACCATAGATAATTAGTTCACTAATATAAATAAGCACCAATTTAAAGTGCTGTCACAAATTGTTCATGGGTAGTCCAATCATTAGTTCACTAATATAACTAAGCACCAATTTAAGAGAAAATGGTGATTATAAATTTCGTGGATCAGGGATCAATCATTTGTTCCCTGAAGATGTACTGATTCATAAAACAATATGGATTCATGATGTCAATAAGCAGGAATTCAAGAATAATGGTGGTCATAAATTACATGCGCGCATCTGATCATTCATTTGTTCCCTAAATAAAAATGATGTACACACTATGGTTTCATCATATAAATAAGCACCAATTTAAGATAAATGGTGATTATAAAATCCATGGATCAGATCAATCAATAGTACCTATAATATAATTCTTGTAATCATAATCCCTCTGGTATGATTCATATTCGGATGAATTTAAGTTTGAAATGTAGTGAGTATTACACTAAGCAGGTATGATTCATCACACACAAGGAATCATGATCTAATTAAGATAAGTGCCATCTACTAATTTGAAACATGCATGAATATTCATGGTACCATAAATCATTTGGTTGGTACTTTGGTACAGTTGAATCAAGATGTGCATCAAATATTACAAATCTAGTAACTACAAACCCATAAATCAGATGAGTAAGAACCCCAAAATCATCAATTTGTACAAGAAGTAGCAGACATGGCAAATCAATATACCCTATGAGCAAATCCTACGATGAACAGTACGATCAAAAAAAACAGGGGATCGATCGGAATAGTAGAGTACCTCGCTGCAGTTGTCGGAGGCCTCCTCCTTGAACTTGTCGCACTCTCTGGGCCATAGAGCTCGCGATACTACTTGGAGTCGCGGTAGTACAGGTCATTCGGGTCGAAGCCCTGGTCATCTGCTTGTGCCGCGGCAGTGAGGACGTCTCCCTTGTCCTCATCAGCGACGACAACCACAGCCGGTTGGGCGGAGCCCTCCACGATCACGGCGCGGGGAAGAGCGGCTCTGGTTCAGGAAGAAGATCCCGCCTACGCGGCGTCGACGACTACCGGAGCGTCGCCTTCGCCTCCGTCGACGTCGATGACCGCACTCGCCTCCGGCTCGTCTCCACGAACACGCTTCATCTTCGGGGTTTTCGGTGGAAGGGGAGGAGGTCGGTGGTGCGCTGGTGGAGGTGCAAGCAGGGTTTTTTGCCAGAGATTGGGGAAGAGAAGTTGCGGGTAGAAGAGACGATGGGGCCGATGGATATACAGTAGATGTTGTTGTTTGGGTTCCTCTGCATGACGCGTGCGTGTGAAAAATGGAAAGTGGAACTGCACAGTATTTACTAGAGGATGGTGGTGGTTTTGACTAGACATGGGCGGCAATTCCTCGAAATTTGGAGCATCCGTTCGTATATCTAGATAAAATATTGTGCTTACCAGTATAATAACTGCAGACAACTACAATTACGTGACACTGGCCAGTGGGTCCCATGTCTCGTGGGGACATCATGTCAATGACTAACATTTTATTTTTGTACATGAAGTAATTTTTTGATGATGCCTATGCTTATCCGGTCACTGAATGCAGGAGAATAAGTTAGAGACATTCCCTACCGTAATAAATAACAATGTCTACTTTATGTATGGATGGATTAATTTGACTATGAATTTGACAAGAGTGCAAATAAATTGTTGAACACATGCGTAAGTGCACGAAATAAATATTGAAAACTAAAAGATTGAAATGACTAATTTGCATAAATCATTAAATCATAAAACCTTAATGTCTTAAAACCAAAAACTGGTCTTGCAAACGTGCATAGAAGAATGTCTCGAAGATAATAAACTTTACCTTACAAATTGATTGATAAAAAATAATGACCCAACCCTACTAATTAAGTGGGACATCTGGCACATATGAAACAAATAGATAGATTCCATGATCACCAAGGTGGAGGATCATGAGCACCTTGTGTCCCATCTTCAAGGTAGGTTCCATCTTCATGAATTTGTCCCATTTGTTGACGCACACACGCTTGTCCATGTTATCATGAGAAATGGTGTACGTCGATGATAGGCTCGTGTTAGGATGGCAAACAAGAGTAATAGCACCTTCTTCATCCATGTCTTCTGGAACAATACGACGAGGCACCTTCTGTTGTCAATTAAAACGAAATGGTCAGTTTTGTAATTCACATGGAAAAAGTAAATTACATTTTTGTGTAATGGAAAAAATGAAAACATTTACCATGAAATTCTTGGTTGTGTTGGACCAATTCAAGGTATGAACCAGCCCATAAGATCTTCCAAGATAAACTTCACCAGCATCATTTTCTTCTAGAAACATGTCAAGCTTGTCAACTTCTGCAATCAGTTTCCCCATTTCTTTCCAGTTAACGTCTGTTCCCTCTGTTGCAGTGAGACGATCAACTATATCTCTCTTAAGAACACCAAGAAAATAGTATGCTACAAAATAAAATGTGTGGTACACATAGTTATTGCACATAAATCACAACTTACTTATATGAAAGCTAGAATGAAAATAGGAAAGAAGTATTATTACATAGATGAATGATAGGGTAGTGTGGACAAACAGCAGTGCTTGGTTCCAAACCCGTCAGTAAAATGGAAAAATGCACCACCTGGTTCAGTTGAAGTTGGTATACTCTACAGTATTCCTTCCAAGCATCACCACTGATGAAAGTTTTATTTGGTTCATTTGTGACTTTAAACTCAAATAAAAAAATTCTCGTGTGGTAAAGGACGCAAAGAATATCCTTCTGTGATAAGCTTTCACATTATTTTTCAGCAAAGCAGCTCTTCTATAGCATGGGAGGACCTGGCCATCATGTATCATACAATGAGAGGACAACAGTTGCATGTAAAAATAACATACATCCCCCTATGATTTTTCAATTTATCATACAAGTCAAGCCACTAATTTAATAATAGTACCAGATCTACAACAAACGATCATACGTTCACACATCTTGAAGTAATAAAATCATACCGTTTTCTCCTCGAATCCTTCTCTTAAGTTGTACACCTCTTAATGAGTCCCAGTTGTGCACAGTCCCTTTGTGTCGAAACAAACACCACACTACATGATAATTAAATGAGATCGTGAGTGCAGTCCATCAGATCTACAAATAAAGTCGGCCAAATCAAAGTTCCTAGATATATCCTAAGATCTAAAAAAACTATGTAGAATGTGTCAACCTAGTCGATGAAACCAAATTCACTAGATATGTCGATATCGTAAGATCTAAAAAAATAATGTAGAATATGTGAACCTTTCTCGACCAAACCAAAGTCCCTACAATTCATCACATTGGCCAAACATAATGAACATACCTGGAGAGCTGGAGTCATCGCCATAGCAGTCGTCGTGTAGGACAGTTCGCCGACACCAAGCTCAAGATCGAGGGAGTTCGTGAGATAACAAGGATGAGAGATGGGAAGAGGCGATGCTGACAGAGAAACGGGCCGGAGCGATCGTCAAGGGACATATATAGTAATGCTCCCTAGATTGTGTAGATTGTTTTTTTTTGAATATTTTGTTTGTTTCGAAAAGTAATAATTAGTAGCCTTTAGCGGCCTTTTCTTTGGTCAACCCTTATCCTACCGAATATGAGGGAAATAAAAATAAAAAATGAAGCATGTATTTGAGTTTGAGGATGAAATTTCCTAAATTTTTCTTGCCAAACAAATTTTACTAAGAGGTTGTCAAACCTTTTTCAAAGTGAAATTTATGTTGTAGGGTAATGTGGTGACGCCAAATCAGACCAGCACGTGCTCCCAAATTTCCGAATACCCTAAGATGTACATGCTTCACAAGTGATGCCTCTTCTTGAGTTTAGGGGATGAATTTTTGAAAATTTTCAAACCAAACTGCCAAGATAGCATGCTAGCGTCATTACCCACATGTTGATGCACCCTTGTGCCAAATTTCTGTCAATTTCAAGTTAGCTACCTCAAAAAATGGTCAAGAACTGCCCGTTCAGGGTAGACGGGCATAATCTTTCACTACGCACCTCAGTTTTGGGATTGCTTTGATAGGGAAACAATTTTTTTTTCTAGTTTGTTATTTTCCATGGAAAGTGTTAGCCACACATTGGCCAATACACAAGGTTTGAAAAGATTTCAACAAATTTTCAGTTTTGTATGAAATTTTGAGTGTTTGGTCAAACCTAGGTTGACCTCAGTGCACTAAGAGGTTGTCAAACCTTTTTCAAAGTGAAACTTCTGTTGTAGGGTAATGTGGTGATGCTAAATCAGACCAGCACGTGCTCCCAATTTTCCCAATACCCTAAGATGTACATGCTTCACAAGTGATGCCTCTTCTTGAGTTTAAGGGATGAATTTTTGAAAATTTTCAAACCAAACTGCCAAGATAGCATGCTAGCGTCATTACCCACATGTTTCAGCCTGTTCATGGTTTGGTGTCAAACCTGCTAAACCATGAGCCCAGACCGCACCAAACTAGATACACAGTTTATACCGGGTTGAACTGGTTTCAGGATTAAAAGTGAGAGCACAAAACTGATAGCTGGTTTGAGACGGGCTGAACCAACAGAAACCAATCGACCCATAGGCACGCAAACCGCCAGGTCCAGGTGAAGCTCGCCTTGAGGGTCGCTGTCAGCAGCACCGAGACGCTTGCTCGAATGGTACCGCCTATAGATTCTGGTCGCCGCCCGTCGGATTCCGATCTCCTCCGTCCCGACCACCGTTGTCCCGGCCGCCGCGCGTCTCTATTCCGGCCACCGCTGTTCCGCCCGTCCGCCGCCGCCTCCCGTCCAATTCAGGCTGCCGCCCACCCGATTTTGGCAAGCGCTGTCCCAGCCGCTATCTCGGCTGTTCGCCGCCGCCGCGGATATCTTCACAGCTCTCTTCCGATCGCCGCTGTCCCGGCCGTCCGCCGCCGCCCGGGCTCCCGCCCCGTCCCGGTTCCGAAACCGTAGACACCGTCAAACCAGCCCGCACCAACCCGTTATATCACATCCTAATTCAACGGTGTAAACCAAACCAATCCAATTAAACCTGCTACTGACGGGCTGGTTTGAGGAACCTGTCTAAACCATTTTAAACTGGGAATGCCCAGGTTTACACATGTTGATGCACCCTTTTGCCAAATTTCAGTCCATTTCAAGTTAGCTACCTCAAAAAATGGTCAAGAACTGCCCGTTCGGGGTAGACGGGCATAATCTTTCACTACGCACCTCACTTTTGGGAGTGCTTTGGTAGGGAAACAATTTTTTTTTCTAGTTTGTTATTTCCATGGAAAGTGTTAGCCACACATTGGCCAATACAAAAGGTTTGGAAGGATTTCAACAAATTTTCAATTTTGTATGAAATTTTGAGTGTTTGGTCAAACCTAGGTTGACCTCAGTGCACTAAGAGGTTGTCAAACCTTTTTCAAAGTGAAACTTCTGTTGTAGGGTAATGTGGTGACGCCAAATCAGACCAACACGTGCTCCCAATTTTCCCAATACCCTAAGATGTACATGCTTCACAAGTGAAGCCTCTTCTTGAGTTTAGGGGATGAATTTTCGAAAATTTTCAAACCAAACTGCCAAGATAACATGCTAGCGTCATTACCCACATGTTGATGCACCCTTGTGCCAAATTTCAGTCCATTTCAAGTTATGCACCCTTGTGCCAAACTTCACAAGTGATGCCTCTTCTTGAGTTTGGGAGTGCTTTGGTAGGGAAACAATCTTAGACCCCTTGCCCCCCCCCTAAAACCCTTGTTTTGGCACGTCACAACCAAATATTATTCTATCTGAAGTATGATTGAATTATGATTATTGCATTAGATGTATGAATTAGGATGAGTATAATTTTACTTTTTTATTAACATTTCTGAAAGTTAACACACCATTGGTCTGATAGCCATTAATTACACAAAGTAGTTCAACCCATGACAAAACACAAAATACAACTATACACTTCACATAACATCTAGCTATATTTAGGGTGTGTTTGGGGCATCTCCACTCCAACCTTTCTTCATCTTCTTCTCATCCGGCCACTTGTCCCACGGGACCCCAGGAAAAGGAATAGAGCTTGTTTGATCATAAGTCAGAAACCCCCAAGCCGTGTCATTCCATTTGTGATGCCCATCGGTGATGCGCATGTATGTCCACCCTTCATCCCCCCTGGAGCGCTTGGTTCTGGTCAATTCTTTTCCCTTGCAGCTGCTCGATGCAGAAGCATTTCTGCCGCTAGTTGAAACTGGGTTGCACTGCTGTTGGTGTTTCTTGCGGAGGTAGCAGGTGGCGATGTCCATAGTTGCAGACAATGATTATACGGTACAGTTCGTACGCCACAAACCCATCTCTAGCAGCATACTCAAGATTAATTTCACCGACGGGCTTCTTCTCCCAGAACTTGTGTTGGCTAGATGGAAATTCTTTCTTCATTCCTCCGTAGGACTTGTCGATGAGTGCGGCTGCCATGTCAGCCATCCCAGTCCTATCGCGTTGAAGCTTGAACAAGTCCTGCAGATCAATGTGGCACTCACCTGGTATCTCAATGTTCCATCTTTCCTCCATTGCTTTCTTGTCATTTCTTATATCAACGCTAGCAAGGAAATCCATGAGTTTCGGACACCACAGATCGCTACTGCCCCACCAAAATATTGAAAGAGAGACAAATGTTAAATATTTTTGTGAAAAAAATATACTGAAACTGAGTTGTAAAATGCACTGAAATTATTTGATGATATTTCATTTCTACATGTCATTTAACAATTTTAGTCTGAACTTGAATGGAAGTACCTATTGTTGTTCATATCAGTAACTTCAAATGGATTTTGAAGTTTAGATTGTAACCATAAAGATGAATGACTAGTACTAGGTTCGTGAGGGTGATTTAGCTATACTAGAAGCACATAAATAAATAACAACTAACCACATCAACAAGATTGATAGATAACATAAATGAACTAGTATGAAGCATCAGATCTAGATGAGATAAGTTGTGCAAAACATGGTTTTACCACTGATTTGAACACAAAATTATGGAAGTTCTATATAGTACATAACTACAGATTTTCATCTTTCAATAGTAGTCCAAGATTGATAGAGGGTTTTTGAGCCCGGATGAAAATGTCGAATCTACATATATACCTTGACCATTGGTAGACTAGTACATGATTCTTCATCGCCAGTTGGACGACGGCGATGCGATAGTCATCTTCGTATTTCGGGTCGCAGTACTCGAAGTACAGGCCCATGAATTTGTATTCATCCGTGCTCAGCGACTGCTCGTACATGTCGACAGTCTTGCTTGCTTCATAGCTCTCGTCGGTGTAGACGGCATCAATCTCGGTCGTACCGTGTGCTACGATCTTGCGGTTTTCAGTGATGTGGTTGGTAAGTTCATCCCCCTCCATGGCGTGGCGTAGGAGGAAGCCGAAGAGGGCGCAATGGAGAAACAGATGAGATAGCAGGGGAGAGGATGGAAGACGACTCGGTGTGGAGTTGAGAGAGGCACCGTAAAAATGGCAACTGCCCCTCCGATATGTACCCACATTTTGTGGTAACAGACCGACATGTGGGCCCAAGTGTTTTCGATGGCATTTTCCTCTCGTATTGTCACGTCCAATTCGCACTCCTCCTCTTTTCTTACCTACCAAAATTTACTCCGAGTGACGTGGGCATTACCCTTCGGGTAACCGACATTGCCCTATCCCATATTGTCTAGTTGAAGGCCCATGAAGACACTTGGAGGCAAGATGGGCCACCTGGACGGTGCACCAGAAGAATCCTTGACGGGCAAGACAAAGAAGCAGCCGAACAAGGAAAGATTAGATTCAAAACTACTGTAAACCTAGTCGTACTCGGTTAGACCTCTTGAGACCTGGCCTCCTATATAAAGGCCAGGAGAGGGGCTGCCGAGGGACACAATCAATCTTAGCAGCCTTAGCCACCAAAAGTCTAGAGCTAGACCGCCGTAGCGTTTAGCCTCTCGACGAGATCTCAGCCGAACTATTCGGCATCCCATTGTAACCCATTATCTTCATAATCAAGAACAGACAGGCAGGACATAAGGGTTTTACCTCATCGAGGGCCCCGAACCTGGGTAAATCGCTCTCCCCGCTTGTCTGTGAACGGATGTCTCGTGTCAGCTTGTAGGATTCCATCAACCCTAAGCCCCAATCGGAGGGAATTGCCGAGGAGTACCCTCGACAAGTCATCGGCAGTACCAGTCACGTCCGCGGCGTTCTTACTCGAGTTGCCAACGCCAGCAGAACCAAGAGATTCAATCCGCTACGGATCTTTCGAGTTCGTGCCGCACCATGAAGCGCCTCACTTGATCCCTGAAGGATCGACTGGCAACATGGATGCTACTTTCGGTGGTGTCCACTTCATCATCGACTCCGGAGGTTTTTTTCGCCTCCCTAGGACCAGCGCATCCGGCCTGAAGGCCGCGGTTTCGGAAGACGTTCCTTCAAAAACAACCTTAAAAGTTCCACCCAGGACCATGCAAGAGAGCAGCCAAGGAAGTTTCGATGTCATGGCAGGGCGGAGGAAAAGACGAAGGGACTCGTACCGCGAGGAGGAAGGATGAACATCAACTCACCTTCGTCAGTTCGAACAAGGATGCCACGACGCATTATCAATCAAGGGTCGCAACCGCTCACCATATCTATCGGCCACGGAGCAGCTTGAGGCACCGTGCTACCTCCACTCTTATATCGATCCGAAGGATGGTCGAGAGAAATTCAGTCACTTGTTAAGGAACTGTCGACATTTTCTGGAAATTCGGCAGTTTTGCGATGACCTCAGAGCCGAAGCCATATCGAGAGTTCACGCAATGGAGAGAAGGGCAGGGTCCTACGGTTATCCACCAGAACCATATGTGCCGGAACCATACATACCAGCAGGAGGAGGAGAGCGTGCATCAACCGAGGTATTTCCGGAACCATGCGGGCAAGTCAACATGATCCATAAAACCAGCTTTTCAAAGAGAGAGATCAAGAAATTCTCCCGGGAAGTAAAATATGCGGAAGTCGCCATGGTGGATACACCCGATTTCATCGACTGTCAGATCAGAGTATCTCCTTCAGCAGGGCGGATCACCGAAAGCTGTTCCGAGGCCTGGCCACGCGGCTCTCATTCTTGAAGCACAGATTGGAGGCTACAATATGAGGAAGTATTCATGGATGGAGGAAGTGGCCTGAACCTATTGTTCGCCAACACCATGAGAGCGATTGGTTTAACAGTCGATATGCTAAGAGAATCTGACACGGGGTTCCACGGCATTATACCGACTCGGCCCGCTTATTCTCTTGGTAAAACATCATTGGATGTGGTCTTCGGCACGCCCAGCAATTTTAGGAAAGAGAAGATCGAGTTCGAAGTAGTTGATTGGGAGTCTCAGTACCACGCCATCCTCGGCAGGCCTGCGTTCGCCAAATTCATGGCCGTACCTCACTATGCATACCTAAAACTGAAGATGCCAGGCAACAATGGGACCCCAATAACTGTCCATGGAAGCTTCGCTCGATCGGACAACTGCGATCGGGAATTCCAGAAGATCGCCTCGAAGTTCGGAGCCAAGGAAGAACTCAACGCAATCGACACCGTTACAGATCACACGCAGCCACCAGCCCACAATCGAAACATAAGATCCGACTAGTTTGACGCTGCAAAGGAAGCCAAGAAGCTGCAGGTGCACCCCACTGACCCGAAGAAAACGGTCAATACATCGGCTGACCATACTAGCGCATAGGAAGGCGCGCTCATCGAGTTCCTCCGTGAGCGTTGGGAGATATTTGCATGGCAACCATCCGACATGCCAGGTATTCCCAGGGAACTCGCTGAGCACGCCCTTAATGTTGACCCGACAGCCAAACCAGTGCAGCAGTCAATGCGCCGATTTTCCGAACCAAAGAGGAGAGAAATTGGCGAAGAAGTCAGTCGACTCCGTAAAGCAGGATTCATTCGGGAGCTCAAGGAAGCTGAGTGGGTGGCCAACCCTGTCATGGTGCCCAAAAATGACACCACCGCTCTACGCATGTATATCGCTTACACCAGCCTTAATAAACATTGTCCGAAAGATCACTTCCCGCTGCCTCCTATTGATCAGATAGTCGACTCCACAGCCGGATGCGATCGCCTTTCCTTCCTTGATGCATACTCCGGGTATAATCAGATCAAGCTGAAGAAAGAAGACTAGGAGCTAACCACGTTCATCACCCCACACGGCGTTTTCTGCTACAACGTCATGACTTTCGGGTTGAAAAACGCAGGAGCAACTTATCAACGTTGCATGCAGGCTTGCCTTGGAGAGCAGATTGGGAGGAACATCAAAGTTTACATCAACGACATCGTGGTGAAGACGAAGCACGCCACCACTCTCATCGATTACTTACGGGAAACTTTCGACAACCTAGACAAGTATAAAATCAAGCTGAATCCCAAAAAATGCTTCTTCGGAGTGCCAGGGGGACAAGTACTCGGGTACTTCATTTCAGCCAGGGGGATTGAAGCCAACCCTTTGAAGATCAAAGCTATTCTCGACATGGAGCCGCCAAAGAATCTGCACCAAGTGCAGCAGTTGGCAGGACGTCTAGCAGCGCTTAGTAGATTCATCGCTAAGCTAGGAGAAAAAGCTTTGCCGTTCTATAACCTGATGAAAAAGTCAGAAAAGTTCGAGTGGACAAAAGAGGCGCAGGAGTCCTTCGACAACCTGAAGAAAATCTTGTCAACGTCTCCAGTCCTCGTAACCCCGCGCGAGAAAGAAACGCTGCTTATGTACATAGCCGCAACAGCACAAGTCTTCAGCAGCGTTTTGGTTATCGAGCGAGAAGAGGCAGGAAATGTCCACGGTGTTCAGAGGCCTGTTTACTACCTCAGTGAAGTACTCACACCCGCGAAGCAGAGATACCCTCATCATCAGAAGCTGGCGTATGCAGTATGGAAGTCGGCTCGCAAGCTGCGTCATTATTTCACGGAGCACCCGATTGTCGTCGTAAGTGAAGCACCATTGAAGAACATAATGACTAACCCAGAAGCCACGGGTCGAGTGTCCCAATGGGCCATCGAGATAGCGCCACACGACATAACTTACGTTAATCGAACGGCGATAAAGTCCCAGGCCCTTCCAGATTTCGTGGCAGATTGGATCCAGTCGCAGACACCAGCAGCACCCGACATGTCGGGATCGTGGACAATGTACTTCGACGTGTCAAAACGGAGCACGGGTGCGGGAGCAGGAGTGATATTGATATCACCACATGGAGATAAGATGAAGTACATACTACGTATGAATTTCTCCCTGCCGACGAACAATGAAGCAGAGTATGAAGCACTGCTGCATGGAATGAGGATGGCGAAGGCATGCGGGGCAACTCGCCTAGAAATCTACGAAGACTCAAACTTGGTGGTGCAGCAGTCGATGAACTTATGTGACGTGGTCAGTGACAACATGATCGCCTATCGACAGTTGTATCAAAATATGGAAGCCAAGTTTGAAGGATGCGAGCTCAAACATATCGGCAGAGCCAGCAACGAGGAAGCCGACACTCTGGCGAATATCGGGTCCATGTGCTCCCCCATCCCAGACGGAGTGTTCTACGAAGTCATTGCTCAGCGATTGATAAAAGAGAAAGCTTCGGCATCCTCAAAACTATCGACTGATGAATCTGCGGCAAGCCAGCAACAAACTATCGAAGAACCTTCACCTTCATCAGCGGAGCAAGTCCTCCTCCTCGAGCCGCTATGGACCAAACCATTCCTAGCATACCTGACGAAGCAGGAGCTGCCGGAGGATTCTGTGGAAGAAAGGAAGATCGTCAGACGGTCAAAGGCCTTCACCGTGGTTAATGGCGAGCTTTACAAGCGTAGCATCTCGGGTATCTTCCAAAGGTGTATCGCCATTGACGATGGAAAAGCGCTGTTGCGCGAGATACATGAGGGAACTTGCGGACACCACGCAGGAAGCAGGGCCCTTGTAGCAAAGGCCTTCAGGGCAGGGTTTTACTGGCCAACGGCAGCGTCGGATGCTCGAGATCTAGTCATGAAATGTGACCCCTGTCGGCGCTTTTCTCCAAAGCCGCACGCCCCTGCAATAGATCTAATGACAATACCTCTAGCCTGGCCCTTTGCCCAGTGGGGACTCGACCAAGTTGGGCCACTGCCGAGGTCGTCGCCTAGAGGGCACATGTACTTACTGGTCGCAGTCGACAAGTTCACCAAGTGGATTGAGGCAGTGCTCGTTCGAAACCAGAAGGACGAAACAACAGTTCAGTTTTTCAGAGGAATAACTTGTCGGTTTGGCATGCCCCACAGCATCGTCACAGAAAACGGATCTAACTTCGACTCCAAAGAATTCAGAAAGTTTTGTGACGACGGAGGAATCAAATTGAAGTTTGCATCAGTGGCCCACCCATAGACCAACGGGCAGGTGGAAAGGATCAATGGTCTAATAGGGGATGGCCTCAAGAAACGCCTTACAGGCGCAGCTGGAGCCTGGGTTGAGGAGCTACCATCTGTGCTATGGAGTTTGCGCACTATGCCTAACAGGTCGACTCAGTACACCCCGTTCTTCTCGGTGCATGGAGCCGAAGCAGTCCTACCAGCCGATGTTCGGTTTGAAGCTCCTCGGGTGACAACGTACACAGAATCTTCTTCCAACACTGCGCTGCAGGATGCTGTGGACCTCCTCGACGAGGCACGAGATATTGCCTTGGCAAGAACGACGGTATACCAACAGGCGTTGAGAAATTACCATAGCCGACGAATACGCAGTCGAAGCTTTAATGTTGGGGATATGGTACTTCGGCTGAAGCAAGAAAGACCCTTCAAACTTGAATCACCATGGGAAGGACCATACATCGTCACTGAAGTGATACCAGGAGGAGCATATCGGCTCAAAAACCCAGCTTCAGGAAAAGACGTCGAGAATCCATGGAACATCACACAGTTGCGACGGTTCTATACATAGGATACAATTGTTTTTATTACTCGACAACCCTTAAGGTTACTTTTGCATTATGAATAAAGTTCTAATCATGTTTTCTACCTTTTTTCTTCATTTAGGCCTTATCACCCGAATAGATCGTTCGGGGCCCCTACCATTGGCTCTTACTCCCATCGGGAGCGCTGGCCTAAAGAATACGCTTACACAGTGTCATTGATTAAACTAGCAAAATGTCTGGCGCGGCGGCACGCCGCGCCTTCGATCTGGCCAGTGGATGAAAAATTGCTTAAAATAAATCTGGAATACTGGCCAAATAGAAGGGATCAAATTATTCTTAAAGAAGATCAACTTTATTGTGTCGTCACTTTATTAGTTCTAATGAACTGAACAATTACTAAAATAAGAAAATAAACTGAACACAACAGAGAGTATTATGAAGTTCTCTACACATCCTCAGTCGACATGATACAAATGGATTGATCATTGCTTATGTAGCACATCAAGAATTCAAGAATACTGATCATGAGCGGCATTGTTACTACACAGCCTACAACAGCAGTGGCTCAGCTGTTTGTCCTTCCGCTGAATACCATTATGGAAGCGTAGCGGTGTATTGAACTGACCAACACAAAGAAAAAAAAACCATAGTAGCATCAAGAGATAGATTCCACCTTTTAATGTACAATATTGTTTCTAGATTTCTGAATCTTCCGAACATTAGGTGCATCATCGGCATAAAATAATAAGGCACAACAGGCTGCTGTTACGAAGTATAGCAGAGTCCAACACAAGACAAATTATCTTCCAGAAATGTTCACAGCTGACAATAGTACAAAAGTTAGCTTCAGTTTGGATCCCATATCTACCACATGTGTATTTGTTCTGCATCGTGGAAGTACCTCTACTTAACAATCTGCATGCATTGATTTTTAATTGAATAAATATCCTCTTATGTATACTACCTTGATGTATCTAACTCGGGTACTATCATATTCGTTACTAAAGGTAAGTCAAGAAAAGGTTGCAATATACTATCCGAGAAGGCTTCCTATATAACTATATGGCATTTGAATAAATCACTGGCCTAATTCGTCCTTGTAAAGATGCAGGGTACGAAAGACTTGAACAAAGACAAGAAAAGAACCAGCTAAGCCCTTATATAACATTTAAGGTCTATCAAAGAGCTTTCCAATTGCTCCAAAGTGGAATAACATAGTGGCCTCACAATAAAAGTTACATAATGACGGGATTTATTTAGGTTTCGAACTCGTGCACAATAATATAGGAACTTTCAAGTAACTTCAGTACATACTCCAAAGTGGAACCAAATTAGGTATTCATGTTTTAACATGTCCTATATACAACTATGAAGTTCAATTATACACATTTATATGGGTTTAAAATGCGTTATGACCAAAGACAATCATACCAGAAAGAAAGTCGCAGTAATGCTTTATCCATGCCAACTTCAGCAGCCAAATTTCTGTTCTTTTTATTCGAAACCGCAACCTGCAGAAATGGATCACATCAGTATTGTAGAAGGTAACAACTAATGTTTTTATTAGCGTTGGCATGGTGCACTTTTGAACATCTACAATGTTTCCCTTTATAGTACTACTCCTTGATCTAATTACTCCGATCCTTGGGATAATCATGGTTTTACTAATCAAGTGAAAGACTCATGCCAAGTCCTGAAAATGCCAAACATGCTTTAAATCATCAGAAGTTTGTACACGCCCAACAATGTGTTCAAGCACCAGCATCTGAAGTGCAACAACCAGGGATGGCATCAGTTTTAGTTAAGAAATTATGGAAGCATCGGAACGCGGCGGTCTTCGACAACGCGCGGCCTTCGGTGACAACCCTGTTCAACGACATAGTTGCCGAGGTGCGGCAATGGGCGGACGCGGGCGCTCGAGGCGTGCGCATTTTGCTCCCCTAGATTAGCTATTTTTCTGTTCTTGGGTCGAGTTGTGCGGCGTGGTGTTCGTCCGTCCTCGGACTTGTACATATAACCTTCTTTTTCTATCAATGCATCGAAACGCAAGGCTTTTGCGTTTTCGCGAAAAAGAAATTGTGTGATGATATTACCGTCTAATATTATTTGATGTAGTACACACAATTTGCATCCAATAAATATGTTGATGCAGCATCAGTGGCATTATCTAACATTGGAACAATTAAATAATTCATACAGGAAATTAAAATGCATAGGAAAAGCATGGTGAAATGAGAAATGAAAAATGAAAGATTGCAGGTCACTACTTACTCACACCAATATATGTGGTGTAGCGTAGACAAAGCATGGTGGGGTGACAATGTCAAAAACTCATGGACTGAAACAACAAAATCATGGTTCACCTGAGCCCAAGTGCTGCTCTGCTCACTCCTGCTCCGGGCTTCCACCACTGACCGCCGCCGAGGTCTTGTGCAGCCTGTGTCGCCGCTGACCATGTACTGAAAGCATCAATGGTTACACCTAAAACATGTACTTTTAACCTCCATGCCCGATCCAATAAAAAAGAAGCGGCAAAATAGTCCTACACTATTACGTGTTAGAGCATAAAGAAATTGGTTTTTGAGAATCAAACAACCCAGTTTGGTAACAAGTAATCTATCTAATACCATTAATATATAATAATTGGACTCAAATACATAGATAGTAGGATTGTCTTGCATAATCTGTACATCATAGATAGTAGATTCTACAGTCTACATGACCAAAAATTTCTAATGAGCCAAGTATAGCGAGATGGTGAAGTAGCACAGTATGGTGGGTGGTGTCAGCGTTCCCATGTCTTGGGAGTTGCCAATGATGGGCACACAGGAGAGGATGATGAGCTCCTTGCTTGGCACAATATGTTCTTCTATAACAATACGATGAGCACTTGCTGATCAGCGGTTATACTTTTTGGATGCACTGTTGTTTATTGATGCGCAAAATTCCTTCTCTTCCACCAAGGCCTATATAGACAATAATGTGGTCATTAGTTGTAGTACATAAATGAATTGTCATATCCCTGGATATAGCAAGGTTCTGCTAAACTCTAAAACTGCCAGAGGGGTTCAGGTGTTCAACCACATGTGCTGTAAAGAACTAAAGATGCACGCAAAGTCGCAAATTTTTCCGAGCATTGCTCATGCTTGGTGTGTGCATAAATATCAGACCTACTGTGAGAATTTAGATTGCATGTCAGGTAAAAAAATTAGTTGAATTGTAAGAACTGAATAGAGGGAAGAGCATATCAATTCTCACACTTAGACGATTCCAGGGAAACAACATCAAAGTATTAAAGACGCAATTGATCCAGGCATAAGTAGAACATTAAAATAGTAAAGGATCAATTGACGTGGGCATATGATGGTAGGAATCTTTCCATAGCAACAAAAACATTTGGCAAATAACATAACATTACACCAGGAAGAAACCAAGCGAAATGAACAGAGCTACAGCATTTTTACCTGCACCTGGAGCAAGAACCAACACCCATGTTTTGTATGGAGAATACCAGCGTGGTCGACTATAGAAGAACACGCCGGGCTGGAGGCAGGAGTTGACCATCCTTCCCTGCAACAACTAAACGGTGCCATCTGCTTGAAACATAAGATCAATCCATGACGAAAGGATGAAACTGTAAATATTAGTAGTCATATTACAATATGGAATCTTTTAAATAATTTTACTTCTTGAATTAAATTTTTAGATAATAGATTGGATAATATACTGTGGCATGCCTCGAAAAACTGACAAACATCTGAGACACTACAGGATAAAGGATCCGCAATGAAAAAAGTAGAATTTTCTGCAAGAGGGAAATAGTAGGCTGCACATTCATCTTCTAAAGATAGTAGACAAATAAATATAGGGAGGGTCCTATATTTAGCACCTTCTGAACATTCATCAACCATGCTGCCTTATTGTTAAGTACTAAGAAAATTGTATTTATGTGTGATGAAAACTGAAACGTATTATGCATTACAGCCTTCAAGATAACTGGTATATTAAATTCAGATACAGAAACAATTTGAGCAGATATTTGATACAATATATGCACAAAAATGAAATATCTCAATGTAAAAACAATTTATATATCTTCAGCATGCCTGGTGCTTGGATAGATTTGATTTCTAAATTCAGTGCAGTAAGAAAGATGATGCTATTTGGTCAATGAGAGGAGCTAGCACAGTTTAAAAATCTGAGGCCCACCAAATGCATCCCCAAGTCAACAGTTTGAAAAATACTACAATTCAATAAAGACAGGTACACTACCTACTTCAAACCATGTGATACTAAAACGTCTATAATGTTGGTTTGTGAAGACTGGAGAAAACATTATACATATCCAAGCAGTAGACACAAAATGCCTAGGAAAATGCAACTCGCTCTTATATGCTTTTCCTATAGCAATTACCATATGGTTTAGGTGTCCTTAGTATGGAAAAGCTATTCACTAAAACGGAGCACATGTATTGGCATAGCTAAAAGCTGATAGCTGCAGTACTATTCCAGTGTGTAATGGAAGTTCTTCCGTATGAAAACTTGAAACTGAATTCCTTCTTAGCAAAGATGAATCTCCAGTACAGTCATGTTTGACAACTAAGAGTGCAGAAACATGGCTAAAAGCATAGATCACATCTGATTAGTCGAGACGGCATATATATTTCCAATTCATGATTTTCCTTTTCAATCATATGTGATAGTATTGCTGGGTTTTCACAGCCCAGACTGCTGAACCAAATCACCAAATCAAGCAGACCTTGATTTTCTCTTTTCCCGCAATATAATCTTTTCACTGGTTACAACATCAAAAGGGCTTATACTGACACTTACAAAGGGTTCACTACTGCCATGCATATATTGCTCAACAAATGAGAAAGGAAACCATAACTGTGACATGAGTCCCAGGCAATTCAGGAAAAGAAATCACGAGATTCTTGATAACTAAGAAACAATTATACTACCTCTGTCTATAAATAGATGTCTTAGATTTATCAAATTTTAGATGTATATAGACACTATTTAGTGTATAGATACATCCAAATTTAGACAAATATAAGACATATATTTATGGACGGAGGGAGTACTATCTTGGGATAAAGCTCTATGGACAGCTACAGAAAATTCCCGATCATAATATGGTGAAATTGAATAGTAGTATGACCAGGAAAGTTACAAATGTAAAATTTCATACTAATAAGCTAACAGAATCTGGTTAGAGAAATAAAAATATGAAATTGCTTAGTTAGCCAGCTACAGGTCAGTTAGTGGACAACTGGTTATGTATATAGAGAGTCTTCTATCTTGCACCAAACATGGTTCAGTTTAATATTTTCTTTGGCAGAGACTTTACACAATGAAGCATGTAAGTAAAAATAATCAATTGAATAGCAATAGTTCTAAAAGTATGCTCCTAGCTAGCAGGAGTAGAAACCAAATATGTTTCTGTTTCAGAGGTATGCACATGTATAACTATCTAACAGTGATCTATCTTTACATCTAGCTATGACAAATCAACATCATTTAATCAGGCATAAGAAGTCACTCTCTCACATACCGAACATTTGGAGAGTAGAATAAGAACAATAATTTGATCCATCTGAAGTTCTATTAGACACTGCAACCGTTTACAACGATTTCATCAGTAGATAAATTTTACATCTTGCTTAGATCCATCTTGATTTAATCAGGAAAATCTGTATTTGTTGTTCCGTTCCTTCAGCTAAGAGTTAAGTTCCGCAAGTTCGGTAGGAGAAACTCACCAGATGTGTGGATATGGCGTGGCAAGGAGAGGCATCACACCGCCAACCGGAAGCAGGCAAGTTCAGCAGGAGAAAATTCACCAGACAGGCGCCTATGGCATAGCGAGGAGAGGCGTGACACCAGCAGCTGGGAGCACACTCTGGCATCCATAAATCAAACGATCAAGGAACAGCCTAACATGAACAACCATAGTACATTGGAGTCAAAAAAGCATGAAGCAGCCGGGTCGACCAGGCGTGAAGGGGACCAATCATCAACAAACTCGTTTCCCCTTCACACGGCCTTGTACGCGTAGGTACACATATCACAGATGGATAGGAGGCGGACGGCATAACGAACCGCAGTCTAGCCTTCTGCTGCTCGCCGGCGTGCAGCCCCTCGCCGCCGTCTGCAGCTCGTCCATCTGGGTGGTGGCGGGGCAGCTTCCAGGCGATGCCGCTGTCCCACATCCCGAGCAGGCTGCCGCAAGGCAGGTCATCGAGCGCCCACATGCCGCACCAGCCGACGGGAAAGCGGTGGGGCCATCGTCCGGGGAGCGAACTGCCTGAAGGAAGCCATATCGCATCCACGGCGCCCGCGATGCTATAGAAAGTTCCGGTGCACGGATTAGCAAGTGGCCTACCCACAGGAGGTCGCAGGCGTCAGCTCTTGCAGGAAGGGGAAAAGAATGAGGGAATGGGTGGCGGCGGTTGAGAATCTGAGAGGAAGATGAGAAAAAGGAGAAAAGGCTACCATGAACCAGATCCGGTCCGGCTCGCGGCTGCTCGTTAGCATCAGCACCGGCATGTGGGCGAAGCGGAGCACGGCGGCGCACGCGCCTCCATCTTGGTAGCATGGCCACGCATCGCGGCGCAGCCCCCACGGCGGCCAAGGAGGCACCACGCAACTTGTGGCACACGCGGCCTCCATCTCGGCAGCATGGCCGCGCATCGCGGCGCAGCCCCACGGCGGCCAAGGAGCCACCACGCAGCTTGCCGTTGCCGCCACGAAGGGCGCCCCCTCGCAGGTGCTCGCGAGGCTGAGGACCTCCCATTGGTGACGACTTTGATGAGCTTGCTGACCGAGCCATCGAGGAGCGGTACAACTTGTCGCCAAGAGGAGGGGCGTGGGGAAGAGCAAGGAGGCGGCCAGGGGAGAGGACATACCCGAGGTGGTCCTTGCCGGTGGGCATCGACGGGTCTTCCTCTTCCACCGGCTTCAGCAGCCACTCGGGGCCACGGCGTGGCCAGCACGACTTGTCGCCGTGTTGTGCCATGGCGATGGCATGTCCAGCATCTTCCACGCACCGTCCGGGACATCGCTGGCCACCTGCCGCAGAAGCATTGAAGACGTCGGCGAGGGCTCTCGGCGTTCCCCACCCCTAGTCAACTTCCACATCGGGAGAGATCAGGGTGGGGAGGAAACCGGGACAAGAGGATTGAGAAATGGAGCAGAACGGTGGAGGAAGAGGGACAAAAACGCCAAGAATGACGATCTTGCACGCTCGGGCGACGCCTTTGCCTCCCGCTTTCTCCACAGCAATCCTCATCTCTGGCTGCAAGCTCTGATTTGCTTGAACATGCAGAGGGTCGGGTAGTGAGGAACCCATGCGGAATGTGTGGGATTAGGCGAGGAGGAGCTCTGGCGAGGGCAAGCCGCCGATAAAGATACTGTACATGGAATCTAGCAGGAAGAAGCTCGCGTCGGGAAGAATTTCCAGGATATATGGACGGAGAGAGAGGAGAGGGGATTTCCGGATGTAAAGAGACAAAATAGTCGTCAAAGCGGTGCTATTAGGGCCACATCGACAGTCCAAGCTATGACCACACCAGTTACGTACCACAACAGCTCACCAGCAAAGTAGCATATTACCCAAAATTGCTAAGCGGCACCAAATGGTACACGAAATAATGCAACTGAAATAAAAGAACACGTGTCGCTGCGAGGTTAATCCTCTAACCATCCCAAAATTAGGAGAAAAAAGATGTTTGTTAAGGTTTAATATAGTAGTTATACTCTCAACGAGAGCTAAGATTAATGATGCACCAAAGCAACCAATCCAAGCCTCGAGAAAATACACGAGTGCTGCAGTCGATGGTTATATTATCACAAAATAAGGCTCAAACCGGTGCACCGCGTGACGAAGCCAAGCGTCTAATTCCCTCGACTAAGTCGATGGGTATCGCTCTTACAAAACATACATATCGACTTCGGAATAACATTGCAAAATTCAACGAAGTCATCGAGAGAGCAGGTTGAACTGATCACTCAGCCGCCCTCGACAATGAATTACCAATCAAACTAACATAGTGTGTAACGCACACAGTAAATTTGTACAACACAATCTTATGCAGGTACAAGGTTATTACATTCACGACTGGGCTCCCTGGTTCCCTTGACCCCTCAGTTCCTTCTCAAGGCATGACTCCATCCGAGAGATAATGGTATATGCGGGGCCTCTAGCAATGTCATAATATTGGCCTAAACTCCTCTCGGTGTTTGCTATGGCTCTCAAGTTTAAGGATGGATGACATGCCAATACCGAAGCAAAGGCAAGTTCAGCACCAGCCAGAAGCTCTTTCCGCACCAACTGCCGAATCCTTTCGGGCGACTTGAATCGAGTAAACAGGGCAGACAAGGTTTCAGGTGCCTGGTCCATAGGAAACAAAGTCTTCCAAACCATCGTGAGATGGGCGTGGAACTTATCGAAGTAGTGCGCCTTCTCCACCCGATGTTCAAACTTCGCCATGATAACAGCCTTCGGACGATGCAGCCACAGATCGTGCTTCTGGTGAGCAACATCAGTCATCGCCTCGACCTTTTCATGGATCTTCCTGTTCTCCTCGGATTTATCTGAAGATACAATTGAAAAGGAACGAATATCAGTTAAAAAGAACATCCGAGCTATGCCAGGAATCAGAAGATGGGGAAACACTTACAGCCCAAACTTTCGGTGGCGACATGGAGACCATCGAGAGCATATTGCTCAATAGCAGTTGCTATTTCGCCCTTTTTCTTCACCAACACTGCCATGGCCCGAAGAAAAGTAATGTCTTTATTTAAACGAGACACTTGGTCACGTAAGCGGCGAACAAGGTCAGATTCATCGTTAGTCAAAGGATTTGAGAAAAGCTCGGCACGAGAAGAAGATGAAGGAATCTGCAGTACAATCTTTGATTCAGAACAACATTAACATAAAACTCCCATTGGGAGCGCGTGGCATATATGTTACATCCAAAAGATTGTTTGAATTGGCAACATAGCCGAAATAAAATAAGACTAAGTCAAATTACGATTGGTCTTATTTACAATTAATGAAACAACAAGTTCAAGGAGGCGCTGATGATGAGTCAGAGGCAGCTTCAGGAGTAGGCTTGGCATGTGCTTCGTCTACCAACTTTAGGAGTTGATTGGCACAAGTCACTGCCGATCTTTTGAAGGGTTCGAGGTCGACTAAGTGGTTGTCGTCATCCACAGGCAATGCCTTAGATAACTTCTCCAAGTCAGACCCCATCCCATGACCCATTAGCAGCTGGAAAGTAAGAACCGCCCCAAACATTCGAGAGCGGCGTTTCAATACCTCCACAGGCTCGGAAGAATCGACAAGAAAAGCATCCGCCATCTCACCAAGAGTCTTGTCCTGCTTCATCTTCGGGAAGATCATCGAGTACAACCTCGACAATGCTCCTCTAGTCTTTTGCAGAAGCCCAAGGACTTGGACATTAGATTCAGCAGCAAGCGACAGGGCATCGGATGTGGAGTCCTCCCGAAGCTGATGGCGTCGAGTGATGGTTATATTGGCGGCCTCTGAAAGAAAGACAGATCAGTAGCCGGTAAGGAAATACCAAGAAAGAGACTATGTGTCGTGAATTTTATCCAATAAATCCTTGATGGATTCGCGGAGGACGCCTTCCTTTTTATCGACTGCAACCGCTGCCGCACGCCTGGCGTCCTGTTCATCCTTCATCTGTTGCTTCAGCTTCGACAGCTCCTCCTTCAGCAAGGCATTTTCCTTCTTGGCGTCGGTGTCAAGCCTGTTGGCCTCCAGCACTTGATCAGCCGAAGACTTGACAGTCTTCCAAAGTTGGGCATTTTCAGCCTCCAGTCGAGTAAACTGCTCGGCGAAATCTACCACAGCATCGACTGTGGCATAAATCGGCTGCAGCAAGGGAAATCAAGAAGACTCAGTTGGCATGAAGAAAATTCAGCAAAACAAGGTAGAGTAAATACTTACGTGGTCGCGAGCAGCCGACGAAGTAGGAGCGTTGCTAGGAGGAATAACCTTCGACACTGGAATTTTTTCCACGACCGTCCTCGAAGGAGGCGTCGACTTGGCAGGAGAAGGATTCGGTTCCTTAGCCGATGCCGCTCTCTCAACAGATAATTTAGCCCTCTTTGCGAGAGGAACATGATCATCATCGGAGCTACTTGAGAAAAAAGAATGATTAGCATACAAAATGACAGAGGCCAAATTACGAAGGAGTAAAGATGCTCACAGTTCCAAGTCATCTTCAGCAGCAAAGAAGCCTGACGACCCCTTGTCTGCAGGAGAAGGCGGAGAAGCTCCAACGACATCATTATCTTGTTCACTGGGACTTGATTCAGCCGTTGTGATAAAATCCTCGTCTATCTGCAAGCGACGCTTGCTCCTGGTGAAAGCGGCCTCCTCGGCAGTGTCGTCCCCTTGGACATCGCTGTCCTCAAAGACCTGCTGGACGTCCTCGGTTCCTTCAGAATCGTCGTCATCATCCTCTGGTTCCACACCGCTCTCCGGTGTGGGAGGATAACATTGAATGACGGAGGAGGCCTATCGAGAAATAAAAAGGAGAAAGTTTGTAAAACACAACGAAGAAAGAAGAGATGAAAGCAAGCAAGGAGCAGCAAAGATTACCTCAGTCGGGAGATGGTCAAAATCGTAAGGGGGACGAGCCGATGTCAAGACGATGTTATCCTTCATACTGAGGCACGTCAAGCGGCGAACCTCATCTCGAAGTTCATCTGCCGACAAGTCGGCAGAGCTGACCCTCGACTTGTCGCCCTTGCCAGTATAAAGCCATAATTGGTGGGGTCGAGACATTAGCAGCTGCACTCGACGTTGCAAGAACACTGAATCTACTTCAGTGCCGCACATCATCAAGCCTCCCGTGTTCTTCAGGACGACGATCTGCTCAAACAGCCTGTCGGCTATCGCCCTCTCTTCGGGAGAAAGCGCGTTTTTCCAGGACTTCTTCTGGTGAGCTATCAGGACGTCTTCAAACGGAGGGAGATTCGAGTGCCGCCCAGGCACCACGGGATCTCGTAGGTAGAACCATTTGTTCCGCCAGCCCTGGACGGATTCCTTCATTGGATAGTCGAAGTAATCGACTGATACGTCTCAAAGGTATCTTTAATTTCTGATGTTCCATGCTTGTTTTATGACAATACCTACATGTTTTGTTCACACTTTATGATGATTTTATGCATTTTCTGGAACTAACCTATTGACGAGATGCCGAAGTGCCAGTTCCTGTTTTCTGCTGTTTTTGGTTTCAGAAATCCTAGTAAGGAAATATTCTCGGAATTGGACGAAACCAATCCCCAGTATCTTATATTTCAAGGAAGCTTCCAGAGCACCGAAGAGGGGCCAAAGGAGAGCCAGGTGGGCCCCACACATGGTGGCGGCGCGGCCAAGGGGGGGGGGCGCCTCCCTGATGTGTGGAGCCACCAGACCCCCTCCGACTCCGACTCTTCGCCTATTTAAGCCTTCCTGACCTAAAACATCGAGACGAATAAGCCACGGTACGAGAAACCTTCCAGAGCCGCCGCCATCGCGAAGCCAAGATCTGGGGGACAGGAGTCTCTGTTCCGGCACGCCACCGGGACGGGGAAGTGCCCCCGGAAGGCATCTCCATCGACACCATCGCCATCTTCATCACCGCTGCTGTCTCCCATGAGGAGGGAGTAGTTCTCCATCGAGGCTAAGGGCTGTACCAGTAGCTATGTGGTTAATCTCTCTCTCCCATGTACTTCAATACAATGATCTCATGAGCTGCCTTACATGATTGAGATTCATATGATGAGCTTTGTAATCTAGATGTCGTTATGCTATTCAAGTGGATTTTACTTATGTGATCTCCGGAGACTCCTTGTCCCACGTGTGTAAAGGTGACAATGTGTGCACCGTGTGAGTCTCTTAGGCTATATTTCACAGAATACTTATTCACTGAGTTATGATTTGAGTTGGATGTATCTATGAAATTGTGGTGTGTTAGTACCTCCTATGAATGCTCACAGTGACAGCGTGGGGGTGTTTATTAGTACTTGGGAATACATCTTTAAGGTTTGCCTACATGATGAATTAGAGTTCGTTATCTTGCCAGAAAGTAATTGAAAATATCATAGTAAAGTGCTTATTTAAATTCCTTTATGATTGCAATGTTGAGAGTGTCCACTAGTGAAAGTATGATCCCTAGGCCTTGTTTCCAAACATCGAAACACCGTTTCCAACAAGTTCTGCTGCATGTTTACTCGCTACCATATTTTATTCAGATTGCTATTACCACTCATATACATTCATACTACTTGTATTTCACTATCTCTTCGCCGAACTAGTGCACCTATACATCTGACAAGTGTATTGGGTGTGTTGGGGACACAAGAGACTTCTTGTATCGTGATTGCAGGGTTGCTTGAGAGGGATATCTTTGACCTCTTCCTCCCTGAGTTCGATAAACCTTGGGTGATTCACTTAAGGAAAACTTGCTACTGTTCTACAAACCTCTGCTCTTGGAGGCCCAACACTGTCTACAGGAAAAGAAGCGTGAGTAGACATCAAGCTATTTTCTAGCACCGTTGTCGGGGAGGAAAGGTAAAAGGCACTCACACTCCGGTCCCAGGTAACTAAGTTATTTTCTGACGCCGTTGTAAGTGCTCGAAGCTATTTCCTTTAGATCCTGCAATTGCACCTTTTTGTTTATTGTTTATCACTAGTTAGGCATAATGGAAAGCAACAGTGAGCTTTTTAAGCTATTTCCTGAGTTAAGACATGGATTGTTTGATGCGAAAATTAAAAAACCTATGGAACCTTATTTGCATGCTAGTAGCAATGATATTAGTATGAACGCTTTGAACACCATTGTTGCTAATGATATGGAAAATTCTAAGCTTGGGGAAGCTGGTTTTGATGAGCATGATATTTTTAGTCCCCCAAGCATGGAGGAGAAAATTTTCTTTGATGATACTTTGCCTCCCATTTATGATGACTATAATGATAGCGGTCTTTTGGTGCCACCTACTATGGAGGATAAATTTTATTATGATTATACTATGCCTCCTACAATTGATGAGAATAATAATGATAGCTACTTTGTTGAATTTGCTCCCACCACAACTAATAAAATTGCTTATGTGGAGAGTAATTATTTTATGCATGACACTCATGATAAGAATGTTTCATGTGATAGTTATATTGTTGAGTTTGTTCATGATGCTACTGAAAGTTATTATGAGAGAGGAAAATATGGTTGTAGAAATTTTCATGTTACTAAAACACCTCTCTATATGCTGAAATTTTTGAAGTTACACTTGTTTTATCTCTCTATGCTTGTTGCATTATGCTTCATGAATTTGTTTATTTACAAGATTCCTTTTCATAGGAAGTGGGTTAGACTTAAATGTGTTTTGAATTTTCTTCTTGATGCTCTCTTTTGCTTCAACTCTTATTTCTTGCAAGAGCATCATTGAAATTGCTGAGCCCATCTTAATGGCTATAAAGAAAGCACTTCTTGGGAGATAACCCATTTTTTATTTTACTACAACAATTTTTGTTTTATATTTGTGTCTTGGAAGTTTTTACTACTGTAGAAACCTCTCCTTATCTTTATTTTATTGCATTGTTGTGCAAAGTGAAGTCTCTAATAGAAGGTTGATACTAGATTTGGATTACTGCGCAGAAACAGATTTCTGTCTGTCACGAATTTGGGCAGGGTTCTCTGTAGGTAACTCAGAAAAATGTGCCAATTTATGAGTGATCCTCATATATGTACGCAACTTTCATTAGTTTTGAGTTTTCTCATATGAGGAAGTTTAGTGCCCCAGAAAAATTCGTCTTTACGGACTGTTTAGTTTTGACAGATTCTGCCTTTTATTTTGCATTGCCTCTTTTGCTGTGTTGGATGGATTTCTTTGTTCCATTAACTTTTAGTAGCTTTGGGCAATGTCCAGAAGTGTTAAGAATGATTATGTCACCTCTTAACATGTGAATTTTTGATTATGCACTAACCCTCTAATGAGTTTGTTTTGAGTTTGGTGTGGAGGAAGTTTTCAAGGATCAAGAGAGGAGGATGATACAATATGATCAAGAAGAGTGAAAGATCTAAGCTTGGGGATGCCCCCGTGGTTCATCCCTGCATATATCAAGAAGGCTCAAGCATCTAAGCTTGGGGATGCCCAAGGCATCCCCTTCTTCATCGACAAATTATCAGGTTCCTCTAGGGAAACTATATTTTCATTCCGTCACATCTTATGTACTTTACTTGGAGCGTCTGTGTGCTTTTATTTTAGTTTTGTTATTTTCATCTCTGAATAAATGCTTGTGTGGGAGAGAGACACGCTCCGCTGGTTCATATGAACATATGTGTTCTTAGCTTTTAATGTTCATGGTGAAGGTTGAAACTTCTTTGTTCATTGTTATTTGGTCGGTTCAGGAAATGTTGCATGTGGTAGTGGTATAATGAAACACTTGCATAATCTTGTAGATCATTGAGCTTTGATAACTTGATTCTTTGCAAACGTTTTGAGGTATTTAGATGGTAAGGCTTGTTGTTTAAATAAGTTAAAATCAGTAGTGGATTGTTGTCTTTAAGCTTGCGCCGTACTACAAACTCTATTTAAATAGTTGAAGGTGTAGTTGGACTTGATAGCTCTCCATGTCTGATAGTTCATCGTAATAACTAAGTTGTGCTGAAGGTCGAGGGAGCTAGCGGGGTACTTGTGCCACCATGAACGGCCCTCCTTGGAGTAAATTTTAATCATGCTCTTAATGATGAACCTTCTAGTTGTTTGCAATAAGCTTGTGAGTTCTTTTTGACTAATGTTAAGCTACGGTTTTTGGCACTTCCACCATCCAAATTTGCTAGCCTCTTCGGTATTGTGCATTACTTTTTGCTCACATTGAGGATTGTGCATACTTCGCCAGTACATCCAAACCCGTGGGAGGACTTTCTCTTGTCCTCCTACACATAAGCCATACATCTTCCTCAAAACAGCCACCATACCTACCTACCACAGCATTTCCATAGCTGTTTCGAAAATATATTGCCATGCAACTTCCATTTTACATTACATGTTGTCATTTATCATTTATATATTGCTTTTCATGATTCTATACAGCTGATGCGTGGTTTACCCATGTTACGCTAGATCATTGCACATCCTGCTACACTGGCAGAGGCATACAGTTTTTATACACCATGTTTTATTCATTATGAGTTATTTGTACCAAAAAGTGTGTTGTCATAATTTTTTTTAGGATGTTGCCCCAAAAAGTGAAAAGAGCCATGGAGGCCATCAAAAAGAGAAAAAGAAAAGAAAAAAAAATAGAAAAGAAAAAGAAAAAGAGAAAAAAAGAGAATAAAGAAAAAAGGGCAGCATTACTATCTTTTATCCACACTTGTGCTCATGTTTTAGCACCTCCAGTATTCATAGTCATCATTTGTGCTCATGTTTAGCACCTACACTCCATATGAGAGAGTTTTCATGTTTTACTAGTATAACTACGTGGGGAATTCACACTATAGAACTTGGGTTGTATATTCCAATGATGAGCCTCCTCAAAAGTGCTCTAGGTCTTCGTGAGCAACCAAGTTGGATGCACCCCCACTAGTTCCATTGGAGAGCTTTCATACACATATAGCTCTATGTGCATTTGTTGCATGGCAGTCACTACTCCTTGCATAGCTTCGATTATAAGACTTCTTCTTGTCTAATGATCACTTATAGCTTTGCAAGACTTTCTTCCATTTGGCCTTCCAAACCCCCATTAACGTTCTTTATGCCATAACATCCTGGTGCTAATACCAAATGCTTGTGCTCACCGGTTGAGTAGACTTCGAAACAGTTGATTCATGACGTTCATGTTTATGTTTACTTGACTGAATCCTTCTTATGTTGTGAAAATTTACTTGATGCTTGGAATGAAGGATAGAACTTCTACGTAGAATACTTAACACATCTTTAATGAACTTTGTACGGTTTCATGTCTTTAAAGCAATAGTTGATGAAAACTTCTAGCTTGTTTAACTCTTGCATTATCATCTCTTATATCAGTATAGACATTTGCTTTGAGTGATTTGATCTCAGTTCATATGCTTTATATTATTATTGGATCGAGATTATGTTGTTAGCATGTCACTTCAGAAATTATCTTTGTTATCGTTTACCTACTCGAGGACGAGTAGGAACTAAGCTTGGGGATGCTGATACGTCTCAAACGTATCTATAATTTCTGATGTTCCATGCTTGTTTTATGACAATACCTACATGTGTTGTTCACACTTTATGATGATTTTATGCGTTTTTCGGAACTAACCTATTGACGAGATGCCGAAGTGCCAGTTCCTGTTTTCTGCTGTTTTTGGTTTCAGAAATCCTAGTAAGGAAATATTCTCGGAATTGGACGAAATCAACGCCCAGTATCTTATATTTCGAGGAAGCTTCCAGAGCACCGAAGAGGGGCAAGAGGAGAGCCAGGTGGGCCCCACACATGGTGGCGGCGCGGCCAAGGGGGGCGCCCCCTGATGTGTGGAGCCACCAGACCCCCTCCGACTCCGACTCTTCGCCTATTTAAGCCTTCCTGACCTAAAACATCGAGACGAATAAGCCACGGTACGAGAAACCTTCCAGAGCCGCCGCCATCGCGAAGCCAAGATCTGGGGGACAGGATTCTCTGTTCCGGCACGCCGCCGGGACGGGGAAGTGCCCCCGGAAGGCATCTCCATCGACACCACCGCCATCTTCATCACCGCTGGTGTCTCCCATGAGGAGGTAGTAGTTCTCCATCGAGGCTAAGGGCTGTACCGGTAGCTATGTGGTTAATCTCTCTCTCCCATGTACTTCAATACAATGATCTCATGAGCTGCCTTACATGATTGAGATTCATATGATGAGCTTTGTAATCTAGATGTCGTTATGCTATTCAAGTGGATTTTACTTATGTGATCTCCGGAGACTCCTTGTCCCACATGTGTAAAGGTGACAGTGTGTGCACCGTGTGGGTCTCTTAGGCTATATTTCACAGAATACTTATTCACTGAGTTATGATTTGAGTTGGATGTCTCTATGAAATTGTGCTGTGTTAGTACCTCCTATGAATGCTCACAGTGACAGCGTGGGGTGTTTATTAGTACTTGGGAATACATCCTTAAGGTTTGCCTACATGATGAATTAGAGTTCGTTATCTTGCCAGAAAGTAATTCAGAATAGCATAGTGAAGTGCTTATTTATATTCCTTTATGATTGCAATGTTGAGAGTGTCCACTAGTGAAAGTATGATCCCTAGGCCTTGTTTCCAAACATCGAAACACCGTTTCCAACAAGTTCTGCTGCATGTTTACTCGCTGCCATATTCAGATTGCTATTACCACTCATATACATTCATGCTACTAGTATTTCACTATCTCTTCGCCGAACTAGTGCACCTATACATCTGACAAGTGTATTGGGTGTGTTGGGGACACAAGAGACTTCTTGTATCGTGATTGCAGGGTTGCTTGAGAGGGATATCTTTGACCTCTTCCTCCCTGAATTCGATAAACCTTGGGTGATTCACTTAAGGGAAACTTGTTGCTGTTCTACAAACCTCTGCTCTTGGAGGCCCAACACTGTCTACAGGAAAAGAAGCGTGAGTAGACATCATCGACCTCCTTCCTGACAACAAAGCCAATGCCACCGACGACGGGGGGCCATTGCTGTCGCTGTGACGCTTCACGTAGAAGATCTTCCTCCAAAGACCCCAGTGGGGGTCAATGCCAAGGAAGGCCTCACAAACGGTGATGAAGGTGGAGAGAAGGAGAATGGAGTTTGGGGTCAGCTGCCAAAGCTGAATCCCGTATAAGAAAAGAAGGGAGCGAAGAAATTCGTGGGCTGGAAGAGAGAGACCGCGGAACAAGAAGGCGACAAACATGACGGTGAAGCCCTTCGGAGGACTTGGGCGAGAATAAGCGCCTGGAAGACGAATTTCATCGCCAGACAAGGAGATGAAGCCGAGGGAGCGCAGCTTGTTCACATCACGGTTGGAAATGGCGGAGGCGCTCCAGTCGCGGCTGACCTTGGCCACGTCCAAGGTGCTGGCGCTCTTCTTCTTGCCCATGGCGCGCGAAGCTTCTGAAGGAGGAACAGAGGAGGCAGGAAAGCTTGAACGAGAAGATGAGCAGTAAGAGGCGTGAAAAGTAAAAAACGAGGAGGCCCTCTATTTATGCCGTAAGAACTTGGGCGAGATCGTGGCCATAACTACACAGGCGTCGTGGGAGGTGGAGCAGATCTGGCTGTACACGTGGTGCTTAAAGAAAGAACGGAACCGGTGGCCCATTATTCCCACGTTGTGCGAAAATCGAGGAGACGCCTCGGTCGCTGCGCGTGCACTGGTCAATTCCTAAAAAACTGCCCGCGCAGAACTAGGGTGGGCCCGTCAGGTCAAGTCTTGTCAATCAAACCACAGCAGCAGCACGTCAACAGTGACGTCATAGAGATTGTTGAGAGCAGTCGAAGAAAAATAAAAATAAAAACATCGGACGGTCTTGCGCCCGTACTCGGGGGCTACATTCATCGGGAGCGCTGGACGCGCACCCGCTGGACGCGCACCCGACAGATTGAGGACTCGAAGAAAAAAGGATGCAGAAAAAGATGATTGCTCAGTTCAAGTCTGCACTCGGTTGCAAGCACCCGTGCCCAGACTCTGGGGCTACTCCCATCGGGAGCGTTGGACGCGCACCCGACAAAACTTTTTTGCACTCCAGGATCATGCCCGGGGACTTGATTCTCTGTAGGGTAACATTGTTTTGCCATCGGTAGTTAACCAGCAAAAGTTGGGCACGTTACTCATTATCCCTTGAAAGCGGAAAATATATCGGATGACCTATGAAGACCTGCAGAAAACTTTGGCAGAGAAGAATGTTCGAGTGGTACAACTTGAGTCTACGCACGGATTGCAAGCATCCGTACCTAAACTCGGGGGCTACTCCCATCGGGAGCGCTGACGCACACCCGACAGAAGAAGATGATGCTGATTCAAGATGAACAAGAACAATCAAGGAGAAGAACATCAGAAGGAGACATGCTTCAGTCTCTACCCGAACAATGTTCGGCTAGACACTCGGGGGCTACTGACGTGGGCATTACCCTTCGGGTAACCGACATTGCCCTATCCCATATTGTCTAGTTGAAGGCCCATGAAGACACTTGGAGGCAAGATGGGCCACTGATGTCTACGGGTGCTTCTATTCTTGTAGACAGTGTTGGGCCTCCAAGAGCAGAGGTTTGTAGAACAGCAGCAAGTTTCCCTTAAGTGGATCACCCAAGGTTTTTCGAACTCAGGGAGGAAGAGGTCAAAGATATCCCTCTCATGCAACCCTGCAACCACAAAGCAAGAAGTCTCTTGTGTCCCCAACACACCTAATAGGTGCACTAGTTCGGCGAAGAGATAGTGAAATACAGGTGGTTTGAATAAGTATGAGAAGTAGCAATAGCGCCAGAAAAGTGCTTTGCTGTCCAGGACTGGCGTGTGGTTGATGGTGGTAATATTGCAGACAGTACAAATGCAGTAGAACAGTAAACAAGCAGCGATAGCAGTATTTAGGAACAAGGCCTAGGGATCATACTTTCACTAGTGGACACTCTCAACATTGATCACATAACAGAATAAATAGATAGATGCTAGACTCTACACCCTCTTGTTGGATGATGAACACTACTAATTGTGTAGGATTACACGAACCCTCAATGCCAGAGTTAACAAGCTCCACAATATTCAATGTTCATATTTTAATAACCTTAGAGTGCAAGATAGATCAACATAACCAAATAGATCACATCAATACCATCATAGTAATAGTTAACTTCATAATCTACAAGAGATCACAATCATAAACTACGCCAAGTACTACATGATGCACACACTGCCACCTTTACACCATGCAGGAGGAATAGAGTACTTTAATAACATCACTAGGGTAGCACATAGATGAATTGTGATACAAAACTCATATGAATCTCAATCATGTAAGGCAGCTCATGAGATCATTGTATTGAAGTACATAGGAGAGAGATTAACCACATAGCTACTGGTACAGCCCCGAGCCTCGACGGAGAACTACTCCCTCCTCATGGGAGACAACAGCGTTGATGAAGATGGCGATGGTGTCGATGGAGAAGCCTTCCGGGGGCACTTCCCCGTCCCGCGGCGTGCCGGAACAGAGACTCCTGTCCCCCAGATCTTGGCTTCGCGATGGCGGCGGCTCTGGATGGTTTCTCGTACCGTGGCTTTTCCGTATCGAAGATTTAGGTCAGGGACCTTTAAATAGGCGAAGAGGCGGAGTCGGAGGGTCAACGAGGCAGTATCACCACAGGGGGGCGCGGGCCACCCCTGGGCCGCGCCGACCTATCATCTGGGGGCCTGTGTCCCCTCTCTGGTGGCTCTCGGGTGTTCTGGATGCTTCCGGGGATTCTAAGATGCTGGGCGTTGATTTCGTCCGATTCCGAGAATATTTCCTTACTAGGATTTCTGAAACCAAAAACAGCAGAAACAACAACTGGCCCTTCGGCATAAATATGACATAAAGTATGCATAAAACATGTAGATATCATCAATAATGTGGCATGGAACATAAGAAATTATCGATACGTCGGAGACGTATCAGCATCCCCAAGCTTAGTTTCAGCTCGTCCCGAGCAGGTAAACGATAACAAAGATAATTTCTGGAGTGACATGCCATCATAATCTTGATCATACTATTGTAAAGACATGTAATGAATGCAGCGATCAAAACAATGGTAAATGACATGAGTAAACAAATGAATCATATAGCAATGACTTTTCATGAATAGTACTTTCAAGACAAGCATCAATAAGTCTTGCATAAGAGTTAACTCATAAAGCAATAATTCAAAGTAAAGGCATTGAAGCAACACAAAGGAAGATTAAGTTTCAGCGGTTGCTTTCAACTTGTAACATGTATATCTCATGGATAGTTGTCAACATAGAGTAATATAACAAATGCAATATGCAAGTATGTAGGAATCAATGCACAGTTCACACAAGTGTTTGCTTCTTGAGATGGAGAGAGATAGGTGAACTGACTCAACATAAAAGTAAAAGAAAGGCCCTTCGCAGAGGGAAGCATTGATTGCTATATTTGTGCTAGAGCTTTGATTTTGAAAACATGTAGAGAGCATAAAAAGTAAAATTTTGAGAGGTGTATGTTGTTGTCAACGAATGGTAGTGGGCACTCTAACCCCCTTGCTAGACAAACCTTCAAAGAGCGGCTCCCATTTTATTTTTATTTTTGTGTGGCACTCCTTCCAACCTTTCTTTCACAAACCATGGCTAACCGAATCCTCGGGTGCCTGCCAACAATCTCATACCATGAAGGAGTGCCTTTTTATTTTAGTTTTATTATGATGACACTCCTCCCCACCTTTGCTTTCTCAAGCCATGGCTAACCGAATCCTTCGGGTGCCGTCCAACAATCACATACCATGGAGGAGTGTCTATTTTTGTTAATTAATTTTGGACTGGGAATCCCATTGCCAGCTCTTTTTGCAAAATTATTGGATAAGCGGATGAAGCCACTAGTCCATTGGTGAAAGTTGCCCAACAAGAATGAAAGATAAACACCACATACTTCCTCATGAGCTATAAAACATTGACACAAATCAGAGGTAATAAATTTTGAATTGTTTAAAGGTAGCACTCAAGCAATTTACTTTGGAATGGCGGAGAAATACCATGTAGTAGGTAGGTATGGTGGACACAAATGGCATAGTGGTTGGCTCAAGGATTTGGATGCATGAGAAGTATTCCCTCTCGATACAAGGTTTAGGCTAGCAAGGTTGTTTGAAACAAACACAAGGATGAACTGGTACAGCAAAACTCACATAAAAGACATATTGTAAACATTATAAGACTCTACACCGTCTTCCTTGTTGTTCAAACTCTTTACTAGAAATTATCTAGACCTTAGAGAGACCAATTATGCAAACCAAATTTTAGCAAGCTCTATGTATTTCTTCCTTAATAGGTGCAAAGTATATGATGCAAGAGCTTAAACATGAGCACAACAATTGCCAAGTATCACATTACCCAAGATATTTTACCAATTACTACATGTATCATTTTCCGATTCCAACCATATAACAATTTAACGAAGCAGTTTCAACCTTCGCCATGAAAATTAAAAGCTAAGAACACATGTGTTCATATGAACCAGCGGAGCATGTCTCTCTCCCACACAAGAATTTATTCAAACAAAAACAAAAAAAAACAAAAGCATACAGACGCTCCAAGTAAAGTACATAAGATGTGACCGAATAAAAATATAGTTTCAAGAGAAGGAACCTGATAATTTATCGATGAAGAAGGGGATGCCTTGGGCATCCCCAAGCTTAGATGCTTGAGTCTTCTTGAAATATGCAGGGATGAACCACCGGGGCATCCCCAAGCTTAGAGCTTTCACTCTTCTTGATCGTAGTATATCATCCTCCTCTCTTGACCCTTGAAAACTTCCTCCACACCAAACTCAAAACAACTCATTAGAGGGTTAGTGCACAATAAAAAATTCACATGTTCAGAGGTGACACAATCATTCTTAACACTTTTGGACATTGCTAAAAGCTACTGGAAGTTAATGGAACAAAGAAATCCATCCCACATAGCAAAAGAAGCAAGGCGAAATAAAAGGCAGAATCTGTCAAAACAGAACAGTTCGTAAAGACGAATTTTTACGAGGCACCAGACTTGCTCAAATGAAAATGCTCAAATTGAATGAAAGTTGCGTAAATATCTGATGATCACTCACGTAAATTGGCATAATTTTATGAGTTACCTACAGAGAATTGAACCCAGATTCGTGACAGCAAGAAATCTGTTTCTGCGCAGTAATCGAAATCTAGTATGAACCTTACTATCAAAGACTTTACTTGGCACAACAATGCAATAAAACTAAGATAAGGAGAGGTTGCTACAGTAGTAACAACTTCCAAGACACAAATATAAAACAAAATTGCTATAGTAAAATAAAAGCATGGGTTATCTCCCAAGAAGTGCTTTCTTTATAGCCATTAAGATGGGCTCAGTAAATTCAATGATGCACTCCCAAGAAATAAGAGTTGAAGCAAAAGAGAGCATCAAGAAGCAAATTCAAAACACATTTAAGTCTAACATGCTTCCTATGAAAAGGAATCCTGTAAATAAACAAGTTCATGAAGAGCAAAGTAACAAGCATAGGAAGATAAAACAAGTGTAACTTCAAGATTTTAAGCATATAGAGAGGTGTTTTAGTAACATGAAAATTTCTACAACCATATTTTCCTTTCTCATAATAATGTCCAGTAGCATCATGAGCAAACTCAACAATATAACTATCACATAAAGCATTCTTATCATGAGTCTCATGCATAAAATTATTACTACTCCCAACATAAGCATAATCAATTTTATTAGTAATAGTGGGAGCAAATTCAACAAAGTAGCTATCATTATTATTCTTATCATCAAATATAGGAGGTATATTGTAATCATAATCAAATTTATCCTCCATAACAGGTGGCACCAAAAGACCAATATCATTATAATCATCATAAAGGTAAAGTATCATCAAAGTAAATTTTCTCCTCAATGCTTGGGGGACTAAAAAGATCATGCTCATCAAAACCAGCTTCCCCAAGCTTAGAATTTTCCATATCATTAGCAACAATGGTATTCAATGTGTTCACACTAATATGTTCCATGGGTTTTTTAATTTTAGGATCAAACCATCCATGTCTTAAATCAGGAAATAGAGTAAGAAGCTCATTGTTGTCCATTATGCCTTACTAGTGTAAACAAGAAACAAAAAGATGCAATTGCAGGATCTAAAGGAAATAGCTTCGAGCACAAACACAATGGCGCCATAAAAGTACTGTTACCTGGAACTGGAGTATGAGTGCCTTTTACCTTTCCTCCCCGGCAACGGCGCCAGAAAAGTGCTTGATGTCTACGGGTGCTTCTATTCTTGTAGACAGTGTTGGGTCTCCAAGAGCAGAGGTTTGTAGAACAGCAGCAAGTTTCCCTTAAGTGGATCACCCAAGGTTTATCGAACTCAGGGAGGAAGAGGTCAAAGATATCCCTCTCATGCAACCCTGCAACCACAAAGCAAGAAGTCTCTTGTGTCCCCAACACACCTAATAGGTGCACTAGTTTGGCGAAGAGATAGTGAAATATAGGTGGTATGAATAAGTATGAGCAGTAGCAATAGCGCCAGAAAAGTGCTTTATTGTCCAGGACTGGCGTGTGGTTGATGGTGGTAATATTGCAGACAGTACAGATGCAGTAGAACAGTAAACAAGCAGCGATAGCAGTATTTAGGAACAAGGCCTAGTGACAAGGTATCAACTTGTCAATGCCTATGGATTGTAGGCTAGGGTTTAGTTGGAAGTAGAGGGCAAGTAGATCTCGAAGGTTTCAGCCGAAAAGTACTCGACGATTATGAAAACTAGGGTTTGTAAACAATGATTCGATGATCTCCTCGTCCCTCGACTCCCCCTTTATATAGGAGGCGGAGCCGAGGGATTCGTGTTGTACAAGTTACAGAATCCGGGATGGTTTCTAACTCATCCCGCAAGATTACAAATAACACTTCCTATTACAACTCTAGCTTTCCTTAATAATATCTTGGGCTTCCGAATCTTCTTATTCTTCGGGTAGTGGGCCTTCAGTAAACCCCGGGTACTATCTTCGGTAGGCCTATTTGGGATGCCTATGTCAGTAGCCCCCGAGATTTTGCTTGAATCGCAGAGTTAAGGAAAATCTCCACCGTTTATTTTTATTCGATGACTTCAACTCCTCTATATTTCTTCTCATAAACTTCTATATTGTACAGGGATAATGGTAGTTGGGGCTAGTTCATCTGACGGATCAGGTACTAGTTAACTGCTCTCGTGGCAATCCGCAAAAACCTACTTCAAGATCACGTCCCTGGACATGACCTCGGGATACTGGTGTAAACTTCGATAGGTGCCGCTTAAGGTCTTACCATTCTGTCGAGTCCCAGTAAAATTTATCGGGTACCTAACGCGTCCGTTAGGATTTTTCTTCGTATCTGTTGATACGGATAAAAGTAGCAGAGCGCAGTCTTCGGCGATGCCACGCCCAGCAGAACGGATCTGGGGTCTTACCTTCGCAAATTTGCGGCATTCAGAAATTGATCGCAACTTTGGCATTCTGAGAATATATTATCGAGTGCTCTTTCGGCTGTTGGAATAGCACATTTTATCGAGTCAAAGATGACTTATATTGTTCTCCCGATGGGAGTATATGCAGAGTTAATTATAACTCGAAATATACTCTTTTGCTCTTCTATCTTTCTTTTTCTCTTTCTTTTCTTTCTTCTTTATAATTTCATCGGGCACGCGAGCAGCGTTCCCGATGGGAGTAGCCCCCGAGGCTACAGCCAAGGACTTGTTCTTGGTTGTAGGCTCCACGCCTCATGCCGCTATATTCTCTTTTTATCTCCCGAAGTTTTATAATTTCTCGGGTGCGCGAACAGCGCTCCCGATGGGAGTAGCCCCCGAGGCTATGAACAAATATTTGTATTTGGTCATAGGCTCACGCCATTTCTATTTTGTCTGTCTAGATCTTTTTTTCCTTTTTTCCAAAGTAGCCCCCGAGCATTTGATCAGAAACTTGCATTTGATCAAAGGCTCAGCATTATTTTTCCATGTCACCTTTTACGAAGTTGTGTAGTCGAATTTTTCCTTCTTCCAAGGTGACGTTATTGCTGACGATAGCCACGATTGCTAGTCAGAATTTTGCGACAAGTCTGTTCTCGCTGCCATGCGGGCCCAATTGATCCACTTTCTTGACACGTCGTGCAGGTGGGGGACACACGTCCTCCGCTTTTTCGGGCTCACGCACCGTAACTTCCCCAACGTTAAGTTACTTTTTACCCTTGCTGCTACGTGGCTATCATCTGTCACACACATTCTTTATCCAACGGTTCGTCGTTTCGCCGCACCCTTATATAAAATCATCGTCTTCCTCCTTGAGCACTTCCGCTCGCGCCGTCCTCCTTTTCTCATCTGCAAATTTCCTCCTGCGATCCACAATCTCCTAAGCTCCTCGCTTCCAAGCTACAAACCCTGCACCATTGTTGATGCCACCGCGTCGATTGACAAGGCACAGCACGCCGGAATCCTCCATGGCCGCCGTGGATCTTGGAGCGGCGGAGTGGGAAAGATCCAAAATTTCCACTCAAGACGTCAACATGCTGAAGAAGCTGGGGATCAGCAAGAAACCCAAGGCATTATGCTTCCCCAGTGAGGAGAGCTACCCAACCCCTCCAATGGGGTACCGGGTAAGTTTTGTCGACCACCTCATCCGCGGTCTTTCCGCCCCTATTCATCCTTTTCTCCGCGGACTGCTCTTTGTCTATGGTTTGCAACTTCACCACCTCACGCCAAATTCAATCCTCCACATCTCCATTTTCATCACTTTATGCGAGGCCTTCCTTGGCGTCCAGCCTAACTGGGCGCTATGGAAGCGCATTTTCTTCTGCCGCCGTAATGGCTCGCCCAATGTCGCCTACAATATAGGCGGCGTTGTAATTTCTGTTCGGCCCACTGTCGACTACTTCGACGTCAAGCTTCCTGACTCAGTTCAAGGATGGCGCAAGAAGTGGTTGTACATTCAGGAGGAGAACCATGGATGTGCGGAGGACAACATCCCTCCTTTTGATGGCGCCGAGAAAATCTTTCGCCGCCGCTCATGGGACGCAGAGGCCACCGAAGAAGAAAGGGCGTCGACTGAAACCTTGATGGCTCGTATCCACGAGTTGCAAAATACTCGTGGTAGAGAATTATCGGGTATTCAAATCACTGCATACTTTCTTAGGACTAGGGTGCAGCCGCTTCAGGCTCGCAAACATCCTCTCTGGAAATATGCCGGCGACAAGGACGTAGATCGGCTGTCGGTGAATTTGGAGGTCAAGGATTTAGAGAGACTTGTCCGAAAAATTTCATCTCTCAGCAAAAAAGATGCTGTCCCTTCTTCTTGTCGAGTGACGCCATTCAGCGCCGCCAATCCACTTCCCGAGGTAATCTTTGTCTATTGTTTTGTTGTTGCTTTGCTATCTTTTTTGTAACTTTATTTCTGATATTGCTCCCTGTTTTATTTTACACAGAATCATCCAGACCTCGTCTCGCTTCCTCCTCTTCCTGAAGTTGGAGAAGTCGAAGAAAGGGCCATTGTCACTGATGACAATCAGGAAGCTCCATCTTTTGTGAATGAACCCGTGGATTCTCGAAAATCTGCGGGTTCTTCCGAAGGTACTGCGTCGGCACAATCTCCTCCTCCCGCTGTCTCCCCGAAAGGCAAAAGGAAGAGGAATGATGTCAAAGATTCCGGCACTTCCAAAGCCGAAGAAGTTGATCCTTCACATCAGAAGGCAGCTTATGATCCTTATCTTGAATCCCTTGTCAGCTCGTAAGTCATTTTTATTTCTCCTTATTTCTGTACTCGAAATATTTGTCTTGTCTTGCTTTTTATGCTGTCGATTTTTATTCACAGCGATGATGAGGAAGAAATACCAACTGTTGACGTGGCTCCTCAGACGAGCACGTCACATACTTTACTTGCCTCGGATACACTAGTTGAAGGAGAAGAGTCCTCGCCTCCTCAACAAAACGTCGTCACCACTACTCCGCCATCAAGCCCCCTTGCTCCTTCACCAAAAAGGACAAGGATTGAAACGATCATTGAGCCTGCCCCTCAATTGGGTAGCTCTTCTACTCTGCTCTTGGATGATGTAAGTTTTTTTTAATTTTCTTGCCGATATCTATATTTCCTCTATTTTGCTTTTTCACGCCTTCACTCTTTTTTCATACCGATGTTTCTTTTTCTTTGTTCTTCTTTGACAGCCCATGATCAAAGAGCTTATCCGCATCGGATCCCAATTCATTGGGTACCGTGAGTATGCCAGCAGAACTGAAGGTGATAACTTTTTTTGCTGTCGTTGTTTCTGACTTCTTGCTCCTGTCGTTTGTCGCAATTTTTGACCTTTCTTTTTTATTTCGACAGAGAAACTCGCAGAGGCCAACAAACGTGCCGACGCACTTGCCCAAAAACTGGAGCAAAGTGAAGCGGCCCGCAAGAAAGCCGAACTTGTTGCTAGCGAAGCCAAAGCAGAGGCTGATGAAGCCAAAGCAGAAGAGACTTGAGGATGCTGAAACTGCTTTAAACGAGCACAAAGCCGCACAGGCTGCTCGTGAGCAGGGGATCCTCAAGCGCCTGAAATCGCAAAGTCGACACTTTCAAGGTAATACTATTGATCCCTTCTATTTTTTATGGGACCTGCTGTTTCTTGTTTTTGACCAACGTTTATTTCCTATGGCAGGCCAAACAAACCAAGAGTTTGATCTGGAGAATCCCGACAATGATCCTCTCCTTGACGCACTTTCTTATCTGGAGTTACATGGATCCGAAATTCGTGAAGGCGTGGCGAATGCTGACGCAGGACTGTCGAAGTTGTTCCCCTACTTCTTCCCGAAGAAAGAGGAGCCCAAGACTTTCCTTGCCCTTGCCCAGAGCTTCAACTCATCAGAGGATCTTGGACTAAAAGTACGCCAGGAGAACATGAAGATTGCCATCGAGAGCGCTGTTGCCTTGGTTGCTGACAGCCAACAAACTGTTGATTGGATGAAGGTTGGTGACACTGATCAGATAGAGCAATCGAGATGGAGGTCGTTGATTAAGGCAGCCAAGCCCAACACGAAGAAAATCCTGGCCTATCTCGGGATCAAACCAGCTTCGACTCCTAGCTCATCAAGGCCGGAGGTCTAGTTGCATGCCTCTTTGTTTTTTGCTTTCTCTATCTCTTTTGCCCCTGTCGCCAATTTAGCTGTGGCAACAATTATCCTGGTAGTCCTTTTGGAGAAACTTCTTTTGTAATGTCTATGTAAAGTTTTCTAGAAATTAATGAAATTTCCTCTGGCACTATCATTGATCCTGGCGTTTTCTTTTCCAGTTAATATTTGATAACTACTCGACCAATCCTTGCTCTGCCGATGCTTCACCTGCTTCTTCCTTCTCGAAGAAAATGCTAATCGATGATAACCCCCTCGAAGGTTCTTCAAGCAAGCATTTGTCGGAGGATTTGCAAGAACTTCGACAACAACTTCAATCCATGAAGAAACAAACTCTTGCGATGATGGAAAAATCTCGACAAGCGTCCGAGAGAGAGAAAATTGCGCTTCAACAGGCAAAAGAAGCCATCGCTACGAAGGATGCTGCTGTTGCTGAGGCTGCTGAAACTTCTTCTCGCGAGAATTATATGCTTCAGCTAATGACTGATGCCAGTTTGGACATGACAGGTATGTTTTCCTGCTCGCAACCATGTTGCATGTTGTTTGTCGCTATTCATTCCTTGATATTTTGTTCGCTGCGCCAGGCTCGTTTCTGGATACTGCTGCCGAAGACCAACGTGTTGAAGCTCGAACCACTGTTTTGCTGAGACTGGCTGCGCAACATGGATCTAACTTTTGGGTTACTCCTGAGCGCACCCGCCAAATCGTCAGATTTCAAGATCGCGCGGCTCAGGTCCGTGACTTTCTTGACTTCTGTACGAAGACTTTGTTCTTAGTTTATGGAACCATGTTCCCTCGAAACAAAATGCCAGAGACCCTTCCAGCTTTAATGGAAAAATTTCGAGATGCTCCTCGAATCCATGGCTTTGTGCGGGCTCAACTTTCTGCGGGCGCAAGATTTGCCATGATGATGATAAAAATTTGCCATCCAAAATTGCCCATAGATCAAATTGTTCCTACTTGCTTGGCGAAGATGGCAAAGAAAAAGAGAAATATGGGCAAAATTGATGATTTGGTGACTCCAGTTGCCGAAGATATGATGGATGAACTTCTTCGGATGGATTCTGAATTCTTCGTGAAGGGAAGCTATGCTGAGCATAGTACTCGACCTTCTACTGAGCGAATAACCATAGATCATGTGCTCGGTTTCCCTTGAAAGCTTTTTCTTCTTCTTGCTGTACTTCCACCATTGATATATCTTTGTATGTCTGTAAACACAATCTATATTGCAAAGCTGTTAACTCTGTATTTTTTCTATTTTTGATCACCGAGCCCCCGAGCTTTTGGCTGAAGTTTATACTTGTTTTACTATCTTGAAGATTTTCCCTCTTGTTATAATAAGATATCTTTATTTTTTCATTGATGGGTTAGAAGCCCCCGAGTGTCGTGTTGTCGAAGTTCTATATTTTTGTTGCGAGGTTCTTGGACCAAAGCAATAAGTTTTTTGACGTGTATACTATATTTATAATTTTATTAGCTTCCGATATTTGGCGAGGTATTTAGTGTACCAAGGCGAAATATTTTGGTAAGTCTGATTTGTCTATATTGTACGTATTTTGAGACTTGAAGGCGTTGAGCCCCCGAGCGTGTCGAAGAATAAGAAATATATCTCAACTATCTTTATTATATTGCAGCACCACGAGCCCGCCTCATTAAAAACCTTTCCGGCCCCACTCGGTGCCCCGAAAAGGAAAAGAGTGCGTCTGAAAACTCGCGGGCATTTCAGTACATTGTATTTTTACAGAGAAGGACTATATTTCGACTCTAGGCGTAGAACCGCCTGAGCTGTGCTACGTTCCAGGGGTTTTTCTCGGGAGCCCCCGTCTTCTTGTCCTTGATCCTGTATGCGCCTCCGTCGATGACTTCTGTGACAACGTAAGGCCCCAACCATGGTGATTCGAGCTTCTCAGTACTTTTTTGATTTGACCGCAAGACCAAATCTCCAACTTGAAAGGATCTTGGTCTTAACCGTCTACTGTGGTAGTTTTTGAGGTCTTGCTGGTATTTGGTGACTCGTGAAAGTACTTCATCACGAGCTTCGTCGAGTGCATCCATATCATCCTCCCGAGCTTTTTGTGATGTTTCTTCGTCATACTCTGTTACCCTTGGAGAATTATGCTCTATTTCAATTGGTAATATTGCTTCGGCTCCGTGGACGAGAAAAAACGGAGTTTCTTGTGTCGCCGTATTTGGTGTTGTTCGGATGCTCCACAAAACACTTGGCAATTCCTCTGGCCAAGTATGTCGAGCTTTTTCAAGTGGTCCTAGCAGGCGCTTTTTGAGGCCGTTGCAGATGATACCATTGGCTTTCTCGACTTGTCCGTTAGTTTGCGGGTGCCCAACTGACGCAAAGTGCAATTTAATGCCTACTTCTGCGCAGTATTCCTTAAATTCCTTGGATGTGAAGTTTGAACCATTGTCTGTAACAATGCTATGAGGCACCCCAAACCGAAAAACGAGGCCTTTCACAAACTTTATTGCCGACGCTGCATCTGGTGAATTTATTGGCTTCGCTTCTACCCACTTGGTGAATTTATCGACAGCGACCAGCAAATACTCATATCCTCCAGGCGAAGCTTTGTGCAACTTGCCCACCATATCAAGTCCCCATTGGGCAAAGGGCCACGACAATGGTATTGGTGTTAGTTCCGCCGCTGGAGAGTGAGGTTTTGCGGCAAACCTTTGACATGCATCGCAGGTTCGTACTATTTCCTTGGCGTCCTCGATTGCTGTCAACCAATAGAATCCTGCCCGAAAAACCTTGGCTGCAATAGCTCGACTACTTGCGTGGTGGCCACATATTCCTTCATGTACATCCTTCAGAATAATTCTTCCTTCTTCGGGTGTGACACACCTTTGCAGGACGCCTGAAATACTTCGCTTGTATAATTCCCCTTTGATCACTGTGAAAGCTTTGGATCGTCGAATAACTCGCCTTGCCTCAACTGGATCATCGGGTATTTCTTTCCTGAGGATGTATGATATATATGCTTGCATCCAAGGAATTTGTACCATCATCACAAGCTCTTGGTCCTCTTCATCCTCCGTGGTTTCTTTGAGGGGCGTCGAAGTTTTCTCTTCTTTTGCTTTTTTCTGCACCTTTTTTGGCTTCGTGGATCTCTCCGCTATTTCTTCCCAAAACACTCCTGGCGGGATTGGGAGGCACTGCGACCCGACGTTTGCGAGAACGTCGGCTTCATCATTGCTCAATCGGCTGATGTGATTTACCTCGCATCCATCAAACAGCTTCTCGAGCTCATTGTACACTTCCTTGTATGCCATCATGCTATCGTTAACTGCGTCACATTGGTTCATAACTTGCTGAGCCACCAATTGTGAGTCGCCAAAGATTTTTAGTCGAGTTGCACCGCAAGCTTTCGCCATCTTCATCCCGTGTATGAGGGCTTCATATTCTGCTTCATTGTTAGATGCGTTAGGGAACGTCATCCGAAGGACGTATTTCAACTTGTCGCCTTCAGGTGATATAAGTACTACTCCTGCGCCAGCTCCTTCTACTCTCTTGGACCCATCGAAGTTCATAGTCCAGGTTCTCGACAAATCTGGGGGTCCCGTGTTTTGTAGCTCCATCCACTCTGCAATGAAATGCAGCGAGAACTTGCGACTTGATTGCCTTTCTTTTTTCATACGTGATGTCCCGAGGGGAAAGTTCTATTCCCCAAAGGGAGACACGCCCTGTAGCTTCTGGATTGTTCAGTATATTTGAAAGAGGTGCTTCGTTGACTACTATTATCGGATGTGCCGAAAAATAGTGGCGCAACTTCCTTGCCGTTGCAATTACTCCATATGCTAGTTTCTGGTACTGCGGGTACCGCTGTTTGGAAGGCGATAAAATTTCACTGATGAAATATACTGGCCTTTGCACTCCATGGAGTTTTCCTTCTTCTTCTCTTTCGACAACTAGCACCGTGCTAACCACTTGGGGCGTGGCTGCAATATACAGCAGGAGAGGTTCCTTTTCCTTCGGCGCCACCAAAATTGGCGGTGTCGAGATTGTGCGCTTCAAATCCTCGAAAGCTCTGTCGGCCTCTTCGTTCCACTGGAATTTATCTCCTTGCTTTATTAGAGCGTAAAATGGTAACGCTTTTTCTCCCAGCCTGGCGACGAATCTGCTCAAAGCTGCGACTCGCCCAGTTAGCTGCTGTATTTCTTTCAACTTTGTTGGCTTCCTCATTGTTACGATGGCTTGTATTTTGTCGGGATTTGCTTCAATCCCTCTTGCTGAAACTAGAAACCCCAGAAGTTCTCCTGCTGGAACGCCAAAAGAACACTTCGTTGGGTTCAACTTCAGGCAGAATTTGTCGAGGTTGTCAAAGGTTTCCTTGAGATCCTCGATCAATGTTGCCCCCTTTTTTGACGTTATGACGACATCGTCGATGTACACTTGTATGTTTTTCCCAATCTGTGTCGCCAAACACTTCTGCATCATTCTCTGATATGTTGCTCCCGCATTTTTTTAGACCAAAGGGCATTGTTCTGTAGCAAAACACGCCGTAAGGTGTAATGAACGCTGTCTTTACTTCATCTTCTTCTTTCAATCTGATCTGGTTGTAACCAGAATATGCGTCCAGGAAGGAAAGACGTTCACATCCAGCCGTGGAGTCGATAATTTGATCGATCCTCGGGAGGGGAAAGTGATCCTTTGGGCAATGTTTATTGATACACGTAAAGTCGACGCACATGCGAAGGACCTTAGTGTTTTTCTTCAGTACCAACACAGGATTTGCTACCCATGTGGCTTCTGTAAATATCTCTTTGATAAAACCAGCTTCTCGTAGTCGATCGATTTCTGACAGCATGGCCTTGCGGTTTGTTTCTGAAAAACGCCGCAAGGGTTGTTTGATTGGCCTCGCTAATGGATCCAAGTTTAGGTGGTGCTCGGCAAGTTCCCTGGGTACTCCTGGCATGTCGGCTGGACACCATGCGAAGATTTTCCAGTTCTCACGGAGGAACTCGACGAGTGCGCTTTCCTATGCGAGGTCCATGTCGTTTGCGATGGACGTCGTCTTTTTCGGGTCCGTCGGGTGAATTTGCACCTCTTTAGAATTTTTCTCGGTGTTGAAAGTTGATTCTTTGTTTGGCCTTCCAACGTCTGGCAGCACATCGTAGTCAGTCATACTCCTTGACGCCAGATACTCCGCTTGCATCCCGAAAGTTTCTGATATCCGGTGAAAATCCTTATCGCACTTATCGGCTAAGGCGAAGCTTCCTTTGACTGTGATTGGTCCCTTTGGTCCAGGCAACCTCCACAACAAGTATGTGTAATGTGGCACCGCCATAAATCTAGCATATGCTGGTCGTCCCAACAGAGCGTGGTATTGCGACGGAAAATCCACGACTTCAAATTCCAGCCTCTCGATTCTATAATTCTCTCGGGTTCCAAACTGAACATCGAGATTGATCTTCCCCAATGGATAACTTGGTTTCTCTGGTGTGATACCGTGGAACCTTGTGTCTGTTGGCTTCAAGTTCGCTAGGGATATGTTCATCTTCCTCAATGTATCTGCATACATAAGGTTTAAGCTGCTGCCGCCGTCTATGAACACTCGAGAGACATCAAATCCCGCAATAACTGCTGGCAAAATAAGTGTTGACTGCCCTGGTCGAGGAACTTGCTGCGGATGATCTGCTATGGTGAAGCCAATATCTTGCCCTGACCAATTAAGATACTCGACTGTTGGTGGAGGCATTTTTTCTGCCATAAACACCTGTCGTGAGATTACTTTCTGAGCTCTATTGGATGGCCTTCCCTTCTGAATCATCGACACCGCTCCGTTGGAGTTAGGATCAACATAAGGTGGTGGTGGAGGTGCTGCCGCTATTCTGAGCTGATGTCGGTTGTCGTCTGTAATCGCGGGGGGCGGTGGTAAGTGAATCTCACTCCTGGGTTCTCGAGGATTTCTCTGTGCTGCCCGAGCGTTAGCGTGCTCTGCCACCTTAACATTGCCTGGAAATTGCGACAATCTTTCTGCAGATGTCCTGACTGTCCTTTTCTGTTGCTGTCGAGGAAAAAATGCATCTGACACGGCCCATTCATCATCTCTTCAGGAGACACGAAAGGCCTCGGGAACCTAGGACCGCTATTTTGCCTGTTGTTTCGAGAATCGTCTCTATTATCGCCTCGCTGCTCATTGCTTCTCTGATAATCATCTCTGTTATTTCCTCCTGTGTTTGCCCAAAATCCTGCCGAAATTTGTCCTGGAGCATCATAGTTCGGGTACTGCCGAGGAAATCGTCGCCTCGGTTGATAATTTCGACCACGGTCCTCCTCTGGAGACCTGTGCCGTTTGTTGTGGACAACATCTTCTCCATCTGCCCATCTGTTTGCTATTTCCATTAACGCGGATACTGTCTTTGGGTTGGTCCTTCCCAAGTCCTCGACGAAATCTCCACGCCTGATTCCTGCGACAAACGCATCTATCGCTCTCTCGTCAGATATATTTTCTGCCGAGTTTTTGATGATGTTCCACCTTTGGATGTATTTTCTCATTGGCTCGTCCGGCTTTTATCGACATGCTCTCAACTCCTCCAACGACGCAGGTTTCTTGCATGTGGACCGGAAGTTCTTGACGAACACATCCTCGAAGCTTTCCCAACTGTCGATAGATCCTGGGGTAAGTTTCTTTATCCAAGATCGTGCGGCCCCACTTAGATGCACCTGGATGCTTTGCATAGCTGTTGCTCTGGTTCCTCCTGTGAGCTTTACTGTCTCGAGATAATCAACTAGCCAATCCTCTGGATCTTGAAGGCCGTCAAATTTCTTGAAGTTGTCGGGTAACTTGAATCCTGAAGGGACTCGAGTTTTTCGGACTCTCCTCGTGAAGCATGGCAAGCCACACATATCTTCGTCGTTAAGCTCTGGGGATTGCCGATGTTCCCTTCTGCTTTGCCGCACTCTGTCAACCCTTGCTTGTGCTGCCGTGTCTCTTGCTCCACTTGGTCCTTCAGGGGCTGCCGCTGTTGCTGCTGCAGGTCGTGGACTATTTTGCCTTGCCGCTCCTTCGGGAGGCGTTGATACAAACGCTGTCCCCATAGCTCCAACTCCTGCTATCGCCATATTGTATAGTGTTTCCCTTGGATCGCCTGGAGGTGGTTTAGATGCGAGGATAAAAGCATGTGTCGCCATATACCCAGCCTCTGGTGTCTTAGGGATGATGTTTCCTCTTGTATCTATCGACATAAAGGACATGTCGAGGTTTTGGACCAAGTGCTCTCTTTCTGCTTCGGGTATATGTTGCAACCTTGATCTTGCTCTGTTCCGAGCCTCCCTGTGGCTATCACCCGAAGTTCTAGATTGTCGACTTAGATCTGCCCTTCTCCTGCTAGATGCGGAAGCTGCCTCCTTTCTCCTGTTTAACTCAGCTGTCTGTTTTTCCAATTCTATTGCAGCTCGTGCGAGCCTATATTGATATGCTTGCAATTCCTCCGGCGTGGCTGTGGTGGCCATTGGTTCTGAGCCGTCCATAGCTCTCGTGGCTCTGTCCCATGCTGCTTGCGGGAGTTGAACTCTGTGTCGCGGCTGTGGCCCGACGTACTTATTGCCCAGGCCTCGTCGCAGATCAGAGGGATCGACGTATGGATTTCCCAGATCGTCGAAAGCCTCAGATGTTTCCTCTTGATCATTATTTGGCTCTTCAATGGCATAAATCTGATGATATTTTGTATTCAGATCTATGTTGGGTTTGGTGACACCATCGTTGAGATTGATGAAGACCTTGCCCACTGTAATAGATTTGTCGATGAAGTCGTAACTGTCGACATCGCTTGAGCCATCGCTTATATGTGAGTCCGCAGATGACTCAAACGACATGTCGCTGAAGATCTTGGCGAGTTTCTCTCTTGCCCTGGTGCTGACGTAGCGTGTCGACGAAGTTTCTTCTTCTCCTGATTCGGTTGACGATGTACAGCTTGAAAAATCGGACTCGACCGCCGACGATCCCGACGAAATCGGAATTTCGACACGATACGATCCTTCCTTCTCGACGCGAAAGCGAAACCTTCCGAATGTCATCTCCATAGGCTCCGCCAGATACGCATATGCATCCAAACGGGAGGGTGGGTGAGGAACAAAATCGACAGGACCAGCAGCGATCTGTTTACCTCGATCCATTGCGTTGCTTGCGGTTGATGATGTCGAAGATCTTGAACGTGCCATCGAGATCAGATCCTTACGCCTCTAGTCCCCACAGTCGGCGCCAATTGACAAGGTTTCAACTTGTCAATGCCTATGGATTGTAGGCTAGGGTTTAGTTGGAAGTAGAGGGCAAGTAGATCTCGAAGGTTTCAGCCGAAAAGTACTCGACGATTATGAAAACTAGGGTTTGTAAACAATGATTCGATGATCTCCTCGTCCCTCGACTCCCCCTTTATATAGGAGGCGGAGCCGAGGGATTCGTGTTGTACAAGTTACAGAATCCGGGATGGTTTCTAACTCATCCCGCAAGATTACAAATAACACTTCCTATTACAACTCTAGCTTTCCTTAATAATATCTTGGGCTTCCGAATCTTCTTATTCTTCGGGTAGTGGGCCTTCAGTAAACCCCGGGTACTATCTTCGGCATGCCTATTTGGGATCATACTTTCACTAGTGGACACTCTCAACATTGATCACATAACAGAATAAATAGATAGATGCTAGACTCTACACCCTCTTGTTGGATGATGAACACCACTAATTGTGTAGGATTACACGAACCCTCAATGCCAGAGTTAACAAGCTCCACAATATTCAATGTTCATATTTTAATAACCTTAGAGTGCAAGATAGATCAACATAACCAAATAGATCACATCAATACCATCATAGTAATAGTTAACTTCATAATCTACAAGAGATCACAATCATAAACTACGCCAAGTACTACATGATGCACACACTGCCACCTTTACACCATGCAGGAGGAATAGAGTACTTTAATAACATCACTAGGGTAGCACATAGATGAATTGTGATACAAAACTCATATGAATCTCAATCATGTAAGGCAGCTCATGAGATCATTGTATTGAAGTACATAGGAGAGAGATTAACCACATAGCTACCGGTACAGCCCCGAGCCTCGATGGAGAACTACTCCCTCCTCATGGGAGACAACAGCGTTGATGAAGATGGCGATGGTGTCGATGGAGAAGCCTTCCGAGGGCACTTCCCCGTCCCGCGGCGTGCCGGAACAGAGACTCCTGTCCCCCAGATCTTGGCTTCGCGATGGCGGCGGCTCTGGATGGTTTCTCGTACCGTGGCTTTTCCGTATCGAAGATTTAGGTCAGGGACCTTTAAATAGGCGAAGAGGCGGAGTCGGAGGGTCAACGAGGCAGTGTCACCACAGGGGGGCGCGGGCCACCCCTGGGCCGCGCCGGCCTATCATCTGGGGGGCCTGTGTCCCCTCTCTGGCGGCTCTCGGGTGTTCTGGATGCTTCCGGGGATTCTAAGATGCTGGGCGTTGATTTCGTCCGATTCCGAGAATATTTCCTTACTAGGAGTTCTGAAACCAAAAACAGCAGAAAACAGCAACTGGCCCTTCGACATCTCGTCAATAGGTTAGTTCTGGAAAACGCATAAATATGACATAAAGTATGCATAAAACATGTAGATATAATCAATAATGTGGCATGGAACATAAGAAATTATCGATACGTCGGAGACGTATCAGCCACCTGGACGGTGCACCAGAAGAATCCTTGACGGGCAAGACAAAGAAGCAGCCGAACAAGGAAAGATTAGATTCAAAACTACTGTAAACCTAGTCGTACTCGGTTAGACCTCTTGAGACCTGGCCTCCTATATAAAGGCCAGGAGAGGGGCTGCCGAGGGACACAATCAATCTTAGCAGCCTTAGCCACCAAAAGTCTAGAGCTAGATCGCTGCAGCGTTTAGCCTCTCGACGAGATCTCAGCCGAACTATTCGGCACCCCATTGTAACCCATTATCTTCATAATCAAGAACAGACAGGTAGGACGTAAGGGTTTTACCTCATCGAGGGCCCCGAACCTGGGTAAATCGCTCTCCCCGCTTGTCTATGAACCGATGTCTCGTGTCAGCTTGCAGGATTCCATCAACCCTAAGCTCCAATCGGAGGGCCTTGCCGAGGAGTACCCTCGACACTGAGAAAACATTCTTTCTGCAGAGGAGGGAGACCACCGCGCGCCGGCGCCATCCATCTCTCGACCTCGCCGCCCCTCGCTCACCATTCCTCTCTGCCGCCACATTATCTCGACCGCCGTCGTCGCCCTTGTCGTCATCGCGCTGCAGATTGACCAATGTCGCGTCGATTCACCAAAGATCCATCCCGGGCGACACTCAGGTTACTACTTCTTCTTCTCTTCTAGATGCGATTGCAGAACGATTTGAGTTCAAACACTAATTTTATTTTCGTTTCCAAGTGCCCTACTTGTCCCGACAGGAAAGAGTTGTGCGATCTTGTGCTAGATATAGATGGTACCACGTTTTTATGTTCCATGTCATTCATGATTGATTGGTGTGTTACACATTTATTACCAATTGAGATGGTACTTACACAATTACATGCATCTGAATGAGATGTTGGACTGAAGCTTCCTGTGAAGGTGATGCAGCCCGACCTTCGGTCTCGACCGCATAATGTACATCAACGTCAAGAACCACACTCAAGGCCGAAGTCACGGAGGCATGGAAGAGAAGAAGGAAGAAGAGCGTCCGAGGTCTCCTAGGAGAGAAGGCGCCGGCCACAAGTCAATTCGGGCCAAGGCCCATGTATCCCCTTGTATGCCTAAACTACCCCTCCTTAGTGGCTCCCTATATATAGGCTCCCACCTCCCCCTTCATTAGATTAGAGTTGAACTTCATAGAACCTAGGCTTATGCCTCCACCATCCCTTTGGGATTAGGGAAATCCCCTCCTTAGATTATCAAATCTATTGTATCAAGGCACTCCTTATATGATTAGTCTCTCACACTTGTGATTCTACCACCAGTCTCTCACTCGTGTGATTATACCGATCGTATACCGATCTTCCTCTCGGGGATTCTACCGTGTGTCTTTCTCTTGAGAGATTCTATCGGGATAGTGGTTCGGGCTATCGGGAGTAAACCGGAATTGTATTGGGTTGGTGTGCGTTTGCGTGTGTTCATCGTGTCCATCGCCGTGTTCTTCGTGTTCTTCCTCTCCCCGCCTTTCCCTCGGTCAATTCGTGAGATCGGGCAACCCACGTGGCCTTAGGCTCCATCATATGGTATCAGAGCAAAGGTCGCCACGAATTTGACCTCCCAAATTCCCCAATTTCGCCCAAAAATTTTGCCAAAAAAAAATTGCCCCAAAAAATAGCTTGAAATTTGATCTCCGGATTTGTTGCGTTTTTTGTGGTTTTGATCCACAGATTTGATGTCTTTGGTGCTGATCTACTACTTCCCAAAGTTTCCCCTTCTAATTCCATCGATTTCAGCTCCAATTTGAGGATTTTTGGAGCTGCCCGTGTGCTGTTCCTGGAGCTGTTCATCCCGTGTTCATCTTCTTCCCGACCCGCAGGTTGACTACCGCCACCGGGCCCCACCTGCCGCTGCAACCAGCACCGGACAAAGCCACTGCCGCCGGCCGCACCCGCACAGCGCCCGCCTCGACCGCCGCATCTCCGCTCGGCCCAGAACCACCACCGCGTGCCGCCCGGCCAAGCCAACCTGCCACGCCACCACCACCGGCCCCGCCACGCTCCAACTCGACAGGCCCTGTCTCGCACGGTGAGAAACATACACAAAAGAAGAAAAGTGTGACATATACATAGAGAAAAAAATAAAGCTTCTAAGCATAGAAAAAAAGAGAAAAGGAAAAGAAATAAAAGAAATAGAAAAGAGTGTGTGTGCCACCGATACAAAGGAGTCGAAAGCTTCTAAGTACAAACAGAGAAAAGAGAAGAGTGGCATTTGTGCAAATCTTGTTGCTTCTCTCATATGCAACTGAGCTACCTTCTCTCCTGTTTTGGCGTGACACCGAGCATATAGTCTTCGTTAGGACCATCTTTGTCACTTGCTCACTTCCTTGGTCGCGCTAACCCCATTATTCTCCTCGTGTGTGTTTCCGTGTTTCCTTGACGTAGATCACCACTCTTGACATTTGACTTCGGATCTTACCCACATTTGACAATAGACTTTTTCGTTGATCTTTTTCGTTTGCTATCCACCCCTTACCCACCACATATAGTGTTTCTTATCTTTTGCGTGTGCTTTGAGTGTGTGTGTGCGTAACCCCGATACATTTCGAATTTTCCCTTGACTTGAACCATTTTCCGATATTTTTTTGATAGGTGAGATACTTGTGTAGCTTTCCTTCCACCACATACACATACACCTTCGTAGTGAGATATACATGAGGACCCCACTAGAGCAAGCCGAGATGAGAGCATACTTTGCCGAGCTGGATGCTCGAGAAGCCCAAATGACACACAAAGATAAAGCCGAGTGCAACGCATACTTCAAACACCTTGAGAGCAAGAGTGATACGCCCCATGAGTCGAGTGAGGATGTTTCGATTTCTAACAACTTAACCTCTACTCCGCTTGTGTTGTCTTCCTCTTTGCTAGGTTGCTCGTACATCGACGACGCCATTGCCATGGAGATGAGTGACTCCACTATATGTGAGCTTGATGAGTGCCTCCACTTCGAGAGCATGAGTGATACACCAAGTGAGATGAGAGTGGTAGTTGATAGGTCATGTGAGGCCATTTCAAATTCTAACAACTTACTCTCTACCTCTAGTGTGTTCTCTCATGTCTCATTAGGTTCCATGGATGACGAGAGGCCGATCATGGAGAAGATGTACATGGTGCATGAAGATGATGATATCACACCATGCTTGTTGCTTGAAGATGAACATGGATGCCACATGGAACCTACCACTTCCACAACACCTACCTCATATGAGCGGGACTACAATGGTACCTATATGGGTGTTGATGATGCCATGATCCCATTAGTGGACATGAAGTTTGATGAGTGCATGCATGATCTTGATGATACAATTGCTTTCTCATATGATTCTTTCACTCTCCCTTGTGATACATTTGCCAACATTGTTGATCATGTGGAATTAGTTGTTTATGATAATATGTCCATGCCATGATATGAGATTTTCACTTTCTCTCCTATTGCTTGCAATATGTCGAACAATTGCTCTTTCCAATGTATTGCTTGTAATGAAAATGATAATTCTTGTGTTGTGACAACCTTGCGGAATAATTGCTCTTTCCCTAGGTTTGTTGACAACAATGATAAAATGTTGAACATGTTTTGCTCTAGATGCTTGCAATACTCTCCCATTAATGCAACCAAAATTTTGAATACTTGCTCTTTCCAATGCTTGGTTTGCCATGATGAGATTGCCCCCATAGCTCTCTCACATTTTGGAGACTTTGCATATATCCATGTTGAGCATGTTCCCATGTTTACTCCGCATATTCACCACATGTACTATAATATATTGCTTACCGCTAATGGTGATGTGCAAAAGAAATGGCGCATCATGATGGATGATGTGTTCATATACCATGCACACACGTTGTTCTTGTTGTCTAACATGTGTGCAGGTACCCAAACTCCAATGTCAACCTCGATTGAGCACGAGTTGGCAAAAATAGATCTTGTGAGCATGATACAAGTGAGCTCAAATGAGTGGTTTTGCCCGCACACTTCCACTACACAAGATCTCTCAATGAGAGCACACCGACACTTTGATAAGGTGACCTCCTTCTACTTGCGCCCTCTTCCTAAATCCATTGAACTTTGGCTACGCTTTGATTGCTCCTTTGCTTTTCTTGTGATATTCATAGGGCTCTTCACAAGTGAAGGGACATTCAAGCGTTGGTGTCATCTACCTCCTCTACACGTTCACGAAGACTCATCGTCGAGGACGACTCTTTTTCAAGTGGGGGGAGATGATGCAGCCCGACCTTCAGTCTCGACCGCATCATATACATCAATGTCAAGAACCACACTCAAGGCCGAGGTCATGGAGGCATGGAAGAGAAGAATGAAGAAGAGCGTCTGAGGTCGCCTAGGAGAGAAGGCGCCTGCCACAAGTCAATTCGGGCCAAGGCCCATGTATGCCCTTGGATGCCTAAACTACCCCTCATTAGTGGCTCCCTATATATAGGCTCCCACCTCCCCCTTCATTAGGTTAGAGTTGAACTTGAGAGAACCTAGGCTTATGCCTCCACCATCCCTTTGGGATTAGGGAAACCCCCTCCTTAGATTATCAAATCTATTGTATCAAGGCACTCCTTATATGATTAGTCTCTCACACTTGTGATTCTACCACCGGTCTCTCACTCGTGTGATTCTACCGATCGTATACCGATCTTCCTCTCGGGGATTCTACCGTGTGTCTTTCTCTTGAGAGATTCTATCGGGATAGTGGTTCGGGATGTCGGGAGTAAACCGGAATTGTATCGGGTTGGTGTGCGTTTGCGTGTGTTCATCTTGTTCATCGCCGTGTTCTTCGTGTTCTTCCTCTCCCCCGCCTTTCCCTTGGTCAATTCGTGAGATCGGGCAACGCACGTGGCCTTAGGCTCCATCAGAAAGAGCTAGGAATTTTCGGCACTATAGTTAACTCTATTTCTCTCTTTTTCACTTGGGTCTTGCTCCATAAATTAGTATTATTTAACACTAATTACTGAAGGTTTTGCTAGTATCACTAGGGTCAGCTGACACCACAACTTATAAGGGAGCTCCGTCCCTGGTACCTTCATGTAATTTTGATACTTCCAGGTGCCCAAATGATGTTGGTAGCTAGTGTTGTGTGTGTACTTTTATATGTAGGTACTTTGTGATGTTGAAAGTAAGAGCTCTGGTACTCATTCACTCTGCCCTTTTTAGGACCAGTAGCTATTTTTAGTAATTTCCCTTTTTTCTCTTCAGCAGTACAATGTGAGCCCTTGTACTGCTTGCTGCTGCTAGACTGCATTTAGTCCTACATTTCTTGTGAACCTTGCTGGTTATAGAATGCGTTTACTCATGTTTCGGAACCTTGCAGTTTTGGCATGTCTTCTAGATGTAACTGAAGTCAGACTTTCTTGTATGATGAACAGGTGGGCTTGCACACGATGGACTGCGAGTTCTTCGCTATAATAAACGATGCTTCATCTAACAAATTGGTATGGTACTCAGTTTAGGTGTCATATTTGTTAGATTAGTTGTAATGATGTTCATGACCTGCGCTCTATCCTTTGTTGCAGTCGCTGCCTAAGAAGTTCGCGGACTTGTTGGAGGGCCGTGAACCCCGTGAACAGAAGGTGCGTGAGGTTGGCATTAGGCGTACCAGCACGTGGGACATGGATGTGTGGTTTGACGACACTGGCCGTTCCTCAAGTGCGGTTAGGAGTGTTTCGCCCGGACGTACGGCCTGCAGCATTTTTATTTTCTCATCTGCAGTTACGATGGCCGCGATGTTCTCATAGTCAAGATGTTCGACCTGAGCATGTGCCGCGTTCAATATGACGCGACCTAGAGTACGTGCACTCTATAACCAAAATGTCAATTATACAGTATGTTGCCGGAACGTAAGCTGCATTTTTTATATGATGAACAGATGGATCTGTTAAGATGGAGTTGTTAGACTTTGAGTTCTACACGACCCTAAAAGACGCTCCATCGGACAAACTGGTAAGCTTCATCGGACAAACTGGTACTTTACATATTTATAGTACGGATGCATCATCAAACAGTAAGCTTTTTTTTTGTTGTAATCCCTCTTTTCAATCTATTTAACTTTGATATTCCTGCAGATGCTGCCAATGAAGTTCGCGGAGTTGTTGAAGGGTCGTGAACCGCGCGGACGGAAGCTGCGTGAGGCGGACGATCCGAGTAGCAGCCCGTGGGACGTGGATGTGCTGTTCAATGCAGCTGGCTGCATTTACCTCGGGTGCGGATGGAAGCAGTTCGCCCGAATTTACTGCCTGCAGCGCGGCAGTTTGCTCCTCTTCAGTTTCGACGGTGACGCCTTGCTCACTGTCAAGGTGTTCAAGCTGGACATGTGCCGCAGGCACTATTACTACGACCACGACGCTAGTACAATAAGTGAAACTGGCCCATATCCCAGGACAAATGAGGAGTCCATAGATGAGGAGTCCATGGATGGGGATGACCCATTTGACTCTTCCATCATCGTCTCCAGGAGAGCTGATCTTGATGACGATGAGAAGGACCGCATCCGTGAGCTTCTATCCTCAAAACATGAGTACATTGGAGTGCCATATGTGACTCGTTTGACGAGGACAAATTTGGCCAGAAATGAGATGGTACGTATGGTTCTAATGCTATTTTTGTTTTTCTACACAATTTGAGCTTACAACGTGTGCCTTTGTATGACCTACTTCTTTTTGTCTTTCATCCACACGTTTAAAATCCAGAGAATACCTAAGTCCGTAGCGCACAGCGCTGGCATTTCGTCTTCAGGCCATGCTGGGCTTCGCCTCGGAGCATCATTCGCCGAGGGACGTAAGCAAGGTTTACGATGATGCGGTTTGGATGCGCCGAATTACTGCAATGCTTTTCAAGGAATCAAAACTTAAGTTCTCATTAATAAAAGAAACACAGGATTAAGGGGCGAAAAAAGGAGGGCCCTGTTGAGAAGAAAGGGAAAATTAAACAGTACTGAACCGCTTAAGCAAGGAAAGGGTTCTTCTTATCTTCCGGCTTGTCCACCACGTTGGTGGTTATCGAAGCGTCGTTGATTTCACTAGGGGTCTCGACAGCGATTGCCAGTGTCTTGCTGTCTCCTATGACTGTTGTGCCATCAACTGCCAAAGCTTTTGCTGCCGAAGCTTCTGGAGCAAGGTCTGCTGGCTTCTTCTTCGTTTCCCTGACGTGTTTGTGTTCCTTATTATCACGTGACGATGACTTGGAAGGGAGATCGGTGATTTCCTATTTTAACCCAAACTTTGTAGCAATCCTCTGAAAGTCGCGATCACAATTGTCCGAGCGTGAGAAACTTCCATAGAATGTGATGTTTGTCCCGTTGCTCCCAGGCATTTTCAGCTTGAGGTATGCGTAGTGTGGTACAACCATGAACTTGGCATAAGCTGGTCTTCCGAGTATAGCGTGATACTGTGATTCCCAGTTCACGACTTCAAACTCGATCTTTTCCTTCCTGAAATTGTCGGGTTTGCCAAAGACGACGTTCAGGTAAACTTTGCCAAGAGAGTACGCCGGTGAAGTGGGGAGAATCCCATGAAAACAGGTGTCTGTTTCTTCTAGCATTCTCATGGTGATCCCCATACTTTTGATTGTGTCGATGAATATCAGGTTTATTCCGCTTCCACCATCCATGAAGACTTTGCTCATCTTGAACCCCCCGATCTGTGCCTCGACTACTAAGGCAGTATGTCCTGGTTTTGGTATGGTCATCGGGTGATCTGCTCGGCTGAACGTAATGTTCTGAGATGACCACTCGACATACTCAGGGATGTTCGCCATGATACTTTCTGCCAGATTGATTTCTCGGGTGAGCTTCTTCATTTCTCTTCTTGAAACACCTGTCATGTGGATCATGCTCATCTGCACACGTGGTGGTGGAAACGCCTCATTGGGTTGGTGAGGTTGACCCTGCTGGACCTGATGCTGCGGTGGAGGTGGTGGTGGCGGCGGTGGTGGCTGTTGCTGCTGCTGGATGAGTTTCTGCATGTCAATGAACTGCCTACAATCTCTGAGCAGGTGGCTTGACTTCATTTTGTTGTCCTTAGAATCAACGTACGAGTGATCCACTCGGCGAAGGGTAGCTCGGGAGTCCTCTGTGGTCATGGTTTGTAGTTGCCGCAGTTTCCAGAGTTGTTCCGATTGCCGTCCTACCGATCGTCTCGTCTGTCGTCATACCGATCGTCCTGTCGATTAGAGTATCTTGCGGCTACCAGGTTACTATCGTCATAACTGCGGTTTTTCCTTTTCTTGTGGCGATCCCTTCGTCCACCCGAGTCGTGCTTCGGCTGGTCGTCGTCTTCGTCGTCACTGCGCTATCGCGGCTTTCGTACGTTGTCCTCGCCATCAACCCAGCTGTCGGCAATTTCCATTAACTTGGTTATGGTTTTTGGCTTTTTGCGCCCGAGTTCATCTATGTAACTTTCATGTCGGATGCCATCGCTGAAGGCATCGATTGCTCTGTCGACAGAAACATCTTCGGCAGTGTTTAGGAGCTTGGTGAATCTCCCGATGTATGCACGCATCGATTCCTTCTGCTTTTGCTAGCAATGCCGTAGTTCCTCAATCCCGACGGGCCTTTTGTATGTTGCTTGGAAATTGGCAACAAAACCGTCTACTAGGTCGTCCCATGATTTGATGGAACCCTTCGGCAGGCCTCTTAACCAAGCTCGTGCTGAATCCTTCAGGTAAAGTTGCAAGCATTGCATTGCTGCTATCTGATTTCCTTTGTGCAGAATCACAGTCTGTAAGTAGTCGTCTCTCCAGGACCTCGGCTCCTGCTGTCCATCGTATTTGGCGGCGCCAGTAGGGGTAGGTTTGAACTTTCTGGGTGGCATCGCCTCGTGGATTTTGTAGCTTAAACAATCGGCCCCCCTTAGCTCGCCGTCGTTCTCCTGGCTCTCATCCGAAGAATCACTGTCATATTCCTCCCTAGCGGCGCGTCGTTGCCTTGCTTTATCGATTCTGCTCTGGGTGATTTCGTCCCGAGCATCTCTCGCATGATGCTTTGAGTCGCTAGCCTGTAACGTGGTCTTTTCCTTCCGCGAGACCAGGTTGTCTCCCAATATTGCGAGACTTTCTAGGGCACCTCGATGGGCTTGGGCCATAGAACCTTCAGGGCGCTGATTGATGAGGTATGCTGCGAGATTGGCAGTTGCTCCCGCGACGGTTTTTGGCCGTGGCATGCCCGCGGTATCCGTGGTCATGAAGGACTTGGTTAGATTCGACGTTATTTCTCTGGCGTCATCTTCCGAGAGTCTGAATAGCCTTGATCGGTGCTTGCCTGCCCCTTGAGTGCTTCGAGAGGCACTTCCTCGCGAGCCTCTCCGTCGTTCCCTAGATTGGTCTACAGCAGATAGGCGTCTCTCGAGGGTAGCTTGCTCTTTCGATAGGCACTCCCGGTTTTTCTCCAATATAGAGCGATAAGCGTTGAGGGTTCCAACCGAAGTTCCTGCGGGGAGCGGTGTGTTGTTAAGCATGGCCGCCTTGGCTGCTGCCCAGTCCTCCTCTGCGATGGTGTAATCGCTGTTGTTGTTACTGGCGCTGTTTCCAAAACTCGCTCGTCTGCTGGAGCGGGGGGTGTGATCTCCGCCCCCCCTGTTCCTTGTGCTTCCCGTGTTATTGGCGACTTAAACCTGGTGGTGTGCCATTCTTCGGGTGGCACCTTGGACGATGCTGTCGACACTGTCCTCTCCCGATGAGTACTGGGCATTGCAGATGAACGGTGTGTCGCTTGATCCTAGCCCGTGCCTGGTATCGCAGTTCAAGCAGTAGAACGAGGTCATCTCCGAAGATGTGGGATTATCAGATCCAACCAACATGAAAGACGTCGAACGAGGAGTCGATGGTGCAGGCGAGTTCGTTGAGTCCGTCAGACCAGCCGAAAGGTCGATTGATGATGACGTGCTTGGACCTATCGATCTGGAGGCGAGTGGTTCCAGTAGCCGAAGGACTCCTTCCGAGTTGACGTTGTAGTGGATGCTGCCGAAGGTCATCTCCATGTTTCCTTGTAGATCAGAAAAGGTCGAGCGAGACGAGTCGCTGTGCGGGGTGAATTCATAGGAGCCGAAGTGAATCGGGCTTCCCAGACTTGGCGACGATGGTGTCGATGAAGCTGCCGATGACATGACTGGATCTGCCGATGACCGATCTTGTGCCGACAGGGTTCCCACAGACGACGCCAATTGTCGAGGGTACTCCTCGGCAATGCCCTCCGATTGGGGCTTAGGGTTGATGGAATCCTGTAGGCTGATGATAACCCACAAGTATAGGGGATCGCAACAGTCTTCGCGGGAAGTAAAACCCAATTTATTGATTCGACACAAGGGGAGACAAAGAATACTTGAAAGCCTTAACAGCGGAGTTGTCAATTCAGCTGCACCTGGAAACAGACTTGCTCGCAAGAGTTTATCAGTAGTAACAGTTTTATAGCAGTAGCAGTAGTGAAATAACAGCAACAATGTAACAAAGACAGCAGTAGTGATTATAGTAAACAGTAGGATTAAAATACTGTAGGCACAGGGATGGATGACGGGCATTGCATGGATGAGAGAAACTCATGTAACAATCAAAGCAGGGCATTTGTAGATAATAATAAAACGGTGTCCAAGTACTAAACAATCCATAGGCATGTGTTCCGTATATAGTCGTACGTGCTCGCAATGAGAAACTTGCACAACATCTTTTGTCCTACCAGCCGGTGGCAGCCGGGCCTCTAGGGAATCTACTGGAAATTAAGGTACTCCTTTTAATAGAGCACCGGAGCAAAGCATTAACACTCCGTGAACACATGTGATCCTCACATTACTGCCTTCCCCTCCGGTTGTCCCAATTTCTGTCACTTTGGGGCCTCGGGTTCCGGACATCGACATGTGTATACAACTTGCAGGTAAGATCATAAAACAATGCATATCATCATGAAACAATAACATGTTCAGATCTGAGATCATGGCACTCGGGCCCTAGTGACAAGCATTAAGCATAACAAGCTGCAACAATATCATCAAAGTACCAATTACGGACACTAGGCACTATGCCCTAACAATCTTATGTTATTACATGACCAATCTCATCCAATCCCTACCATCCCCTTCAGCCTACAGCGGGGGAATTACTCACACATGGATGGGGGAGACATTGCTGGTCGATGGAGAGGCGTCGGTGGTGATGATGGCGATGATCTCCTCCAATTCCCCGTCCCAGCGGAGTGCCAGAACGGAGTTTCTGGTCCCGAGACGGAGTTTCGCGATGGTGGCGGCGTTCTGGAGGTTTTCTGGCGACTTCGACTTTCCGTCCCGCGTTTTTAGATCGAAACCCTTAAGTAGTCCAGAGGGGGGCGTCAGAGGCCAGCCGAGGTGGCCACACAGTAGGGCAGCGCGCCCCCCTCCTGGGCCGCGCCGGCCTAGTGTGTGGGGGCCTCGGGCATCCACCTGGCTTGCCCTTCTGGCTCCGTCAATCTTCTGGAAAAATAAGACCTTCGACATAAATTCCGGGGATTTTCCTGAAAGTTGGATTTCTGCACAAAAACGACACACCAGAGCAATTCTGCTGAAAACAGCGTTAGTCCGTATTAGTTGTATCCAAAATACACAAATTAGAGGCAAAACAATAGCAAAAGTGTCCGGGAAAGTAGATACGTTTTGGACATATCAACTCCCCCCAAGCTTAGCTTATTGCTTGTCATCAAGCAATTCAGTTAACAACTGAGTGCGATAAAAGAACTTTCACGAACACATTTGCTCATATGATGTACATATTCTCATGATATGGACAAGTACATAGGCAATTCATAATAAGATACATGCAAATAAAATCATCTAATAGCTATGTCAATCATGGGAAAGGTACCAACAAATTAATAATAAGCATCATGAATCATGTCTATCAGCAGGATTGCAATGTTCATAAAAGGATATGATAAAGTGGTATCTCGCTTGCCCATATTTGTACAGCAAAACATAAATGCGCGAGCACCTCTGAAGTTCATGGAAAGACTAGAAGTAGAGATTGTCAAAGATAAAAGCATCAAAGTTATACCACAGTCAATCACATTTTGGGACAAGCATATTATACTAAGAATGACAGTTGTGCTCTCAAGAAAGTGCTCAAAGAAAAGATGGTGACACAACATGAATGTAAAAGATTGACCCTTCACAGAGGGAAGCAGGGATTAACATGCACTAGAGCTTTTCATTTTTAAAACAGGAGTAAAACTATTTTGAGAGGTGTTTGTTGTTGTCAACGAATGGTAATGGGTACACCAACTACCTCGTCAACCAGACTTTCAAGAGCGGATCCCATGAAGGACGTTATCTCTACCAGCAAGGTAGATCATCCCTCTTCTCTTTTGTTTACACACGTACTTTAGTTTTATTATGGGTGACACTCCCCCCAACCTTTGCTTACACAAGCCATGGCTAACCGAATCCTCGGGTGCCTTCCATCAATCTCATACCATGGAGGAGTGTCTATTTGCAAAATTAAGTTGCTTACTGATGAATCAGAGCAAAACGTGTGAAGAGAATTATTAATGAAGTTATTAGTTGGGGCTGGGCACCCCGTTGCCAGCTCTTATTATGCAAGTCTGTCAAAAGTAAATGACAAGGTCGACAGATAAACACCACATACTTCCTCATGAGCTATAAAACATTAACACAAATTGAGAAGCATTTTGAAGGTTTAAAGGTAGCGCATGAGAATTTACTTGGAATGGTTTGAAATGCCATGCATAGGTATTTATGGTGGACACTTTGGAATAACTTGGTTTTCAGGGGTTTGGAAGCACGAGCAGCATTCCCGCTCAGTACAAGTGAAGGCTAGCAATAGACTGGGGAGCGACAATCAAGAGAACAGTCACTGTCATAATCATGCTTGCGGCAAAATAAATTAACGGAGGCATACAAGTGATACAAGAACTCTGAGGCAAAGTAAACCATCGAGGCTTAATTGACTTTTGTTCAGTCATATGCATGCGTGAGCATGTGCCAAGTCAATTCGAATGAATTATTCAGAGGAGGATACCACAATATCATACCTATTTATGAATAAAACAATGCAAGCAAACATCCATGACATGCTACTCATATTAATAAACTGGAGCTAAACATGAGAGATAATGAACTACTAGACTTTCTTAAATGACATATACCTCACATGAACCAACTAAGCATGCTCACATGGATGAGTATATGTACAAAAATGAAAACAAATAGAGTTCATACCAGCCTCTCACCACAGTCGAATTGTCGTAGATCGTCATTATTGCCTTTCACTTGTGTAGCTTGAATAATATGAAATGAAAACCACGCTCCAGCCACCGAAAACCATTGAACTCCATAAAGAACTTTACAAAACCAAAGAAGAACAGCAAATATTTTTGGTGTTTTCGAATTGGAAACAAGAACAAAAGGAAACAAGCAAACAAAGCAAAATCTTTTTGGATTTTCTTATAGCAAACCAACGATAGCAAATAAAGCAAAATAAATGCAAGAAACCAAAATAAGCAAATGGTGAAGAGAAACAACATAAATATTTTTGGTCTTTTTGTGTTTTAGGGAAGAAACAAAGCAAAAACAAGAAAATGAAAACTAGAAGAGTCACACAAACATAAAGCAGCAGGAATTCGTCAAACTTGACAGCAGTACAGTAATCGTTTTTTAAGAAATTCTTCCGCTAATCAACTAGAAAAGTGTTAAACTAATGAAAGTTAGATAACAACCTGGGGAACATGCACAAAAATTGGCTTCACAAAATAACGTTCTGGCTGTTTTTGAGAATTGTTTCGGTATTTCAGTCCAGAATCTGTTTTCAGGCAGCACTTCCCCAAATATCATCTCCCTCTTATTAGAAAACCACTCAAAGAAGCTAAACAAGTATATACAAGTATCCAGCAATCATAATATGCAAAGAATGAGTGATGCCGGTATACCTCCCCCCATGCTTAGGCTTTTGGCCTAAGTGGAGATCAATCCCAGGGTGCCCATGAACTAGCACCTCCGTAGTACGACGAAGATGGATCATATTCCGGGTATGTGCTGGAAGAAGCACCCGGATACGTGACGGTGCAGTCGTAGGTGTTGGAGATATGCCCAAGAGGCAATAATAAAATGGTTATTATAATATCTTTGAGTTTATGATAATGTTTACATACCATGCTATAATTGTATTAACCGAAACATTGATACATGTGTGTTATGTGAACAACAAGGAGTCCCTAGTAAGCCTCTTGTATAACTAGCTTGTTGATTAATAGATGATCATCATTTCATGATCATGAACATTGGATGTTATTAATAACAAGGTTATGTCATTATGTGAATGATATAATGGACACACCCAATTAAGCGTAGCATAAGATCACGTCATTAAGTTATTTGCTATAAGCTTTCGATACATAGTTACCTAGTCCTTATGACCATGAGATCATATAAATCACTTATACTGGAAAGGTACTTTGATTACATCAAACGCCACTGCGTAAATGGGTGGTTATAAAGGTGGGATTAAGTATCCGAAAAGTATGAGTTGAGGCATATGGATCAACAGTGGGATTTGTCCATCCCGATGACGGATAGATATACTCTGGGCCCTCTCGGCGGAATGTCGTCTAATGTCTTGCAAGCATATGAATAAGTTCATAAAGAGACCACATACCACGGTACGAGTAAAGAGTACTTGTCAGGAGACAAGGTTGAACAAGGTATAGAGTGATACCGATGATCAAACCTCGGACAAGTAAAATATCGCGTGACAAAGGGAATTGGTATCATATGTGAATGGTTCATTCGATCACTAAAGTCATCGTTGAATATGTGGGAGCCATTATGGATCTCCAGATCCCGCTATTGGTTATTGGTCGGAGAGAAGTCTCAACCATGTCTACATAGTTCGCGAACCGTAGGGTGACACACTTAAGGTTTGATGTCGTTTAAGTAGATATAGAATATGGAATGGAGTTCGAAGTTTTGTTCGGAGTCTCGGATGGGATCCAGGACATCACGAGGAGTTCCGGAATGGTCCGGAGAATAAGATTCATATATAGGAAGTCACTTTCCAAGTTTGGAAATGATCCGGTGAATTTATGGAAGGTGGTTTCTAGAATTATCCGGAAATAAATTACTATGGAAGGAGGAGTCCCGGAGGGACTCCACAAACCCTAACCAGCCAACCAAGTGGGAGGGTGGAGTCCATGGTGGACTCCACCTCCTTGGCCGGCCAAGAAAAGGGGGAAGGGGAGAGTCCCTGTCCCTCTAGGTTTCGTCCATAAGGCAGTTTTTCTGTTGGGGTCTTATTCGAAGACCTTGGGCAAACCCTTGGGGTTCCACCTATATAATGAGGAGGAGAGGGAGGGGGCAGCCCATGGCTTGGCCGCACCACCCCTGCCCTCTTGAGGCCGGCGCCCATGGCACCCCCTCTCCCCAAACCCTAGCACCCCTCCTCCACTACTTCTCCCGCATATGCTTAGCGAAGCTCCGCCGGAGATCTCCATCGACACCGCCACCACGCCGTCGTGCTGCCGGGATTCCGAGGAGGATCTACTACTTCCGCTGCCCGCTGGAACGGGGAGAAGGACATCGTCATCAACACCGAACGTATGACCGAGTACGGAGGTGCTGCCCGATCGTGGCACCGTGATCAAGATCTTCTACGCGCTTTTGCAAGCGGCAAGTGATCGTCTACCGCAGCAATAAGAGCCTACTCTTATAGGCTTTGGAAATCTTCAAGGGTTAGTCTCGTTCATCCCCTCGTTGCTCCCATCTTCTAGATTGCATCTTGGCTTGGATTGCGTTCTCGCGGTAGGAATTTTTTTGTTTTCTATGCAACGTATCCCTACAGTGGTATCAGAGCCGTGTCTATGCATAGATGGTTGGACGAGTAGAACACAATGTTTTTGTGGGCGTTGATGCTCTTGTTGTCTTTAGTTTGAGTACTTTGCATCTTTGTGGCATAGTAGGATGAAGCGGCCCGGACTAACTTTACATGACCGCGCTCATGAGACTTGTTCCTCGTTCGACATGCAACTTGTATTGCATAAGAGGCTTTGCGGGTGTCTGTCTCTCCTACTATAGTGAAGATTCAGTTTACTCTTCTATTGACAACATTAGTATCACCGTTGTGGTTCATGTTCGTAGGTAGATTAGATCTCTCCGAAAACCCTAAACCACGTAAAATATGCAAACCAAATTAGAGACGTCTAACTTGTTTTTGCAGGGTTTGGTGATGTGATATGGCCATAATGTGATGATGAATATGTATGATATGATCATTATTGTATTGTGGCAACCGGCAGGAGCTTTATGGTTGTCTTTAATTTTCATGTTGAGTAGTATTTCAAAGTAGTTGTAATAGTTGCTACATGAGGTGAACAACCATGAAGACGGCGCCATGGACCTTGACGCTACGCCGACAATGATGGAGATCATGCCCGTTGATGATGGAGATCATGTCCGTGCTTTGGAGATGAAGATCAAAGGCGCAAAGACAAAAGGGCCATATCATATCACATATGAATTGCATGTGATGTTAATCCTTTATGCATCTTATTTTGCTTAGAAAGCGACGGTAGCATTATAAGATGATCCCTCACATTAATATCAAGATAATAAAGTGTTCTCCCCTCGTATGCACCATTGCATTGTTTGACGTTTTGAAGCATCTCGTGATGATCGGGTGTGATAAACTCAACATACAACGGGTGTAAGCCATGTTGCACACGCGGAATACTTGGGTTTGCTTGACGAGCCTAGCATGTACAGACATGGCCTCGGGACAACGGAAACCGAAAGGTTGAACACGAGTCATATGGATGATATGATCAACATGTTGATGTTCACCATTGAAGCTACATCATCTCACGTGATGATCGGTTTTGGTGTAGTGGATTTGGATCGTGTACCACTTAACAACTATGAGGGATGTTGTATTAAGTGGGAGTTCATTAGTAATTAAATTAAAACATGAACTAATTATCATAAACATAGTCTGAGTAGTATTTTGAATTAATTTTGTAGTATTGGCATCCGTTTTTCTACCATGCGCTAGTCTTGTTATTGAGATAGAAATACTATTAAAATCTGACAAGAAACTTTACGGATTGGTACCGTATTGTTAAAGAATCAAGAATTGATTAAGTCCTATTGCAAACTTTTAGTAAACCTCACATTGTTGATTCAAAGAGCTATGGTTTCAATTAGTACCTAAAGTTATCTTGTCTCCGTGAAACTTGAAGTTCAAATCTGTTTGAAAAGTAAGGAGCTGAAAATTTATTTTTCAGAAATAATCAAGGTATGAGATATATGTGATATCTAAGACCTTATTGCAAGATGATAGAATATATTTTGGTGAGACTACATAAACTCATAAGTTTTATGGGAATGTACGAAGGTTGAAGACGCAAGGCGTCCCAATCCTCCAACTATTGGGGCACTAACGATATTCGCATATCCATGAAGTGATTGTCCTTAGTATGCACCGTTGCTAAGACTCGTCGTTTCGAAGCATCACGTGATGATCGGGTGTTATAGATTCTACGTGTGCTTACAACGGGTGCAAGCCAGATTTGCACATGCGAATACTAAGGTTAAACTTTACGAGTCTAGCATGTACAGACATGGTCTCGAAAAGTCGTCATGATATGATGGTTAAAATTATGAGTGAAATTGTTCATCATATTAAAAGGTTATTAATAGTGAAATCCGGAACACTTGTCATATGATGATCAACTTCAAAGTAAGAACCTCAAGGTTATTGGTATTTGACCAACAAACCTAGAAGTTATTGATGTTGAAGTGTTTTTCTGAATAATGAGGAAAGCTAAAAGAGAAACTGCAAAAGATATTTTGGCAGAAAGAAAGAAAAGACTAGAAAGTCTAGCTCAGGTGTATATAAATGATATACATGTTATGGTTGTATTCCTAGTTAGGTCACACTATGAAATTCTTGGGTATTAGTACTATATTGGTTGGTATGAAGTGTCATACAAAACAACACAATACAAGAATACAATGGCCTAAGTGACTGACAAGGAATATGATAGGAATACACGTCTGGAACAAAATAAAGTGTTATTATGTTCGTCGTTGGCATTCTATCTAGCCCTTAAAATTTATAATAAAGAACTTAATAATTGTTATTTTGCTCTGGTCAAATGAAAACAATGAGTTGTTCAAATTATGACATTACTCCATGTACGATGGATAAGTTATTATAAATCTTAATGGTGAAACACACATAACACTGACGCTAAAATGCCATAAGGCAAATGATTTGAATTCCACGTATTTGTGGAACCGCCATTTAGGTCATGTTAGAAAGGAACGCATGAAGGAACTTCATGCAAATGTATTTTGGAGTCATTTGATTTTTGAATCATTTGGCGCTTGCAAATCTTTTCTAAAGAGAATGATTAAAATACCGTTCATAGGCCAAGAGTTGAACGGGCACCTAACTTAGTGAAAAATACATGATGATGTATGTGGTTCACTGGGCATAGTTGTGTGCGGGAGATTCTTCTACTTCATGAAAACTTTCAACAATGAATTGAGTATATATATGTGGATATATTCAATAAGGAAGAAGTTTGAAACATTTGAATGGATTCAAATAAATTTCAGCATGAAGTGAAAATCATTGTAATAGAAAAGTCAAATATCTATGATTGGATCATGGTGGAAATATTTGAATTACGAGTTTTAGCGAACATCTAAGAGAGTTATGAAATTGTTCTACAACTCACGTTTCTTGGAGTATCATAGTGATGATGAAGTATCCAAGAGATGTATCCAAACCTTGTTGGATCAATGATGAGATAAAATATTGATGCCATTATATTTTTGTGGATTATGCTTTAGAGACTACCATTTTTACACTAAATAAGAGCATCATCATGATCCGTAGAAATGACACCATACGAGTTATGGCATGGGTATAAACCCTAATAGTCCTTTCTTTAAATTTTGGTTTCAAAATTTACAACCGAAATCGGATAAATGTCTTTGTTGGTTATCCCAAAGAATTGATTGGGAATTCTTTCCACTATGAAGTAAAAGACAAAAGTGTTTGTTAATGTTACTTGCTTATTTCCAAGAAATTGTTTTCTAGTGAAGTATTTGAGTGGGAGGACAATAGAATTTGATAAGGTTTATGAACCTGAGCATAATGATCAGAGTAGCGCAGCATCGGAATTAGTTCCGGAAGCGGCCACGACAATCATGGCTCCCATGACTACAAAGTGTTTTAGCCATGGAGAACAAAGTACATATTGAACCTTGTAGATATGGTTTACTTTGTGATCAAATAAATGATTTGTGAACAAAGGATTGATTTTGAACAAAGATAAACCAACTACAAACAAAGAAGTTATGATGGGCCCTGACTCCGTTAAAATGGCTATATGCCATGAAATCCAAGATAGATAAATACTTTTTGAAAGTAAATGGATCTATAAAATTGATGGACTTGGATGGAATATCCTTAAAGAAGCTCGACTTGTCGAAAAATTGTTTACGACAAAGTTCAAAGAGTTGACTGCGATAAGATTAGATCTTCCGTAGCAATGCTTATAGTCTATGTGGATTATTCTAGTAATCACTACATATTTCTTTTATGAGATATGTTAGTAGGATGGCAAAATACATAGCTTATCAGAAGTGTGTATTAAAAGGTGTATACAAGATACAACCAAGAGTTTTTGCTGGTCCGTGGAATACTAGATAGGTATACAAACTTCAATTGGATGAAGTGAGTATCACGGAGTTGGAATCTTCACCAGATGAAATAGTCAAAGAGTTTTTGATTTCATCAGAGACGATGAAGAGGCTTGCATTTGCAAGAAATTAAGTGGGAGCGCTAAGACATATTTATAATACTTTATGTAGATGACATATAGTTGGTTATAAATGGTGTAATTATATACTTGATTAAAAGGTTTCATTGAAAAATTAACTTCAATGAAAGTGATATGGACTGAAACAAATTTTGTGTCAAGATCTATGAAGATAGATTGAAACACATAATATGTTCAAGTCAAAGTACATAGAATGGATATTGAAATAGTTCAATATAAAAATATTAAGAAAATATTCTTGTCATGTTAAGTTTTAACAAGACTTGAGTGTATCTGACACTCAATGAGTAAAAACACATGAGTGATTATAGATCACGAATAATATGTACACAATCAGATGTCTTGTGCTATAAAGTGTTATGAGCATATACCAGAATGATTCATGTGATGATCATTGAAAAACAGTAAGAATATTCTTGAGTACTTAAGAAGAACCAAGAATATATATATATAGTTTTTGTATGAAGAAATGACAAACAAATCGCTGTAAAGTGTTGCACCGATATTTGTTTTGTCACATATGAAAATAAAATTTCAATTTCAAATTAGACTAAGTGTTGTTTAAAAGGTAGCACAATGAGCTAGAAGTTGTCTATGCTAGATTTAGAAGAGTTCTAAATATTGTGACGGATTCTACAAAAGAAGGCAGAGTATGTCATTGTTTTGACAATGACAAAGGATGTTAAGTCAAGAGGTTCTTTTAGAACTTGGTGTAGTTCCGACAGAGTCAGAACTTTGAAGCTATATTGTGTGTGACAATATTAGTGACATATTTCAGACCGCGGAATTAAGGTTCCACCAGAAGACCAAACATATTTAATGCCGACTCATTTGGAAATGAGTGATGCGTTGAGATGCAAATGAATTACAAAATACATACGGTTCTGAGCATGTCAAATCCGTTGACTAAAACCTCTCCCGTGAGCAAAACATGATAAAGCACTGGAAGGCCAAGGTGTTATATCTTTACAAATGTAAACTAGATTATTGACTCTAGTGCAAGTGGGAGACTGTTGGAGATATGCCCAAGAGGCAATAATAAAATGGTTATTATAATATCTTTGAGTTTATGATAATGTTTACATACCATGCTATAATTGTATTAACCGAAACATTGATACATGTGTGTTATGTGAACAACAAGGAGTCCCTAGTAAGCCTCTTGTATAACTAGCTTGTTGATTAATAGATGATCATCGTTTCATGATCATGAACATTGGATGTTATTAATAACAAGGTTATGTCATTATGTGAATGATATAATGGACACACCCAATTAAGCGTAGCATAAGATCACGTCATTAAGTTATTTGCTATAAGCTTTCGATACATAGTTACCTAGTCCTTATGACCATGAGATCATATAAATCACTTATACCGGAAAGGTACTTTGATTACATCAAACGCCACTGCGTAAATGGGTGGTTATAAAGGTGGGATTAAGTATCCGGAAAGTATGAGTTGAGGCATATGGATCAACAGTGGGATTTGTCCATCCCGATGATGGATAGATATACTCTGGGCCCTCTCGGTGGAATGTCGTCTAATATCTTGCAAGCATATGAATAAGTTCATAAAGAGACCACATACCACGGTACGAGTAAAGAGTACTTGTCAGGAGACGAGGTTGAACAAGGTATAGAGTGATACCGATGATCAAACCTCGGACAAGTAAAATATCGCGTGACAAAGGGAATTGGTATCGTATGTGAATGGTTCATTCGATCACTAAAGTCATTGTTGAATATGTGGGAGCCATTATGGATCTCCAGATCCCGCTATTTGTTATTGGTCGGAGAGAAGTCTCAACCATGTCTACATAGTTCGCGAACCGTAGGGTGACACACTTAAGGTTTGATGTCGTTTAAGTAGATATAGAATATGGAATGGAGTTCGAAGTTTTGTTCGGAGTCTCGGATGGGATCCAGGACATCACGAGGAGTTCCGGAATGGTCCGGAGAATAAGATTCATATATAGGAAGTCACTTTCCAAGTTTGGAAATGATCCGGTGAATTTATGGAAGGTGGTTTCTAGAATTATCCGGAAATAAATTACTATGGAAGGAGGAGTCCCGGAGGGACTCCACAAACCCTAACCAGCCAACCAAGTGGGAGGGTGGAGTCCATGGTGGACTCCACCTCCTTGGCCGGCCAAGAAAAGGGGGAAGGGGAGAGTCCCTGTCCCTCTTGGTTTCGTCCATAAGGCAGTTTTTCTGTTGGGGTCTTATTCGAAGACTTTGGGCAAACCCTTGGGGTTCCACCTATATAATGAGGAGGAGAGGGAGGGGGCAGCCCATGGCTTGGCCGCACCACCCCTGCCCCCTTGAGGCCGGCGCCCATGGCACCCCCTCTCCCCAAACCCTAGCACCCCTCCTCCACTACTTCTCCCGCATATGCTTAGCGAAGCTCCGCCGGAGATCTCCATCGACACCGCCACCACGCCGTCGTGCTGCCGGGATTCCGAGGAGGATCTACTACTTCCGCTGCCCGCTGGAACAGGGAGAAGGACGTCGTCATCAACACCGAATGTGTGACCGAGTACGGAGGTGCTGCCCAATCGTGGCACCGTGATCAAGATCTTCTACGCGCTTTTGCAAGCGGCAAGTGATCGTCTACCGCAGCAATAAGAGCCTACTCTTATAGGCTTTGGAAATCTTCAAGGGTTAGTCTCGTTCATCCCCTCGTTGCTCCCATCTTCTAGATTGCATCTTGGCTTGGATTGCGTTCTCGCGGTAGGAATTTTTTTTGTTTTCTATGCAACGTATCCCTACAGTAGGAGGGCTCGGCGTCCTCGGAGTCATGCTGCTGGTGGAAGCCATGTATCTTCAGTTGCTCATCCACCTCCTCCTTAGAGCGCGACCATGGTTTCCTGTCAATACTGAACAAATCTGGCTGCGGCAAAGGGATTTCCCTCTCATCCCCGTCAGTGAACAACATTCTATAGACCATATTATCTAAACTAGAGTCAGTTGTAACAAATTGATGACTCTTCATAGCAGCAATATCAGGCCTTACAGGAGTTAATTTCACATCAGTAGGGTCAAGAGGAAGATCTAGATATGCTAAAATGCGTGATGCAATAATTCCTCCAAAAATGGGCCCCTTGTTAGACAAACGGTGAGCAACAAGAGCACCAAGATGATAAGGTGTCTCTCCAGTGAGTGCAGCAATTAAGAAACCAAGATGATAACTAGAAATATTACTAGTGTTCTCCCTACCAAGAATGCTAGTAGCAAGGTAATAAGAAAAATACTTAATGGCGGGGAGTTGGATGTTTCTTATCTTGCCACGCTGAATGGTGTGGCAATCATGATTGGTGATTTCTCGATAGAGCTCCAGCAAAGCCTTGGGATTATCCTCGATCTTCTTTGCTGTACCTACAGGGGCAATATCCAATGCAATACAAAAATCCTCCAACTTCATAGTAACATGATTACCATAGATCTTGAATGCAACTGGCGGGTGATAGTGCTTGTTGTTGAACTTAAAGCTCTCAACAAAGATTTTAGTGAGCATGTGGTATTGCTCCCTCTCATCTCCCATATAGGTGGTTAAGCCCGCCTTACCGACGAGGGTCAAGAAATCATTCAGCAACCCTACATTGCTCAAAAAGTTATAACATGGGAAAGATGAAGCGTTAGGGACTCCATTGTCCTCTTCGGGTTCGAAGCTCGGTGCGATGACGTCCTCATTATAGGATCGCCTGAATCGGGTGGCGGTCCTAGAAGGCCTTCCCGTGCTTGTCTACTCTCTTTCAAACACTTCTCCAAAGTTATAATTATCCATCTTCCTTTTCTGAATTTTTTCAACAAACAATATAAAATTTGATTTGGTGACATATAATTGAGGGGAACTACTATAGGAACTTGCTAGAGTACTAATCATGCATCAAAACTAGTTTTTACAACTTAGAACAAGCATGCAAGCTCACTAAACATGTTATCTACAGCACCAAAATATTCAAGATATACTCAACCAAACAAAATTCTACTTGGATAATCGGAGGAGTCACATACCGGAGAGCAAATGTGCCAAATTTCAGACAGAAATCTGGGCTGAGCAAAGAGATCGAGAAATCTTGAGCTCTTGAGCAGAAACACGAGTGAGAGAAAGCTGGTGCGAGTTTTTTCGAGAGAGAGAAGAGAGTGGGAGGAAGAGATGAAGTAGTGGGGCAAGGAGGGGCCCACACGCCAGGGTGGCGCGCTCCTCTTGCTGGCCGCGCCGGCCTGTGGGTTGCCACCCTGGGGTGCCACCCTGGGGTGCCCCACTGATCATCCCCAGGTGCCTCTTCGAAAAATAAGACCAACGGTATAATTTTTGTGAATTTTTAAAAACTTTGAAAAATGCACATTTCTGGGTATTAAATTTATTATTACTGGGCAGAAAAAGATTTTGAAATTTCTAATTGACAAAAGAACTTTGCAAACAAAAGTACTACAGCAAGTAGAACAAGTGGAGGAAGAAAGAGATGTTGTTTACCTCCTCTATGCATATAAAATGTATTTGTTAACAAGGTTGATCAAGTCTTGCCTCCAAATAAATTTTACATAGCATAAGAAGAAATAAACCTCAAATCAATCATGTTACCTTGAATTGTATTGATATGGATCCAATTATAATATTTTGATATCCTTCTTTAGGCTCATATATAGGACAATCAATAGCTCCAATCTTTACTATTAGTTTGCAATAGGTGGTGTCCGTACGTAAATAAGCCGATGGTACGTCAAAAAAACCAATCTCGGATCGCTGGCCCTTCCGCGCGTCGTGAGAAAAAAACCGGTACTGAACAGCTGTAGCACGTCCTTCGCTTTGTACGTGGGAAAAACCGGGACCTCCGCCTGTTCATCCGTAATCATAACGAACTCTGTGCTGACAAGAAGCCCCACGGAGGCCACGAGTCGATGAACAAACATAAACCAACCCCCACGAGGCCACAAATCGTTCGATATTTCTAATCTCCTTCCACGTCCTGACGTTTCCATGTATCGTGCGGCAACTACCAAAGAAGTCTTGGGCGATCTCCCGGTGTACTTCGGTCTTCCGGTCTGCCCCGCGCGGGAGGCGGCTGTCGTCTGGTCGGTGCGGAAGGTAGCGGCCGGGAAAACATGACGGCGGCGCTATCGCCATCACGATGAATCGATCGATCTCAAGTGTATCAGGCAGCTATGCTCTGGGCTGGAGGTTAATATTACGCCGATTGAGGTGCTGCATGCACTAGTGGAAAAGAGGCCTTTCGTCCCAAGCAAATGTCCCCGTTGTGAACCAAACCGGGACCAATGGGGGGCATTGGTCCCGGTTCATCATGAAAACCCTTTAGTCCCGGTTCGTTTGGACCCTTTAGTCCCCCTTCGTATTACGAACCGGGACTAAAGGGTAGACCTTTAGTCCCGGTTCGTAATACGAAGGGGGACTAAAGGGTTTTGCCCCATAGACCACCCTTTAGTCCCGGTTCGTAATACGAAGGGGGACTAAAGGGTTTTTTGCCTCCCCATGCACCTCCACCCCCCCCCCCCCCCCCCGTGGATCGCCTTTTTTAACACTGTAAAATATAAAAAAAATGATAGAAAATTCAAAAAATAAAATCTTTTCAGATTCTTGTATGTTATGCAACCTACTATTAGGGAAAATTAAAAAATTTGAGTTTTCATTTTTTCTGCAAAAAAGGCTGGAAAAATGGTAAAACCACATTAACTTTTGCATACGACGTCGAAAAAAAACGTGTAATATATCAAAAAAATCCTGGGAAAAAGTTACATCCAAATTTTTAGCCAATTTTTAGATTCTCAAAATTCCAAATAAAAATATGAAAGCAGGAAGATTTTAGTTTTTGCCAGAAATTCGGAATTTTATATTTTTAATTTTTTTAAAATAATAATTACATCACGCATAAAGATTACCATTACTTAACCATAAAGTTAGCCAATTTTTAGATTTTCAAATTTTCAAATTTGGCAAAAAATATTAAAAAATAATAAATTAAAAAAACTATTATAATACAAATTAAAAAAATTATAATTATAATACCATTACCACAACATGTTATTACGTCATTAGTTTTGTTTATTAAAATAATTATTTGTAATTCGAATAATAAATAAGTGTGACATCGACCAACATGTTAATATGATTGATATGATACTAGTATCACAACATGCGCGTGAAGCACTTGGAAGCGGGAGGGGAAAGGAACTTAAAAGTTAAGCGTGCTAGTGCTGGAGTAGTGGGAGGATGGGTGACCGAGCGGGAAGTTGGACCAGAGGTAAGTAATTTGACTATTGATTAAGCGTAGTTAGAGATTAAGTGTAGTTAGAAACTAAACTAGTTAAATAACTGAAATACTAGAAATTCTGAAAAAATAGAAGAAAAAAGAGGAGCGAAAAATAATTGGGCATAACCAAATGGATTAAAAAAAATAACGAAATAACCTTTAGTCCCGATTCGTGTTACAAACCGGGACTAAAGGTTATTTTCCTCGACGCGCGCCAGCAGCCCACGTGGCGGGACCATTAATCCCGGTTTGTTTTACAACCGGGACTAAAAGGGAGGACCTTTAGTCCCGCCTAATTGGTCCCGGTTTAGAAACCGGGACTAAAGGCCCAAACGAACCGGGATTACAGGTCCGTTTTCCACTAGTGATGTTCTGCTTCTCTCGACCCATGAATGTAGGCTTAAAGAAATAGATCCGTCAGGGAGAAATATAGTCAATGAAACTCCTCCCCTGGGCCAGCCGTGGGTCGCTACACCCGCCTCCATAGCATCGGGATTGCGGCAACATCAGCCGGGCCAGCCTTGGGTTTCGCTATGGCCGCGTCCACAGCGTCGCGATGGCGGCAGCATGCTCGCCGAGGATGGCGCCTACACAGAGATAAATATATCGATACTTCAGGTAGCTGTACCTGGCGCCCGTGGGAACAATCATGTCCATGCTGCAGGTCACTGTAGCTTAGAGGGTCCTGCCCTTTGAGCAAGCTCGCCAAAGACCAGAGCACCACATTGGTTTTCAGCGGTTTGTCAATTGTCATCTCTCTTTTCATTCATATTGGATGCATTTATTTTGTCAAATCTTTACTATTAAACAAAAATCGGCCGTACGTCGTACGTCGCCTGTTTTACACTTTGGCCCACAATATCTGGTAAATCAACCCGCAGTTCCACCATCGACCGAACTACTTTTCAATTAGGTCCTTGAGGAACAGGGAATCAGCATGTGCACGCTTGCCAGTGAAGGCAGAAAAGTCTAATCCTTCCGCTGCGGATGCAGCCGAGGCGGCACGCGGCGGAGCTCCACCCTCGCCAATCCTGCATCCTGGCGAGAGGACGACCGCTTCCCTGCACGGCTCGCGCGATGTGTCCTGCCGGCCGGAGCTATCTCCCCATCCTCGCCAGTCGCCACTACTGCATCCTGGATCACCACACAACCATACTGCGCTCCACCGTCGGACGCCTTCGTGGGCAGCGGCCAACGGCCGGCATAGTACGATGCGGCCTGGTCCTGCCTGGCTCCTTAATTCGTGACAGCAACGCTCATGGGGAAATTTTGGTCTACGGGAGAAAAGGCAAATCTTATCACTTCATTTTTGTTAGGGTTGTGGAGGAACCAATTTAATCCACGAGCTGATGATTCATTCCTTTCGCAACCTTCAATACTTTTTTAAACGGAGGCAAATTTTTTGCCTCATCTATTAATTAAGAAGGAAGTACATAATTTTTAAGAGAAAATCGTGCGAAAATCTACAACACACTCCGAGCATCCAGCGAACGTAGCTACCCACACGGCGCACACACGCCATCGAGAAGAAGGATCATCATTGAGGATGTCATCAAGTCACCTCTTGCACGAGCCAGAAATTCTGATTTCACCTTAGACGACCGACACCGAGACCCTCGCCGCAAATGACATCGGAGCCCATGTGAACCTATGCCAAACAGTCGACCCCCAAGCACGTCGAGGAGGAGGCAGCTCTGACTTCAACCGTGACCTTCATAGGAGAAAGTTGCACGCCTTGCACCGACGCAAGCACCAATCAAGTTGCGTCGTTGCCACAAGTCGTCTCGCAGCTCCGACTTCACCATCACGGCACGGGTGACGGAGGACATGCCGCACTCCGATCTGCTCACCATTGTCATCGTTGCCACGCAGCCCACGACGCCAACCAACCATCTTCCACGGGTCCCTCTGACGTAAGCAGCTCCAAATCGAAGCCCTCAAGAGGGAAGACGACACAAGAGCGCCGCCATCAACCGATCACAGCGGATCCAAGGATTTTCGCAGAGATCTCCCACACAGGATGACAAAACATCACCTCGGCGATGCCTTCAAGAAGGCAGCCGGGCTAGCCACCGAGAACAAGGCACTAGCCTGGAACATGTTGCGCCATCCCGCTTCATGCTCTTGGCCAGACCACCTCCATCCCTCATCCCCCATCTCCACCACGGTCGCCACACCAGCCCCGACCGTGGGCTGCACTGCCGGCCGTCCTCCGCGCACTGCCAGTAGCACCACCGCGCCCCTCGCGGCCTGGAGAGGCCCAGAGCGAGACGGCGCGACACGCAGCACCTCGCCATCGAGAGGCCCCGGACACAGCACCTATCGTCGCGCCCGCCCTCCGCCGCACAACCCGTCGCACCACCCATTGCGGCCCAGATCAGGCCCGAATGGCCTGCTTCGCCCGCCGCCCCCTTCAGCTGCGCCATGATTGCGCCGCCGCGCCCAGCCGCCGTGACCGCCGCCTGCGTTGCGCTGTCCAAACGGGCTCGTCGACGAGCGCACGCTGCGACCGGAGGATCCCCGCCACCCTTTGGGCACAGGGCCCGCCACCACCGCGGCAAGGGCCGGCGTCAGGGAGGAGGGGCTGAGATGTCGGCGGCGGGAGGCGCTAGGGTTTACCCCGAGTCGCCAGAGGAGGGCGATGCGGGGGAGGGGGGCTTCCAATGTTTTTTCACGGCTTGCGTAGTTCTCGCCCAAGCTCCACCATGACTTAGCTAATTTTGGGTGACAACCTTAGCAAACATAGAAATCCATTACACATAATATTTTTATTGTTGTTTAAACTCGTGAAGTCGAGGGTTGCTGCAGATCGTTGGCGCCTGAAATAATATACTCCCTACATCCATAAAAGTATTACCGTCTGTTTTGCTTGAAAGGAAAAAAGAGACAATGAATTTGGGAAATAATGGCTTCATTCTTATTTGTTTGTGATCACAATATATTTGTAATAAAAAATACCTTCAAATCTTAAGCATCTTTAATAGAGTGTGCATTCACAAGAAACACCGGTAATATTTTACAAAAGTCATATGCTGAATTGGTTTCGTATTATTTTTAATGTGCCTCCGTAGCGAAGCACGGGCAATGTGCTAGTCTCCTTATTTCAGAGTTTACAATTGTCCTAGACATTGGTCGTTTTCATGAAGTTCAGGTAGAGGTAGAAGAACGTACAGCTACAGAATTTGCACTACTCATCTCTGATCTAATGCAATAGATTTTCTCGAATCATTTTAATTTCTGAAGCTTCGGTCTATTTCATGGTTCAAGTAGAGGTACGTGTAATACAGACGTTTAGTGTGGTATGCCCAGTATCATCATACATGTTAATAAATTCATATATGATACTTATCTGTCATGCTAATTGGCATTGAGTCCAATACATGAGACGTGCTCTCTTGGCCGAACATGTATATATGCACAAGATATAGGGCTGTACAATAAATACGAAAGATACGTGACCTGGATCCAAGCTTTCTTCGCGTTTGCACCTCGCCGCCGGTCATCAGCACCTGCATGTTGTTGCTCCATGGCCTGGTCATGGGTGTTGGTGATCTTGTGTGCGGCCTCGGGGACAATGCGACGACGAGTTTCACCTACATGGCCGGTGGACGCATCGTGACGGTGCATGAACTCGGCCAGGAACGGGCCGCTCGCGGTCAACAGGTGGAGGTTACCGCTGATTGGAGTTGGATGTCTCTCAGCTCCAGGATGATGGAGCCAAGAAATCCATGTGATCTATCCTTATCTTTGATATCCAATATCTGCGCGAGGGGAAGTGTTTCTTGTGAAGTTGGCACTTCCGCGAGTCTAGCGTAGACTGCGGCTGCGGTGGCGGAGGCCGCCCAAGGGACCAGGAAGTATGTTGGCGCTCGTCCTCCATGGGATTCGCGAATGCCGTAGCATCTACGCCCAACGGTTCGTTCTCCATGGGTTCCGCGTCGGCCTCGATGTCTCCATCATCTGCTTCATCTTGCATGTTGTGGCGGTCCTACTTACTTGGTCCTCGCCCTGGTCCATTAGAGTTAGAGGCGAGGGATCCGCGACGTCGGCCGTATCATCCTATGGAGAGAGGTGTTGGCCGGTTGGCCATCGTTTCCTTTCTCCATTGGCATTCCAGGGGTTGGGATGCGGCGTGCTAGGCTGGTGCAAGAGACGGAACCATGAACCTCAGCGTCGTCTGCATAGGGTAGGAAGTAGGCTATTACGCGATCCACTGAGGCCAACTAGACGTGCCCCTAATAAATTTAGAATTTTATTTCGAAGTTTAATCTTTTGACGATCTAAACAGCTGCCACTATCCTCTCTACTATATTCAAAGCATGTTCTGTACCGTAGTGCTCCCTTCGCACATTAGTCCGTTATGTTTGGGGGAAATAAAAGATCGTGATTGGACGTAACTATTGAAGCCGTAGCAACGCACGGGTATTCGGCTAGTTTTGATAGTTCTCACATTAGAAATTGTATTAACTCCACATACTTTATCAATCCTCTTGGGGAAATAAACAGTATGCTCCTTGTCATCAACATTGAAAGTAACTTTTCCTTTATTGCAATCAATAACAGCCCCTGCGGTGTTAAGAAAAAGTCTCCCAAGAATAATAGACATATTATCATCTTCAGGCATTTCCAACATAACAAAATCAGTTAATATCAAGCAGTTATTAGTAACTTGAACAGGAACATCCTCACATATGCCAACAGGAATAGCAGTAGATTTATCAGCCATTTGCAAAGATATATCAGTCGGTATCAATTTATCTAAATAAAGTCTCTTGTAAAGAGAAAAAAGCATAACACTAACACCGGCTCCCAAATCACATAGAGCAGTTCTAACATAATTATTCTTAATTGAACAAGGAATAGTCGGTATACCTGGGTCGCCCAACTTCTTTGGAACTTTGTCACTGAAAGAGTAATTAGCAAGCATAGTGGAAATCTCCTCATTAGGAATTTTCCTTTTGTTAGAGACAATATCTTTCATATACTTTGAATAAGGAGGCAATTTAATAGCATCAGTCAAAGGGATTTACAAGAATAAAGGTTTCATCCAATCGCAAAATTTATTATAGTGTTCTTCTTCCTTTGATTTTAGTTTCTTAGCAGGAAAAGGCATTTGCTTTTGAACCCAAGGTTCTCTTTCATTACCATGTTTCTTAGCAGTAAAATCTTCTTTAGTATACTTTTTATTTTTAGCATGCTTTTCATGTTCATCTTCAACTTATTCTTTATCAGAAGCATCATTATTATCATTATCTTTATCATGTTCATTACCACTTTCAGTTTCAGCATCAGAAATAGAAATACTATTAGGATCATTAACAGGTTCAGAGGATTCTACAACAGTTTTACGTTTATTTTTCTTTTTCTTAGAATGAGCACTAGTTTGAATTCGTTGAGAATCTTGTTCAACTCTTTTGGGATGCCATTCAGGATATAGAGGATCTGTTGCCTGCCAAAACCCACCGGCGAGCAGCGACGGGCAACACGGAGAGCCGGGAGGCTCTCAGGACTGCTGGTGGGTCCTGGTCCCTCGGGCGACGGCCCGTAATGCTCCGGCACACGTCCTAGCTGGTGCAAGGGCGTGCCACCTGACCTGTACCTGGTCAGGAAGGTGATGGATTGCTTCGATTAATTTCCTGCATGGTAGACACGTAAACATTAAATACGAGCCTCGATCAGCTCTCAGGTTATCCTGTGAATCGGCTCAAGGAGCCGATCCACCCATGATTCGTATTGGATCTACGATGACATGGTGGTCCTGCTTGATCAATACTAAGTTAAAACGATCTACGACGATTTAGGGTTTTCACCACATAACCGGAACGTCCTACACGTAGTTGAGCCTGGCAGATACGAAAGATAACGAAAAACCAGCCCTAGAAAAGGCCTAAAAACCAACATAGAGTTGATTCCCAGATCATCTCCTTTAGGATCGGCTAACCGTACCTTACGCACTACTGGATCATTCAACCCGTTTGCAAGGCCTAACCATATGGATATCAAACTAATCCTTGAAGAACAAGGAACAACCATAACAGAACGAATCTACTAAATAAAGACAAAGCAAGATGCTGCCCTTACACCTAAGATAGGTGCAAGGGCAGCTAGATATCCAGGGATAGCAAAACTAAACAAATACATCAAGGAAGTATCAATGCTAGCCCTAACATATCTATGATAACGGTATTGCTCGCCATCAACAAGGCTTCAATACGAGCAACACATAAACAACGAATAAACTTGATGCTGCTTAGATCGCAAGATGCGATCTAGGCAGCATGGCGCTTACCCGGAAGAAACCCTCGAAACAAGGGGTGGCGATGCGTGATACGTCTCCGACGTATCGATAATTTCTTGTGTTCCATGCCACATTATTGATGATATCTACATGTTTTATGCACACTTTATGTCATATTCGTGCATTTTCTGGAACTAACCTATTAACAAGATGCCGAAGAGCCGATTCTTTGTTTTCTGCTGTTTTTGGTTTCAGAAATCCTAGTAACGAAATATTCTCGGAATTGGACGAAATCAACGCCCAGGGTCCTATTTTGCCACGAAGCTTCCAGAAGACCGAAGAGGAGACGAAGTGGGGCCACGAGGTGGCCAGACTACAGGGCGGCGCGGCCCAAGCCCTGGCCGCGCCGGCCTGTAGTGTGGGCCCCTCGTGCCGCCTCTTGACCTGCCCTTCCGCCTACTTAAAGCCTCCGTCGCGAAACCCCCAGTACCGAGAGCCACGATACGGAAAACCTTCCAGAGACGCCGCCGCCGCCAATCCCATCTCGGGGGATTCAGGAGATCGCCTCCGGCACCCTGCCGGAGAGGGGATTCATCTCCCGGAGGACTCTACGCCGCCATGGTCGCCTCCGGAGTGATGAGTGAGTAGTTCACCCCTGGACTATGGGTCCATAGCAGTAGCTAGATGGTTGTCTTCTCCCCATTGTGCTTAATTGTCGGGTCTTGTGAGCTGCCTAACATGATCAAGATCATCTATCTGTAATTCTATATGTTGCGTTTGTTGGGATCCGATGAATAGAGAATACTATGTTATGTTGATTATCAATTCATGTCTATGTGTTGTTTATGATCTTGCATGCTCTCCGTTACTAGTAGATGCTCTGGCCAAGTAGATGCTTGTAACTCCAAGAGGGAGTATTTATGCTCGATAGTGGGTTCATGTCTCCGTGAATGCAGGGGAGTGTGAGAAACCTCTAAGATTATGGATGTGCTGTTGCCACTAGGGATAAAACATTGGTGCTATGTTCGAGGATGTAGTTACTGATTACATTACGCGCAATACTTAATGCAATTGTCTGTTGTTAGCAACTTAATACTGGAGGGGGTTCGGATGATAACCTGAAGGTGGACTTTTTAGGCATAGATGCATGCTGGATAGCGGTCTATGTACTTTGTCGTAATGCCCAATTAAATCTCACAATACTTATCATGACATGTATGTGCATTGTTATGCCCTCTCTATTTGTCAATTGCCCAACTGTAATTTGTTCACCCAACATGCTGTTTATCTTATGGGAGAGACACCTCTAGTGAACTATGGACCTCGGTCCAATTCTCTATACTGAAATACAATCTACTGCAATACTGTTTTACTGTTTTCTGCAAACAATCATCATCCACACTATACATCTAATCCTTTGTTACAGCAAGCCGGTGAGATTGATAACCTCACTATTTCGTTGGGGCAAAGTACTTTGGTTGTGTTGTGCAGGTTCCACGTTGGCGCCGGAATCTCTGGTGTTGCGCCGCACTACATCCCGCCGCCATCAACCTTCAACGTGCTTCTTGACTCCTACTGGTTCGATTAAACCTTGGTTTCTTACTGAGGGAAACTTGCCGCTGTGCGCATCACACCTTCCTCTTGGGGTTCCCAACGGACGTGTCAACTGCACACATCAAGCAAATTTCTGGCGCCGTTGCCGGGGAGATCAAGACACGCTGCAAGGGGAGTCTCCACTTCCCAATCTCTTTACTTTGTTTTTGTCTTGCTTAGTTTTATTTACTACTTTGTTTGCTGCACTAAACCAAAATACAAAAAAATTAGTTGCTAGTTTTACTTTATTTGCTATCTTGTTTGCTATATCAAAAACACAAAAAAATTAGTTACTTGCATTTACTTTATCTAGTTTGCTTTATTTACTACTGCTAAAATGGCCACCCCTGAAAATACTAAGTTGTGTGATTTCACAACCACAAATAATAATGATTTCTTATGCACACCTATTGCTCCACCTGCTACTACAGCAGAATTCTTTAAAATTAAACCTGCTTTACTGAATCTTGTTATGCGAGAGCAATTTTCTGTTGTTAGTTCTGATGATGCTGCTGCCCATCTCAATAATTTTGTTGAACTATGTGAAATGCAAAAATACAAAGATGTAGATGGTGACATTATAAAATTAAAATTGTTCCCTTTCTCATTAAGAGGAAGAGCTAAAGATTGGTTGCTATCTCTGCCTAAGAATAGTATTGATTCATGGACTAAATGCAAGGATGCTTTTATTGGTAGATATTATCCCCCTGCTAAAATTATATCTTTGAGGAGTAGCATAATGAATTTTAAACAATTAGATACTGAGCATGTTGCACAAGCATGGGAAAGAATGAAATCTTTGGTTAAAAATTGCCCAACCCATGGACTGACTACTTGGATGATCATCCAAACCTTTTATGCAGGACTGAATTTTTCTTCGCGGAACCTATTGGATTCAGCTACTGGAGGTACCTTTATGTCCATCACTCTTGGTGAAGCAACAAAGCTTCTTGATAATATGATGATCAACTACTCTGAATGGCACACGGAAAGAGCTCCACAAGGTAAGAAGGTAAATTCTGTTGAAGAATCCTCTTCCTTGAATGATAAGATTGATGCTATTATGTCTATGCTTGTGAATGATAGGACTAATGTTGATCCTAATAATGTTCCGTTAGCTTCATTGGTTGCCCAAGAAGAACATGTTGATGTAAACTTCATTAAAAATAATAATTTCAACAACAATGCTTACCGGAACAATTCTAGTAATAACTATAGGCCATATCCTTATAATAATGGTAACGGTTATGCTAATTCTTATGGGAATTCTTACAATAATAATAGGAATACACCCCCTGGACTTGAAGCTATGCTTAAAGAATTTATTAGTACACAAACTGCCTTTAACAAATCTGTTGAGGAAAAACTCAATAAAATTGATATTCTCACTTCTAAGGTTGATAGTCTTGCCTCTGATGTTGATCTTTTGAAATCGAAAGTTATGCCTAATAGGGATATTGAAAATAAAATTGTTACTACAGCAAATGCCATCCAAGTTAGAATTATGAGAATATAAGATTAATGGCTGAATTGCGTGCTAGGTGGGATAGAGAAGAAAATGAAAAACTAGCTAAAGAGAAGAATGTAGCTAAAGTTTGGACTATTACCACCACTAGTAATGCTAATGCTACACAAGTTGCTGCACCTCCTACTATTACTAATAAAAGAATTGGTGTTAGCAATGTTTCCACTTCTAATGCAAAGCGTACAAAATTGCCTGAAATTACTAAAACTGCTGAAACTGCCCGTGATAAAACTGCTGAAATTTTTTCCAACCTTGGGGATGATGATCCCATTGCTGTAGCTCATAATGATTTAGATTTTGATGATTGCCACATCTCTGAAGTTATAAAGTTCTTACAAAAACTTGCTAAGGGTCCCGACGCTAGCACTGTAAACTTGGCTTTCACAAAACATATTACAAATGCTCTCATAAAAGCTAGAGAAGAGAAACTAAAACTTGAAACTTCTATTCCTAGAAAGCTAGAGGATGGTTGGGAACCCATCATTAAAATGAGGGTCAATGATTTTGATTGTAATGCTTTATGTGATCTTGGTGCAAGTATTTCTGTTATGCCTAAGAAAGTCTATGATATGCTTGACTTGCCACCATTGAAAAATTGTTATTTGGATGTTCATCTCGCTGATAATGCTAAAAAGAAACCTTTGGGGAGAGTTGATAATGTTCATATTATGGTTAACAATAACCTTGTCCCCGTTGATTTTGTTGTCTTGGATATTGAATGCAATGCATCTTGCCCCATTATATTGGGAAGACCTTTTCTTCGAACCGTTGGTGCTACTATTGATACTAGCAGCATGCCCGCGCGTTGCTGCGAAACAAAAAAACCTATTAACTTAGAGCACCTCTAACAGAGCCCGTAAATCCCGTCGGAACTGAACTTTTCCGACGGATTTACGGGTTTCGGACCGAAAGTGGCGCAGAACAGCACCTGAATCGGTGGGCCAGCCCGAATCGAAAGCTCGGGGGCCCGAGAAACTCCCCGCACGACCCAAGGGTTCGTGGAGGGGAGTTCGGTTCGTAAACCCTACTCCCTTCCACCGCTCCTCTCCCGCCGCCGCCTGCGTCCGCTCCGACGAGCGATTCCGGACGCTCCAACGCCGCTCCGCCACTTCGGCCAGCTCCCCTCCGTCCGGAATGGCGCGTGCAAGACGCATGGGTAGGGGAGGTGGCGGATCTGGCACCGGAAGGTCAACTCGGCGTCCGCCGGGTGCACGGGCGTCACCGGAGCTCGCCAGGCGTAGGCGCTCCAACGGCGCGTGGAAGCGGGCCGGCCGGAAGTGGCCGGAGATGATGGCATACCCGCAAGCGCGGGCGAAGGAGGCGCCGGAAGGAAGCGGAGGCGCCCCCCACTGCCGACGCGTGCAAACCCTCCTCTGCCGACGTTGCCCCCGCACGACGACGACGACGACGCCGGGCTGCCTATAGCGTGCGGGAGCACCTCCCAGGCAGTGGTTATCGAGGTGGCGGCTGTCGTCATCGCCTAGGAAGCAAAAAACCTCCGCCGACGACATTAGCGCCCAAAGGATGATAGTCACTCCGGGAACTAAATCTAGTTTAATTAGGCCCCTAGTTCGTAATGTAGGTGAAATATGCATGTATTTTGCCCTATTATTGTAAAAATTATGAACGAATTCAGCTTGCTCCGGAAATCGAGTGCGATCGCAAATTTCAATTTCCCGCGACGTTTGATTTCATTTCAGCGAGTTCGGTTCACGTTTTCGGTTTTCGGTTTCTGTTATGCGCCGTCGCTAAATCCGCAACCAAATTGTTTTTCGGGAGACTGAACTCGCTTTTTTCGGTTTCGAGAAATACGGGATCTGTTAGAGATGCTCTTACAAAAATATCAAATAACGCATCAGCCCTTATAATCAACACTACTTTTTTTTGGCTGTTGCTCGCAATATTTTTTGCTAATCTTCTCCTTCCTTAGACCTGACCTATTTCCTGCATTAGATTTTGTGGAAAAATAATTCAGAGATGTGCATCCTAGAACCATCAGAAAGGGGTCACAGGAAAGAAATAAACACACACAAGCGCGCGCTACAGCTAGAAGCTCATATCACAATGTTTACCAACACCGCCGTTATAAAGGAAAGGTGAGAATACACTATGAGTCTATGATCTAGCTACAATAGAGCGCAGGATGTGCATTTAACAACGCCAAAAATATATAGAATCTAGAGGGGAAAAATTCATCAGTTGTTCACGAAAACTCTGCCAGCTGGTTAGCATCTACAGCCTGGATAAATTATCTAATCTGAAAGAACCTTCTCCAGCTTAGGATCATTTGGTCTGACCAATGCATCATCCTCCTCTTTCCGTGTAGACTATCTCATCTTTCTCCACGGGAGCATCATCTTCTGTCTCCACAGGAGTAAAAATCTATTTTGTACACTATTGTAATAAGACTTTGCCTGAAACATAGATGTCTGAAATAATTGAACACACTTTGTACTATATTTGCACTATCCCCATCAGCATCATTTTTGCATAATTCAGAATCATCAATCCTTGTCACAATTACCAACTAATCAACTCATATAGGGCACCAAACCACCACCTTAGATCATTGTTGCATTACATTAATTTATTCTTACCAGTTGCATATATGAACTCTTAGGAGGAGAAATAATGAACAAAAATTTATTTTGATAAGGAATCAACAAATATCTGCCCTCACATAACCTTAATAATCTTCAGTTAGAAGCAACCACACCAACATACACTATTCGAACATAAATCCTGCAGTAAAATTGACCTACCAAATACAAAATTCAGCTTGGCACAACAGAGGAAACGAAACAGAAGTGGGCTACAGGCAGTAAATGCTACATGTATATATGTACACAAAAGGTGAGAAAATTCCATTATACGGGCAGATGGGTACCAGACAAGAAATAATCACACAGAGGGAGAGAGAGCATCAGAGATAGAGGCACATAGCTACCTTGGGAGTGGAGCGGCTGCTGTTGGCGATTGATTTGTGCAGCAGCGGAGTGGCAGCCGGATGTGGGTCGATGAAACTGCTGGCAGCGCGTGAGGTGATGCTCGGCGGTCGGTGTACTCCTGGAGGTAGACGAACCAGTCCGGGATTCAGCGAGGAGCTGGAGGGGCGACACGGGGCGACTCCGAGGTCGACGAACCGGTCAGGAAGGAGCACGTGCTTGATCCGGTCGAGGAAGTGTAGGGGGTCGATGAGGAACTGCAGGCACGCGGATGGGAATCGCTTGCCTCGCCTCCTCCGCAACGACTCGATGGCCGGACAACAGCAGAACTATTTCAGTGTTGTTTCCCCGTTTTGATCTTGAACAACATCAGTATCCTTCACAAGTTCTCATTTTTTGCATAGCAGTTCCATTTTCTAAGTCGCGGGGAAATGTACATCATCAGTGTCATTTGCTCATCCTAGTTTTTTCGTTATCTCAAACTTCTCAGCATTCAGAAAGACATTTTCAGTATTAAAAGACCAAGACAACTTCTGCTCTCCAGGCCCAACTTAATGTACTAAAACATATGGCTGCGGATGCCTAGGTGAAAGAAATTCAGTGGTAGGAAAAGAAATGCAGACTTTGTAACTGGAGCTTTGCACAAAAGGAACTGAGCCCTCTATCATTCATTGTCAACACCTCCTCAAAATCCATGTCGTGTTGTTAAAAAAAATAATTCATGTCGTATAGTCATGCTGAACAAAATGCAAAGGCAGACCAGGTTGAATCAATTCTTTAAATAATATCGAAGTTGAAGTAACCCACTATCAACAAATTAAAACAAAACTATATCTCAGCAGCCGATCACCACGGGATAAACTAATCGGCAAGGAGAAGTGGAGAACAACGGATTTCGATAGGACACAACAAAGTGGGAGTTGTACCTCCTCTGAGAGCCTCCGGTCTGGTCGCCATGGTCAGCACCAAGGAGAGAAACCCAGATCCGTAGCGAGGATTCTTCAAGCGAGAGAAATCGAGTGGGGAGTGCCGGCGCGCTGCTTGCGAGGGCTAGTTGTGGGGATTCGTCGAGTTACCTAAACGGCATCTAGAAGGTGCATGCCGGCTGGAGTTCGGCGCGGGTAGCCCGGCGGCGCCGCCGATCCAGGCGGCGGGCGGGGGATCTTTACTCGCGACGCTTAGTCGCTTGTTTTCTTCGCGTCCGTGGTAGTCAGATATGATGGAGCTTGGACCGCGGGCTGATTCGATGATTTGTGGAGGGCTGTAATGTAAAAGTGACGACGACATACGACGCACCGGTCGCATTGGTATTTAATAGTTAAGACGAAGGAAGGTAATATTAAATATCAATTTCCTCTCAAGAAAGGTATGGAACACTTCCCTAGAAAGAGAATGAAGTTACCTTTTGATTCTATTATTAGAACAAATTATGATGTTGACACTTCGTCTCTTGATAATACTTGATACACACTTTCTGCGCCTAGCTGAAAGGCGTTAAAGAAAAGCGCTTATGGGAGACAACCCATGTTTTTACTACAGTACTTTATTTTTATTTTGTATCTTGGAAGTTGTTTACTACTGTAGCAACCTCTCCTTATCTTAGTTTAGTGTTTTATTGTGCCAAGTAAAGTCGTTGATAGTAAAGTTCATACTAGATTTGGATTACTGCGCAGAAACAGATTTCTTTGCTGTCACGAATCTGGGCTGTTTTCTCTGTAGGTAACTCAGAAAATTATGCCAATTTACGTGAGTGATCCTCAGATATGTACGCAACTTCCATTCAATTTGAGCATTTTCATTTAAGAAAGTCTGGTGCCTCGATAAAATTCGTCAATACGAACTGTTCTGTTTTGACAGATTCTGCCTTTTATTTCGCATTGCCTCTTTTGCTATGTTGGATGAATTTCTTTGATCCATTAATGTCCAGTAGCTTTATGCAATGTCCAGAAGTGTTAAGAATGATTGTGTCACCTCTGAACATGTTAATTTTTATTGTCCACTAACCCTCTAATGAGTTGTTCTAAGTTTGGTGTGGAGGAAGTTTTCAAGGATCAAGAGAGGAGTATGATGCAATATGATCAAGGAGAGTGAAAGCTCTAAGCTTGGGGATGCCCCGGTGGTTCACCCCTGCATATATCAAGAAGACTCAAGCGTCTAAGCTTGGGGATGCCCAAGGCATCCCCTTCTTCATCGACAACATTATCAGGTTCCTCCCCTCAAACTATATTTTTATTCCGTCACATCTTATGTGCTTTGCTTGGAGCGTCGGTTTGTTTTTGTTTTTTTTGTTTTGTTTGAATAAAATGGATCCTAGCATTCACTTTGTGGGAGAGAGACACGCTCCGCTGTAGCATATGGACAAGTATGTCCTTAGGCTTTACTCATAGTATTCATGGCGAAGTTTCTTCTTCGTTAAATTGTTATATGGTTGGAATTGGAAAATGATACATGTAGTAAATTGCTAAAATGTCTTGGATAATGCGATACTTGGCAATTGTTGTGCTCATGTTTAAGCACTTGCATCATATGCTTTGCACCCATTAATGAAGAAATACATAGAGCATGCTAAAATTTGGTTTGCATATTTGGTCTCTCTAAAGTCTAGATAATTTCTAGTATTGAGTTTGAACAACAAGGAAGACGGTGTAGAGTCTTATAATGTTTACAATGTGTCTTTTATGTGAGTCTTGCTGCACCGGTTTATCCTTGTGTTTGTTTCAAATAACCTTGCTAGCCTAAACCTTGTATCGAGAGGGAATACCTCTCATGCATCCAAAATACTTGAGCCAACCACTATGCCATTTGTGTCCACCATACCTACCTACTACATGGTATTTCTCCGCCATTCCAAAGTAAATTGCTTGAGTGCTACCTTTAAAATTCCATCATTCGCCTTTGCAATATATAGCTCATGGGACAAATAGCTTAAAAACTATTGTGGTATTGAATATGTACTTATGCACTTTATCTCTTATTAAGTTGCTTGTTGTGCGATAACCATGTTTCTAGGGACGCCATCAACTATTCTTTGTTGAATATCATGTGAGTTGCTATGCATGTCCGTCTTGTCTGAAGTAAGAGAGATCTACCACCCTATGGTTAAGCATGCATATTGTTAGAGAAGAACATTGGGCCGCTAACTAAAGCCATGATTCATGGTGGAAGTTTCAGTTTTGGACATATATCCTCAATCTCATATGAGAATAATAATTGTTGCCACATGCTTATGCATTAAAGAGGAGTCCATTATCTGTTGTCCATGTTGTCCCGGTATGGATGTCTAAGTTGAGAATAATCAAAAGCGAGAAATCCAAAATGCGAGCTTTCTCCTTAGACCTTTGTACAGGCGGCATGGAGGTACCCCATTGTGACACTTGGTTAAAACATGTGTATTGCGATGATCCGGTAGTCCAAGCTAATTAGGACAAGGTGCGGGCACTATTAGTATACTATGCATGAGGCTTGCAACTTGTAAGATATAATTTACATAACTCATATGCTTTATTACTACCGTTGACAAAATTGTTTCATGTTTTCAAAATCAAAGCTCTAGCACAAATATAGCAATCGATGCTTTTCCTCTATGAAGGACCATTCTTCTACTTTTATGTTGAGTCAGTTCACCTATTTCTCTCCACCTCAAGAAGCAAACACTTGTGTGAACTGTGCATTGATTCCTACATACTTGCATATTGCACTTATTATATTACTCTATGTTGACAATTATCCATGAGATATACATGTTATAAGTTGAAAGCAACCACTGAAACTTAATCTTCCTTTGTGTTGCTTCAATACCTTTACTTTGATTTATTGCTTTATGAGTTAACTCTTATGCAAGACTTATTGATGCTTGTCTTGAAGTACTATTCATGAAAAGTCTTTGCTATATGATTCACTTGCTTACTCATGTCATATACATTGTTTTGATCGCTGCATTCACTACATATGCTTTACAAATAGTATGATCAAGGTTATGATGGCATGTCACTCCAGAAATTATCTTTGTTATCGTTTTACCTGCTCGGGACGAGCAGAACTAAGCTTGGGGATGCTGATACGTCTCCGACGTATCGATAATTTCTTGTGTTCCATGCCACATTATTGATGATATCTACATGTTTTATGCACACTTTATGTCATATTCGTGCATTTTCTGGAACTAACCTATTAACAAGATGCCGAAGAGCCGATTCTTTGTCTGCTGTTTTTGGTTTCAGAAATCCTAGTAACAAAATATTCTCGGAATTGGACGAAATCAACGCCCAGGGTCCTATTTTGCCACGAAGCTTCCAGAAGACCGAAGAGGAGACGAAGTGGGGCCACGAGGTGGCCAGACTACAGGGCGGCGCGGCCCAAGCCCTGGCCGCGCCGGCCTGTAGTTTGGGCCCCTCGTGCCACCTCTTGACCTGCCCTTCCGCCTACTTAAAGCCTCCGTCGCGAAACCCCCAGTACCGAGAGCCACGATACGGAAAACCTTCCAGAGACGCCGCCGCCGCCAATCCCATCTCGGGGGATTCAGGAGATCGCCTCCGGCACCCTGCCGGAGAGGGGATTCATCTCCCGGAGGACTCTACGCCGCCATGGTCGCCTCCGGAGTGATGAGTGAGTAGTTCACCCCTGGACTATGGGTCCATAGCAGTAGCTAGATGGTTGTCTTCTCCCCATTGTGCTTAATTGTCGGGTCTTGTGAGCTGCCTAACATGATCAAGATCATCTATCTGTAATTCTATATGTTGCGTTTGTTGGGATCCGATGAATAGAGAATACTATGTTATGTTGATTATCAATTCATGTCTATGTGTTGTTTATGATCTTGCATGCTCTCCGTTACTAGTAGATGCTCTGGCCAAGTAGATGCTTGTAACTCCAAGAGGGAGTATTTATGCTCGATAGTGGGTTCATGTCTCCGTGAATCTGTGGGAGTGACAGAAACCTCTAAGATTATGGATGTGCTGTTGCCACTAGGGATAAAACATTGGTGCTATGTTCGAGGATGTAGTTACTGATTACATTATGCGCAATACTTAATGCAATTGTCTGTTGTTAGCAACTTAATACTGGAGGGGGTTCGGATGATAACCTGAAGGTGGACTTTTTAGGCATAGATGCATGCTGGATAGCGGTCTATGTACTTTGTCGTAATGCCCAATTAAATCTCACAATACTTATCATGACATGTATGTGCATTGTTATGCCCTCTCTATTTGTCAATTGCCCAACTGTAATTTGTTCACCCAACATGCTGTTTATCTTATGGGAGAGACACCTCTAGTGAACTGTGGACCCCGGTCCAATTCTCTATACTGAAATACAATCTACTACAATACTGTTTTACTGTTTTCTGCAAACAATCATCATCCACACTATACATCTAATCCTTTGTTACAGCAAGCCGGTGAGATTGACAACCTCACTGTTTCGTTGGGGCAAAGTACTTTGGTTGTGTTGTGCAGGTTCCACGTTGGCGCCGGAATCTCTGGTGTTGCCCCGCACTACATCCCGCTGCCATCAACCTTCAATGTGCTTCTTGACTCCTACTGGTTCGATTAAACCTTGGTTTCTTACTGAGGGAAACTTGCCGCTGTGCGCATCACACCTTCCTCTTGGGGTTCCCAACGGACGTGTCAACTGCACACATCAATGCGCCTAGATTGGTTTGTTGCGAACGTGATCGTCCTCTTTTCTCAATAACCCTAGGTACATATTTATAGTCCATGGACTTTCTACTTTTGGAATAAACCTAACTTCGTACGAGCTAAACTCTATCTCTTAATTCTAAATCTACCATAATGTACAGATACACGGGCCATCTAGCCCAAATTCCCATACAAGGCCGATTCAGGAATATTTTCCGTGCATATTCTCTAAGCCCATCTCAATCACGGCCCATCTCCTGACTTAGTTAAAATCTGGTGATAACACATGCCCCCCTGGTTTTGGTAATGATAATTCCAAAACCACTCTGTTTTTTCTTCGTCGGGTCACGTCGTGGCAGAGCGGAACCGCCACAGTATCTTTTCATCATGATGCCTTGCCTTCTCAACTTCTCTGCACGATTTAACAGTTTTGGCACCACCTCCTCGGAAACCGCTGCAGCATTGAATCATCTCCACTATATCCCCTTTATTTAACCGCATCGAGCAGTTCGCTCCCTCATCCCCTTGCTCATTAGCAATCGAAAAGCCCTCCTCTGCACCATGGACTCCTCCTCCTCCTCCTCTGCCTCCTCGGGTCTTTCCGCCCTATCCTCTTCCTCTCGTGAGCCGACGCCGGAGTGGGACTCGATGGCGGTGCACGAGGTCCTCGCCCCAACGAAGTGGGACAAGGAGGATCATGATTCCTCCGTCTGGTCCGAGGGTGACAAGTCCTTGACCGACGGAGAAGACGACTTCCAGTTCCTCGTCGATGGGGAGCTGGAGGCGGAGAGCGAGGACGACCTCTTCTCCTGGGATGACTTCACCTTCTCCGACGAGGAGGAGGAAGAGGAGGATGACACCTCCTCCGACGAGTACCCGCCGGTGAAGCGCTTCCGTGCAGGGTCGGAGGACGACGACGACGACGACGACGAGGAGGAAGAAGCTCCTGCCGAGGGCTACGGCAGCAGCGACGAGGACTTCGCCGGCAGCAGCGCTGACTGTAGCTACGACGGCGACGACGAGGGCAGCGACGGCCCTTAGATTAGCATCTACTAGTATAGGACTAGTAGTAGTAGATTGGTCAGTAGACCTTTCTTTTGTTCTTCCTTTGTGAGCAATCGGTTCTTCTCTGTAAAAAACCCTCTCCATCAATGAAGAAAAGTTTCCATGTCAATTTTTGCCGATTGTCAAAGTAAGTCAACGCTCAAAGAGCCGATGGCAGCGCATCGGCCTTCACCATAAAACGCTAGTCAGGCCAAACTCAGTTGCCTGTTCAAACGGTAACCTGCGACCCTTGTCTGAAGGTGCAAACTCAGATCCCCAAATCGCCCATCGAACAGATTCAACTCACAGCCACGCAAACCCCAGATCCCAATCGTGCAGATTCAACTCCGCAGCGAATCTGATGGCAGAATCATCCAGCGCCAACGCTACGGTCTCTGGCCTGAAGGTAATCCTCAACCGCTCCTCGCCATCCGAGCATAGTGTTAGAATTAACAGCAAACACCTGAATTAATGTCTCATCCCTTCATTAATTTTAGGTATCAGACATTCTGCTGCCGCATCCTTCTCTTCGAAATTCTCTTTGTCTTGGCCCCCGTTCTACCGAGAGTCCTGCACATTTGATTTCTTGCGAGGCCAATAGGATTCCCTTTGTCAACCAGAACTTAGATCTAACTTCCTGGGCCGACTGCCTACGAGCCTGGCCTAACCCCCCTGAAGATTGGGTGTCATGGTACAGTAGAGTATCCAAAACTCACCTAGCCACATGGGAAACTACATGAATAGCCGATGCTTTATCATTATCACTGTCTCCCCTTGAAAAACATGAAAACCTTCTGAAAACCATCGGCTACCAAAAAGAGGTCAGTTACTGAACTTGTTGCCCCCCAAGCTCCAACCAAAGTACGCACAAAGAGCCGATGCATCAAGAGAGCTCGAAAGGAACCGCAAGCCCCTGCATCGAATCAAGAGGCTTCAAATGTAATTACTCTCCATACTCTCCTCGGCTCATATTTCATGCTGACCCATCACTGCTCGCATTGGCTAACCACTTCCTTTGCAGACTGATGACACCTCTAGTGGGGAAGTTGAGGAGGTACTGATGGCATCCGCCACCCTGGACCTAGCAACCTCTAAGAGTGTAGCTGACAAGGTTGCCAACTTGGCCAAGCCCACAGCAGAAACACAAGAGCCGATCACCTCATCATCGGCTGTCCCTTGATACGTCCAAAACGTATCTACTTTCCCGAACACTTTTGCTATTGTTTTGCCTCTAATTTGTGTGTTTTGGATGCAACTAACACGGACTAACGCTGTTTTCAGAATCTGCTCAGTGTCTCGTTTTTGTGCAGAAATCCAACTTTCGGGAAAAACCTCAGAATTTATGCAGAAGGCCCTATTTTCCCAGGAAACTAACGGAGCCAGAAGGGCAATTGAAGTGGAGGCCCGAGGGCCCCACACCATAGGGCGGCGCGGCCCAGGGGGGGCCCGCGCGGCCCTGTGGTGTGGCCCCCTCGGCCGGCCTCCGACGCCCTCCTTCGGACTACTTATCGGCCTCGACCTAAAAACGCACGGGGGAGAAGTCGAAGTCGCCAGAAACCCTCCAGAACGCCGCCACATCGCGAAACTCCGTCGCGGGAGCCAGAAGTCTCCGTTCTGGCACTCCGCCGGGACGGGGAATTGGAGGAGATCATCGCCGCCATCACCGCCAACGCCTCTACATCAACCAGCCATGTTTCCCCCATCCATGTGTGAGTAATTCCCCCGCTGTAGGCCGAAGGGGATGGTAGGGATTGGATGAGATTGGTCATGTAATAGCATAAGATTGTTAGGGCATAGTGCCTAGTGTCCGTAGTTGGTACTTTGATGATATTGTTGCAACTTGTTATGCTTAATGCTTGTCACTAGGGCCCGAGTGCCATGATCTCAGATCTGAACATGTTATTGTTTCATCATGATATTCATTGTTTATGGTCTTACCTATAAGTTGTATACACATGTCGCTGTCCGGAACCAATGGCCCCGAAGTGACAAGACTTGGGACAACCGGAGGGGATGGTCGCGATGTGAGGATCACATGTGTTCACGGAGTGTTAATGCTTTGCTCCGGTCCTCTATTAAAAGGAGTACCTTAATATCCAAAGAGTTTCCCTTGAGGCCCGGCTGCCACCGGCTGGTAGGACAAAAGATGTTGTGCAAGTTTCTCATTGCGAGCACGCACGACTATATATGGAACACATGCCTATTGATTGCTTTGTACTTGGACACCGTTTTATTATTATCTGCAAATGCCCTGCTATGATTGTTACATGAGTTTCTCTCATCCATGCAACGCCCGTCATCCGTCCCCGTGCCTACAGTATTTTAATCCTGCTGTTTACTAAAATCGCTACTGCTGTCTCTGTTACTCTGCTGCTGTTATTTCACTACTGCATCGCTATAAAACTATTACTATCGATAAACTCTTGCGAGCAAGTCTCGTTTCCAGGTGCAACTGAATTGACAACTCCGTTGTTAAGGCTTCCAAGTGTTCTTTGTCTCCCCTTGTGTCGAATCAATAAATTGGGTTTTACTTCCCTCGAAAGACTTTGCGATCCCCTATACTTGTGGGTCATCAAGACTATTTTCTCGGCGCCTTTGCCGGGGAGCATAGCTTTATTTGGAAGTTCACTTGGATTAATATTGTTCGCTGCAAATTCTCCATCATGGGTAAACCTCGCGATACTAAGATCGCCATATTACCATCCACTACAAGAAAAGGTACAATTCTGAATACCTCTGCTGCTCTTGATTCACCATCTGTGATTGATAAACTTGTTTCATCGCCACATGCTTTGCATGCGGGTACATCTGCTGAATCTGAACACTCTCATAATATTGATAATGTTTCTGCTGTGCTTGATGATAGTGGTTCATTGGGATCTTTTCTAGATGCTACAATTGCTAGGTCTAGACAAATTGAAAATACTGAAACTCCTAATGCTACTACACTGTTAGTTCACCTGAACTTGGTTATTTTAGTGATGATCCTGAGGAAGATTATGTGGAGCTTAATGATGATTTTATTGAAAAATGCAATGCTACTACTGATGCAAGAAAAATTAAAAAGTTGCTTGCAGAACATGCTGTTAGATATAAACTGTCTCCTGATCCTAAGTTTGCCACATCTCCTATAAACATTAGGGATAAAGATTATGATTTTTCTCTTGATCTATCTCATATAGCTATTGTTGAGAAAACACCCTTTTGTGGTACTGAAAAAGAAAGTGTTGTTGAACACATGACTGAGCTATCTACTCTTAGTAGCTTGTTTTCTGATGATGTTAAGATGCGTACTTACTTTGTTGCTAAAATATTTCCATTCTCATTAAAGGATGACGCTAAAACTTGGTATAATAATTTGCCACCTAATTCTATTAAAAGTCCGAAAGAATTGCTTGATGTTTTCTTCCGCAAATACTTTCCTGCTAGTGCTCAACATATTGCTTTGCAGAGAATTTATAATTTTAATCAGGAAGATGAAGAGAAATTGCCTGAGGCTTGGTCGAGATTCTGCTCTCTTATTAGAGCTCGACCTGAGCATGATTTGGAAAAGCATGATTTACTTGATATATTTTATAGTGGACTAACCATTGAGTCTAGGGCATACCTGGATAGTTGTGCTGGTTGTGTTTTCAGGAAAAGAACTCCAGATGACGCTGAAGAATTATTGGCTAAAATAAGCTGGAATCATGATGATTGGACTACGCCTGAACCGACTCCAACTCCAATATTGAAGAAGCGGGGTTTAATTAAATTGAATGATGAAGATATGAGGGAAGCCAAGAAGTCTCTCAAGGAGAAAGGTATTAAATCTGAAGATGTGAAGAATCTACCTCCTATTGAAGATATATGTGAGATAATTCCCCCTTCATCCATGATTGAGGTAAACTCCCTTCAACGCTTTACTAGGGAAGATATTCCGTATTCGAAACCTCCTGCACAATGCTTAGATGAGTTTGATAATTATATTGTTAAGCAAGAAAATTTTAATATGAGAGTAGAGAATCATTTAATGGAAAATTCTCAAGCTATTAGTGAATTGCATGATATTGTGGAGAGAACCTCCAATGATGTTAAGATGCTTGTTAAACATTTTCAAATGATTCAAACTCTAATTGATCAACTCACTAAAGTGCAAAATGACTTGTTAGGGAATAATTCTAAAGAGAAACATGCTTATGAAGTAACAACTAGAGGTGGTGTCTCTACCCAGGATCCTCTATATCCTGAAGGGCATCCCAAAAGAGTTGAACAAGATTCTCAACGCATTGAACCTAGTGCTCATTCTAGGAAGAAAAAGAAGAAGAAACATAAAAATGTTGTAGAATCCTCTGAACCTGTTAATGATCCTAATAGTATTTCTATTTCTGATGCTGAAACTGAAAGTGGTAATGAACATGATAATGATAATGATAATGATAAGAATGATACTCCTGATAAAGAAGAGGTTGAAGAAGAACCTGAAAAGCATGCTAAAAATAAAAAGTACACTAAAGAAGATTTTATTGCTGAGAAACATGGTAATGAAATAGAACCTTGGGTGCAAAAGCAAATGCCTTTTCCTGCTAAGAAATTAAAATCAAAGGAAGAAGAACACTATAATAAATTTTGCGATTGGATGAAACCTTTATTATTGCAAATCCCTTTGACTGTTGCTATTAAATTGCCACCTTATTCAAAGTATATGAAAGATATTGTTACTAACAAAAGGAAAATCCCCAATGAGGAAATTTCCACTATGCTTGCTAATTACTCTTTCAATGGCAAAATTCCAAAGAAGTTGGGCGACCCAGGTATACCTACTATTCCTTGTTCTATTAAGAATAATTATGTTAAAACTGCTCTATGTGACTTGGGAGCCGGTGTTAGTGTTATGCCTTTTTCTCTTTATAAGAGACTTTACTTAGATAAGTTGATACCTACTGATATATCTTTGCAAATGGCTGATAAATCTACTGCTATTCCTGTTGGTATATGTGAGAATGTTCCTGTTCAAGTTACTACTAACTGCTTAATATTAACTGATTTTGTTGTGTTGGAAATGCCTGAAGATGATAATATGTCTATTATTCTTGGGAGACCTTTTCTTAACACCGCAGGGGCTGTTATTGATTGCAATAAAGGAAAGGTTACTTTCAATGTTGATGATAGGGAGCATACCGTTTATTTTCCTAAGAAGATTGAGAAAGCGTGTGGAGTTAATACTATTTCTAATGTGAGAACTATCAAAGTGGGAACTATTGATTGTCCTATATATGAGCCTAAGGAAGAATATCAAATTCTCGTGATTGGATCCATATCAATACAATTCAAGGTAACATGATTGATTTGAGGTTTATTTCTTCTTATGCTATGTAAAATTTATTTGGTGACAAGACTTGATCAACCTTGTTAACGGATACTTTTTATATGCATAGAGGAGGTAAACAACATATCTTTCTTCCTCCACTTGCTCTAGTTGCTGTAGCACTTTTAATTTGCAAAGTTCTTTAGTTATTTGAAGATTTCGAAATTTTTCCTGGCCAGTAATAATAAACTAAATACCCAGAATACGACCCATCTTCATATTACGGAGACACTACTTCATGGGATCGATGGGATTGAACTCCACTTAGGCCAAAAGCCTAAGCTTGGGGGGAGGTATACCAGCATCACTCATTCTTTGCATATTATGGTTGCTGGATACTTGTACATACTTGTTTTGTTCGATTGAGTGGCTTTCTAATGAGAGGAAGATGATATTTGGGGAAATGCTGCCTGAAAACAGATTCTGGAACGTTACTGTAAAAATCGTCAAAAATAGCCAGAGCGTCATTTTGAGCTGCAAATTTTTGTGTAGGTTCCCCAGGTTGTTATCTAACTTTCATTAGTTGAACACTTTTCGATCTGAGCAACGTAAGATGTTTGTTAAAATCGATTTCTGTACTGCTGTCAGGTTTTGGCAGATTTCTGCCATCTCGCTTTTCTGTGTTTCTTTTAGTTTGCTATTTCTTGATTTCGCTTTGTTTCCTTCCCAAAACACAAAAAGACCAAAAATATTTCTGTTATTTCTCTTCACCATTTGTTTGCTTTAGTTTCTTGCATTTGTTTCACTTTATTTGCTATTGCTAGTTTGCTATAAGAAAACCCAAAAAGATTTTGCTTTGTTTGTTTGTTTCCTCTTGTTCTTATTTGCAATTTGAAAACACCAAAAATATTTGCTGTTCTTCTCTGGTTTGTAAAGTTCTTTATGAGTTCAATGGTCTTCGGTGGCTGGAGCGTGGTTTTCATTTCATATTATCCAAGATGCACAAGTGAAAAGGCAATAATGACGATCTACGACAATCTGATTGTGGTGAGAGGCTGGTATGAACTCTATTTGTTTTCATTTTTGTACATATACTCATCCATGTGAGCATGCTTAGTTGGTTCATGTGAGGTATATGTTATTTGAGAAAGTCTAGTAGTTCATGATCTCTCATGTTTAGCTCCAATTTATTAATATGAGTAGCATGTCATGTATGTTTGTTTGCATTGTTTTATTCATAAGTAAGTATGGCATTGTGGTATCCTCCTCTGAATAATTCATTTATATCGACTTGGCACATGCTCACGCATGCATATGACTGAACAAAAAGTCAATTAAGCCTCGATGATTTATATTGCTTCAGAGTTCTTGTATCACTGTTATGCCTCCGTTAATTTATTTTGCCGCAAGCATGATTATGACAGTTACTGCTCTCTTGATTTGTCGCTCCCTAGTCTTTTGCTAGCCCTCACTTGTACTGAGCGGGAACGCTGCTCGTGCTTCCAAACACCTGAAAACCAAGTTGTTCCAAAAGTGTCCACCATAAATACCTATGCATGGCATTTCAAACCATTCCAAGTAAATTCTCATGCGCTACCTTTAAAACCTTCAAAATGCTTCTCAATTTGTGTTTATGTTTCATAGCTCATGAGGAAGTATGTGGTGTTTAGCTTTCAACCTTGTCATTTACTCTTGACGGATTCTCATATGGACTAGTGGCACATCCGCTTATCCAATAATTTTGCAAAAAGAGCTGGCAATGGGATTCCCAGTCCCGAATTAATTAACTTAAATAGACACTCCTCCATGGTTTGTGATTGTTGGACGGCACCGAAGGACTCGGTTAGCCATGGCTTGTGTAAGCAAAGGTTGGGGGGAGTGTCATCATCATAATAAAAATAAAATAAAAAGGCACTCCTTCATGGTATGAGATTGTTGGCAGGCACCCGAGGATTCGGTTAGCCATGGTTTGTGAAAGAAAGGTTGGAAGGAGTGCCAAATAAATATGCAATAATTCATGGGAGCCGCTCTTGAAAGTCCGGTTGGCGAGGTAGTTGGTGTACCCATTACCATTCGTTGACAACAACAAACACCTCTCAAAATAATTTTACTCCTGTCTTTATAAAAATGAAAAGCTCTAGCGCATGTTAATCCTGCTTCCCCTCTGCGAAGGGTCAATCTTTTACTTTTATGTTGTGTCTCCATTATTTCTTTGAGCACTATCTTGAGAGCACAACTGTCATTCTTAGTACAATATGCTTGTCTCAAAATATGATTGATTGTGGTATAACTTTGATGCATTTATCTTTTGACAATCACTACTTCTAGTCTTTCTATGAACTCCAGAGGTGCCCGGGCATTTATGTTTTGCCAACCAAATACAGGCCAGCGAGATACCACTTTATCATACTCTCTTATGAACATTGCAATCTTGCTTATACACATGATTCATGATGCTTCTTATTAATTGTTGGTACCTCTCCATGATTGACATAGCTGTTAGATGATCTTATTTGCATATATCTCATTATGAACTGCTCGAGTATTAGCCATAGCATGAGAATATATACATCATATGAGCAAATGTGTTCGTGAAAGTTCTTTTATCGCTCAGTTGTTAACTGAATTGCTTGAGGACAAGCAATAAGCTAAGCTTGGGGGAGTTGATACGTCCAAAACGTATCTACTTTCCCGAACACTTTTGCTATTGTTTTGCCTCTAATTTGTGTGTTTTGGATGCAACTAACACGGACTAACGCTGTTTTCAGCAGAACTGCTCTGCTGTCTCGTTTTTGTGCAGAAATCCAACTTTCGGGAAAAACCTCGGAATTTATGCAGAAGGCCCTAGTTTCCCAGGAAACTAACGGAGCCAGAAGGGCAATTGAAGTGGAGGCCCGAGGGCCCCACACCATAGGGCGGCGCGGCCCAGGGGGGCCCGCGCGGCCCTGTGGTGTGGCCCCCTCGGCCGGCCTCCGACGCCCTCCTTCGGACTACTTATCGGCCTCGACCTAAAAACGCACGGGGGAGAAGTCGAAGTCGCCAGAAACCCTCCAGAACGCCGCCACATCGCGAAACTCCGTCGCGGGAGCCAGAAGTCTCCGTTCTGGCACTCCGCCGGGACGGGGAATTGGAGGAGATCATCGCCGCCATCACCGCCAACGCCTCTACATCAACCAGCCATGTTTCCCCCATCCATGTGTGAGTAATTCCCCCGCTGTAGGCCGAAGGGGATGGTAGGGATTGGATGAGATTGGTCATGTAATAGCATAAGATTGTTAGGGCATAGTGCCTAGTGTCCATAGTTGGTACTTTGATGATATTGTTGCAACTTGTTATGCTTAATGCTTGTCACTAGGGCCCGAGTGCCATGATCTCAGATCTGAACATGTTATTGTTTCATCATGATATTCATTATTTATGGTCTTACCTATAAGTTGTATACACATGTCGCTGTCCGGAACCAATGGCCCCGAAGTGACAAGAATTGGGACAACCGGAGGGGATGGTAGCGATGTGAGGATCACATGTGTTCACGGAGTGTTAATGCTTTGCTCCGGTACTCTATTAAAAGGAGTACCTTAATATCCAGTAGTTTCCCTTGAGGCCCGGCTGCCACCGGCTGGTAGGACAAAAGATGTTGTGCAAGTTTCTCATTGCGAGCACGCACGACTATATATGGAACACATGCCTATTGATTGCTTTGTACTTGGACACCGTTTTATTATTTTCTGCAAATGCCCTGCTATGATTGTTACATGAGTTTCTCTCATCCATGCAACGCCCGTCATCCGTCCCCGTGCCTACAGTATTTTAATCCTGCTGTTTACTAAAATCACTACTGCTGTCTCTGTTACTCTGCTGCTGTTATTTCACTACTGCTACTGCTATAAAACTGTTACTACTGATAAACTCTTGCGAGCAAGTCTGTTTCCAGGTGCAACTGAATTGACAACTCCGTTGTTAAGGCTTCCAAGTGTTCTTTGTCTCCCCTTGTGTCGAATCAATAAATTGGGTTTTACTTCCCTCGAAGACTGTTGCGATCCCCTATACTTGTGGGTCATCAAGACTATTTTCTGGCGCCGTTGCCGGGGAGCATAGCTTTATTTGGAAGTTCACTTGGATTAATATTGTTCGCTGCAAATTCTCCATCATGGGTAAACCTCGCGATACTAAGATCGCCATATTACCATCCACTACAAGAAAAGGTACAATTCTGAATACCTCTGCTGCTCTTGATTCACCATCTATGCCATGCCCAGCTTCCGTTGAAAGCCGATATTGCAGACAAATGTCAGCGGCTTAATGAGAAAAAGGCAGCCTTGGACGTCAAAACTGACACCTCTGTCAGCACTGCTGAACTTGAGACCTTGCGAAAGGAGTTGGAATACCTTGAAGAGAGGGTCCGGGCAACCAAACAGCTCATCCATGATAAGGAAGCCCTTATTGCACGCTCCCAAGAGGAAGCAGAAGGCCTCAAAGCTGAACTGAAGACTGATCTGGCCGAAATACGTGCCCTGAACAAACAGCTGGTGACAGGCAAGGACGAAGATGATGAGGCCGAGATCGCTGAGGTGGATCGTGTACGTGCTGACGCCCTCCATGCCCTCGAGGCATTCCTTCAGTAGAGCCTCTCTATGTAATCTGATAACTGCTCACATGAGCTTGTACCTCTAGAGTCGATGTCTGTGCATCGGCTTTTTAGTCTGAAGTCGATGTCTGCTCATCGGCTGTACTTGTGTCCTGTTGTTTTGCATATTTTTCTAAAGTCGATGTCTGTGCATCGGCTGTGCTTTGTATGCATACATTTTTTTTACTGGCCAATTTCATGCATCGGCCTCCGTGTTTCACTGTCCGTCATCCCACATGCTTGGGAAATATTTCTTGAGATGCTGACCATTGATAGCTACTGGTAATTTCACACCGTTCAGCTCCTCGAGCATGTATGCGTTACCCTTTAAAACTTGGCCGACTCTGTACGGGCCGTGCCAGTTTGGAGACCATTTACCATATACTGCATCCTTAGTCCCCAATGGCAGTACAGCTTCCCATACCAGATCACCAACTTGGAACTCCTTTGGTCTCACCTTCCTATTGTATGCGCGAGCTACCTTGGCTTTGTTCTCTTTAATCTTCTCAAGCGACCAAAGTCTGAGTTCCGTTAAATCCTCAATGCTATCACTCATCAGGGTTGCATACTCTTCAGTTGTTAAATCATTCTGAAACGTAACACGTCTCGAGCCAGCCGTAATTTCCCAGGGCAATACGGCTTCTTGTCCGTAGACCAGATGGTATGGCGAGGTTTTTATTGGTCCATGACATGACATGCGATAAGCCCACAAAGCCTCTGACAATACCTCATGCCAACGTCTAGGGTGCTCGTCAACTTTTCTCTTAATCAGCTTGATAAGGCTCTGGTTGGACGCTTCAGCTTGTCCATTTGCTTGAGCATAGTATGGAGATGATCGGATCAACTTGATTCCCATGTCCTCGCAGAACTTCCTAAACTCTTTGGAAATGAAAACCGAACCTCCATCGGTCGTGATAGTCTGGGGAATCCCGAATCTATGAATGACATGTTCTTTCACAAAATTGATAACATCTTCTGATTTCACTGACTCCATAGGGACGGCCTCCACCCATTTAGTGAAGTAATTTGTAATGGCCAAGATCCACACGTGGCCTTTGCTTGATGGAGGACTGATTTTGCCGATCATATCCATGCCCCAACCTCGAAATGGCCAAGGCTTGATGATGGGGTTCATTGCTGATGCAGGTACCATCTGAATTTTCGCAAACATCTGACACGCTTGACATCCTTTATAGTACCTGAAGCAATCCTCAAGCATGGTGGGCCAGTAAAACCCTGATCGCCTGATCAGCCACTTCATCTTATGAGCCGATTGGTGAGTTCCGCAGGTGCCTTCGTGTACCTCGTGTAAGAGTCGATTCGACTCGGCTGGTCCCAGGCATTTGAGAAGTAACCCTTCCAAAGTCCTGTAGAACATGTTAGCTCCTATAAGGACATATTTCATGGCCTTGTATCTTATCCGTTTAGGTGCCCCCCGAGCCGGATCTTTCAAGTAATTGAAGATATCGGCTCTCCAGTCGTCCGGTTCTAGGAACTGTACCTGAACATCGGCTCCATCTGCTACGTCCTTGTAGCCTGACGCCATCTGTGCGAGATCGTTGGCCTCGGTATTTTGCGACCTTGGGATCCAATTGAAGATTATGTACATAAATTGTGCCATCAGCTCGCGGCATTGCATCCATAATAGGAAGAGCGACTCGCTCTCACATTTGTATTCCTCCGTGAGCTGAGAAATCACCAATTTTGAGTCTCCAAAAAGTTCCACCGCCTCTGCCCCGACTTCTATAAGCAACTCCATTCCCTTGCGTATTGCTTCATACTCAGCGACATTGTTGGTGCAAGGGGTAGATAACCTGATGGAGAAGGAATATGTTGCCCCCCGGGGGGACACGAGTAGAATACCGATGCCGCAACCGTCGTCGCAAGCCGATCCATCGAAAAACATGGCCCATGCACGTACCGACAGGGCTGCTATATCAGTGTTAATCCGTTCAACAATAAGATCAGCCAACGCTTGTCCCTTGACTGCCTTCGCAGGCTGATACCGGAGATCAAATTCCGATAATGCAAACATCCACTTACCGAGTCGGCCTTTCAGCACAGGAGCCGACAGCATATGTTTGACGACGTCTGACTTGCATATGATGACAATTTCTGCTGACAGCAAGACGTGACGAAGCTTGGTGCAGGTAAAAAATAAGCAGAGGCACAACTTCTCAATCTCAGGGTAGCTCGTCTCTGCATCCAACATCCTTCTGCTGAGGTAGAAAGCGACTCTCTCCAGACCATCATAAACTTGCACCACCACTGAGGCGATGGAAGTGTCAGCTACTGATAAGTAAATATAGAATGGTCTGTCTTGCTGGGGTGGAACCAACACAGGTGGCTTCGTTAGATACTCTTTAATCTCGTCAAACGCTTGCTGTTGCTCTGCCCCCCAGCGAAACTCCTCATCAGATTTAATTTTTACCAGTCCCATGAACGGCTCGATTCGTCCTGACAGATTAGAGACGAATATTCTGACGAAGTTGATTTTGCCGATGAGAGACTGGAGTTCCTTCTTCGTGGTAGGTGGCTGCATCGTTTGCACTGCCTCCTGACTTTTCAAGCCGATCTCAATTCCTCGTTCATGAACCAAGAAACCCAAGAATTGACCGGCCGTCACACCAAAAGCACACTTCTTTGGATTCATTCTTAGTCCGAATTTTCTAGTTCGGTCCAGGATGCATCGCAAGTCTTCCAAGTGTCCTTCTAGTGAAACAGATTTGACTACCACGTCATCGATGTATATCTCCACCAACTTGCCGATCAGATCATGAAAGATGTAATTCATGGCTCTTTGGTAGGTTGCGCCGGCATTTTTCAGTCCAAATATCATGACTACATATTCGAACAAGCCAACCGAACCTGGCACTCTGAATGCAGTCTTATGTATATCTTCTGGAGCCATGAAAATTTGGTTGTGACCAGCATTGCCATCCATGAAACTTAAAACCTTGTGACCAGCAGCTGCATTGATCAATGTCTCTGCTACCGGCATGGGATATTCATCCTTTGGAGTGGCTCTATTGAGATCCCAAAAATCTATGGCGACTCGCCATCGGCCGTCCTTTTTCTGCACAGGCACGATACTAGAAATCCACTCAGCGTACCTGCATGGCCTGATGAACCCGGCGGTCAACATTTTCTCAATCTCTTTCTTGACTTCTTCTAAAATGTCGGCCTTCATCTGTCGTGCTCGCTGCTGGAACGGCCAAAATCCTTTCTTGAGAGGGAGCCGATGCTCAATGATACTCCTATCTAACCCAGGCATCTCTGTGTAATCCCATGCAAAGCAATCTGGGTATTCTTTCAACAAAGCTATCATCAGTCCCCTCAGATGCGGATCTAACTTTTTGCTCATAAAAGTTGGTCATGGCTTATCCCCAGGACCAATGTCAATCTCTTCTAGCTCATCAGCCGATGTAAACCCATATCCTAGCTTTCCGTCGCTGATACGTCTCCGACGTATCGATAATTTCTTATGTTCCATGCCACATTATTGATGATATCTACATGTTTGCATACTTTATGTCATATTTATGCATTTTCCGGCACTAACCTATTAACGAGATGCCGAAGAGCCAGTTGCTGTTTTCTGCTGTTTTTGGTTTCAGAAATCCTAGTAAGGAAATATTCTCGGAATTGGACGAAATCAACGCCCAGGGGCCTATTTTCACACGAAGCTTCTAGAAGTCCGAGGGAGAGACGAAGTGGGGCCACGGGGCGCCGCCACACTAGGGCGGCGCGGCCCAGGGGGGGCCCGCGCGGCCCTAGCGTGTGGGGCCCCCGTGACGCCTCCTGACCTGCCCTTCCGCCTACTTAAGTCTTCGTCGACAATAGCCCCAGTACCGAGAGCCACGATACGGAAAACCTTCCAGAGACGCCGCCGCCGCCAATCCCATCTCGGGGGATTCAGGAGATCGCCTCCGGCACCCTGCCGGAGAGGGGAATCATCTCCTGGAGGACTCTTCACCGCCATGGTCGCCTCCGGAGTGATGAGTGAGTAGTTTTTCCCTGGACTATGGGTCCATAGCAGTAGCTAGATGGTCGTCTTCTCCTAATTGTGCTTCATTGTCGGGTCTTGTGAGCTGCCTAACATGATCAAGATCATCTATCTGTAATGCTATATGTTGTGTTTGTTGGGATCCGATGGATAGAGAATACTATGTTATGTTGATTATCAATCTATTACCTATGTGTTGTTTATGATCTTGCATGCTCTCTGTTATTAGTAGAGGCTCTGGCCAAGTTTTTACTCTTAACTCCAAGAGGGAGTATTTATGCTCGATAGTGGGTTCATGCCTCCATTAAATCTGGGACAGTGACAGAAAGTTCTAAGGTTGTGGATGTGCTGTTGCCACTAGGGATAAAACATTGATGCTATGTCTGAGGATGTAGTTATTGATTACATTACGCACCATACTTAATGCAATTGTCTGTTGTTTTCAACTTAATACTGGAAGGGGTTCGGATGATAACCTGAAGGTGGACTTTTTTGTAGGATAACGTTGCATAGAAAACAAAAATTTTCCTACGGCGAACACGCAATCCAAGCCAAGATGCAATCTAGAAGACGGTAGCAACGAGGGGGTATCGAGTCTCACCCTTGAAGAGATTCCAAAGCCTACAAGATGAGGCTCTTGTTGCTGCGGTAGACGATCACTTGCCGCTTGCAAAAGCGCGTAGAAGATCTTGATCACGATCGGTTCCGGCGCCACGAACGGGCAGCACCTCCGTACTCGGTCACACGTTCGGTTGTTGATGAAGACGACGTCCACCTCCCCGTTCCAGCGGGCAGCGGAAGTAGTAGCTCCTCTTGAATCCGACAGCACGACGGCGTGGTGTCGGTGGCGGTGTAGAAGTCCGGCGGAGCTTCGCTAAGCTACGCGGGCAATATGAAGTGGAGGAGCAAAGCTAGGGTTTGGGAGGGGGTGGCCGGCCACTCAAGGGGGGCGGCCAAGCTATGGTCTTGGGGGTGGCCGGCCCCCTCCCTTGGCCCCTCATTATATAGGTGGATCCCAAGTGTTGGTGTCCAAGTCTTCGAATAAGACCCGAAACCAAAACCTTCCATAGGAGGGGGAAACCTAGCCCAACTAGGACTCCCACCCAAAGGTGGGATTCCCACCTCCCATGTGGGGGGTGGCCGGCCCCCTATGGTGGAGTCCACTTGGGACTCCACCCCATCTAGGGCTGGCCGGCCATGGAGGTGGAGTCCCTTGTGGACTCCACCTTCCTTGGTGGTTTCTTCCGGACTTTTCTAGATCCTTCTAGAACCTTCCATAGAACCTTCCGCGCCATTTTATTTCACTTAAAATGTCATCCTATATATGAATCTTATTCTCCGGCCCAGTCCGGAACTCCTCGGGAGGTCCGGGACCTCATCCGGGACTCCGAACAACGATGCCAACTCCATTCCATACGTCACGTCCTACCATTTCACCATCCCACTCGCAGTGTGTCACCCTACGGTTCGAGAACTATGCGGACATGGTTGAGTACTCACTCCGACCAATAACCAACGGCGGGATACGGAGATCCATAATGGCTCCCACATATTCAACGATGACTTTAGTGATCGAATGAACCATACACATATATTACCAATTCCCTTTGTCTCGCGATATTTTACTTGTCCGAGGTTTGATCTTCGGTATCACTCTATACCTTGTTCAACCTCGTCTCTGACAAGTACTCTTTACTCGTACCGTGGTATGTGGTCTCTTATGAACTCATTCATATGCTTGCAAGACATTAGACGACATTCCACCGAGAGGGCCCCAGGAGTATATCTATCCGTCATCGGGATGGACAAATCCTTTGTTGATCCATATGCCTCAACTCATACTTTAGGATACTTAATCCCACCTTTATAGCCACCCATTTACGCGGTGGTGTTTGGTGTAATCAAAGTACCTTTCCGGTATAAGTGATTTACATGATCTCATGGTAATAAGGACTAGGTAACTATGTATCCAAAGCTTATAGCAAATAACTTAATGACGAGATCTTATGCTACGCTTAATAGGGTCTGTCCATTATATCATTCACACAATGACATAACCTTGATATTAATAACATCCAATGTTCATGATTATGAAACTAATCATCCATAAATCAACAAGCTAGTTTAAGAGGCATACTAGGGACTTCTTGTTTGTCTACATATCACACATGTACTAATGTTTCGGTTAATACAATTCTAGCATGATATATAAACATTTATCATAAACATAAAGATATAAATAATAACCACTTTATTATTGCCTCTAGGGCATATCTCCTTGATCTCCCACTTGCACTAGAGTCAATAATCTAGATTACATTGTAATATACCTAACACCCATGGCATTACGGTGTTGGTCATGCTTTGCCCTAGGGAGAGCTTTAGTCAACGGATCTGCTACATTCGGATCGGTGTGTACTTTGCAAATCTTTACTTCTCCATATTCGATTTACTCTCGAATCGAGTTGTATCGCTGGTTGATTTGCTTCAGCCTCTTGTGTGACCTTGGGTCTTGTGAATTGGCGATGGCTCCCATGTTTTCTCTGTAAATGATTTATGGGTGCAATGCACTAGGAACCACACCGAGCTCTACAATGAACCTCTTCATCCATACCGCTTCGATGAAGCCTACGGAAGCCGCTATGTACTACGATTCTGTTGAAGACTTCGCCACCGTGCCTTTGCTTCGAGCTTGCCCGACTTCTGCAGCACCATTCAATATAAACACGTACCCAGATTGTGACTTAGAGTCATCGGGATCGGTGTTCCAACTTGCATCGGTGTAACCGTTTACAACGAGCTCTTGGTCACCTCCATAACAAAGAAACATATCCTTAGTTCTTTTCAAGTACTTCAGGATATTCTTGACCGCTGTCCGATGTTCCATTCTGGATCACTTTGATATCTGCTAGTCAAACTAACGGCATGTGCTATATCCGGTCTAGTACATAGCATGGCATACATGATAGATCCTCTTTGCCGAGGCATAGGGGATGTTACACATCCTTTCTCTTTCTTCTGCCGTAGCCGGTCCTTGAGTTTTACTCAATACCTTGCACAGTAACATTGGTAAGAACCCTTTCTTACTTTCGTCCATTCTAAACTTCTTTAGAATCTTGTCCAGATATGTACTCTGTGATAGCCCTATTAGGCGTCTTGATCTATCTCTATAAATCTTGATGCCTAATATATATGATGCTTCACCAAGGTCTTTCATTGAAAAACTATTATTCAAATAACCCTTAACACTTTGCTTAATAGTTCTATATCATTCCCGATCAATAATATGTCATCTACATATAATATCGGGAATGCTACTGAGCTCCCACTCACTTTCTTGTAAATACAGGCCTCTCCATGACACTTTGTATAAACCCGAAGTCTTTGATCACCTTATCAAAGCGTCGGTTCCAACTTCTTGATGCTTGCTTCGGTCCATAGATTGAACGCTGAAGTTTGCATACTTTGTCGGCATTTTTAGGATCGACAAAACCTTTGGGTTGTACCATATACAACTCTTCCTCAATGTCTCCATTAAGGAACGCCGTTTTGACATCCATCTGCCAAATCTCATAATCGAAAAATGCAGCTATTGCTAACAAAATCCTCACAGATTTTAGCTTCGCTACAGGTGAGAAAGTCTCATCGTAGTCAACTCCTTGAATTTGTCGGAAACCCTTTGCGACAAGTCGAGCTTTATAGACGATAATATTACCATCACCATCTGTTTTTCTTTTGAAGATCCATTTATTCTCGACAGCCTTTCGGCTATCCGGTAAGTCTACCAAAGTCCATACTTTGTTATCATACATGGATCCCATTTCGGATTTCATGGCTTCTTGCCATTTGTTGGAATCTGGGCTCATCATCGCTTCTTCATACGTCGCAGGGTCCTCATCATTGTTGTCCACAATCATGACATTTTAGACAAGGATCATACCAATCAGGAGTGGCACGTTCCCTTGTCGATCTGCGAGGTTCGATAGTTTCCTCGTTCGAAGTTTCATGATCATTATCATTAGCTTCCTCTTGTTGCCGGTGTAGGCGATGCAGGTACAACTTCCCGATGCTGCGCTACTACGATCAACGAGTATAGATTCATCAATCTCATCGAGTTCTACTTTTCTTCCAGTCACTTCTTTAGTGAGAAATTCTTTCTCAAGAAAGGTTCCGTTCTTAGCAACAAAGATTTTGCCTTCGGATTTGTGATAGAAAGTGTACCCTATAGTTTCCTTAGGGTATCCTATGAAGACGCATTTCTCCGCTTTGGGTTCTAGCTTGTCCGGTTGTAACTTCTTTACATAGGCTTCGCAACCCCAAACTTTCAGGAACGACAGCTTAGGTTTCTTATTAAACCATAATTCATACGGTGTCGTTTCTACGGATTTTGATGGTGCTCTATTTAAAGTGAATGCGGCTGTCTCTAATGCATAACTCCAAAATGATAACGGCAAATCTGTAAGAGACATCATACTACGAACCATATCTAAGAGAGTTCGATTACGACGTTCGGACACACCGTTTCGTTGAGGTGTTCCCGGCGGTGTCAATTGTGAAAGTATTCCGCATTTCTTTAAATGCATGCCAAACTCATAACTCAGATATTCACCTCCACGATCAGATCGTAGAAATTTGATCTTCTTGTTACGTTGATTTTCTACTTCACTTTGAAATTCCTTAAACTTCTCGAAAGTTTCGGATTTATGTTTCATGAAATAGATATACCCATATCTACTCGGATCATACGTGAAGGTTAGAACATAACGATAACCACCGCGCGATGCTACGCTCATTGGTCCACATACATCTGTATGTATGATTTCCAATAAGTCGATGGCTCGCTCCATCACTCTGAGAAAATGGAGTCTTTGTCATTTTACCCATTAGACATGCTTCGCATCTATCAAGTGACTCAAAGTCAAGTGATTCAAGTAATCCATCGGTATGGAGTTTCTTCATGCGTTTCACTCCAATATGACCAAGGCAGCAGTGCCACATATAAGTAGAATTATCATTAAGTTTAATTCGCTTAGCATCAATGTTATGTATATGCGTATCACTACTATCGAGATCTAATAGAAATAAGCCATTCTTTTGTGGTGCTCGACCATAAAAGATATTATTCATAAAAATAGAACAACCATTATTCTCGAGACTTGAATGAATAACCGTCTTGCATTAAACAAGATCCAGGATATAATGTTCATGCTCAACGCAGGTACATAATAGCAATTATTTAGGCTTAAAACTAATCCGAAGGTAGATGTAGAGGAAGTGTGTCATTTGCGATCACATTGACCTTGGATCCGTTTCCAACGCGCATCGTCACTTCATCTTTCAGCGAGTTGTCGTTTATTCTTTAGTTCTGTTTCGAGTTACAAATATGAGCAACCGAACCGGTATCAAATACCAGTACTAGAACGAGAACCGGTGAAATGAACATCTATAACATGTATATCAAATATACCTTCTTTCTTCTTCTTGACAAGGCCGCTCTTCGGATCAGCCGGATACTTGGAGCAATTACGCTTCCAGTGTCCCTTCTCCTTGCGATAATAGCACTCAGCATCGGGCTTAGGGCCGTTCTTAGGTTTCATAGGAGGCGTGGCAGCTTTCTTGCCACCCTTCTTGAATTTTCCCTTAGACTTGCCTGTTTCTTGAAGCGGTGGTCTTGTTGACCATCAACACTTGATGTTCTTTCTTGATCTCAATCTCAGCAGCTTTTAGCATGCCAAAAAGTTCAGGTAACTCCTTGTTCATGTTACGCATATTGTAGTTCATCACAAAGTTCTTGTAACTTGGTGGCGGTGATTGAAGGACACGATTAATCCCGATCTGTTAGGAATCACTATTCCCAAGTCAACGAGTTTCTTCGCATGCCCGGTCATGGCGAGCATGTGCTCACTAACGGAGCTGCCTTCTTCCATCATACAGGTGAAGAAATGTTTCGATGCTTCATAGCATTCCACTGCCGCATGAGTCTCGAATATAGCTTTCAGCTCATTCATCAACTCATGAGGATCATGGTGCTCAAAACGTTTTTGAAGATCGGATTCAGATCGCACAGGGATGGCACATCGAACTTGAGAGTACCGAGTTTTCCGAGTCGCGTAAACAGCTTTTACTTCATCGGATTCATTTTCTGCGGGAGGGTCACCTAGCGGTGCATCAAGCACAAATTGCAGATTTCCGCCGAGAGAGGAAGATCCTCACATGACGGAACCGATCGGTGAAGTTGCTACCGTTGCTCTTAAGTTTCTCTTTCTCTAGGAACTGATTAAAATTGATTGGGGACGCCATCTCTACAACATATATTTGCAATAGTTTAGACTAAGTTTATGACAAATTGAGTTCAAATTTTAATTCAACATAATTAAAAACCTAAGTGAACTCCCACTCAAAACAATATCCCTCGCATTGTCTTAGTGATCACACGAACCAAATCCACCGCACCTAAACCCGATCATCACGAGAAAAGGTGTGATTTCAATGGCGAACACTCAAAGTGTTCATCATATCAACCATATGATTCATGCTCTACCTTTCGGTATCACGTGTTCCGAGACCATGTAAGTACATGCTAGGCTCGTCAAGGCCACCTTAGTATCCGCATGTGCAAAAGCTGTCTTGCACCCGTTATATGTACTTATTGAATCTATCACACCCGATCATCACGAGGTGCTTGAAACGACAAGACTTGGCAACGGTGCTACTAAGGATGAACACTTTATTATCTTGATATTTTAGTGAGGGATCATCTTATAATGCTACCGTCGCGATCTAAGCAAAATAAGATGCATAAAAAGGATTAACATCACATGCGGTTCATATGTGATATGATATGGCCCTTTTGTTCTTGCGCCTTTGATCTTCATCTCCAAAGCACGGATATGATCTCCATCATCTTCGGGCATGATCTCCATCATCGTCGGCGTAGCGTCAAGGTCAATGGCGCCGTCTTCATGATTGTCCTCCATGTAGCAACTATTACAACTACTTTGAAATACTACTCAACATGAAATTTAAAGACAACCATAAGGCTCCTGCCGGTTGCCACAATACAATAATGATCATCTCATACATATTCATCATCACATTATGGCCATATCACATCACCAAACCCTGCAAAAACAAGTTAGACGTCTCTAATTTGGTTTGCATATTTTACGTGGTTTAGGGTTTTCGAGAGAGATCTAATCTACCTACGAACATGAACCACAACGTTGATACTAATGTTTTCAATAGAAGAGTAAATTGAATCTTTACTATAGTAGGAGAGACGAGACACCCGCAAAGCCTCTTATGCAATACAAGTTGCATGTCGAACGAGGAACAAGTCTCATGAACGCGGTCATGTAAAGTTAGTCCGAGCCGCTTCATCCCACTATGCCATAAAGATGCAAAGTACTCAAACTAAAGATAACAAGAGCATCAACGCCCACAAACCATTGTGTTCTACTCGTGCAACCATCTATGCATAGACACGGCTCGATACCCTTTGTAGGATAACGTTGCATAGAAAACAAAAATTTTCCTACGGCGAACACGCAATCCAAGCCAAGATGCAATCTAGAAGACGGTAGCAACGAGGGGGTATCGAGTCTCACCCTTGAAGAGATTCCAAAGCCTACAAGATGAGGCTCTTGTTGCTGCGGTAGACGATCACTTGCCGCTTGCAAAAGCGCGTAGAAGATCTTGATCACGATCGGTTCCGGCGCCACGAACGGGCAGCACCTCCGTACTCGGTCACACGTTCGGTTGTTGATGAAGACGACGTCCACCTCCCCGTTCCGGCGGGCAGCGGAAGTAGTAGCTCCTCTTGAATCCGACAGCACGACGGCGTGGTGTCGGTGGCGGTGTAGAAGTCCGGCGGAGCTTCGCTAAGCTACGCGGGCAATATGAAGTGGAGGAGCAAAGCTAGGGTTTGGGAGGGGGTGGCCGGCCACTCAAGGGGGGCGGCCAAGCTATGGTCTTGGGGGTGGCCGGCCCCCTCCCTTGGCCCCTCATTATATAGGTGGATCCCAAGTGTTGGTGTCCAAGTCTTCGAATAAGACCCGAAACCAAAACCTTCCATAGGAGGGGGAAACCTAGCCCAACTAGGACTCCCACCCAAAGGTGGGATTCCCACCTCCCATGTGGGGGTGGCCGGCCCCCTATGGTGGAGTCCACTTGGGACTCCACCCCATCTAGGGCTGGCCGGCCATGGAGGTGGAGTCCCTTGTGGACTCCACCTTCCTTGGTGGTTTCTTCCGGACTTTTCTAGAACCTTCTAGAACCTTCCATAGAACCTTCCGCGACATTTTATTTCACATAAAATGACATCCTATATATGAATCTTATTCTCCGGACCATTCCGGAACTCCTCGTGATGTCCGGGATCTCATCCGGGACTCCGAACAAATATTCGAACTCCATTCCATAATTCAAGTGCTACCATTTCAACATCCAACTTTAAGTGTGTCACCCTACGGTTCGAGAACTATGCGGACATGGTTGAGTACTCACTCCGACCAATAACCAACAGCGGGATCTGGAGATCCATAATGGCTCCCACATATTCAACGATGACTTTAGTGATCGAATGAACCATACACATATATTACCAATTCCCTTTGTCTCGCGATATTTTACTTGTCCAGGGTTTGATCTTCGGTATCACTCTATACCTTGTTCAACCTCGTCTCCCGACAAGTACTCTTTACCTAAATACCGTGGTATGTGGTCTCTTATGAACTCATTCATATGCTTGCAAGACATTAGACGACATTCCACCGAGAGGGCCCAGAGTATATCTATCCGTCATCGGGATGGACAAATCCCACTGTTGATCCATATGCCTCAACTCATACTTTCCGGATACTTAATCCCACCTTTATAGCCACCCATTTACGCAGTGGTGTTTGGTGTAATCAAAGTACCTTTCCGGTATAAGTGATTTACATGATCTCATGGTCATAAGGACTAGGTAACTATGTATCGAAAGCTTATAGCAAATAACTTAATGACGAGATCTTATGCTACGCTTAATTGGGTGTGTCCATTATATCATTCACACAATGACATAACCTTGTTATTAATAACATCCAATGTTCATGATTATGAAACTAATCATCCATTAATCAACAAGCTAGTTTAAGAGGCATACTAGGGACTTCTTGTTTGTCTACATATCACACATGTACTAATGTTTCGGTTAATACAATTCTAGCATGATATATAAACATTTATCATAAACATAAAGATATAAATAATAACCACTTTATTATTGCCTCTAGGGCATATCTCCTTCATTTTTAGGAATAGATGCATGCTGGATAGCGGTCTATGTACTTTGTCGTAATGCCCAATTAAATCTCACAATACTCATCATATCATGTATGTGCATTGTCATGCCCTCTCTATTTGTCAATTGCCCAACTGTAATTTGTTCACCCAACATGCTATTTATCTTATGGGAGAGACACCTCTAGTGAACTGTGGACCCCGGTCCATTCTTTTAATCGAATACAATCTACTGCAATACTTGTTCTACTGTTTTCTGCAAATAATCATCATCCACACTATACATCTAATCCTTTGTTACAGCAAGCCGGTGAGATTGACAATCTCACTGTTTCGTTGGGGCAAAGTACTTTGGTTGTGTTGTGCAGGTTCCACGTTGGCGCCGGAATCCCTGGTGTTGCGCCGCACTACATCTCGCCGCCATCAACCTTCAACGTGCTTCTTGGCTCCTACTGGTTCGATAAACCCTGGTTTCTTACTGAGGGAAAACTTGCCGTTGTACGCATCACACCTTCCTCTTGGGGTTCCCAACGGACGCGTGCTGTACGCGTATCAAGCTCTTTTTCTGGCGCCGTTGCCGGGGAGATCAAGACACGCTGCAAGGGGAGTCTCCACATTCCAATCTCTTTACTTTGTTTTTGTCTTGCTTTACTTTATTTACTACTTTGTTTGCTGCACTATATCAAAATGCAAAAAAATTAGTTGCTAGTTTTACTTTATTTACTGTCTTGTTTGCACTCTATATTAAAAACACAAAAAAATTAGTTACTAGCATTTGCTTTACTTATTTCATCATGTTTCCTTTTAATTTTACTGTAAAAGATATACCGGTGGGGCAAGGGTCTATAATTGGAAGAGATAATATAGAAGAATTTTTCACCCATGTTAGTATGCATGAAGATCTTAAAGATATACCCCTTGCAAAAGCTGTCCCTACTTATGAAGATGCCTCTGTTTGTTTGGTACGCATGATGGAAGCTAGATTTATTAGTCTCAACCCCATGATACAACACATGTTTCTTACACTTTCTGATATGGAGAGGGGAGAGAAGAGAGATTTTGTTCTAAAAGTCCTAGTGCGAGAATTTGAGGATATAGCCAAAGAAGCTAGAAAAGTTTTTAGTAAGCATGATAGGCTTGGTATGATCACCGATTTTAAAAGAACACTTGAAAAGATGGATATGGATAGAATTAAGTACACTAATAATGTTAATGATGATGGGGAGATTAAAGCACCAATACCTTGTAAGCTCCTAGCTATGCATGAAGCTCTAGATAATAATTATGCTTGGCTTGTTCCTGAAAATTTGTTTGATGAGAGTAGCAAGCCCAAGACTAATGAAAAGGGAGCCGCTGAAACTTATGTATCCAAAATACAATGCATGGTTGAGAAAACTCCACACCCCGCTGTAGATGCACCATCTCTTGATAACACTTGATACACACTTTCTGCGCCTAGCTGAAATGCGTTAAAGAAAAGCGCTTATGGGAGACAACCCATGTTTTTACTACAGTACTTTTATTTTATATTTGAGTCTTGGAAGTTGTTACTACTGTAGCAACCTCTTCTTATCTTAGTTTTGTGCATTGTTGTGCCAAGTAAAGTCGTTGATAGTAAGGTTCATACTAGATTTGGATTACTGCGTAGAAACAGATTTCTTTGCTGTCACGAATCTGGGCCAAATTCTCTGTAGGTAACTCAGAAAATCATGCCAATTTACGTGAGTGATCCTCAGATATGTAAGCAACTTTCATTCAATTTGAACATTTTCATTTGAGCAAGTCTGGTGCCTCAATAAAATTCATCTTTACGAACTGTTCTGTTTTGACAGATTCTGCCTTTTATTTCGCATTGCCTGTTTTGCTATGCTTGATGGATTTTTCGATTCCATTAACTTTCAGTAGCTTTGTGCAATGTCTAGAAGTGTTAAGAATGATTGTGTAACCTCTGAACATGTAAATTTTGATTGTGCACTAACCCTCTAATGAGTTGTTTTGAGTTTGGTGTGGAGGAAGTTTTCAAGGATCAAGAGAGTTAGATGATACAATATGATCAAGGAGAGTGAAAGCTCTAAGCTTGGGGATGCCCCGATGGTTCACCCCTGCATATATCAAGAAGACTCAAGCGTCTAAGCTTGGGGATGCCCAAGGCATCCCCTTCTTCATCGACAACATTATCAGGTTCCTCTAGTGAAACTATATTTTTATTCCATCACATCTTATGGACTTTGCTTGGAGCGTCGGTTTGTTTTTGTTTTTGTTTGAATAAAATGGATCCTAGCATTCATTGTGTGGGAGAGAGACACGCTCCGCTGTTGCATATGGACAAATATGTCCTTAGGCTTTACTCATAATATTCATGGCGAAAGTTTCTTCTTCGTTAAATTGTTATATGGTTGGAATCGGGAAATGATACATGTAGTAATTGCTATAATGTCTTGGATAATGTGATACTTGGCAATTGTTGTGCTCATGTTTAAGCTCTTGCATCATATACTTTGCACCTATTAATGAAGAAATACATAGAGCTTGCTAAAATTTGGTTTGCATAATTGGTCTCTCTAAGGTCTAGATAATTTAAAGTATTGAGTTTGAACAACAAGGAAGACGGTGTAGAGTCTTATAATGTTTACAATATGTATTTTATGTGAGTTTTGCTGCACCGGTTCATCCTTGTGTTTGTTTCAAATAACCTTGCTAGCCTAAGCCTTGTATCGAGAGGGAATACTTCTCATGCATCCAAAATCCTTGAGCCAACCACTATGCCATTTGTGTCCACCATACCTACCTACTACATGGTATTTCTCCGCCATTCCAAAGTAAATTTCTTGAGTGCTACCTTTAAATTTCTATCCTCTACCTTTGCAATATATAGCTCATGGGACAAATAGCCTAAAAACTATTGTGGTATTGAATATGTACTTATGCACTTTATCTCTTATTAAGTTGCTTGTTGTGCGATAACCATGTTCCTAGGGACGCCATCAACTACTCTTTGTTGAATATCATGTGAGTTGCTATGCATGTCCGTCTTGTCTGAAGTAAGGGAGATTTACCGCTAGAATGGTTAGAGCATGCATAATGTTAGAGAAGAACATTGGGCCGCTAACTAAAGCCATGATCCATGGTGGAAGTTTCAGTTTTGGACAAATATCCTCAATCTCATATGAGAAAATTAATAATTGTTGAATGCTTATGCATAAAAGAGGAGTCCATTATCTGTTGTCTATGTTGTCCCGGTATGGATGTCTAAGTTGAAAATAATCAATAGCGAGAAATCCAATGCGAGCTTTCTCCTTAGACCTTTGTACAAGCGGCATAGAGGTACCCCTTTGTGACACTTGGTTAAAACATATGCATTGCGATGATAATCCAGGTAATCCGAGCTAATTAGGACAAGGTGCGGGCACTATTAGTATACTATGCATGAGGCTTGCAACTTGTAGGATATAATTTACATAACACATATGCTTTATTACTACCGTTGACAAAATTGTTTCTTGTTTTCAAAATCAAAGCTCTAGCACAAATATAGCAATCGATGCTTCCCTCTGCGAAGGGCCTTTCTTTTACTTTTTTGTTGAGTCAGTTCACCTATCTCTCTCCACCTCAAGAAGCAAACACTTGTGTGAACTGTGCATTGATTTCTACATACTTGCATATTGCACTTGTTATGTTACTCTATGTTGACAATATCCATGAGATATACATGTTACAAGTTGAAAGCAACCGCTGAAACTTAATCTTCCTTTGAGTTGCTTCAATACCTTTACTTTGAATTATTGCTTTATGAGTTAACTCTTATGCAAGACTTATTGATGCTTGTCTTGAAGTACTATTCATGAAAAGTCTTTGCTATATGATTCATTTGTTTACTCATGTCATGTACATTGTTTTGATCGCTGCATTCATTACATATGCTTACAATAGTATGATCAAGGTAATGATGGCATGTCACTCCAGAAATTATCTTTGTTATCGTTTACCTGCTCGGGACGAGCAGAAACTAAGCTTGGGGATGCTGATACGTCTCCGACGTATCGATAATTTCTTATGTTCCATGCCACATTATTGATGATATCTACATGTTTTATGCATACTTTATGTCATATTTATGCATTTTCCGGCACTAACCTATTAACGAGATGCCGAAGAGCCGATTCTTTGTTTCTGCTGTTTTTGGTTTCAGAAATCCTAGTAAGGAAATATTCTCGGAATTGGACGAAATCAACGCCCAGGGGCCTATTTTCACACGAAGCTTCCAGAAGTGTGAGGGAGAGACGAAGTGGGGCCACGGGGCGCCGCCACACTAGGGCGGCGCGGCCCAGGGGGGCCCGCGCGGCCCTAGCATTTGGGGCCCCCGTGACGCCTCCTGACCTGCCCTTCCGCCTACTTAAGTCTTCGTCGACAATAGCCCCAGTACCGAGAGCCACGATACGGAAAACCTTCCAGAGACGCCGCCGCCGCCAATCCTATCTCGGGGGATTCAGGAGATCGCCTCCGGCACCCTGCCGGAGAGGGGAATCATCTCCCGGAGGACTCTTCACCGCCATGGTCGCCTCCGGAGTGATGAGTGAGTAGTTCACCCCTGGACTATGGGTCCATAGCAGTAGCTAGATGGTCGTCTTCTCCTAATTGTGCTTCATTGTCGGGTCTTGTGAGCTGCCTAACATGATCAAGATCATCTATCTGTAATGCTATATGTTGTGTTTGTTGGGATCCGATGGATAGAGAATACTATGTTATGTTGATTATCAATCTATTACCTATGTGTTGTTTATGATCTTGCATGCTCTCCGTTATTAGTAGAGGCTCTGGCCAAGTTTTTACTCTTAACTCCAAGAGGGAGTATTTATGCTCGATAGTGGGTTCATGCCTCCATTAAATGCAGGACGAGTGACGAGAAAGTTCTAAGGTTTTGGATGTGCGGTTTCCACTAGGGTTATAACATTGATGCTATGTCTGAGGATGTAGTTATTGATTACATTACGCACCATACTTAATGCAATTGTCTGTTGTTTTCAACTTAATACTGGAAGGGGTTCGGATGATAACCTGAAGGTGGACTTTTTAGGCATAGATGCATGCTGGATAGCGGTCTATGTACTTTGTCGTAATGCCCAATTAAATCTCACAATACTCATCATATCATGTATGTGCATTGTCATGCCCTCTCTATTTGTCAATTGCCCAACTGTAATTTGTTCACCCAACATGCTATTTATCTTATGGGAGAGACACCTCTAGTGAACTGTGGACCCCGGTCCATTCTTTTAATCGAATACAATCTACTGCAATACTTGTTCTCTGTTTTTACGCAAACAATCATCATCCACACTATACATCTAATCCTTTGTTACAGCAAGCCGGTGAGATTGACAACCTCACTGTTTCGTTGGGGCAAAGTACTTTGGTTGTGTTGTGCAGGTTCCACGTTGGCGCCGGAATCCCTGGTGTTGCGCCGCACTACATCTCGCCGCCATCAACCTTCAACGTGCTTCTTGGCTCCTACTGGTTCGATAAACCTTGGTTTCTTACTGAGGGAAAAATTGCCGCTGTACGCATCACACCTTCCTCTTGGGGTTCCCAACGGACGCGTGCTATACGCGTATCAGTCGCCTACTAGATCAATGCTGAACACAGGCAAAACATATGGAGAGGATAATTTGGGCCGATTGCTGGAATCGGCCCCCATGTTGATTGCACTGCTCGATGAAGGTTTACACCCTATTAGTGCTCTACTACGGGAGGGAATCTCCCTACTATACCTACGTGGCATGCTTGAGGTAGAATCGTTGCTTTTTATTTTTTGGGGCCGATCGCAGGGATCGGCCTTGCCACGTACGTCCATAGACTTTGTTCCTGCTACTCTGTCAGGCCGGTGGATAAGACCAGCCTCACCCCGTTTTGTGTAGCTTCGATGCGCTCATAGCCGTCCAAACTGACTCCAGAGAGCGGCCCTTGGTCTTCCGCGTCCCAAATATTCATGCCAGCTATTGAGATCTCGACAGAGTCATCTGCATGAACGACCTCCACTTCATCTCCATCCCACTGTATCAGGCATTGGTGCATTGTGGATGGAATGCAGCAGTTGGCGTGAATCCAATCCCTCCCTAGCAGGACAGCGTAGGTGCTTTTGCTGTCGACGATGAAGAACGATGTAGGGATGGTTTTTCGGCCTACGGTTAGATCCACGTTTAGAACGCCTTGCGTCTCTGATGCTTGGCCTTGAAGTCGCTTAGTGTGACGTTGGTTTTGATCAGATCCTCCGTAGAGCGTCCCAAACGTCGTAGCATGGAGTACGGCATTATATTGACTGCCGCTCCGGTGTCAACCAACATCTTGCTGACAGGCTGCCCATTGATGTAACCTTTTAGGTATAGGGCCTTCAGATGTTTGTAGCCCTTCTCCTGTGGCTTTTCAAAGATAACTGGCCGTGGACCACAGTCGAACTGTGCTACCGACGCTCCTTCTGTTCTTGGAGCACAAAACTCCGCCGGAAGGATGAACACCATATTTGTGCCAGCCGATGTCTTCTCATCGGCTTTCATTTGCTTGGGGCGCCATTCTTTCTTCTGTGGACGACTTTCTGCGTCCAAAGTTTGCTGAATTTTCATGGCCAGATCGGGCCGCGCTTTCCTTAACGTGTGCAGGTATTGCCTCTCGGCTTCCTCCAAGCTACGTAGCCGCTGCACCCTACGCTTTTGGGAGTGACTGAGTCCATCAGGGCACCACCTTGGCCGGTGGTATCTATCCTCTTCTTCTTCTGATTCATCTTCATCTTCTAACTCCTCTAGATCTTCCACCCGAGATGAATCAGCTTGCTTGTTCGAGATGGGAGAGGCCCTAGACGTTTGAACACTGACACGTCACTTATGTCCTTCTTCTTCTGACTACATTCCGGGCAGTTGTCGATCGTAGGCAATCGGCTCATTCCTGAATCCCAGCAATGCTTAAAGAAAGGACAATCCCAGTGTCTGTCCATGTCTTCTTGCTCCCTTGACCTTCCCTTAGCGCGGCGCTCATATCCTTCGTCGTCTCTATCATACTGACGATACTTTCTGTTGTCTACGTCAGACCGACGATATCTTTCGTCGGCTGTGTCATATCGCCGGCGTCGGTCATATTGACGCTCATATTTGTTAAGAAGATGCTCAGAGAGTGGTCGTTGATACCGCACGCTTCTCACTTGTTCCTCGGTGACGTACTGTCTGTCATCATATCGGGGCCGGTCACGTGGGCCGGCCTCCTCCTTGTCCTTGCCACGAGAACGACTGCTCTCTTCTTTGTCCTTGCCAGGGTGGTATACAGGCCCTGCCATGTTAATATCGAACGAGAAATCTGGCTGACGCCTCGTGGGGTTGACTGCACTCCACCATGTTGACGGCAGGAAACGGTTGCGTGTCTACTTTCATGGCATACTGACCAAAAATCAGACGCCCTTGTTCTATCACCATTTGGATTTGCTGACGCAACACTTTGCAGTCGTTGGTGATATGGGTGAACGAATGATGCCACTTGCAGTACGGCCTTCCGTTCAGCTCTTGCACCGTAGGGATTTTATGGCCTTCGGGTAACTTCAGCTGCTTTTCCTTCAGCAATAAGTCGAATATCTGCTCATCTTTGCTTATATCGAAGTCAAACCCTTTTGCAGGCCCTTGTTGCTTCACCCATTTGCAGGACACGGGGTTTGCCCCCCGAGCCCATTCAGCTACAGCTACTTCCTGGTCTCCTGCAGAGTCTTCAACTCCTTCTGTCTCAACCAGGCCTATCGGGCGTTTGAACTTGTCTTGGTACAATTCTGGGTGGCGCTGTTCATACAATGATAATTTCTGAACCATATGCGCCAGTGAAGTGTATTCCGCTTGGAAAGCAAGATCTTTGATCGGCGCCGCGAGGCCCAACACTGCCAGATCGACTGCTTCTTTCTCATTCAAACGAGCCAAATAACATCGGTTCCTTACAGTCCTGAAACGCTGAATGTATTCCGACACCATTTCTCCACGCTTCTGTCGCACTTGTGCCAGATCGGCAATGCCAGCCTCGGTAGCTTCTGAGTGATATTGTATGTGAAACTGCTCTTCCAGCTGCTTCCACGTCCGGATTGAATCTGGTGGCAACGAGGTGTACCACCCAAAAGCTGGTCCTATGAGAGATTGTGCGAAAAACCTCACACGCAACTGGTCTGATGCTGAAATCATGCCCAACTGTGCCAAATACCGGCTCACATGCTCAATTGAACTAGACCCTTCTGTGCCACTAAACTTTGAGAACTCAGGGAGCCGATACTTGGGCGACAGTGGAATCAAATCATACTCGTTGGGGTACGGCTTGGAATAGCCGATTGCCCTCCTTTTTGGCACCGTTTCAAACTGGTCTCTCAAAATTGCACTGATTTGGTCCACTGTATGAGTTGCAGGAGCCGAGCTTTGATGACTTGTTTCGGTGGCGTATTTGGCCAGCCACGCCTGTTTGTCGGCGTCTACTCCAGAAATCCCTCCTGCTGTTCCAGAAATCCCTCCTGTTGTAATCTGGTTCATGCGCACCAAGTTATTGCAGTCCGGCACGTACGTGCACATGTATCCGTGCGGAATTTCCTTAGGTGGTTCATGCAGGAACTGGTAATCAGTGGGATCGCCTCCAATCTTATAGACGACGTACGCCGGTGAACCCGGCGGCTCTGGAGCTGCAAGCGAGAACGGTAGCTGCGGTCTGGTCTAGAACGATATCTCTCCCTGGTGAGTCCCTAGGGCAGGCCCTGACGGAGAGTACTGATGCTTCATGATCTCCTGAACCACGCGAACCGCAACGCGCTCGAAAGCGTTCACCAGGCTCTCAGAATGACGGTGTAGAGAATGAGCCACCATGTAATTAACTTCCTGGCGCAGAGCTCTGGTGCGATCCTCCGAAGGGAGAGACAGGTCTACTTCATCGAGAGCCCCTTCGGCTGAGAACCCTTTCCACCTAATGCCATGTGTACGGGTCCTCTCGAAAGAGCTGATGAGATCGGCTTCGAAGAGAGCTTTCAGCTCATCATACTTCTTCTTGTGCTCCTCAGACAGCTCTTCGTATGTGACTGGTGTTTTCTCCGCCATCTCAGCTGCAGATGATGTTGACGCAGTTGATGTAGAATGTCCCACCGAGCGTGCCAGAATGTGTTGCCTGCCAAAACCCACCTGCGAGCAGCGACGGGCAACACGGAGAGCCGGGAGGCTCCAAGGACTGCTGGTGGGTCCTGGTCCCTCGGGCGACGGCCCGCAATGCTCCGGCACACGTCCTAGCTGGTGCAAGGGCGTGCCACCTGACCTATACCTGGTCAGGAAGGTTTGCTTCGATTAATTTCCTGCATGGTAGACACGTAAACATTAAATACGAGCCTCGATCAGCTCTCAGGTTATCCTGTGAATCGGCTCAAGGAGCCGATCCACCCATGATTCGTATTGGATCTACGATGACATGGTGGTCCTGCTTGAACAATACTAAGTTAAAACGATCTACGACGATTTAGGGTTTTCACCACATAACCGGAACGTCCTACACGTAGTTGAGCCTGGCAGATACGAAAGATAACGAAAAACCAGCCCTAGAAAAGGCCTAAAAACCAACATAGAGTTGATTCCCGGATCATCTCCTTTAGGATCGGCTAACCGTACCTTACGCACTACTGGATCATTCAACCCGTTTGCAAGGCCTAACCATATGGATATCAAACTAATCCTTGAAGAACAAGGAACAACCATAACAGACCGAATCTACTAAATAAAAACTAAGCAAGATGCTGCCCTTACACCTAAGATAGGTGCAAGGGCAGCTAGATATCCAGGGATAGCAAAACTAAACAAACTAGCAGCATGCCCGCGCGTTCCTGCGAAACAACAAAACCTATTAACTTAGAGCACCTCTAACAGAGCCCGTAAATCCCGTCGGAACTGAACTTTTCCGACGGATTTACGGGTTCGGACCGAAAGTGGCGCAGAACAGCACCTGAATCGGTGGGCCAGCCCGAATCGAAAGCTCGGGGGCCCGAGAAACTCCCCGCACGACCCAAGGGTTCGTGGAGGGGAGTTCGGTTCGTAAACCCTACTCCCTTCCACCGCTCCTCTCCCGCCGCCGCCTGCGTCCGCTCCGACGAGCGATTCCGGACGCTCCAACGCCGCTCCGCCACTTCGGCCAGCTCCCCTCCGTCCGGAATGGCGCGTGCAAGACGCATGGGTAGGGGAGGTGGCGGATCTGGCACCGGAAGGTCAACTCGGCGTCCGCCGGGTGCACGGGCGTCACCGGAGCTCGCCAGGCGTAGGCGCTCCAACGGCGCGTGGAAGCGGGCCGGCCGGAAGTGGCCGGAGATGATGGCATACCCGCAAGCGCGGGCGGAGGAGGCGCCGGAAGGAAGCGGAGGCGCCCCCCACTGCCGGCGCGTGCAAACCCTCCTCTGCCGACGTTGCCCCCGCACGACGACGACGACGACGCCGGGCTGCCTATAGCGTGCGGGAGCACCTCCCAGGCAGTGGTCATCGAGGTGGCGGCGGTCGTCATCGCCTAGGAAGCAAAAAAACCTCCGCCGACGACATTAGCGCCCCAGTGACAGTATAGTCACTCCGGGAACTAAATCTAGTTTAATTAGGCCCCTAGTTCGTAATGTAGGTGAAATACGCATGTATTTTGCCCTATTATTGTAAAAATTATGAACGAATTCAGCTTGCTCCGGAAATCGAGTGCGATCGCAAATTTCAATTTCCCGCGACGTTTGATTTCATTTCAGCGAGTTCGGTTCACGTTTTCGGTTTTCGGTTTCTGTTATGCGCCGTCGCTAAATCCGCAACCAAATTGTTTTTCGGGAGACTGAACTCGCTTTTTTCGGTTTCGAGAAATACGGGATCTGTTAGAGATGCTCTTACAAAAATATCAAATAACGCATCAGCCCTTATAATCAACACTACTTTTTTTTGGCTGTTGCTCGCAATATTTTTTGCTAATCTTCTCCTTCCTTAGACCTGACCTATTTCCTGCATTAGATTTTGTGGAAAAATAATTCAGAGATGTGCATCCTAGAACCATCAGAAAGGGGTCACAGGAAAGAAATAAACACACACAAGCGCGCGCTACAGCTAGAAGCTCATATCACAATGTTTACCAACACCGCCGTTATAAAGGAAAGGTGAGAATACACTATGAGTCTATGATCTAGCTACAATAGAGCGCAGGATGTGCATTTAACAACGCCAAAAATATATAGAATCTAGAGGGGAAAAATTCATAAGTTGTTCACGAAAACTCTGCCAGCTGGTTAGCATCTACAGCCTGGATAAATTATCTAATCTGAAAGAACCTTCTCCAGCTTAGGATCATTTGGTCTGACCAATGCATCATCCTCCTCTTTCCGTGTAGACTATCTCATCTTTCTCCACGGGAGCATCATCTTCTGTCTCCACAGGAGTAAAAATCTATTTTGTACACTATTGTAATAAGACTTTGCCTGAAACATAGATGTCTGAAATAATTGAACACACTTTGTACTATATTTGCACTATCCCCATCAGCATCATTTTTGCATAATTCAGAATCATCAATCCTTGTCACAATTACCAACTAATCAACTCATATAGGGCACCAAACCACCACCTTAGATCATTGTTGCATTACATTAATTTATTCTTACCAGTTGCATATATGAACTCTTAGGAGGAGAAATAATGAACAAAAATTTATTTTGATAAGGAATCAACAAATATCTGCCCTCACATAACCTTAATAATCTTCAGTTAGAAGCAACCACACCAACATACACTATTCGAACATAAATCCTGCAGTAAAATTGACCTACCAAATACAAAATTCAGCTTGGCACAACAGAGGAAACGAAACAGAAGTGGGCTACAGGCAGTAAATGCTACATGTATATATGTACACAAAAGGTGAGAAAATTCCATTATACGGGCAGATGGGTACCAGACAAGAAATAATCACACAGAGGGAGAGAGAGCATCAGAGATAGAGGCACATAGCTACCTTGGGAGTGGAGCGGCTGCTGTTGGCGATTGATTTGTGCAGCAGCGGAGTGGCAGCCGGATGTGGGTCGATGAAACTGCTGGCAGCGCGTGAGGTGATGCTCGGCGGTCGGTGTACTCCTGGAGGTAGACGAACCAGTCCGGGATTCAGCGAGGAGCTGGAGGGGCGACACGGGGCGACTCCGAGGTCGACGAACCGGTCAGGAAGGAGCACGTGCTTGATCCGGTCGAGGAAGTGTAGGGGGTCGATGAGGAACTGCAGGCACGCGGATGGGAATCGCTTGCCTCGCCTCCTCCGCAACGACTCGATGGCCGGACAACAGCAGAACTATTTCAGTGTTGTTTCCCCGTTTTGATCTTGAACAACATCAGTATCCTTCACAAGTTCTCATTTTTTGCATAGCAGTTCCATTTTCTAAGTCGCGGGGAAATGTACATCATCAGTGTCATTTGCTCATCCTAGTTTTTTCGTTATCTCAAACTTCTCAGCATTCAGAAAGACATTTTCAGTATTAAAAGACCAAGACAACTTCTGCTCTCCAGGCCCAACTTAATGTACTAAAACATATGGCTGCGGATGCCTAGGTGAAAGAAATTCAGTGGTAGGAAAAGAAATGCAGACTTTGTAACTGGAGCTTTGCACAAAAGGAACTGAGCCCTCTATCATTCATTGTCAACACCTCCTCAAAATCCATGTCGTGTTGTTAAAAAAAATAATTCATGTCGTATAGTCATGCTGAACAAAATGCAAAGGCAGACCAGGTTGAATCAATTCTTTAAATAATATCGAAGTTGAAGTAACCCACTATCAACAAATTAAAACAAAACTATATCTCAGCAGCCGATCACCACGGGATAAACTAATCGGCAAGGAGAAGTGGAGAACAACGGATTTCGATAGGACACAACAAAGTGGGAGTTGTACCTCCTCTGAGAGCCTCCGGTCTGGTCGCCATGGTCAGCACCAAGGAGAGAAACCCAGATCCGTAGCGAGGATTCTTCAAGCGAGAGAAATCGAGTGGGGAGTGCCGGCGCGCTGCTCGCGAGGGCTAGTTGTGGGGATTCGTCGAGTTACCTAACCGGCATCTAGAAGGTGCATGCCGGCTGGAGTTCGGCGCGGGTAGCCCGGCGGCGCCGCCGATCCAGGCGGCGGGCGGGGGATCTTTACTCGCGACGCTTAGTCGCTTGTTTTCTTCGCGTCCGTGGTAGTCAGATATGATGGAGCTTGGACCGCGGGCTGATTCGATGATTTGTGGAGGGCTGTAATGTAAAAGTGACGACGACGTACGACGCACCGGTCGCATTGGTATTTAATAGTTAAGATACATCAAGAAAGTATCAATGCTAGCCCTAACATATCTATGATAACGGTATTGCTCGCCATCAACAAGGCTTCAGTACGAGCAACACATAAACAACGAATAAACTTGATGCTGCTTAGATCGCAAGATACGATCTAGGCAGCATGGCGCTTACCCGGAAGAAACCCTGGAAACAAGGGGTGGCGATGCGCCTAGATTGGTTTGTTGCGAACGTGATCGTCCTCTTTTCTCAATAACCCTAAGTACATATTTATAGTCCGTGGACTTTCTACTTTTGGAATAAACCTAACTTCGTACGAGCTAAACTCTATCTCTTAATTCTAAATCTACAATAATGTACAGATACACGGGCCATCTAGCCCAAATTCCCATACAAGGCCGATTCAGGAATATTTTCCGTGCATATTCTCTAAGCCCATCTCAATCACGGCCCATCTCCTGACTTGGTTAAAATCTGGTGATAACAGGATCCTTGGTAGAAACACCGCCTCTAGTTGTTACTTCATATGCATGTTTTTCTTTAGAACTATTTTTTAATAAGTCATTTTGCACTTTAGTGAGTTGATCAATTCGAGTTTGAACCATTTAAAAATGTTTAACAAGCATCTTAACATCATTGGAGGTTCTCTCCACAATATCATGCAAATTACTAATAGCTTGAGAATTTTCCATTAAATGATTCTCTACTCTCATATTAAAATTTTCTTGCTTAACAATATAATTATCAAACTCATCTAAGCATTGAGCAGGAGGTTTTGAATACGGAATATCTTCCCTAGTAAAGCGTTGAAGGGAGTTTACCTCAATCATGGATGAAGGGGGAATTATCTCACATAAATCTTCTATGGGAGGTAAATTCTTCACATCTTCAGATTTAATACCTTTCTCCTGAAGAGATTTCTTGGCTTCCCTCATATCTTCATCATTTAATTTAATTGAACCCCTCTTCTTCAATATTGGCGTCGGAGTTGGTTCAGGTGTAGCCCAATCATCATGATTCCGGCCTATTTTAGCCAATAATTCTTCAGCTTCGTCTGGAGTTCTTTTCCTGAAAACACAACCAGCACAACTATCCAAATATGCTCTAGACTCAATGGTTAGTCCACTATAGAATATATCAAGTAAATCATGCTTTTCCAAATCATGTCCAGGTCGAGCTCTGATAAGAGAACAAAATCTTGCCCATGCTTCAGGCAATTTCTCTCCATCTTCCTGGTCAAAGCTATAAATTTTCTGCAAAGCAGCATGTTGAGCACTAGCAGGAAAGTATTTCCGAAAGAAAACATCAAGCAAATCACCTGGACTATTAATAGAACCAAGAGGCAAACTATTATACCAAGTTTTAGCATCATCCTTTAATGAGAAAGGAAAAATTTTAGCAACAAAATAAGTACGCATCTTGACATCATCAGAAAACAAGCTACTCAAAGTAGAAAGCTCATTCATGTGTTCTACAGCACTTTCTTTTTCAGTACCACAAAAGGGTGTTTTCTCAACAATAGCTATATGAGGTAGATCAAGAGAAAAATCATAATCCTTATCCTTAATGTTTATAGGAGATGTGGCAAATTTAGGATCAGGAGACAGCTTATATCTAACAGTATGTTGCGCAAAAAACTTTTTAATTTTTCTTGCATCAGCAGTAGCATTGCATTTATCAATAAAATCATCATCAAGTTCCACATAATCTTCATCAGGATCATCACTAGAGTATTCAAGCTCAGGTGAATTAACAGGTGTAGCAGTATTTTCATTAGGAGTTTCAGTATTTTCAGTTTGTCTAGACCTAGCAATTGTAGCATCTAGAATAGATCCCAATGAACCACTATCATCAAGCACAGCAGAAATATCATCAATATTATAAGAGTTTTCAGATTCAGCAGAAGTACCAGCATGTGAAGCTTGTGGTGGTGAAACAAGTTGACTTATCACAGACGGTGAATCAAGAGCAGCAGAGGTACTCAGAGTTGTACCTTTTCTTGTAGTGGATGGTAATATGGCGACTTTAGAATCGCGAGATTTACCCATGATGGAGAATTTGCAGCGAACAATATCAATCCAAGTGAACTTCCAAATAAAGCTATGCTCCCCGGCAACGGCGCCAGAAAATAGTCTTGATAACCCACAAGTATAGGGGATCGCAACAGTCTTCGCGGGAAGTAAAACCCAATTTATTGATTCAACACAAGGGAAGACAAAGAATACTTGAAAGCCTTAACAGCGGAGTTGTCAATTCAGCTGCACCTAGAAACAGACTTGCTCGCAAGAGTTTATCAGTAGTAACAGTTTTACGACGGTAAACGATAGTGAAATAACGACGACGATGTAACAAAGACAGCAGTAGTGATTATAGTAAACAGCAGGATTAAAATACTGTAGGCACAGGGATGGATGACGGGCGTTGCATGGATGAGAGAAACTCATGTAACAATCAAAGCAGGGCATTTGCAGATAATAATAAAACGGTGTCCAAGTACTAAACAATCCATAGGCATGTGTTCCGTATATAGTCGTGCGTGCTCGCAATGAGAAACTTGCACAACATCTTTTGTCCTACCAGCCGGTGGCAGCCGGGCCTCTAGGGAATCTACTGGAAATTAAGGTACTCCTTTTAATAGAGCACCGGAGCAAAGCATTAACACTCCGTGAACACATGTGATCCTCACATCACTGCCTTCCCCTCCGGTTGTCCCAATTTCTGTCACTTTGGGGCCTCGGGTTCCGGACAGCGACATGTGTATACAACTTGCAGGTAAGATCATAAAACAATGCATATCATCATGAAACAATAACATGTTCAGATCTGAGATCATGGCACTCGGGCCCTAGTGACAAGTATTAAGCATAACAAGCTGCAACAATATCATTAAAGTACCAATTACGGACACTAGGCACTAAGCCCTAACAATCTTATGCTATTACATGACCAATCTCATCCAATCCCTACCATCCCCTTCAGCCTACAGCGGGGGAATTACTCACACATGGATGGGGGAAACATTGCTGGTCGATGGAGAGGCGTCGGTGGTGATGATGGCGATGATCTCCTCCAATTCCCAGTCCCGGCGGAGTGCCAGAACGGAGTTTCTGGTCCCGAGATGGAGTTTCGCGATGGTGGCGGCGTTCTGGAGGTTTTCTGGCGACTTCGACTTTCCGTCTCGCGTTTTTAGATCGAAACCCTTAAGTAGTCCAGAGGGGGGTGTCAGAGGCCAGCCGAGGTGGCCACACAGTAGGGCGGCGCGCCCCCCTCCTGGGCCGCGCCGGCCTAGTGTGTGGGGGCCTTGGGCCTCCACCTGGCTTGCCCTTATGGCTCCGTAAATCTTCTGAAAAAATAAGACCTTCGACATAAATTCCGGGGATTTTCCTGAAAGCTGGATTTCTGCACAAAAACGAGACACCAGAGCAATTCTGCTGAAAACAGCGTTAGAACGTGTTAGTTGTATCCAAAATACACAAATTAGAGGCAAAACAATAGCAAAAGTGTTCGGGAAAGTAGATACGTTTTGGACGTATCAGCTGACACGAGACATCGGTTCACAGACAAGCGGGGAGAGCGATTTACCCAGGTTCGGGGCCCTCAATGAGGTAAAACTCTTACGTCCTGCCTGTCTGATCTTGATTATGAAAATATTGGGTTACAATGGGGTGCCGAAGGGTTCGGCTGAGATCTCGTCGAGAGGCTAAGTGCTGCAGCGACCCAGCTCTAGACTTTTGGTGGCTAAGATTGCTATGATTGATCGTGTCCCTTGGCAGCCCCTCTCCTGGCCTTTATATAGGAGGCCAGGTCTCAAGAGGTCTAACCGAGTACGACTAGGTTTACAGTAGTCCTAGCTCTAAACTTTCCTTGTTCGGCTCCTTCCTTGTCTTGTCCGCCAAGGAATCTTCTGCTGCGCCATCCAAGTGGCCCGCCTGGCCATCGAGTACCTTCATGGGCCTCCAGATAGATCGTATAGGGTAGGGCAATGTCGATTACCCGAAGGGTAATGCCTACGTCACCCGCCTTTCCATCGAGTACCTTCATGGGCCTCCAGTTATGTTGTACAAGATAGGGCAATGTCGGTTACCAGAAGGGTAATGCCCACGTCAGTAGCCCTCGAGTGTCTAGCCGAAGATAGTTCGGGTAGAGACTAAAGCATGCCTCAACCTAATGTTCTTCTCCTTGATTGTTCTTGTCCATCTTGTATCAGCATCATCTTCTTCTATCGGGTGTGCGTCCAGCGCTCCCGATGGGAGTAGCCCCTGAGTCTAGGTACGGATGCTTGCAATCCGTGCGTAGACTCAAGTTATACCACTCAAACTTTTTTACTCTGCCGAAGTTTTTCTGTAAGTCTTCATGAGTCATCCGATACATTTGTACCAAGGCTTGTATTCTTCAATAAGTTTTCAACGCGTAAGGGATAATGAGTAACATGCCCAACTTTTGCTGGTTAACTGCCGATGGCAAAACAACGTCACCCTACGCAGAATCAAGTCCCTGGGCATGATCCTGGAGTGCAAAAAAGTTCTATCGGGTGCGCGTCCAGCGCTCCCGATGGGAGTAGTCCCCGAGTCTGGGCACGGGCGCTTGCAACCGGGTGCAGACTCGAGCTGAGCATTCCATCCTTTTCTTCAAAAGTTTCTTCACATGATTATCTTCGAGTTCTCATTTTATCGGGTGCGCGTTCAGCACTCCCGATGGGAGTAGCCCCTGAGTCTGGACACGGGCGCTTGCAACCGGGTGCAGACTCGAGCGTGACCATCCGATGTTTCTTCATTTCCCTTCGACTGCTCACGACAGTCTTCATGACGTCATTGATGACGTTATCGCTGCTGTGGTTTGACTGACAAGACTTGACCCGACAGGCCCACCCTAGTTCTGCGCGGGCAGTTTTTAGGAAGTGACCAGTGCACGCGCACCGACCGAGGCGTCTACTCGATTTACGCACGTCGTGGGAATAATGGGCCGCCGGTTCCGTTCTTCTCTTAGATGACACGTGTACAGCCAGATCTGATCCACCTCCCACGATGTCTGCGAAGTTATGGCCACGATCTTGTATCAATCTTACGGTATAAATAGAGAGCCTCCTTGCTTTTACTTTTTACGCCTCCCACTGCTCATCTTCTCGCCCAGCCTTTCCTGTCACCTCTGTTCTTCCCTCAAGAGCTTCATGCGCCATGGGCAAGAAGAAGAGCACCAGCGCCTCAGACGCAACCAAGGTCAGCCATGACTGGAGCGCCTCCACCATTTCCAACCGTGACGTGAACAGACTGCGAGCTCTAGGCCTCATCTCCTCATCTGACGATGACATTCGTCTCCCAGGTCCAGTTTCTCGCCCAAGGCCTCCGAAGGGCTTTACTGTTATGTTCGCTGCTTTCTTATTCCGTGGTCTCTCTCTTCCTGCCCACGAGTTTCTCCGCTCCCTTCTTTTCTTCTACGGGATTCAGCTCTAGCAGCTGACCCCAAACTCCATTCTCCACCTTTCTATCTTCATCACTGTCTGCAGAGCCTTCCTCGGCATTGATCCCCACTGGGTTCTTTGGAGGAAAATCTTCTATGTTAAGCGTCATAATGATAGCAATGCCCCCCCGTCATTGGTGGTGTTGGCTTTGTTGTCAGGAAAGAAGTCGACTACTTCGACTACCCGATGAAGGAATCCGTCCAAGGCTGGCGCAACAAATGGTTTTATCTGCGAGACACCTCGGTGCCTGGGCGGCGCTCGAATCTCCCTCCGTTTGAAGATGTCATGATAGCTCAGCTGAAGAAGTCCTGGCGAAACGTCCTTTCTCCCGAAGAGAGGGCAATAGCCGACAGGCTGTTCGATCAGGTCGTGGATCTGAAGAACACGGGAGGCTTGACGATTTGCGGCACCGAGGTAGTCTCAGTGTTCTTACAATGTCGAGTGCAGCCGCTAATGTCTCGGCCCCACCAGTTGTGGCTTTATACTGGCAAGGACGACAAGTCGAGGGTTAGCTCTGCCAACCTGTCGGCTGATGAACTCCGAGATGAAGTTCGTCACTTGACGTGCCTCAGTATGAAGGACAATATTGTCTTGACATCGGCTCATTCCCCCTATGATCTACGCCATCTTCCAGCTGAGGTAATTCTTGTTGTTTCTTGCTTTTATTGTTGTTGTTGTTTCTTTCTTCACCGTGCTCTTATAAATTTTCTTCTCTCGATAGGCCTCCGTCGTGGTTCAATGCTATCCTCCTACACCCGAAAGCGGTGTGGAACCAGAGGGTGATGATGACTCTGAGGAGACCGAGGACGTCCAGCATGTCCTTGAGGACACTGATGTCCAAGAGGATGAAGCTGCCGAATATGATGCTTTCATCAGGAGCAGGCGACACAAACAGATAAACGAGGATCTTATTACAACGGCTAAATCAAGTCCTATTGGAGAAGATAATGATGCCGATGAAACCGCACCGCCTTCCCCTGTTATGAAAGGTTCGACAGGCTTTTTCGCTGCCGAAGACGACCTGGACCTGTGAGCTTCTATTTTCCCTTTGTAACTTATCCTTTGTTGTTCTGTACGCTAACCATCTACTCTTCTTAAGCAGCTCTGATGATGATGACGTTCCTCTCGCAAAGAGGGCTAAATTATCCTTTGAGAAAACTGCATCAGCTAAAGAGCCGAACCCCTCTCCTGCCAAGTCGACGCCGCCCCCGCGAACGACTGTAGAGAAGATTCCGGTGTCAAAGGTTATTCCTTCTGGCGACGCTCCCACCTCGTCGACTGCTCGCGACCATGTAAGTGTTTTATTTGTCTTGATTTTTTTCTTGCTTCGCCGAGTTTTCCTCATCCGACCGAATTTTCTTGGTTTTCTCCGTTGCAGCCGATTTATGCCACAGTTGATGCTGTGGTAGACTTCGCCGAGCAGTTCACCCGACTAGAGTCTGAAAATGCTCAGCTTCGGAAAACCGTCAAAACTTTGGCTGACCAGGTGCTGGAGGCCAACAGGATTGCCACCGATGCTAAAAACGAAAACGCCTTGCTGAAAGACGAGTTGAAAAAGCTGAAGCGGCAGATGAAGGATGAACAAGATGCCAGGCGCGAGGCTGCAGCTGCAGCCGACAAGAAGGAAGGCGTCCTCCGTGAATCCATCATGAATTTATTGGGTAAGGTTCTTAGCACATAGCTTCTCTTTTAGTATTTCCTTTCTGGTTGCTGATCTATCCTTTTTCAGAGGCTGCCGACATAACCATCACTCGGGCTCGTATGCTTCGGGAGAACTCTACATCTGATGCCCTTTCACTCGCCGCTGAGTCCAACGTCCAAGTTCTTGGACTTCTGCAGAAGACTAAAGTAGCATTGTCGAGGCTATACTCGATGATCTTCCCAAAGGTGAAGCAGGACAAGACTCTTGGCGAGATGGCAGATGCTTTCCTCGTCGACCCTTCTGAGCCTGTAGAGGTATTGAAACGCCGTTCCCGCCTGTTTGGAGCAGTACTTACTTTCCAGCTGCTGATGGGTCATGGGATGGGCTCTGACTTAGAGAAGTTGTCTAAGGCATTGCCTGTGGATGACAACAATCATCTAATCGACCTTGAGCCCTTCAAATGATCGGCAGTGACATGTGCTAATCAGCTCCTCAAACTGGTTGATGAGGCAAAGACCAAATCTGCACCTGAAGCTGCCCTTGGTTCATCGTCAACACTTCCTTGAATGCTTGCTCTATTAATTGTAATTAAGGCCTGACGCAATTTGACTCGACCTTGTTTTATTTTGGCTCCGTAGCCAGTACGAACAATCTTTTGAATGAAACATATACACTCCAACACTCCCAATGGGAGATTTATGTTAATGCTGTTCTGAACTAAAAGTTGTACTGCAGATTCCTTCGTCTTCTTCCTGTGCCGAACCTTTTTCAAATTCTTCGGCTAGCGATGAATCTGACCTTGTTCGTCGTTTACGTGACCAAGTAACCCGTTTGAATAAAGATATTACCACCCTTCACGCGATGGCAGCATTGGTGAAAAGGAAGAGTGAAATAGCAACTGCCATTGAACAACATGCTCTTGATCATCTTCATATTGCTACCGAAAGTTTGAGTTGTAAGTGCTGGCCCATCTGTTGATTCCTGACGAAGCTTGGATGTTTTTCAACTGACATTCGTTCCTTTACAGTCGTATCTTTAGATAAATCTGAGGAAAATAGGAGGATCCATGAAAAGATCGAGGCGATGACTGATGTTGCTCATCCGAAACATGATTTATGGTTGCATCGTCCTAAGGCTGTTATCGTGGCGAAATTCGAGCATTGGGGAGAGAAGGTGCACTAATATTTTGACAATTTCCACGCTCATCTCACGATGGTTTGGAAGACTTTGTTCCCTCTAGATCAAGCACCCCAAACTCTGTCTGCTCTGTTTACCCGATTCAAATCTCCTGAGAGGATTCGACTGTTGGTGCGAAAAGAGCTCCTGGCTGGTGCCGAACTTGCCTTTGCTTCAGTGTTGGCATGTCATCCGTCTTTAGATTTGAAGGCCATAGCAAGCACCGAGAGAAGTTTAGATCAGTATTATGATGTCGCTAGAGGTCCTTCATATTCCATCATCTCACGGATGGAGACAGGTATCGAGAGAGATCTGAGGGCCCAAGGGAACCAAGGAGCCTCGTCACGAATGTGATATCCTTGTACCTGCATAAGATTGTTTTATGTAAATCCGACGTGTGTTTTGCACATCATGTAGTTCTGGCGAATTTGTTAATTCGATTGATAATTTATTGCCGGGGGCGGCCGAGTGATCAATTCAGCCTGCTCTCCCGACGACTCCGTTGTAATTTGCAAATTTATTGCGGAGTCGATATGTATGTTTTGTAGGAGCGATACCCGTCGAATAATCGAGGGAATTTAGGCGCTTGGATTCGTCACGCGGTGCACCGGTTTGAGCCTTATTTTGTGATAGTATAACCATCGACTGCAGCACTCGCGTATTTTCTCGAGGCTTGGATTGGTTGTTTTGTGTGTCATTAACCTTACCTCCCGATGGGATTATTTAATTAATGACACCGTGCGAGCATGTTTTTGGCCAGCGCTCTCGATGGGAGTAAGAGCCAGAGACAGGGGCCCCGAACGGTTTGTTCGGATGATGATGCCTGGATCAAGAAAAAAGGTAGAAAACCTGATTAGAATTTTATTCATAATGTAAAAGCAACCTTAAGAGCTGTCGAGCAACAGAAAAACAATTGTATCCTATGTATAGAACCGTCGCAACTGTGCGATGTTCCATGGATTTTCAACGTCTTTTCCCGAAGTTGGGTTTTTGAGCCGATAAGCTCCTCCGGGTACCACTTTAGTGATGATGTATGGTCCTTCCCATGGAGATTCGAGCTTCAAGGGTCTCTGTTGCTTCAGCCGCAGTACCATATCTCCAACATTAAAGCTTCGATTGCATATCCATCGGCTGTGATAATTTCTCAACGCCTGCTGGTATACCGTTGTTCTTGCCAAAGCAATATCCCGAGCTTCATCGAGGAGGTCCACAGTGTTGACGCGTAAAGCACACGCCCGTTGGGAACCCCAAGTGGAAGGTGTGATGCGTACAGCAGCAAGTTTCCCTCAGTAAGAAACCAAGGTTTATCGAACCAATAGGAGTCAAGAAGCACGTTGAAGGTTGATGGTGGCGGAGTGTAGTGCGGCGCAACACCAGGGATTCCGGCGTCAACGTGGAACCTGCACAACACAACCAAAATACTTTGCCCCAACTTAACAGTGAGGTTTTCAATCTCACCGGCTTGTTGTAACAAAGGATTACATGTATAGTGTGGATGATGATGTTTGCAGAGAACAGTAAGAATGAGTATTGCAGTAGATTGTATTCGATGTAAAGAATGGACCGGGGTCCACAGTTCACTAGTGGTGTCTCTCCGATAAGAAATAGCATGTCGGGTGAACAAATTACAGTTCGGCAGTTGACAAATAAAGATGGCATGACAATGCACATACATATTATGATGAGTAGTGTGAAATTCAATTGGGCATTATGACAAAGTACATAGACCGCTATCCAGCATGCATCTATGCCTAAAAAGTCCACCTTCGGGTTAGCATCTGCACCCCTTCCAGTATTAAGTTGCAAACAACAGACAATTGCATTAAGTATGGTGCATAATGTAATCAACACAAATATCCTTAGACAAAGCATTGATGTTTTATCCCTAGTGGCAACAGCACATCCACAACCTTAGAACTTCCTATCACTGTCCCAGATTTAATGGAGGCATGAACCCACTATCGAGCATAAATACTCCCTCTTGGAGTTACAAGTAACGACTTGGCCAGAGCCTCTACTAGCAACGGAGAGCATGCAAGATCATAAACAACACATAGATGATATATTGATAATCAACATAACATAGTATTCCATATTCATCGGATCCTAACAAATGCAACATGTAGCATTACAAATAGATGATCTTGATCATGTTAGGCAGCTCACAAGATCCGACAATGATAGCACAATGAGGAGAAGACGACCATCTAGCTACTGCTATGGACCCATAGTCCAGGGGTGAACTACTCACACATCAATCCGGAGGCGATCATGGCGATGAAGAGTCCTCCGGGAGATGATTCCCCTCTTCGGCAGGGTGCCGGAGGCGATCTCCTGAATCCCCCGAGATGGGATTGGCGGCGGCGGCATCTCTGGAAGGTTTTCCGTATCGTGGCTCTCGGTACTGGGGTTTTCTCGATGAAGGCTATATCTAGGAAGAAGGGTAGGTCAGGGGGCGTCACGAGGGGCCCACACGCCAGGGCGGCGCGGCCCACGCCCTGGCCGCGCGGCCCAAGCCCTGGCCGCGCGGCCCTGCTGTGTCGCCGCCTCGTGGCCCCACTTCGTATATCCTCCGGTCTTCTGGAAGCTTCGTGGAAAAATAAGACCCTGGGTGTTGATTTCGTCCAATTCCGAGAATATTTCCTCACTAGGATTTCTGAAACCAAAAACAACAGAAAACAGCAACTGGCTCTTCGGCATCTTGTTAATAGGTTAGTGCCGGAAAATGCATAAATATGAGATAAAGTATGTATATAACATGTGAGTATCATCAATAAAGTAGCATGGAACATAAGAAATTATAGATACGTTTGAGACATATCAAGCATCCCCAAGCTTAGTTCCTGCTCGTCCTCGAGTAGGTAAACGATAACAAAGATAATTTTTGAAGTGACATGCTATCATAATATTGATCAATACTATTGTAAGAATATGTAATGAATGAAGCGATTCGAAGCAATGGTAAAGACAATGAGTAAACAACTGAATCATATAGCAAAGACTTTTCATGAATAGTACTTTCGAGACAAGCATCAATAAGTCTTGCATAAGAGTTAACTCATAAAGCAATAGATTCAAAGTAAAGGTATTGAAGCAACACAAAGGAAGATTTAAGTTTCAGCAGTTGCTTTCAAGTTGTAACATGTATATCTCATGGATAACTGTCAACATAAAGTAATATGATGAATGCAAATATGCAAGTATGTAAGAATCAATGCATAGTTAACACAAGTGTTTGCTTCTAAGATGGAAGGAAGTGGGTAAACTGACTCAACATAAAAGTAAAAGAATGGCCCTTCGCAGAGGGAAGCATGGATTGCTATTTTTGTGCTAGAGCTTTTATTTTGAAAACATAGAGAGAGCATAAAAGTAAAGCTTTGAGAGGTGTTTGTTGTTGTCAACGAATGGTAGTGGGTACTCTAACCCCCTTGCCAGACAGACTTTCAAAGAGCGGCTCCCATGAAAATTTTATTTTTGGGTGACACTCCTTCCAACCTTTGCTTTCACAAACCATGGCTAACCGAATACTCGGGTGCCTGCCAACAATCTCATACCATGAAGGAGTGTCTTTTTATTTTTAGTTTTATTTAGATGACACTCCTCCCCACCTTTGCTTTCTCAAGCCATGGCTAACCGAATCCTCGGGTGCCGTCCAACAATCACATACCATGGAGGAGTGTCTATTTGTAAAATTATGAAAGTTAATTAATTGGGGCTGGGAACCCCATTGCCAGCTCTTTTTGCAAAATTATTGGATAAGCGGATGAAGCCACTAGTCCATTGGTGAAAGTTGCCCAACAAGATTGAAAGATAAACACCACATACTTCCTCATGAGCTATAAAACATTGACACAAATAAGAGGTAATAACTTTTGAATTGTTTAAAGGTAGCACTCAAGCAATTTACTTTGGAATGGCAGAGAAATACCATGTAGTAGGTAGGTATGGTGGACACAAATGGCATAGTTTTTGGCTCAAGGATTTTGGATGCATGAGAAGTAATCCCTCTCAATACAAGGCTTAGGCTAGCAAGGTTGTTTGAAGCAAACACAAGTATGAACCGGTACAGCAAAACTTACATAAGAACATATTGCAAGCATTATAAGACTCTACACTGTCCTCCTTGTTGCTCAAACCTTACTAGAAAATATCTAGACTTTAGAGAAACCAATCATGCAAACCAAATTTTAGCAAGCTCTATGTATTTCTTCACTAATAGGTGCAAAGTATATGATGCAAGAGCTTAAACATGAGCACAACAATTGCCAAGTATCAAATTATTGAAGACATTACACCAATTACCACATGTAGCATTTTCTGTTTCCAACCATATAACAATTAACGAAGCAGTTTCAACCTTCGCCATGAACATTAAGAATAAAGATAAGAACACATGTGTTCATATGCAACAGCGGAGCGTGTATCTCTCCCACACAAAGAATGCTAGGATCCGATTTTATTCAAACAAAAACAAAAACAAAAACATACAGACGCTCCAAGTAAAGCACATAAGATGTGACGGAACAAAAATATAGTTTCACTAGAGATGACCTGATAAGTTGTCGATGAAGAAGGGGATGCCTTGGGCATCCCCAAGCTTAGATGCTTGAGTCTTCTTGAAATATGCAGGTATGAACAACGGGGGCATCCCCAAGCTTAGATTTTTCACTCTTCTTGATCATATTGTATCATCCTCATCTCTTGATCCTTGAAAACTTCCTCCACACCAAACTCAAAACAAACTCATTAGAGGGTTAGTGCATAATCAAAAATTCACATGTTCAGAGGTGAAATAATCATTCTTAACACTTCTGGACATTGCACAAAGCTACTGAAAGTTAATGGAATAAAGAAATCCATCAAACATAGCAAAACAGGCAATGCAAAATAAAAGGCAGAATCTGTCAAAAACAGAATAGTCTGTAAAGACGAATTTTTCAGGGGCACTAGACTTGCTCAAATGAAAATGCTCAAGTTGAATGAAAGTTGCGTACATATCTGAGGATTACTCACGTAAATTGGCAGATTTTTCTGAGTTACCTACAGAGAATAATAATCAAATTCGTGACAGCAAGAAATCTGTTTCTGTGCAGTAATCCAAATCTAGTATGAACCTTACTATCAAAGACTTTACTTGGCACAACAATGCAATAAAATAAAGATAAGGAGAGGTTGCTACAGTAGTAAAAACTTCCAAGACTCAAATATAAAATAATAGTGCAGAAGTAAAATCATGGGTTGTCTCCCATAAGCGCTTTTCTTTAACGCCTTTCAGCTAGGCGCAGAAAGTGTGAATCAAGTGTTATCAAGAGATGAAGCATCAACATCATAATTTTCACAACTTGTCACAATAGGTATCTTAAATGTTCTTTTATCTATAGTGGTGTTAAGGGCTTTGTTAATTTTAGGCCTATAATTGTTTTTTGGTTTAGGCACCTTAGAGACATACATGAACTTTTGCTCCTTACCCACATAAGCTTTCTCCTTAAACTTAAGAGAAGAAAAAGTCGAACCCAAGGTTCCCATAGCTTCCTCAAGCTCACTAATCCTATGGGTTTGATCATCATGAGTAGCACAAGCTTCTAACACGGCAATTCTCTCATTAATTCTACCTAGAGATTTATCAAGTTTATCAGTGCTATTAAGTAATATTCCAAATTTAGTCCCAATACTTTGAAGATTTTGCTCTATGGTTTCCATCTTTTTCATGACATCTTCAAGATAGATTTCAATTTTAACTTCATTAACAAGTGGTATTCCAAATAGACTCTCAATAATGCAACTAGCTTCTAAAGCAGGAGTGCCTAGGAAATTACCTCCCGCGAGACAATCAAGAACATACCTATTCCAGCTAGAGATACCAACATAAAAATTCCTGAGTAGGATAATAGTGGAGTGTTTCTTAGTGCACCTATTATGAGCATCACTAATTCTATACCAAGCATCTTTTAAACATTCTCCCCCTTGTTGCTTAAACGAACGAACTTCAACTTCAGGATTACTCATTCTAGCAATAGTAAATAAAGCAAACTAAATAAAATCAATGCAAGTAACTAATTTTTTTGTGTTTTTAATATTGAGAACACAAACAAGATAGTAAATAAAGTAAAGAAAGTAACTAATTTTTTTGTATTTTGATATAATGCAGCAAACAAAGCAGTAAATAAAGTAAAGCAAGATAATAAACAAAGTAAAGAGATTGGAAGTGGAGACTCCCCTTGCAGCGTGTCTTGATCTCCCCGGCAACGGCGCCAGAAATTTAGCTTGTTGACGCGTAAAGCACACGCCCGTTGGGAACCCCAAGTGGAAGGTGTGATGCATACAGCAGCAAGTTTCCCTCAGTAAGAAAACAAGGTTTATCGAACCAGTAGGAGTCAAGAAGCACGTTGAAGGTTGATGGTGGCGGAGTGTAGTGCGGCGCAACAACAGGGATTCCGGCGCCAACGTGGAACCTGCACAACACAAAAAAATACTTTGTCCCAACTTAACAGTGAGGTTGTCAATCTCACCGGCTTGCTGTAACAAAGGATTAGATGTATAGTGTGGATGATGATGTTTGCAGAGAACAGTAAGAACGAGTATTGCAGTAGATTGTATTCGATGTAAAGAATGGACCGGGGTCCACAGTTCACTAGTGGTGTCTCTCCGATAAGAAATAGCATGTTGGGTGAACAAATTACAATTGGGCAATTGACAAATAAAGATGGCATGACAATGCACATACATATTATGATGAGTAGTGTGAAATTCAATTGGGCATTATGACAAAGTGCATAGACCGCTATCCAGCATGCATCTATGCCTAAAAAGTCCACCTTCGGGTTAGCATCCGCACCCCTTCCAGTATTAAGTTGCAAACAACAGACAATTGCATTAAGTATGGTGCGTAATGTAATCAACACAAATAACCTTAGACAAAGCATTGATATTTTATACCTGGTGGCAACAGCACATCCACAACCTTAGAACTTTTACATCACTTTGTCCCATTTAATGGAGGCATGAACCCACTATCGAGCATAAATACTCCCTCTTGGAGTTACAAGTAACGACTTGGCCAGAGCCTCTACTAGCAACGGAGAGCATGCAAGATCATAAACAACACATAGATGATATATTGATAATCAACATAACATAGTATTCCATATTCATCGGATCCCAACAAACGCAACATGTAGCATTACAAATAGATGATCTTGATCATGTTAGGCAGCTCACAAGATCCGACAATGATAGCACAATGAGGAGAAGATGACCATCTAGCTACTGATATGGACCCATAGTCCAGGGGTGAACTACTCACACATCAATCCGGAGGCGATCATGGCGTTGAAGAGTCCTCCGGGAGATGATTCCCCTCTCCGGCAGGGTGCCGAAGGCGATCTCCTGAATCCCCCGAGATGGGATTGGCGGCGGCGGCGTCTCTGGAAGGTTTTCCGTATCGTGGCTCTCAGTACTGGGGTTTTCTTGACGAAGGCTATATGTAGGCGGAAGGGTAGGTCAGGGGGCGTCACGAGGGGCCCACACGCCAGGGCGGCGCGGCCCCAGCCCTGGCCGCGCGGCCCTGCTGTGTCGCCGCCTCGTGGCCCCACTTCGTATCTCCTCCGGTCTTCTGGAAACTTCGTGGTAAAATAAGACCCTGGGCGTTGATTTCGTCCAATTCTGAGAATATTTCCTTACTAGGATTTCTGAAACCAAAAACAGCAGAAAACAACAACTGGCTCTTCGGCATCTTGTTAATAGGTTAGTGCCGGAAAATGCATAAATATGACATAAAGTATCTATAAAACATGTGAGTATCATCAATAAAGTAGCATGGAACATTAGAAATTATAGATACGTTTGAGACGTATCACACAGCATCCTGCAGTGCGATGTTGGAGGTGGATTCTGTGTATGCTGTCACCCGAGGAGCTTCGAACCGAACGTCGGCTGGCAGAACTGCTTCGGCTCCATGTACTAGGAAGAACGGAGTGTATTGGGTCGACCTGTTAGGTGTAGTACGCAAGCTCCAAAGTACGGATGGTAATTCCTCGACCCAGGCTCCAGCCGCACCCGTAAGGCGTTTCTTGAGGCCGTCCCCTATTAGACCATTGATCCTTTCCACCTGGCCGTTGGTCTGTGGGTGGGTCACTGATGCAAATTTTAGCTTGATTCCTCCGTCGTCACAAAATTTTCGAAACTCTTTGGAGTCAAAGTTAGTTCCGTTGTCTGTGACGATGATGTGAGGCATACCAAATCGACAGGTTATTCCCCTGAAGAACTGAACGGCGGTTTCGGATTTCTGGTTTCGAACAGGTACTGCCTCGATCCATTTGGTGAACTTGTCGACTGCGACCAGTAGGTACGTGTGTCCTCCAGGCGACGATCTCGGCAGTGGTCCAACTTGGTCGAGTCCCCGTTGAGCAAAGGGCCATGCTAGAGGTATTGTCATCAGATATGTCGCAGGGGCGTGTGGTTTTGGTGAGAAACGCTGACAGGGGTCGCACTTCATGACCAGATCTCGAGCATCTGATGCCGCCTTTGGCCAGTAAAATCCCGCCCTGAAGGCTTTCGCCACAAGGGCCCTGCTTCCCGCGTGGTGTCCGCAAGTTCCCTCGTGTACCTCGCGCAACAGTGCTTTTCCATCGTCAATGGCAATACACCTTTGAAAGATACCAGAGATGCTGCGCTTGTAGAGTTCACCATTTACGACAGTGAAGGCTTTTGACCGTCTGACGATTCGTCTTGCTTCTACTGGATCCTCTGGCAACTCCTGCTTCGTCAGGTATGCTAGGAATGGTTTGGTCCATAGTGGCTCGAGGAGGAGGACCTGTCCGGCAGATTTAGCTGGAGATTCTTCTGCAGCCTGTTGCAGGTTTTCCTCCGATTCGTCAGCCGATGTTTTCGGAGGTGTCGATATTTTCTCCTTTATTGATCGTTGAGTGATAACTTCATAAAACACTCCATCTGGGATGGAGGAGCACATGGATCCGATATTTGCTAGAGTATCGACTTCTTCGTTGCTGGCTCTGCCGATGTGCTTAAGCTCGCACCCTTCAAATTGGCTTCCATGTTTTGGTACAACTGTCGGTAGGCGATCATGTTGTCGCTGATCGCGTCGCATAAATTCATCGACTGCTGTACCACCAGGTTTGAATCTTTATAAATTTCCAGGCGAGTTGCCCCACATGCCTTTGCCATCTTCATTCCGTGCAGCAGTGCTTCGTATTCTGCTTCGTTATTTGGTGGCATGGATAAATTCATACGTATTATATACTTGATCTTATCTCCCTGTGTCGATATTAGTATCACTCCTGCTCCTGCGCCTGTGCTCCATTTCGACCCGTCGAAGTACATTGTCCATGACCCCGACATGTCGGGTGCTGCTGGTGTATGTGACTGGATCCAGTCTGCCACGAAATCTGGGAGTATTTGGGATTTTATCGTCGTTCGATTAACGTATGTTATGTCATGTGGTGCTATTTCGATGGCCCATTGGGACACTCGACCCGTGGCCTCTGGGTTAGTCATTATGTTCTTCAATGGTGCTTCGCTTACGACGATAATCGGGTGCTCCGTGAAATAATGCCGTAGCTTGCGAGCTGATCTCCATACTGCGTATGCCAGCTTCTGGTGATGAGGGTATCTCTGCTTCGCAGGCGTGAGTACTTCACTGAGGTAGTAAACATGTCTCTGCACACCGTGAACTCTCCCTGCTTCTTCCCGTTCGACGATCAGGACGTTGCTGAAGACTTGGGCCGTTGCTGCTATGTACATAAGCAGTGTTTCTTTCTCGCGTGGGGTTACGAGGACTGGGGATGTTGATAAGATTTTCTTCAGATTGTCGAAAGACTCCTGCACCTCATTCGTCTATTCAAATTTTTCCGACTTTTTCATCAAGTTATAGAAGGGCAAAGCATTTTCTCCTAGCTTGGCGATGAATCTGCTAAGCGCTACCAATCGTCCTGCCAATTGCTGCAGTTGGTGCAGATTCTTTGGTGGCTCCATGTCGAGAATAGCTTTGATCTTTAAAGGATTGGCTTCTATTCCTCTAGCCGAGATGAAGTACCCGAGTACTTGTACCCCTGGCACCCCGAAGAAGCATTTCTTCGGATTCAACTTGATTTTGTACTTGTCTAGGTTGTCGAAGGTTTCCCGCATATCGTCGATGAGAGTGGTGGCGTGCTTCATCTTTACCACGATATCGTCGATGTGGACTTCGATGTTCCTCCCAATCTGTTCTCCAAGGCAGGCTTGCATGCACCGTTGGTAAGTCACCCCTGCATTTTTCAACCCGAAGTTCATGATGTTGTAGCAGAAAATGCCGTGTGGGGTGATGAACGCAGTTAACTCCTGGTCTTCTTTCTTGAGCTTGATCTGATTATACCCGGAGTATGCATCGAGAAAGGAGAGACGGTCGCATCCAGCTGTGGAGTCGACTATCTGGTCAATACGAGGTAGTGGGAAGTGGTCTTTCGGGCAATGCTTGTTAAGACTGGTGTAATCGATACACATGCGAAGAGCGGTTGTGTCTTTCTTTGGCACCATGACGGGATTAGCCACCCACTCGGCTTCCTTGAGCTCCCGAATGAATCCTGCTTTGCGGAGTCGACTAACTTCTTCGCCAATTGCTCTTCTCTTCGGCTCGGAAAATCGGCGCATCGACTGTTGTACTGGTTTGGCTGTTGGATCAACATTGAGGGCGTGCTCAGCGAGTTCCCTGGGGATACCTGGCATGTCGGATGGTTCCCATGCAAATATCTCCTAGCGCTCACGGAGGAACTCGATGAGCGCGCCTTCCTATGCCTCAGTAAGGTCCGCCGACGTGTTGACCGTCTTCTTCGGGTCAGTGGGGTGCACCTGCAGCTTCTTTGCTTCCTTTGCAGCGTCAAACTCGTCGGACCTTACGTTTCGATTGTCGGCTGGTGGCTATGTGTGATCTATGATGGCGTCGACAGCGTTGAGTTCTTCCTTGGCTCCGAACTTCGAGGCGATCTTTTGGAAATCTCTGTCGCAGTTGTCTGAACGGGTAAAGCTTCCATGAACGGTTATTGGTGTCCCATTGTTGCCAGGAATCTTCAGTTTCAGGTACGCATAATGAGGTACAGCCATAAATTTGGCAAAAGAAGGCCTGCCGAGGCTGGCGTGGTACTGAGACTCCCAGTCAACTACTTCAAACTCGATTTTTTCCTTTCTGAAATTGCCAGGCGTGCCGAAAACTACATCCAGTGATGTTTTACCAAGAGAATACGCGGGTCGAGTCGGTATAATGCCATGGAATCCTGTGTCGGACTCTCTTAGCATGTCGACTGTTAAACCCATTGCTCTCATCGTGCTGGCAAATAACAGGTTCAAACCACTTCCTCCATCCATGAATATTTTGCTCATAATGTACCCTCCGATCTGTGCTTCAAGAACAAGGGCTGCATGACCAGGCCTAGGAACGGCCTTCGGGTGATCTGCCCTGCTGAAGGAGCTGCTCTGATCTGACCAGTCGATGAATTCGGGTGTATCGACCATAGCGACTTCCGCATACTTTACTTCACGTGAGAATTTTTTGAATTCTCTCTTTGAAAAGCTGGTTTTATGGATCATGATGACCTGCCCGCATGGCTCCGGAAACACCTCAGTTGGTACATACTTGTCTCCTCCCGCTAGCACGTATGGCTCCGGTACGTATGGTTCTGGCGGATAACCGTAGGATCCTGCCCTTCTCTCCATTGTGTGAACTCTTGACATGGTTTTGGCTCTGAGGTTGTCGCAGAACTGCCGAATTTCCAGGAAATGTCGACTGTTTCTTAGCAGGTGGCTGGATTTCTCTCGACCATCCTTCGGATCGATGTAAGAGTGAAGATAACACGGTGCCTCAAACTGCTCCGTGGCCGATAGATATGGTGAGCGAGTGCGGCCCTTGATCGATTGTGTGTCCTGGCATCCTCGCTCGTACTGATGAGGGTGTGTTGCCATTCGTTCTTCCTCTTCGCGGCACGAATCCCTTCGTCTTTTTCTTCGCCCCATCGTGACGTCGAAACTTCCTTGGTTGCCTTCTTGCATGTTCCTGGATGGGACTTCCACGGTTGTCGTTGGGGTGACACCTTCCGAAACTGAGGACCTTGGGCTAGATGCGCTTGACCTAGGGAGGCGAAGGAAACCTCCGGAGTTAACCTCCGGACACCACCAAAAGTGGTATTCATGCCGCCGCACGATTCTGCAGGGATCAGGTGCGGCGCCTCGGGGTGTGGTACGAACTCGAAGGACCTGCAGCGGATTGAATCTTTTGGGTATGATGGCGTTGGTGACTCGAGTAAGAACGCCGCAGATGTGACTGGTACTGCCGATGACATGCCTGGTGCCGACAATCTTCCCACAGACGGCGCCAATTGTCGAGGGTACTCCTCGGCAATGCCCTCCGATTGGGGCTTAGGGTTGATGGAATCCTGTAGGATGACACGAGATATTGGTTCACGGACAAGCGGGGAGAGCAATTTACCCAGGTTCGGGGCCCTCGATGAGGTAAAAACCTTACGTCCTGCTTGTCTGATCTTGATTATGAGAATATTGGGTTACAATGGGGTGCCGAAGGTTTCGGTTATGTTCTCGCCGAGAGGCTAAGTGCTACGGTGACCTAGCTCTAGACTTCTGGCGGCTAAGATTGCTATGATTGATCGTCCCCCTCGGCAGCCCCTCTCCTGGCCTTTATATAAGAGGCCAGGTCTCAAGAGATCCAACCGGGTACAACTAGGTTTACAGTAGTCCTAGCTCTAAACTTTCCTTGTTCGGCTCCTCCATTGTCTTGTCCGTCAAGGAATCTTCCGCTGCATCGTCCAAGTGGCCCGCCTTGCCATCGAGTACCTTCATGGGCCTCCAGTTATGTTGTACAGGATAGGGCAATGTCGGTTACCCGAAGGGTAATGCCCACGTCAAGGTCCCTTCTTTGCACTTGAGCTAGTTCTTCATAGCGTGCGACGGTCTCATCGATCCTTGCCGTGAGGTCATGGATACTCTTGTTGACGGCTTGAGTAGCTATCCAATGTTGGTGCCTTGTCATCGGTAGTTGGTTCCCCTCTCCACTAGACATGGTTACAACTAAAACAAGAACTATGTTGTGGGGGTTAGAGGAAAACTCACAAGTAAGTCAAAGACTCACAACAAAATTGAAAAGGTGTATCAAGATGAGGAACAAACGGTTACACACACAAAAACAAAACTCTATACGGTGTTAGGTATGGATGTGAAAAACCAAATGGAAGAACCAAACGAAAAGTCTATTGTCAAAAGTGGGTAAGATCCAAAAGGCACAAGTCAAAAGCGGTGATCACAAAAGGCATACACAATGTGGAACACACGCGTGGGACAAAATGGGGTTAGCGCGACTTAGGAAAATGAGCACGAACAAAATTGGTCCTAACGAAAAATACTAGCTCGGTGTCACGCTAACATAAGAGAGACCGTGGCTTGGTTGCAAAATTGAGAAGCAACAAGATTTGCGCAAGACGCCTCTCTTCTCTTTTCTCTCTTTTGCTTATAAGCTTTGGACTCTTTTGTGTATAGGTGTCACTCACACTCTTTTTCTTTTTGTATTTTTCATTATTTTTCTCACTATGCAAGGATACTACTATCTATGTAAGTATGTCACACTTCTTTTGCTTATCTTTTCACACGAGCTTGCTTTGTAGCTTTGCTCAACACATGCACACCCTCACGGTCGGGATGCTTGCGCAATGCTTCGCAACACTAGAAAGCCACTCTTGATAGGAAATGTACGCAAAAGAGGCTAGGGCTACAAGTTAGGAGGCAAGTTATACCACTTGATGATGGTGGCAGACGACCTTGAACTTGCTATGGTGGTGGAGGTGTCAAATGAACCGCTTGGATCCTCGGGGTGCCGTCGTCGTTGTCGATGTTGCGGAAGCTTTGTGGTAGCTGAAATGGCACGCAAACCGAAGTCCAAAACACAAGGGGGTTAGTGCCAAAACGAAAAACGAAGGTTGCTGTCAAAATTTCGGATGGCCGGAACTTCCGGTCACTGGGGGCGGTACTTCCGGTCCCGGGCGGAACTTCCGGTCGCAATCAGATCTGCGGGCTGTTCGTCGATTTGGGCGGAAATCCGGTCCGAAATCCTTCGAATTCGAGGAAAATTTGGCGCTAAAAGCTGTGGGAAGGTGGGGGAATTACAGATCAACACCAAAGACAAGTTTCTATTGGACCAAAACCACCAAAAACTCAACAAATCGCGAGATCCAACCAAGGCCAATTTGGGGCTATTTTTTTGATGTTCGAAAATTTTCTCAAGAAATTTTTTGGGGGTGTGGGGGTCAAACCTGTGGCAACCAAGGAGCTCTTGATACCATATGATAAGGCTAAGCCCTAGGGGAGGCCCGATCTTCACGGATTTGGATGGGATTCGTGGGGGAGGTGGAGGAACGCGAAGAACACGGTGGAAAGCGGGGTGGATCGAAGATACAAATGCAACACACACATAGACAACCGGTTGTTCTTCGTTGGCCCGATACACCAACCCAATGGAATTGCAAGAAAAAGACCCAGAAGGAGTAGAATCCCTCACAAAAGATTGGCAATAGCAATTGACAGAGTTCCAAAGAGGAAAATAGTGCAAATAGATAGAATTGCAAAAGCAAAAGATCCAAAACACTAGAATTCCTAGAATGGAAGAGATGAACTACCTAGAAGAGTAGATAACTTCGTAGATGGGTGGATCTAGAAGGGTTTACCTAAGGGAGGAGCAAAAGCTCAGGTTTTCTCTTACATCAAGTCTAATCTCAGATCTGAGCCAAAAAGGCTATTTATAGTTGGTGGTGCGAAGTGGTAAGTTACATGCTGAATCTGCCAGTTTTAGTGCTGAAACGCGTACAGGCGGAAGTTCCGGCCTCAGGGGCGGAAGTTCCGATCGGGTGGAAGTTCCGGTCGTCCTGGGCGGAAGTTCCGGCTGGATTGCCTTGGGACAGCATCTTGGAGGTATCTGGGCGGAAGTTCCGGTCCTGCAGGCCGGAAGTTCCGGTCGGGGCGGAAGTTCCGGCCAACTTCCGGCCTAGTTCCGGAAATGACCGATTTCCTTGTAGTAACATCCCGAGGCGTTTCGGCGCATTTTGGGAACTAGGGGGGAACTTGGGCGGAAGTTCCGGTGGGCGGAAGTTCCGGTCTCTCGGGGCGGATGTTCCAGCTGGATCCTTTTTCTGGGCGCTGGAAGGCATCTGGGAGGCATCTGGCCGGAAGTTCCGGTCCTGGGGGCCGGAAGTTCTGGCTGGGGCGCTGTAGCTCCATCTTCTTCATTTCCAGCTCCCTCTCCATTGGCTTGGTCTCCATGGCTTGTGTCTTGACCGATGTACCTGATTGAACACAAGGTATTTGCATGAAGTAGCATGCCATCCAAAGAGGTATCAAATGCATACGTTGAAAGGAGCGAATTAACCTCTTGGTGTATGGCTTGGGCTCGAGCTCGTGTCATTGGGCCACGAGGAGGGCTTGTCGGTCTTGATGTAGTGTTGACCTTGGGTAGGGCTACATCATGTTTCCCCTCTTATGTTGTCAACATACATGCTTACCTTAAGCAAGTATGACTTTTTTGATCTCACCCTCTCCACTCCTTATTGTCATGATGACCATCATCACGGCCATATGGTGTCTTAGTTCTATCATGAAACTTTGTTGGGAACCCCTCAAGGTTTTACCTTGTTGTAAAAGTTTTGATAAAACCTTTGGTAAGTCGAACTTACTCGAGTGGATGTTTATGAAAGGAAAGGATCTTGATAAAGATGATGAGAAAGGGAAAATGGTTGTGTTTATGAATATGTTGGTGCCTAAGTATTCACCCATGCCAATTACTTCGCGCAACCACATTACCCCAACGTGGGCACGGGGCTTAGCTCGTAGTTTGTTCTTCTTAACATGGGACACCGCACAACTATACAAGGTTAAGAGTACCCCCGAGTCTGGATTGTCGTTGGTGGAGACAATAGTATAACGGGATGCCTTCGGGGCTACCCGTCCGGAAGACACTATGGGCCTCCTGTCATGGCGGTGGAGTCACACTCAAGTTGAGGTGAGCTGCCACGGTGCCGGGGAGGTACATACTCCATAGGGTAGGATCATGTGCTAAGACGAATAGGCGAAAGGCTATGTCCGAGTTTTTGTCATGGCATAGTTGATATGCAGGGATGATGCCCACATGATAGACTCGCGGATCTTGTGGGGAAAGTGCGCACATTTTGCAGAGTTAAATCTATTTGAATAGCTGCGTCCGCGGTCATGGACGGTTGGAATGGTTGTTGCTTAGCCAGATGAGTTTTGGTTTACAAAATTGTTTGGCAAATGAAAGGAACGAACTTGTTTTGAAGTACCGGAAGGGTACGGGAAAGGTTGTGTCGACCATATGGAGATGGTCAGGATGGATAAATAATTTGGGTTACCCCATCCTAGTGTTTTATGTTGTGGAACTCTTTTGAAGTATCTTCTTCACAAAGTTAGAGATGTCATAGGATATCTTTTGAAGTATCTTCTTCAACAAACATATAGAGATGTCATAGAACCCTCTTAGTGTCCCCTTCAACTACGAAGTTGGGATGCTATATCCACAAGAGAAACTGACTCTCTTCCACATGCTATATCCACAAGAGAAACTGATTCTCTTCCACATGCTATATCCACAAGAGAAACTATTCTTCCTCTCTTGTCTTCTTTAGTTAGAATTGTTATCACCTTCTTGATGGTTTGCGAGTACAATTCCAATGTACTCACGGATTTGTCCCTGGCTATTTACTTGGCCAGACTTGAAGGAATTCGACAAAAGAAGAAGGATTTGATGATGTCTATGCGAGCTAGGAACATCTTCCTAGTCAGTTGCCTGTAGGGTTATGGCAGATGACTTGGGCTCCGCGCTGTTGAAGTGATGTTGCTACTCTGATGTTTAGTTAGGCCCTTCAAGGCTAGTATGTAAAGAATGGTCATTTGACCTTATTTGTAATTTTCTTATCTCGTTTTGTAATGGATGTTGTAATTTGATGTCAGTTCGGTTATGTGTTCACGGCTCACTGATCATGGGATCATGAACTGTATACATAACAGGGTATTTCAAACAGTTAGTCCGGGGACCCCACAGAGCTGGTATCAGAGCTATCGTGACTGTAGGAGACCTTAGTTAGCATGGACGTTAGTTAGGAAACAAGTACTTGGGCAACACTATTTACAAAACAAACTCTTCCTTTAGTAAACGGAAGAATAGCAATTTTCTTATGCCGTCAAAACTTCAAATTCTTACCTCGTTCTCGGATTTCTAAAGAATTTAAAAGCTTTTTGATTCTACTACCTCATCCTCTTCCAAACCGACACATTGGACAATGTCCCCAACTCAGACCAGAGACTCGAACTCAATGATGGAGCAATCCTTCGGAATGACTCAAGTATCTCCAACCGCAGCTATTGAAGTTTGGATGTCGACTTGGCCGTACACGTAAATGGATATTAAGATCATGTCTTTGGTTATCACCAGAGTCTGTCAAGTAGCTAACCTTGTTCCTCCATGGACTCACAGTTTTTGCAGTCGTCAGGGATCAAGTCCTCAGTTCTTGACTAGTAATTTTTAGGCCAGATACAAGAAGTTGTCGACTTTGGGAGTTCCTAAACAGCTACTCCAAAGACCTCACGTCCCTGGGATGTTGAGACCAGAAGTTCTACGCAGTTTTCGCCTCCACTTCAACATCAACAAATCAACACCAGGTTGCTTCACCACCAACTGCTTCGAGAATCCTTGTTGAAGTCGATGTCAGCCAGATGAAGACGTCAGCATATGTGACCAACCCTAAACCTATAGGATGGATAGGACAAACTCAATCGCTTCGATTGAGCTACCGCCACGTATTAGGTATCCCTAGATACTTAGAGTGCCTTGTTTGGTGTGCTGATTGCTTGTAGTTCCCTAGTGTGCTGCCTTGAGTGTCTTTTATTTGTTTGTTGTGTGTATGTTTTTCTAGTCCTTTGGCCTGAAGAATACTCTTAGTGTGGTAACCCAACAAAAAAAGCCTCCCTAAGATGTTTTCACCCACATCTTCCTCGTCGCTATACTGCTAACTGCTAGATACTGGGTAACTTAAGGAAAGGCTCTAACTCTAACCCCGTTAGCAGTTGTTTTTGAACTGTCTGGAAAACTAACTTAGACCCCTATCTATGCTAACTACTTTCACGATCAGCTGAAGCATCTCTACCACGCCAACGAAGCAGAAGCCCCTACCTTCAAAAGTGATTGCACCTCTGCGAGAAGACATACTAACTTGGTCTAACCATAGAGTATATCGCGCTACCCTCGAGGATATCTTCTTGAAACCACCCTCTAACGCACCGTCCAACAAGCGGAGAGAACAATAGTGTCAAAGCCAAGCTACATCACATGGTTCATCTGGTCCTCGTCAAGTGAAGCTCCTGAAGATACCTCAAGAATCAAGATTAGGTGTAGTTTACCCGCTCACTTCTTAACTGGTATAAGTCAGCACTGACTCGCAAGCTGAAGATTGTCTTCGACGACCTTTGTTGTTGCCTCATATGGATACCAACCAGGCATTTCATCAACTTACTAACTTACTACGCGTCCTATGGTTTAGTAAACACCGTGTTTACCAATTGAAGCCTTGATCTACACATCTCCTCTGAAGATTCTTCAACTGAATACAGAAGATCGTTGACTTCTTCAGAAGCCCCAGACAGAACCACAAGGCAGACGCTCTGAGTTTTTCCAAAAACCCGCTGAACAATCTTAAGGGTGGAAGACTTCGTCTTCCACTAAATTTTAGCTAACTATAAAAAGTTTTCAACCCTGCTAAAGCCCTGTTGGAGTGCACTAACCCCCCCACAGTCTTGAACCCCCGCTAGGATCGTTAAGAAGTTTCAGATCTAACACCTACATGGAGTAGTCAACCTCTTCACGAAGCTTGCACTCGGCCAGAAGTTACCATGTCTCTGAGAAGCTGAAGTTGCAACCCTCTCAACAACGGCACATCTACAGAAGAATGGAGTCTAACTTTAGTTAAACTTTACAACCCCTCTAGTTCTACGCTTAGTAATCTCGTCCGAGATAATTTTAAGGGTGGAAGATCTGTCACACCCCAACTTTTTCAACCATGTTTAGTTGTCCTTAGTGCAAAAATCAGGGGGAACAAAAACATTTCTGGAGACTAATTAAGATGATTTTTCTTGTTCTGCTTGTAATTATATTGCCTTGATCTGCTGGAAGAGGAATGGTCTTGTTATGCTTGTTGCAATTGTCCTGAGTTACCTCTTAGAACAACACCTCTAGTGTTAAAGCAACTTAACCTCTCACTAAATAAAACACATGTGTGGCCCTGGAAAATTCTTTTCCTTCCTTTACTAATGCATAAACCCTATGCTTGGTGTTTTCCCCATAAGTACCTCAACACACAATTTCTAGTCTCCAAAAAAATAGTGAAGCTATGGTCACTCTTGTATTACCTTAACCTCCTCTCTTTCAAATAATTGAACCTTTTGACCTAAACCCCCAAAACCACTTTTTGTGTTGTCCTATGACTCAAAATCTTAATTCAAAGGATTTTTTCAAAAACCCTTCTTTTAAATTTGACTATGATCATCTTTGATCTTGGTATCGCAAAAGAGTTTCTAAAAAGACATAGTTTTATTTTAACACAAAGTATTTACCAAATGGCTTATCCTTACTTATGTGACTTTAAAAATCTTGTGAAAGCCTTTGTATGTAGATTTGGTTTCTTAAAATTATAAAATGGAATGATCCATATTTTATATTTCCTCCATGGATTATTCTACTCTTCTAAAACCCTTTTTTAATATTTCAAGTAAGCCTAATTGTTTAAATAAAAAGCAAAGCCATAGACACCTAATTAAATGTTATTTGAATATGTGATCAAATACCCATTCCATTGACTTTGCCATTAATACATCTGACATATCCATCAATCAAGATCACACCTCCATGTAGTCTTGACCTTGGAAAATTAGTTTTTGTCTAACAAATCAATCTCCATTGGTATACCTATCTCTTCAAGAAAATTTCCACTTGCCTAACCATTTTGATAACCTCCTCTATATCATCTTGCCCTTAGACCTCATCTGGCAAAAGTAGCTTGATCTATTTCGACAACCCTCCTATGCTTCACCATTGCTCCTTCTCATCTTAACTTTAAATTTTGACACATCACCCTCTCCCTCTCATCTAGCCTTGAGAATAGGATCTATACCCTATCCTCTCCTCTTTATCACCACTTAGTTTACCCATTTTTGTTATATTTATCTATTCTCTACTTGGAGATAGTGCATTCCCCCTTCCGCACTTTTATTCAAAAATCTTCATTGGGTGAGCAATGATCCTATAAGTCCTTATTGACTTATTCAAATTCAAAACTCTCTAAATATCACCACTAGTCCTTCACCTTCCTACACCTCTTGGATACCATCACCACCATTTCCCTCTCTCATTGACTTAATTTTTTCTAAAATCTTGCCACCTTTTTCATGCTCGGGTAACACTTGTTCAACACCACCATGCACCCTCTCTTCTCCCTGCCTTTTTTTCAAAAATCAAGGTAGTACCATCACCATTATCATCCCACCTTACTGTGTTCCTCTTTTTCAAAGTATTGCAATCTTGTGCAACCCTTGTTATCCCTTGTTTAAATTGATGTCCACCATACTCACCATCTACCCCTCTCTCTTTTTCCTCCATCTCTCTCTTACCAAACCCTAGCTAGGGAGCCCCTCTTTTCTTTCTTCTTCTTCATGACCGGACCATGATCTGTTTGGAACCTGCTAGTGCACCTCTTGTAGCACAACCAAAAGCCACTCCAGCTCCCTCCCTGGACCCATTTCTCCATCCCAAAACGAACCAGGCCACAGGCCCTTGCTCTGCCCGACCAGGCTCGGACTAGACAAGCCCAACACGCCCAAAACCATCGCACACGCACACTGAACCCTCTGCCCGCTCGATCCTTTCTCTTCTCCCGTGCCTACCCCTCCTTCTGCTGACATCCGCCCTACTACGTCACCCTCCCGCACCGCCCCAGCGTCAACGAGTTCCCCTCCATTGGCCAACTCCTCCCGCTCGCTCCACCATTGGCCACATCCACCGCCCGTCGCCCTCCCGCTGGCTATATAAACCCCCACCCCTGCCCACTCCCCTCCACCTCAGAACACTCCCCTTCCCACCCCAGACCGCAAACAGCACCGCGCCGACATAGTCATCGTGCGGGTGGCACGCGGGTGGAAGTCGCCCCCAACACCCGCCTTCCCTCCTCTCTGTTCCATTTGACTTGCTTTCATCTTCTCGTCCTAACCCACGTTCCCTCTGTGTCGAGGACAGCTGGTAGCCATCGCCTTTCATCCGGGGCTGCTGCAAAGAAGCCTTCGCCGGGATTACCTACCATGGAGGAGGGAGGCGCCACCAACCCGTCCCTGGACAGCCCCACCTCACCGCCACCGTGCGCAGCCAACGCCGACAACCCCCACTCCCCGCAGGTACGCCCCTGCCCGCCCCTCGCTTCTTTCTCACGACCGCCCCGCGCGTGCTTGTTCGGAGGAGAACGACGCCCAGGTCGTCCTGATCATGGGTTTGCATGGCCGTGAGGCCACGTTGCCCCATGTAGCCTGGCCCACCCGGGCCCCCTCTCCCTCTTTGTTTTCTTTATTCTTTTTTCCTTTTTTTTCGCACCGCCACCTGGAAATCCCCTTGGGCCGGCCCACCTCTCAAATCTGCGCGGCCCAAGCTTTCCCGCCCAATCTCAAATTCAAATTTCGGTTAAAAATTTGTGCTAAAACCAGAGGCATTAAAATGCGAATATCTCGAGTTTTATTTACCCAAATCCAGTGAAACCAATTGTGTTAGATCACAAATTTCTTTAGCTTTCCAATGCCGCTGGTCCCATATTTTAAGGATTTTCTACATTTTTTTGAATTTGTATCTTGCTCTACGTATAATTAAGATTCAAGTTAATTCCAAAATTTGAAAAATCATCCTTTTTGAGTGAAACCAATTTTGTTAGCCTTGTTTAAATACTTAACTTCTAGAATAATTAGTTTTAGCCTTTGCTCTTGAAAATTGGTTATTGTTTGTGTTATGTGTGTGTCACATGAAATGTTGTACCAAAACTTTTGTTTATTTAAAATCTTTGACCAACTCTTTTTATTTAAAAATGGTCAACCTATGTTTCACTCTTGCAAAACAATAACCTCTGAGACTTAAACTAAGATTTCATTGTTTTGCTTAAGATTTCAAATGTTGGGGGTATATGGTCTACTTCCTATCTTTGGTGTAGTATTTTGCTAAAAAAATAAAAGAGGGAAATGATTTCTACTTCTTCAAAAATGTTTGAAAATAAAAGATGGATGTTTTTTATGCAAAACCAATGCACTTGTCTCCTTGGTGGTGTTATCTACCAGGGGTATATAATTTATGCCTTGGTAATACCCATAGAGGAATTTGCTTATTTTTGTTAGGCTCTCATGTTTTTATTAAGTGAAATAAATTGGTTTTCTTTTAAAGAGTTGTTTTGAAGTAACTGTAAGTCCTTAATATGTTAGCCCTTAGTAGAGTGGTTAGATATTGATTGTTGCTTGTTGAATGTTGCTTTGTTGGTACAATGTGTTGATTGTGTTCCTTTTATATTTTCCGGCGATAGATGCGAACAATTCCGGAGAAGGAGAAGTGGTTCAAACAAGGATTTTATTTATATTGTTGGAATTATTATTTGAAGAGTTTGAAGAAGTCCAGGGACAAATAAGCCAACCAAGGCAAGCCATCTATTGATCTCTGATTATTGTGTCTCATATTGATGTCACCTTGTGGTAACTATTGTCTCTTGATCTTTTGTGCACTAGTCTCTTTATCTTGTCAATTCATGCTTTGTCTTGAGCATGATGATCTTCTTGGTCGTACCATAGGCTTATCTTAGGATTTGTTGGCGTCATGATGATCATGTATATGCCATCCTACCTTGTTGAGTTACATGCTTACCTTAAGCATGCGACCCTTCTTGCCAATTCACCCCTACACCCCTTGTTAGTGTAGCGGTAATACCATCATAATCTTGGTGTGCCCTCATTTTGAGATGAGGATGCCTACCTACCTTAACTATGTCAAATATGGTTGTTCACCCTTATTTTAATTAGTTTTGGTTGGGTTAGCACCAAAAATATGAAAGTGTTTCCCCTCTTATGTTGTCAACATACATGCTTACCTTAAGCAAGTATGACTATTTTGATCTCACCCTCTTCACTCCTTATTGGCATGATGACCATCATCACGGCCATATGGTGTCTTAGTTCCATCATGAAACTTTAGGTTGGGAACCCCTCAAGGTTTTACCTTGTTGTAAAAGTTTTGATAAAACCTTGGGTAAGTCGAACTTACTCGAGTGGATGTTTATGGAAGGAAATGATCTTGATAAAGATGATGAGAAAGGAAAGTGGTTGTGTTTATGAAAACGTTGGCGCCTAAGTATTCACCCATGCCAATTACTTTGCGCAACCACATTACCCCAATGTGGGCACGGGGCTTAGCTCGTAGTTTGTTTTTCTTAACATGAGACACTGCACAATTATACAAGGGTAAGAGTACCCCCGAGTCCGGATTGTCGTTTGTGGAGACAATAGTATAACGGGATGCCTTCGGGGCTACCCGTCCGGAAGACACTATGGGTCTCCTATCATGGCGGTGGAGTCACGCTCAAAGTGAGGTGAGCTACCACGGTGCCGGGGAGGTACATACTCCATAGGGTAGGATCCCGTGCTAAGACGAATAGGCGAAAGGCTATGTCCAAGTTTTTGTCATGGCATAGTTGATATGCAGGGACGATGCCCACATGATAGATTCGCGGATCTTGTGGGGTGATACGCGTACAGCACGCGTCCGTTGGGAACCCCAAGAGGAAGGTGTGATGCGTACAGCGGCAAGTTTTCCCTCAGTATGAAACCAAGGTTTATCGAACCAGTAGGAGCCAAGAAGCACGTTGAAGGTTGATGGCGGAGAGATGTAGTGCGGCGCAACACCAGGGATTCCGGCGCCAACGTGGAACCTGCACAACACAAACCAAGTACTTTGCCCCAACGAAACAGTGAGGTTGTCAATCTCACCGGCTTGCTGTAACAAAGGATTAGATGTATAGTGTGGATGATGATTGTTTGCAGAGAACAGTAGAACAATTGCAGTAGATTGTATTTCAGTATAAAGAATTGGACCGGGGTCCACAGTTCACTAGAGGTGTCTCTCCCATAAGATAAATAGCATGTTGGGTGAACAAATTACAGTTGGGCAATTGACAAATAGAGAGGGCATGACCATGCACATACATATTATGATGAGTATTGTGAGATTTAATTGGGCATTACGACAAAGTACATAGACCGCTATCCAGCATGCATCTATGCCTAAAAAGTCCACCTTCAGGTTATCATCCGAACCCCCTCCAGTATTAACTTGCTAACAACAGACAATTGCATTAAGTATTGCGCGTAATGTAATCAATAACTACATCCTCGGACATAGCATCAATGTTTTATCCCTAGTGGCAACAGCACATCCATAACCTTAGAGGTTTCTGTCACTCCCCCAGATTCACGGAGACATGAACCCACTATCGAGCATAAATACTCCCTCTTGGAGTTACTAGCAAAAACTTGGCCAGAGCCTCTACTAATAACGGAGAGCATGCAAGATCATAAACAACACATAGATATAAATTGATAATCAACATAACATAGTATTCTCTATTCATCGGATCCCAACAAACACAACATATAGCATTACAGATAGATGATCTTGATCATGTTCGGCAGCTCACAAGATCCGACAATTAAGCATAATGAGGAGAAGACAACCATCTAGCTACTGCTATGGACCCATAGTCCAGGGGTGAACTACTCACTCATCACTCCGGAGGCGACCATGGCGGTGTAGAGTCCTCCGGGAGATGAATCCCCTCTCCGGCAGGGTGCCGGAGGCGATCTCCTGAATCCCCCGAGATGGGATTGGCGGCGGCGGCGTCTCTGGAAGGTTTTCCGTATCGTGGCTCTCGGTACTGGGGGTTTCGCGATGAAGGCTATTTGTAGGCGGAAGGGCAGGTCAAGGGGCGTCGCGAGGGGCCCAGGAGCAGGTCGGCGCGGCCAAGGGCTGGGCCGCGCCGCCCTACCTCCTCGTTCACTCTTCGGTCTTCTGGAAGCTTCGTGTGAAAATAGGCCCCTGGGCATTGATTTCGTCCAATTTCGAGAATATTTCCTTACTAGGATTTCTGAAACCAAAAACAGCAGAAAACAACAACTGGCTCTTCGGCATCTTGTTAATAGGTTAGTTCCAGAAAATGCATAAATATGACATAAAGTATGCATAAAACATGTAGATATCATCAATAATGTGGCATGGAACATAAGAAATTATCGATACGTCGGAGACGTGATCACTCCGAGCAAACCCTGCCTGGATAACCACTGTGCTGAACTTCAAAAACCGACGCTATCGGGGCTTGTTGAGACCATAGATCGCTTTGCGTAAAGGACAGACAAGAGAAGAAGTCAGAAGGGCGGGTATCAGCATCCCCAAGCTTAGTTTCTGCTCGTCCCGAGCAGGTAAACGATAAAAAAGATAATTTCTGGAGTGACATGCCATCATAACCTTGATCATACTATTGTAAAGCATATGAGCTGAGATCAAATCATTCAAAGCAAGTATCTATATTGATATAAGAGATGATAATGCAAGAGTTAGACAAGCTAGAAGTTTTCATGAACTATTGATTTAAAGACATGCAACCATACAAAGTTCATTAAAGATGTATTAAGTATTCAGCATAGAAGTTCTATCCTTCATTCCAAGCATCAAGTAAATTTTCACAACATAAGAAGGATTCAGTCAAGTAAACATAAACATGAACGTCATGAATCAACTGTTTCGAAGTCTACTCAACCGGTGAGCGCAAGCATTTGGTATTAGCACCGGGATGTTATGGCATAAAGAACGTTAATGGGGGTTTGGAAGGCCAAATGGAAGAAAGGCTTGCAAAGCTGTAAATGACCATTAGACAAGAGGAAGCCTTATGATCGAAGCTATGCAAGGAGTAGTGATTGCCATGCAACGGATGCACATAGAGCTATATGTGTATGAAAGCTCTCCAATGGAACTAGTGGGGGTGCATCCAACTTGGTTGCTCACGAAGACCTAGAGCACTTTTGAGGAGGCTCATCATTGGAATATACAACCCAAGTTCTATAGTGTAAATTCCCCACATAGTTATACTAGTAAAACATGAAAACTCTCTCATATGAATGTAGGTGCTAAACATGAGCACAAATGATGACTATGAATAATGCGGGTGCTAAAACATGAGCACAAGTGTGGATAAAAGATAGTAATGCTGCCCCCTTTTTCTTTATTCTCTCTTTTTTTCTTTTTTCTTTTTCTTTTTCTTTTTTTTTCTTTTTTTTCTTTCTTTTCATTTTTTTTCTTTCTTCTTTTTTTTTCTCTTTGATGGCCTCCACGGCTCTTTTCATTTTTAGGGGCAACATCCTAACTATTACAACACACTTTTTGGTACAAATAACTCATAATGAATGAAACATGATGTATGAAACTGTATGCCTCTGCCAGTGTAGCAGGATGTGCAATGATCTAGCGTAACATGGGTAAACCACACATCAGCTGTATATGATCATGCAAAGCAATATATAAATAATAAATGACAACATGGCATGTAATGTAAAATGGATGTTGCATGGCAATATATCTCGGAACAACTATGGAAATGCTGTGGTAGGTAGGTATGGTGGCTGTTTTGAGGAGATGTATGGGCTTATGTGTAGGAGAACAAGAGAAAGTTCTCCCACGGGTTTGGATGTACCGGCGAAGTATGCACAATTCTCAATGTGAGCAAAAGACAATGCACAGTACCGAAGAGGCTAGCAAATTTGGATGGTTGAAGTGCCAAAAACCGTAGCTTAACATTAGTCAAAAAGAACTCACAAGCTTATTGCAAACAACTAGCAGGTTCATCATTAAGAGCATGATTAAAATTTACTCCAAGGAGGGCCGTTCACGGTGGCACAAGTACCCCGCTAGCTCCCTCGACCTTCAACACAACTTAGTTATTACGATGAACTCTCAGACATGGAAAGCTATCAAGTCCAACTACGCCTTTAACTATTTAAATAGAGTTTGTAGTACGGCACAAGCTTAAAGACAACAATCCACTACTAATTTTAACTTATTTATCCAGCAAGCCTTACCATCTAAATATCTCAAAACATTTGCAAAGAATCAAGTTATCAAAGCTCAATGTTCTACAAGTATTTTATTATACACTACCACATGCAACATTTCCCGTTTCCAACAATACAACAATTTAACGAAGAAGAAACTTCGCCATGAATACTATGAGTAAAGCCGAAGGACATACTTGTCCATATGCAACAGCGGAGCGTGTCTCTCTCCCACACAAATAATGCTAGGATCCATTTTATTCAAACAAAACAAAAACAAAAACAAACCGACGCTCCAAGCAAAGCACATAAGATGTGACGGAATAAAAATATAGTTTCAGGGGAGGAACCTGATAATGTTGTCGATGAAGAAGGGGATGCCTTGGGCATCCCCAAGCTTAGACGCTTGAGTCTTCTTGATATATGCAGGGGTGAACCACCGGGGCATCCCCAAGCTTAGAGCTTTCACTCTCCTTGATCATGTTGTATCATCTCCCTCTCTTGATCCTTGAAAACTTTCTCCACACCAAACTCAAAACAACTCATTAGAGGGTTAGTGCACAATCAAAATATACATGTTCAGAGGTGACATAATCATTCTTAACACTTCTGGACATTGCACAAAGCTACTGAAAGTCAATGGAATCGAAAAATCCATCGAACATATCAAAACAGGCAATGCGAAATAAAAGGCAGAATCTGTCAAAACAGAACAGTTCGTAATGACGAATTTTATTGAGGCACCAGACTTGCTCAAATGAAAATACTCAAATTGAATGAAAGTTGTGTACATATCTGAGGATCACTCACGTAAATTGGCATAATTTTCTGAGTTACCTACAGAGAATTTTGCCCAGATTCGTGACAGCAAAGAAATCTGTTTCTGCGCAGTAATCCAAATCTAGTATGAACCTTACTATCAACAACTTTACTTGGCACAACAAAACACAAAACTAAGATAAGGATAGGTTGCTACAGTTGTAAACAACTTCCAAGACACAAAAATAAAACAAAGATACTGTAGCAAAATAAACACATGGGTTATCTCCCAAGAAGTTCTTTCTTTATAGCCATTAAGATGGGCTCAGCAGTTTAAATGATGCACTCGCAAGAAATAGTATTTGAAACAAAAGAGAGCATCAAAAAGCAAATTCAAAACACATTTAAGTCTAACATGCTTCCTATGCATAGGAATCTTGTAAATAAACAAGTTCATGAAGAGCAAAGTGACAAGCATAGGAAGATAAAACAAGTGTAGCTTCAAAAATTTCAGCATATAGAGAGGCATTTTAGTAACATGAAAATTTCTACAACCATATTTTCCTCTCTCATCATAACTTTCAGTAGTATCATGAGCAAACTCAACAATATAACTATCACATAAAGCATTCTTATCATGAGTCTCATGCATAAAATTATTACTCTCCACATAAGCATAATCAATTTTATTAGCTGTAGTGGGAGCAAATTCAACAAAGTGGCTATCATCATATATAGGAGGCATATTGTAATCATAAAAGAAAATTTTCTCCTCAATGCTTGGAGGACTAAAAAGATCATGCTCATCAAAGCCAGCTTCCCCAAGCTTAGAATTTTCCATAGCATTAGCAACAATGGTGTTCAAAGCATTCATAGTAATAACATTCCCATTAGCATGCATATAAAGTTCCATGGGTTTTTTAATTCTCTCTTCAAACACATCATGTCCTAATTCAAGATAAAGTTCATAAAGATCTCTCATATTTTTGTTGTTTTCCATTATGCTTAACTAGTGAAATAAAAACATGCATGATATTAAGTAAAGTAAAACAAGTAACTAATTTTTTTTGTGTTTTGATTTAATGCAGCAAACAAAGTAGTAAATAAAATAAAGCAAGACAAAAACAAAGTAAAGAGATTGTGATGTGGAGACTCCCCTTGCAGCATGTCTTGATCTCCCCGGCAACGGCGCCAGAAAAAGAGCTGTTGACGTGGGAGTTGAAAATCTTTGTGGTGTAACTTTTCTTCGTTCCCCGGCAACGACGCTAGAAAAAGAGCTTGATACGCGTACAGCACGCGTCCGTTGGGAACCCCAAGAAGAAGGTGTGATGCGTACAGCGGCAAGTTTTGCCCCAACGAAACAGTGAGGTTGTCAATCTCACCGGCTTGCTGTAACAAAGGATTAGATGTATAGTGTGGATGATGATTGTTTGCAGAGAACAGTAGAACAATTGCAGTAGATTGTATTTCAGTATAAAGAATTGGACCGGGGTCCACAGTTCACTAGAGGTGTCTCTCCCATAAGATAAATAGCATGTTGGGTGAACAAATTACAGTTGGGCAATTGACAAATAGAGAGGGCATGACCATGCACATACATATTATGATGAGTATTGTGAGATTTAATTGGGCATTACGACAAAGTACATAGACCGCTATCCAGCATGCATCTATGCCTAAAAAGTCCACCTTCAGGTTATCATCCAAACCCCCTCCAGTATTAAGTTGCTAACAACAGACAATTGCATTAAGTATTGCACGTAATGTAATCAATAACTACATCCTCGGACATAGCATCAATGTTTTATCCCTAGTGGCAACAGCACATCCATAACCTTAGAGGTTTCTGTCACTCCCCCAGATTCACGGAGACATGAACCCACTATCGAGCATAAATACTCCCTCTTGGAGTTACTAGAAAAAACTTGGCCAGAGCCTCTACTAATAACGGAGAGCATGCAAGATCATAAACAACACATAGATATAAATTGATAATCAACATAACATAGTATTCTCTATTCATCGGATCCCAACAAACACAACATATAGCATTACAGATAGATGATCTTGAACATGTTCGGCAGCTCACAAGATCCGACAATTAAGCATAATGAGGAGAAGACAACCATCTAGCTACTGCTATGGACCCATAGTCCAGGGGTGTGATACGTCTCCAACGTATCGATAATTTCTTATGTTCCATGCCACATTATTGATGTTATCTACATGTTTTATGCACACTTTATGTCATATTCGTGCATTTTCTGGAACTAACCTATTAACAAGATGCCGAAGTGCCGATTCTTTGTTTTCTCTGCTGTTTTTGGTTTCAGAAATCCTAGTAAGGAAATATTCTCGGAATTGGACGAAATCAAAGCCCAGGGGCCTATTTTTCCACGAAGCTTCCAGAAGTCCGAAGGAGAGACGAAGAGGGGCCACGAGGGGGCCACACCCTAGGGCGGCGCGGCCCCCCCCTTGGCCGCGCGGCCCTGTGGTGTGGGGCCCCCGTGCCACCTCTTGACCTGCCCTTCCGCCTACAAATAGCCTCCGTGACGAAACCCCCAGTACCGAGAACCACGATACGGAAAACCTTCCGAGACGCCGCCAACGCCGATCCCATCTCGGGGGATCCGGAGATCGCCTCCGCACCCTGCCGGAGAGGGGAATCATCTCCCGGAGGACTCTACGCCGCCATGGTCGCCTCCGGTGTGATGTGTGAGTAGTCTACCCCTGGACTATGGGTCCATAGCAGTAGCTAGATGGTTGTCTTCTCCCCATTGTGCTATCATTGTCGGATCTTGTGAGCTGCCTAACATGATCAAGATCATCTATCTGTAATTCTATATGTTGCGTTTGTTGGGATCCGATGAATAGAGAATACTTGTTATGTTGATTATCAAAGTTATATCTACGTGTTGTTTATGATCTTGCATGCTTTCCGTTACTAGTAGATGCTCTGGCCAAGCAGATGCTTGTAACTCCAAGAGGGAGTACTTATGCTCGATAGTGGGTTCATGTCTGCATTGACACAGGACGATGACGAGAAAGTTCTAAGGTTGTGTTGTGCTGTTGCCACTAGGGATAAAACATTGATGCTATGTCTAAGGATGTAGTTGTTGATTACATTACGCACCATACTTAATGCAATTGTCTGTTGCTTTGCAACTTAATACTGGAGGGGGTTCGGATGATAACCTGAAGGTGGACTTTTTAGGCATAGATGCAGTTGGATGGCGGTCTATGTACTTTGTCGTAATGCCCAATTAAATCTCACTATACTCATCATGATATGTATGTGCATTGTCATGCTCTCTTTATTTGTCAATTGCCCAACTGTAATTTGTTCACCCAACATGCTGTTTGTCTTATGGGAGAGACACCTCTAGTGAACTGTGGACCCGGTCCAATTCTCTTTCTTGAAATACAATCTCTTGCAATACTTGTTCTCTTGTTTTCTGCAAACAATCATCTTCCACACAATACGGTTAATCCTTTGTTACAGCAAGCCGGTGAGATTGACAACCTCACTGTTTCGTTGGGGCAAAGTACTTTGGTTGTGTTGTGCAGGTTCCACGTTGGCGCCGGAATCCCTGGTGTTGCGCCGCACTACATCCCGCCGCCATCAACCTTCAACGTGCTTCTTGGCTCCTCCTGGTTCGATAAACCTTGGTTTCTTTCTGAGGGAAAACTTGCTGTTGTGCGCATCATACCTTCCTCTTGGGGTTCCCAACGAACGTGTGAGTTACACGCCATCAAGCATATTTTCTGGCGCCGTTGCCGGGGAGATCAAGACACGCTGCAAGGGGAGTCTCCACTTCTCAATCTCTTTACTTTGTTTTTGTCTTGCTTAGTTTTATTTACTATTTTGTTTGCTGCACTAAATCAAAATACAAAAAAATTAGTTGCTAGTTTTACTTTACTTGTTATCTTGTTTGCTATATCGAAAACACAAAAAAAATTAGTTTACTTGCATTTACTTTATCTAGTTTGCTTTATTGTCTTGCACTCTATATTAAAAATACAAAAAATTAGTTACTTTTGTTACCATGTCTAGCTCTGAACCTGTTACTTCTTCGCCTGAAGAATTAGTCTTCACTTTTAAACAAGGGGATGAGGAGAGTTTTAAGGATGCTTGGTCTAGAATTTTTACTTCTTATCGTAAAACTGAACCTCAAATGACTCTAAGTTTGCTCCTTAGTAATTTTTATTTTGGTCTTATGGTTCGCTATAGATATGCTTTGGATACTTTAGTGGGAGGAGATTTCCTTCATTGCAATGGGGATCAAGCTTTTAATGCCATAAAGAAGTTGGTTGCATCACATGATTCAGCTAATAACTTTGATTCAGCCCTCACTAGCATATATAGTAGATTAAATAATCTCGAGATAAGTACATCTCGCTTGGATGATAACTATTGCCACGTTCGTAATCGTCTTGAACAAGTTTTAGTGAACTCTAAACTCTCATTGTGGGATCCTGCTGTTAAAATTGTTATCGGTGATCGAACTCTCCATGCCTACTGTGATATTATGTATGAATTTTGCCTTATGCCTGAAAGTATTTATAAATCTTTGAAACTTTAGGGAGTTGAGGAAGGAGGAGAAGAAATAACTCTCATTGATAACTCTACTATAATTCCTAAAGGAATAGCCGCAGGTGTGCATACAACCATTCTTGGAAGAACAATATCCATTGATTATCTTGTTGTTGAAACAGGAAAACTCACACTCGGAAGATCCCTGCTGAAACTATTGGGAGCAGTCATTGATGTTGGAGAAGGCACTCTGAAATTCACCTCAATACCGGGGGGAAATCATATATTTCCTAAACCAAAGGGAAAGAAGAACAATAAGAAAGGTAAGGGTAAAGCCCAAGGTAAGGTTAACACTTCATCTCTTGATAATACTTGATACACACTTTCTGCGCCTAGCTGAAAGGCGTTAAAGAAAAGCGCTTATGGGAGACAACCCATGTTTTTACCTACAGTACTTTGTTTTTATTTTGTGTCTTGGAAGTTGTTTACTACTGTAGCAACCTCTCCTTATCTTAGTTTTGTGTTTTGTTGTGCCAAGTTAAGCCGTTGATAGAAAAGTAAGTACTAGATTTGGATTACTGCACAGTTCCAGATTTCTTTGCTGTCACGAATCTGGGTCCACCTCCCTGTAGGTAGCTCAGAAAATTAAGCCAATTTACGTGCATGATCCTCAGATATGTACGCAACTTTCATTCAATTTGAGCATTTTCATTTGAGCAAGTCTGGTGCCATTTTAAAATTCGTCAATACGAACTGTTCTGTTTTGACAGATTCTGCCTTTTATTTCGTATTGCCTCTTTTGCTATGTTGGATGAATTTCTTTGATCCACTAATGTCCAGTAGCATTATGCAATGTCCAGAAGTGTTAAGAATGATTGTGTCACCTCTGAATATGTCAATTTTTATTGTGCACTAACCCTCTAATGAGCTGTTTCGAGTTTGGTGTGGAGGAAGTTTTCAAGGATCAAGAGAGGAGTATGATGCAACATGATCAAGGAGAGTGAAAGCTCTAAGCTTGGGGATGCCCCGGTGGTTCACCCCTGCATATATCAAGAAGACTCAAGCATCTAAACTTGGGGATGCCCAAGGCATCCCCTTCTTCATCGACAACATTATCAGGTTCCTCCCCTGAAACTATATTTTTATTCCATCACATCTTATGTGCTTTTTCTTGGAGCGTCGGTTTTTTTTTTGTTTTGTTTGAATAAAATGGATCCTAGCATTCACTTTATGGGAGAGAGACATGCTCCGCTGTAGCATATGGACAAGTATGTCCTTGGTTTCTACTCATAGTATTCATGGCGAAGTTTCTCCTTCGTTAAATTGTTATATGGTTGGAATTGGAAAATGATACATGTAGTAATTGCTATAAATGTCTTGGGTAATGTGATACTTGGCAATTGTTGTGCTCATGTTTAAGCTCTTGCATCATATGCTTTGCACCCATTAATGAAGAAATACATAGAGCATGCTAAAATTTGGTTTGCATATTTGGTTTCTCTAAGGTCTAGATAATTTCTAGTATTGAGTTTGAACAACAAGGAAGACGGTGTAGAGTCTTATAATGTTTTCAATATGTCTTTTATGTGAGTTTTGCTGCACCGGTTCATCCTTGTGTTTGTTTCAAATAAGCCTTGCTAGCCTAAACCTTGTATCGAGAGGGAATACTTCTCATGCATCCAAAATACTTGAGCCAACCACTATGCCATTTGTGTCCACCATACCTACCTACTACATGGTATTTTCCGCCATTCCAAAGTAAATTGCTTGAGTGCTACCTTTAAAATTCCATCATCACCTTTGCAATATATAGCTCATGGGACAAATAGCTTAAAAACTATTGTGGTATTGAATATGTAATTATGCACTTTATCTCTTATTAAGTTGCTTGTTGTGCGATAACCATGTTTATTGGGGACGCCATCAACTTTTCATTGTTGAATTTCATGTGAGTTGCTATGCATGTTCGTCTTGTCTGAAGTAAGGGCGATCTACACTGAGTTGAATGGTTTGAGCATGCATATTGTTAGAGAAGAACATTGGGCCGCTAACTAAAGCCATGATCCATGGTGGAAGTTTCAGTTTTGGACAAACATCCTCAAATCTCTAATGAGAAAAGAATTAATTGTTGTTGAATGCTTAAAGCATTAAAAGAGGAGTCCATTATCTCGTTGTCTATGTTGTCCCGGTATGGATGTCTAAGTTGAGAATAATCAAAAGCGAGAAATCCAAATGCGAGCTTTCTCCTTAGACCTTTGTACAGGCGGCATAGAGGTACCCCTTTGTGATACTTGGTTAAAGCATATGTATTGCGGTGATAATCCAGGTAGTCCAAGCTAATTAGGACAAGGTGCGGGCACTATTGGTACACTATGCATGAGGCTTGCAACTTATAAGATATAATTTACATGATGCATATGCTTTATTACTACCGTTGACAAAATTGTTTCATGTTTTCAAAATCAAAGCTCTAGCACAAATATAGCAATCGATGCTTTTCCTCTATGAGGACCATTCTTTTACTTTCAATGTTGAGTCAGTTCACCTATTTCTCTCCACCTCAAGAAGCAAACACTTGTGTGAACTGTGCATTGATTCCTACATACTTGCTTATTGCACTTATTATATTACTCTATGTTGACAATATCCATGAGATATACATGTTACAAGTTGAAAGCAACCGCTGAAACTTAATCTTCTTTTGTGTTGCTTCAATGCCTTTACTTTGAATTATTGCTTTATGAGTTAACTCTTATGCAAGACTTATTGATGCTTGTCTTGAAGTGCTATTCATGAAAAGTCTTTGCTTTATGATTCACTTGTTTACTCATGTCATATACATTGTTTTGATCGCTGCATTCACTACATATGCTTTACAAATAGTATGATCAAGATTATGATGGCATGTCACTCCAGAAATTATCTGTGTTATCGTTTTACCTGCTCGGGACGAGCAGAACTAAGCTTGGGGATGCTGATACGTCTCCAACGTATCGATAATTTCTTATGTTCCATGCCACATTATTGATGTTATCTACATGTTTTATGCACACTTTATGTCATATTCGTGCATTTTCTGGAACTAACCTATTAACAAGATGCCGAAGTGCCAGTTGCTGTTTTTTGCTGTTTTTGGTTTCAGAAATCCTAGTAAGGAAATATTCTCGGAATTGGACGAAATCAAAGCCCAGGGGCCTATTTTTCCACGAAGCTTCCAGAAGTCCGAAGGAGAGACGAAGAGGGGCCCCGAGGGGGCCACACCCTAGGGCGGCGCGGCCCCCCCTTGGCCGCGCGGCCCTGTGGTGTGGGGCCCCCGTGCCGCCTCTTGACCTGCCCTTCCGCCTACAAATAGCCTCCGTGACGAAACCCCCAGTACCGAGAACCACGATACGGAAAACCTTCCAGAGACGCCGCCAACGCCGATCCCATCTCGGGGGATCCAGGAGATCGCCTCCGGCACCCTGCCGGAGAGGGGAATCATCTCCCGGAGGACTCTACGCCGCCATGGTCGCCTCCGGTGTGATGTGTGAGTAGTTGTAATGTCCCAGGTTTAGAGACGATCGAGGGGTAGATTTTAGAAAGGGATGTGCATTGCATAGTAAATTCTGGGGAAATTTCGCGCTTTTAAACAAAAACTGCATCGAAGGGGGACAAGTTTCTCTCTCGACACCTTACAGGGTTAGGGTTTCGAGAGTGCGACAAACTTGCATCTCACTTCACTAGTCTAGGGTTTTGAGAAGAGAGGGGAGAGTTTGCTTGATTGAATTCCAAATAATATGACATGGTGGAATTCAAACCAAGGTTGAATTTGAATTTCAAATTCAAACATTAAATAATTACTTAAATAATTCAAATGAAGAAATTCATTAAGTAAATGATCAATAATAAACAAGATGAACAATAATAATAAAGTAAAGCTCATTAGGGAAAACTTTGAGCTTTATTGATCATCACACAAGATACATTGTCTTTACAATATTCATAATGGAAATAAATGAATATTACAACTCATTACAAGAATTGGTGAAATTGAAAATAATAGAAAAAAATTAAAAGGAAAAGTTACAAGTTATCTAAATATCCTAATACTACAAGAACATCTTCACTTGATCTTGGACTTGATGATCTTCTGGATCATCTTGATCAATTCCTGATTCCTGCACACAAGCACAACAAAGAAAGAAGTTATGCCAAGTGGCATAGCCACTTGGCAGGTTAAAAAAAGAATGGAAATAGAGGATAATATCAAGTCTGCCGAGCTGATCCAACCCTCACAGCCAAGTACAGGGTATCAGCATACACACACACACAGCCTGCTCACATGGCTGTGTGCATGCAGCACACATACACAGTGAATCACCCAAACAGAAAGGTGGAGCTGTCGATCAGGGAAGCAAGGGCCAACCATATAAAAACTTTTCCACAGCAAACCCTAGCTCATTCATCGACCAAGCCTCAGGGTAAGTCACCAGGCACCAAGAACAGCCAAGAACACCAAGAACAGGTGAACAGCTAGAGCTGTCTCATCTATTCACAATCACCAGAAATTAAACCAAGACTTCAAGCTTGCTAGGAGGAGCAGGGCAAGCAAAAGACCACCAGAAGCAAAACCTCTACACCAACACCAAATTTCTAGGAGCTGGAGTGAGGTATACACATCATCATGAACAAACCAGATGGTTTTGTTCATAAATTGCACAGGCATGATCTCAAGCACACCAAAAGGGGTAGGAAGCCCTGTTTGTGTCATCATATGGCTATCTAGCCATTTGGTACAAGCAAACATAGAAAAAGCCAGCAGCAGATTATCCAGGGAACACTGATTGTGTCCACACAGTGACACAATCAGAGAAATCCAACATGGATTTAATCCCTAGCTAGCTACACAAGTTCACTTGACAACCTATAGCCAGCTAAACCATCAGACAGATAGACCATTAGGTGTCTATATATGTTTGTCAACATTAAAAGCATCTGGCAACCAAATATGGTTTACCCAGAAAGCATTTGTCCATACACATCAAGCCAACTATGGTGGGAGCTTCCTGAGCAGCCAAGAATGGCTGCTGAGGCCACCTCAACCACCCAAAACAGTCAAACCACCAAGCCAGTACTTGCATCATTACCCAGGTGGGTTCAAAGTGGGCTAGGGTCCCCAACAAATGTTGGCATCCCTCTAGCCAAGAAAATTAAATCATTATGATCATCACTGTGTCATAGTTCACATCATTTATCTATTTAAACAATCAGAACTACACAGATAAAAGAAATAATCAAGCTACCATGCACAAAATCTAGCAGATGATCCAATGGATCATTGCAAGCATCCATTGATGCTTGGACAAGCACCAGCATACACAGGCTAAGCCTGTGTGACACACACACAACACAGAATGGATCACAGTGAGGCACTGACAACAAAGAATAGTTTCTGCAAGCAACTGGTGATCATATGACCACCAGAAACTTACAAGAGCATGCCACAGCATGCTATACATCAATTACAGCACCATCACATGGCCAGACAATTAAATTAGCCACAGACAAGGACAGTGGCATAGTAGATAATCAAATAAGCTAGATATGGTGGTATTCAGTAGCAGTTCATCAAAAGATAGAACTGTGCAAGCACAATTATGCTCAATGGAACAGTTCATGAATTATATCACACGGAAAGTACACGGAGGCACTGGCTCTTGCAAACTTGCAAGGAATTGCATACTGCAATCAAGTCAGGGCAATTCATATGAATACACATGAGAAATTTACAGGAATAGCATCAAGAACAGAAGCACAGACAAGCACAAGCACAAGTGTGAATACAGTAGTTGTGGCCATGGTAACGACAACAAAGACGAGATACTTAGCGAGAGCAGCAGTAGCTAGCATCCAGGATAGCAGCGAGAGCCTAGCAGTATGCGCACAGCAACAGCAAGCATCGCAACAGCAAGCATAGCAACAGCAGCTAGTAGAGCATTAGCAGCAGTACGAGATGGTCTCTCCAGGAAGGGGAGTAGCCGCATCTCAAGCTAGGAGGAGAAGAGATAGAACACAAAGGAGAAGAAAGAGTGGCGCACTTACCGTGGTCGAGCAGATAGGCACGGCCATGGCGGCCAAGGCGGCACACGCCAGAGCGCGGCGGCGCCAAGCCAAGCCTGGCCATGGCGACACCACGGCACCGCCCGCACCACGGCGGCGAAGCCAAGGCGGAGTCCAAGCACCAGGAGCGCCAGGAACGGCGGGATCGAACGGATCCCGCAACCCTAGCACTAGACGGGGACGAGACCGAGAGCAGCAGGTCGCCCGCGTCAGATCGACGCGGATAGGATTGACCGCCGTCGTGTGGCGCGTTGATTGCGCACCATGGCGGGGGCCAAGTCCGGCGAATCTCGCCGGAATCGAGCGGCGACGGCGGAGGCGACGCGGGTCACCAGAGCGGGTTAGGGTTAGGGTTCGATCGCGCGTGAGGAGAAGAGAGAGGAGTGGGGCTGGTCGAGCCGGACCGGGCCGGTCGGTTCGACCTAACCCACTGGGTTGCACCGACAGGTGGGCCCAGGGGTGTTTTTGTCTTTTCACAAACAAATAAAAATGCTGAAACTTTGAATAATCATAGAAAATTATTAATAGCTCTAAAAAAATAATTAAAAATATGAAAATAGATCAACATAAAATTCTCTAACTAAATAAAATATCAAAGAGAATTTTTGAAGACAATTAAGAATGAATCTTAATTTGATGATTTAAATAATGATTTAAATCACACATATAATTTTCTATAATGAAAATAAGTCCATTAATGCATTTGGACTTCAAAAACACCTTGACAACATTTCAAGGTAGTATTTTACTCTTAAACAAGTATCCTCAAATCATTCTTAGTATTAACCTCTTACATGAAATAATAACGACATCGGAAGGGGGGAACAAACCCTAAAAATGGAATCATGCATAATTGCTTCTTTAACCATTGCCCTTATCGGACAATGATGCTATTTTTCAGAACAAGAGGACAAGGGTCAGTCCATACCTACCAAGCTGAGAACTTTGCGGTGTTCAGGCAAGTTCATCACTTGCTCATGTCATTTGAGTATTTCTATCAAATTACTTGCAAAGTATTATGGTTATCACTATTGCATAAAAATCAAAACCACTACTTTCATAACTATGAATATGACTATGTGGTGGGCAATGGAACCATGGATTGTGTTGATATGGTGGAGGTTCCATTGCAAGGGTTTATATCCATCTAGGATTAAATAACAAATGTCGCCAGTGATTCTTGTGCCGTAATACCCGTGTTAACCATAAGATCCGGAGTGGGACGGAGTAGTCAAAAGTGTTTCCACCTCTCGTTCATCAACGGATGCTCATTACCGGGTGCTCATGATCTTGCGAGACTTGATGCAGGGGTGGGAACCCGTAGAAGTCCCAACGGTAATGAGGTCTATGATGGGTTGCATCTGCCGGCGTAGGAATGTATGGTAGAGCCCTGCATTGACGTCGTGGTCGGAGTCCACCCTGAAATATATGGGAATAATGGGGCCGGCGTGGACCTAGGGTCGGAGTATGCAACAAAGGGTGGGTGTTCGAGGTAGCGGAGGAACATGATTGGCTAGACCTTATACCAGGCCTCACACCGAAGGAAGTGTGGACGGGAAAGCTGCCCGGTTGGCACCAAGGTTAAGATCTCTTATGGGTAAAGCAACACACCTCTGCAGAGTGTAAAGAACTGTGACCTGTCACTCCCTGTTCCGGGATTGAGGAACTGCGAACGCGGCCGGAAAGGAGCTCCATGAAGTTCTAGTAAACCGGTGAAGGCTGACGGACATAGCTCTTTGAAATAAAAGCAATCTCTTGAAGAAATGTTTATCAAAACTTGCATTGGTATTAGACTTTCTGGTCTAATATCGTAGCTAGTGCATAAAACACCTCTTATCTATAATGAACTTGTTGAGTACGCTCGTACTCATACCACTCTTAAATCCCCTGCTTAGATTGTCTGAACCATCTGGAGGAGGACTACGACAACAATGATGGAGCCGAGATCATCGGTTACGAGGAACCTGACCTCTCAGGTGGAGTTGAAGGCGTAGACTATATCATAGTCTACGGATCCGGGGAGGCTTCCGGAGGAGAACAAGCCTAGAGATATCTGCTGAGTAGTAGTAGCCGAGCAGCACAGACTCTTACTAAGGAGCTGCTCGATTAAATAAATGTTTAGTTTAATGAGACAATGGTATTGTAAGCTAAGTTGGGTTCGCCTCGAACCCAGGAGTTATCCTCTTAGGACCCAAGAGGAGCTCCAAGACGACTTGTGTATGTGTATTGTAATAATATGTGAATGAGTTATGGACCTTGCTATGTTCTGTTGTACTACTCTGAGGGATGTGATATTTGCGGAATGGTACTTCGCGAATGTTATATCATCGACTGGCATACTACAACATGCAGTGGTATGCAGGGTCACCATAGTTGGTATCAGAGCAAAAGCTTTGACCTTAGGTTGGAACCTAGTAAATGGGACCAAACGTTAGGAGTCAAATAGGATTAGTAAAGAATTCTCTAAAAATATGGTGTATATTCAATTGAGAATACAACAATCATATCTTTTAGTGTGATAATTCTTTATTATCTCTATTATGATGCATTATTACTAATCTTATAATCTTTCTATTTCTACAGCCAACATGGCTAGTGCATGACCGGGAAGAAACGTGAAAGTTATGGATTCCACACTGAACGATTACCAAGGAGGACTTGCTGATATCCTACGAGCCATGTTGCTGGAATTTGGGTGTGATCCCCAGATTCCAGTAAAGAAGTACATGTTCTATGATGGACCGGTGTTAGCCAAGTGCAGAGTAGGACTGCGACTTCCCGAATCTTTGGGAATGAGCGTAGTCATGCCAGCTGGAGAAGCTAGGACAACCAACACAGCCTATCATATAGCTGTTATGAGAGCCATAACCGACATACGGGAACATAAGACAAAAGAGCTTATGGATTCCGAGTTTTCCCATATTCCCCATAATCAGGAGGAAGAAGATCCCTTGCTCAACCACTACAAATACGCCAAACGCAAACCCATAGCAGCGGCAAAATATATGGATAATAGCCGTAATTTCATATCATTACTCTTTCAGCTGAACCATCATTTGATAGGAGCTATTGATACGATGCTAGAGGAATTTACCGAACCCAAGGAGGAGAGTAGGGGGAAAGAACCTATGGAGAATGTAGTGCACACACCAGTTTATTCAGCTGGTGACTACATCAGCTTTGATCCACTTGCACGTGAACCTATACCTGCTACACCTGGGAACTACCTGAATAGTTCCTATGGGGGATACGAAGGCGGAGCGGAATCCGGAAACAACCAGCGTTCCGAGACTCCGATTGAGAATTCTAGGGGTTGGCGTTGGGGAAATGATACTGGAACCCATAGTACTACGGAGTATTATGATGGAGAGATGAACGATGATGCAACAACCCAGAACCAGAGCTATCCTAGTAATGAAGGAGTGGATGGAGGATATCCGACACAGGTTGAGTCGGGTATGGGTTTTGGTAACCCTTATGGTGGGGCTACAGGAGAGTACACCCGATGGGTGGACTATGATGCACTCAACGATCAGTTTGTGAACACTGATTTCTCCTTAGGGTCATCATCGGATTCGGACTACAAGCCAACGGGGAGACCTTATGTTCCAGGGTCTATCAGGAGGACGACACGTTCGACCGGATGGAAGCCTGGAATGTATCGGGAGTGAAGACCGATTAGAAGTCCACCAAGGGAGGCGTGGCTATAATACACAAGTACCACGTGTATTATAGTTTGTAATATTTGTATAATTTGTACATATACTTTAATAAGTGAGTTTGCATACTCACATCGACTTGAGTATTGTAAAAAGACCACTTATGTATGTATATACAGGGTATATGTTTTGTATGATTTGGTTTTGCTTCTTGATTTCCATTGCGTGACTAGTTCTGTGCACAAAGTTGAGCTCAGAAAACTTGCGCATGGAGTAACTATGAGTATCATCTTGTGTTGCAGAACTAGGGGGATTATGTCGGGAACGTTAGGAAACGAGACGGAAGCGCAGCGCATGGAGCGCGAAGCAAAGGAAAAGGAAGAGGCTGAGGGTGCAGCCAGAGATCAGTTTCCACGACCACCACCACCCATGACGCAGCAAAACTTCATCCAGTACATGCAACTGGCGGAAGAGAGGCTGCGTGTAACACTGGAGCTGCAGAACAAATTCCTTCAGGATCTGATGCAGCAGAATAGGGTGGAGAGACCTGAGAACCAGGGAGTCACATTAGCCGACTTCCAAAACACCAAGCCGATATCTTTCGCATACGCGCCCGAGCCGATGGACGCGGAAGATTGGTTGATGGATACTGAGCGCAAGCTCAACACTGTTGGATGCAATGACCAAGAGAAGGTTCGATATGCTACCCATCTGCTATGTGGACCTGCCGCATCATGGTGGGACAACATTGTAGCCGTGTATCCGGCAGGAAAGGTATTTACCTGGGAGGAGTTTGCAAGGAAGTTCAGGGAATCCAATGTCCCTGAAAGTATTATGGAACTAAAGCGTCGAGAGTTCGAGAGTCTCGAGCAGAAGGATAAAGCAATCCTGACCTATGTCAGGGAGTTTTCAAAGCTGTCCCGGTATGCTGTTGAGGAAGTCAATACCGAGGACAAGAAGAAGAAGAGATTTCTGAGGGGGTTAAGTCCCCAGTTTAAGGTGCAGCTACGGATGATGAGAGCAACGGAATTCCAAGAGTTGGTGGATGCAGCCATCACTCTTGAAGATGACTTCAAACAACTGCAAGAAGAGAAGAGGAAGAAGGCCAAGTATGAGCCTAAGAGGTTTGTTAGTAACAAGCCTAACACTAGCTTGAGTTTCAAGCCCAGATACAACAACAACAACAACAACAACAGCAACTACTACGGTAGTAGGAAGAACCAGGCATTCCAAACTGCAAATCAAATAGTTTGCAGAAGCTGTGGAGGTACGGGGCATTTCTCCAAGGACTGTAAGAAACCCAGAATCATATGCTTCGGGTGCCGTGAGGAAGGACACATGCTTAGGGATTGCCCTAAGAATAGGAACAAAGGAGGTCACCAGAGGAGGAGGAGGTCGAGGAGGAAACACCGGAGGCAAGCGGAAGAATAAGAAGCCCTTCGGCAAGCTGAACTGTACCGATGCGGAGGAGGTGGTCAACTCTGACCAAGCGGTGATAGGTACGCTCCAGATACTCACTCATCCTGGCAAAGTACTTTTTGATACTGGTGCAACTACATCATTCATTTCTCAACAATTCATCATCAAACATGGGATTAGTTGCACTAAGTTAGATACACCCATAACCATACTTTCTGCGGGGGGAACGATATTAGTAACCCATGCCAAACAAAAACAAGTCATTATGATCAATAAGTGCGCGTTTGACGCGGACCTGTTCATTTTACCGATGAAGGACATTGATGTCATTCTTGGTATGAACTGGTTAGAAGCTAATGGAGCATTGATCGACTGTGTAAACAAGACGGTATCTTTGAAGAGCCCCGATGGAAGCAGGATAATCTACCAAGGCGACAAACACACACAGATTGAAGTTGAGCTACAGCTGAATAGCATGAAGGAAGTGAAGTTAGAAGATATACCTGTAGTAAATGAATTCCAGGATGTGTTTCCTGCGGAATTACCTGGTATGCCACCAGATAGGGAGATAGAATTCACTATCGACCTAATTCCAGGAACAGCTCCGATTGCTAAAGCACCATATAAGATGGGGCCTAAGGAATTGAAAGAACTTAAGGAGCAATTGGATGACTTGGAACAAAAGGGATTCATTCAGGAGAGTGTTTCACCATGGGGATCACCTGTGATCTTCGTGGATAAAAGAGATGGAGGAAGAAGGATGTGCGGAGACTACAGGAATCTGAACAACGTCACAATCAAGAACAAATATCCACTTCCAAGAATACAAGATCTATTTGATCAAGTGAGAGGCGCGGGAGTCTTTTCCAAGATTGATCTAAGATCCGGTTATCACCAGATAAAGATCAAGAAGGAGGACGTTCCGAAAACTGCCTTTGTCTCAAGGTATGGACACCACGAATACCTTGTAGTACCTTTTGGATTAACCAATGCCCCAGCAATATTCATGAATCTCATGAATAAGATTTTCATGCCATATCTAGACAAGTTTGTCATCGTATTCATCGATGATATCTTGATATATTCCAAGAACAAGGCAGAACATGCCGATCATTTGAGGTTAGTGTTGCAAACACTAAGGGAACACCAACTTTATGCAAAACTCAGTAAGTGTGAATTTTGGCTAGATCAAGTGGAATTTCTTGGTCATGTTATTAGTAAAGATGGAATCGCTGTCAACCCGAGCAAGGTAGCAGCAGTTTTAGAATGGGAAGCACCCAAGACTGTCAAGGAAATCCGAGGATTCCTTGGAATGGCAGGATATTATCGGAGATTCATTGAAGGATTCTCTAAGATCACAGGACCAATGACAAAGTTGCTAAGGAAGAACACACCATTCGTGTGGTCAGAGGAGTGTGAGAAGAGTTTTCAAACTCTGAAGGAGAAACTCACCACAGCACCGGTGTTAGCAGTTCCGGAAGTTGGCAAGGATTACACCGTGTACTGTGACGCATCCAAACATGGATTGGGTTGCGTACTCATGCAAGATCGGAAAGTGATATCCTATGGATCGAGGCAACTCAGACCTCATGAAGTGAACTATCCAACACATGACTTGGAATTAGCAGCGGTCGTATTCGCACTTAAAACATGGAGACATTTTCTCTATGGAGCTAAGTGTGAGCTCTATACAGATCATAAAAGCCTCAAATATTTCTTCACTCAGAAGGAACTCAACATGAGGCAGAAAAGATGGCTAGAATTGATCAAGGATTATGATCTGACAATCAATTACACACCAGGGAAGGCTAATGTAGTCGCAGATGCCCTGAGTAGGAAGAGTACCGGAGGAGTGGAACAAGAAATATCACCGGAGCTGAGGAAGGAAATAAGCCAAGCCCAAATACAACTTTGGGAGAAGGAAGCCCATGAAGGATTATCGGCGTTGCAAGTAGCCGATGAACTTAATGTTAACTTGAAGAATGAGATAATGATGGGTCAGATGGACGATCCATTCATTGTAGAGGAGATGAGGAGAATAGATGAGGGAAGACCATCAGAATTTCACCGAGGAGAATCTGGATCTTTGTGGTTCCAGAAGAGGATTTGCGTTCCGGATATTGCTGAAATCAAGGAAGTAATACTCCGGGAAGCTCATCAAACACCATACTCAATACATCCGGGAAGTACAAAGATGTACATGGACTTAAAGGAACTATTCTGGTGGAATAACATGAAGAGGGAGATAGCACAATATGTGGCAGAATGCCATACACCGGCCAGTGAAGGCTGAACATCAGAGTCCGGCAGGGAAGTTACAACCTCTACCTATTCCAGAGTGGAAATGGGAGGAAATCGGGATGGATTTCATCACCGGACTACCCATGACTAATAAAAAGAAGGACATGATATGGGTAATCGTGGACCGGTTGACGAAAAGTGCACACTTTTTAGCGGTAAACCAGCAGGATAAAGGAGAGAAACTTATCGATCTTTACATCAAAGAGATCGTAAGTAAGCATGGAGTGCCAAAGAAGATCGTATCGGATCGAGGATCTGTGTTCACATCAGCATTCTGGAAGCAGCTTCACGAAGCTTTAGGATCCAAGTTGGATTATAGTACCGCTTATCATCCACAAACCGGTGGACAAACCGAGAGAACCAATCAGATCTTAGAAGATATGCTTAGGGCTTGTGCCCTAGACTTCGGAGGATCATGGGAGGAGCATCTACCTTTAGCAGAGTTTTCATACAACAATAGTTATCAAAGCAGCATCAAGATGGCACCATTTGAAGCTCTGTATGGAAGGAAGTGTAGATCGCCAATATGTTGGTATGAAGCCGGAGCAAGCAAAGAGTTCAACCCTGACTATGTCAAGGAAAAACAACAAATCATTGACATTATCAGAGACAGGCTCAAGATAGCCCAGAGTCGGCAAAAGAGTTATGCCGATCAGAAAAGAAGGACATGGGAACCACAAGTTGGAGACATGGTTTATCTTAAGGTAAGCCCGATGAAAGGACTCCAGAGATTTGGAGTTAAAGGGAAACTCAGTCCTAGATATATAGGACCTTTCAAGATACTGAGTCAGAATCGAGGTTTAGCCTTTGAGTTGGATTTACCGGGAAGGTTAGCTCAAGTTCATAATGTATTCCATGTGTCACAACTTCGGAAATGTTTGAAGACCCCAGATGAACCAATATCACATGAGGAGCTTGAGTTACAACCAGACCTGACGTACATTGAGAAGCCAGCCAAGATTCTCGAAGAGAGCTGGAAACAACTCAGAAATAAGGCGATCAAGTATTGTAAAATACAATGGAAGCATCATCCCGAGAGGGAGGCCACCTGGGAAAAAGAGGAAGACCTGAGGAAAACATACCCCGAGCTGTTCAGGTATTACAACCACAACTTCGGGACGAAGTTTTCTTTAAGGGGGAAAGGCTGTAATGTCCCAGGTTTAGAGACGATCGAGGGGTAGATTTTAGAAAGGGATGTGCATTGCATAGTAAATTCTGGGGAAATTTCGCGCTTTTAAACAAAAACTGCATCGAAGGGGGACAAGTTTCTCTCTCGACACCTTACAGGGTTAGGGTTTCGAGAGTGCGACAAACTTGCATCTCACTTCACTAGTCTAGGGTTTTGAGAAGAGAGGGGAGAGTTTGCTTGATTGAATTCCAAATAATATGACATGGTGGAATTCAAACCAAGGTTGAATTTGAATTTCAAATTCAAACATTAAATAATTACTTAAATAATTCAAATGAAGAAATTCATTAAGTAAATGATCAATAATAAACAAGATGAACAATAATAATAAAGTAAAGCTCATTAGGGAAAACTTTGAGCTTTATTGATCATCACACAAGATACATTGTCTTTACAATATTCATAATGGAAATAAATGAATATTACAACTCATTACAAGAATTGGTGAAATTGAAAATAATAGAAAAAAATTAAAAGGAAAAGTTACAAGTTATCTAAATATCCTAATACTACAAGAACATCTTCACTTGATCTTGGACTTGATGATCTTCTGGATCATCTTGATCAATTCCTGATTCCTGCACACAAGCACAACAAAGAAAGAAGTTATGCCAAGTGGCATAGCCACTTAGCGAGGTTAAAAAGAATGGAAATAGAGGATAATATCAAGTCTGCCGAGCTGATCCAACCCTCACAGCCAAGTACGGGGTATCAGCATACACACACACACGACACTGCTCACATGGCTGTGTGCATGCAAGACACATACACGGTGAATCACCCAAACGAGAAAGGTGGAGCTGTCGATCAGGGAAGCAAGGGCCAACCATATAAAAACTTTTCCACAGCAAACCCTAGCTCATTCATCGACCAAGCCTCAGGGTAAGTCACCAGGCACCAAGAACAGCCAAGAACACCAAGAACAGGTGAACAGCTAGAGCTGTCTCATCTATTCACAATCACCAGAAATTAAACCAAGACTTCAAGCTTGCTAGGAGGAACAGGGCAAGCAAAAGACCACCAGAAGCAAAACCTCTACACCAACACCAAATTTCTAGGAGCTGGAGTGAGGTATACACATCATCATGAACAAACCAGATGGTTTTGTTCATAAATTGCACAGGCATGATCTCAAGCACACCAAAAGGGGTAGGAAGCCCTGTTTGTGTCATCATATGGCTATCTAGCCATTTGGTACAAGCAAACATAGAAAAAGCCAGCAGCAGATTATCCAGGGAACACTGATTGTGTCCACACAGTGACACAATCAGAGAAATCCAACATGGATTTAATCCCTAGCTAGCTACACAAGTTCACTTGACAACCTATAGCCAGCTAAACCATCAGACAGATAGACCATTAGGTGTCTATATATGTTTGTCAACATTAAAAGCATCTGGCAACCAAATATGGTTTAACCAGAAAGCATTTGTCCATACACATCAAGCCAACTATGGTGGGAGCTTCCTGAGCAGCCAAGAATGGCTGCTGAGGCCACCTCAACCACCCAAAACAGTCAAACCACCAAGCCAGTACTTGCATCATTACCCAGGTGGGTTCAGAGTGGGCTAGGGTCCCCAACAAATGTTGGCATCCCTCTAGCCAAGAAAATTAAATCATTATGATCATCACTGTGTCATAGTTCACATCATTTATCTATTTAAACAATCAGAACTACACAGATAAAAGAAATAATCAAGCTACCATGCACAAAATCTAGCAGATGATCCAATGGATCATTGCAAGCATCCATTGATGCTTGGACAAGCACCAGCATACACAGGCTAAGCCTGTGTGACACACACACAACACAGAATGGATCACAGTGAGGCACTGACAACAAAGAATAGTTTCTGCAAGCAACTGGTGATCATATGACCACCAGAAACTTACAAGAGCATGCCACAGCATGCTATACATCAATTACAGCACCATCACATGGCCAGACAATTAAATTAGCCACAGACAAGGACAGTGGCATAGTAGATAATCAAATAAGCTAGATATGGTGGTATTCAGTAGCAGTTCATCAAAAGATAGAACTGTGCAAGCACAATTATGCTCAATGGAACAGTTCATGAATTATATCACACAGGAAAGTACACCAGAGGCACTGGCTCTTGCAAACTTGCAAGGAATTGCATACTGCAATCAAGTCAGGGCAATTCATATGAATACACATGAGAAATTTACAGGAATAGCATCAAGAACAGAAGCACAGACAAGCACAAGCACAAGTGTGAATACAGTAGTTGTGGCCATGGTAACAGCACAACAGCAGCAGATACTTAGCAGTAGAGCAGCAGTAGCTAGCATCCAGGATAGCAGCGAGAGCCTAGCAGTATGCGCACAGCAACAGCAAGCATCGCAACAGCAAGCATAGCAACAGCAGCTAGTAGAGCATTAGCAGCAGTACGAGATGGTCTCTCCAGGAAGGGGAGTAGCCGCATCTCAAGCTAGGAGGAGAAGAGATAGAACACAAAGGAGAAGAAAGAGTGGCGCACTTACCGTGGTCGAGCAGATAGGCACGGCCATGGCGGCCAAGGCGGCACACGCCAGAGCGCGGCGGCGCCAAGCCAAGCCTGGCCATGGCGACACCACGGCACCGCCCGCACCACGGCGGCGAAGCCAAGGCGGAGTCCAAGCACCAGGAGCGCCAGGAACGGCGGGATCGAACGGATCCCGCAACCCTAGCACTAGACGGGGACGAGACCGAGAGCAGCAGGTCGCCCGCGTCAGATCGACGCGGATAGGATTGACCGCCGTCGTGTGGCACGTTGATTGCGCACCATGGCGGGGGCCAAGTCCGGCGAATCTCGCCGGAATCGAGCGGCGACGGCGGAGGCGACGCGGGTCACCAGAGCGGGTTAGGGTTAGGGTTCGATCGCGCGTGAGGAGAAGAGAGAGGAGTGGGGCTGGTCGAGCCGGACCGGGCCGGTCGGTTCGACCTAACCCACTGGGTTGCACCGACAGGTGGGCCCAGGGGTGTTTTTGTCTTTTCACAAACAAATAAAAATGCTGAAACTTTGAATAATCATAGAAAATTATTAATAGCTCTAAAAAAATAATTAAAAATATGAAAATAGATCAACATAAAATTCTCTAACTAAATAAAATATCAAAGAGAATTTTTGAAGACAATTAAGAATGAATCTTAATTTGATGATTTAAATAATGATTTAAATCACACATATAATTTTCTATAATGAAAATAAGTCCATTAATGCATTTGGACTTCAAAAACACCTTGACAACATTTCAAGGTAGTATTTTACTCTTAAACAAGTATCCTCAAATCATTCTTAGTATTAACCTCTTACATGAAATAATAACGACATCGGAAGGGGGGAACAAACCCTAAAAATGGAATCATGCATAATTGCTTCTTTAACCATTGCCCTTATCGGACAATGATGCTATTTTTCAGAACAAGAGGACAAGGGTCAGTCCATACCTACCAACTGCAGAACTTTGCAGTGTTCAGGCAAGTTCATCACTTGCTCATGTCATTTGAGTATTTCTATCAAATTACTTGCAAAGTATTATGGTTATCACTATTGCATAAAAATCAAAACCACTACTTTCATAACTATGAATATGACTATGTGGTGGGCAATGGAACCATGGATTGTGTTGATATGGTGGAGGTTCCATTGCAAGGGTTTATATCCATCTAGGATTAAATAACAAATGTCGCCAGTGATTCTTGTGCCGTAATACCCGTGTTAACCATAAGATCCGGAGTGGGACGGAGTAGTCAAAAGTGTTTCCACCTCTCGTTCATCAACGGATGCTCATTACCGGGTGCTCATGATCTTGCGAGACTTGATGCAGGGGTGGGAACCCGTAGAAGTCCCAACGGTAATGAGGTCTATGATGGGTTGCATCTGCCGGCGTAGGAATGTATGGTAGAGCCCTGCATTGACGTCGTGGTCGGAGTCCACCCTGAAATATATGGGAATAATGGGGCCGGCGTGGACCTAGGGTCGGAGTATGCAACAAAGGGTGGGTGTTCGAGGTAGCGGAGGAACATGATTGGCTAGACCTTATACCAGGCCTCACACCGAAGGAAGTGTGGACGGGAAAGCTGCCCGGTTGGCACCAAGGTTAAGATCTCTTATGGGTAAAGCAACACACCTCTGCAGAGTGTTAAGAATCGTGACTGTCACTCCCTGTTCCGGGATTGAGGAACTGCGAACGCGGCCGGAAAGGAGCTCCATGAAGTTCTAGTAAACCGGTGAAGGCTGACGGACATAGCTCTTTGAAATAAAAGCAATCTCTTGAAGAAATGTTTATCAAAACTTGCATTGGTATTAGACTTTCTGGTCTAATATCGTAGCTAGTGCATAAAACACCTCTTATCTATAATGAACTTGTTGAGTACGCTCGTACTCATACCACTCTTAAATCCCCTGCTTAGATTGTCTGAACCATCTGGAGGAGGACTACGACAACAATGATGGAGCCGAGATCATCGGTTACGAGGAACCTGACCTCTCAGGTGGAGTTGAAGGCGTAGACTATATCATAGTCTACGGATCCGGGGAGGCTTCCGGAGGAGAACAAGCCTAGAGATATCTGCTGAGTAGTAGTAGCCGAGCAGCACAGACTCTTACTAAGGAGCTGCTCGATTAAATAAATGTTTAGTTTAATGAGACAATGGTATTGTAAGCTAAGTTGGGTTCGCCTCGAACCCAGGAGTTATCCTCTTAGGACCCAAGAGGAGCTCCAAGACGACTTGTGTATGTGTATTGTAATAATATGTGAATGAGTTATGGACCTTGCTATGTTCTGTTGTACTACTCTGAGGGATGTGATATTTGCGGAATGGTACTTCGCGAATGTTATATCATCGACTGGCATACTACAACATGCAGTGGTATGCAGGGTCACCACAGTAGTCTACCCCTGGACTATGGGTCCATAGCAGTAGCTAGATGGTTGTCTTCTCCCCATTGTGCTATCATTGTCAGATCTTGTGAGCTGCCTAACATGATCAAGATCATCTATCTGTAATTCTATATGTTGCGTTTGTTGGGATCCGATGAATAGAGAATATTTGTTATGTTGATTATCAAAGTTATATCTACGTGTTGTTTATGATCTTGCATGCTTTCCGTTACTAGTAGATGCTCTGGCCAAGTAGATGCTTGTAACTCCAAGAGGGAGTACTTATGCTCGATAGTGGGTTCATGCCTGCATTGACACAGGGACGATGTGAGAAAGTTCTAAGGTTGTGTTGTGCTGTTGCCACTAGGGATAAAACATTGATGCTATGTCTAAGGATGTAGTTGTTGATTACATTACGCACCATACTTAATGCAATTGTCTGTTGCTTTGCAACTTAATACTGGAGGGGGTTCGGATGATAACCTGAAGGTGGACTTTTTAGGCATAGATGCAGTTGGATGGCGGTCTATGTACTTTGTCGTAATGCCCAATTAAATCTCACTATACTCATCATGATATGTATGTGCATTGTCATGCTCTCTTTATTTGTCAATTGCCCAACTGTAATTTGTTCACCCAACATGCTGTTTGTCTTATGGGAGAGACACCTCTAGTGAACTGTGGACCCCGGTCCAATTCTCTTTACTGAAATACAATCTACTGCAATACTTGTTCTACTGTTTTCTGCAAACATTCATCTTCCACACAATACGGTTAATCCTTTGTTACAGCAAGCCGGTGAGATTGACAACCTCACTGTTTCGTTGGGGCAAAGTACTTTGGTTGTGTTGTGCAGGTTCCACGTTGGCGCCGGAATCCCTGGTGTTGCGCCGCACTACATCCCACCGCCATCAACCTTCAACGTGCTTCTTGGCTCCTCCTGGTTCGATAAACCTTGGTTTCTTTCTGAGGGAAAACTTGCTGCTGTGCGCATCATACCTTCCTCTTGGGGTTCCCAACGAACGTGTGAGTTACACGCCATCAGGGTGAACTACTCACTCATCACTCCGGAGGCGACCATGGCGGTGTAGAGTCCTCCGGGAGATGAATCCCCTCTCCGGCAGGGTGCCGGAGGCGATCTCCTGAATCCCCCGAGATGGGATTGGCGGCGGCGGCGTCTCTGGAAGGTTTTCCATATCGTGGCTCTCGGTACTGGGGGTTTCGCGACGAAGGCTATTTGTAGGCGGAAGGGCAGGTCAAGGGGTGTCGCGAGGGTCCCAGGAGACAGGTCGGCGCGGCCAAGGGCTGGGCCGCGCCGCCCTACCTCTTGGCCACCTCGTGGCCCCACTTCGTTGACTCTTCGGTCTTCTGGAGGCTTCGTGTGAAAATAGGCCCCTGGACGTTGATTTCGTCCAATTCCGAGAATATTTCCTCACTAGGATTTCTGAAACCAAAAATAGCAGAAAACAGCAACTGGCTCTTCGGCATCTTGTTAATAGGTTAGTTCCAGAAAATTCATAAATATGACATAAAGTATGCATAAAACATGTAGATATCATCAATAATGTGGCATGGAACATAAGAAATTATCGATACGTCGGAGACGTATCATGGGGAAAGTGCGCAAACTGTGCAAAGTTAAATCTATTCGAATAGCCACGTCCGTGGTCATGGACGGTTGGAATGGTTGTTTCTTAGCCTGATAAGTTTTGGTTTACAAAATTGTTTGGCAAATGAAAGGAACGAACTTTGTTTTGAAGTACCGCAAGGGTACGGGAAAGGTTGTGTCGACCATATGGAGATGGTCGGGATGGATAAATAATTTGGGTTACCCCATCCTAGTGTTTTATGTTGTGGAACTCTTTTGAAGTATCTTCTTCACGAAGATATAGAGATGGCATAGGATATCTTTTGAAGTATCTTATTCAACAAAGATATAGAGATGTCATCGAACCCTCTTAGTGTCCCCTTCAACTGCGAAGTTGGGATGCTATATCCATAAGAGAAACTGATTCTCTTCCACATGCTATATCCACAAGAGAAACTGATTCTCTTCCACATGCTATATCCACAAGAGAAACTGATTCTCTTCCACATGCTATATCCACAAGAGAAACTATTCTTCCTCTCTTGTCTTCTTTAGTTAGAATTGTTATCACCTTCTTGATGGTTTGCGAGTACAATTCCAATGTACTCACGGATTTGTCCCTGGCTATTTACTTGGCCAGACTTGAAGGAATTCGACAAAAGAAGAAGGATTTGATGATGTCTATGCGAGCTAGGAACGTCTTCCCAGTCAGTTGCCTGTAGGGTTATGGCAGATGACTTGGGCTCCGCGCTGTTGAAGTGATGTTGCTACTCTGATGTTTAGTTAGGCCCTTCAAGGCTAGTATGTAAAGAATGGTCATGTGACCTTATTTGTAATTTTCTTATCTCGTTTTGTAATGGATTGTGTAAGTTGATGTCAGTTCGGTTATGTGTTCACGACGCACTGATCATGGGATCGTGAATTGTATACATAATAGGGTATTTCGGACAGTTAGTCCGGGGACCCCACACGAAATTAGTAGATCTCGCCCACTTTCAAGCATAATTCTAGTCCCCGCAAATGGGTCAACTCTTAGATGAAAACTACTCCACACAAAAAACATCACATCATCTAGATTCAGGGTTTTAGGGATTACATAGTTACATACAAAACGCACTGCTGCCGCAGAGGAGAGGGGGGCTGATCTGCCGCCGTAGGATGATTTCCGCCGCCAACCGCCGCTTCGGTAGCAGTGGTCGTCAATGGAGGGATGCGAGATGGCGAGAGATGATAATGGTAGTGAGAGGGGAGTATGGTTGGTGGTAAGGGAATAAGTGTCGCTTGTCTCGGAAGAACCGAGGGCACACACACGCAGTCCAAACACTGATAGGTGCACCGACAACTACCAAGATCATCTCACTGACATGTGAGGTCTGGACCTACAAGTCAGTGGAAGTCTGTAGAACCTACAATGCATCTACTGTTCGAAGAAGAACACTAACTCTTTTATAACAAACCAATTATTACCTGGGCTACCCGTGCACCCCGGCCTACTGGGCCTGCTACGTTGAGCCGAGCCCTCAACAAATTATGGTCCATTTAGGACAACTTTGGTGGCCTGCATGAAGTACAGCCAGGATGCTAGGGGGAAAGGTATGTTCCTCCCAAGTAGTCAGAAGATACCTATACACAAAATGTACTAATAAATTTTGTAGAAGAAATGGAATATAAATTAAAATCACAAACATGCCAATTGCACTCAGCATTTGCACCAACAAGATGTCGAAAGACAAATGGGATACCCAGGCAAAAAAAAGAGACAAAAGTAAACAAAGACCTTGGCGTGGTGATCTAATTAGCGACAACCACAAGAGATTGGTATCAATAATTGTTTAAAAAGGAATGTAGAGCGATACATGCTTTATGAATACTAATGGAGGTTCAATTCTCAACGCTGTTGAGGGACTTGCTTGGTGTTCCAAAATTGGTATGAAAGTGCTCCTGTCATGGCGGTGGAGTCACGCTCAAAGTGAGGTGAGCTGCCACGGTGTCGGGGAGGTAAATACTCCATAGGGTAGGATCCCGTGCTAAGACGAATAGGCAAAAGGCTATGTCCAAGGTTTTGTCATGACATAGTTGATATGCAGGGACGATGCACACATGATAGAATCACGGATCTTGTGGGGAAAGTGCGCACACTCTACAGAGTTAAATCTATTCGAATAGCCGCGTCCGCGGTCATGGATGGTTGGGAATGGCTGTTGCTTAGCCTGATGAGTTTTGGTTTACAAAATTGTTTGGCAAATGAAAGGAACGATCTTGTTTTGAAGTACTGGAATGGTACGGGAAAGGTTGTGTTGACCATATGGAGATGGTCGGGATGGATAAATAATTTGGGTTACCCCATCCTAGTGTTTTATGTTGTGGAACTCTTTTGAAGTATCTTCTTCACAAACATATGAAGATGTCATAGGATATCTTTTGAAGTATCTTCTTCAACAAAGATATAGAGATGTCACAGAACCCTCTTAGTGTCCCCTTCAACTGTGAAGTTGGGATGCTATATCCACAAGAGAAACTGATTCTCTTCCACATGCTATATCCACAAGAGAAACTGATTCTCTTCCACATGCTATATCCACAAGAGAAACTGATTCTCTTCCACATGCTATATCCACAAGAGAAACTATTCTTCCTCTCTTGTCTTCTTTAGTTAGAATTGTTATCACCTTCTTGATGGTTTGCGAGTACAATTCCAATGTACTCATGGATTTGTCCCTGGCTATTTACTTGGCCAGACTTGAAGGAATTCGACAAAAGAAGAAGGATTTGATGATGTCTATGCGAGCTAGGAACGTCTTCCCAGTCAGTTTCCTGTAGGGTTATGGCCGATGACTTGGGCTCCGCGCTGTTGAAGTGATGTTGCTACTCTGATGTTTAGTTAGGCCCTTCGAGGCTAGTATGTAAAGAATGGTCATGTGACCTTATTTATAATTTTATTATCTCGTTTTGTAATGCATGGTGTAATTTGATGTCAGTTCGGTTATGTGTTCATGACGCACTGATCATGGGATCATGAACTGTATAGATAACAGGGTATTTCGGACAGTTAGTCCGGGGACCCCACACGAAATTAGTAGATCTCGCCCGCTTTCAAGCGTAATTCTTGTCCCCGCAAATGGGTCAACTCTTAGATGAAAACTACTCCACACAAAAAACATCACATCATCTAGATTCAGGGTTTCAGGGATTACATAGTTACATACACAACGCACTGCTGCCGCAGAGGAGATGGGGGCTGATCCGCCGCCGTAGGATGATTTCCGCCGCCAACCGCCGCTTCGGTAGCCGTGGTCGTCAATGGAGGGATGCAAGATGGCCAGAGAAGATAATGGTAGTGAGAGGGGAGTATCGTTGGTGGTAAGGGAATAAGTCCGGCTTGTCTCAGAAGAACCGAGGGCACACACACGCACTCCAAACACCGATAGGTGCACCGACAACTACCAGCATCTTCTCACTGACATGTGAGGTCTGGACCTACAAGTCAGTGGAAGTCTGTAGTACCTACAATGCATATACTGTTCGAAGAAGAACACTAACTCTTTTATAACAAACCAACTATCACCTGGGCTACTCGTGCACCCCGGCCTACTGGGCTTGCTACGTTGAGCCGAGCCCTCAACAAATTATGGTCCATTTACGACAACTTTGGCGGCCTGCATCAAGTACAGCCAGGATGCTAGGGGGGAAAGGTATGTTCCTCCCAAGTAGTCAGAAGATACCTATACACAAGATGTACTAATAAATTCTGTAGAGGAAATGGAATAAATATTAAAATCACAAACATGCCAATTGCACTAAGCATCTGCACCAACAAGATGTCAAGAGACAAATTGGATACCCAGGCAACAAAAATAGACAAAAGTAAACAAAGACCTTAGCGTGGTGATCTAATTAGTGACAACCACAAGAGATTGGTATCAATAATTGTTTAAAAAAGGAATGTAGAGCGATACATGCTTTATGAATACTAATGGAGGTTCAATTCTCTACGTTGTTGAGGGACTTGCTTGGTGTTCCAACATTGGTATGAAAGTGGGGTCGACAACACTGGTGAATTTCACAGTCCTACCTTTCAGGGTGAAAATCCAAGGTCAAGCCTTAATTGATTCACCTTGTTGAAGCCATTGTTTTGAGGGTGGGGACTATCTTCAGGGTGAAAACCTAAGTCTTTGATCGGGCGACCATGATGGCACTGGTGCAATGTTCCCTTCATGGAGGCGTCGCTTTTGGAGAGTCTCACGTGTGTTGTCTGGTGGTGGTAGTATTGCTATTGCTAGGTGCTGAAATACTATGGCGGGGCTTTTATTTCTTAGTTTCTCTTTCTCTTTTTTGGTTGTGTGCATCCATACTACCATTATGGTATTATGTGGTTGCAGAGGCTGGGTGTAATTGGTATCTCCCGATCTTAATATATTCCCTTTATCCGAAAATTTCTTTATGAATATTGTTGGTAGTACATGATTCTACATGTTTTATCGGAAATATGCAGATATTGTATAAACTAGGGTTGAACCACATCGTCGTTTGTTGGGATTTCCCCCATCCATCCGCTGAAGGCTGGTGACTTCAAAGCGCTCTTCTTTCCTTAGCTGAAGCTTCCAGCGGCTAATGAGTGGATGTGCTATCTCACTAAACCCATCTTACGATGGGTTAATTGGTTCTATGTCACTCCCCAATTCACAAGTTGTGTTTATGCCATTACAAAAACTGAAGTTGTGCTTATGCCACTCTCAATTCTCAATACCCCATTCTATACCATTTTCAAAAATACAACATCAAAATGGTTCAGTAAATAGTCGTATTTCAGTTTATACTTTCGTATTGGCCAAAATAATCCTGTGTTCAGATTTGGAGCGCCTTTTGGGTGTTTCGGGCACAAAAAATCCAAAATTTTCAAATTCTAGCAAAAATTAGAACTTCTCAGAAAAATCTAAAAAATACAGTAAATCAAAAACACTGAAACGAGTATATTGTTTTAATTTGAGCCATATATGTGTAGATTTGCATCAAAAAACTGACATTTTCTGTTTTGTCTAGAAATTGGCAAAATTTTGTCCAAAAATTCAAACTTCTTCGAAAAATCTGAAAATTTTACAGAATGTCAAGAACACTAATATGAGTCTACTATTCTAATATGAGCCATTTCTGGGCACATATAATCCATTAAACATAGGTGCAAAGTACGGTCTAGATTATCTATGAGAGTATGTACAAACTGTAGTATAGGGTACAAATACTTGATACATAGGCAGTATATGATGGTGTATTGCTGAAAATGGCATAGAAAGGGGTATTGAGAATTGAGAGTGGCATAGACACAACTTCAGTTTTTGTAATGGCATAAACACAACTTGTGAATTGGGAGTGGCATAGAACCAATTAACCCTTTTACGATCCATACACACAGTTTGTCCTGAGGAGTGGATTCAGCGTGCCATCAGGAGGCTGGCCATCATGTATCTTCACGTTTATCGGATAATTGAGGCCGATGAACAAATAGTGTGTGTCGAGGATGTAGACTCGCCTCCAAATAAAGGCATCTGATCCAACTGAGCATGGATCCTTCTAAAAACGAGCATAATTGTCAAATAATAAAACATTACTTTTTACTAAATCTAGGATTCAGTACACGAATCTTAAAGCAGGAAATTAACTAGAGGACACTGGAAAGTTCTAGGCGCACGCCAAATTCATCGGCTCTACTACTCCCCCTGTGCATCAATATAAGATGTTTTAGGTACTTTTAAAGTAGACTAGATACAAATCAAAGTGATCAATCTACACACAAAAAACATACTACATACAAACTGAAGTGGATGAACCAAACAAAATGCTCCACCATCTTACATTTGTAAACAGAGTAAGTACATTCTAACTAAGAAGGACTAGCACTTCCCCAAATTGGGTTGGTTGCGATGACCCACATTGGTGCCTCGAACATTTGCTCCCTATGTTCTTGCGCCTGGTAGTTCAGTGATGAGCCTATAGCAGCAGCCCTCCCGTTGATGTGCATGCGGCACCAATCTGGAACTGGCTGTGGGAGATGCTGGCCGCGCAAGTGTGTAGCAAACACACATTCTGGTTTGAAGACTGGGAGAACTTCGTCTGTATCGACAGCAGGAGGTTCAGAATTTTCACGGGGCTCTAGGAAGAACGGAAAGTTGATTCCAACAAACACTGAATTCCCTTGCAGATTGTCCTGTCTGATCCACTCAGGTGCTACAGGGTCATTCCACGGCGATGCATTCCTCAAGAAAACGTGGTAGCGAAGAGAAGGACAAGAGATAAGCTCTCTTCCCATGTGTGATATTGGATATAGCAAGATCTACAGATGGTTCTAGACTTCTTCTGATCCATACACTGGGCATCGTTGATGAAACGGAATACTCATGTACCGTTTTCCATACTGCTTCTGATCGTCGTGTTCATCATGGTTGCATTGTTGGAGACTATGCTTTTGGGTTTGGTTGCCTGGTGTTCACGAAGGACCCTAGTAAGTTAAATGAAGGTATTCCATGGGAAAAGATTGATGACCTTGGAGCATGTTCTCTTTTCCTTGGAGTGAACTATCCGATTATGCTGCCATTAGGCAGTGCATATGTTGTCCCAGGATGTCTGACGAGAAGAAATTGTGTGTACATCTTGCCGAATGAAGCATGGCTTCGCAAGTCACAACTGCCTAAAATATGCCGATTCAGTCTGAATCGTGAATATTGCATCATTGATTTCCAAACCAACGCCTTGGAGAAACATGCAAAACAAAAAAGATAGGTACCTGGTGAAGACACCACTTTGGTTCATCCCAAACTTCACCAACACCTCGGATTGGAACAAGTGTGATGTTTAATTATGAAACAGGGCCCGCAGCCATTGTACCTACTAATAGTATGTAATTTCATAGCTAAGGAACGAGGCACTTGTGGTCTACTAATTACAACTGTTTTGTAAAGAGGTGGTCTATACGTATACCCCTCTCTTCATTGATGCATTTGTGGTCTACATGATGGTACTCTTATATATGGGTGTGGCTCCTCAACACATAATATGGGTGTATTATTGTGTTAAAGTTGAAGGCTTTATCAACTATAGGTTCACTTCTCTAGTTACATTACTAGGTACTCCGGTTGGCTATGTTGTGATGAACACATTGTGCTCTGTTGTTCGGTGAAGACAAAACTAGAACTATGGTACGATTATGTGTGAGACCAAGCGAACTTGAGATGTTAAAATTCACATTTGAACTATTTTTGATATGGAAATTTGAAATATATATGGTACTGTATAAGATTATGTATAGTAACAAGCGATGAAAGGGCTGATGCTCCTATTCCTTGTCGGTGGGAGGATTATGTGTGCGGCGACTTGAGCCAAATTAGAAGGCCATAGCTATGTCGATTGGTCCTTGAAGATGGATGGGCTAGGATTTCGTATGAGCGGAGTGGGGGAAGTTGTTGCTCATGGAACAAAATTCCTTAAAATAATATTGTTGGTATATACAAGGTATATATTGGTACTACTATTTTAGTACTATAATAAGTATACCGGGTTCATCAAAAATAAATTGATCTCGGGTTCACAACCACGTGGGGTCAGGTGAGGGAAAGTTGGTCAATACCTCGGAATCTGTTACCACTATATCCCCGCCCCAAGTTAACCTTGCGGTTATTTTTTTTAAGGGAAATAGCAGTTCCTCTCCCCCGGAAACATTCCCTGCATCTCCACCCCCTAGTATCGTAGTACTACTGCATCTTATCCAAAAAAAAACCTCTTATGTCTCCCTCTCCCGTTCACCCCTCTCTCCCTTGCATTAGATTACCGACTCCAATGAAGCAAAAGCGTAAGGTTGAGGAGATTCCTGATTTCTACCACCAGTCCATGGGGTGGGGCAACCTCCACTACCCATTGGTGGAGAACATAGCCGAGCGGGCGGATATCCTAAGCACTGGTTGCCTCGCTCGAGGCATGATCGCCATGCGGCATGCCATCCACGGAGCGCATAAGGTTACGTTTGGTGTACCAAGCCCACTCCACTGCGACCCCGAGACATGGCCAGACGACCGCGACAATACTGTATGAGTATTTATTTATTTACTCATCTCGTTTCAGCTTGTGTTTTTTCAATCAACTTTTCTTGCTGCCAAACAACATGCATGTATTTAGACTCAACATAATCACCTAATTTGGGAGTACTGTAAGGTTTGCTGCCTTCACTATGCATATGTACTCTTCAGAATTTCTTTATTTATCCATTACATCTGTGATTCAGTTCTGCACAATCCGCTCTTCATTCTGTCGAATACCTTGCATGCATAGAAAATTTTGAAACAAAACCTATTTGCAGGGCATTAACACGTTGCTGATGCCATTAGCCAAGTCGACAGTTCCAGCATTTATCCATACCAAGGAGGAACTGGTTGGACATGGACCCATGCACTGGGTGGGCTGTAACGGCAACTGGGTGGCATTTGTCCAGCAGGACACACTTGACGATCTGCAACATATATAGATCAGATACTATTATACCTCTTCCATCTCTCCAAGATGCAGGACTTTCTTTGGGCCCTACTCGTGAATGGTGGCATGGCAGCCAACCATTCCTCTTCAAATACAAAATAGATAAAAGTTTGGAACTGCTCAAAGTGCGGATCTTCAAGACGCCGTACAAAGATGATCTAGCAGGGCCATGACATTACGAGGTAATCGTTGTATTTGACAACCTGATCGCTATCCTACAAGCGCCCCTAGAAAAGGAGTGGAATATCCTGAAAAACCCTGAATTCTTTGAAAAAACCAGCTATGTTGATGCCATGGGCATTCCTAGATATGGTACAAGTTCACACCTGCATTGTGTATACATAGTTACATATCCATATGGAGATGTTCTGGTTTGGGAACCATATACCTCGGGTGATTCTTTGTTTTATGTCTTAACTAGTAAATAGCATGCTGCACATGTTGGACCAATTATAATTTTCAATACTGATGTACAAAAGTTGCGTTCTTAATGTTGTTCCAACTTTCAATACAACTAGTAATTTCGTTATACCATCAAAATAAGTGTGAGCATAAAGTTTATAAATATGAACAAAAAATTGGAACCTTTCTTAATCACTATCAAGTGGGACGTGTGATATCGGTGTGAGCCTGCTCTGATTATTCTACATAATGGAAACATGACAGTTCTAGAAACACGTGGACATTGGTATGGTATTTTTTTCAAGCGAATACCTATAATCCCAACCGTTAGATTTTGTACACCAACAGTTGGAATTGCTGCTACATGTCTTGTTCAAAACTGGTGCATTATAGTAGTAGAAGATAGAAGATAGAAGAGAAGATATAATTTATAGTTTAGTTCTTACTTGCTGCATTGTGGTTGATCTTTGTGCATTGCAGGGACACATGCAGCCCCGCGTCTCATTGACGCCCCTGTCATTGAAGATGAAGAAGCAGAAGTGGATCCAATTTTGGCTCAAATCGAGGGAGATGTTGTCATGGAAGATGATGAAGCAAATGTGGCTCAAGGCGATGGAGGTGCTGATGAAGATAATGATGTTGATGAAGAAGAATTAGAAGAATAAGAATTAGAAGAAGAAAAATTAGAAGAAGAAAAATTAGAGGAAGAAATATTAGAAGAAGAAGAATTAGATGATGAAGAATTAGATGATGGTGGTGATAATCATAATGATGAAGATGAAGATATATTTCTTGGATTTTCTGAACAGCGCACTTGGTTCCTGGAGCCAATGAGAGCAGAGTCCATTACTGGTGAATCTGATCTCGCGTGGATTTAGGTTAAGGGTTATCAGCCCATCCTCGGTCCTCCAATATTACACATGGGTAACAAGCTGAGGTCTTATCCTCTGGTACGGTGCTACGTTTTCTTGAGATCTGCCCATACCTTGGATCTTGTAGAAGAGGCAAGGTGGGAAAGATTGAACAATTTGAAGGGGCATTCTTTATTTCTTGGACTCAACCACCAAATTTTCATGCTACCCCCGCCAATCGACGCAGAGGCTACAGAACCAGATTTCCAATTGTTCAAACCTGACTGTGTCTTTGCTACCCACAATCGCGCCCGTGATACATGGATGCGTCCAAGGCCAAATTGGTGCGGAATGCACGTCAATGGAGGTCCTGACATAGGCTCAAGATTGCAGTACAAAAAAGAGAAGATCGAACATAAAGCCGAAGCACCCATCACTACAAGAAAAGTTGCCATGGCCGACGAAGTTGAAGTCGCGCCGTGGTTGCTGGTGCAGCATGGCCGACGATTTGTGGTCTCTCCGTTGTGCATGTCAAAACGTTTTTTTTTCTCGTTTTTGAGGCCACCTAGCCCGACGAAAACGGCCAAAGTCGCGTATGGTGTCCCGGGACGTGGTGCATCTCGAATTCTCGGGTTCGCCGGCCGAGTCAACGCCAATCCGCACCGCCGAGGGATGTAGGGCCCAGATGGCAGCCTCTCTGGCATTGTTTTTTTTCTCGATCGCTCCATCTTGTTCAACACTCTCCGATCGAGCCGTTTACGATGCAGGATCATGGGTCCCGCATGACATCCTCTATGAACCAAAATTATTTCTATTCTTGGATTTTTTTGACCCCCTGATTTCTGGCTACTTCCTTTTTCTTTTGATCCCTTGCCGCCTTGGAAACGTTGAGACCGCTGCTGCTAATTGGGACCCGCATGTCATCCTCTATGAGCAATCAACTTTCTTTTCTTGGAATTTTTTTTTGCACCTCAAATTTGGTCACTTGCCTTTTTCTTTCGATCCCCTGCCGCCTCTCAAACGGTGATACCGCTGCTGCTAAATGGGACCCGCATGTCATCCTCTATGTAGTATAAAACTTTCTTTTCTTGGATTTTTTTGGGCACCTCATATTTGGTCACTTACCTTTTTCTTTCGATCCCCTGCCGCCTCTCAAACGGTGATACCGCTGCTGCTAAATGGGACCCGCATGTCATCCTCTATGTACTAAAAAACTTTCTTTTCTTGAATTTTTTTGGCTCCTGATATTTGGTCACTTGCCTTTTTCTTCCGATCCCGTGCAGCCTCTCAAACGGTGATACCGCTGCTGCTAAATGGGACCCGCATGTCATCCTCTATGTACAATCAAGTTTCTTTCTTGAATTATTTTTGGATCCTGATATTTGGTCACTTGCCTTTTTCTTTCGATCTCATGCCACGTTTGAAAGGTTGAGGAACCTGCAGGCTCATGGGACCCGCATGTCATCCTCTATCTACTACAAAACTTTCTTTTCTTGGATTTTTTTGGCACCTCATATTTGGTCACTTGCCTTTTTCTTTCGATCCCCTGCCGCTTCTCAAACGGTGATACCGCTGCTGCTAAATGGGACCCACATGTCATCCTCTATGTACAATCAAGTTTCTTTTCTTGATTAATTTTTGGATCCTGATATTTGGTCACTTTCCTTTTTCTTTCGATCTCATGCCACGTTTGAAACGTTGAGGAACCTGCTGGCTCATGGGACCCGCATGTCATCCTCTATGTGCTATAAAAGTTTATTTTCTTGGATTTTTTTTTCACCCTCTGATTTTTGGCTATTTCCTTTTTCTTTTGGTCCCCTGCCGCATTTGAAACATTGAGTAAGCTGCTGACTCATGGGACCACATGTCATCCTCTATGTACAATCAACTTTCTTTTTCTTTTGATCTCAAGCCGCATTTGAGACGTTGAGACCGCTGCTGCTAAATGGGACCCGCATGTCATCCTCTATGTACAATAAAGTTTCTTTTCTTGGATTATCTTTGGCTCCTGATATTTTGTCACTTGCCTTTTTCTTTCGATATCATGCCGCCTTTGAAACGTTGAGTAAGCTGCTGGCTCATGGGTCCCGCATGTCATCCTCTATGAACAATAAAAGTTTCCTTTCTTGGAGTTATTTTTGACCCCTAATTTCTGGCTATTTTCCTTTTTATTTTGATCTCCTGCCCCCTTTGAAACGATGAGGACGCTGTTGGCAGGTCGGTCCCACATGTCATCCTCTATGAACATTAAAAGTTTCCTTTGATGGATTTATTTTGAACCCCTAATTAATTTCTGGATATTTCCTTTTTTTCTATTGATCCCCTGCCGCCTTGGAATCGTTGAGGATGCTGCTGCCTCATGGGTCCCGCATGTCATCCTCTCAGAACGGTAAATGTTTCTTTTCTTGGATTTTCTTTACCAAATGATTTTTGACTTATTTTTTCTTTCGATCTCCTGCCGCCTTTAAAACGTTGAGGAAGCTACTGGCTCACGGGTCCCACATGTCAGCCTCTATGAACAATAAACGTTGAGGGTGCTGCTGCCTCATGGGTCCCGCATGTCATCCTCTCAGAAAGAAAATTTTTCTTTTCTTGGATTTTTTACCAATAGATTTTTGGTTTATTTTTTCTTTCCATCCCCTGCCGTCTTTAAAACGTTGACGATGCTGCGGGCTCATGGGTCCATGATGTCAGCCTCCCCGTACAAGAAACATGTGATATCTTGATTATTTTGCAGACAATAAACATTGTATTTCGCTCTGAGCTATTGCAAAAGGATAAAATAAATCTTTATTTTTACATAAACAAACTTATATGTTGAATCTCCTTGTTTTGTGTTTTTGCGAAAAATCCGAACTTTCCTGTTTTGGAGTGGGCTGAAATTGTACGAGTCAAAAGGCCCAGCAGGATAGTTCGAAGGCCCAGATGTCCAGATGCAGCCCAATTGAAATCTTTCTTTTCTTGGATTTTTTTCACCCCCTGATTTCTGGCTACTTCATTTTTCTTTCGGTCCTGTGCCGCCTTGGAAATGTTGAGACCGCTGCTGCAAAATGGGACCAGCATGTCATCCTCTATGTACAATAAAATTTCTTTTCCTGGATTATTTTTGGCTCATGATATTTGGTCACTTGCCTTTTTCTTTCAATCTCATGCCGACTTTGAAACGTTGAGGAAGCTGCTGGCTCATGGGTCCCGCGTGTCATCCTCTATGAACAATAAAAGTTTCCTTTGTTGGATTTTATTACCCCTAATTTCTGGCTATTTGCCTTTTTCTTTTGATCCCCTGCCCCCTTTGAAACGATGACGACGCAGCTGGCAGGTCGGTCCCACATGTCATCCTCTATGAACAATAAAGGTTTCCTTTGATAGATTTATTTTTGACCCTAATTAATTTCTGGCTATTTCCTTTTTTATTTTGATCCCCTGCCGCCTTGGAATAGTTGAGGATGCTGCTGCCTCATGGGTCCCGCATGTCATCCTCTCAGAAAGGTAAATGTTTCATTTCTTGGATTTTGTTTACCAACTGATTTTTGGCTTTTTTTTATTTCGATCTCCTGCCGCCTTTAAAACGTTGACGACGCTGCTGGCTCATGGGTCCCCAATGTCAGTCTCCCCGTACTGCAAATCCTCTTTCTGCAAAGGTTGTATTTCTAGCTAGATAGCTAAGGTGGATTCGAATCTACCGTTGTTCAGGCAGCTCAGGTAAGCCTTCTTGCACTGATTAATGGAACTAATGTATAGCAAGGTCAAGACATGTGGCTCGGTGTAATGAATCTATTTGAATCATGTTGTGGATTCAATCTGATAGTTCTCTAACAGGTCAGCCAAAATAGAAATTAAGTTTTTTTCTCAAACAGAAATGCAAATTAAGATGAACACAAACATTAGTTATCATAATAGCTGATCATACATACATACTTGCTAAGAGCAAAAACTTGCCAGAGTTACCCATAAAATTAATTAGCAGTTTAGATAAGATAACCTTATATAAGTATAACTACAATTGCATTTGCTAAGGGCTCACGGGATAACAGAACTAGACAACCGCAAACTTTATGACCAGCATGTCACAGCGGCATCGAAAGATCTTGACCTTCAACTTTGATCCAATGCGAAGTTTGGCACCGTCAATGAACTTTTTCCACCTAGAAGTAACAGCCAAGCGACCATCTGTGGGACTGACGGAGTACCTTCCTTCCACGGTGAGACCTTCACTCTCCATGACGAGGGAAATCTTGCCCCCTTCGGCCAGCATTGAGATCCTTGGAGATACTTTTAGGCAATTTCTGATTTAAAGCAAGAGATACCACCAAAAATTAGTCAATGGCACCAATGCACTGAAGACTGAACCATGTGAGACTTTGAGCAGAGAAGACATCAAGATAAGAGCAGTTATGCTGTCATATACTCGCGAACATAGCCTTCAGATGCGTCCTGGTCACCACACGGGTGGCCACATCAATGAGCTGAGACCTCGGTGATCTGGCTGGGGCAGGTGCAGGAGCCTGGGCTGGTACACAAGCTGGCGCTGATGCAGGAGACTGCTGGGCAGGTGCAATAAATGGTGCCTCTAGAGGAGCTGGTGCGATGCGAGGAGACTGTTGGGCAGATACGATAAACGGTGCAGCTAGAGGAACCGATCTTGATCACGAGGAACTGTTGGGCAGGTGTAGTATATGGGGCCTCTACAGGAACCAATGCTGATGTAGGGGCCTGCTTGGTAGATGCAGTAAACGGAGCTGGTACAGGAACCGGTGCTGATGCAGGAGAGTGGGAAGCCGGTGCCGGTGCTGGTGTGCGTGCCCTTTGTGACATCCGCTCCTGTTCCATCAGGGGATCTGCAGCTTTGATCATGTTAAACCCAGCAAGCTAGAACAGAGGGAATGGTTTAGAACAACTGCTTATAATGCAGTAATCAAAAGATATGAGTACAAAAAAGTTACATATTATATATTTGGAAGTGTCTCCAACTCTGTAAGAAGTTACGTATATCTGCCCGTTTGAGTTTCTGATCCTCAGCTCGTCGCCCTTCTTCAGACCGTAGTAAAAAGCAAACTTTCTCCAATCATGTCCATACAAATATGTGATGGCCTGCGTCTTGTAGACATACACCTCATAGACCGTGTAGGTGTTCATCAATTTGCCATTGCCATGCATAGTGAAAGACCCTTCATGCGGACACATCTGGTTAATCATTGGACAAAGTTCACAAGGTACAGTCTGCAGGTGAAAATTGATACTAATGTAAGAAGCAGGAAGGCTAAAAACAAGACTTTACTATATGCCAATTCATGCTAAACCACTGAGAATACATACCTGTAACTCTGTGAAGGAGTTATTAGAAAGGTAGATAGAGCCATAGGAGGTGTTATATGCGGGGTATGTACATGGGCCCACCATATTCCCGCAAGCTCGGCGTCGGGATGGTGAAGGAAACATGGGAGGTACTACTGGTGCGTAGCGCTGGATGTAAGTGGAAGAATTAGGTTGTGTAAAGTGCATAGTTCAGAGCAATGCAAATGTTGACAAGCGAGTGCATAACACTATGTTACAAACTAAACAGTCAAAATTTAGTGTATGATGAATATAAGCATGCTAATTTGGCGTTTCCGAATTCCAAAAAGCATTAGATAGAGCCGGTGATAATATCAGACATAAATCATGGCATGTATATGTGGCTTAAGAAAATATACCCGAACCCTTGGATGGTTACGGCCCGGCTGGTCCTTGGACTTGAGCTTATATAAGCATCCAGAAGGTGGGGGCTGTGATAACTTGGTGGCAGCCTCTGCAGATGCCTCATCAGCAGTAGTTGCAATCCTTTTGACCAATGAAGGTTTAGCAGTTTCAGTCTGCATATGAAAATTGAAGAGCAACAGACATCAGCAGTGATATATAAAATGAATCTATGAGACACTGATGCATATAGTGCTGGATGTAAGTGGAAGAATAGGGTTGTGTGTGTTTCTGAACTATTGGTAAGCATTAGACAAAGCCGGAAATAAACAGACAAATCAAATCATGTATGAGGATTAAGAAAATATACCTCCTTACTGAAAATGATACCACCCAGCTGGCCCTTGGGCTTGTGCTTGAGGAGGTTTCCAGAAGATGGTGGCAGCACCATCGTCTTCACAGCAGCCTCATCGGGATCATTATTTATCCATTTGAGTAGAGGCACAGAAGCTTCATCCTGCATATGAATAGCAACAGAACTCATCATTGATATTTAATAAATCTATGAGATAGATTGATGCAAATAGTGCAGGATGTAAGTGGAAGGATAGGGTTGTGCATAGACAACAGTTGACAACAATGCAAATGATTACAAAAGAAGCCAACAGAACTCAACAGTTTATATACTGGATGAGACAGACTGAAAAGTGAAAAATTAGTGTATGATGATTGTAAGCAAACGCAGTGTTTCTGAACTTTTGGTAAGCATTAGGCAAAGCCAACAGTAATTAAACAGATAATAATAAAATCATGTATGTGGATTAAGAAAATAAACCAGATTCATTAAAAGGTCACCACCCAGCTGGCCCATGGCCTCGTCCTTGTAGAGGTTTTCGGATGATGGTGCCGGCACCATCGTCCTCACAGCAGCCTCATCAGCCTTATTTTGCATCCACTTGAGTAAAGGCGCATCAGTTTCAGCCTACATAAGAATGGGAACAGATCTCAGAAGTGATATTGAATGACTCTGAGACAGACTGATGCATATAGTGCTGGATGTAAGTGGAAGGGTATGGGTGTGTATGGACAACAGTTCACAACAATGCAAGGGTTTGTTCGGTTCTGAAACAGCGTGGAATGGAATGGAATGGTTCCATTTCAGAGGAATGGATTGGCTACATTTTTTCGGTTGGGAAAAATGGAGAGTAGAACAGATCGAGGTTAAACTAATCATTTGTCTCAAAATTGTAGTTAGCAATTGCAAATGACATTTTAATCTCAAAGTCGTAATTAACAGCGCCTAATGGTGCTCTTTTAATCTAAAAATCGTAATTAACATCATTTTTTGTTGGGTTAGGGGAACTGGAGAGTAGATGAACATTACTGTATGATGATTGTAAGCAAACAAATTTGGTGTTTTAAACTTTTGGCTTCGAGATCTTATGGGCTTCAACTCTAGCCTACCCCAACTTGTTTGGGACTGAAAGGCTTGGTTGTTGTTGTTGTTGTTGTAAACTTTTGGCAAGCATTAGAAAAAACCGACAATAAACAGACAAAAATCAAGGCATATTTTGTGGATTAAGAAAATATACCATATTCATTAAAAGATCACCACCCAGCGGGCGCGTGGCCTTGTGCTTGTAGAGGCATTTAGAAGATGGGGGCGGCATCAACATATTGGCAGCCTGATCAGCCGCAGTTTTGATCTTCCTTTTGTAAAGGACCTAAAGTTTCAGTCTGCATATGAATAGCAAAACAAAATGCAGACCTCATCAGTGATATTGAATTACTGTATGAGATAGACTGATGCATATAGTGGATGCTCTTAGCCTTTTGCACCATGAACACTAGTTATGGATAGACAAAAAAACTAGTTGACTCAGCTTTGTCTAGATACCTCCATCCCAAAGCTTAAGGCTTATTTATTTTTGAGAAATCAAAACAAGTAAAGTTTGACCAAAATTTTAGAACATTCTATCAACAAATATAATATTGTGTAGATACCGTAGGAAAATATATTTCACAACCTATTTAATGATATTAATTTTGTATTTTGCATGTTAATGAGTTTTGGTAAAAGCTTAGTCAAACATGGTATAGTTTGAATTTCTAAAAATAATATAAGCCCTAAGCTTTGGGATGGAGGTAATAGTATCTAGAGCTAAAACACATCTAGATACATCCGTATCTACAGATAGTTGAGTCAATTAATTTGGATCTGAAGGAGTATCAGATTCAGACTACATCATGGTAAGTTGGTTAAAAAAAAATTACCCCTGGGCGGTCCCTGCCCAGCTCGGTAGTGGCATTTCGCTTCTTGTGCTGCAGATCTGGCCATGCTCCTGCAGCAGGTGGGGTGCTATCGTTCCCCATAGCCTCAGCATCGTGCGATGGTGCTCTTCAGAAGAGCGCATACACTTCCAATCACCAGACAAGCAAAAAATTGTTGATTCTAGTAATGCTTAATCAGCAGTGGCCATGGAACGACCACAAATCAACCAAGCAAAAAAAAATCATCAGCCTACTGACCACCAGGCAAAACAAACTAGGCCCATACATGGCCTCACAAATCATCATCAAACGTCGATCAAACTAGCAAGTTTGAACATGGATTACTAATTTATTTTCTGATAAAGTGAGTATATTAATATCGAAATATATTGATTACACTGAGCCTCTGCAACAACGCAATACCTTACTGGTAGTACGGATGCACATGGATTCCTAATACTCCCTCTGTTCGGTTTTAATTAGTCGACGCGAGGGAGAGAAGAAAATGAACTATCGATGCTTTCAACTAGAGTCAATTAAATACGAACGGAGGAAGTATGTAGTAGTATTGACAAATATCCGGATCTAGTCTAAAAACAAATTGGCATGTAAATCCTAGTAGTCTACTAAACTAGGATCAATACCCTAGATTAGGGTTGCAAGCGGCGTCCGCGAATCATCCCGCAAAGCAGACAATTAGAGCAAATAGTGGTTGAGATTAGAGCAGATTTAAAGCACTCGCACTGAAACTAGCTAGCCCGCTACCCACCCCGCTTGACACCCTGCCCTAGATGTGAATCTACACCAAATATTCAAACAAGGATGAGCAACCGCCAATAAAATTTTATCTGCACATCATCATCTCTACCATACACAAGGGTATGGTGATTTCACATACAACCATTGTTGCCGCGGGATGAGGATGAGTGATGCGCCGCGGAGAAGGTGCCTCACGCCTCTGTCGCCGCCGCCATCGAAGAGGAAGTCAAAGCCACGCGATTGTGGTCCATCGCCGATATGGAGGTGGAGCTACTAGGGAAGAGGTGGAGGTGGAGGTGGAGAGGGAGTGATGGTTTGTACTAGTGGCGGCCGGTGAGGTTGTTATAAATACACCCTGTCTCTCTTTTTTGGCAAGGAATGCAGCTTCTCTTGGAAGGCAACGAGGCAACGCACTCCAGATTTCGTATATTACTATAATAATATGGGCGAAGAAATTTGGACGCATCTGTGTTGTCTTGTCAAATGAATCACCAGGATTTGCTTTTAGTACTCCAGATTTGGGCGACCCAAGGAAGTAGAGATAGTAATGTACGCCATCTAGCTGCACGCTATCAAATCAAATAAATGGTCATGCCATTTACTTTTAAGATGGTGCAGCAGTTATTCTGACCAAAGAAACATCCACGACTGCTGATTATTTTGATCGTACTACTAGTAGTACTAATATTTCTGATGGGTATACATTTACCGTCCGCTAGCAAAGATTGTTTGGCACATTGTTCTTATGGCTTTCAACATCACACCCCTTAATAATATTATTAATCATTGTTTGGGCAATTAATTGAGTGTGTTAATAAAAAATTAAAACCCACAAATCCAACTGTACTATTTTTAGGGCCATATGAAGGACAAGGAATGATTTTAAATGCCATATGGAGTACCTCCAACCATGTGAAATATGGTTCTATCATGCAGGTGATACCCATGGCTTCGCATTGGATCCGTATGTTGTCCTACATACAGTCAACTATGAAGTACCACGATTTGGTTTTTGGGTGCAACCGGCTAGAGAATGATGCACGGGTTTGTACAGCCAGTACAATTCACATTAAGATTTTCTGATAGGATGTTGATGTGTATATGTAAGAATCATACACTAGAATGTCTTCTATGTTTAGATGGCTGATCTACGTTTATACTTTCTGTGAACCATGAGGTTAAGACCTTTGTACTGTAATAAAGATTGCTAACTAACAGTATATATGTATGCCTCTAGGGACACTGAAACAGCCAAACAACCATGCATGTGTATAGACCGTATTTGATCAAATTACAAGAAGCACCTGGGTTCATGCAAATAACATCAATTTATCACCTAAGTACATTAGCTATAAATAGTTAAATAGGAGTCAAGACCAACTGAGCTAGCTAGTAGTATGATCCTACTATTACATAAATATCCCTAACTCTGATTGTCTTTGTTCCAGTCCAGTGCGTTGGTGTAGCTTGGGATGAACCAAAACCCCGTCTGCCAGTTGGCCCCTGGACCGCTGCTTGAGAAAGAGATGCTTTGGTGGTCTTCGCCATTTAGACTGAAGCAGAAAATTTGATGATGTGATGTGTTAAACTGAAAGCCAATGGCCTGAGGCGTGGTGTAGATGCAGTTTCTTCTTTTCAAATATCCTGGGGGAAATGTTGCACCACCCACTGGCATGAAAATCGGATAGTTCACCCCAAGGAACATAGAATAGTCTCCAAGATTAGTAACCCTTTCCCACGGGTTGGCTGGAAGTAACCGACTAGTGTCATTCGAGAATACAATGCAGGTATACCCCGAATAGCTGTGAACAGTGCGACCGCAATGGACAGAAGGGGTACTATCATAATAAGTTAGAGCACCGTCAGCGTCAATATCCATTACGCCACGTGCATAGACCAGGAGAATTCTAGAATGATCTTGAGATCTTGCCAGCCACCACGTACGACTATTAGACTCAAAATCATCATCGCCATCAAATCCAGCCGTCCACGGAAGGAATGGAGCAGGGAGCACTATAGGACCTTGAAAAAGGAAAGAACACGTCACATGAAAATATATTTCATGATTTATCTACTAGTGATATTGATTTGATATTGTAGATGCCAATACTAGTACTTTATAAAATCATGGTCGAACATAAGATGGTTTGAAATATATTTCGAACATCTTGGTAAAACTTCATATGGATTTAAAACATGTTCCCCAAAATATTGGTCCAAATTTTAGATGGTTTGAATATAGTACTCCTTATTCTCTAGAACCGGGGGAATATAAACAAATGAAAGTCTTTATCAATATTGTATGGCACCTTTATTGATTCTATTTCTACTCTACCTTAAATTTTCCAGGGAGTAATAATAAAGAAACTTAATTACTAGGGGGCCTTTTTCCTACGGAACAACATGCACTTTAGACCATACTAAAATTCCTATAGATGTTAAATTCTATATATGTCCATACCACAAGAGGGTTATGGTGTGCGCCTATGGAATTCCTTTAAGCCAAAAGATGCCAAGACAGTTCAACAAATAAGAGGTGAAATGCTATATAAGTTACGTATATAAAAAATATAGGGAGGAAATGTTACCAAATTGATTAGGATCCCATGCATAAACATTTCCAAGCTCAGTAACGGCGAACACAAGTCAGTTATGTATAATTGCATCGCAGTATATGGCGTCGTTCTGAAACTAGTTTTCAAGAATTATCCATGTACAAGGATATTCGCCATGGAGGTAGGCAATTGCAAAGTCGAAGATTGCGACAAGGGAGAAATCTTCATACCCCTAGTAGCTGTAGGAACTTAGCAAATAGCTATCTTCTGCAGTTGAATAACATAACCCTGATACCCGAATATAAGTGGATTGCGTGTGGTTTCAAACTTCTTCCTCAAAGATGGAAGCTTAATCTTGCGATGCATGTAGACATTGAGGAGGTTCCACTTGCATTCGGGGCCATCCATGGCGATCCAATCTCCATTGGCGCCTGCCCGCTCCTCATCCTTACCGTGTGGCATTAGGCCATCATAGGAGAACCTGTCCAGCGGCACTAGTTTGCACTTGCTGTGCACCGGCAAATCCTCCTTGAACACCCATGGTTTATCCGCCGGGTCACAACAGAGTACAGACGGAAGGCCAAACGGCTGAGAAGCAGGAAGAGTGGCACTGTATTTGGCTGACTGAAGAATACTTTTGGAGGAACCGACTAGGGACGCGGCGATGATGGCGTCGCACTGGCTGATGAGCACTTCAAGGGGGCCTTCCGTAAACACCTTGTGAAACAGCCCAGATCCACAGACCCTGCTCGATTTTGCCATCGCAATGAGGCAGGTGGTACGATGGGGTTGGTATTTTCTTGGGAGATTTACTGATTCGAACTTTGGGAGAGAGATGGCGATCAATGGTGGCAGGTGGGGGTTTGAGTTGGAGAACAGAGGCTCTCAAACTGGGCACTGCTGGATAGGATGCGAAAGTGCCATGGCGGAGACGCAGGCGCGTGCTATGGAAGCTGGGCGGAGTGGGGATAGACGACGGAGGTGAACCGAGTTGCTCCTCCTCTTATGCATATACTGCCTACTGCAGTTTCGAGGAGAGTGTGAATGTGTTCAAAAAAAGAGGAGAGTGTGAATGTGTTCAAAAAAAGAGGAGAGTGTGACTGTGACCCGACACCCGAGTAGGAGCAGACGGACTATTGGAGTAGCCCCATCATTACAGTCCATTAATCGTGCTTCCTACAATAAATAAGTGAAACGTCCCAGGCTTGTGTTGTCTAATCAAATCGATGGCCATGTCAGTATTATGGTGAACAAATAAAACAAATACACACCAACCTTGTTCTTTTTGCAACGTACACCAACCTAGCAAGGCATCAACCTTCTCGCCATCAACTAGGACTCCGTGGCTCCGTCCCACCAAAGTTGTCTCAACTTTGTAAAAAAAAATACATCTATCCATCTAAATTTTAACAAAGGTGAGACACTTTTGGTGGGACCGAGGGAGTACAAAAAAACTTTACTACTCCATGCTAGTATCGGCCACTTTTCGAAAAGTAATTCAAATTTCAACTGAGGGCGTGCTATTTTATGGTCCTAAAAATTGCCAAAAAAAAGACAACCAAAAAATGCAACAGATCCATGTTAAGGGGGTACACCCTACGCAATATACATCAAGAAACTTTGAAACTTCAGCGACCTTGTAAGAATGCCCATGACAGTGCAGTTTTGCCAAATTAGGAAGAGACGAAATATGAATTCAACCAAAGAAATCTAAACGAATCATTAGACAATAGCATAGTTAACACGTTCAGAAAAAAATGATGACTCCAAGAGAACAACATTAGCAAGAAATACTCCATTTTAGTTTGAACTTGCAGTCACATATATATACTAGTAGTACTACCAAAATACTAATACTCTGAGCTGCATTCTAGCACTCCAACTAGCTAGCTAATAGTTCTGGAGTAGTAGTACTACTGTACAAGTCCAAAATACATCCGAACGAACCCTATTTCGAACTAAACTACTCCCTCCGATCTTCGAGTAACTACATTGCAGTATGACTAAACAAAGATTATTGTATAACCTTCTTGTTGATGCAAATGCAGATAGGCAACACACGCTGCCCTCCATTCTGCTTCGCGTAACTGGGCGGCACCGCCAGGAAAGAAGTGAGCTGCTGCAACATGATCGAGCTAGGCGTCGGGGAGCTCATCGGCTCGATTACCGCCATCAAGGTGTCCGTCGAGAGGTCACTGGTCCCAGCCGGCGCCGACGCCGGTGGACCAATCACCAGCAGCTACGCCTTGTACATCGAAAACAAGCACGCGGCCGACCTGATGCACACACAGGACACAATGGTTGTCGGGCCGAGCGCGCCAACGGTGATGGCGAACACGCTACCGTCTTCTTCCCCACTGGCGATGAACAGGTGTCCCTGCGGTTGTACCGGAACACGAACTATGCACCAGGCGGGTATGCCATACTGGAACGTAAACACTGGGATGGAGTGGAATGCTTGGAGGTGTACCAGGAGCTCCCGCGGCGGGCCGGTGAAGCTGCAGCCGGTATTGATGGCCTCTGTGCAGCCGCACGGACCATGCGGGCACGCGATATAGTGCTTGTAGGACTCCGTGGAGGCAACCAAGCTCTGGCAGCCGACGCACTTGACCATTGCCCCAGATCGATTCGACGGCGGCAATCTTGCCCCAGATCGATTCGACGGCGGCAACCTCGCCGGCTGCTCGCACTTCTTGCACGGGTTCGGCGCAAGCTCGCCAACGCAGCGCCGACAGCCCATATGACCGCCCTTGGACTGCACGGAACAACGTACGTGGCATCAGTTGTCATTGACATTTCTCACAGGTGAACCTAAGAATGAAATCGGAAGGGAGCGACCTTGGATATGGGGGGTTTGAAGGGCAGCAGGCAGAGGGGGCACAAGAAGAGGGCCTCCTCCATCTTCAGAGAAGAGTGATCGGGAACACGAGAACGGGATGGGTTCTTTTTTTTATACATGCCTTGGAGTCGCGTATGGATACTACTACTTATAGGAAGAACTTCCTTCCTAAGAATCGGCGTCGGCCGTACGCAACCATAGATGCACCAGCGGCTCTGCAGTTGGTCAAAATAAAAGGACAGAGCTGCATTGACTTGAAGACTCCAAATCTCATTGTGACTTGGTGAAGGAGATATGCCCTAGAGGCAATAATAAAGTGGTTATTATTTATATCTTTATGTTTATGATAAATGTTTATATATCATGCTAGAATTGTATTAACCGAAACATTAGTACATGTGTGATATGTAGACAAACAAGAAGTCCCTAGTATGCCTCTTAAACTAGCTTGTTGATTAATGGATGATTAGTTTCATAATCATGAACATTGGATGTTATTAATAACAAGGTTATGTCATTGTGTGAATGATATAATGGACACACCCAATTAAGCGTAGCATAAGATCTCGTCATTAAGTTATTTGCTATAAGCTTTCGATACATAGTTACCTAGTCCTTATGACCATGAGATCATGTAAATCACTTATACCGGAAAGGTACTTTGATTACACCAAACACCACTGCGTAAATGGGTGGCTATAAAGGTGGGATTAAGTATCCGGAAAGTATGAGTTGAGGCATATGGATCAACAGTGGGATTTGTCCATCCCGATGACGGATAGATATACTCTGGGCCCTCTCGGTGGAATGTCGTCTAATGTCTTGCAAGCATATGAATGAGTTCATAAGAGACCACATACCACGGTACGAGTAAAGAGTACTTGTCAGGAGACGAGGTTGAACAAGGTATAGAGTGATACCGAAGATCAAACCTCGGACAAGTAAAATATCGCGAGACAAAGGGAATTGGTAATATATGTGTATGGTTCATTCGATCACTAAAGTCATCGTTGAATATGTGGGAGCCATTATGGATCTCCAGATCCCGCTGTTGGTTATTGGTCGGAGTGAGTACTCAACCATGTCCGCATAGTTCTCGAACCGTAGGGTGACACACTTAAAGTTGGATGTTGAAATGGTAGCACTTGAATTATGGAATGGAGTTCGAATATTTGTTCGGAGTCCGGATGAGATCCGGACATCACGAGGAGTTCCGGAATGGTCCGGAGAATAAGATTCATATATAGGATGTCATTTTATGTGAAATAAAATGTCGCGGAAGGTTCTATGGAAGGTTCTAGAAGGTTCTAGAAAAGTCCGGAAGAAACCACCAAGGAAGGTGGAGTCCACAAGGGACTCCACCTCCATGGCCGGACCAGCCCTAGATGGGGTGGAGTCCCAAGTGGACTCCACCATAGGGGGCAACCACCCCCACATGGGAGGTGGGAATCCCACCTTTGGGTGGGAGTCCTAGTTGGGCTAGGTTTCCCCCTCCTATGGAAGGTTTTGGTTTCGGGTCTTATTCGAAGACTTGGACACCAACACTTGGGATCCACCTATATAATGAGGGGCCAAGGGAGGGGGCCGGCCACCCCAAGACCATAGCTTGGCCGCCCCCCCTTGAGTGGCCGGCCACCCCCTCCCAAACCCTAGCTTTGCTCCTCCACTTCATATTGCCCGCGTAGCTTAGCGAAGCTCCGCCGGACTTCTACATCGCCACCGACACCACGCCGTCGTGCTGTCGGATTCAAGAGGAGCTACTACTTCCGCTGCCCGCTGGAACGGGGAGGTGGACGTCGTCTTCATCAACAACCGAACGTGTGACCGAGTACGGAGGTGCTGCCCGTTCGTGGCGCCGGAACCGATCGTGATCAAGATCTTCTACGCGCTTTTGCAAGCGGCAAGTGATCGTCTACCGCAGCAACAAGAGCCTCATCTTGTAGGCTTTGGAATCTCTTCAAGGGTGAGACTCGATACCCCCTCGTTGCTACCGTCTTCTAGATTGCATCTTGGCTTGGATTGCGTGTTCGCCGTAGGAAAATTTTTGTTTTCTATGCAACGTTATCCTACGGTGGTATCGAGCCGTGTCTATGCATAGATGGTTGCACGAGTAGAACACAATGGTTTGTGGGCGTTGATGCTCTTGTTATCTTTAGTTTGAGTACTTTGCATCTTTATGGCATAGTGGGATGAAGCGGCTCGGACTAACTTTACATGACCGCGTTCATGAGACTTGTTCCTCGTTCGACATGCAACTTGTATTGCATAAGAGGCTTTGTGGGTGTCTGTCTCTCCTACTATAGTAAAGATTCAATTTACTCTTCTATTGAAAACATTAGTATCAACGTTGTGGTTCATGTTCGTAGGTAGATTAGATCTCTCTCGAAAACCCTAAACCACGTAAAATATGCAAACCAAATTAGAGACGTCTAACTTGTTTTTGCAGGGTTTGGTGATGTGATATGGCCATAATGTGATGATGAATATGTATGAGATGATCATTATTGTATTGTGGCAACCGGCAGGAGCCTTATGGTTGTCTTTAAATTTCATGTTGAGTAGTATTTCAAAGTAGTTGTAATAGTTGCTACATGGAGGACAATCATGAAGACGGCGCCATTGACCTTGACGCTACGCCGACGATGATGGAGATCATGCCCGAAGATGATGGAGATCATATCCGTGCTTTGGAGATGAAGATCAAAGGCGCAAGAACAAAAGGGCCATATCATATCACATATGAGCTGCATGTGATGTTAATCCTTTTTATGCATCTTATTTTGCTTAGATCATGACGGTAGCATTATAAGATGATCCCTCACTAAAATATCAAGATAATAAAGTGTTCATCCTTAGTAGCACCGTTGCCAAGTCTTGTCGTTTGAAGCACCTCGTGATGATCGGGTGTGATAGATTCAATAAGTACATATAACGGGTGCAAGACAGTTTTGCACATGCGGATACTAAGGTGGCCTTGACGAGCCTAGCATGTACGGACATGGTCTCGGAACACGTGATACCGAAAGGTAGAGCATGAATCATATGGTTGATATGATGAACACTTTGAGTGTTCGCCATTGAAATCACACCTTTTCTCGTGATGATCGGGTTTAGGTGCGGTGGATTTGGTTCGTGTGATCACTAAGACAATGCGAGGGATATTGTTTTGAGTGGGAGTTCACTTAGGTTTTTAATTATGTTGAATTAAAATTTGAACTCAATTTGTCATAAACTTAGTCTAAACTATTGCAAATATATGTTGTAGAGATGGGCGTCCCCAATCAATTTTAATCGGTTCCTAGAAAGAGAAACTTAAGAGCAACGGTAGCAACTTCACCGATTGGTTCCGTCATGTGAGGATCTTCCTCTCTGGCGGAAATCTGCAATTGTGCTTGATGCACCGCTAGGTGACCCTCCTGCAGAAAATGAATCCGATGAAGTAAAAGCTGTTTACGCGACTCGGAAAACTCGGTACTCTCAAGTTCGGTGTGCCATCTGTGCGATCTGGAATCCGATCTTCAAAAACGTTTTGAGCACCATGATCCTCATGAGTTGATGAATGAGCTGAAAGCTATATTCGAGACTCATGCGGCGATGGAATGCTATGAAGCATCGAAACATTTCTTGGCTGTATGATGGAAGAAGGCAGCTCCGTTAGTGAGCACATGCTCGCCATGACCGGGCATGCGAAGAAACTCGATGACTTGGGAATAGTGATTCCTAACAGATTTGGGGATTAATCGTGTCCTTCAATCACTGCCACCAAGTTACAAGAACTTTGTGATGAACTACAATATGCGAGAACATGAACAAGGAGTTACCTGAACTTTTTGGCATGCTAAAAGCTGCTGAGATTGAGATCAAGAAAGAGCATCAAGTGTTGATGGTCAACAAGACCACCGATTTCAAGAAACAGGGCAAGTCTAAGGGAAAATTCAAGAAGGGTGGCAAGAAAGCTGCCACGCCTCCTATGAAACCTAAGAACGGCCCTAAGCACGATGCTTGAGTGCTATTACGCAAGGAGAAGGGACAACTGGAAGCGTAATTGCTCCAAGTATCGGCTGATCTGAAGAAGCGGCCTTGTCAAGAAGAAGAAAGAAGGTATATTTGATATACATGTTATAGATGTTCATTTCACTGGTTCTCGTTCTAGTACACAGGTATTTGATCTTGGTTAGGTTGCTCATATTTGTAACTCGAAAGCAGGAACTAAAGAATAAGCGACAAGCTGCTGAAAGATGAAGTGACGATGCGCGTTGGAAAGCGGATCCAAGGTCAATGTGATCGCGATCGGCACACTTCCTCTACATCTACCTTCGGGATTAGTTTTAAGCCTAAATAATTGCTATTATGTACTGCGTTGAGCATGAACATTATATCTGGATCTTGTTTAATGCAAGACGGTTATTCATTCAAGTCTGAGAATAATGGTTGTTCTATTTTTATGAATAATATCTTTTATGGTCGAGCACCACAAAAGAATGGCTTATTTCTATTAGATCTCGATAGTAGTGATACGCATATACATAACATTGATGCTAAGCGAATTAAACTTAATGATAATTCTACTTATATGTGGCACTGTCGTCTTGGTCATATTGGAGTGAAACGCATGAAGAAACTCCATACTGATGGATTACTTGAATCACTTGACTTTGAGTCACTTGATAGATGCGAAGCATGTCTAATGGGTAAAATGACAAAGACTCCATTTTACGGTATGATGGAGCGAACTCTGACTTATTGGAAATCATACATACAGATGTATGTGGACCAATGAGCGTAGCATCGCGCGGTGGTTATCGTTATGTTCTAACCTTCACGGATGATCTGAGTAGATATGGGTATATCTATTTCATGAAACATAAATCCGAAACTTTCGAGAAGTTTAAGGAATTTCAAAGTGAAGTAGAAAATCAACGTAACAAGAAGATCAAATTTCTACGATCTGATCGTGGAGGTGAATATCTGAGTTATGAGTTTGGCATGCATTTAAAGAAATGCGGAATACTTTCACAATTGACACCGCCGGGAACACCTCAACGAAGCGGTGTGTCGAACGTCGTAATCGAACTCTCTTAGATATGGTTCGTAGTATGATGTCTCTTACAGATTTGCCGTTATCATTTTGGAGTTATGCATTAGAGACAGCCGCATTCACTTTAAATAGAGCACCATCAAAATCCGTAGAAACGACACCGTATGAATTATGGTTTAATAAGAAACCTAAGCTGTATCGTTCCTGAAAGTTTGGGGTTGCGAAGCCTATGTAAAGAAGTTACAACCGGACAAGCTAGAACCCAAAGCGGAGAAATGCGTCTTCATAGGATACCCTAAGGAAACTATAGGGTACACTTTCTATCACAAATCCGAAGGCAAAATCTTTGTTGCTAAGAACGGAACCTTTCTTGAGAAAGAATTTCTCACTAAAGAAGTGACTGGAAGAAAAGTAGAACTTCGATGAGATTGATGAATCTATACTCGTTGATCGAGTAGCGCGATGCCGGAAGTTGTACTGTACCGCCTACACCGGCAACGAGAGGAAGCTAATGATAATGATCATGAAACTTGAACGAGGAAACTACTGAACCTCGCAGATCGACAAGGGAACGTGCCACTCCTGATTGGTATGATCCTTGTCTAAATGTCATGATTGTAGATAACAATGATGAGGACCTGCGACGTATGAAGAAGCGATGATGAGCCCGATTCCAACAAATGGCAAGAAGCCATGAAATCCGAAATGGGATCCATGTATGATAACAAAGTATGGACTTTGGTAGACTTACACGATAGCCGAAAGGCTGTCGAGAATAAATGGATCTTCAAGAGAAAAAGCAGATGCTGATGGTAATATTCATGTCTATAAAGCTCGACTTGTCGCAAAGGGTTTCAGACAAATTCAAGGAGTTGACTACGATGAGACTTTCTCACCTGTAGCGAAGCTAAAATCTGTGAGGATTTTGTTAGCAATAGCTGCATTTTTCGATTATGAGATTTGGCAGATGGATGTCAAAACGGCGTTCCTTAATGGAGACATTGAGGAAGAGTTGTATATGGTACAACCCAAAGGTTTTGTCGATCCTAAAAATGCTGACAAAGTATGCAAACTTCAGCGTTCAATTTATGGACTGAAGCAAGCATCAAGAAGTTGGAACCGACGCTTTGATAAGGTGATCAAAGACTTCGGGTTTATACAGTGTCATGGAGAGGCCTGTATTTACAAGAAAGTGAGTGGGAGCTCTGTAGCATTCCTGATATTATATGTAGATGACATATTATTGATCGGGAATGATATAGAACTATTAAGCAGTGTTAAGGGTTATTTGAATAATAGTTTTTCAATGAAAGACCTTGGTGAAGCATCATATATATTAGGCATCAAGATTTATAGAGATAGATCAAGACGCCTAATAGGGCTATCACAGAGTACATATCTGGACAAGATTCTAAAGAAGTTTAGAATGGACGAAAGTAAGAAAGGGTTCTTACCAATGTTACCAGGCAAGGTATTGAGTAAAACTCAAGGACCGGCTACGCGAGAAGAAAGAGAAAGGATGTGTAACATCCCCTATGCCTCGGCGATAGGATCTATCATGTATGCCATGCTATGTACTAGACCGGATATAGCACATCTTTGTTAGTTTGACTAGCAGATATCAAAGTGATCCAGGAATGGAACAACTGGACAGCGGTCAAGAATATCTGAAGTACTTGAAAAGAACTAAGGATATGTTTCTTTGTTATGGAGGTGACCAAGAGCTCGTTGTAAACGGTTACACCGATGCAAGTTGGAACACTGATCTGATGACTCTAAGTCACAATGCGGGTACGTGTTTATATTGAATGGTGCTGCGATGGCTGGGCAAGCTCGAAGCGGTGCACGGTGGCGAAGTCTTCAAGCAGAATCAGAGTACATAAGCGGCCCGGAGGCTTCATCGAAGCGGTATGGATGAAGAGGTTCATTGTAGAGCTCGGTGTGGTTCCTAGTGCATTGGACCCATTAATCATTCTTGTGATAACATGGGTGCCATCGCCAATGCACAAGAGCCAAGGTCACACAAGAGGCTGAAGCATATCAAGCTGCGTTACCACTCGATTCGCGAGTACATCGAAGATGGAGAAGTAAAGATTTGCAAAGTACACACTGATCTGAATGTAGCAGATCCGTTGACTAAAGCTCTCCCTAGGGCAAAGCATGACCAACACCAGAATGCCATGGGTGTTAGGTATATTACAATGTAATCTAGATTATTGACTCTAGTGCAAGTGGGAGACTGAAGGAGATATGCCCTAGAGGCAATAATAAAGTGGTTATTATTTATATCTTTATGTTTATGATAAATGTTTATATATCATGCTAGAATTGTATTAACCGAAACATTAGTACATGTGTGATATGTAGACAAACAAGAAGTCCCTAGTATGCCTCTTAAACTAGCTTGTTGATTAATGGATGATTAGTTTCATAATCATGAACATTGGATGTTATTAATAACAAGGTTATGTCATTGTGTGAATGATATAATGGACACACCCAATTAAGCGTAGCATAAGATCTCGTCATTAAGTTATTTGCTATAAGCTTTCGATACATAGTTACCTAGTCCTTATGACCATGAGATCATGTAAATCACTTATACCGGAAAGGTACTTTGATTACACCAAACACCACTGCGTAAATGGGTGGCTATAAAGGTGGGATTAAGTATCCGGAAAGTATGAGTTGAGGCATATGGATCAACAGTGGGATTTGTCCATCCCGATGACGGATAGATATACTCTGGGCCCTCTCGGTGGAATGTCGTCTAATGTCTTGCAAGCATTTGAGTGAGTTCGTAAGAGACCACATACCCCGGTACGAGTAAAGAGTACTTGTCGGAGACGAGGTTGAACAAGGTATAGAGTGATACCGAAGATCAAACCTCGGACAAGTAAAATATCGCGAGACAAAGGGAATTGGTAATATATGTGTATGGTTCATTCGATCACTAAAGTCATCGTTGAATATGTGGGAGCCATTATGGATCTCCAGATCCCATTGTTGGTTATTGGTCGGAGTGAGTACTCAACCATGTCCGCATAGTTCTCGAACCGTAGGGTGACACACTTAAAGTTGGATGTTGAAATGGTAGCACTTGAATTATGGAATGGAGTTCGAATATTTGTTCGGAGTCCCGGATGAGATCCCGGACATCACGAGGAGTTCCGGAATGGTCCGGAGAATAAGATTCATATATAGGATGTCATTTTATGTGAAATAAAATGTCGCGGAAGGTTCTATGGAAGGTTCTAGAAGGTTCTAGAAAAGTCCGGAAGAAACCACCAAGGAAGGTGGAGTCCACAAGGGACTCCACCTCCATGGCCGGCCAGCCCTAGATGGGGTGGAGTCCCAAGTGGACTCCACCATAGGGGGCCGGCCACCCCCCACATGGGAGGTGGGAATCCCACCTTTGGGTGGGAGTCCTAGTTGGGCTAGGTTTCCCCCTCCTATGGAAGGTTTTGGTTTCGGGTCTTATTCGAAGACTTGGACACCAACACTTGGGATCCACCTATATAATGAGGGGCCAAGGGAGGGGGCCGGCCACCCCCAAGACCATAGCTTGGCCGCCCCCCTTGAGTGGCCGGCCACCCCCTCCCAAACCCTAGCTTTGCTCCTCCACTTCATATTGCCCGCGTAGCTTAGCGAAGCTCCGCCGGACTTCTACACCGCCACCGACACCACGCCGTCGTGCTGTCGGATTCAAGAGGAGCTACTACTTCCGCTGCCCGCTGGAACGGGGAGGTGGACGTCGTCTTCATCAACAACCGAACGTGTGACCGAGTACGGAGGTGCTGCCCGTTCGTGGCGCCGGAACCGATCGTGATCAAGATCTTCTACGCGCTTTTGCAAGCGGCAAGTGATCGTCTACCGCAGCAACAAGAGCCTCATCTTGTAGGCTTTGGAATCTCTTCAAGGGTGAGACTCGATACCCCCTCGTTGCTACCGTCTTCTAGATTGCATCTTGGCTTGGATTGCGTGTTCGCCGTAGGAAAATTTTTGTTTTCTATGCAACGTTATCCTACACTTGGTGCCACCATCTACCATCCATTTGAGATCCAACGTTCCAAACTATCTCTTATTTTGAACCTAAAAACAAAAATTATGAAAAAAATTATGAAAAAAACCCTGTAAAATGTAGATGCATTGTTCTAAAATCTGTGAATATGTCATCCCACTCGGACGACTAGCTTGTGATTAAAGAGCTTTTTACGTATACGAGCACAAGTTTAAACTAAATACTCCCTCCGATTCATATTAATTGACTTCAATATGGATGTATCTAGAACTAAAATGTGTCTAGTACATCCATATTAGAGTCAATTAATATGAACCGGAGGGAGTATATATTTTCTCACAAACCTTTGATTCCAATCGAATGAAACTTCACCAAAATACAAATCGAAATATGCACGATTAACTGGAAGTTCTTGAAATATTTCTGAGCAATTATAATAATTATTTAGTTTAAATTCTAAGTCGATCGCATACATTGGATCTGAGATGGATGGTGGATGATGGCACCAAGTCACTGTGAGACTTGGAAGTATCAAGTCAGTGAAGCTCTATCCCAAAATAAAAGCTTCATGAAGGGGGCAGTTTGGTTCAAAAAAGAAGACAGTGCCAAGCAGTTGTGAAACAATACCCATATAGTCAAATGTACTCCCTCTGATTCAAATGAATTGACTCAACTTTGTCTAGATATATGGATGTATCAAGTCACTAAAGCTCTATCCCAAAATAAAAGCTTCATGAAGGGTGAAGTTTGGTTCGAAAAAAAATACAGTGCCAAGCAGCTGTCAAATAGTACCATAACGTCAAATGTATTCCCTCCGATTCAAACGAAATGACTCAACTTTGTATTTTGCATGTTAATGGTTTTTCGTAAAACTTGGCCAATCTTAACATAGTTTGTCTTTCTAAAAATAAATATAAGCCCTAAGGCTCCTTTGATTCATAGGATGGGAAAACCATAGAAATATGAAAAACATAGGATTGAGATTTAATGGCTAGTTGAATCATATAGGAAGATGAGTTGTGTTTGATTGTGCGAAAGGAAAATTTCCATGAGGTATGACCTAATGTTTTATTCTTATAGGATTTGCACTGCAAGATTCCTATAGGATATGTTCCTATGAATCAAACAACTAATGTGGGGAAAATTCACATGTGAACTAAATCCTACATAATTCCTATACAAATCCTATATATGAATTTTAGTTGTTAGGTCACTTAAAATGACTTCACTTGAAGGGTTACATTTTTTGTTTTTTCTGAATTAGTAGTGATGCCTAACCATATATATACCTAAACCAAGAGAATCAGCATAAACTTATGTATATTAATAGTAAGCGGCATATATGAATGTTTTTTATCTACAAACCCAGGGTCATTTATATGTACATAGAAACATGCATATATGCTAGTTTTTGTACCTTGGTGTGTTCCTCTTTTGGGCTATCATTTTTGTTCACCGGTTCACAACCAACGCCCTAGATTAATTTGGCACTTAGAAAATAACATTTTGTTTTTGGCGCACTAACACAAATAGTAGTAGCACGGTCAACACTGTAGAAAAGTACAAAATAAATGTGTGTGGGAAAACTTGACTTAAAGTGACCATTACAATGAGGAAAAGGGGAGAACCAAGCATTGCACAGGGAAAAAGCAGTGTAGTGCCCAGAAGAAAAAAAAACAAGTTGGGCTATACTCCCTCCATCCTGAAATAATGGTTGTTTAGAGTTAAAATTTGTCCATAAAAGAGTGTACTTCTCGTTTTGCAATGCACTTCAAAATTTGTCCACAAAAGAGTGTTAGTAAAAAATATTTCTTTCTCATCACGAGGGATATAGTTTCTTCACGACTAGTACTACCTCCATCACAAAGCTTAAGTCTTTTTTTAAGAATCAAACCAAGTAAAGGTTGACAAAAATTTAGAACAATCTATCAACTAATATAATATTTTGTAGATACCATACCAAAAAATTTCATTGTCTATGTATTGATATTAATTTTGTATTTTGCATGATAATGATTTTTGGTAAAATCTTAGTTTACCTTGACATAGTTTGAGTTTCTAAAAATAATATAAGCCTTACGCTTTGGGATGGAGGTAGTAGTATTTAGCATAATATGGTTTTCTTATTTACTACATGCATTTAGCTCATTGGAGGTGGAAAAGTTGAAGAGGAAAGTGATGGTCGATGACAGTTTCCCAATGCAATAATAAAATCCTTAATATGCCTTGAAAACCCACATGTACGCTCTTTCTAGGACAGAGGCAGTATGAGGTAATGCACCCACGCGCTGTCATCTGCCCGTTCGTGCTATTTCTCCCAAATCTTGAAATATCGTCAGTTATCCATTTCACGTCCACACTTCTCCCTCTCTCCACGGACTAGGAAAAAACCCTCTCTTCACTTCCCCTTCCCATTCCACCGATGGAGAGCCCAACCGATGCCGTCAACGCAGCGAAAGCGAAAGCCGCGCAGCTGGCCTTAGCCGCAGAGGAGGCGTCCTAAGCCGCGACCACATCACGTATGGCCGCAACGGCGACGATCATCGCCGCAGCAGATGCCAAAGACGAAGCGGAGGCCATTGCCGAAGGTCAAGCCATCGGTCGCTCATCGGCATCTGATGCTGTTGGTAGATGGGTCCACTCTCTTGGGAAGCATCCCCTAGATGACGAGGACGAGGTTGAACTCATCTTTGAACCGCCGCCGCCGACCTTCGACGAGAATATCATCGACGAGGGGGAGGAAGTATGTTCCGATTCACCTCTCTCCCTTATTCAACATAGCCCTGCATAGATTTGCGCTATGGTCTCTCCCTCTTTTTTTGCGCTATAGCATTTTGAATTAGCGTCAGAATCTTTTTAGATTCATATTCAGTATTAGTTGCAACTGCTACGTATTTGCTTCACATCCGATTCACCTCTCTCCCTTATTTAACATAGCCCTGTATCGATTTGCTCTATGGTCTCTCCCTCTCTTTTTTGCGCTATAGGGTTTTGAATTAGCGTCAGAATCTTTTTAGATTCATATTCATTATTAGTTGCAACTGCTACATATTTGCTTCACCTGTTTATTTGGCATGTATCAGGTTGCTACTGATGAGGTTGACAGCGATGTCGAGTCGCGTCATAGGAAGGCCAGGGCCACTCTCAACAAGCTTAAGGCGGGGAAGTTCGACAAGTATTGGAGTGAACCCTGGACGGGTGCCAGGAACAGCTGCCCCTTCTGCACAAAGAGCATAAAGGTTGACTTTCAAAGCGTACTGTAGCATGCCGAAGCCGGTGGGTTCGACTGTGTCAAAGTTGGGGAAACTGTTAACCGATCCGGCTTCATAGCCAACCACATGGACTATGGGCTATTCCTAAGGAAGAAACTGAACCATGCTATCGAGACCGGTCGTGTGCCTCCTCCCAAGCCCAAGCCACCAAAGATTAAAGGTATGGGCAGCAAGAAGCAGAAGAAGCGGGACCGGGAGGAGGCGACAGGAAGAAGATGGTAAATATACTCCGTAACTGTTGTGCATGTTTGTCTCTCCTACTGCTTCAAAAGCAGCATCTTTTGTTGAAATTTGTTTATGTTTGCTGCTCAGCAGCGTTTGTGGTGAACCTATTAGCTTAATTAGGGGTTGTTGAACTATGTATGTGTTAAACCTTGCTTAATTAGGTTGTGTTGAACTCTGTTTGTGTTGGCATGGGAAGGGGGGCATGATGCTACCCTGAATTTGCGGGACCCCCAAAAAACTTGCAAATACGAGTGATGCATCCAAAAGGAACGAACTTTTACATGGTAGACCCTAGTCTGAAAGCAAGAAATGCAATCGGGTCCTTAACAGCCACCGCCCGGATTGATCGGGGATTTTGCCTGCCTACCGAATGTGACTTGTGCTCACTGAAGTTTGGGACCTCACACATGGGCACCACAAGTAAGTGTCAGACCTGTTGGTGTAAAAACTCGGTTGATTGTTATACTACATTAGTACAAAGTTTCCTATGGATTCAAGGGTTGGAAAGCCAAGTTAACTCATTTTCATGACTAAGAAGGAGCCAGGCTTAATTTTTCGTTTTCATGTTTTAAACTTGTTTAAATCTTGGTCAAACAAAGGATTTGACCAAAATTCAAATGGGCATAAAAATTCAAAAAGAAATAAAAAAACAAAGTACATAAGCTTCTTATGTCATATAGTAAGCATTAAAGTTGATCAACGAAGTCTAGACATATTCAAACCAGAAAAATCATGTATATACCCCCTAACCCTAAACTCTGTCATATGAACTCAAGCATGAAGAAAAGTTTTTTATGGGTTTCTGATACGTCTCCAACGTATCTATAATTTCTGATGTTCCATGCTTGTTTTATGACAATACCTACATGTTTTTTTCACACTTTATATCGTTTTTATGCGTTTTCCGGAACTAACCTATTGACGAGATGCCGAAGAGCCCGTTGTTGTTTTCTGCTGTTTTTGGTTTCAAAAATCCTAGTAAGGAAATATTCTCGGAATTGGACGAAATCAAAGCCAGTATCTTATATTTCACGGAAGCTTCCAGAGAGCCAGAGAGGGACCAGAGGGGAGCCCTAGCGGCCCCACACATGGTGGCGGCGCGGCCAGAGGGGGGGCGCGCCCCCCTAGTGTGTGGACCCCCCGTGGCCCCTCCGACTCCGACTCTTCTCCTATAAGATGCCTCGTGACCTAAATCTTCGACACCGATTGACGAAACTCCGGAAAACCTTCCAGAGCCGCTGCCATCGCGAAACTCCAATTCGGGGGGACAGAAGTCTCTGTTCCGGCACCCTGCCGTGACGGGGAATTGCCCCCGGAAGCCATCTCCACCGCCATCTTCACCGCCATCGCTGTCTCCATGATGAGGAGGGAGTAGTTCTCCCCCGAGGCTGAGGGCTCTACCGTAGCTATGTGGTTCATCTCTCTCTTTGTGATCTAGTTGAATATCATCTATGTGCTACTCTAGTGATGTTATTAAAGTACTCTATTCCTCCTCCATTATGTAATGTTGACAGTGTGTGCATCATGTAGTACTTGGCATAGGTTATGATTGTAATCTCTTGTAGATTATGAAGTTAACTATTACTATGATAGTATTGATGCGATCTATTCCCCCTTTCATAGCTGATGTTGACAGTGTGCATGCTATGTTAGTACTCGGTCTAAATTGCAATGGTCTATCATGCACTCTAAGGTTACTTAAATATGAACATCGGATGTTGTGGAGCTTGTTAACTCCGGCATTGAGGTGCTCTTGTAGCCATACACAATGAATGGTGTTTGTTATCCAACAAGAGAGTGTAGAGTAGTTTCAGTTATGTGATCAATGTTGAGAGTGTCCACTAGTGAAAGTATGATCCCTGGGCCTTGTTTCTAATCATTGAATCTCCGTTTATTTACTGTTCTACCGCATGTTTGCTTTCTGCCATATTTATTTCAGATTGCTATTACCACTCATATTCATCCATACCACTTGTATTTCACTACCTCTTCGCCGAACTAGTGCACCTATACATCTGACAAGTGTATTAGGTGTGTTGGGGACACAAGAGACTTCTTGTATCGTGATTGCAAGGTTGCTTGAGAGGGATATCTTTGACCTCTTCCTCCCTGAGTTCGATAAACCTTGGGTGATTCACTTAAGGGAAACTTGTTGCTGTTCTACAAACCTCTGCTCTTGGAGGCCCAACACTGTCTACGGGAAAAGAAGCGTGCGTAGACATCAAGCTATTTTCTGGCGCCGTTGCCGGGGAGGAAAGGTAAACGGCACTCACACTCCGGTCCCCGGCAACTAAGCTATTTTCTGGCGCCATTGTCGGGGAGGTAAGGTAAAAGGTATTCACATCCTCCGACTACTAAGCTATTTCCTAGCACTGTTGCCGGTGTGTGAGTGCTCGAAGCTATTTCCTTTAGATCCTGCAATTGCATCTTTTTGTTTCTTGTTTTTCACTAGTTAGGCATAATGGAAAATAACAGTGAGCTTTTTAATCTATTTCCTCAGTTAAGACATGGATTGTTTGATGCGAAAATTAAAAAACCTATGGAACCTTATTTGCATGCTAGTAGCAATGATATTAGTATGAACGCTTTGAACACCATTGTTGCTAATTATATAGAAAGTTCTAAGCTTGGGGAAGCTGGTTTTGATGAGCATGATATTTTTAGTCCCCCAAGCATGGAGGAGAAAATTTTCTTTGATGATACTTTGCCTCCCATTTATGATGATTATAATGATAGTTGTCTTTTGGTGCCACCTACTATGGAGGATAAATTTTATTATGATTATACTATGCCTCCTACACTTGATGAGAATAATAATGATAGCTACTTTGTTGAATTTGCTCCCACTACAACTAATAAAATTGCTTATGTGGAGAGTAATTATTTTATGCATGACACTCATGATAAGAATGTTTCATGTGATAGTTATATTGTTGAGTTTGTTCATGATGCTACTGAAAATCTTTATGAGAGAGGAAAATATGGTTGTAGAAGTTTTCGTGTTACTAAAACACCTCTCTTTTTGCTGAAAATCTTGAAGTTGCGTTTGTCTAGTCTTTCAATGCTTGTTGCATTATGCTTCATGAATTTGTTTATTTACAAGATTCCTTTTCATAAGAAGTGGGTTAGACTTAAATTTGTTTCTTATTTGCTTCTTGATGCTCTCCTTTGCTTCAACACTTATTTCTTGCGAGTGCATCATTAAAATTGCTGAGCCCATCTTAATGGCTATAAAGAAAGCACTTCTTGGGAGATAACCCATTTTTTTATTTTACTACAGTAATTTTGTTTTATATTTGAGTATTGGAAGTTGTTACTACTGTAGCAACCTCTCCTTATCTTTATTTTATTGCATTGTTGTGCCAAGTAAAGTCTTTGATAGTAAATATGATACTAGATTTGGATTACTGCGCAGAAACAGATTTCTATCTGTCACGAATTTGGCCAGGGTTCTCTGTAGCTAACTCAGAAAAATCTGCCAATTTACGAGCTTGATCCCCAGATATGTACGCAACTTTCATTCCATTTGAGCACTTTCATCTGAGCAAGTTAAGTGCCCCGGAAAAATTCGTCTTTACGGACTGTTCTGTTTTGACAGATTCTGCCTTTTATTTCGCATTGCCTGTTTTGCTATGTTTGATGGATTTCTTTGTTCCATTAACTTTCAGTAGCTTTGGGCAATGTCCAGAAGTGTTAAGAATTATTGTGTCACCTCTGAACATGTGAATTTTTGATTATGAACTAATCCTCTAATGAGTTTGTTTTGAGTTTGGTGTGGAGGAAGTTTTCAAGGATCAAGAGAGGAGGATGATACAATATGATCAAGAAGAGTGAAAAGTCTAAGCTTGGGGATGCCCCCGTGGTTCATCCCTGCATTTTCCAAGAAGACTCAAGCATCTAAGCTTGGGGATGCTCAAGGCATCCCCTTCTTCATCGACAATTTATCAGGTTTCTTCTATTGAAACTATATTTTTATTCCGTCACATCTTATGTACTTTACTTGGAGCGTCTGTGTGCTTTTATTTTCGTTTTGTTATTTTCATTCTCTGAATAAATTCATGCTTGTGTGGGAGAGAGACACGCTCCGCTCGTTCATATGAACACATGTGTTCTTAGCTTTACTTTTAATGTTCATGGCGAAGGTTGAAACTGCTTAGTTAATTGTTATATGGTTGGAAACAGAAAATGCTACATGTGGTAATTGGTATAATGTCTTGAATAATTTGATACTTGGCAATTGTTTTGAGCTCTCAAGTAGATCATGATTAAGCTCATGCACCATGTAGTTTAAACCTATTAGTGGAGAACTACCGTAGAGCTTGTTGAAATTGGTTTGCATGATTGGTCTCTCTAAGGTCTAGATATTTTCTGGTAAAAGTGTTTGAGCAACAAGGAAGACAGTGTAGAGTCTTATAATGCTTGCAATATGTTCTTATGTAAGTTCTGCTGCACCGGTTCATACTTGTGTTTGTTTCAAACAACCTTGCTAGCCTAAGCCTTGTACTGAGAGGGAATACTTCTCGTGCATCCAAAACCTTGAGCCAAAAACTATGCCATTTGTGTCCACTATACCTACCTCTACTACATGGTATTTTCTGTCATTCCAAGTAAATATTTCATGTGCTACCTTTAAACAATTCAAAATTTATTACCTCTTATTTGTGTCAATGTTTTATAGCTCATGAGGAAGTATGTGGTGTTTATCTTTCAATCTTGTTGGCGACTTTCACCAATGGACTAGTGGCTTCATCCGCTTATCCAATAATTTTGCAAAAAGAGCTGGCAATGGGGTTCCCAGCCCCAATTAATTAACCTTCATAATTTTACAAATAGACACTCCTCCATGGTATGTGATTGTTGGGAGGCACCCGAGGATTCGGTTAGCCATGGCTTGAGAAAGCAAAGGTGGGGAGGAGTGTCATATAAATAAAACTAAAATAAAAAGACACTCCTTCATGGTATGAGATTGATGGAAGGCACCCGAGGATTCGGTTACCCATGGTTTGTGAAAGCAAAGGTTGGAAGGAGTGTCACCCAAAAATAAAAATTTCATGGGAGCCGCTCTTCGAAAGTCTGTCTGGCAAGGGGGTTAGAGTGCCCACTACCATTCGTTGACAACAACAAACACCTCTCAAAACTTTACTTTTATGCTCTCTATATGATTTCAAAACTTGAAAAGCTCTAGCACATGATTTAATTCCTGCTTCCCTCAGCGAAGGGCCTTTCTCCTACTTTATGTTGAGTCAGCTTACCTACTTCCTTCCATCTTAGAAGCAAACACTTGTGTCAATTGTGCATTGATTCTTACATACTTGCTTATTTGCATTCATCATATTACTTTGCGTTGACAATTATCCATGAGATATACATGTTGAAAGTTGAAAGCAACTGCTGAAACTTGTATCTTCCTTTGTGTTGCTTCAATGCCTATACTTTGAATTTATTGCTTTATGAGTTAACTCTTATGCAAGACTTTTGATGCTTGTCTTGAAAGTACTATTCATGAAAAGTTTTGCTATATGTTATCTATTTGTTAGCAACTATAGATCATTGCCTTGAGTCACTTCATTCATCTCATATGCTTTACAATAGTATGATCAAGATTATGTAAGTAGCATGTCACAACAGAAATTGTTCTTATTATCGTTTACCTACTCGAGGGCGAGTAGGAACTAAGCTTGGGGATGTTGATACATCTCCAACGTATCTATAATTTCTGATGTTCCATGCTTGTTTTATGACAATACCTACATGTTTTGTTCACACTTTATATCGTTTTTATGAGTTTTCCGGAACTAACCTATTGACGAGATGCCGAAGAGCCAGTTGCTGTTTTCTGCTGTTTTTGGTTTCAGAAATCCTAGTAAGGAAAAATATTCTCGGAATTGGACGAAATCAAAGCCCAGTATCTTATATTTCACGGAAGCTTCCAGAGAGCCAGAGAGGGACCAGAGGGGAGCCCTAGGGGCCCCACACATGGTGGCGGCGCGGCCAGAGGGGGGGCGCCCCCCTGGTGTGTGGACCCCCGTGGCTCCTCCGACTCCGACTCTTCGCCTATAAGATGCCTCGTGACCTAAATCTTCGACACGGATTGACGAAACTCCAAAAAACCTTCCAGAGCCACCGTCATCGCGAAACTCCAATTCGGGGGGACAGAAGTCTCTGTTCCGGCACCCTGCCGGGACGGGGAATTGCCCCCGGAAGCCATCTCCGCCGCCATCTTCACCGCCATCGCTGTCTCCATGATGAGGAGGGAGTAGTTCTCCCCCGAGGCTGAGGGCTCTATCGTAGCTATGTGGTTCATCTCTCTCTTTGTGATCTAGTTGAATATAATCTATGTGCTACTCTAGTGAAGTTATTAAAGTACTCTATTCCTCCTCCATGATGTAATGTTGACAGTGTGTGCATCATGTAGTACGTGGCATAGGTTATGATTGTAATCTCTTGTAGATTATGAAGTTAATTATTACTATGATAGTACTAGTCGTAAACCCGTGCGATGCACGGGATTGATTTCTTTGTTTGTTAGTGTTTTCATCAGTCAGCCAATAATAGGTACATTAATAGTAAATTTCAATGTATGCTAATAGTAGAATTCAACTATTAATTTTGAATACGAAACAGTAGTAAACAATTTAGATAGAATTTTCTTATATAAGAATGTATTAAGAATTATCTCTAATATGAAGGATAATTAAACTGTGGATTCCCACTTACAATTGCGATAAAATAAAAATATTTAGGAAATCACAGCTACAACAGATATTGAAAGTGAACTACTTTGTCATCCAAGAAGATACTATATAACTGTTCACCAGGAAGCCTTCCTTCTGTCAACATTACCACGTACTCCATGAAGAGATGCATCACCGTTACAAATCCTGAAAGAGACGGGCGCACAGCAGGTGTTTCAAATCATTGTCCTCGTCAAAAGGTGCAGACATTGTAGTTGTACAGAGCATACCTTCCTTTCTTCCACTATCCAAAGGATATTCAGGCATAACATCATATTTCCTACATTAAGCGTACCTATCACACTATATTAGAAAGGGTATTGAGCCAGAACTTTATCTTCTCACGATGCATGTCTAATAAAGTCTACACATGTATGTACACCATATAGTTTAGTATAATGGAATCAGTCACCACATTTTTTCGCTGGATGTTATTTTGTGTTACTGTATCAGATCTTAATTACATAGCAGCTCTTAGCATGCTCCAGCTCCATATAACAGAATATATAACTATCAAATATTGTGCAAATATCTTATTTCTCAGCCTCGCTTGTTCCACCATTAAAAAAAAGCATCATCGATAGTGTGAATTTTCTGGTTAGGTTCCGCTATTTTCTTTTGGGCCTAAGATATATATGCACCATCCGTCCAATAAAAGGTATCTCAGATTTGTCTAAATTTAGGAATTTTTAGTGCATATATACGTCTGAATTTAGATAAAGTTGAGAAACTTTTGTGATATGAAGATAGTACAATAAACACGAACTTGTGTATTAGCCAAATTTAAAACGCATGCTATATTTGGAACAAAGATATCGTTTACGTGGGATGGTTATTATTTTATGTCTACTCAGTTAGGAATTAAGAAATACAATAAAAACAGCATAGGTAAGGTCTTTACCAAACTGAAAGGAAATTTAGAAGTAGAACGACATATGAATATTTGACCTAATTACACATAGTTTAATTCAGTGGCATTATTGGGCTGATCATAAGATATATATGTATAAGATTTAAACGGATCAATATGGTCCAAAAAACACCACGTACGTCCGCATATGTTTTAAAGTCAACAAAGCAATTCATGAAAAAACTTACCTTGACCGATCAAATATGGGATTAAATTGGTAACTGTTGACTTCATCCTCTTATGTGGTTGCTTGCATACCCCATACCTACAGTTCTGCACTAATTAGCTCAAGTAAGTTTAACTTTTTTGTATTCGATAAATAATTATAATTTTCGTGATGTGCAAATAAGTTCAAGTAAGATACATAATAACTATTTTACTGTATAATTTATCTTGATCTGAATGAAACATAATACCTAAAAGTTGATTGTGTGAGCTGCCGTGAAGTTAATTATCTAAAAGCTCTCATCGGCAAAAGAAATAAATCTAACAGCTCTATATGCTTTCGCACATGTATCAAAAACCTGAAAACACCATGATAGCATAAAGAATGCTCCTGCATGCATCATGGTGTGCAAATCCGGATGATCAAGCATCTGGCTGTTGACGCGATGTCACCACCAATATGAGTTAACCAAGCAGCTCCTGGATAATTGCACGAATAATGATTTAACCAAGCAGCTAATCGATACTTGATTAAAATAGATGGAGCGTATGATTAGAGAGTTCAAGTTTAGTGGAAATCAAATCAGATTCGGGTAACATGCCCCCCAGCACTGAGTTGTGTCGAGGATGTTGCATAGTTTGGCAGCCGCGCGGCGACACATGAGCAGGTGAAGACATACTGAGAATTCTTACCCTGCCACCGCGTACGGCCGCAATTGCGGCTCATGAGAACGGGAAGATGGAGCCTTCTGCTGTATCTTGCACCCATGGGAGACATTGAGGATGTTGCTGAGTTCGGCCGCTACAACCGCGTGGCCGCGCATAAGCTATGGAAGACCGACTCATCAGAACGGGAAGATGGAGGCTTTGTCATACCATACACCCATGGGAGACATCGAGCATGCTGCCGAGTTCGGCCGCCACTACCGCGCGGCCGCGCATAAGCTAAAGAAAACCGATCGGATCAGGCGATTTGTTTCTTTTTCCGCGAGATCAGACGATCAGTTGGAAACAGGAGGCGACGATAAGATTTTTCTCTTCGATTTATTAAGAAGGGGTAGAAAGACAGGAGTTACGGGCTGAAAAGGTGGAGCGGAGGGCCGTCATTAGATCTTTCGTTAATCGGATGGCCGTAATTCATTAGCCTCCAGAATTAACGTGGTGGCTTATTGGGAGTCTCTAATTAGTAAATATAAGATTGATGCGATCTATTCCCCCTTTCATAGCTGATGTTGACAGTGTGCATGCTATGTTAGTACTCGGTCTAAATTGCAATGGCCTATCATGCACTCTAAGGTTACTTAAATATGAACATCGGATGTTGTGGAGCTTGTTAACTCCGGCATTGAGGTGCTCTTGTAGCCCTACACAATAAATGGTGTTTGTTATCCAACAAGAGAGTGTAGAGTAGTTTCAGTTATGTGATCAATGTTGAGAGTGTCCACTAGTGAAAGTATGATCCCTAGGCCTTTTTTCTAAGCATTGAATCTCCGTTTATTTACTGTTCTACCGCATGTTTGCTTGCTGCCATATTTATTTCAGATTGCTATTACCACTCATATTCATCCATACCACTTGTATTTCACTATCTCTTCGCCTAACTAGTGCACCTATACATCTGACAAGTGTATTAGGTGTGTTGGGGACACAAGAGACTTCTTGTATCGTGATTGCAGGGTTGCTTGAGAGGGAAATCTTTGACCTCTACCTCCCTGAGTTCGATAAACCTTGGGTGATTCACTTAAGGGAAACTTGCTGCTGTTCTACAAACCTCTGCTCTTGGAGGCCCAACACTGTCTACAGTAATAGAAGCGTGCGTAGACATCAGACATCAAGGAAGATTAAGGACGAGGAGGGAGTAGTTCTCCCCCGAGGCTGAGGGCTCTACCGGTAGCTATGTGCTTCATCTCTCTCTCCCATGGTGTGATCTTTATGTGATCATGAGCTTTGTATCACTATTAATCTATGTGCTACTCTAGTGATGTTATTAAAGTAGTCTATTCCTCCTCCATGATGTAATGTTGACAGTGTGTGCATCATGTAGTACTTGGCGTAGGTTATGATTGTAATCTCTTGTAGATTATGAAGTTAACTATTACTATGATAGTATTGATGCGATCTATTCCCCCTTTCATAGCTATTGTTGACAGTGTGTATGCTATGTTAGTACTCGGTCTAAATTGCAAGGGTCTATTATGCACTCTAGAGGTTACTTTAATATGAACTCCGGACGCTGTGGAGCTTGTTTACTCCGTATAGAGGTGTGCTTTTATAGTCCTACACAATCAATGGTGTTTGTTATCCAACAAGAGAGTGTGAGAAAGTAGCACAAGTGAAGAGAAGTTATTTATTTATGTGATCATTGTTGAGAGTGTCCACTAGTGAAAGTATGATCCCTAGGCCTTGTTTCCAAACATCGAATCACCATTTATTTACTGTTCTACTGCATGTTTACTTGCTGCATATTTGTTTCAGATTGTTATTATCACTCATATTCATCCATATCACTTGCATCTTACTATCTCTTCGCTGAACTAGTGCACCTATACATCTGAGAAGTGTATTAGGTGTGTTGGGGACACAAGAGACTTCTTGTATCGTAATTGCAGGGTTGCTTGAGAGGGATATCTTTGACCTCTACCTCCCTGAGTTCGATAAACCTTGGGTGATTCACTTAAGGGAAACTTGCTGCTATTCTACAAACCTCTGCTCTTGGAGGCCCAACACTATCTACAGGAAAAGAAGCGTGCGTAGACATCAATTTCAAACATGGAAATTAAAAAAACTCCCAAAAGCTTCATTTTGGAGTGACTAAGAAGAATCCAGGCTTACCTTTTCATTTTCATGTTTTAAACTGGTTTAAATCTTGGTCAAACCTAGGATTTGACCAAGATTCAAATGGACATAACAAATTCAAAAAAATCAAAACCAAACACATAGTCTTTTGATGTCATATAGTAAGCATTCAAGTTGATAAACAAAGTCTAGACATATTAAAACAAGAAAAATCATGTATATACTTGGCCCCTAACCCTAAACTCTTTCTTATGAAGTCAAGCATTAAGAGAAGTGGTTTTGGGTTTCAAACATGGAAATTTAAAAAACCTCCCAAAAGCTTCATTTTGGATTGACTAAGAAGAATCCAGGCTTACTTTTCATTTTCATGTTTTAAACTGGTTTAAATCTTGGTCAAACCTAGGATTTGACCAAGATTCAAATGGGCATAACAAATTCAAAAAAAAAAACCAAACACATAGTCTTCTGATGTCATATAGTAAGCATTCAAGTTGATAAACAAGGTCTAGATATATTCAAACCAGAAAAATCATGTATCTACCCCTACCCCTAAACTCTGTCTTATGAAGTCAAGCATGAAGAGAAGTGATTTTTGGTTTCAAACATGGAAATTTCAAAAACCCTCCCAAGAGCTTCATTTTGAAGTGACTAAGAAGCATACATGCTTACTTTTTCATATTCATGTTTTTAACTTATTCAAATCTTGGTGGAACCAAGGATTTGACCAAGATTCAAATGGGCATATAAATTCAAAACAAACAAGGTCTTCTTATGTTATATAGTAAGCATTCAATTAAGTTGATAAACAAGGTCTAGACATATTCAAACCAGGAAAATCAGTATCTACCCCCTAACCCTAAACTCTGTCTTATGAAGTCAAGCATGCATGAAGAGAAGTGGTTTTTGGTTTCAAGCATGGAAATTTCAAAAACCCTCCCAAGAGCTACATTTTGGAGTGACTAAGAAGGATAGATGCTTAATTTTTCATATTCATGTTTTAAACTTATTTAAATCATGGTCAAACCTAGGATTTGACCAAGATTCAAATTGGCATAAAAATTCAAAAAAACAATAAAATGAAAAACCAATGCACATAGTCATCTTATGTCATCTAGTAAGCATTCAATTAAGTTGATAAACAAGGTCTAGACATATTCAAACCAGAAAAATCATGTATCAACAAGCTACCGCTAACCCCAAACTCTGTCTTATGAAGACAAGCATGAAGTGAAGTACGTGGTTTTTTGGTTTCAAACATGGAAATTTCAAAAACCTCTCAAGAGCTTCATTTTGGAGTGACTACGAAGGATACATGCTTAATTTTTCATATTCATGTTTTAAACTTGTTTAAATCATGGTCAAACCTAGGATTTGACCAAGATTCAAATGGGCATAATTTAAAAAAAATGTAAAATCAAGGCACATCTATACCTAATAATAAAGGGAAAAGCGTTTCCTTGGTTTGGTCCGTATGGTTTGGTCCATCTGGTTGATTTCGTCCGTCGTCCCTGTCGCTTAAAACAAGGACGGATACAACACGAATTCTGGTCCTATACGAACTCAGCGCCCGTGGTATGACCGACATGAACTCTGCTTTGTCGATTTTGGCAGGAAGCCGCAGACCCGATCCTATGTGTTTCATCCCAATTGCTCGCAAGAACCACGCCACTACCCTCCTCGGCAAGGTAGGGCAGCAACAACATGGTAGAGGAGTCGACAAGAGCAACTGGGAGGTGCAGAGCTCCCTCAAAGGACCCTTCTACACCATGGGCGTGCTTGACGACCTGTCCTTGGTCAGCAGCCTTATCGATTCCCCTACCCGATCGATCGCGTTGGACGTTAGCCGCGCCGACTGCTTGAAGCAGGCCCCACGCGACAGCGGCGGTTCACCACACTGATGCGACAGTGGTTTTCCCTCCATATGATCTACTGCTTCGGCGCTGCGCGAGCGCGACCCCTTCTCCCGGACGACTCCGGCCGCGAGTCCTTGCAACTGCCCGTTGGCTCCCGGACTTCTGGTCATGGATGTATCTTTACGCTGGCTGCATTCGCTGATGCTGCTAACCAATGTATCAGACAAATTGGATGTATGTGGTAATCTTAAATTGGTGTGTTCTGCTACTGCTGCAATACTTAAGTCAAGTGGATTCAGAGATGGACGGGGAACACCACAGATTTGCGGCAGGTCGACCCCAGCTAGGGTTCAGTTCAGTAAAGCGCCTCGGTGAACAACATCGAAAGCATACAATCCCAGCTATGAACCACACAAATCCAGATCAAAACCAAAAATCTAGAGCATGCAAATCAGTCCAACCCATGTCTCCAGACCAAAACAAAAGAATTAAAGCATGCAGATCTGTCCAACCAAGGTGAAAGTATACAAGGAAAAGTTTGACGCGAGCAAGGAACCAGGTAATAGTTTGTCATTTTGTATTCTAAACATTCTATTGTCTTTTGCTCAGCGTAGTTATGATTTCACTAGCACAGTTATAATTGAGCCATGTTTATTCTGCATTATACTTTATATACAGCAATGACTTTAGGTCGTGATCTGGGGATCACCTTTTAATTTTTTGTAAGCTCAGGAAGATACCATTTTAACATTTGTGTCCGAAATTCTCTATTCGTTTTCTCCAAGAAGCGAAATATGAATTGAGTAATTTGATTCATATATGTTCTTCTCGACACAATATAAAATACTACATGGCAAGTAGCTCAAAGTTATTTTCTCCAAAATAAAGACAAATCACACTCAATACTATTTTTCTTTTGTATTTTTTTAAAAAAGGCAATAGGGATGTAGCCTAGGAGACATGACATTTTAGCTGTATTGTTTCATTACATTCTATTAAATTTATTGCTGGAGAATTTTACTTGTAGACAAATTGTAGAAAGCATGCACTTGAGGAGTGTTTCTTCCATAAATTGTGCATATCACCATTCCGACAACTGAAGTTTCTCATGCTTAATCCGTAGCAACGCACGGGAAAAATTTGCTAGTAGTCTTCTTATGTCATATAGTAAGCATTCAATTAAGTTGATAAACAAGGTCTAGACATATTCAAACTAGAGAAATCATGTATCTACCCCTAACCCTAAAATCTGTCTCATGAAGTCAAGCGCATGAAGATATGTGGTTTTTGGTTTCAAACATGGAAATTTCAAAAACCCTCCCAAAGAGCTTCATTTTGGAGTGACTAAGAAGGATCAATAGGAAACTATGTACTAATACAGTATAATAATCACCCGAGTTATTAGAGCAACAAGTCTGTAACTTACGTGTGGTTCCCATGCGTGAGGTCCCACACTTCAGTGAGCACAAGTCACGTACGCTAGGAAGGCAAATTCCCAGCCATCTTCTTTGTCAAGAGAGAGGCATCAACACACACACACACTCTCTCTCTCTCTCTCTCTCTCTCTCTCTCCATCTCTCCAATTATCCACCTCCGTTGGCTGCCGGTTTTGGCAGGTCGTTTCTAGCTCAGCTCGTAGGCCATGGTGTGCAGACTCTGTAGCCATGGCGATTTGGTTGCGCCAAGTGGTTCGTCCCCGGCTGCGACGAGGATCAATCCGGACGGTGGCTGTTAAGGACCCGATCGCATTTCTTGCTTTCAGCCTGGGGTCTACCATGTAAATCTTGGGGATTTAGACGTAATTTCCTGTTTATTTTGTGTCCTGCTGTAAACTGCGCTCTGATGCGTATTGGAAATATGGGTACTTCAGGATCGTTTGGTTGTCCCTCTAAAAAAACATCTCTCTCATTCTCGGCCTTTCTCGCTCGCTCGCACCCCCTGCGCACTGACAACCTTGCACAACAGTCAACATCACCAGAAAAAGGATAGACACCATAAATAAGTGGGGCCCCGTGACTGCTCTCCCTTCGTCTCCTCCCGTGTGATCCCTCTTCCTCCGACTCCCGTCCTTGCGAAAAAGAAAAATGAAATGAAAGAGTTTCACTGGACGGGCAAACACATGTGCTGCCTAGTAATAATAATAATAACGTAAAAAAATCGACCTACGAATCTATTATTAAATAAGCTAAACTAGGGTTTTACCCAGTACTATGGATCAATTTCTGAAAATCCAACTATGGGGTTCGATTTTGGCCTACTAATATAAAATTGTATAATCCGAACTAGTATTCCTCTAAAAAATCATTTTGGTATGCATCGTTTGGTACTTTTCATAGCTAGAATGCTTACTCCCTCCGATAGCAAATAGTCTTTGTATGTCATATAGTAAGCATTCAAGTTGATAAACAAGGTTTAGACATATACAACCAGAAAAATCATGTATCTACCCCCTATCCCTAAACTCTGACTTATGAAGTCAAGCATGAAGAGATGTGGTTTTTGGTTTCAAACATGGAAATTTCAAAAACCCTCCCAAGAGCTACATTTTGGAGTGACTAAGAAGGATATATGCTTAATTTTTCATATTTATGTTTTAAACTTGTTTAAATCATGGTCAAACCTAGGACTTGACCAAGATTCAAATGGGCATAAAAATTCAAAATAAATCAAAATAAATGAAAAACCAAGGCACATAGTCTTCTTATGTCATATAGTAAGCATTCAATTAAGTTGATAAACAAGGTCTAGACATATTCAAACCAGAAAAATCATGTATCTAGCTACCCCTAACCATAAACTCTGTCTTATGAAGTCAAGCATGCATGAAGAGAAGTGGTTTTTGGTTTCAAACATGAAAATTTCAAAAACCCTACCAAGATCTACATTTTGGAGTGACTAAGAAGGATATATGCTTAATTTTTCATATTCATGTTTTAAACTTGTTTAAATCATGGTCAAACCTAGGATTTGACCAAGATTCAAATAGGCATAAAAATTCAGAAAAAACAAAAAATGGAAAATCAAGGCACATAGTCTTCTTATGTCACATAGTAAGCATTCAATTAAGTTAATAAACAAGGTCTAGATATATTCAAACCAGAGAAATCATGTATCTACCCCCTAACCCTAAACTCTGTCTCATGAAGTCAATCATGAAGATATGAGGTTTTTGGTTTCAAACATGGAAATTTCAAAAACCCTCCCAAGAGCTTCATTTTGGAGTGACTAAGAAGGATATATGCTTAATTTTTCATATTCATGTTTTCAACTTGTTTAAATCATGGTCAAACCTAGGATTTGACCAAGATTCAAATGGGCATAAAATTAAAAAAACAATAAAATGAAAAACCAATTCACATAGTCTTCTTATATCATATATATAGTAAGCATTCAATTAAGTTGATAAACAAGGTCTAGACATATTCAAACGAGAAAAATCATGTATCAAGCTACCCCTAACCCCAAACTCTTTCTTATGAAGTCAAGCATGAAGAGAAGTACGTGGTTTTTTGGTTTCAAACATGGAAATTTCAAAAACCCTCTCAAGAGCTTCATTTTGGAGTGACTACGAAGGATACATGCTTAATTTGTTTAAATCATATTCATGTTTTAAACTTGTTTAAATCATGGTCAAACCTAGGATTTGACCAAGATTCCAATGGGCATAATTTAAGAAAAAATGAAAAATCAAGGCACATAGTCTTGTTATGTCATATAGTAAGCATTCAATTAAGTTGATAAACAAGGTCTAGACATATTCAAACCAGAGAAATCATGTATCTACCCCCTAACCCTAAACTCTGTCTCATGAAGTCAAGCGCATGAAGATATGTGGTTTTTGGTTTCAAACATGGAAATTTCAAATACCCTCCCAAGAGCTTCATTTCGAAGTGATTAATTAAGAAGCATACATGCATGCTTACTTTTTCATATTCATGTTTTAAACTTATTCAAATCTTGGTGAAACCTAGGATTTGACCAAGATTCAAATGGGTATAAAAATTCAAAACAAAACAAAAAAGGTATTCTTATGTTATATAGTAGGCATTCAATTAAGTCGATAAATAAGCTCTAGACATATTCAAACCAGAAAAATCATGTATCTACCCCCTAACCCTAAACTTTGTCTTATGAAGTCAAGCATGAAGAGAAGTGGTTTCTGGTTTCAAGCATGGAAATTTCAAAAACCCTCCCAAGAGCAAATGGGCAAACATATGATAAGTGATGCAAATATCATTTCTAAGTGCGGGCAAACTAGCCTTTAGCTTAACATATTACAAGGTTTCAGAAAATTGAGTGGGGGCGGCTGCCCCCCTTGGCTATAGTCTGGATCCGCCCATGCTATAGTTTGAGGCCATTTGGATGACGTCGAAAAAATTCTTTGATTAGAAATGGGGTTGTTCGAACCCCGTAGTTGGATTTTTTTGAACCTTGATCTGTAGTACTGGGCAAAACCCTAGTTTAACATATTTATTATAGATTCGTAGGTCGATTTTTCTACGTACCTTTTTATTATTACTCTACTATGCAGCACATATGTGTTTGCCCGTCGAGTGAAACTCGCAGTAAGAGGGATCAGTCGGAAGGAGAGAAGAAGGAGGGAGAGCACTATGGTGTCTCCCCTTTTTCGGGTGATGATGTTGACTGTTGTGCAGGGTTTGTCAGTGAGCAGGAGGTGCGAGCGAGCGAGCGAGTCGAGCGAGGCCGAGAATGAGAGAGATTTGTTTTTTTTTTTGTGAGAGGGACAAACGAAGGATCCTGAAGGACCCAGAGACTTCCAATACGCATCCTGATGCGTCTTCTCTTGGCAAAGAAAATGGCTGGGAGTTTGCGTACCTATTGCACGTGACTTGTGCTCACTGAAGTGTGGAACCTCATGCATGGGCACCACACGTAAGTGACAGACCCGTTGGTGCAAAAACTCGGTTGATTATTATAGTGCATTAGAACAAAGTTTCCTATGGATTCAAGGGTAGGAAATCCAAGTTAACTCATTTACATGACATTATTTTTTCCATGAAGCAAAGTTAACACATCTATCAATTGGTACATTTTGGAGTGACTAAGAAGGATACATGCTTACCTTTTCGTTTTCACGTGTTAAACTTGTTTAAATCTTGGTCAAACCTAGGATTTGACAGAGATTCAAATGGGCGGAAAATTAAACGAAAAAATAGAAAAATGAAAAACCAAAGCACATACGTAGTTTTCTTACGTCATATAGTAAGCATTCAAGTTGATAAACAAGGTCTAGACATATTGAAACCATACAAATCATGTATCTACCCCTAACCCTAAACTATGTCTTATGAAGTCAAGCATGAAGAGAAGTGGTTTTGGGTTTCAAACATGGAAATTTCAAAGAACCTCCCAAAAACTTCATTTAGAGTGACTAAGAAGGATAAATGCTTCCCTTTTCATTTTCATGTTTTAAACTTGTTTAAATCTTGGTCAAACCTAGGATTTGACCAAGATTCAAATGGGCATCAAAAATAAAAAAAATCAGAAAAATGAAAAACCAAAGCACATAGTCTTCTTATGTCATATAGTAAGCATTAAAGTTGATAAACAAGGTCTAGACGTATTCAAACCAGACAAATCATGTATCTACCCTAACCATAAACTCTGTCTTATGAAGTCAAGCATAAAGAGAAGTTGTTTTGGGTTTCAAACATGGAAATTTCAATAACCCTCCCAAGAGCTACATTTTGGAGTGACTAAGAAGGATAGATGCTTAATTTTTCAAATTCATGATTTAAACTTGTTCAAATCTTAGTCAAACATAGGATTTGACCAAGATTCAAATGGGCATACAAATTTAAAAAAAAATCAAAAAAATTGAAAAACCAAGGTCTTCTTATGTCATATAGTAAGCATTCAATTAAGATGATAAACAAGGTCTAGACATATTCAAACAAGAAAAATCATGTATCTACCCCCTAACCCTAAACTCTGTTTCATGAAGTCAAGCATGAAGATATGTGGTTTTTGGTTTCGAACATGGAAATTCAAAAACCCTCCCAAGAGCTTCATTTTGAAGTGACTAAGAAGCATACATGCGTACTTTTTCATATTCATGTTTTTAACTTATTCAAATCTTGGTGGAACCAAGGATTTGACCAAGATTCAAATGGGTATAAAAATTCAAAAAAAACAAGGTCTTCTTATGTTATATAGTAATCATTCAATTAAGTTGATAAACAAGGTCTAGACATATTCAAACCAGGAAAATCATGTATCTACCCCCTTACCCTAAACTCTGTCTTATGAAGTCAAGCATGCATGAAGAGAAGTGATTTTTGGTTTCAAGCATGGAAATTTCAAAAACCCTCCCAAGAGCTACATTTGGAGTGACTAAGAAGGATAGATGCTTAATTTTTCATATTCATGTTTTAAACTTGTTTAAATCATGGTCAAACCTAGGATTTGACCAAGATTCAAATGGGCATAAAAATTCAAAAAAAAAAACAATAACATGAATAACCAATGCACATAGTCATCTTATGTCATCTAGTAAGCATTCAATTAAGTTGATAAACAAGGTCTAGACATATTCAAACCAGAAAAATCATGTATCAACAAGCTACCCCTAACCCCAAACTCTGTCTTATGAAGACAGGCATGAAGTGAAGTACGTGGTTTTTTGGTTTCAATCATGAAAATTTCAAAAAACCTCTCAAGAGCTTCATTTTGGAGTGACTACGAAGGATACATGCTTAATTTTTCGTATTCATGTTTTAAACTTGTTTAAATCATGGTCAAACCTAAGATTTGACCAAGATTCAAGTGGGCATAATTTAAAAAAATGTAAAATCAAGGCACATAGTCTTCTTATGTCATATAGTAAGCATTCAATTAAGTTGATAAACAAGGTCTAGACATATTCAAACCAGAGAAATCATGTATCTACCCCTAACCCTAAACTCTGTCTCATGAAGTCAAGCGCATGAAGATATGTGGTTTTTGGTTTCAAACATGGAAATTTCAAAAACCCTCCCAAAGAGCTTCATTTTGGAGTGACTAAGAAGGATCCATAGGAAACTATGTACTAATACAGTATAATAATCACCCGAGTTATTAGAGTAACAAGTCTGTCACTTACATGTGGTTCCCATGTGTGAGGTCCCACACTTCAGTGAGCACAAGTCACGTACGCTAGGTAGGCAAACTCCCAGCCATCTTCTTTGTCAAGAGAGAGGCATCAACACACACACACACACTCTCTCTCCATCTCTCCAATTATCCACCTCCATTGGCTGCCGGTTTTGGCAGGTCATTTCTAGCTCAGCTCGTAGGCCATGGTGTGCAGGCTCTGTAGCCATGGCGATTTGGTCGCGCCAAGTGGTTCGTCCCCGGTTGCGACGAGGATCAATCCGGACGGTGGCTGTTAAGGACCCGATCGCATTTCTTGCTTTCAGCCTGGGGTCTACCATGTAAATCTTGGGGATTTAGACGTAATTTCATGTTTATTTTGTGTCCTGCTGTAAACTGCGCTCTGATGCGTATTGGAAATCTGGGTACTTCAGGATCGTTCGGTTGTCCCTCTAAAAAACATCTCTCTCATTCTCGGCCTTTCTCGCTCGCTCGCACCCCCTGCGCACTGACAACCCTGCTGTGATCCAACATCACCAGAAAAAGGATAGACACCATAAATAAGTGGGGCCCCGTGACTGCTCTCCCTTCGTCTCCTCCCGTGTGATCCCTCTTCCTCCGACTCCCGACCTTGCGTAAAAGAAAAATGAAATGAAAGAGTTTCACTGGACAGCCAAACACATGTGCTGCCTAGTAATAATAATAATAACGTAAAAAATCGACCTACGAATCTATTATTAAATAAGCTAAACTAGGGGTTTGCCTAGTACTACGGATAAATTTCTGAAAATCCAACTACAGGATTCGATTTTGGCCTGCTAATATAAAATTATATAATCCGAACTAGTATTCCTCTAAAATATCATTTTGGTATGCATCGTTTGGTACTTTTCATAGCTAGAGTGCTTACTCCCTCCGTTAGCAAATAGTCTTTGTATGTCATATAGTAAGCATTCAAGTTGATAAACAAGGTTTAGACATATTCAACCAGAAAAATCGTGTATCTACCCCCTATCCCTAAACTCTATAAAGTCAAGCATGAAGAGATGTGGTTTTTGGTTTCAAACATGGAAATTTCAAAAACACTCCCAAGAGCTACATTTTGGAGTGACTAAGAAGGATATATGCTTAATTTTTCATATTTATGTTTTAAACTTGTTTAAATCATGGTCAATCCTAGGACTTGACCAAGATTCAAATGGGCATAAAATTCAAAATAAATGAAAAACCAAGGCACATAGTCTTCTTATGTCATATAGTAAGCATTCAATTAGGTTGATAAACAAGGTCTAGACATATTCAAACCAGAAAAATCATGTATCTAGCTACCCCTAACCCTAAACTCTATCTTATGAAGTCAAGCATGCATGAAGAGAAGTGGTTTTTGGTTTCAAACATGGAAATTTCAAAAACCCTACCAAGATCTACATTTTGGAGTGACTAAGAAGGATGTATGCTTAATTTTTCATACTCATGTTTTAAACTTGTTTAAATCATGGTCAAACCTAGGATTTGACCAAGATTCAAATGGGCATAAAAATTCAGAAAAAAACAAAAAATGGAAAATCAAGGCACATAGTCTTCTTATGTCACATAGTAAGCATTCAATTAATTTGATAAACAAGGTCTAGATATATTCAAACCAGAGAAATCATGTATCTACCCCCTAACCCTAAACTCTGTCTCATGAAGTCAAGCATGAAGATATGTGGTTTTTGGTTTCAAACATGGAAATTTCAAAAACCCTCCCAAGAGCTTCATTTTGGAGTGACTAAGAAGGATATATGCTTAATTTTTCATATTCATGTTTTCAACTTGTTTAAATCATGGTCAAACCTATGATTTGACCAAGATTCAAATGGGCATAAAATTAAAAAAAAACAATAAAATGAAAAACCAATGCACATAGTCTTCTTATGTCATATATATAATAAGCATTCAATTAAGTTGATAAACAAGGTCTAGACATATTCAAACGAGAAAAATCATGTATCAAGCTACCCCTAACCCCAAACTCTGTCTTATGAAGTCAAGCATGAAGAGAAGTACGTGGTTTTTTGTTTTCAAACATGGAAATTTCAAAACCCCTCTCAAGAGCTTCATTTTGGAGTGACTATGAAGGATACATGCTTAATTTTCATATTCATGTTTTAAACTTGTTTAAATCATGGTCAAACCTAGGATTTGACCGAGATTCAGATGGGCATCATTTAAAAAAAATGAAAAATCAAGGCACATAGTCTTCTTATGTCGTATAGTAAGCATTCAATTAAGTTGATAAACAAGGTCTAGACATATTCAAACCAGAAAAATCATGTATCTACCCCCTATATATCCCTAAACCCTTACTTATGAAGTCAAGCATGAAGAGAAGTGGTTTTTAGTTTCAAACATGGAAATTTCAAAAACCCTCCCAAGAGCTTCATTTTGGAGTGACTTAAGAAGCATACATGCTTACTTTTTCATATTCATGTTTTAAACTTGTTCAAATCTTGGTCAACAAACGTAGGATTTGATGAAGATTCAAATGGGTATAAAAAATTAAAACCAAGGTCTGCTCATGTCATCTCCACTACTATTAAAAGAGACAGAGCGGCAGATCCAGCCAATCCTAGCCATCCAATTACCAAAATCAACGGTTCAGATCTACGCTAAAACAGTGTTAGACGCCGCCCACGCCCCAAATCATCAGACGGCAAGCTTAAAGATCCAAACCGACACCCCACTGCCGCCGTACGTCCCCGCGCACGCCGCTGCATTGCCCTCGCCCACCAACTGCTAGCACTCGCCATGCCCGACGCGATTTGGACCGCCCCCATGCCTTCGCACTATACGCCAGGAGCCCTGGACTCCGCCCGCTCGACCGCGCCGCCGTGCTGCCCTGCCAGGCGTGATCTGGGAAGCCCCCAGCCCCCACCCCTTCGCGCTGCACGCTGTCGCAGTACACTCCACCGACGGCGCCGCACTGCACTAGCCACCGACTGTGCCGCGAGCGATTCACCATCAACGTGCACCTGTCGTCCGTCTGCACCAAGCCTGACCACATCCTGCTCCTCCAAGACCAAATTTGTAGGTACTTCTTTTCTCTTAACCCCATGCTTGGGCTGAACACAAGTATCTACACCACATTCAAGTTTGATGACACAGATGCAGATGCTGAAAAAAACGACTGTATAGACCACATTCAGGAGAATGTCCAGAAAGGCTTGCCTATTTGGATCATGCACTGGAGTTAATACAGAAAGGCTTGCCTATTTGGATCACGATCAGCTATTTCCTTTTTATCTCATATGTAGGCAACTAGGCATCGAGGCAACTATAACGGATGTGGACTTCTAGGTGCTTTCAACATATTTAGAGCACATGTCCTTGCCATGAAATTTTTGAGACCTCTGATTATTAGACGTGAGTGCATCTCTGAAGGTAATCTTCTATATAATCGCATAGCCCCATTGGCTGTGATGTTCAGATATTCACATCCTTCACTGAATCTGCAATAACAGTAGCTCTAGCTTCTCTTTTTCTAAAGATGCCACAAGTTCTTTAGGCTCTTTCGTTAATCATGTTTGCTTCTTTTTGTACTTCTGATTATTATGGTAGAGGTTTCCAGTAATACACAACTCAAACCTCTACAAGATATTATGAATATTCTCATTTATCATGTTCTTGGTGATGAGATTTAAAATAATTGGATATTGTGATTTACACATCTCAATGATTTGGCATTGAGAAGAAGAAACAAGGTATCGCAAAGTCAGTTGGAAAAATGAGTTTCCCTTGTAGAACCTATGACTTGGAACACCTATTTTGTGAGACTTTGCTCAAATTTTTATTGCATGACCAATTCAGCTTATGTGACTGATTCCTGATGATCTCCTTACAGCATCCTCTCTAATCTATCAGCGGCTAGCAAACTGTGCAGCACTGGCATCTGCAGCATGAAGGTAATTGCAGTGTTCCTGCTCCTGCAGATGCTCTTGACAAGCCAAGAACTCTGATGTCAAATCCTATCTCTCAAAGTGGCATCAAAATTAACACGGGTCTAAAATAGTTTTCCAAATGGTCCCTCGATTCAGGTATGAGTGCAAGTCCATCCAGTGTCGTTTTCAAAAGATATTTTTTGGACAGGTCCTCACATATTCAAAACTCTACGTGGTACAGTAAACAGTGGAGTTGTTCAGTAATAATATATCCTTCATGACTATCAATCAATATTAAGTGCACTTTTTTCCTTTAGAAATTCATCTTCTGCAATTTGGTTATGAAATCCCAAATTTATTTGTCTCTTTTTTTCCTTACACAAAAACTGGTATTTTTACATCTCCACTAATATAAAAGTTGTTTGAATGTAATTACCATCAAGTTCAGTTAGTACTCCTGATATATACAACGCTCATCGCATTTGGGTACTAATCCTTTTTTCCTTTTGTCTTATTTTTCCATTTGTTCCCGCAGCCAGTAGGAAGAGTCAGGCTATATCAAGAAATACAAATTTCTTACCAGCAGTCAAGCCTCGGCGACAGTTTCCTCGCCCGATTCATCACGATTGCCTAACCGGTCAGGTCTGAAACTCTGCGCTCACATTTGGGTTGTGGACATGTTGTCATGGCAAACTTACTCTTCCACGATGCACGTCATGCCCTCATCCTTTGTTCCGTGATATGATTGTTCCTGATCATGAGAGGAGGTCGAATAGGAGATATAGGTTATGACAGTCTTGAACCTTTTCCGATGTAAATTAATTTTGTGTTGGTAGTGATCTGATATTAAATTCTCGGTAGTTATTGTTACTTTATACATTTCACACGCTCTAGGAATGCATATGCTTTACAATACAGTAGTTCTGTGTATAGAAGTGAGGCTACAAGAGGTAGCTTAGCCACTGTAGAGTCAAATAGTGATGTCGTATTGAGTAGTTTGTTGAGTAGGTAATGTTGGAACATTTATAGCTTTTCCAAACTGATTGAGTGCCCATGTTATCTAAATAAGTGACTAATATCATCAAATGGTCTTTTACATATTATGAAGTTTAAACATGATCATAAAGTTTAAATTCTCACCAGCATCTTGGCTTATCTTGTTTTCTGTAAATACTTCAGCTTAAGAAATCTTTCGTATTTATTGATGTATATTATCCTTTTTAATAATCTTTGCATTCAAATGCTGGTGGGAATTCAGTTGTATCCACTCTTAGATGTGGGGTATGTTTTGGGGCTTATACTCTGGAATAGGAGCCGGGGAAATTTATCCTCTTTGCGCATTAGCTGGAGATTCTATTTTTGGTTGGCTTGATGTTACGAAGTTAATGCATTGTAGTAGGCACTGGACCAAGGATTGGTGCTTCCTTGAAAGCAAATCAGTACAAACGGATCATGAAAGGGAACCGAAGATTAGTAGGGCAACAACATGTATCAATTGTGCCTGCAGGATTGAAATCTTATTACTTCTTTAAAAAAATTATCTATGTGTGAACTCGAGAGTCACAATATCATTTCCCCTTGAGGAAGTGTCACACATTATGCATGTACGGAACCTAGACCATATGAACTAAACCATGTGTTATATTTTTTTTTGGAACCGTTCCGTCAACTATGGGCCTGCCCCTGTATATGTTGCAAGGCATCCTCTTCTGCTGCTGATGATAGACATAAGATATGCATCATTGTTAAAATGTGATATTTTTCAATACTTGAGGTATGGTGGTCATAATATTTTTCTACTAAATCTGATGGATGTTTTGTGCAGGTGGATGTTAGTATAATCTCCTCTTCATAATGTTGTTGTTCGAAACAAGAAATGATTGAAGCACACCTGTTGTGGAGGGCATCACCAGGGATGCAAGAGAAACTAAGAAGTGCTTGTGGGTTGTCATATTTTGTTTTTTCTTATCTAATATTTTCTACCTCTATCTATGTGGGTTCAAGAATCATATTTATTATGATATACAATTTTGTTTTGGCACAATTTGAATTGTTTAGTTTATCACATGCCAGTAGTGCTAGAAACAAAATATTATTGAGGCTTTATGCATGTGGATGTTAGACCAAGTCATTAACATCTTTTGCTCATATTGTTACTGGAAGCAGAGCACTTTTAGGTTGTCTCCAATTTTTTCCGAGTTGTTAGCAAGAATGCTAGATGAAACTGAGAAATGATATTAGTGGCAAGACCACTCTTCCTAGACAAAATAATCAGTCGTACAAACAATACCGATTCTTCTATTTATTTTTCGAACATGTGACTCTTCTATTTAAATTTCACTAAAATGACACGTTGAGGTTTGAACCACCTTTTCTAATAGTGCAAAAAATACTATAGTTTTTGCTAATCCATGGTATACAATATTGCAGCTTTTGCTAAAGCCAAACAACTCAAGGTATTTACAATGATGGTATTTTTAGAAAAGATGGTATCAGTGCTCAAGGTCACGGGAGACACTAAAATGGCTACGAAGGAGGTCATCATGCCCAGCTACACCACGGAGAGGTAGGTGAAACGCCAGGATTGCGGGCATGAGCAGCCAGATCTGTTCGACACATCAGTCTTCAAGGGTCCATGCTGGGGGTGGCACACATGTGACTGAGTGAAGACATTGATGCTTTCTAGCTTCTTGGTGTCAGGTAACGAAGGCCTTGTGTTGTTGCATGGGGCTATATTTGTAGTGTACTTCGGCTGCTATATGTGACTCTTGAGAGGTTTGTTACTATCGTAGGGTAACATATTTTTTGTCAAGCCGCTTCAAATGGTTCTCGATGATGTACCAAAAGCTTGTGCATTTAGACGACTTTGTATAGAAAAAGTAAAGATTCGTCATATATGTTAATAATATTGGTCCTTTCAAAAAATGTTAATGAGAAATTACTAGCATCAAAACATCATGTAAGAAATGATCCAAGAGGCGTTCATTCAGTTTTTTCGAGACCCAGCAGATGCATTTGCTTTGGCAACTTGGTAAAAGGTCATTGTCTGAAGAACTCGGGGAGAATATATCAGGACAGACTCTACAGCTAAACTGAAATGTACTCACGTTTCTTTTTGTATTGGATCCATGAGCTATGTTAGTTTTCAACATAGAGCAATTTAAATTTGAGTGTTAACTTGATTTTCTGAATACATATTAGTGGATACGTGCGTGCACGTGCAAGCTTACTAGTATAGTAAGCATTCATTTAAATTGATAAACAAGGTCAAGACATATTCAAACTAGCAGGAAAATCATGTATCTACCCCCTAACCCTAAACTCTGTCTTATGAAGTCATGCATGCATTAAGAGAAGTGGTTTTTGGTTTCAAGCATGGAAATTTCAAAAACCCTCCCAAGAGCTACATATTGGAGTGACTAAGAAGGATAGATGCTTAATTTTTCATACTCATGTTTTAAACTTGATTAAATCATGGTCAAACCTAGGATTTGACCAAGATTCAAATGGGCATAAAGATTCAAAAAAAAATGAAAAACCAATGCACATAGTCATCTTATGTCATCTAGTAAGCATTCAATTAAGTTGATAAACAATGTCTAGACATATTCAAACCAGAAAATTTATGTATCAAGCTACCCCTAACCCCAAACTCTGTCTTATGAAGTCAAGCATGAAGAGAAGTACGTGGTTTTTTGGTTTCAAACATGGAAATTTCAAAAACCCTCTCAAGATCGAGCTTCATTTTGGAGTGACTACGAAGGATACATCCTTAATTTTTCATATTCATGTTTTAAACTTGTTTAAATCATGGTCAAACCTAGGATTTGACCAAGATTCAAATGGGCATAAAAATTCAAAAAAAACAATAAAATGAAAAACCAATGCACATAGTCATCTTATGTCATCTAGTAAGCATTCAATTAAGTTGATAAACAAGGTCTAGACATATTCAAACCAGAAAATTCATGTATCAAGCTACCCCTATCCCCAAACTCTGTCTCATGAAGTCAAGCATGAAGAGAAGTACGTGGTTTTTTGGTTTCAAACATGGAAATTTCAAAAACCCTCTCAAGAGCTTCATTTTGGAGTGACTACGAAGGATACATGCTTAATTTTTCATATTCATGTTTTAAACTTGTTTAAATCATGGTCAAACCTAGGATTTGACCAAGATTCAAATGGGCAAAATATAAAAAAAAAATGAAAAATCAAGGCACATAGTCTTCTTATGTCATCTAGTAAGCATTCAATTAAGTTGATAAACAAGGTCTAGACATATTCAAACCAGAGAAATCATGTATCTACCCCCTAACCCTAAACTCTGTCTCATGAAGTCAAGCGCATGAAAATATGTGGTTTTTGGTTTCAAACATGGAAATTTCAAAAACCCTCCCAAGAGCTTCATTTCGAAGTGATTAATTAAGAAGCATACATGCATGCTTACTTTTTCATATTCATGTTTTAAACTTATTCAAATCTTGGTGAAACCTAGGATTTGACCAAGATTCAAATGGGTATAAAAATTCAAAAAAAACAAGAAAAGGTCTTCTTATGTTATATACTAGGCATTCAATTAAGTTGATAAATAAGGTCTAGACATATTCAAACCAGAAAAATCATGTATCTACCCCCTAACCCTAAACTTTGTCTTATGAACTCAAGCATGAAGAGAAGTGGTTTTTGGTTTCAAGCATGGAAATTTCAAAAACCTCCCCAAACTTCATTTTAGAGTGACTAAGAAGGATACAAGCTTCCCTTTTCATTTTCATGTTTTAAACTTGTTTAAATCTTGGTCAAACCTAGGATTTGACCAAGATTCAAATGGGCAAAATTTAAAAAAAAATGAAAAATCAAGGCACATAGTCTTCTTATGTCATATAGTAAGCATTCAATTAAGTTGATAAACAAGGTCTAGACATATTCAAACCAGAGAAATCATGTATCTACCCCTAACCCTAAACTCTGTCTCATGAAGTCAAGCGCATGAAGATATGTGGTTTTTGGTTTCAAACAAGGAAATTTCAAAAACCCTCCCAAGAGCTTCATTTCGAAGTGATTAATTAAGAAGCATACATGCATGCTTACTTTTTCATATTCTTGTTTTAAACTTATTCAAATCTCGGTGAAACCTAGGATTTGACCAAGATTCAAATGGGTATAAAAATTCAAAAAAACAAAAAAAGTCTTCTTATGTTATATAGTAGGCATTCAATTAAGTTGATAAATAAGGTCTAGACATATTCAAACCAGAAAAATCATGTATCTACCCCCTAACCCTAAACTATGTCTCATGAAGTCAAGCGCATGAAGATATGTGGTTTTTGGTTTCAAACATGGAAATTTCAAAAACCCTCCCAAGAGCTTCATTTCGAAGTGATTAATTAAGAAGCATACATGCATGCTTACTTTTTCATATTCATGTTTTAAGCTTATTCAAATCTTGGTGAAACCTAGGATTTGACCAAGATTCAAAAGGGTATAAAAATTCAAAAAAAACAAAAAAGGTCTTCTTATGTTATATAGTAGGCATTCAATTAAGTTGATAAATAAGGTCTAGACATATTCAAACCAGAAAAATCATGTATCTACCCCCTAACCCTAAACTTTGTCTTATGAAGTCAAGCATGAAGAGAAGTGGTTTTTTGGTTTCAAGCATGGAAATTTCAAAAACCTCCGCAAACTTCATTTTAGAGTGACTAAGAAGGATACAAGCTTCCCTTTTCATTTTTATGTTTTAAACTTGTTTAAATTATCTTGGTCAAATCTAGGATTTGACAAGATTCAAATGGGCAAACATATGATAAGTGATGCAAATATCATTTCTAAGTGCGGGCAAACCAGCCTTTAGCTTAATATATTACAAGGTTTCAGAAAATTGAGTGGGGGCGGCTGCCCCCCTTGGCTATAGTCTGGATCCGCCCATGCTATAGTTTGAGGCCATTTGGATGACGTCGAAAAAAATCTTTGATTAGAAATGGGGTTGTTTGAACCCCGTAGTTCGATTTTTTTGAACCTTGATCTATAGTACTGGGCAAAACCCTAGTTTAACCTATTTAATTATAGATTCGTAGGTCGATTTTTCTACGTACCGTTTTATTATTACTCTACTATGCAGCACATATGTGTTTGCCCGTCGAGTGAAACTCGGAGGAAGAGGGATCACTCAGAAGGAGAGAAGAGGGAGGGAGAGCATTATGGTGTCTCCCCTTTTTTGGGTGATGATGTTGACTGTTGTGCAGGGTTTGTCAGTGAGCAGGAGGTGCGAGCGAGCGAGTCGAGCGAGGCCGAGAATGAGAGAGATTTTTTTTTGTGAGAGGGACAAACGAAGGATCCTAAAGGACCCAGAGACTTCCAATACGCATCCTGATGCGTCTTCTCTTGATAAAGAAAATGGCTGGGAGTTTGCGTACCTATTGCACGTGACTTGTGCTCACTGAAGTGTGGGACCTCACGCATGGGCACCACACGTAAGTGACAGACCTGTTGGTGTAAAAACTCGGTTGATTAATATAGTGCATTAGAACAAAGTTTCCTATGGATTCAAGGGTAGGAAATCCAAGTTAACTCATTTACATGACATTATTTTTTCCATGAAGCAAAGTTAACACATATATCAATTGGTACATTTTGGAGTGACTAAGAAGGATCCATGCTTACCTTTTCGTTTTCACGTGTTAAACTTGTTTAAATCTTGGTCAAACCTAGGATTTGATAGAGATTCAAATGGGCGGAAAATCAAACAAAAAAACAGAAAAATGAAAAACCAAATCACATACGTAGTTTTCTTATGTCATATAGTAAGCATTCAAGTTGATAAACAAGGTCTAGACATATTCAAACCATACAAATCATGTATCTACCCCTAACCCTAAACTATGTCTTATGAAGTCAAGCATGAAGAGAAGTGGTTTTGGGTTTCAAACATGGAAATTTCAAAAACCTCCCAAAAACTTCATTTAGAGTGACTAAGAAGGATAAATGCTTCCCTTTTCATTTTCATGTTTTAAACTTGTTTAAATCTTGGTCAAACCTAGGATTTGACCAAGATTCAAATGGGCATCAAAAATAAAAAAATCAGAAAAATGAAAAACCAAAGCACATAGTCTTCTTATGTCATATAGTAAGCATTAAAGTTGATAAACAAGGTCTAGACGTATTCAAACCAGACAAATCATGTATCTACCCTAACCATAAACTCTGTCTTATGAAGTCAAGCATGAAGAGAAGTTGTTTTGGGTTTCAAACATGGAAATTTCAAAAACCCTCCCAAGAGCTACATTTTGGAGTGACTAAGAAGGATAGATGCTTAATTTTTCATATTCATGATTTAAACTTGTTCATATCTTGGTCAAACATAGGATTTGACCAAGATTCAAAAGGGCATACAAATTAAAAAAAATTGAAAAAATTGAAAAACCAAGGTCTTCTTATGTCATATAGTAAGCATTCAATTGAGATGATAAACAAGGTCTAGACATATTCAAACAAGAAAAATCATGTATCTACCCCCTAACCCTAAACTCTGTTTCATGAAGTCAAGCATGAAGATATGTGGTTTTTGGTTTCGAACATGGAAATTAAAAGAGAAGGTGGTCATAAAAAATCAAAATTGGCAAAGCAAAGCATGAAATCAAAAAATTGTGATGCACTCTAGCTATGAAAAGTATCAAACAATGCAAAGCAAGACGATTTTTTAGAGGAATACTAGTTCAACTTATTTAATTTTTTATTTGTAGGCCAAAATCGAACCCCGTAGTTGGAATTTTTTTTCAACTAGATCTGTAGTACTGGGCAAAACCCTAGTTTAACCTATTTAATAATAGATTCGTAGTCGATTCTTTTACTTTTTTATTATTACTATGCAGCACATGTGTGTTTGCCCATCGAGTGAAACTCGGAGGAAGAGGAATCACACGGAAGGAGAAGAAGGGATAGCAGTCACGAGGCCCCTCTTATTTATGGTGTATATTCTTTTTCTGGTGATGTTGACAGTTGTGCAGGGTTTGTCAGTGCGCAGGAGGTGCGAGCGAGCGAGCGAGTCGAGTGAGGCCGAGAATGAGAGAGATTTTTTTTGTGTGTGAGAGGGACAACCGAAGGATCCTGAAGGACCCAGAGACTTTCTGATACGCATGCTGATGCGTCTTCTCTTGACAAAGAAGATGGCTGGGAGTTTGCGTACCAATCGCACGTGACGTGACTTATGCTCACTGAAGTGTGGGACCTCACACATGGGAACCACACGTAAGTGACAGACCTGTTGGTGTAAAAACTCGGGTGATTATTATACTGCATTAGTACAAAGTTTCCTATGGATTCAAGAGTAGGAAAGCCAAGTTAACTCATTTTCATGACTAAGAAGGATCCAGGCTTACTTTTTCATTTTCATGTTTTAAACTTGTTTAAATCTTGGTCAAACAAAGGATTTGACTAGGATTCAAATGGGCATAAAAATTCAAAAAACAAATCAAAAACCAAAGCACATAAGCTTCTTATGTCGTATAGTAAGCATTCAAGTTGATGAACGAAGTCTAGACATATTCAAACCAGAAAAATCATGTATATACCCCATAACCCTAAACTCTGTCTTATGAAGTCAAGCATCAAGGGTTTTGGGTTTCAAACATGGAAATTTCAAAAACCTCCCAAAAGCTTCATTTTGGAGTGACTAAGAAGGATCCAGGCTTACTTTTTCATTTTCATGTTTTAAACTGGTTTTAATCTTGGTCAAACCTAGGATTTGACCAAGATTCAAATGGGCATAACAAATTCAAAAAAAAATAAAAACCAAACACATAATCTTCTGATGTCATTTAGCAAGCATCAAGTTGATAAACAAGGTCTTGACATATTCAAACCAGAAAAATCATGTATCTACCCCCTAACCTTAAACTCTGTCTTACGACGTCAAGCACGAAGAGAAGTAATAAAGCATCCTTAGGTCAAACAATGGTCTTTTAAGTAGTATCAGTTTAATGATGGTTGACCTATTTTTAACTTCATTTGTGCACTAGTAGATATGATTTGGCCCATTTTTATCCATAGGCTCATCTGATGTGATGTCTGCTATATATATTGTCTTCGATGAGTAGCACGCTCATTACATACTCATACCATAGAACGAAGATGAAACCCCTTACCCTCAGCAACGTACGCAACATGGTGTTTGGGTTGGATGGCCTACCATATTTAAAAATGTTTTAGTTAGTTATTTATGTAAAAAATTATCACATATAAAAGTGCAAAAAAATAGTAAGGTGTGCCCACCCGGCCTACGGTTGTTTTGTGTGTCCTCCACCGCGTACTCCTCTTGATCTCTGGCGATGAACATAGTTCTTTAGAACACATGCAACACTTACAGTTGATAGGCCGTTGCAAAGCTAATCAATGATAAAACCTGCTTTTATACATCCATTGTACTTTGATTTAATTAGTCCCTCTAATGGACCCCAACTATGTGTGCTTGAGATTTGGCAAAATGCTTTGCCGTCGTGCCACAGAACAAATAATAAACAGACCAATCAAGTTTTAATCATTGCTAGACCTAACTAAGTGTTCAAGTGCTCGATTTTGACCACATTAGAGTTGAGGGGCCAAACATAATTCTTAAATACTTGAGGGACCGGACATAGACTTCTAAACACCTGAGGGACAAGACAAAGTTGAGTACTATTGTTATTATTAGACTCGTCACAGTGGGGAGTATCATATAATAGTATCATGCATATGATACTAATGTACGATATTATTTTCACAATCCATAGTATCATCATGTAGTAGTATAATATGTTACATGTATTTAATAATTTGTAGAATCTCAATACAATAGTGTGTACACGATTTTTTTGGCAGTAATATTCTAGTTCTACATGGTATGATACGATATCTACCTATGATACCACTATCGTCTCTTTCATCATTAATTGATATGACACATCAACATTTTGCATGCATGTAGTTCATGATACTACTTATGATATTGCCATTGTGAGTAGTCTCTCTTTGTCATAGAGTACAATGCAAATTTGTTTTCAGAGGCAAACTTAGACTAATACTTGGGCTCACTAATTATGAGTTGCATGTCATTCAGAACTATATCATCGGGTGCTTGTTTCGATGAACTTTCCAATGGTATATTTCGCGGATGTCATAAAATTAGGCTGGTCATACTATTTCTATAGTGGGTAGTATCATGGAGTAGTATCATAGTCATGCTACATTTATTATTTTTTAGAATCTCAATGCAAATTTGTGTACAAAATTTGTTTAGCATTAACTTTTCTCGTTGTTTGAGCTATGATACAGTATCTACCTATGTTACACTAATCTCCTCTCTCCTACGTAATTAGCTGCCACATCAACATTTTTGTGGGACCAATGTGTATGATACTAGCACTATCATGTGGGTACCTAAATCTCGAGTCAAAGTTTGATACGAAACCGATGTGGACTTTATTCATGGTGGAAGGGAGTAACAATCATAAGCACATTATTATTATTGATTGAACAACATTTTATTTGATGTGCCATAAGAAGTTTAGAAACTCCTAGCCCCCAGAGGTGTCGTTTTGGCACACGCGTGCATATGCACCCATTATATAAAATAATAAAAAACAATTATATAAATGTTATTTTTTTTCGTATACATTGTGACATCCTATGTTCGTTCATAAGTTTTCGTGGAAAAACGATATATTGTGTGGCGTGTACAAAAAACACAAAAAATGTACTGTACGTAGTCGTATTACAACATCAAAATTTGTCATTTTTAGAGGAGCCACCTTTTTTTTGAGAAAACTTGTGTACCAACATAAAATGTCTAGATATACATGTAAAATTTTAGTTTAGAATTTTTTTACACTTTGAAATATGGATTCACATAATGGGAGCATATGCTCATTTTGGACTTGAGACAACAAAACGGCTGTGTGCATCCTGGTTATGCAGAGGCTGGATGTAATTGCTTCTAAAATTAATAAAGCATCCTTTATCGAAAAAAATGCTCCTATGAGCCAAAGTGCATTTCCCCTTGCCCCCGCCATTGCTTATATCTCTATATTGTCTATATATCTATACCTCTACCTCTACCCCCTTGGATTCCTGAACAGATGTACAGTACTAGTAGGGCCTACAATTTATTATTATTACCTACTGCAGCCAAAATTTAATATCATCGAGCGGTAAAATTCCCCGCCAACGCCCAAATATCTCGCGCCGCAAAGTTTCAGATCTGCGAATATTTTTTTCCCTCAAAAGAAGGACTGCGAAATTCCCTTCGACTCCTCTATCGCCCAGCTTCGCCCTAGTTTCGCCCGCAAGCCCTCAGAGAAACCGCCCCTCTTACCTACCTCCAGACCTTCACGGCCGCCGCACCGGAAAATCACTGCCGCACTTCGCCGTTCAAGCTGCCACGGCTTCAAACCCCGAGGCTGCCCTATCTGCTTGATCCGCACCTACTCCGGCGTCCACCGCACCGTATCTCGTTCGCCGACTCTATCGACCACCGCACCTGACCAGCTTCGCCGACACCGATGCCCTCGTGCACTGCACATCATATGCTTCACCGACCTTCTAGTTCGGCCGGCGCGCTGAACACTTCATCGACCGCCCAGCATGTCCTTCTCCGCCCCCCCAAGATTTGCTTCCCCGGCACCCACCGCAACAACAGTCCCCTCGCCGACCTCCACGTCACCCGTAAGAACGCGGAACACGTCTAAACGCCGCCCAGAAATAGGTAACCAGACATCCCTGCGCGTTTTTTTCTATTAGGAGTATTGCAGCTGACTGTATTTCTGAATTCGTGCTATATTTTTAACTTACAAGTGCTTACGTTGGTAACCACCTCATCCTTTAGATTTAAACACGACGCATAAGTATTTTTTTCCCTGAAACTCTACATGGTATCAGAGCCTAGGTTTCCTTCCTGCTAGTGCTAGCCGCCCCAAACAGTACCACACAAGTTCTTCATTTGACCACAAAAACCACCGTTGAGATGTAGAAATCCAGGCGGCGGGAGGACGGATCAGGTGCTCTACGTGGGTTGCGGCTATCACACACAGCGATGAGAGTTGTGTGAGATCGGTGGCTGCTCTAGCGGGGACAAAGAAGAGGGTGAAGATCGTTTTGGTTTAGAAAGGAGAGAAGAGGAAGTTAATCCGTGGCAGAGAGATCTGGATCCGTGCGAGGGGGAGATGTGGAGGCGTGCGGAGTGGGCCGAGCCTTTGAGCCTAGGGCGGAGCCAGAGGTTGGCCAGGGCGCGCAGACGAGGCGCCATCCGAGTGGAAGTGAGGAGAAAATGGAGATGTGAGGCTGTGAGGATATGTTGTGATGGAGTTGATGAGGCTGTGGTTGAGTCGTGATGGAGTTGATCAGGCTGCGGTTTAGTGGTGATGGTGATAGTTGTGGATTTGTCCAGGGGAAAGGCATGCGTGCCTGAGGTGAGACTGGTTGAGGCCTGACCGGGGGATAGGCATGGGTGCTTGAGGAGTGGATGGTTGAGGCAGGAGTTGGCTGGGGTTTGTGGGAGAGATGGAAGAGGTCAGTGGCCGGGCAGAGTGGAGAAGAAAGGTTGAGGACATTGAGGCGAGTGTGGATGGTTCTGCGGAACTTTTGTGGTGAGGCAGCCGGGGTTGTTGAGGACGTGTATGGTTAGGAGTTGTGCGTATCCCAGATGGTTGAAGCTGGATATCTTCGCTGCTGATGAAGAGATGAATCGAGATGACAAGATGATGGAAAGTGCAATGCTGTCATGTATCCTAGGAGTTATGCTGAAAGTTCATTACTCGTAGTTGTCATATGTGTCATGTTGTTGTTGCAAGATGGCCATGGTTGTTTACCCATGATCATCTTGAGGGGGTGTGTTGGACCATGAGTGAGTTTAGTAGTAGCGCTGTAGTAATATTGTATCCAGTGTGAGGCCCATAGAGGCCCATGTCCATTGGTATTGTAACCCTAACTCAGATGATATAAATACAGAGTGTGGTGGTCTGAGTGACCTAACCCACCCATTCGCTGAAACTCCACAAAATATGAGCCACCAATCACGAGCCGTTGAATGCTCTACATGTCCACGATTGACAACAACAACAACAACAACAAAGCCTTTATTCCCAAACAAGTTGGGTGTCAACACCCGGATTTTTAAGTCCGAATGCCTATTATGTCATACATCGCAATCCCAGGAATATTGTTGTTGCGAGGCATAATAGTTAAGTATCACAGTCATCATTCATTACAAACCATAATGTCTTACAAATTGGAATCACATGATCCATATTACACAAATAGTTGATCTATTGATCAACGAACAAACACAAGTTCATAGCGGAAGCGTAAGATACAAGGACTCTCTAGTCCACAGGCCAACGCTTGACGTCGGAAGACTCCTAGTAGTCGTAGGCGTCCTGGTGGTCATCTCCTTGTTCATCTTCATACTCTGGCCATTTGAATAGCCAGGGACAAAGCCGTGAGTACTTCAAGTACTCGCAAACTAATACGAGTGTAAGTGCTAGACATTTCTAGTAAGGTTTGCTAAGCTCTAGTTTATTTGCATAAAGCCAATTTTAGTTCACAAGTATTTGAGTAAAACCTTATTCAAGTGCTAACTAACTCAAGTGGGAACATTAGTGTCATTCCCACCATTCAAGTGGTGATTTCAATTCAATTCACCACTTCACCATTCATTTCACCCATTTCATTTCAACATCATTTTCAAGAATTTGACATCGGAAACTGTATGGCCTTTCCAACCGTCCGTAACCGTGGACGCGGCTATTCGAATAGATTGACACTCTGCAGAGGTTGCACACTTGTGCCACAACATTTGATTTCATCCGTCGGGATTACCCGAATCATCGTAACACAGTACCCGGATCATCAACAATAACCTTTCACTTACAAATCCTAGTATGTGCACCTCTCCCCATGAGCTTGGCCACCCAGTGAAGACCAACTGTCAACCTAGGAACTGCACAGGGCTTGGCCGTACAATTCACCTCAATTCACATCATTCTCAACAACGGAGGCAGCCTCAAGCGTAACCCCTATGATGTGTGTTCAGAGGGAACCCATACTAAGATGCATAAACTTCCAGTTAAGCCCTACCCATAATCAGGTATTGTGGGGGTACTCAATATTGGAAAGGTATCGCATTCAAACCAATATCAATTTTAACAAAAATCACCATCTTCTCTTTATCATATTCACCTTCAAAAATCATTCAATGGAATGCTTCATCATTCCAAGGTTTCAAAATTCAATTCAAGTCACATTGTTCCCATCTAGAGTAGTCAAGTTTTAATCATTAGCACTAGCTCTAAATCATGAAGGGTGCTATCTTGCTTTGCTTGATTGAGACTAACTTTACTACTCTAGTACACTTCTTTACTTTGACCAAAGTTAACTATAAAAGTAACTCTTGGAAAACAACAAGTAAAAGTTGTAATGTAGAAACTTGGGATAGGCTTATGGTAAGAAAAGATAAGACTAATGGTGCCTTGCCCCAAAGGGCTTTGCACTTTGCAAGAATATTAGCTTGCCTTGGTAGTTCTCAAAGTTCTCATACTCCTCCTCTTGGCAGCAACCTTCTTCCTCCGGGTATTCTCCGGTGCTAGCGTCTAAATTTAGATACGAGTATAGTCACTCAACTAATTCAATGGCTATTCCATATATCACATATATTCACACAAACTATTCTAAGCACACAATTAATCTAATTATGGTGCATTGGTTGTGTTGCTTGAGGAGAAATAATTTCCTTTTATTTAATATGTGAATGATAGTTGCCATAGGGTTCTTGAGAAATAATTTCCTCTCATTGAAATCTTCTTAAGATTTAATTTCTCAAACAATCAAACATGAACTTATATTGACCTAAGTCCAACATTCATTATCATCATTTGAGTAAATGATTTAAATGAGGTAGACCACCTCATACCATTTAATAATGCTACAATTGATTTAAATCTCCAAGTAATTCATATAGGAGAGTTTGGCCAGGGGTCCAAACATCACATGAACTCATTTGGGACAAGATTTAAATGAAGTAAAATACTTCATATGATTTGCATAATAGTTTTGGACAATATCACTTAGATAAACTAGCCATATTATCCATTAATTAAACTAGGGCATGATCATGCAAAGTGACCACACCATTTTCTTGCATAACAATTAGTGTAAGTCAAAGGTGAGCTGTTGGAGTTGGAACTAACTTAATATCTATTTTGGTTGATTTTTAATAATTATTTGAATAGGGAAAAGTCCCTTCCTTCATCTTTTTATCAGATTAATTCTACAACAGATCATGAAGTGGGACCAGTGGCATATTGTAGATCTTTTTAGTAGCTTTCCAACAATATGAAATTTGTTAAATTTGGCCAAGCCAAACAGATTCTATTTAATTTCAAAGTTGGAGCCAGTATTGAAATTGTTTGAATTTATTTAAATGGATTTTGAAATAAAAGGGCCGGCGGTAAACTGAGTTGGGCCGAAACGATTCAAATTAGAGAAAACCAGCCCAGCAACGCATCTCGTGCGAGTGGGCCATCTGACGAGGTGGGGGCCACCCGTCAGTCTATTTTAAAACCCGAATCGGTATGATCTATCGTGGGGCGTTGGATTGGAATCGAATCGGACGGCACAGGGCCATCGTCTTCTCCGGTGAGATGCCGAGGGTCTGGCGGCGAGCCTAGGGGGTCGGAGGGCTCACCGAGGCTCCAGCAAGGTTTGGCAGTGTGCTCGAGGTAGTTGTGGACGACGGCAAAGCAGCCTGTAGCAGTGGCGGAGCTCGAGGTGGCCTGGATCGACGGCGATTCCTCCAGGGCTTCCGCGGCTCCGATCTTCCGATTGAGCTTGCTCCGGCGATGATCGAGGTAGCTACTGGGTTGAGGTGAGGCAGTGGTGGATGGGGAACGAGATGGTGTGCTCAGCTTCGTCCAGGGAACGCTCTATTTATAGAGTTGAGAGAGGGCTGCGAGGCAGTGGCAAGGTCGACAAGCGCGCGGCGATTCCGGCGAGCGGTTGGGCTAGGCAACGTTCTCCTCGTCCAGGCGAAGCTATAGGTGGTGACGGCACGGTCGGGCGGCGTCTGTGGGCGACGCACTGCTTCCGTGTCATCGGGCGGCGTCTACGGGATTTTCTTCTTCGTCTCCGGCGGTCCAGGGTTGGGTCGAGCGCGTGTCTGGTGGGTCTGAGGTGTCACGGAGATGCTCAATGCGTTGCAAGCGGGGTCAGAGCGAGTGCGAGGCGATGGGGTGGCGCGTGTCCAGTGGCGTCCACGCGCGACGCGAGCGGCATCTGGCGGCGACCTTGGCGTGCGATCTCCGGCGAGTGGACATGGCTTCCTCGACCAGGGCTGGTGTAGGTGGTGCTAGGGTGGTGCGGTGGCGAGGTTTGGCACGGTGGCCAGGGGTGGAGAGGAAGGGAGAGAGGGGAGGTGCGTCGGGGTGGCGACATGGCCGGCATGGCCATGCCCTAGCTTGCCCTCCTCTCTCCTTAGGTTTACTATGGGTCATTAAGGGTGAGAGGGAACCAGGGGACCATGTAGGATAGGTTTGGGGTGGATTAGAGTTAGGTAGATCAATATTTGAAATAGTGTCAAATAGTTCCATATTTGGAATTTGTCATTTTTGTCCAAATTTGAGTGAATTCAAATGGTTGCAAGTTTTGAATTGTGTGTGTTTGGTTGAGTTATAAATGACCAGAGATGGTGAGAGGTGGTGGTGGAATTGTTAAATTCAAAGAATTGCAAATTTGGCTAAGTGTGAGAATGTTCCACTTAATAAAAAGTGTCAACTTTGGATGAGCATAGCATTTGATCTAGAAAGAATTTGGCATGGTGATCTTTACAAAAAGTGTTCACCTTGATGTTGTCTTGGATGAGGTGCAAAGAGTTAGCAAGGTTTAGTTTGAAAATTTTGAATTGCAGGGGCTCAAAGTAGTGATCAGACTATAATTGGCAGATTTGACCATTATCATATGTCAGCCAAATTTGAATTTGAAATCCATTTGATTTGTGTTTCTTTGATTCCAAAAGTTCTAATATGTAATTAGTAACATTATTCAACTAATGGTGAAGGCCAAAATGGTCTAGGGTCAAAAGTTATAAAAATGGCATAAGCCATATGTGAGGGTTTTAGGGTTTTTCTTTTATTTGATTTCTTTCTCTTTTTGATTTATTTAGTTGGTTATCTTCTTATGATCACATTAGGGTTTTAGAGTATAGCACCTACACATAATAAAAATCATCATGGCATATCAATCAAATGCACAAGTCCTATGCATGGCACTATATGCAATTTAAAAAGTTTTTGTTGGTTTGAAATTTTGCTCCCTGGAATCTTCTAACTTTCTTTTTATTGAAATTTGGGATGTTACAAACCCTTCACCTTACAAAAGATCTCGTCCCGAGATCGAAAATAAAGTTAGGTACTAACGAGATCTGGGTACTCCTTCTTCATGAAGTTTTCGCGTTCCCAGGTGGCTTCATCTTCAGTATGATTGCTCCATTGTATCTTCAGAAACTTGATGCTTCGGGTGCGGGTGGTTCGGTAAGCTTCCTCCATGATGCGAATCGGCACTTCGCGGTATGTCAAGTCCTTGTTGATATCCACCGATCGGTGATCGATGTTCTTGAACACTTCAGTCTTCTCAGGGACTTCAAGGCACTTCCGGAGGAGTGAGATGTGAAACACGTCGTGCACAGCCGACATTTCTTCGGGCAACTCCAGTTGATAAGATACTTCGCCTCGGTGACTCAGAACTTTGAATGGTCCGACATATCGGGGTGCGAGCTTTCCTTTCAGTTGAAATCTCTGCATTCCTTTCAAGGGGGATACCTTGAGATAGACGAAGTCTCCGATCTCGAAGGTCATCTCCCGATATCTCTTGTCGGCGTAGCTCTTCTGTCTTGATTGCACCGTCTTGAGGTACTCGCGAATCTTGTGCACTTTCTCTTCGGCTTCACGAAGAACATCTGGGCCAAAAACTTGGCTTTCTCCGACTTCCGACCAGTTCAGGGGGGTACAGCATTTCCTTCCGTACAAGGCTTCAAAGGGGGCCATCTGTAGGCTAGCTTGATAGCTGTTGTTGTAAGAGAATTCTGCGTAAGGTAAGCAGTCTTCCCACTTGGATCCATATTCTAGTACACATGCTCTCAGCATGTCCTCCAATATCTGGTTGACTCTCTCAGTCTGTCCGTCGGTCTGAGGGTGATAGGCGGTGCTGAAATTCAGACGGGTTCCTAGCCCTTCATGCACTTTCTGCCAGAATCTCGAGGTGAACTGTGATCCTCTATCTGACACTATCGACTTCGGGGTTCCGTGCAGGGCGACTATTCTGGAGATGTACAATTCAGCTAACTTTGGGCCTTGGTATGTGGTCTTGACGGCGATGAAATGGGCGACCTTGGTCAGTCTATCGACAACTACCAATATTGAATCATTGCCTTTGCTGGATTTGGGCAGTCTGGTGATAAAGTCCATTCCTACGGAGTCCCACTTTCATTCTGGAATCTGTAGGGGTTGCAACAGTCCTGTGGGTCGTTGATGTTCCGCCTTGACTCTCTGACAGATGTCACACTTGGCGATGTAGCTGCCGATTTCTCTCTTCATTCCATGCCACCAGAATTGCTCCTTCAGGTCTTGATACATCTTGGTACCTCCGGGGTGGATTGAGTAAAGAGTGTCATGCGCTTCTTGCAGGATGACTTGCTTCAAGTCTGAGTCCGATGGTACGCAGAGGCGTTCTTTGTACCAAAGAACTCCGGATTCATCTACGGTGAATCCGGGGGCTTTTCCTGCGGCTATCTGTTTCTTGATTCCGTCGATGCTAGCGTTTCCCTTCTGGGCTTCCTCGATCTGACTAACCAAGGTGGGTTGCAGTTCTATGCTGGCTAGGAATCTTTCACTAACAAGTTCAAGTCTGAACTGTTCAAACTCTTGATACAGGATGGGCTGTTCGGTTGCGATCATGGAGTTCAACTGACACGACAGTCGACTCAAAGCATCCGCTACCACATTGGCCATGCCGGGGTGGTAGTGAATCTCCATGTCGTAATCCTTGATCAATTCGATCCATCGGCGTTGTCTCATGTTCAGTTCCTTCTGGGTGAAGATATATTTCAGGCTCTTGTGGTCGGAGTAGATCTCGCATCGATTACCCATGAGGTAATGACGCCAAACTTTCAAGGCTAGGACCACGGCTGCAAGCTCGAGGTCATGGGTTGGGTAGTTCTGTTCATGTTGCTTCAGCTGTCTTGAAAGGTAGGATACAACTTTGCCTTCTTGCATAAGCACACATCCAAGACCAGTCTTGGAGGCGTCGCAATATACATCAAAGGGCTTGGTAATATCTGGCATGATCAGGATTGGGGCTGTTGTCAGTCTACTCTTGAGCTGTTGAAAGCTCTCTTCACATTTGTCAGTCCACTCAAACTTCTTGTCCTTCTTCAACAGTTGGGTCATTGGTCGAGCGATGCTCGAAAAGCCTTCCACAAATCTGCGGTAATATCCGGCTAATCCAAGAAAAGCGCGGACCTCGGTTTGGGTGGTTGGGGCTTGCCATTCCATAACAGTTTTGATCTTGGCGGGATCTACGGCAATCCCTCCTGCAGACAAGATATGTCCCAGGAATCCTACTTCCTCCAACCAAAACTCACACTTGCTGAACTTGGCATACAACTGGTGGTGTCTAAGGGTTTCTAGGACAGTCTCCAAATGCTGTTCATGTTCCTCTTCGGACTTGGAGTATACAAGAATGTCGTCGATGAAGACAACGACAAACTTGTCCAAAAAGTTCATGAAGATCTTATTCATGAGATTCATGAAATAAGCGGGGGCATTGGTTAATCCAAACGACATGACGGTGTACTCATACAACCCATATCTGGTGGTGAAGGCAGTCTTCAGAATGTCGGTGGCTCGAATCTTCAGCTGATGATATCCAGTTCTAAGGTCTATCTTGGAGAAAACTTTGGCTCCGGTTAGTTGATCAAACAAATCTTCTATCTTGTGTAGGGGGTATTTGTTTTTGATGGTGACATCATTAAGCTTACGATAGTCCGTACATAAACGATTTGCACCATCCTTCTTGTGCACAAACAAAACTGTGGATCTCCAGGGGGATGCACTAGGTCTATTCAGACCCTTGGCTAACATATCATCTATCTGTTTCTTCAGCTCCACAAACTCTGTTGCGTTCATGCTGTAGGCTCTCTGGGCTATGGGTCCAGTTCCGGGGATTAACTCGATGATAAACTCGATATCCCGATCCGGGGGCATACCGGGTAGATCATCCGGAAACACATCAGGGTAGCGACAAACGACCCTGATTTGATCCAGAGTTGGCTTGGATACACTTTGGTTGCAGGTGAATTTTCTAGGTAGTCTTTCAGAGACATGTTCAACTATGATACCGGTGCTGCTAGTCATGGTTATGGCTTTCTTGGCACAGTCTATCAATCCATTGTGTTTTGACATCTAGTCCATTCCTAGTACGACTTCCAAACCTTTAGTTCCCAGAATGATTAGATTGGCATAGAAATCTACATCATGGATTTTGATGGGTACATTTTTGCAAAATTTTCTGGCTTTGGTGGTTGATCCGGGAATTTGAACTATCATAACATGCTTCAAACTGATGGGTTGAATTTTACTTGTCGATGCAAAGTCTTCAGTGACAAAGGAATGAGATGCTCCGGAATCAAACAACGCTCTGGCAGGGATGTGGTTGACAGAAAACATACCCAGTACAACATCTGGTGCTTCCTGGGCTTCTTCGGCGTTCATGTGGTAGAGACGACTGTTGCGGTTATTGGGGTTATTGGGGGCGAACTTCTTGCCGGTGGAGACACGGCGTTGCTGCTGAGCAGGTGCAGCGGTGTTGCCTGCGAGCTTGGCGAGTCTCTTGGGACACTCGTTGGAGTAGTGCCCCACTACACCACACTCATAACAAGTGATGGTGGCCTTATCCTTGGTCGCAACGGGGATGGCGTTGCTTCCGGTTCTGGGAGCGGTGTTGGTGTTGTTGTTGTTGTTGTTGGGGGCTCTGGGCGGAGCGCGGTTGTAGTTGTTGTTGTTGTAGCCTCCTGGCTTGGAGTTTCCTCCACTCCGGTTCTGATAACTGGGGCGCGAGTTCTGCATCGGGGGCTTGTTGTTGTTCCTCGGAGTGAAACCTCAGCTTGAGCTGGGGCAATACTTCTGGGCATTGCTAGACCCACTCTGGTGCATCATACGATGCTTGCGGTTCTCATTGGCTTGGTTCAGCTTGCCCTCCATCTGGATGGCGGAGTCAACAAGGGCTTCAAGGTCGGTGAAGGGGATGTTGACGAGGACAGTCTGCATCTCATCATGCAGTCCGTTCAGGAATCTCTCCTGTCTCTTCTCGGTGGTGTCGGTCTCATCGGGGGCGTACCTTGACAGTGTAAGGAACCTGTCGCGGTATTCTACCACCGTCAGACGACCTTGCTTCAGTTCACGGAACTCATCCCTCATCTTTTTGATAAGACCCGGGGGTACATGGTACTTGCTGAACTTGAGCTTGAAATCCTCCCAAGTCATGAACTGACCTCCGTTCATGGCACGTGTGCTTGTCCACCAAGCGCGGGCTGGTCCGGCGAGATAGTGGGTTGCAAACAAAACCTTCTCATTGTCTTCCACTTCGGATACTTCCAAGTTGTTCTCCGTAGTCTGGAGCCAGTCGTCGGCGTCGAGGGGTTCCTCCGTCTTGCTAAACACCGGAGGGTTGGTGTTCTGAAAGTTCTTGAGCTTGGATTCGGGGTGGTCATGATTTCCAGGGCCTTGATTGGCAATGTTCTGCAAGGCCGCTGTGGAGACCCGGCATACCACTGCATGGTGTAGTATGCAAGTCTGATATAACACCAATGAAACACCGTTCCACTAGTATTATATCGCTCAGAGTGGTACAACAGAAACATATGCGAGTCCAAGGCATGTCTATAGAATTACAACATTGACTCTGTTACATAAGATCATCACAGCCTCCTACTTTACAATGAGGTAAATCTGCAAATAAACTCCAGAAGAACGACTCGTAGTCTAATCCTATCACGAACTCTATTTGTAGAGTATTTGACTAGCTAAAGAGGCTATGACTAGATTCTAGCTAATAGGAGCTAGGTTTGGAAGCTAGTTCCCTTCTACTACTTAATCTAGGTTTTCTCCATGGTAGTTGTGGTGTTTGACTCTTTCGGCAGGTTCCTGTCCCCTTGAAGTATTTGTAGACTCCTCGGTCTTCGAGTTGCACGGTAGATCCTCCTTCGTGGCCTCCATATCTAAGCAGGGGATTTAAGAGTGGGATGAGTACGAGCGTACTCAACAAGTTCATTATAGGAAAGAGGTGTTTAATGCACTAGCTACAACATTAGACCAGAAAGTCTAATACTAATGCAAGTTTTCATAACCATTTCTTCAAAAGGTTGCTTTTATTCAGAAGAACTATGTCCGTCAGCCTTCACCGGTTTACTAGAACTTCATGGAGTTCCTTTCTGGCAGTGTTCGCAGTTCCAAACCCGGAACAGGGAGTGACAGGTCACGATTCATTACACTCTGCAGAGGTGTGTTGCTTTACCCATAAGAGATCTTAACCTTGGTGCCAACCGAGTCTATAGTTCTCGTCCACACTTCCTTTGGTGTGAGGCCCGGTATAAGGTCATAGCCAATCATATTCCTCCGCTACCTCATACACCCACCCTTTGCTGCAAACTCCGACCCTGGGTCCTCGCCGGTGCTCTTATACCAATTAAGGACGGCCCCCGACCACGACAACAGTTCAGGTCTCTACCATGAACTCCTTCGCCGGCAGCTGTAACCCATCATAGACCGCAATTACCGTGGGGACTTCATCGGGACCCCCACCCTACCACTTGTCCTCTCTTGGATCAAGGGTACCACTTGTCCTCTCTTGGATCAAGGGTCTACGGTAAAGCGCATCCGTTGATGTACAAGAGGTAGAAATACAATTGACTATTCTGTCCCACTCCAGATCTTATGGTTAACACGGGTATTACGGCACAAGAATCACTGGCGACATTTGTTGTTTAATCCTAGATGGATATAAACCCTTGCAATGGAACCTCCGCCATATCAACACAATCCATGGTTCCATTGCCCACCACATAGTCATATTCATAGTTATGAAAGTAGGGGTTTTGGTTTTTATGCAATAGTGATAATCTTAGTACTTTGCAAGTAATTTGATAAAGATACTCAAATGACATGAGCAAGTGATGAACTTGCCTTTCTTGACTGCAAGATTATGCAGACAAGGTCTTCGATCTGTGATAACTCCAAATTCTGAAATAGCATTATCGTCCGGTAAGGACGATGTTTAAAAGATTGTCAAGGATGCAGTAATGCATAAGTATGAGATGCAATCGTTCTAAGCGTGACCTAACCCCGATGATTTAGGATTAGTGAGTGGTAATGATTAGTTCAAGGTGTGTTGCACTTTTAGAGTGATTCTCAAACAAGGTTCTTATTCAGGTTTGTGTTGTTTTAGAATCATAAGCAAGTGGTAAAATGTATAGTAACAATCATACACACCAAGGGATAGTAGTTGTATAATAAGCAAAGAGCAGTTGTCCATTTTATGTCCTATAGTTCATGGTTGATGATTACTTATTATATAATTCAAAAGAATAACTTTTGAAGAACATGTTCTTTAACAAAGAACAAGTATGATAATTAGGTTGGTGGGGTTCTATGGTTGACTATGGTTTCATCTAGTTTCTGGAGTAAGTAATAGATGGATCACAACCTAGTTGGATTCATTAACACCAAGGGATTGTAAGGTTAAGTTAAGCCTAGGCATCCTAAGAAATTATTTCTACATGGTTGCTATCAAGGTTGGTTCATCCTGCTGGTGATAGCTAGTTATTGGCTATAGGTCCTATTAGGCAGAATTGATGATGATTCCTTATTTTCTTCAAAAGAATAACTTTTGAAGAACATACTTCTTAAGTAATAAGAAGTATCACAATTAAGGTTGAGGTTGCCTACGGTTTACATTTGAATTCACTAAGTATTTTTAAAATGGCTGGTTCCTAAATAGGATGATTCATGATTATCTAATACTAGTAGGGTTTAGTGGAACAGGTTTATGTAGTGCAAAAATAGTAGGTATGGTTGCTATTAGGGTTCATTACCCTGGTGTGAGGCTATATAGGTATGAGTAAGGTTGATAATTTTGATGATAGGAACTAGGGTTTAGGCTTAGGTGTTCCTATTTGATCATCTAGGCATGAACACATGTAATACCAATGTATTAGAGATGGGTCTCTATTATTTTGTGAAGACATGGCAATTGTTTAGTTGCTACTATGGAGCTTGGAAAATATCATGATCACATGTTCTAACCTAAGGTTTAGGTTAGAAGCAAATTAAGGTTCACATGAAATAGTGGAACTAGGCTTCCTGAATGGATTAGGGTTTTTAGGGTTCCACATAAAATGATAGGGTTAAGGTTTTTATTCCTACTAGCACTAGGTTTCTAAATTGTGATGCTATTCTTAACATAATAACTGGAAACAGAGTTTAAGTTACTAATTACTTTGAAATAAGATTAATAAGGAATTTAACATTATATTATTTTTACAAAACTTAAGTAAAATATGATAAATACTATTAGGGTTTAGGGTTTTTAAATAATATTTGAAGTTATGATCAATTAGGATTTTCATATAATGAAACATAACTATCAAGAAATGTTTGTTGTTTTATATGTCATTTTGATGCAAGGTAAGATTTAATACTTTCTTTATGTGCAAAATAGAAACAAGAAAATTACATGTTTGGTATTTATTATTATTTTAACTTTAGGAAGTTATTTTACTCTATAATATTTTGACTATAAAAGAAAAATTGGACTAAATGGCCATTTGGGCTAAGCCCAACTGGTCCAACCAGACCAGGTCCAACTGGCTTGGTCGGCCTGCCCTAGGTCGGGTCAAGACCCAGGCCCGACCAACACCCCCCCCCCCCCTCTCGCTCACCTCTCATCCTCGCACGCCATCGTTCGCTCCGGCGTGACCTTCCTCTGGCTCGCCGGATGTGCTCCTCCGGCGCCGCTCCGGCCAGCCGACGGCCAACCCCGGCGCCGCTCCTCACAGGCTAGGTATCGTCGCACCCTCCTATTTCTCCTCTAGAAACTGTCTCTCACCGCGACGCCGCCGTCACCCACGCTCGCCCCCAAAGCTCCGCCGTGTCGCCGCCTGTGCTCGGCTGCTCCCGGCCCTCTCCGGCGCCGGCGATATGGGGCTTTGCTCCACCTTGCTGCTCTCTACCGCCTCCTCTCGGTCGATTTGATTCCCGCGATCTTAATCACCCGCCCCCAACCTGAGAACCCTAGCTGCTGCCGTTGGTCGAGGTGGCGCCGCCACGATCGTCTCCGTGAGCTCCCCTTCGCTGCCCCCTAATCCGATGCTTACGCGTCTCGTCCGCCTCCTTGCAGCAACCCTTGCGGTTACCAGGTTGCTGGCATGACCCCTTCTCCTTCGCCTCCGATTTCTTCATCGTGATGCACTCACCTCCTCCTCAAGCCCTTGCTCGACTATACTGGTTATTTCAATCTTTGACGCCTGGGTTGATCGTAATCCCTACCGATGTTGGTGTGGCGGTGGTGCTTGTAATAACACCCTGTTGATTGTGTTGGTGTGGCTTGGGGTAGTGGCGACCTGGTGGTGTGGTGCTGTTGCTGGTGGTTACTTCCTCCTCGACGCCGTCAGGATGGTGCCGTAGGCGCAACCCCGGCGTCAAGCGCTGCTCCTACTCGCTCTACTCCGCTTATTGTGAGCTACCCTCACCCTTCTCTGTTTATGATTATGCATTGGTGGCTTGTGTGATTATGGTATAGCTCTTATCTAATAAACATACACTATTTTGTTAACTGAAAGAGTTCAGTGGTACTACTGTTTAGTCTAAATTGAGCTCAAACATGCCGGTGATTTCAATGCTGCTACTATTGTTGTATACTTTCCTTGATGGCTGCTTGTGAACTGATAATTGGAGGTGGAATCATGCGTTGGTTGACTAGAACATGGCTGTAATACTACTGCTACTTGTATATTGCTTGGTTGGCCTGAGATTATTTCCTGGACCCCAAGTTGATGCATGTAGTATGTTGATTAAGCACTGATGGCTTTACTGGTTTGCTTACGATGATGACTAAAGCATATGCATATATGATTCTGGACAAAATTGTGTTGTAGTGCAGAAGGTGATGCTTTTGTAGATTCTTGAATATGATCTGGTTGCTGATTAGTAGCCAAGAGATGATTTTTCCAATTGTTGGATTTTACAGTTGGATCTTGATGTCCCCTATTTCTAGATATAAACTGATAAGGACAGATCTTGCTTGAGTCTTGTAGTCTTGCCAATGATGCAAAGACTGAGGCCTATATTGGAGAAGAACAGATACTATGACTTGATTTTTAATTCTCTGTGATGACTTAGCATAGCACCACTATGCAAGACTGAGAGAAATAGCTCCTTCTAATCCTCCTAGGTGTAAACCTGGTTGAAGGGTAGATGGATCTGCTGGTTTGGGTGTTTTCTCTAGATTTCCTCTCATGTGATTATGCAAATCTAAGAACAGATGTATGATCAAGCCTATGAGTTTCTACCTGTTGTCCTTGGTAGCTTGGTCTCTGGAATACTGAAATACTTTCCTTCTTGTGGTTAGCCTGCTCCTCCCAGCTTCTGTTATACCCTTATGATCTTGATACTATTTTCCTGGTTTATTACCTGAGGATGATCTGGTGGTCTAGATGAAGAACATATGTTGTTCTTGGTTGGTCGATGGGGATGAGAAAAATGAGGTGCTTGGGCAGCTGTGTGCTGTAAGCACAGGCAATAAATACTCTGCCCATATACTCTCTGTGGTCGACAGCACACACATGCAACCTTGTGTGTGTGCTGCTTGCTTGCCTACTGCGTCTCCTGGGTAGATGCATCTCCCCCTGGGATAGGCATTGCTGAGAAAATATCTACCCCTTCCATTTCTCTTTATTTTTAACATAGCCACTTGGCATTACTTCTCTGTTGGGTTTTTCTTTGGTTGTTTTGCAGGTACAAGACAAAAGAAGAATAGAAGATATTTAGATAGGATTAGCTTAGTTTTCCTTTCTGTATTTTATTCTTGTAATATTTGTAAGTTGTATTAATATTGGATATTGTAATGACTTTGTAAATGTGTATTCAATTAATAGAATGTAATTTCCCTATTCTTAATTCAACATTGTTTGAATTATAATTGGAAAGTTATAATCTGAATTCAAATTTGAATTCAAATACTTATTTGAATTTCTTTTATATTTTATTGTATATGATTGTTTGGAACCCAAATTCCAATTATTGTTTGCATAGTTGTCATTTATATTTCAGTTAAGTTTCACTTGCCTTTCTCACAACTTCTGAAATCAACAAAGGTCATGTCAATGTTTATCGCACTCGTGTCGCTGACCTTAGTCAATTCCCATCAACACAAGTGAAACCTTGATCTCTTTGTGTTTCATATAAAAGCGCGAAAATTCTCTGGATTTTCTATGCATGAATGCAATGCACACATCTATTTCCTCTCTTTTTGTAACCCCCAATCCTGGGATATTACAGTCTCTACCCCTTAAACTAAACTTCGTCCTCGAAGTTTGATCTCTCTCACGTTTCCGGAGTGTGGATCAGACTTTTGCAGACCATGACTTTTCTCGAACTCCGTATTGATCTTACTGGATATCATTGAATATATCCCTTGTCCAGATTCTTCCTGGGATCCATTAGGGTTTGTCTCTGAGCCATGGCTTCTTACTTCAATTCCATGATTTCTTTCAATATCATAATCTTGTTTCCTTTCTCATTGATGATTCAATGATTGGGACTTCTTCTGGTGCTGCTAGTCTTAACTGAAGACTAATTTAACAACATACTCCTAATAGTAAATAGGTCTTTGTTTTCCCTTACTACCAAAACTGCAATAATGGTACTTGGTAAGGTACTTACCTTGGAACTGATCTTTGATGGTTTATTTCCCAAGGGATGGATTAGAATCACTTAGTATATCCAATCATGGATTATGGTTGATACCTCTAACTATTTTATTTCTTTTAGGTTCCATGAAAGGAATCTTTCACTTAATCTTTAATTTTGGTATGGTCTAACTCCTTCAGTCTTTGCCCTATCTGAGCTTTATTTGGTCGATAGTATTTTCTTCTTCCAACTTCATTAGCATTGGCTTACTTGAGCTTAAGTACTTCTGAGTAAATATTACTCACTTGCTCAAGTGATAATCCAATTTTGTACTTCCTCGAGGTAAAAAACCTCGGCTTGTGGTCTGACATCCTTCTGAAAGTAGTGTTCGACAATCTTATGAAAATAAGATCGAACTTTCTCTCAGTTCGGACCTTCATCAACTATCTTGCTCAAAGTATTGATTCATATTGGATCAAACTGATCCCTCGCTCTCCCCCTTAGGGATGTCCTAAAGGTTGTTAAGCTCATCTTCCCCAACCAACTAGCTCCTTGGTTAGGCTTTATGTCTTTTTCTTGGCTTTCTATTGTACTCTTCCAGGGTATCCTATTGGGATTGATTGTGTACCCACATGGCTGTGAATACCAGTACGATATGTTAGTTGGTTATGCAACTATGGTTATTCCAACTTTACACAGGACAAGTGTGTTGCCCATGAAAGCTTGAGCAATTTAAAGATATTATTCTACAACTAATATTGTGCTAAATGAAGAAGCTGTGTTCAACATACTGATTGGGTCAGAACAAGTATGGTCAAAGTCCTATGCATCCGTCCTTGTGCTCCATCCACTTCCTTGTTCGAACTTCTTAGATGATGAGCTCCCCCGGTGGTTTGAAAATTGGTTCATTGCTTCATTTGATCTTCGTACCAGATATGGATCCGGGCATTCTGATTTCATATGACCTAGCTGTCCACATCCAAAACAGGTTATATCCTGTTGCGTGCAATCCTTGGCATAGTGACCTTTTCTTGCACAGTTATGGCATCGAACTTGACTATAAAACGGTGTGATTGTCTCATCTCTAGTTTGTAAATTCATCTCTGAATGAGTTTGTTGTATCTGAATTGGTTGTGGTTCCAACCTTGCCTTCCGTTTTCTTTCATTCTGCACTTCTTCATAATCATTCTCCAAAGTAATTGCAGTATCCACTAGCTCGTGGAACCTTGTGCATTTGGTTAGATTCAACTGCATTTTCAGGAATGGATTCATCCCTTTTAAGAACCTTTTTATCCTTTTCTCCTCTGTGTTCACATCCTCTGCTGCATAACGTGATAAACGATCAAACTCTACTAGATATTTCCATACCGACAAGTCATTCTGCTTTGAGGTCTCGATCTCTCTTCTCTTTAGTTCCATGATACTTTCAGGAACCTGGGCTTCTCGGAATTTCTTCTTAAACTCGTCCCACGTGAAAACATGTCCCGAAGGTTGAATTAGAATCATGTTATCCCACCATGACGCTGCTAGTCCTGATAGTAGATAGGTGGCATATCTAACCTTCTCTTCATCATTACACCGAACTGTCTTTAATTTCCGCTCAGTGTCCCTCAACCAATCATCCACATCCATAGGTTCTGGTGCGGTAGCAAAAGTCAGTGGATTGGTTTGTAGGAATTCTGTAAGACTCACTCCTTTTGGCCCTCCATTTCTGATACCTCCATTATTCTCACGTATCAAACGACTGAAAAACTCATTTTGTTGTGCTAAGTTTGCTGCTCTATCCTCAGCCATCCTTTCCATGTGCTCAAAAAATTCTTGCCCAAGCAGTAAAGGGGTTGATGTTAACGATCTAGTGGCGGAGAATGCCTCTTCCATCCGCTTAGCTTCTCTTTCCTGACCTTCTTTTGCCTCCCTCTCTTCATGAGTCGTTACTATTTCATCAGTTGGTTGGTAACTCGTCTCTCCCTCACGCGATCCCATTTACCCTCTAGACCTGTAACATCAAGAAAGAACTCAATGATGCATCATGCATTTGCACACCAAGGTCAAACTTCATGCACAGATCTAGTCAATCAATGAAAATCCAAAAAAATCCAAGAAGATTCAACTTTGTGCTCATAATACACATCATTATATGCCTGAATAAAATAGTTGAGTAAGACATCTCTAAACATCAGGCTCTGATGTGTAGTATATAACACCACATAAGATAGGTTTAAATCGTGATACTTAGCACGAATATATGGGATTCTACTATTTGTCTCACCCTTTACCTTAATTGCACATTTGCAATGAGATAAACTTGACACAAAATGGTCTAGGATAGTTAAGGTTAACCTAATTTTCTTTGGAATTACTAACTTAGCTTTCATTATGTTGAGGACTACTTCATATGGTATATCTAGATTCTAGCATAGTTATTCTAAACACATAACTATTGGACTATAGCTCCTATACTTCCAAGTGTTTCTATTGTAAGACTATGGTCATGATGTGCTTGGCACACTTCTTATTGTTTTGGAACACAATTCTTGCACTATTTGTTTAGCACTTGGCTTCTTATTGTAACCCTCCTAAATACTTTAGATGTTCTACTTCATCACATAATGACTCTCAAGTGAATCATATATGATTAGCAACTCTACCATGTAGGTAGACATATATTATTCCTATCACTCTTCCTTATCTCCCATGATTGACTCATCATGGTCTATACTACCTCATATCACTTGTTTTTATCACTTACTATCAGTGGTTTCACATGTCTAGATAATTTTACTTACTCATTACTTATCTGGGTCTACATCTTCTATTAGGATATCTTAATTAACTTCATCACTTGATATAACTCCTATTACAGTTCTGGATAACTCTTACTTAACCATAACCTGTGTTGGTACACATCTTCCAATAGGATATCTTCCTTATGGTTGTATCCTCTCTTTGGACTACCATGTATTGTATACCAACTGTGATCTACTCATATATTGTTTTAGGGACTTAATGGTGTGCTCTATTTTTAGCTAACTAACTTAGGGAAGAAATGTTGACTTAAGTGTGTCAGGATTATTCTCAAGTGAATATCCATCTCAAGTCATAAGAAGTATTTGGTTTACCTAGGACAACTTCCTATAGACACTACCAATCCTATAGGTCTCCTTTAAAGGGTTTTAATCCTAGGGTCAAAGCATTTGCTCTGATACCAACTGTGGAGACCCGGCATACCACTGCATGGTGTAGTATGCAAGTCTGATATAACACCAATGAAACACCGTTCCACTAGTATTATATCGCTCAGAGTGGTACAACAGAAACATATGCGGGTCCAAGGCATGTCTATAGAATTACAACATTGACTCTGTTACATAAGATCATCACAGCCTCCTACTTTACAATGAGGTAAATCTGCAAATAAACTCCAGAAGAACGACTCATAGTCTAATCCTATCACGAACTCTATTTGTAGAGTATTTGACTAGCTAAAGAGGCTATGACTAGATTCTAGCTAATAGGAGCTAGGTTTGGAAGCTAGTTCCCTTCTACTACTTAATCTAGGTTTTCTCCATGGTAGTTGTGGTGTTTGACTCTTTCGGCAGGTTCCTGTCCCCTTGAAGTATTTGTAGACTCCTCGGTCTTCGAGTTGCACGGTAGATCCTCCTTCGTGGCCTCCATATCTAAGCAGGGGATTTAAGAGTGGGATGAGTACGAGCGTACTCAACAAGTTCATTATAGGAAAGAGGTGTTTAATGCACTAGCTACAGCATTAGACCAGGAAGTCTAATACTAATGCAAGTTTTCATAACCATTTCTTCAAAAGGTTGCTTTTATTCAGAAGAACTATGTCCGTCAGCCTTCACCGGTTTACTAGAACTTCATGGAGTTCCTTTTCGGCAGCGTTCGCAGTTCCAAACCCGGAACAGGGAGTGACAGGTCACGATTCATTACACTCTGCAGAGGTGTGTTGCTTTACCCATAAGAGATCTTAACCTTGGTGCCAACCGAGTCTATAGTTCTCGTCCACACTTCCTTTGGTGTGAGGCCCGGTATAAGGTCATAGCCAATCATATTCCTCCGCTACCTCATACACCCACCCTTTGCTGCAAACTCCGACCCTGGGTCCTCGCCGGTGCTCTTATACCAATTAAGGACGGCCCCCGACCACGACAACAGTTCAGGTCTCTACCATGAACTCCTTCGCCGGCAGCTGCAACCCATCATAGACCGCAATTACCGTGGGGACTTCATCGGGACCCCCACCCTACCACTTGTCCTCTCTTGGATCAAGGGTACCACTTGTCCTCTCTTGGATCAAGGGTCTACGGTAAAGCGCATCCGTTGATGTACAAGAGGTGGAAATACAATTGACTATTCCGTCCCACTCCAGATCTTATGGTTAACACGGGTATTACGGCACAAGAATCACTGGCGACATTTGTTGTTTAATCCTAGATGGATATAAACCCTTGCAATGGAACCTCCGCCATATCAACACAATCCATGGTTCCATTGCCCACCACATAGTCATATTCATAGTTATGAAAGTAGGGGTTTTGGTTTTTATGCAATAGTGATAATCATAGTACTTTGCAAGTAATTTGATAAAGATACTCAAATGACATGAGCAAGTGATGAACTTGCCTTTCTTGACTGCAAGATTATGCAGACAAGGTCTTCGATACGCAGTAACTCCAAATTCTGAAATAGCATTATCGTCCGGTAAGGACGATGTTTAAAAGATTGTCAAGGATGCAGTAATGCATAAGTATGAGATGCAATCGTTCTAAGCGTGACCTAACCCCGATGATTTAGAATTAGTGAGTGGTAATGATTAGTTCAAGGTGTGTTGAACTTTTAGCGTGATTCTCAAACAAGGTTCTTATTCAGGTTTGTGTTGTTTTAGAATCATAAGCAAGTGGTAAAATGTATAGTAACAATCATACGCACCAAGGGATAGTAGTTGTATAATAAGCAAAGAGCAGTTGTCCATTTTATGTCCTATAGTGCATGGTTGATGATTACTTATTATATAATTCAAAAGAATAACTTTTGAAGAACATGTTCTTTAACAAAGAACAAGTATGATAATTAGGTTGGTGGGGTTCTATGGTTGACTATGGTTTCATCTAGTTTCTGGAGTAAGTAATAGATGGATCACAACCTAGTTGGATTCATTAACACCAAGGGATTGTAATGTTAAGTTAAGCCTAGGCATCCTAAGAAATTATTTCTACATGGTTGCTATCAAGGTTGGTTCATCCTGCTGGTGATAGCTAGTTATTGGCTATAGGTCCTATTAGGCAGAATTGATGATGATTCCTTATTTTCTTCAAAAGAATAACTTTTGAAGAACATACTTCTTAAGTAATAAGAAGTATCACAATTAAGGTTGAGGTTGCCTAGGGTTTACATTTGAATTCACTAAGTATTTTTAAAATGGTTGGTTCCTAAATAGGATGATTCATGATTATCTAATACTAGTAGGGTTTAGTGGAACAGGTTTATGTAGTGCAAAAATAGTAGGTATGGTTGCTATTAGGGTTCATTACCCTGGTGTGATGCTATATAGGTATGAGTAAGGTTGATAATTTTGATGATAGGAACTAGGGTTTAGGCTTAGGTGTTCCTATTTGATCATCTAGGCATGAACACATGTAATACCAATGTATTAGAGATGGGTCTCTATTATTTTGTGAAGACATGGCAATTGTTTAGTTGCTACTATGGAGCTTGGAAAATATCATGATCACATGTTATAACCTAAGGTTTGGGTTAGAAGCAAATTAAGGTTCACATGAAATAGTGGACCTAGGCTTCCTGAATGGATTAGGGTTTTTAGGGTTCCACATAAAATGATAGGGTTAAGGTTTTTATTCCTACTAGCACTAGGTTTCTAAATTGTGATGCTATTCTTAACATAATAACTGGAAATAGAGTTTAAGTTACTAATTACTTTGAAATAAGATTAATAAGGAATTTAACATTATATTATGTTTACAAAACTTAAGTAAAATATGATAAATACTATTAGGGTTTAGGGTTTTTAAATAATATTTGAAGTTATGATCAATTAGGATTTTCATATAATGAAACATAACTATCAAGAAATGTTTGTTGTTTTATATGTCATTTTGATGCAAGGTAAGATTTAATACTTTCTTTGTGTGCAAAATAGAAACAAGAAAATTACATGTTTGGTATTTATTATTATTTTAACTTTAGGAAGTTATTTTACTCTATAATATTTTGACTATAAAAGAAAAATTGGACTAAATGGCCATTTGGGCTAAGCCCAACTGGTCCAACCAGACCAGGTCCAACTGGCTTGGTCGGCCTGCCCTAGGTCGGGTCAAGACCCAGGCCCGACCAACCCCCTCCCCCTCTCGCTCACCTCTCATCCTCGCACGCCATCGTTCGCTCCGGCGTGACCTTCCTCTGGCTCGCCGGATGTGCTCCTCCGGCGCCGCTCCGGCCAGCCGACGACCAACCCCGGCGCCGCTCCTCACAGGCTAGGTATCGTCGCCCCCTCCTATTTCTCCTCTAGAAACTGTCTCTCACCGCGACGCCGCCGTCACCCACGCTCGCCCCCAAAGCTCCGCCGTGTCGCCGCCTGTGCTCGGCTGCTCCCGGCCCTCTCCGGTGCCGGCGATATGGGGCTTTGCTCCACCTTGCTGCTCTCTACCGCCTCCTCTCGGTCGATTTGATTCCCGCGGTCTTAATCACCCGCCCCCAACCTGAGAACCCTAGTTGCTGCCGTTGGTCGAGGTGGCGCCACCACGATCGTCTCCGTGAGCTCCCCTTCGCTGCCCCCTAATCCGATGCTTACGCGTCTCGTCCGCCTCCTTGCAGCAACCCTTGGTTACCAGGTTGCTGGCATGACCCCTTCTCCTCCGCCTCCGATTTCTTCATCGTGATGCACTCACCTCCTCCTCAAGCCCTTGCTCGACTATACTGGTTATTTCAATCTTTGACGCCTGGGTTGATCGTAATCCCTACCGATGTTGGTGTGGTGGTGGTGCTTGTAATAACACCCTGTTGATTGTGTTGGTGTGGCTTGGGGTAGTGGCGACCTGGTGGTGTGGTGCTGTTGCTGGTGGTTACTTCCTCCTCTACGCCGGCAGGATGGTGCCGTAGGCACAACCCCGGCGTCAAGCGCTGCTCCTACACGCTCTACTCCGCTTACTGTGAGCTACCCTCACCCTTCTTTGTTTATGATTATGCATTGGTGGCTTGTGTGATTATGGTATAGCTCTTATCTACTAAACATACACTGTTTTGTTAACTGATAGAGTTCAGTGGTACTACTGTTTAGTCTTAATTGAGCTCAAACATGCCGGTGATTTCAATGCTGCTACTATTGTTGTATACTTTCCTTGATGGGTGCTTGTGAACTGATAATTGGAGGTGGAATCATGCGTTGGTTGACTAGAACATGGCTGTAATACTACTGCTACTTGTATATTGCTTGGTTGGCCTGAGATTATTTCCTGGACCCCAAGTTGATGCATGTAGTATGTTGATTAAGCACTGATGGCTTTACTGGTTTGCTTACGATGATGACTAAAGCATATGCATATATGATTCCGGACAAAATTGTGTTGTAGTGCACAAGGTGATGCTTTTGTAGATTCTTGAATATGATCTGGTTGCTAATTAGTAGCCAAGAGATGATTTTTCCAATTGTTGGATTTTACAGTTGGATCTTGATGTCCCCTATTTCTAGATATAAACTGATAAGGACAGATCTTGCTTGAGTCTTGTAGTCTTGCCAATGATGCAAAGACTGAGGCCTATATTGGAGAAGAATAGATACTATGACTTTATTTTTAATTCTCTGTGATGACTTAGCATAGCACCACTATGCAAGACTGAGAGAAATAGCTCCTTCTAATCCTCCTAGGTGAAAACCTGGTTGAAGGGTAGATGGATCTGCTGGTTTGGGTGTTTTCTCTAGATTTCCTCTCATGTGATTATGCAAATCTAAGAACAGATGTATGCTCAAGCCTATGAGTTTCTACCTGTTGTCCTTGGTAGCTTGGTCTCTGGAATACTGAAATACTTTCCTTCTTGTGGTTAGCCTGCTCCTCCCAGCTTCTGTTATACCCTTATGATCTTGATACTATTTTCCTGGTTTATTACCTGAGGATGATCTGGTGGTCTAGATGAAGAACATATGTTGTTCTTGGTTGGTCGATGGGGATGAGAAAAATGAGGTGCTTGGGCAGCTGTGTGCTGTAAGCACAGGCAATAAATACTCTGCCCATATACTCTCTGTGGTCGACAGCACACACATGCAACCTTGTGTGTGTGCTGCTTGCTTGCCTACTGCGTCTCCTGGGTAGATGCATCTCCCCCTGGGATAGGCATTGCTGAGAAAGTATCTACCCCTTCCATTTCTCTTTATTTTTAACATAGCCACTTGGCATTACTTCTCTGTTGGGTTTTTCTTTGGTTGTTTTGCAGGTACAAGACAAAAGAAGAATAGAAGATATTTAGATAGGATTAGCTTAGTTTTCCTTTCTGTATTTTATTCTTGTAATATTTGTAAGTTGTATTAATATTGGATATTGTAATGACTTTGTAAATGTGTATTCAATTAATAGAATGTAATTTCCCTATTCTTAATTCAACATTGTTTGAATTATAATTGGAAAGTTATAATCTGAATTCAAATTTGAATTCAAATACTTATTTGAATTTCTTTTATATTTTATTGTATATGATTGTTTGGAACCCAAATTTCAATTATTATTTGCATAGTTGTCATTTATATTTCAGTTAAGTTTCACTTGCCTTTCTCACAACTTCTGAAATCAACAAAGGTCATGTCAAAGTTTATCGCACTCGTGTCGCTGACCTTAGTCAATTCCCATCAACACAAGTGAAACCTTGATCTCTTTGTGTTTCATATAAAAGCGCGAAAATTCTCCGGATTTTCTATGCATGAATGCAATGCACACATCTGTTTCCTCTCTTTTTGTAACCCGCAATCCTGGGATATTACAGCCGTGATGTTGGCTTGGCGTTCAGCTCTTTCTGTCTCCCTGTCTACAAGCAGGGTTTGCAGCAGTTGCATCATCGCATCATTGGTGCGATTGGGAGGGGCCATCTGAAGATAGAGAAGATCATGAGATAAGAGGGACAATTTCTATGGTTTATTTTGAGTAAGTTTGAAAACATTTGAAACTTGTAATCTTTTCATGACAAACATAACATTCATTCATTCATTCATCACATAGTACAAACTAACACACACATACTACCATGGTTTTAAGAACCATTCTCCTGCTACGATACAAAGGACGGGATACAACTCACACCTACATAAGTGAAACTAGTGCAACTACTCCTCATCCTCGACGTCGATCGGGACGTAGTCGTCAGGTCCTACCTCCAGGAACTCATAGTCCTCCTCCTCGGTGAACTCGTCCTCCTCAAAGTCGTCGTCGTCGCTCAGGAAGGCTCCTCCTCCCTAAAGGTCGATACCTCCGTCGTCATCATCCAGCTCTCTAATCTGATCTTCCTGGGCCTTGACAGTGGCCTCAAGAGACGCGATCTTGGCGCGAAGGCGCGCAATCATAGCGTCCTTCTTAGCACGCTGCTGGCGAAGGCTCTTGCGGTCGCTGTTGAGTAGCTTGATCGCCTCACCCTGCTCGATGATGTGAGCATGGGTCTGGTTCGCGTAAGCGCGAGTGGCGTCGAGGTCCTTATGAGTCTGGTAGAGCATGAAGTCCAGGTGCTCAGCATGGTGCCTCAACTGCGTGTGCGGCTGCAGCTCCATAGGCACTCCCATGGCATCACGCCTCACGAGATGCGCGAAGCGCGATGCGAGGATGCGCACCACGTTCTGTCCACAAAGGCGCGCAAGTGCCTCCTGAAGGCCACGTGCGAGTCCGTCGAGCCAGTTGCTCTCGCGGAAGGAGAAGAGGATCCTCTCCGAGGTGGGAGGCTCCATCTTGCCGCTCAAGTCGGCGGTAATGATCCACTGCAACTCTCCTCCAGGAGTGTTGTCCACCTGAATCCCGTGGAACTCAGGGTGCGGGCGCTCGAGGAAGTCCGAAAGGGCGTTGAGGTCGTGCTCCAAGATCAAGCTCCCTCCGTTTCCAAGCTGGTAAAACTTGGTGTTGATGGGTTCATTCGGCTCCATCTGAAAGAGAATTGGATGAGTAAGTTAGAGAGTGAAAAGTGTGGCAAAATTTTAAGTAGATTCAAATAAGATAGAACATGATTCATCAAATTTTGGAAAAGTCTCAAAGACAAGAGTGTAAGTAAATTTTCACAAATATTTTCTTCATTTGATTTCAAAGTTAAGTTTTTTCAGAACGCCCATTCTAACTAAGGTCTTCTAAGGTCAAACAATGGCTCTGATACCAACTTGTCAACACCCGGATTTTTTAAGTCCGAATGCCTATTATGTCATACATCGCAATCCCAGGAATATTGTTGTTGCGAGGCATAATAGTTAAGTATCACAGTCATCATTCATCACAAACCATAATGTCTTACAAATTGGAATCACATGATCCATATTACACAAATAGTTGATCTATTGATCAACGAACAAACACAAGTTCATAGTGGAAGCGTAAGATACAAGGACTCTCTAGTCCACAGGCCAACGCTTGACGTCGGAAGACTCCTAGTTCTCGTAGGCGTCCTGGTGGTCATCTCCTTGTTCATCTTCATACTCTGGCCATTTGAATAGCCAGGGACAAAGCCATGAGTACTTCAAGTACTCGCAAACTAATAAGAGTGTAAGTGCTTGATACGTCCAAAACGTATCTACTTTCCCGAACACTTTTGCTGTTGTTTTGCCTCTAATTTGTGTATTTTGGATGCAACTAACACGGACTAACGCTGTTTTCAGCAGAACTGTTTTGGTGTCTCGTTTTTGTGCAGAAATCCAACTTTCGGGAAAATCCTCGGAATTTATGCAGGAGGCCCTATTTTCCCAGAATACTGACGGAGCCAGAAGGACAAGTAAGGTGGAGGCCCGAGGGCCCCACACCATAAGGCGGCGCGGCCTAGGGGGGGCCCCCGCGGCCCTATGGTGTGGCCCCCTCGGCCGGCCTCCGACGCCCTCCTTCGGACTATTTATCGGCCTCGACCTAAAAACGCACGGGGAGAAGTCGAAGTCGCCAGAAAGCCTCCAGAACGCCGCCACATCGCGAAACTCCGTCGCGGGAGCCAGAAGTCTCCGTTCTGGCACTCCGCCGGGACGGGGAATTGGAGGAGATCATCGCCATCATAACCGCCAACGCCTCTCCATCAACCAGCCATGTTTCCCCATCCATGTGTGAGTAATTCCCCCGCTGTAGGCCGAAGGGGATGGTAGGGATTGGATGAGATTGGTCATGTAATAGCATAAGATTGTTAGGGCATAGTGCCTAGTGTCCGTAATTGGTACTTTGATGATATTGTTGCAACTTGCTATGCTTAATGCTTGTCACTAGGGCCCGAGTGCCATGATCTCAGATCTGAACATGTTATTGTTTCATCATGATACTCATTGTTTATTGATCTTACCTGCAAGTTGTATACACATGTCGCTGTCCGGAACCAATGGCCCCGAAGTGACAAGAATCGGGACAACCGGAGGGGATGGTAGTGATGTGAGGATCACATGTGTTCACGGAGTGTTAATGCTTTGCTCCGGTACTCTATTAAAAGGAGTACCTTAATATCCAGTAGATTCCCTAGAGGCCCGGCTGCCACCGGCTGGTAGGACAAAAGATGTTGTGCAAGTTTCTCATTGCGAGCATGTACGACTATAATTGGAACACATGCCTATTGATTGCTTTGTACTTGGACACCGTTTTATTATTATCTGCAAATGCCCTGCTATGATTGTTACATGAGTTTCTCTCATCCATGCAACGCCCGTCATCCGTCCCCGTGCCTACAGTATTTTAATCCTGCTGTTTACTAAAATCACTACTGCTGTCTCTGTTACTCTGCTACTGTTATTTCACTACTGCCACTGCTATAAAACTGTTACTACTGATAAACTCTTGCGAGCAAGTCTGTTTCCAGGTGCAGCTGAATTGACAACTCCGCTGTTAAGGCTTCCAAGTGTTCTTTGTCTCCCCTTGTGTCGAATCAATAAATTGGGTTATACTACCCGCGAAGACTGTTGCGATCCCCTATACTTGTGGGTCATCAAGACTATTTTCTGGCGCCGTTGCCGGGGAGCATAGCTTTATTTGGAAGTTCACTTGGATTAATATTGTTCGCTGCAAATTCTCCATCATGGGTAAACCTCGCGATTCTAAAGTCGCCATATTACCATCCACTACAAGAAAAGGTACAATTCTGAGTACCTCCGCTACACTTGATTCACCATCTGTGGTAAGTCAACTTGTTTCACCGCCACAAGCTGGTACTTCTGCTGAATCTGAAAACTCTCATAATATTGATAATATTTCTGCTGTGCTTGATGATAGTGGTTCATTGGGATCCTTTCTAGATGCTACGATTGCTAGGTCTAGACAAATTGAAAATACTGAAACTCCTAATGCTACTACACCTGTTAATTCACCTGAACTTGATTATTCTAGTGATGATCCTGATGAAGATTATGTGGAGCTTAATGATGATTTTATTGAAAAATGCAATGCTACTACTGATGCAAGAAAAATTAAAAAGTTGCTTGCAGAACATGCTGTTAGATATAAACTGTTTCCTAATCCTAAATTTGCCACATCTCCTATAAACATTAAGGATAAAGATTATGATTTTTCTCTTGATCTATCTCATATAGCTATTGTTGAGAAAACACCCTTTTGTGGTACTGAAAAAGAAAGTGTGTTGAACACATGATTGAGTTATCTACTCTGAGTAGCTTGTTTTCTGATGATGTTAAGAAGCGTACTTACTTTGTTGCTAAAATCTTTCCATTCTCATTAAAGGATGACGCTAAAACTTGGTATAATAGTTTGCCACCTAATTCTATTAAAAGTCCAAAAGAATTGCTTGATGTTTTCTTCCGTAAATACTTTCCTGCTAGTGCTCAACATATTGCTTTGCATAGAATTTATAATTTTGACCAGGAAGATGGAGAGAAATTGCCTGAGGCTTGGGCGAGATTTTGCTCTCTTATTAGAGCTCGGCCTGACCATGATTTGGAAAAGCATGATTTACTTGATATATTTTATAGTGGACTAACCATTGAGTCTAGGGCATACCTGGATAGTTGTGCTGGTTGTGTTTTCAGGAAAAGAACTCCAGACGACGCTGAAGAATTATTGGCTAAAATAGGCCGGAATCATGATGATTGGACTACGCCTGAACCAACTCCAACGCCAATATTAAAGAAGAGGGGTTTAATTAAATTGAATGATGAAGATATGAGGGAAGCCAAGAAGTCTCTCAAGGAGAAAGGTATTAAATCTGAAGATGTGAAGAATCTTCCTCCCATAGAAGATATATGTGAGATAATTCCCCCTTCATCCATGATTGAGGTAAACTCCCTTCAACGCTTTACTAGGGAAGATATTCCGTATTCGAAACCTCCTGCACAATGCTTAGATGAGTTTGATAATTATATTGTTAAGCAAGAAAATTTTAATATGAGAGTAGAGAATCATTTAATGGAAAATTCTCGAGCTATTAGTGAATTGCATGATATTGTAGAGAGAACCTCCAATGATGTTAAGATGCTTGTTAAACATTTTCATATGTTTCAAACTCAAATTGATCAACTCACTAAAGTGCAAAATGACTTGTTGGGGAATAATTCTAAAGAGAAACATGCTTATGAAGTAACAACTAGAGGTGGTGTCTCTACCCAGGATCCTCTATATCCTGAAGGGCATCCCAAAAGAATTGAACAAGATTCTCAACGCATTGAACCTAGTGCTCCTTCTAAGAAGAAAAAGAAGAAGAAACATAAAAATGTTGTAGAATCCTCTGAACCTGCTAATGATCCTAATAGTATTTCTATTTCTGATGCTGAAACTGAAAGTGGTAATGAACATGATAAAGATAATGATAAGAATGATGCTTCTGATAAAGAAGATGTTGAAGAAGAACCTGAAAAGCATGCTAAAAATAAAAAGTACACTAAAGAAGATTTTATTGCTGAGAAACATGGTAATGAAAGAGAACCTTGGGTCCACAAGCAAATGCCTTTTCCTGCTAAGAAACTAAAATCAAAGGAAGAAGAACACTATAATAAATTTTGTGATTGGATGAAACCTTTATTCTTGCAAATCCCTTTGACTGATGCTATTAAATTGCCTCCTTATTCAAAGTATATGAAAGATATTGTTACTAACAAAAGGAAAATCCCCAATGAGGAAATTTCCACTATGCTTGCTAATTACTCTTTCAATGGCAAAGTTCCAAAGAAATTGGGCGACCCAGGTATACCTACTATTCCTTGTTCTATCAAGAATAATTATGTTAAAACTGCTCTATGTGACTTGGGAGTCGGTGTTAGTGTTATGCCTTTTTCTCTTTATAAGAGACTTTACTTAGATAAGTTGATACCTACTGATATATCTTTGCAAATGGCTGATAAATCTACTGCTATTCCTGTTGGTATATGTGAGGATGTTCCTGTTCAAGTTACTACTAACTGCTTGATATTAACTGATTTTGTTGTGTTGGAAATGCCTGAAGATGATAATATGTCTATTATTCTTGGGAGACCTTTTCTTAACACCGCAGGGGCTGTTATTGATTGCAATAAAGGAAAGGTTACTTTCAATGTTGATGATAGGGAGCATACCGTTTATTTTCCCAAGAGGATTGAGAAAGCGTGTGGAGTTAATACTATTTCTAATGTGAGAACTATCAAAGTGGGAACTATTGATTGTCCTATATATGAGCCTAAAGAAGAATATCAAACTCTCGTGATTGGATCCATATCAATACAATTCAAGGTAACATGAATGATTTGAGGATTATTTCTTCTTATGCTATGTAAAATTTATTTGGTGGCAAGACTTGATCAACCTTGTTAACAAATACTTTTTATATGCATAGAGGAGGTAAACAACATCTCTTTCTTCCTCCATTTGCTCTAGTTGCTGTAGCACTTTTAATTTGCAAAGTTCCTTAGTTAATTGGAGATTTCAAAAATTTTCCTGGCCAGTAATAATAAACTTAATACCCAGAAATGTGCATTTTTCAAAGTTTTAAAAAATTCACAAAAATTATACCGTTGGTCCTATTTTTCGAAGAGGCACCTGGGAGCACCAGAGGATGACCTGTGGGGCACCACAGGGTGCCACACCACTAGCCGGCGCGGCCAAGGAGGTGGGCGCGCCACCCTGTGGTGTGGGCCCCTCCTTGCCCCACTACTTCATCTCTTTCTCCCAGCATCTTCTCTCTCCCGAAAAAACTCGAACCAGCTTTCTCTCACTCGCGTTTTTGCTCAAGAGCTCAGGATTTTTCGATCTCTTTGCTCAGCCCAGATTTCTGTCTGAAATTTGGCACATTTGCTCTCCGGTATGTGAACCCTCCGCCTATCCAAGTAGAATTTTGTTTGGTTGAGTATATCTTGAATATTTTGCTGCTGTAGGTAACATGTTTAGTGAGCTTGCATGCTTGTTCTAAGTGGTAGAAACTAGTTTTGACGCATGATTAGTACTCTAGCAAGTTCCTATGGTAGTTTCCCTCAATTATATGTCACCAAATCAAATTTTATATCACTTGTTGAAAATTTCAGAGAAGAGATGAAGAAGTTCAACTTTGGAGAGTTGTTCAAGAAAGGAACAACCAGCACCGGGAGGCCTTCTAGGGCCGCCACCCGGCTTAGGCGATCGTACAATGAAGATATCATCGCGCCTAGCTTCGCGCCCGAAGAGGACAACGGGGCTCCTAATGCTTCGTCTTTTCCATGCTATGATTTTCTGAGGAATGCAGGGATATTGGAGGATTTCTTCACCCTTGTCAATAGGGCGGGCTTAACCACCTACGTGGGAGACGAAAGGGAGCAATACTATATGCTCACCAAAATTTTCATCGAGAGCTTCAGGTTCAACAACACGCAATACGAGCCGACAGTTGCATTCAAGATCTAGGGTAATCCTATTACTATGGAATTGGAAGATTTTTGTCGTGCATTGGATATTGCCCATGTAGGTACAGCAAGAAGGATTGATGACAACCCTCGGGACTTGTTGGAGCTCTATCGAGGGATCACCGATGATGATTGTCGCACCATTCAGCGTGGCAAGATAAGGAACATTCAACTCCCCGCCATTAAGTATTTTGCATATTACATTGCTACTAGCATTCTTGGTAGGGAGAACACTAGCAATATTTCTAGTTACCATCTTGCTTTCTTGAATATTGCACTTACTGGTCGGACATCTTATCACCTTGGTTCTCTTATTGCTCGCCGCCTATCTAATAGGGGGCCTATTTTTGGAGGAACTATTGCACTGCGCGTTTTAACATATTTAAGACTTCCTCTTGATCCTAATGATGTGCCATTGGCCCCTAGGAGACTCGATATTGCTGCTATGAAGAGTCATCATTTTGTTACCGCTGATTCTACTTTAGATAATATGGTCTATAGAATGTTGTTTGCTGACGGGGATGAGAAGGAAATCCCTCTTCCCCAACCAGGTTTGTTCAGTATTGACAGGCAATCATGGTCGTGCACTAAGGAGGAGGTGGATGAACATATGAAGATACAAGACTTCCACCAGCAGCATGACTCCGAGGACGCCGAGGCCTCCCACGACTACACCGTCACGTATCCGGGTGCTTCTTCTAGCACATGCCCGGAATATGATCCATCTTCGTCGTACTACGGAGATACTACCTCATGGTCTCGATGGGATTGAACTCCACTTAGGCCAAAAGCCTAAGCTTGGGGGGAGGTATACCGGCATCACTCATTCTTTGCATATTATGGTTGCTGGATACTTGTACATACTTGTTTAGTCTCTTTGAGTGGTTTTCTAATGAGAGGGAGATGATATTTGGGGAAGTGCTGCCTGAAAACAGATTCTGGACTGTTACTAGAAAAATTCGTGCGCACAGCCAGAACGTTATTTTGAGCTGCCGAATTTTGTGCAGGTTCCCCAGGTTGTTATCTAACTTTCATTAGTTGAACATTTTTCGAGCTGAGCAACGTAAGATTTTTGTAAAAATCGATTTCTGTACTGCTGTCAGGTTTTGGCAGATTTCTGCCATCTCGCTTTTCTATGTTTCTTTTAGTTTTCATTTTCTTGTTCTTGCTTTGTTTCTTTCCCAAAACACAAAAAGACCAAAAATATTTCTGTTGTTTCTCTTCACCATTTGTTTGCTTTGGTTTCTTGCATTTGTTTCGCTTTATTTGCTATTGCTAGTTTGCTATAAGAAAACCCAAAAAGATTTTGCTTTGTTTGCTTGTTTTCTTTTGTTCTTGTTCTCAAATTCGAAAACACCAAAAATATTTGCTGTTCTTCTTTGGTTTTGTAAAGTTCTTTATGAGTTCAATGGTCTTCGGTGGCTGGAGCGTGGTTTTCATTTCATATTATCCAAGCTATACAAGTGAAAAGGCAATAATGACGATTTACGACAATCTGATTGTGGTGAGAGGCTGGTATGAACTCTATTTGTTTCATTTTTGTACATATACTCATCCATGTGAGCATGCTTAGTTGGTTCATGTGAAGTATATGTTACTTGAGAAAGTCTAGTAGTTCATGATCTCTCATGTTTAGCTCCAATTTATTAATATGAGTAGCATGTCATGGATGTTTGCTTGCATTGTTTTATTCATAAGTAAGTATGGCATTGTGGTATCCTCCTCTGAATAATTCATTTATATCGACTTGGCACATGCTCACGCATGCATATGACTGAACCAAAGTCAATTAAGCCTCGATGATTTATATTGCTTCAGAGTTCTTGTATCACTTTTATGCCTCCGTTAATTTATTTTGCCGCAAGCATGATTATGACAGTTACTGCTCTCTTGATTTGTCGCTCCCTAGTCTTTTGCTAGCCTTCACTTGTACTGAGTGGGAACGCTGCTCGTGCTTCCAAACACATGAAAACCAAGTTATTCCAGAGTGTCCACCATAAATACCTATGCATGGCATTTCAAACCATTCCAAGTAAATTCTCATGCGCTACCTTTAAAAACCTTCAAAATGCTTCTCAATTTGTGTTTATGTTTCATAGCTCATGAGGAAGTATGTGGTGTTTAGCTTTCAACCTTGTCATTTACTTTTGACGGACTCTCATATGGACTAGTGGCACATCCGCTTATCCAATAATTTTGCAAAAAGAGCTGGCAATGGGATTCCCAGTCCCAAATTAATTAACTTAAATAGACACTCCTCCATGGTTTGTGATTGTTGGACGGCATCCGAAGGATTCGGTTAGCCATGGCTTGTGTAAGAAAATGTTGGGGGGACTGTCATCATCATAATAAAATTAAAATAAAAAGGCACTCCTTCATGGTATGAGATTGTTGGCAGGCACCCGAGGATTCGGTTAGCCATGGTTTGTGAAAGAAAGGTTGGAAGGAGTGCCAAATAAATATGCAATAATTCATGGGAGCCGCTCTTGGGAGTCCGGTTGGCGAGGTAGTTGGCGTACCCATTACCATTCGTTGACAACAACAAACACCTCTCAAAATAATTTTACTCCTGATTTCAAAAAATGAAAAGCTCTAGCGCATGTTAATCCCTGCTTCCATCTGCGAAGGGTCAATCTTTTACTTTTGTGTTGTGTCTCCATTATTTCTTTGAGCACTATCTTGAGAACACAACTGTCATTCTTAGTATAATATGCTTGTCTCAAAATATGATTGATTGTGGTATAACTTTGATGCTTTTATCTTTGACAATCACTACTTCTAGTCTTTTTATGAACTCCAGAGGTGCCTTGGCATTTATGTTTTGCCGATCAAATACGGGCAAGCGAGATACCACTTTATCATACTCTCTTATGAACATTGCAATCCTGCTTATATACATGATTCATGATGCTTATTATTAATTGTTGGTACCTCTCCATGATTGACATAGCTGTTAGATGATCTTATTTGCATATATCTCATTATGAACTGCTTAAGTATTAGCCATAGCATGAGAATATATACATCATATGAGCAAATGTGTTCGTGAAAGTTCTTTTATCGCTCAGTTGTTAACTGAATTGCTTGAGGACAAGCAATAAGCTAAGCTTGGGGGGAGTTGATACGTCCAAAACGTATCTACTTTCCCGAACACTTTTGCTGTTGTTTTGCCTCTAATTTGTGTATTTTGGATGCAACTAACACGGACTAACGCTGTTTTCAGCAGAACAGTTCTGGTGTCTCGTTTTTGTGCAGAAATCCAACTTTTGGGAAAATCCTCGGAATTTATGCAGGAGGCCCTATTTTCCCAGAATACTGACGGAGCCAGAAGGACAAGTAAGGTGGAGGCCCAAGGGCCCCACACCATAAGGCGGCGCGGCCTAGGGGGGGCCCACGCGGCCCTATGGTGTGGCCCCCTCGGCCGGCCTCCGACGCCCTCCTTTGGACTATTTATCGGCCTCGACCTAAAAACGCACGGGGAGAAGTCGAAGTCGCCAGAAAGCCTCCAGAACGCCGCCACATCGCGAAACTCCGTCGCGGGAGCCAGAAGTCTCCGTTCTGGCACTCCGCCGGGACGGGGAATTGGAGGAGATCATCGCCATCATCACCGCCAACGCCTCTCCATCAACCAGCCATGTTTCCCCCATCCATGTGTGAGTAATTCCCCCGCTGTAGGCCGAAGGGGATGGTAGGGATTGGATGAGATTGGTCATGTAATAGCATAAGATTGTTAGGGCATAGTGCCTAGTGTCCGTAATTGGTACTTTGATGATATTGTTGCAACTTGCTATGCTTAATGCTTGTCACTAGGGCCCGAGTGCCATGATCTCAGATCTGAACATGTTATTGTTTCATCATGATACTCATTGTTTATTGATCTTACCTGCAAGTTGTATACACATGTCGCTGTCCGGAACCAATGGCCCCGAAGTGACAAGAATCGGGACAACCGAAGGGGATGGTAGTGATGTGAGGATCACATGTGTTCATGGAGTGTTAATGCTTTGCTCCGGTACTCTATTAAAAGGAGTACCTTAATATCCAGTAGATTCCCTAGAGGCCCGGCTGCCACCGGCTGGTAGGACAAAAGATGTTGTGCAAGTTTCTCATTGCGAGCACGTACGACTATAATTGGAACACATGCCTATTGATTGCTTTGTACTTGGACACCATTTTATTATTATCTGCAAATGCCCTGCTATGATTGTTACATGAGTTTCTCTCATCCATGCAATGCCCGTCATCCATCCCCGTGCCTACAGTATTTTAATCCTGCTGTTTACTAAAATCACTACTGCTGTCTCTGTTACTCTGCTACTGTTATTTCACTCATCGCTTGCTTGCTATAAAATCATTATTATCGATAAACTCTTGCGAGCAAGTCTGTTTCCAGGTGCAGCTGAATTGACAACTCCGCTGTTAAGGCTTCCAAGTGTTCTTTGTCTCCCCTTGTGTCGAATCAATAAATTGGGTTATACTACCCGCGAAGACTGTTGCGATCCCCTATACTTGTGGGTCATCAATGCTAGACATTTCTAGTAAGGTTTGCTAAGCTCTAGTTTATTTGCATAAAGCCAATTTTAGTTCACAAGTATTTGAGTAAAACCTTATTCAAGTGCTAACTAACTCAAGTGGGAACATTAGTGTCATTCCCACCATTCAAGTGGTGATTTCAATTCAATTCACCACTTCACCATTCATTTCACCCATTTCATTTCAACGTCATTTTCAAGAATTTGACATCGGAAACTGTATGGCCTTTCCAACCATCCGTAACCGTGGACGCGGCTATTCGAATAGATTGACACTCTGCAGAGGTTGCACACTTGTGCCACAACATTTGATTTCATCCGTCGGGATTACCCCGAATCATCGTAACACAGTACACGGATCATCAACCATAACCTTTCACTTACAAATCCTTGTATGAGCACCTCTCCCCATGAGCTTGGCCCCCCAGTGAAGACCAACTGTCAACCTGGGAACTGCACAGGGCTTGGCCGTACAATTCACCTCAATTCACATCATTCTCAACAACGGAGGCGGCCTCAAGCGTAACCCCTATGATGTGTGTTCAGAGGGAACCCATACTAAGATGCATAAACTTCCAGTTAAGCCCTACCCATAATCAGGTATTGTGGGGGTACTCAATATTGGAAAGGTATCGCATTCAAACCAATATCAATTTTATCAAAAATCACCATCTTCTCTTTATCATATTCACCTTCAAAAATCATTCAATGGAATGCTTCATCATTCCAAGGTTTCAAAATTCAATTCGTGTCACATTGTTCCCATCTAGAGTAGTCAAGTTTTAATCATTAGCACTAGCTCTAAATCATGAAGGGTGCTATCTTGCTTTGCTTGATTGAGACTAACTTTACTACTCTAGTACACTTCTTTACTTTGACCAAAGTTAACTATAAAAGTAACTCTTGGAAAACAACAAGTAAAACTTGTAATGTAGAAACTTGGGATAGGCTTATGGTAAGAAAAGATAAGACTAATGTTGCCTTGCCCCAAAGGGCTTTGCACTTTGCAAGAGTATTAGCTTGCCTTGGTAGTTCTCAAAGATCTCCTCCTCCTCCTCTTTGTAGCAACCTTCTTCCTCCGGGTATTCTCCGGTGCTAGCGTCTAAATTTAGATACGAGTATAATCACTCAACTAATTCAATGGCTATTCCATATATCACATATATTCACACAAACTATTCTAAGCACACAATTAATCTAATTATGGTGCATTGGTTGTGTTGCTTGAGGAGAAATAATTTCCTTTTATTTAATATGTAAATGATAGTTTCCATAGGGTTCTTGAGAAATAATTTCCTCTCATTGAAATCTTCTTAAGATTTAATTTCTCAAACAATCAAACATGAACTTATATTGACCTAAGTCCAACATTCATTATCATCATTTGAGAAAATGATTTAAATGAGGTAGACCACCTCATACCATTTAATAATGCTACAATTGATTTAAATCTCCAAGTAATTCATATAGGAGAGTTTGGCCAGGGGTCCAAATATCACATGAACTCATTTGGGACAAGATTTAAATGAAGTAAAATACTTCATATGATTTGCATAATAGTTTTGGACAATATCACTTAGATAAACTAGCCATATTGTCCATTAATTAAACTAGGGCATGATCATGCAAAGTGACCACACCATTTTCTTGCATAACAATTAGTGTAAGTCAAAGGTGAGCTGTTGGAGTTGGAATTAACTTAATATCTATTTTGGTTGATTTTTAATAATTATTTGAATAGGGAAAAGTCCCTGCCTTCATCTTTTTATCAGATTAATTCTACAACAGATCTTGAATTGGGACCAGTGGCATATTGTAGATCTTTTTAGTAGCTTTCCAACAATATGAAATTTGTTAAATTTGTCCAAGCCAAACAGATTCTATTTAATTTCAAAGTTGGAGCCAGTATTGAAATTGTTTGAATTTATTTAAATGGATTTTGAAATAAAAGGGCCGGCGGGAAACTGAGTTGGGCCGAAACGATTCAAATTAGAGAAAACCAGCCCAGCAACGCATCTCGTGCGAGTGGGCCATCTGACGAGGTGGGGGCCACCCGTCAGTCTCTTTTAAAACCCGAATCGGTATGATCTATCGTGGGGCGTTGGATTAGAATCGAATCGGACGGCACAGGGCCATCGTCTTCTCCGGCGAGATGCCGAGGGTCTGGCGGCGAGCCTAGTGGGTCGGAGGGCTCACCGAGGCTCCAGCAAGGTTTGGAAGTGTCCTCGAGGTAGTTGTGGACGACGGCAAAGCAGCCTGTAGCAGTGGCGGAGCTCGAGGTGGCATGGATCGACGGTGATTCCTCCAGGGCTTCCGCGGCTCCGATCTTCCGATTGAGCTTGCTCCGGCGACGATCGAGGTAGCTACTGGGTTGAGGTGAGGCAGTGGTGGATGGGGAACGAGATGGTGTGCTCAGCTTCGTCCAGGGAACGCTCTATTTATAGAGTTGAGAGAGGGCTGCGGGGCAGTGGCAAGGTCGACAAGCGCGCGGCGATTCCGGCGAGCGGTTGGGCTAGGCAACGTTCTCCTCGTCCAGGCGAAGCTATAGGTGGTGACGGCACGGTCGGGCGGCGTCTGTGGGCGATGCATTGCTTCCGTGTCGTCGGGCGGCGTCTACGGGATTTTCTTCTTCGTCTCCGGCGGCGGCGGTCCAGGGTCGGGTCGAGCGCGTGTCTGGTGGGTCTGAGGTGTCACGGCGATGCTCAACACGTTGCAAGCGGGGCCAGAGCGAGTGCGAGGCGATGGGGTGGCGCGTGTCCAGTGGCGTCCACGCGCGACGCGAGCGGCATCTGGCGGTGACCTTGGCGCGCGATCTCCGGTGAGTGGTCGTAGCTTCCTCGACCAGGGCTGGTGTAGGTGGTGCTAGGGTGGTGCGATGGCGAGGTTTGGCACGGTGGCCAGGGGTGGAGAGGAAGGGAGAGAGGGGAGGTGCGTCGGGGTGGCGACATGGCCGGCATGGCCATGCTCTAGCTTGCCCTCCTCTCTCCTTAGGTTTACTATGGGTCATTAAGGGTGAGAGGGAACCAGGGGACCATGTAGGATAGGTTTGGGGTGGATTAGAGTTAGGTAGATCACTATTTGAAATAGTGTCAAATAGTTCCATATTTGGAATTTGTCATTTTTGTTCAAATTTGAGTGAATTCAAATGGTTGCAAGTTTTGAATTGTGTGTGTTTGGTTGAGTTATAAATGACCAGAGATAATGAGAGGTGGTGGTGGAATTGTTAAATTCAAAGAATTGCAAATTTGGTTAAGTGTGAGAATGTTCCACTTAATAAAAAGTGTCAAATTTGGATGAGCATAGCATTTGATCTAGAAAGAATTTGGCATGCTGATCTTTACAAAAAGTGTTCACCTTGATGTTGTCTTGGATGAGGTGCAAAGAGTTAGCAAGGTTTAGTTTGAAAATTTTGAATTGCAGGGGCTCAAAGTAGTGATCAGACTATAATTGGCAGATTTGACCATTATCTTATGTGAGCCAAATTTGAATTTGAAATCCATTTGATTTGTGTTTCTTTGATTCCAAAAGTTGTAATATGTGTTTAGTAACATTATTCAATTAATGGTGAAGGCCAAAATGGTCTAGGGTCAAAAGTTATAAAAATGGCATAAGCCATATGTGAGGGTTTTAGGGTTTTTCTTTTATTTGATTTCTTTCTCTTTTTGATTTATTTAGTTGGTGATCTTCTTATGATCACATTAGGGTTTTAGAGTATAGCACCTACACATAATAACAATCATCATGGCATATCAATCAAATGCACAAGTCATATGCATGGCACTATATGCAATTTAAAAAAAAATTGTTGGTTTGAAATTTTGCTCCCTGGAATCTTCTAACTTTCTTTTTATTGAAATTTGGGATGTTACATTGGGGTAGGCTATACAAGTCCACCATTGACACGATTACAATTTCTCACTATTTGGCCATAGGCTACTGCTCTAGTTACACCATGTTTGATATCTTTCTGTGATCATGTATTACATGTTTATGCACGTCATAATGCTTCTACTACTGTTTGGTGTCAATTTAATTATAGTAAATCCTTGACTCGTAACTATTTGTTGTTATTACACGTGCAGCAGGCACATCTTACACTTAGAAACGTAGAGTAAAGCTCGCCTATAATCATGTAAGTACCTGCTGTTTTTTGTATATTGCTTAATGCAAACTTCTATATCTTGGATCCTCGTTTACATTTACAATTGGCCTCTCCTTCATGCAGAGGAGAAACAGTGAGGCACCAGGTTCTTCTGTCCAAGTACCTGATGAGGTCCGTGTGACTCAAAAAAAAGCTCACGTAAGTTCCCTGTTTTTTTTGGAATGTTAATTTACCTCCTGTGCGTAGTTCAATTGCATCATTTTCTGTATGTTGCACTACCTAAGGTGCCTAATGGAATCTAATAAAATATAAACAATGACCATATGGAACATTGCACACTGCCTTTGACCCATCTGGCATCCGGCATGCCTGGGTATAAGTTACATGATTTGGCTATGTTAAACAAGTCCTGAAATTCTATTATGTTAATTTTTTGCCTGTTGCTTCATTGAGTTTGCCTGTTGTTCCATGGCTAGTGCATGAAGTTTGATAGAAATGATCCTAGCTGAAATGATGCACTTCGTGTTTTTCTATTGCTTTATTCCTAACCTAGCTTCCTATTCTACTTGAAACATGATTGCTTTATTCCTAACCTAGCTTCCTATTCTACTTGAAACATGATTGCTCTATTCCTTACCTAGCTTCCTATTCTACTTGAAACATTGTGAAAAAAATAGTTATATTACTTGTTTAAATGTCTAGCTTTGTTTTTCTGAGTCCCATTGACATGATGTGGTATATCCATATTCAAATGATCTGGCTGTTTATATAATATGCTCCATGTTCAATTGCTTCATTCATTTTCTAGTAATCTACTAGTAAGTAGCACGTGCTTTGCACGTCACGACATATATAATTTTAAAATATATTTCCATATTTTATTTGATGTTGATAATTATTATTTTTTGCTAAAATTAGTCACAAAGCCTAAAGTTTGGCTTTTGAAAAACTAATACACCCTAAAAGAAGTAATGGAAAGAGTAATATGTGAGTTCACTACAATTAAGTTTTCTAGTCAGTATGAAATGGAAGTATACCCTAATACGAAAGTGACACAACTTTTTCATGGACACCCCATTAGGATTATGTATATTTTTGTGATTAGAGTCGAGAATTTTTAAGGATCTATCTTACCTTTTGCGGCATGCATATTGCACGGCAAGACTATCTAATTTATATATTTCTACCATATTTTTTGAAATTTAAAATACATTATCCAATATCTATGTATAAATTTACTACCTCAATACTTTTTATATGACCCACACATGGCCACCGTTAGATTTTATATCAAAACTGGTTGTCATGGGGGAAAAAGTTAGACCTTCATATGAGTAAATACGAAATATTAGTACTAAATTAATATATAATATTTTATCAGCCTTGGTTGGTGGACCAATGAACTTCGTATCTTCGAGCTTGAAGATGGTTCTTGTAACATAGTAATTGCTATTTGTTTTCCTAGCACAGAATTATATATCAATATCTTCACATAACCATGTACGATGAAGATGATATTTTTCATAACACAGTGCCAATGTAGACGATGGCTTGTGCTTCTATAGACTCCCAAAACAAAAAATGTTTTCTTGAGTAAAACAAAAGAATGGCTGAGATTAAATGATACATGTTTGGTATTAGGGGTGAGATGGCTGAGATTAAATGATACCATAATACCCTTTCGGGGGATTACACTATTTTAAATTTTGAGGGTATATGAAAGCTAAAGCCTTAGATTTTGTTGGCAAGTGAATGTTGTCATTGGCCCTGTTATTGATTTTGCATTTCATTGCCACTACTTGTACTGACATCTTGCTTTATTTGTGTTTAATTCGGTCCCATTGGTACTCGAACCCGGGTGGGCTGGCTGCGCACTCGCAAGCCTTACCAAGCTAGCACTCAGTTCTCAGATTAAGCAATGCCTCGTTATGCTTAATTTAAATGTTATGGCACTTCATACAAGCCATACAATTAATTGTTGCATTGACCTTCTACGTTGTCGAAGGCACTATCTGAGTCATGCTTAAATCAATCATACATTATTTTCCTAATTGTATCCAATCCAACATGCACATGTTTTGACTGTATTTGGCTATTTGCTAGATTTCTTCTGTGCTGATGACTCGGCTTCGTTATTGGGCACATGATGTCTAGTTGCTTGGTTCATTATATACATCATCGCCATGATCTAGTTTGGTTTGTTCTAAGAGGCATGTGGCTTAACTGGTTTCTTTGTTATATCTGCCCATGGTTCTTTCAAAATTATGTCAACAGTGCTGTTTGTTTTCCGTGTATTGTATTGCATTTTAACTTGTTTTGTCTTAGTTTCAGCCTGCAAACAAAGCTGTAATGTTAGTAGAGACAACCCATTTATCAAGTGTTGCGGTCATTTCACAGAGCAGCAGTGACAGTGGCACATGCTCTCATTGGTCCACTGAGTCCAGTACACCAACCGTTCCAGAAGAAATAGATGTACGAGGCTCTATTTTTTATTGCTTGCTATGTTATATCAGCTTAATGATGCTCTTGAAATTGGAGGTCTTTTATTGCATCATATGATGTTGTAACTTGTTTTATCTAAATTTCAGGCTTCAAATAAAGCTACAAAGCCAGAAGCAAGGGCCAATGCCTCAAGTATTGATGTTTCACAAAGCAGCAGTGAGAGTGCATATTGCTCGCATAGGCCCATGGTATCTATTGCTCAACTTAATCCGGCACAAAGAGATTTGGGGGGTGCACTCCAAGAGGCAGTTGATATATTTGGGCGGGAAAACAAAGATGATGATGAAATAATTGCCAACACACGCCAAGAGATACATGAATTGAAAAATAGGCAAACTTTGATAGAAAATGTTCTAAAGAATCTCCTATGCACTTGTCATGGTAAGCTAGTTGTGATGTGTCTGGGAATTGAAGGTGTCTAAATAAACTTTGATTCTGTTGTTCAGTCAAGTGGACTGCTGATGCCAATGCTGTAATTAATTACTGCTCAAAATTTCGTTCAAAATTTCGTGGTCTGTAATAATTGCAAATTTTGTTGTTGTACTAAAATTAGATATGTTCCATGTGGCTGCTGTATTTTGTGTGAAATAATATCCTAATGTGTACTTCAATTAAACCATAAATTGGCTGCATGCTAAAAATTTGAATCTGAGCGCACGTGTCAACTGTTTTCTGCTCGTAATGCAATAAAGGTTGTTTCTTCGAAGACTACGAACATGGTAGCCCATTAATAATACCTTAATAATTATGCCTGCTAGCAAGATCGATGGTCCTTATTATAGTCAGGCATGCCAACTTGTATGATTAAAAGTAGTTCGTACACATTAAATCTACCATCTGCATTTTTCTCTGTTATAACTTTTCTTTTTACACAACTCAAAACTTGTCATGCTAATATGAAATTCGAGATGGCAAAACCTGGGAAAGATAAAGATATCACTAAAAACTCTTTCCTGCGAAACGCTGGGTTTTGAAGCCCAAGTCCAAGTCTTTCTCTGCTCAAGTTTTGGAGGCACAACTCCAAGTAGAACGAGTTGCAACAGCTATGCTAAGAACAAAAGTTGACATGTTGAGATCGAGATTAGAAGCATGTGATGCCCTACTACACGAGGCCAATCAAGTTCGTTATAATCTCCCAAAGACTAAGAAAATGCCATAGATAATTGGAGATGAACACTACATAGTGAGTACATTGGTCTTGTGAAATGTTTCCTTAGATTATGGCACCGTTCCTACTTTTGTTGGTGGATTCATTTATCTGCGGTTAGGACCAACTTGGTAGTTGTTCCTGTGGATGTTATATAAATTAATTGCATAGCCTTTTTCAATCAGTTCGAACTTAAATGGTATCATAGCCAAGGTCTCAAGTTTGAATTATCGAACGTGTGGTTTAATTTAATCTCAGTCGGGCGGCAAAATCTCCCACCAATCCTGAAATATTTCAAATGCATTTTTGAATGGGATTAAGAAGATAGGGACAGAGATCCAGTGCCCCCACGTTCACAGGGCACAACGTGACCTGAGGCTTCCCATCCACCATTCGTTTCAATCCAACGGCAAGGAAAGCAACAGCGTGACCCGATTAATTTCTGCTGAACTGAAGAGCTGCTGTTTCTCTCGAACATGAAGAAATAGAGAAGGGAACAGAAGATGATTTCGGTTCCGAGCGCATCTCGCCGGGCCAAAAATGCGCCTGGTACACGCTCCAGCGGAGCGACGAATAGTGACTGGGCCGTTCACAACGACGCAAACATGCCTAAATATGCGCCTCAGATCCTAACATTCTATTGTGAAGTTGTTTATGTTACAATTTTAGATAAATCAAGGGTTGTGGAGCAATACCAAATGCCGTTGTATCAATGTATTGGTGTAAATTTATTTCTAATTTAGAAAGCTATTAAAACGTATCCTCGTATCCGTGCATTTTCAAAATGCCATATTTACGTATTCGTATTGGTCCGATACGGATAAACGTATCTGTATCGGTGCTGCGTAGGTTGGCAATGCATGTAGCTCTATATTAATACTCCTTAGTTACTCCCACTATGAGTAGTCTAAGTAGCATGGTCTACCCCAGAAGCAGATCCTCTAACGTGCAACATACAAGTCAGGTAAGCTACACCTCTCTAATTTTCCTTCTCCACATCTACATGATTAAGTCTAATTTGATCTAAATTAACTTCCATAATATATGTAAGCCATATGCATTTACAATAATTAGTAACAATCAAAATTATGACTATCTTTTTTAATATTTATACTATTTTTTGTACAGTAAAAATATACAGTGATTGCTACAGTAAATACGTACAGTATTTGTTACAGTTTCCTGAATTTTCTTCTACGTTTTGCACTACTTAAGCACTGTGCTTACCTGACTTGTCATCTCTATATTACAATCACGAGTATACTACTTAGACCATCTGTACAACATACTTTTGTTGCGACTGGATTACTAAAAAAGGCCGTGTGCATCACCACGATGCAGAGGCTGGGGTCATATCCCCTTTTGGAAGAAAAAAAATTACTTAGACCATAGCCTTATTCAAAATCAATTCGCAGTCAAGCTGCAAAATCTCCTACAAATCCCAAAATATTTCGGAAGGGCTTTTCAAAATTGATTTTCAAGATACATCATGATTATGATCGTGGTAACCGATTTTCAACGTGATGATGACTTGATGTGACACTTGGCCGTACTAGTATGGTCTCATATTTTTGTATTACTTGGACTGTAGCCAAATTCGAAATCTCATTCCAGCGCAAAACTTCTCGCCCGAAAAATACAAATATTTCACACGCATATAACTTCCCATTCTACCCTCGCAAAGATGACAACAATGTCCATGTATAAGTCGGTTGGTGGGGGGTCTACCCGTTATTTTTTTCGATCACCACCTCCCTAGCCCCGGAACTAACCGAAAAAATTCATTTCCCTCAGTCTCTCCTCTGAGACCACACCCACCGGAACTTCCCAAGTCCCTCTCTCTCCCACCTCCACGACCACCGCACTGGAACATCCCCGCCGAACTTCCCTGGCCTACCCGAGGCCTCGCGATCCTCGTCATCCGGCTGCCTGCCGGAGCCGCTTCATCGACGCCATCATCAACCAGACCGGATCATCCCCGCCGAACCTCGAAACCATATGCTCATCCAGCAGTCTACCGCAGTCGCTTCAGCTGTGGTATCGTCCACCCCACCGGAGCCGCTTCGCCGGATCCGTCGTCCACCGCATCAGATTTTGCTCACCGACACCGCTGTGCATGAACCGGATCTGCTTCACCGGCGCCGTGCATGATCTAAACTCTTCTACTGTCGCTTTTCTATTGCTTGGCTGCAAGTTCTTGTTTAATCTTGGGGGAACCTGTTTGTGCTAACGACGCGCCGTTACGTTTTTGCAGATGAGATGAGTAACCATGAAGTGTAATGGCCGTCTCTCCAACCCAAGTAGCACATGTAGCGTACTTCATCACCGGATCTATCAACCCCAGGAAGATCTGTTGTGACTCCCACAGAGTGCTTCACGTAATGTAAGTCCCTTGTTTTAGCGCCATGTTCTGGGTTCAGATGCTTGTTTGTCTGAAGCTCTTTTAGTTCATTCCTAGATATGACGGTAACACCTTGCTATTTTCTAGTTCATTGCTAACTCTAAGCGATTGAACATTTTTGGTTTGCATTCCCTGCTCTGTAGATGTAGCCATCATAACTTCTATCTTGCTCAGTCATTGTTACAAAAATTATAGGCTGCTACTATTTTGTTCATGCCAATCTTGTTCTCCCTGAACATGTTGGTTTGCATTCCCTGTACTACAGGTGATGCCATTGTTATTTCTATCTACTTCGTCGTAAGCTAACAAAGTAACTGCCTGCTATTAGTTCCTGCATGCTATAGCTCTGCCATCCTGCAGTACAAATTTATTTGAACTCGTCACAGCAGCTACTTCCATCATAATTTTGACTGCCATCTGATTCTTCAAAAGATGCAATATTAACTTGTCTCTCTTAATTGGCATGGCGCTCACATATAAACTATATTCCGTTTCTGGTCCATCCAAAGCCGTAGCATTAACTATCCTATATGTGTTGCTCATTACAACTTTATATCCCGAAACAAATTGATTTGTTTCCCTTATCTACAAGTTTATGAGTGATGCCATTATAACTCCTATCTGTTTTATTCCTAGCTATTATAGTAACATCCTGCTATTATTTAGTTCATGGCCAATTTTAAGTAATTGCGCATGTTGGTTCGCATTCCCTGCTCTATAGCTTTTGGCATCGTAACTTCTATATTTGGTTTACATTCCCTGCTCTGTAGATCTAGCCATCATAACTTTATCTTGCTCAGTCGTTGTTACAAAAATTACGGCCTGCTACTATGTTGTTTGTGCCAATTTTTTACTCCATGAACATGTTGGCTTGCATTCCCTGTACTACAGGTGATGCCATTGTTTGTTATCTAGTTCATTGTAAGCTAACAAAGTAAGGACTTAGTTTGGCATGCTATCACTCTGCTATCTAGCCTGTAGTACAAATAAACTTGTCATACTACTAGATAATAATTTTGTGTGCCATCTTGTTCTTCAAAAGCTGCATTATTAACTTGTTTCTCTGACTTGGCATGACGCTCACATATGGAATGCTGAACATATTGGTTTGCATTCCCTCTTATACAAGTTCACAGGTGATCCCACTATATTCTGTATCTGGTCCATCCTAAGCTCCAGCATTTACTATCCTCTATGTGTTGCTCATTACAAGTTTATATCCCGAAACATCTTGATTTGCATCCCCTTCACTATAAGTTCAGGAGTATTATTTAGTTCACGTACAAAATGAAGTAATTGCACTTGGCACATGTTGGTTCACATTCCCTCCTCTTTAGCTTTTGCCATCGTAACTTCTATTTTTGGTTTACATTCCCTGCTCTGTAGATGTAGCCATATAACTTCATCTTGCTCAGTCGTTGTTACAAAATTTATAGCCTGCTACTATGTTGTTCATGCCAATCTTGTACTCCCTGAACATGTTGGTTTGCATGGGACTCGATAGTAGTAAGTCTGTTGTTATATTGGCTATTGGTATGCGGCATGCACTCTTTGTTTGCTTATTGTGCGCATTACAATGATCTTGTTATAACGACGAAATGATGAGTTCCAAATTCTTTGGAAAACAATATTGTAGTGTCTTTGCCTTTCCATTGTTGCTGTCTTAACTTGTAATGTCTTTGTTTCGGATATAGGTGCTGCATGGACAACTTAAAAGATTGCCGGATCGCTTCATTGTATTGCTAGGTTTAATTACCATTCAATTTCTCTGGGTTCTGTAATATTTTTTCAAAGCCTTGCAACTGATGTAATATTTAGTTAGTTTTTATAGTTCTTTCGCGCATTTTTTCTTTGGTGCTTGTGGTAAGTGAGGCTATCCGACAGAAATCATGTGCTGCGTAAATATTCTCAGTATCTAAATCACAAATTCCCATCACTTAAACGGCCCAATTAAGCGAAATCACATATGTGCCGGCCCGCAAAATCCTAAAGCGCCTATTATGCCAGCACATAAACACCAACTAAACGGGCTGACCCACTTACTTATTGGGCCAGCCCACTTGCTTTAAGGTGGACCCCACCACTACTGGGCCGGCCCAGTAACAGAAAAGTGGGCCCCACAAGCTTATTGGGCCGGCCCGCTAACTCGTCGGGCCAGCCCACCTGTTTTACCGTGGACCCCACATACTAATTGGGTCGGCCCACTAACTTGTTGGGCCAGCCCAAAAGCTTTTGTGGAGGACCCCACACACTAAATGGGCCGGCCCTTTAACAGGATAGTGGGACCCACCTGTGTTTTTGGCCCGGCCCACTATCTTGTTGGGCCGGCCAACTTGCTATATGGTGGACCCCACATACTAAATGGACCGGCCCTTTAACAGGAAAGTGGGACCCACCTATGTTTTTGGCCCGGCCCACTATCTTGTTGGGCCAGCCCACTTGCTATACGGTGGACCCCACATACTAAATGGGCCGGCCCTTTAACAGGAAAGTGGGATCCACCTGTATTTTTGGCCCGGCCCACTATCTTGTTGGGCCAGCCCACTTGCTATATGGTGGACCCCACATACTAAATGGGCCGGCCCTTTCAAATGAAAGTGGGACCCACCTGTGTTTTTGGCCCGGCCCACTATCTTCTTGGGCTGGCCCACCTGCTATATGGTGGACCCCACATACTAAATGGGCCGGGCCTTTAACAGGAAAGTGGGACCCACCTGTGTTTTTGGCCCGGCCCACTGGCTTGTTGGGCCAGCCCATTTGATCTATTGTGGACCCCACGTACTAAATGGGCCGGTCCGATAGCAGGAAAGTGGGACCCACATGCTAATTGGGCCGGCCCAATAACTTCTTGGGCCGGCCCACTTGCTTTAAGGTGGACCCCACTTTGTAAATGGGCCGGCCCGATAACAGGAAAGTGGGTCCCACATGTCTTGTGGGCCGGCCCTTTTGCCTGTTGACCGGTCAAATGAGTGCATTCGGCCTGGCCCACATGCTTAGTGGGCCGGCCCATTAAAGTTTTGACCAGTCAACCTGAGAGGTTAGGCCCGGCCCACGTAACTAATGGACCAGCCCAGCTATATAGTTGACCGGTCAAACTAAGTCAGCTGGCCCAGCCCGCAAACTTAATGGGCCGGCCCACTTAAGACGTGGCAGGCCTCGTGTGGGCCTACCATCTACCACGGGGTTTCAGCCGGTTAACGCCGTTAACTGCCAGTTAACGGCGTCGCCACGTGTCGCTTTGAATGACGTCAGCAGTCAACGGGCTCCCGGAAACACTTCTGCAACGGTCCGATTTTCCGTGGCGGAAGGGCGCCCAAGCGCGACGGACCGAAAAAATCGTCGTAGGACTTTGCCTGACGCAGTTTCGACAACAGAACCCATATCGTCGGGTTAGGCCCATAGGCGACGAAAAATACCCCTTAGCGGACGATTTTGGGACGTTGTCTATCAGAACTTTTCTTGTAGTGTAGGAAATGTATATCCATCGAGTACAAAACTATACTAGTACATGATTATTGTCAACACCCGAATTTTTAAGTCCAGATGCCTATTATGCCATACATCACAATCCCAGGAATATTGTGGTTGCGAGACATAATAGTTGAATACCATAAGTCATCATTCATTACATCCATAGTCGTCTTACAAATAGGGATCACATGATCCAATATTACACAAATAGTTGATCTAATGATCAACGAACATATTACATGGCGGAAGCGTAACGGAAGTGGACTATCTAATCCACAGGCCAACGTCTGACGTCGGAAGATTCCCTCGTTGTCGTAGGCATCCTACTGGTAGTCACCTTGGTAGTTCTGCTCCTCTTCATAGTCTGGCCATTTGAATAGCCAGGGACACAGCCGTGAGTACTTTCAAGTACTCGCAAACTAATACTAAAGTAAGTACTAACATTGCTATTGAGAGTGTTCTAAGCTCTAGGGTGGTTTGCATAAAGCCAATTTTAGTTCATAAACATTTTAGTAAAAGACTCTTCATGTGCTAACTAACTCAAGTGGGAACATTAGTGTCATTCCCACAACTCTGTTGTGATTCAAATTCAAAGTCACCTTTCAAGTTCAATTCACAAGTCAAAAAGAGATAAATTTCTGATGACGGAAACTGTATGGCCTTTCCAACTGTCCATGACCGCGGACGCGGCTATTCGAATAGGTTTACACTATGCAGAGGTTGCACACTTGTGCCACAACATTTGATTACATCCGTCAGGGATAACCCCGAATCATCGTAACTCAGTACGCGGATCATCAACCATAACCTTTCACTTACATACCCTAGTATAGGCACCTCTCCCCATGAGCTTGGCCTCCCAGTGAAGACCAACTGTCAACCTGGGAACTGCACAGGGCTTGGCCGTACAATTCACCTCAATTCACGTTGTTTCGCTTTCAACGAAGGCAGCCTCGGCATAACCTCTATGACGCTTGTTTAGAGGGAACCCATACTAAGACACATAAATTTCCAGCTAAGCCTTACCCATAATCAGGTATTGTGGGGGTACTCAAGAATTGGAATGGTATCACATCCAACTCAATCATCAGTTTTTAACCAGTTCACCAAGTCAAATTCATGTCATATTCACCTTCAAAATCTTTCAATGGAAAATGACTCATCATTCCAAGGTTTTCACCATCCTTTCACAAAACACAAGTTCCCATCTAGAGTAGTCATTTTTAATTTAGCACTAGCATCTAAGTATGAGGAGTGCTAAATAATTTGCTTTGCTTCTAGGCTAACCTTGATACTCTTGTACTAATCCAATACTAACCAAGTGAATCATAAATCAAAAAGTACTTTGGTAAAAGAAAAGTAATAAAGCTTGTAAAGTAGAAACTTGGGATCATTAAACATAAAGTAAAAGGGGTGATGCCTTGCTCATGGTGAGCTTTGCACTTTGCAAGAGTATTATCTTGCCTTGGTTGGGGAATTAGTCAAAGTGGTCTTCTTCTTGGAAGTAGACCTCCTCCTCCTCTTGATACTCCTCGGTACTAGCATCTAAAATACGAATACGAGGTATACAATCATCATACCAAACTTAAGTACTAGACTAAGCACACACACATGAGTCACACAAACTTGGGCTAGCATCACACATTAATACTAGGTTGGTGGACTTTGTTTTCTTATTTAAGAAAAATAATTTCCTCTCATTGAAACTACTACTTGAGGTGTTTCTTTTCCTTCTTTAGAGAAATAAATTCCTCTTATTATCTTGTTTAAGATTTAATTTCCTTCATGAATCATATATGACCTAGGTTGACCAAAGTCAACCTATTCATACTCATCATTTAAGAAAATGATTTAAATGAGGTGAAGCACCTCATGCAATTTAATCCTAACATGGTAATGATTTAATATCATCAAAAAAAATTCACATGAGACTTAATATACCAGGGTCTCTACCTCATTTTGAAATGTTGGTGACAAGATTTAAATGAGATAAAAGCTCCCATATGATTTATAAATAGTTTTGGACAATATCATTGACTAGAAATAGCCATGTAGTCCTCTAATTAAACTAGGCCATGATCACTCAAGGTAACCATGCCATATTTTTGCAGAAACAATTAGTGTAAGTGAAATGTGATTTATAGGAGTTTGAATCAATTCAAAATCATTTTTGGTTGATTTTTAATAATTGTTTGAAGTCACAAAAGTTCCTGCCTTGTTATTTTTGTCACTTTAATTCTACAAACAATCTAAGGGTGAGACCAGTGGGGTTGGATGGATCTTTTCACAAGATTTCCAAATATATAAATTTTGTAAAATTTGGTTGAGTAGATTTGGAGATTTTTAATTTCTAGCAAAGCATCTGTAAACAATTTCACAGAAAAAGAAATAAAGCAATTTGAATTTAAACGGGGGCGGGAACGGAGTTGGGCTGCACAGAGGAAAAGAAAACGGGCCGGCCCAGCTCGGCGTCTTGCGTGAGTGGGCCGCCTGACAGTGGGGCCACTTAAACGGCGAAGCGGTACGCGTTGGCGTGGGACGCACGATCAGAAACTGATCCAACGGCTGTGGTTCATCCTCGTCGGCGATGAGCTTCGGTGAGATGCGGACTTACTAGCAGCGAGGGTGGGGGTCGGCGAGCTCTCTGGGGGTCCGGGGAGGGTTAGCGAGGTGCAGGAGGAGGTTGTCGAGGATGAGGAAGCAGCTGGTGCAGACGGCGTGATAAGGGGTGGCCCGATCTTCTCAGTAAGTAGCGGTGGTGATGATGATCACGGGGTGATGGCAGCGGAGAAACACGACGATGTAGTGAATGATAACTTGTATGACGCAACGAGATCTCTCGATTGGACCATGTCGCCAATGCAATAGCTCTCAACCCTGCAAGATATTCGCAACTCCACACACTTGCGAACGTAGCCGCCGACCACGAAGCGGTAAGTTGCAACCGTCTAATTCCCAATGGAACAGCAGATCACACAAGACTTTTTCAGGATCTACACAATATCAAGCAATATGGTGTAGGGATTCAATAGTTTTGCTAGGGCACACAACTACGAACTAGGGTTTATCTTAAACGTGGTCTAAAGCAGCTAGGGGCATCCTGGGCACTTATATAGGTGTCCGGGACGACTCCTGGTCGAAAAGATACAAAAATAACCGACCCAGAATAGATCTGGTCGAGACAGACTCGAACGAATCCGGTCTGGAATCCGGTCAACCGGACCAGGGACCGGATCGGCTGGTCTGGCGTCCGGTCAACCGGGCGGCAACCGGAAAGTTGCGAAGTTTTCCGGTTTTGTTCCGGTACGATGCATCGCATCCGGTTGGCGGCCGGTCAACCGGGCCAGGGACCGGGCTGGCCGATCTGGAGGCTAGTCTAACCGGGTGCTGGACCGGCCTGGACGTCTTCTTCTCCTCTCGCGCATGCCTCCCGCTCCCCCCTCGCACGTCCATGATATATCTTGATGTCCAGCTCCATGTCCAGCTTCACGTCCATCTTGACGTCCGTCTTCATGTCCAGCTGCTCCTCTCCTCCTCGTGTGATGCTCGTTTCCTCTTGATACCTGATGATACATAAGTAATAGCACTTAGGCAGTATAAAGTTCTCATCAATCAAAGTACCGTTTAGAAACAAGTTCACCTGTTGTTTAAGTAGCTTCGCACGAGCCCTTGTAATTGGTCCAATCTGAACTTCATTGAACTTGAGCTTCACAGCAGGTTCATCTTCATTTATCAGTGACGGAGGTAATGGTGTAGTAGGGATGTCCTCATCACGGCGGCTCCGATGGTGGCCGAAATCGGCGGCGCTCTTTCTCAGCACTGCCGCGGGCTCCGGCGAACGATTGGCGAGCTACGGTGAGCAATCGGAGAGGGGAAGTGATCGAGGAGGACTAGAAGTGAGAGGGAAGTCGTTTGGTGTGAGAAATTCGTCCAGGGGTGGCCTGCTTTTATAGGGGCCAGGGGTGTTGCGGGGAGCGGGGAAGGTCGACGGTGGCGTCTTCTTTCCAGGGCGGTGAAGGGGCAAGTGATGGGCGCGTCGTGTTCCTGGTGTCACGGTGATCACGACGCGCATCCAGGTGAGGTCAGGGGTGGACAGGAGCATGCGGCGGCGTCATCGTGTACTGGCAGATCGTGGCGGACGGTCGTCGTCCATGGCGATGGCGACAGTGCTCTGGCGAGCCAATGGCGATGTCTGATACGTCCCCGACGTATCCATAATTTCTGTCGTTCCATGCTTGTTTTATGACAATACTTACATGTTTTGCTTGCACTTTATAATGTTTTTATGCGTTTTCCGGAACTAACCTATTAACAAGATGCCACAGTGCCAGTTCCTATTTTCTGCTGTTTTTGGTTCCAGAAAGGCTGTTCGGGCAATATTCTCGGAATTGGACGAAATCAACGCCAAACCTCCTATTTTTCCCGGAAGGCTCCAGAACACCGAAGAAGAGTCGAAGAGGGGCCAGAGGGCCACCAGACCATAAGGCGGCGCGGCCTGGACTGGGCCCGCGCCACCCTATGGTGTGGAGCCCCCAGGTGCCCCCCTGCGCCGCCTCTTCACCTATAAAATCCCTTTCGACCTAAAAACACCGTACCAATGGACGAAACTCCAGAAAGACTCTAGGGGCGCTGCCGCCATCGCGAAACTCCAATTCGGGGGACAGAAGTCTCTGTTCCGGCACCCTGCCGGGATGGGGAAGTGCCCCCGGAAGCCATCTCCATCGACGCCACCGCCTCCATCATGCTCCGTGAGTAGTTCCCCCATGGACTACGGGTTCTAGCAGTAGCTAGTCGGTATTCTCTCCTCCATGTACTTCAATACAATGATCTCATGAGCTGCCTTACATGATTGAGATTCATCTGATGTAATCGGTGTTGTGTTTGTTGGGATCCGATGGATGATACATTATGATTAGTCTATCTATAAAGTTTGTGAAGTTATTGTTGCTGCAATCTTGTTATGCTTAATGCTTGTCACTAGGGCCCGAGTGGCATGATCTTAGATTTGAGCTCTATATTGTTGCTTAGATTGTATCTACAAGTTGTATGCACATGTCACTGTCCGGAACCAATGGCCCCGAAGTAACAGAAATCGGGACAACCGGAGGGGATGGTAGTGATGTGAGGATCACATGTTTTCACGGAGTGTTAATGCTTTGCTCCGGTACTCTATTAAAAGGAGTACCTTAATATCCAGTAGTTTCCCTTGAGGCCCGGCTGCCACCGGCTGGTAGGACAAAAGATGTTGTGCAAGTTTCTCATTGCGAGCACGTACGACTATATACGGAAAACATGCCTACATAATTAATAATCTTGATGTTCTGTCTTAATGCTTTGATTCCTGTCAATTGCCCAACTGTAATTTGTTCACCCAACACTTGTCACTTGTTATTGGAGAGTTACCACTAGTGTAGATCGCTGGGAACCCCGGTCCATATCTCATCATTATATACTCGTTCTACATGTCATTGGAAGTAGTATCAACTATCTTCCGGTGCCATTGCTCTCATATTGCTATTACTGCTGCTGTGTTACTGTTACTACTGCTCTCATATTACTGCTACTTTCACATCACCCCTGTTGCTAGTGCTTTTCCAGGTGCAGCTGAATTGACAACTCAGTTGTTAAGGCTTATAAGTATTCTTTACCTCCCCTTGTGTCGAATCAATAAATTTGGGTTATACTACCCTCGAAGACTGCTGCGATCCCCTATACTTGTGGGTCATCAAGACTGTTTTCTGGCGCCGTTGCCGGGGAGGCATAGCTCTACTCATAAGTTCACCTGGGGAGTACACTCTACCTCTCTCTATGTTTTATTTTATTTTATTTTGCTTAGTTTACTTTTTTTCTAGTTTACTTGTGCTTAGTTTATTTCTGTCTAGTTTTATTTTGCCTAGTTTACTTTTGCTTAGTTTGTTTTTGTCTTGTTTTACTTTTCTCATATACCCAAAAATCCATAAAAATTTGAAAAATCTAAAAATTAAAAACTGCTGTTATGGGAGAACCTACAACCTACTTGGAGCTCATAGAATGTTATAATAATTATAGAGAATCAAGAACTGGTAAAGTAATGAGTGCTATGACAGAAAAAGTGAATACAATTGCTAAAATCTTGCTTAAACGCCATGATATAAACTGTTGCTCTCAACAGGATACTAAACATCTTAAATTTCAATGTGGCTTTAGTGAGGAATTTTTAATTAAGAACTATAATCGGAATTGCTATATTCATTATGGGTTCGAAGAGGTAGAACAATTTGTCGTATTTATGGGAGCTTCTGAGATCGAATCCTTCATGGTTGAGAATTATGAAACTTGTGTTGTTTGCAAGGACCTTAAAGATTATGTCTCTTCTATCCTTAATTGTTGCATAGAATGCTTCAGTGATAATCCTTATATCATTGATTATAAAGAGAGACTCATTAATGCACAGGAATGCACTCACAATTTGCAGGAACCTGTGGAAGAAGAAATTGATGAACCTGAAAGTGCATTGGATGAAAAAGAGGAGGAAATTGATGAACTTGAAAGCTCATTGGATGAAAAAGAAGAGGAGAGCGACGAACAAAAGGAGGAAGAATGGATTAGCTACCCATGCCAACCTTCTAATGAGAGTAACTCTTTATCTCTTACATTATTTGATTGTCCTCCATGCTTACCGAAAGAGGTTGAATGTTATGTTCATGTGGATTCTCTTGAAATATTCCCTATGAGTAAAACTTGTGAGAATAATTATGCTACTGTTATTTATGATAATCCATGCTACTTTTATAAATCTTATGATAATGCTTTGTTTGTGCCTGATGTCGAAATGCATGGTACTAAAGAATTTTGCTTAGCAAATGTTTATGATAAAGCTCTAGATGATGGTCCTATGTTATTTGATAATATTAATTGTACTACTAATGAAAATGGGATTGGAGAGGATTTAACTTTATCTATGTGTCCCATATCTCTTGAGATTGATCAACCATCTTGTTATACTATTGATAAAAGTGTGTTCGAAAGTTTTAATTCCACTATTTTTGAGCTTGATAAAAATTATGTGTTTGGAAATCATGAAAAGTATGCTGCATGTGATAGTTATATTGTTGAGTTTATTCATGAAGCTACTGAAAATTATTATGAGAGAGGAAAATATGGTTGTAGAAATTTTCATGGTACTAATACACCTCTCTATGTGCTTAAAATTTTGAAGTTACACTTGTTCTATCTTCCTATGCTTGTTACTTTGCTTTTCATGAACTTGTTTATTTACAAGATTCCTTTGCATAGGAAGCATGTTAGACTTAAATGTGTTTTGGATTTGCTTTTTGATGCTCTCTTTTGCCTCCAATACTATTTCTTGCGAGTGCATCATTAAAACTGCTGAGCCCATCTTAATGGCTGTAAAGAAAGAACTTCTTGGGAGATAACCCATGTGTTATTTTGCTACAGTACTTTGTTTTATATTTGTGTCTTGGAAGTTGTTTACTACTGTAGCAACCTCTCCTTATCTTAGTTTTGTGTTTTGTTGTGCCAAGTGAAGCCTCTAATCGAAGGTTGATACTAGATTTGGATTTCTGCGCAGAAACAGATTTCTATCTGTCACGAATCTGGGCTGTTTTCTATTTAAGTAACTCAGAAAAATATGCCAATTTACTTGCGTGTTCGTCAGATATGTACGCAACTTTCATTAGTTTTGAGTTTTCTGATTTGAGCAAGTCTGGTGCCTCAATAAAATTCGTCTTTACGGACTGTTCTGTTTTGACAGATTCTGCCTTTTATTTCGCATTGCTTCTTTTGCTATGTGGGATGGATTTCTTTGTTCCATTAAACTCCAGTAGCTTTGGGCAATGTCCAGAAGTGTTAAGAATGATTGTGTCACCTCTGAACATGTGAGTTTTTGATTATGCACTAACCCTCTAATGAAGTTTATGAGAAGTTTGGTGTGAAGGAAGTTTTCAAGGGTCAAGAGAGGAGGATGATATATGATCAAGAAGAGTGAAAAGTCTAAGCTTGGGGATGCCCCCGTGGTTCATCCCTGCATATTTCAAGAAGACTCAAGCGTCTAAGCTTGGGGATGCCCAAGGCATCCCCTTCTTCATCAACTTATCAGGTTCCTCCCCTGAAACTATATTTTTATTCGGTCGCACCATATGTGCTTTACTTGGAGCGTCTGTGTGTTTATTTTCGTTTTGTTTGTTTGAATAAGATCGGATCCTAGCAATCCTTGTTTGGGAGAGAGACACACTCCGCTTTTTCATATGAACACTTGTTCTTCGTTTTACTTCTAATGTTCAATGATAAAAGTTGGAAGCTACAATACTTATGGTTATTTGGTTGGAAAAAGAAAATGCCTCATATGTCTTGGATAATTTGACATTTGGCAATTGTTTTGAGCTCTCAAGTAGATCATGATTAAGTTTTTTTTCATGTAGTTTAAACCTATTAGTGGAGAACTACCGTAAAGCTTGTTGAAATTGGTTTGCATAATTGATCTCTCTTAAGGTCTAGATATTTTCTGGTAAAAGTGTTTGAGCAACAAGGAAGACAGTGTAGAGTATTATAATGCTTGCAATATGTTTTTATGTAAGTTTTGCTGTACCGGTTCATACTTGTGTTTGCTTCAAACAACCTTGCTAGCCTAAACCTTGTATCGAGAGGGAATACTTCTCATGCATCCAAAATACTTGAGCCAACCACTATGCCATTTGTGTCCACCATACCTACCTACTATGTGGTATTTCCTGCCATTCCAAAGTAAATTGCTTGAGTGCTACCTTTAAACAATTCAAAATTTATCACCTCTGATTTGTGTCAATGTTTTATAGCTCATGAGGAAGTATGTGGTGTTTATCTTTCAATCTTGTTGGGCAACTTTCAACAATGGACTAGTGGCTTCATCCGCTTATCCAATAATTTTGCAAAAAGAGCTGGCAATGGGATTCCCAGTCCCAAATTAATTAACCAAAATAGACACTCCTCCATGGTATGTGATTGTTGGACGGCACCCGAAGGATTCGGCTAGCCGTGGCTTGTGTAAGCAAAGGTTGGGAGGAGTGTCATCATAATAAAACTAAAATAAAAAGGCACTCCTTCATGGTATGAGATTGTTGGCAGGCACCCGAGGATTCGGTTAGCCATGGTTTGTGAAAGAAAGGTTGGAAGGAGTGCCACCCAAAAATAAAATAAAATGGGAGCCGCTCTTTGAAGGTTTGTCTGGCGAGGGGGTTAGAGTGCCCACTACCATTCATTGACAACAACAAACACCTCTCAAAACTTTACTTTTATGCTCTCTCTATGTTTTCAAAATAAAAGCTCTAGCACAAATATAGCAATCGATGCTTCCCTCGTAGAAGGGCCATTCTTTTACTTTTATGTTGAGTCAGTTACCTAATTCCTCCCACCTTAGAAGCAAACACTTGTGTCAACTGTGCATTGATTCTTACATACTTGCATATTTGCATTCATCATATTACTTTGTGTTGACAATTATCCATGAGATATGCATGTTGAAAGTTGAAAGCAACCGCTGAAACTTATATCTTCCTTTGTGTTGCTTCGATGCCTTTACTTTGAATCTATTGCTTTATGAGTTAACTCTTGTGCAATCTTTTGATGCTTGTCTTGAAAGTACTATTCACGAAAAGTTTTGCTATATGTTATCTATTTGTTAGCAACTATAGATCATTGCCTTGAGTCACTTCATTCATTTCATATGCTTTGTAATAGTATGATCAAGGTTATGTAAGTAGCATGTCACTACAGAAATTATTCTTTTTATCGTTTACCTGCTCGGGACGAGCAGGAACTAAGCTTGGGGATGCTGATACGTCCCCGACGTATCCATAATTTCTGTCGTTCCATGCTTGTTTTATGACAATACTTACATGTTTTGCTTGCACTTTATAATGTTTTTATGCGTTTTCCGGAACTAACCTATTAACAAGATGCCACAGTGCCAGTTCTTGTTTTCTGCTGTTTTTGGTTCCAGAAAGGCTGTTCGGGCAATATTCTCGGAATTGGACGAAATCAACGCCAAACCTCCTATTTTTCCCGGAAGGCTCCAGAACACCGAAGAAGAGTCAGAGAGGGGCCAGAGGGCCACCAGACCATAAGGCGGCGTGGACTGGCCTGGGCCCGCGCCACCCTATGGTGTGGAGCCCCCAGGTGCCCCCCTGCGCCGCCTCTTCACCTATAAAATCTCTTTCGACCTAAAAACACCGTACCAATGGACGAAACTCCAGAAAGACTCCAGGGGCGCCGCCGCCATCGCGAAACTCCAATTCGGGGGACAGAAGTCTCTGTTCCGGCACCCTGCCGGGACGGGGAAGTGCCCCCGGAAGCCATCTCCATCGACGCCACCGCCTCCATCATGCTCCGTGAGTAGTTCCCCCATGGACTACGGGTTCTAGTAGTAGCTAGTCGGTATTCTCTCCTCCATGTACTTCAATACAATGATCTCATGAGCTGCCTTACATGATTGAGATTCATCTGATGTAATCGGTGTTGTGTTTGTTGGGATCCGATGGATGATACATTATGATTAGTCTATCTATAAAGTTTGTGAAGTTATTGTTGCTGCAATCTTGTTATGCTTAATGCTTGTCACTAGGGCCCCGAGTGGCATGATCTTAGATTTGAGCTCTATATTGTTGCTTAGATTGTATCTACAAGTTGTATGCACATGTCACTGTCCGGAACCAATGGCCCCGAAGTGACAGAAATCGGGACAACCGGAGGGGATGGTAGTGATGTGAGGATCACATGTTTTCACGGAGTGTTAATGCTTTGCTCCGGTACTCTATTAAAAGGAGTACCTTAATATCCAGTAGTTTCCCTTGAGGCCCGACTGCCACCGGCTGGTAGGACAAAAGATGTTGTGCAAGTTTCTCATTGCGAGCACGTACGACTATATACGGAAAACATGCCTACATAATTAATAATCTTGATGTTCTGTCTTAATGCTTTGATTCCTGTCAATTGCCCAACTGTAATTTGTTCACCCAACACTTGTCATTTGTTATTGGAGAGTTACCACTAGTGTAGATCGCTGGGAACCCCGGTCCATATCTCATCATTATATACTCGTTCTACATGTCATTGGAAGTAGTATCAACTATCTTCCGGTGCCATTGCTCTCATATTGCTATTACTGCTACTGTGTTACTGTTACTACTGCTCTCATATTACTGCTACTTTCACATCACCCCTGTTGCTAGTGCTTTTCCAGGTGCAGCTGAATTGACAACTCAGTTGTTAAGGCTTATAAGTATTCTTTACCTCCCCTTGTGTCGAATCAATAAATTTGGGTTATACTACCCTTGAAGACTGCTACGATCCCATATACTTGTGGGTCATCAATGTCCAGGGGCTAGCCGGGGTCAAGGTGAGAAAGTGGGTGAGAGGAGAGAGCGAGGGAAAGTGTGAGGCGACGGGTCGAGCAGGCGTACTGGCGCGCCCGTGGCCGTGCTCGTGCGTGCTGGCGAGTTTGGACGCGGTGACCACGAGCGGTCCAAGGCTTTGGATTCTTCTCCTTGACCCAAGGTCATATCTAGCATGCTTAGCAACGTCAGGGCGATCTACAGGACATGGTGAGGTGGGCTGGAGAGGATCAGGGGCAGGCGTGACAAGGTGGTGACTATGGTGGCCGGCATGGCATGCTCTAGGATTGTTTGTGCTTTTCTTTTGGTCTCTGAGGGCTTGGCACTGGTGTGTGAGGTGAGGCCAGGCTAGTTGACATGGTGGGCAAAGTTGGAGGGGCCTAGGGCATGCACATTTGATCAAAGCCAATAGTGTATGTGACATAGACAATGTCCTTGGCTTGGCTTGGTTCATGGTGATGATGCCCCTGCTAGGTGAGGTCATGCTAGAGGGTTTTGGGCACCAGGTAGTGTGGATGAGCACAAGGGAGAGAGAAGTGAGGTGATGGAGGGTGGTTGGAATAGTGGTTATACCTCTATGGCATCACTTTGATTATTTAACAAGGTCTCATGTGTGATGACTTTTGACCAATTTTTGTGATGGATGTGTTCTAAATGATGTTGGGCAGCAATATGTGGCATTTGTTTGAGATTTGGAAAGGATTTGTGAAAATCCTAAATTTGGAGGGAATCTAGTATCTAGTTCAACATAGCCTCTTGGTTTGACTAAATTGAGCAATGGTCAAAGGTTTGGTCAAAGTGGTCAACACCAAAGTTGTTCATCTTGATGAGGTCTTGGATGAGGTGCAAAGAGTTGTTAGGGTTTGGTTTAAGAATGTCTAAATAAAAGGGCTCAAAGTGGGTATGTTGTTAAAAATGGCATAAGTGACCATTATCACATGCCACATGGGTTTTTGATTTTTCTTTGCTTGATTTGATTTCTCTTGACCCAAATGATGTTGTTGATTGTTGAAATGGTATAGAGGAGTGATCCAACCATTCACAACAAGTCTTAGGGTCAAGGTTCTTAATTTCACAAATTGGCTCTTTACTCTCATATGCCTCTATGGCATTTTTATTTTCCTTTTAAAAATATTTTCTTTTCACCTTGGATTTGATTTGTTGAGCACTAGGTAGGGTTGATTTAATGTTTTCAAAACATCTACACAAGGTAGAAAGGTCTAGGTAAAAGTTTTACCAAAATAGCCATAGGCACATAGGCCCTTTTCTTACTTTATTTCTTTTTATTTTGTTTTAGCTTGGAGGGTGAAAAGATGGGTGAGGTTTAGGGTTTTGTCGGGTTTAGCAAAGTTTCCCCATCATTTAGAAAGGTAAAAGGGTACTAGTCAAAGTTTGCATATTAGGGCTATATGCCCACATAGGTCTTTTGGTGTTCTTTTTGGTTTCTTCCTATTTGATCTTATTGGGTTTGGATAAAGTTAGGGTTTAGGGTTTTAGGTCATTTCAAAATACTTCAACAAACAATCCATGGCAATAACACAACATATAATCATGATCACTATGTATCAAACTTAATTTAATAAAAGTTTTTGTTGGTTCCAAAATTTGGAAAATAGGGAAATTCATTTTCTTTGTTTTTTTTAATTTTTGGGATGTTACAATTATGCATTTCAGCAATCATGTCGAGTACAAAAAAAAAATGCCCATCGACATTTTAGCAAACAGATCGTGTACAAAACTCCGCCATGGCATTTCAGCAAATTAACGGCTCGACTGCAGAACTGACTCTATATGCCCACGCAAATGAAAAAATTGATCGAGGACAAATCGAGCGGAAAACTATAAAGTGCCAATTAGTTCAAGCATACTGACGATTTTTTAGCAGCATCAAGAAAATATAAATCGTTAGGCTGTCTTGCCTGATGCATGATTGAGCTAGAGATAGCGGCCCTACCGTGGATCAACTTGACCGCCGGTGCGTCTCGAGAAGAACGACGGGGAGGGGAAGCTTCTTCTTCGCAAGCACTTTGTAAGGACCAGCACCACGAGGCTTCAACTTAGACTTCCGCAGCTTCGGGAACCTATCCTTGTGAAAATGTACCCAGACCATATCACCAGGCTTGAACAACATCTCTTTGCTCTTCTTATTCATCCTTGTAGCATTGTGATGACCCACAAGTATAGGGGGTGTATTGTAGTATCTTCGATAAGTAAGAATGTCGATCCCAACGAGGAGCAGAAGGTGTTGACAAGGAGTTTCGATGAAGGATTCACTGTAAATGCTCACAGACAAGTATTCAGGGGGTTTTGATGTAGCAGATGAATAAAGTACGAGTAAGTAAAGTGCGAGAGTAATAATTGCAGAAAGTGGCCCAATCCTTTTTAGCACAAAGGACAAGCCGGTTTGTTTACTTATAATGACCAAACGTTCTTGAGGACACACGGGATTTTAGTCTAGTGCTTTCTCTACATACGGCTAATTAATCTTCATTGTTTTGATAAGTGTTGTGTGGGTGAACCTATGCTAATGTACCGCCCTCCTAGGACTAATACATACTTGTGATTATACCCCTTGCAAGCATCCGCAACTACAAGAAAGTAATTAAGATAAATCTAACCACAGCCTTAAACTCTGAGATCCTGCTATCCCTCCTGCATCGATATACCAACGGGGGCTCAGGTTTCTGTCACTCCGGCAACCCCGCAATTGGCAAACGAGTACAAGATGCATTCCCCTAGGCCCATAAAGGTGAAGTGTTGTGTAGTCGACGTTCACACGACACCACTAGAAGAATAACACCACAACTTAAATATCATAACATTGAATATTACTCAACCATACTTCACTACCAACATTTAGACTTCACCCATGTCCTCAAGAACTAAACGAACTACTCACGATACATCATATGGAACATGATCAGGGGTGATATGATGATGAATAACAATCTGAACATAAACCTTGGTTCAACGGTTTCACTCAATAGCATCAATAACAAGTAGAAATCAACACCGGGAGAGTTTCCCCTATCAAACAATCAAGATCAAACCCAAATTGTTACAGCGGTGACGATGTGCAGCGGTGGAGACGGCGGTGATGATGATGGAGATGATGATGATGGTGATGGAGATGATGTCCAGCTCGATGACGGTGACGATGGCGTCGATTTCCCCCTCCGGGAGGGAATTTCCCCGGCGGATCACAGCCTGCCGGAGAGCTCTTTTCTCTCTGGTGTTCTCCGCCCCGCAGAGGCGGCTGTGACTCTTCGCGACTTACTCCCCGGAGCTTAGGTTTTCGGGACGAAGAAATACGCGAAGGAGAGGAGGCCAGAGGGGGCTGTGGGCCCCCTCCCCACAAGGCGGCGCGGCCAGGGTAGGCCCGCGCCGGCCTGTGAGGGGGGCCCATGGTGGCCCTCCTCGGCTCCTCCTTCTGGCTCTCGTCATCTTCTGGAAAAATAGGATTTTTCATATAACTTTCATCAATTTTTGGTCTTCCGAAATATTGCATTCTGACGGAGCTTTTTCCAGCAGAATCCTGACTCCGGTGCGCGATCCTCCAATAGTCATGAAACATGCAAAATAGATGAAATAACATAAGTATCATCTCCAAATATGAAATATATCAATGAATAACAGCAAATTATGATATAAAATAGTGATGCAAATTGGACGTATCAACCCCCCAAGCTTAGACTTCGCTTGTCCCCAAGTGAAACTGAACTCGGTAAACAGGACCACATGTTTATGGAGTGAAGAGTCGATAAATAAAATACAGACAAGAAGCATCATATTCATTCACACAAGACATTCTAGTAAACAACTTCCTCGTATAATTCAACTTGAAACAAGTATAAGGTAATCACAAATAAAGGTGCATAAGAAATCATAGTTGGTGATGGCAAACTTCGTTCTTGGTCAAAGAACAGTTAACAGGTTATACTTATCTATCGAGCAGCGCTCTTATGTTAAAGTTTATATGGCACAACTTGCATACTCAATCATAATAATCTCCTCATGATCATTGATAACTTTCAAAGCTATATTCATTCAGATAAAACTTATGCTAAACAGGGAAGAGTAAAAGACATGATAAGGTAAATCACAATATAATGGTTTGATCACAACAACTCAAATGCTTGCTTGAGATGGAGGGAAATAGGTTTACTGACTCAACATATAGTAAAAGACAGACCCTTCGCAGAGGGAAGCAGGGATTAAATCATGTGCTAGAGCTTTTTCAGTTTTGAAATCATATAAAGAGAATAAAAGTAACATTTTGAGAGGTGTTTGTTGTTGTCAACGACTGGTAGCGGGTACTTGATACTTCTCCAACGTATCGATAATTTCTTATGTTCCATGCTTGTTTTATGACAATACCTACATGTTTTATACACACTTTATGTCATATTTATGCATTTTCCGGCACTAACCTATTAACAAGTTGCCGAAGAGCTAGTTGCTGTTTTCTGCTGTTTTTGGTTTCAGAAATCCTAGTAAGGAAATATTCTCGGAATTGGACGAAATCAACGCCCAGGATCTTATTTTTCCACGAAGCTTCCAGATGTCCGGAGGAGATACGAAGTGGGGCGACGAGGCGCCCACACAACAGGGTCGCGCGGCGCAGGTGCTGGCCACGCGGCCCTGGCATGTGGGGCCCTCGTGGCGCCCCCTGACCTACCCTTCCGCCTACATACGCCTTCGTCGATAATAGTTCCAGTACAGAGAGCCACGATATGGAAAACCTTCCAGAGACACCGCAACCGCCAATCCCATCTCGGGGGATTCAGGAGATCGCCTCCCGCACCCTGCCGGAGAGGGGATTCATCTCCCGGAGGACTCTACACCGCCATGGTCGCTTCCGGAGTGATGAGTGAGTAGTTCACCTCTGGACTATGGGTCCATAGCAGTAGCTAGATGGTTGTCTTCTCCTCATTATGCTTCATTGTCGGATCTTGTGAGCTGCCTAACATGATCAAGATCATCTATCTGTAATGCTATATGTTGTGTTTGTTGGGATCCGATGGATAGAGAATACTATGTTATGTTGATTATCAATCAATGTGTTGTTTATGATCTTGCATGCTCTCCGTTACTAGTAGATGCTTTGGCTAAGTTGATGCTTGTAACTCCAAGAGGGAGTATTTATGCTCGATAGTGGGTTCATGTCTCCGTGAATCTGGGGGAGTGAGAGAAACCTCTAAGGTTATGGATGTGCTGTTGCCACTAGGGATAAAACATTGATGCTATGTCCGAGGATGTAGTTATTGATTACATTATGCACCATACTTAATGCAATTGTCTGTTGTTTGCAACTTAATACTGGAAGGGGTTCGGATGATAACCTGAAGGTGGACTTTTTAGGCATAGATGCATGCTGGATAGCGGTCTATGTACTTTGTCGTAATGCCCAATTAAATCTCACAATACTCATCATATCATGTATGTGCATGGTCATGCCCTCTCTATTTGTCAATTGCCCAACTGTAATTTGGTCACCCAACATGCTATTTATCTTATGGGAGAGACACCTCTAGTGAACTGTGGACCCTGGTCCATTCCTTTACATTGAATACAATCTGCTGCAATATGATACGTCTCCGACGTATCGATAATTTCTTGTGTTCCATGCCACATTATTGATGATATCTACATGTTTTATGCACACTTTATGTCATATTCGTGCATTTTCTGGAACTAACCTATTAACAAGATGCCCAAGAGCCAGTTGCTGTTTTCTGCTGTTTTTGGTTTCAGAAATCCTAGTAACGAAATATTCTCGGAATTGGACGAAATCAACGCCCAGGGTCCTATTTTGCCACGAAGCTTCCAGAAGACCGAAGAGGAGACGAAGTGGGGCCACGAGGCGGCCAAACCCTAGGGCGGCGCGGCCTGGCCCTTGGTCGCGCCGACCTGTGGTGTGGGGCCCTCGTGTGGCCCCCTGACCTGCCCTTCCGCCTACTTAAAGCCTCCGTCGCGAAACCCCCAGTACCGAGAGCCACGATACGGAAAACCTTCCAGAGACGCCGCCGCCGCCAATCCCATCTCGGGGGATTCAGGAGATCGCCTCCGGCACCCTGCCGGAGAGGGGAATCATCTCCCGGAGGACTCTTCACCGCCATGGTCGCCTCCGGAGTGATGAGTGAGTAGTTCACCCCTGGACTATGGGTCCATAGCAGTAGCTAGATGGTTGTCTTCTCCCCATTGTGCTTAATTGTCGGGTCTTGTGAGCTGCCGAACATGATCAAGATCATCTATCTGTAATTCTATATGTTGTGTTTGTTGGGATCCGATGAATAGAGAATACTTGTTATGTTGATTATCAAAGTTATGTCTATGTGTTGTTTATGATCTTGCATGCTCTCCGTTACTAGTAGATGCTCTGGCCAAGTAGATGCTTGTAACTCCAGGAGGGAGTATTTATGCTCGATAGTGGGTTCATGTCTCCGTGAATCTGGGGAAGTGACAGAAATCTCTAAGATTATGGATGTGCTGTTGCCACTAGGGATAAAACATTGGTGCTATGTTCGAGGATGTAGTCACTGATTACATTACGCGCAATACTTAATGCAATTGTCTGTTGTTAGCAACTTAATACCGGAGGGGGTTCGGATGATAACCCGAAGGTGGACTTTTTAGGCATAGATGCATCTTTGGATAGCGGTCTATGTACTTTGTCGTAATGCCCAATTAAATCTCACTATACTCATCATAATATGTATGTGCATGGTCATGCCCTCTTTATTTGTCAATTGCCCAACTGTAATTTGTTCACCCAACATGCTGTTTATCTTATGGGAGAGACACCTCTAGTGAACTATGGACCCCGGTCCAATTCTCTTCTTGAAATACAATCTACTGCAATACTGTTCTACTGTTTTCTGCAAACAATCATCTTCCACACAATACGGTTAATCCTTTGTTACAGCAAGCCGGTGAGATTGACAACCTCACTGTTTCGTTGGGGCAAAGTACTTTGGTTGTGTTGTGCAGGTTCCACGTTGGCGCCGGAATCTCTGGTGTTGCGCCGCACTACATCCCGCCGCCATCAACCTTCAACGTGCTTCTTGACTCCTACTGGTTCGATTAAACCTTGGTTTCTTACTGAGGGAAACTTGCCGCTGTGCGCATCACACCTTCCTCTTGGGGTTCCCAACGGACGTGTCAACTACACGCATCAAGCAAATTTCTGGCGCCGTTGCCGGGTAAATCAAGACACGCTGCAAGGGGAGTCTCCACTTTCCAATCTCTTTACTTTGTTTTTGTCTTGCTTAGTTTTATTTACTACTTTGTTTGCTGCACTAAATCAAAATACAAAAAAATTAGTTGCTAGTTTTACTTTATTTTGCTATCTTGTTTGCTATATCAAAAACACACAAAAAATTAGTTACTTGCATTTACTTTATCTAGTTTGCTTTATTTACTATCTTGCACTCTATATTAAAAATACAAAAAAATTAGTTACTTTTGTTACCATGTCTAGCTCTGAACCTGTTACTTCTTCGCCTAAAGAATTAGTCTTCACTTTTAAACAAGGGGATGAGGAGAGTTTTAAGGATGCTTGGTCTAGAATTTTTACTTCTTATCGTAAAACTGAACCTCAAATGACTCTAAGTTTGCTCCTTAGTAATTTTTATTTTGGTCTTATGGTTCGCTATAGATATGCTTTGGATACTTTAGTGGGAGGAGATTTCCTTCATTGCAATGGGGATCAAGCTTTTAATGCCATAAATAAGTTGGTTGCATCACATGATTCAGCTAATAACTTTGATTCAGCCCTTATTAGCATTTATAATAGATTAAACAATCTCGAGATAAGTACATCTCGCTTGGATGACAACTATCACCATGTTCGTAATCGTCTTGAACAAGTTTTAGTGAACTCTAAACCTTCATTATGGGATCCTACTGTTAAAATTGTTATCGGTGATCAAACTCTTCATGCCAACTGTGATATTATGTCTGAATTTTGCCTTATACCTGAGAGCATTTATAAATCTTTGAAACTTTGGGGAGTTGATGAAGGAGGAGAAGAAATAACTCTCATTGATAACTCTGTTATAATTCCTAAGGGAATAGCCGCAGGTGTGCATACAACTATTCTTGGAAGAACAATATCCATTGATTATCTTGTTATTGAATTTGTAGGGACAGGAAAAATCGCACTCGGAAGATCCCTGCTGAAACTATTGGGAGCAGTCATAGATGTGGGAGAAGGCACCCTAGAATTCACCTCTATACCGGGGGGGAATCATATATTTCCTAAATCAAAGGGAAAGAAAAACAACAAGAAAGGTAAGGGTAAAGCCCAAGGTAAGGTCGACACACCGTCTCTTGATAATACTTGATACACACTTTCTGCGCCTAGCTGAAAGGCGTTAAAGAAAAGCGCTTATGGGAGACAACCCATGTTTTTACTACAGTACTTTGTTTTTATTTTGTGTCTTGGAAGTTGTTTACTACTGTAGCAACCTCTCCTTATCTTAGTTTAGTGTTTTATTGTGCCAAGTAAAGTCGTTGATAGTAAAGTTCATACTAGATTTGGATTACTGCACAGAAACAGATTTCTTTGCTGTCACGAATCTGGGCTGTTTTCTCTGTAGGTAACTCAGAAAATTATGACAATTTACGTGAGTGATCCTCAGATATGTACGCAACTTTCATTCAATTTGAGCATTTTCATTTGAGCAAGTCTGGTGCCTCGATAAAATTCGTCAATACGAACTGTTCTGTTTTTGACAGATTCTGCCTTTTATTTCGCATTGCCAGTTTTGTTATGTTCGATGGATATTTCGATTCCATTGAATTTCAGTAGCTTTGTGCAATGTCCAGAAGTGTTAAGAATGATTATGTCACCTCTGAACATGTATATTTTGATTGTGCACTAACCCTCTAATGAGTTGTTCTAAGTTTGGTGTGGAGGAAGTTTTCAAGGATCAAGAGAGGGAGATGATACAACATGATCAAGGAGAGTGAAAGCTCTAAGCTTGGGGATGCCCCGGTGGTTCACCCCTGCATATTCTAAGAAGACTCAAGCGTCTAAGCTTGGGGATGCCCAAGGCATCCCCTTCTTCATCGACAACTTTATCAGGTTCCCCCCCCTGAAACTATATTTTTATTCCGTAACATCTTATGTGCTTTGCTTGGAGCGTCGGTTTGTTTTTGTTTTTTGTTTTGTTTGAATAAAATGGATCCTAGCATTCATTGTATGGGAGAGAGACACGCTCTGCTGTTGCATATGGACAAGTATGTCCTTAGGCTTTACTCATAATATTCTTGGCGATGTTTCTTCTTCGTTAAATTGTTATATGGTTGGAATTGGAAAATGATACATGTAGTAAATTGCTAAAATGTCTTGGATAATGTGATACTTGGCAATTGTTGTGGTCATGTTTAAGCTCTTGCATCATATGCTTTGCACCCATTAATGAAGAAATACATAGAGCATGCTAAAATTTGGTTTGCATATTTGGTCTCTCTAAAGTCTAGATAATTTCTAGTATTGAGTTTGAACAACAAGGAAGACGGTGTAGATTCTTATAATGTTTACAATATGTCTTTTATGTGAGTTTTGCTGTACCGCTTCATCCTTGTGTTTGTTTCAAATAACCTTGCTAGCCTAAACCTTGTATCGAGAGGGAATACTTCTCATGCATCCAAAATCCTTGAGCCAACCACTATGCCATTTGTGTCCACCATACCTACCTACTACATGGTATTTCTCCGCCATTCCAAAGTATATTGCTTGAGTGCTACCTTTAAATTTCCACTCTTCACCTTTACAATATATAGCTCATGGGACAAATAGCTTAAAAACTATTGTGGTATTGAATATGTACTTATGCACTTTATCTCTTATTAAGTTGCTTGTTGTGCGATAACCATGTTTCTGGGGACGCCATCAACTATTCTTTGTTGAATATCATGTGAGTTGCTATGCATGTCCATCTTGTCTGAAGTAAGAGAGATCTACCACCTTATGGTTAAGCATGCATATTGTTAGAGAAGAACATTGGGCCGCTAACTAAAGCCATGATTCATGGTGGAAGTTTCAGTTTTGGACATATATCCTCAATCTCATATGAGAATAATAATTGTTGTCACATGCTTATGCATTAAAGAGGAGTCCATTATCTGTTTTTCATGTTGTCCCGGTATGGATGTCTAAGTTGAGAATAATCAAAAGCGAGAAATCCAAAATGCGAGCTTTCTCCTTAGACCTTTGTACAGGCGGCATGGAGGTACCCCATTGTGACACTTGGTTAAAACATGTGTATTGCGATGATCCGGTAGTCCAAGCTAATTAGGACAAGGTGCGGGCACTATTAGTATACTATGCATGAGGCTTGCAACTTGTAAGATATAATTTACATAACTCATATGCTTTATTACTACCGTTGACAAAATTGTTTCATGTTTTCAAAATAAAAGCTCTAGCACAAATATAGCAATCGATGCTTTCCTTTTTGAAGGACCATTCTTCTACTTTTATTGTTGAGTCAGTTCACCTATTTCTCTCCACCCCAAGAAGCAAACACTTGTGTGAACTGTGCATTGATTCCTACATACTTGCATATTGCACTTATTATATTACTCTATGTTGACAATTATCCATGAGATATACATGTTATAAGTTGAAAGCAACCGCTGAAACTTAATCTTCATTTGTGTTGCTTCAATACCTTTACTTTGATTTATTGCTTTATGAGTTAACTCTTATGCAAGACTTATTGATGCTTGTCTTGAAGTACTATTCATGAAAAGTCTTTGCTATATGATTCACTTGTTTACTCATGTCATTTACATTGTTTTGATCGCTGCATTCACTACCTATGCTTTACAAATAGTATGATCAAGGTTATGATGGCATGTCACTCCAGAAATTATCTTTGTTATCGTTTTACCTGCTCGGGACGAGCAGAACTAAGCTTGGGGATGCTGATACGTCTCCGACGTATCGATAATTTCTTGTGTTCCACGCCACATTATTGATGATATCTACATGTTTTATGCACACTTTATGTCATATTCGTGCATTTTATGGAACTAACCTATTAACAAGATGCCGAAGAGACAGTTGCTGCTTTCTGCTGTTTTTGGTTTTAGAAATCCTAGTAACAAAATATTCTCGGAATTGGACGAAATCAACGCCCAGGGTCCTATTTTGCCACGAAGCTTCCAGAAGACCGAAGAGGAGACGAAGTGGGGCCACGAGGCGGCCAAACCCTAGGGCGGCGCGGCCTGGCCCTTGGCCGCGCCGACCTGTGGTGTGGGGCCCTCGTGTGGCCCCCTGACCTGCCCTTCCGCCTACTTAAAGCCTCCATCGCGAAACCCCCAGTACCGAGAGCCACGATACGGAAAACCTTCCAGAGACGCCGCCGCCGCCAATCCCATCTCGGGGGATTCAGGAGATCGCCTCCGGCACCCTGCCGGAGAGGGGAATCATCTCCCGGTGGACTCTTCACCGCCATGGTCGCCTCCGGAGTGATGAGTGAGTAGTTCACCCCAGGACTATGGGTCCATAGCAGTAGCTAGATGGTTGTCTTCTCCCCATTGTGCTTAATTGTCGGGTCTTGTGAGCTGCCGAACATGATCAAGATCATCTATCTGTAATTCTATATGTTGTGTTTGTTGGGATCCGATGAATAGAGAATACTTGTTATGTTGATTATCAAAGTTATGTCTATGTGTTGTTTATGATCTTGCATGCTCTCCGTTACTAGTAGATGCTCTGGCCAAGTAGATGCTTGTAACTCCAAGAGGGAGTATTTATGCTCGATAGTGGGTTCATGTCTCCGTGAATGCGGGAAGTGACAGAAATCTCTAAGATTATGGATGTGCTGTTGCCACTAGGGATAAAACATTGGTGCTATGTTCGAGGATGTAGTCACTGATTACATTACGCGCAATACTTAATGCAATTGTCTGTTGTTAGCAACTTAATACTGGAGGGGGTTCGGATGATAACCTGAAGGTGGACTTTTTAGGCATAGATGCATGCTGGATAGCAGTCTATGTACTTTGTCGTAATTCCCAATTAAATCTCACTATACTCATCATAATATGTATGTGCATGGTCATGCCCTCTTTATTTGTCAATTGCCCAACTGTAATTTGTTCACCCAACATGCTGTTTATCTTACTAGTAGCAGTGCACGTGCAACGCACGTTTGTTTCAATAAATACAATCCATTTGAATTTAATACCTATATATAATCATTAGCACAATTTGTCCGAAATTTGTAGGTACTGTATTCTTTCTTCAAATAAAAGAAGATCTGTTTACAGCATATAGAAATACCTATTCTTCCCACATGTTATCTTTTACAACAATTAAGCTTGTGCTCATTAATGAGTAGCAAAGCTTTACAACACTTCTGTAAAAAGGACAGCATTGGGTTGTTCAATTAAGCCAACACAAGATATCCAAATAAGTTACTGTGCTCACTATTATAAAAATCCCAGGTAATGAAACTCCTTATGTCAATCATAAATCCTTATATACAGCATGATCAATTGCTTTCATCATATAATGTCTACATTTAGCATGGGTGGTAGTAGAGATGATCAAATGTTCGAGATCATGTCGTTGTTGGACCTTGCCTCATCCATCTGTAAGCTAAGCAGTCGTTTAACTTATCTCCATTTGTCTCCTAGCATTCTTTTGATTTCAGTGAAGTTGACAAATGATAACCAGGAACCAAACTGAAGTGGAGGCACTTGGCATGTGAGGGAGGTCGAGGTCTCATTTCATTTCCAAGAAAAATAAAAAAAAACAAGTTAGAGCATTAGAAGAGTATGTGTCATTCACAAAATTGTGAAAAAAAAAGACATTGCCGGACTGCAGAGATTTTGCCTTGAGAAAATGTCAGACCTGCATGTATATATATGTCCGAATGCATCATCTCCATATCCAGTTCCAAACAGACAAAATGAAAGAGTTGGTTCACACATGAGAGACCATAATCCAGTACTAAGTTATATCAAAGAACTAAATAAATTATTCTCTGTTTTAACAATACAGTCTAACATAATCGCACATGGTAACACAAACACGAATGTTTACCTCATACCTCATGTCCTTCACGACGCCTTTGCCATTTACAAATTCTTCTCCATCCTTTCACTGAAAGCATCACGCTGCACCTCGAAACAAAAATTTCTCGCTATCTTTATAGCTCAACAATTCTCTGAAATACGCTGATATCATGAGCCCATCTCCCATGTCCAGACTGCCCTGGCGACCTGAGGCGTGAGGATGGCGGCGACCCTAAACAAATGTAGGTGAACATCAAATACATATATACAACTGTAGCTTGTCGGCTCCAAGGTCCAATCTAAGCGGAATACATCCATAACAAATAGAAATGCCTAAGCAATACAATAGAAAAATTTCCAGTTCATGTACTAATCTTTCAGTTTATCATTACATATAGTCTGAACGACAAATAACAGCTAGAAAATAGTTTAGAATCTGAATTTGAACTTTACACCTAATGTGTTGCAAAGACTTTCATCATCGCCAACAAAATTCTAGATTATCTTTTAGATAAATCTTTTCACTCGTGTTGTTTTCCTGCATTATGAAAGAAGGCTATTCAGAGAAGCCCTATACAGTCAATGACATGCAGAAAAAAAACAGGGAACTAAACTGATCAATAATAGAACTATGTCCCTAGCACCTTCGGTATCATAATCATTTTGATGCCCTTTGCACATCTTAATATCATACAAAAACATTCAGCTTGACCAAGCACGAACAATGCAGAGAAGGCTCATGTATATGTGATCAGATTATTATTACAATTGCCTGTGGTTATCCATCTTGACGAACATCCTTGCGAATACTGCCTGTGAGAACTCAACCACACGATATCCATGTTCAGTATACTGTACACCAATCTGAAACTGAAACTCTCCATGCATGTGTTAATCTGTGAGAATAATGCACATCAATTTGACAGACATATCCATCCACGTGGTTATGATTGAAGAGAAGTACCAAGGAAATGGCAGAAGTACCGCGTCATTGAGGAGCAAATGGCGGCAGTCACGGAACCAGGCAACAGCGGGCACGTCATATTGAGGAGCGATGTTTGTTGCCCAAAACCCGCGTTGTAGTCATCTTGGTGAGGGATGCTGCTACAGTACTACAATAATTGTAAAAATATATTACTAAAATCCTCACATTTTTATCTACACCATGCATTAAGCCATTATGCAAATAAAATTGCAACATGAACCTGCAATTAGCTAGTTTCAATCTCAATTTGACATCCCATTGAGTACCTACTTATTCTCAATGTCAATGACACATCCCAAGAACTACACCGTACAAGCCCTATACCATGCAAGCAGAATACATAGTTCTAGGAAGAATTTACCTCTTGGATGCACTTTCCAGGAGAATGTGGTACGTGTGTAATTGCTGAAGAGACAAAGATGCGGGAGGTGCAGCGGTAGAGAGAGGATGGCAGTCCTCCGCGGCGGTTATCGATCGGGATGTGGCTAAGACGGTCGGTCTCGGCGGCGGCGGCGTCCGTTCGCCAGCGGGGAAGCACGAGGCGAAGGGGTCCATCTGGATTGTGTATCCGCCGATGCAGGGCCGGCGGGAGCGGGAGCGCGGAGACCTGGACGTGCGGCGGCTGGCCTGGGCGGAAGTGGAGCAGGGCCTGGGCGAAGGCGGCGCCGGCGTGGTCGGAGACGGAGAGGGCGAGCAGGGACGGCTGGAGCAGGCCGCGCGCGCGGCGGAGCTGGAGGAAGGCGTGGGACGCGAGGAGGTCGGCGAAGCGGCGGCAGACGGCGGGGAGCGGCGGGAGGGAGGCTCGCGGCACGCGGACGAGGCACTCCAGGATGAGGTCGTCGGGCAGGGAGGAGATGGGCGGCGGTGGTTGGGTGGGGCAGCAGAAGGTGGTAGTGGACGGAGCAGCAGCAGCTGGGGCGGTGATTGGGATGGGCATGGGAGCGGGGACGCGCCGATGTGTGGCGGAGCTGCCGGCGGCGTCCAATCCATCTCGTCCATGTGAGAGTTGATCGGTAGATCTCGTGGTGGAGACGGCGCCGGAGGGAACAGAATCTCCTCAAGATCTGATCTCCAGGAATAAGGAAAGTGTCCATCAGAGGAGAAAGGGGACGTGCGGGGCAGTTAATATGCGTGATTTTTGGATCTAACACGGTGGGGATTTGTTTCTAAGTGCAGATGGCGAGCGTGGCCTGGTGTATGTGCGAAAATTAGTCTTCGGGGTGGGGAGAAGAAATCAATCTCGACTGTTAGATCTTGGTGGATAGATGGCTGAGATTTAATTTTCCTACGGCACTTCGTGCCTTTATAAGTAGTAGAGATGGGAGAGACACCTCTAGTGAACTGTGGACCCCGGTCCAATTCTCTTTACTGAAATACAATCTACTGCAATACTGTTCTACTGTTTTCTGCAAACAATCATCTTCCACACAATACGGTTAATCCTCTGTTACAGCAAGCCGGTGAGATTGACAACCTCACTGTTTCGTTGGGGCAAAGTACTTTGGTTGTGTTGTGCAGGTTCCACGTTGGCTCCGGAATCTCTGGTGTTGCGCCGCACTACATCCCGCCGCCATCAACCTTCAACGTGCTTCTTGACTCCTACTGGTTCGATTAAACCTTGGTTTCTTACTGAGGGAAACTTGCCGCTGTGCGCATCACACCTTCCTCTTGGGGTTCCCAACGGACGTGTCAACTACACGCATCACAATACTTGTTCTACTGTTCTCTGCAAACAATCATCATCCACACTATACATCTAATCCTTTGTTACAGCAAGCCGGTGAGATTGACAACCTCACTGTTTCGTTGGGGCAAAGTACTTTGGTTGTGTTCTGCAGGTTCCACGTTGGCGTCGGAATCCCTGGTGTTGCGCCGCACTACATCTCGCCGCCATCAACCTTCAACGTGCTTCTTGGCTCCTACTGGTTCGATAAACCTTGGTTTCTTACTGAGGGAAAACTTGCCGCTGTACGCATCACACCTTCCTCTTGGGGTTCCCAACGGATGCGTGCTGTACGCGTATCAAGCTCTTTTTTTGGCGCCGTTGCCGGGGAACGTAGAAAAGTTACACCACAAAGATTTTCAACTCCCACGTCAACAGCTCTTTTTCTGGCGCCGTTGCCGAGGAGATCAAGACACGCTGCAAGGGGAGTCTCCACTTCCAATCTCTTTACTTTGTTGTTTGTCTTGCTTTATTTTTATTTACTTCTTTGTTTGCTGCACTAAAACAAAATACAAAAAAAATTAGTTGCTAGCTTTACTTTATTTGCTATCTTGTTTGCGTCCTCCATATTAAAAACACAAAAAAATTAGTTACTTGCATTTACTTTACTTATTTCATCATGTTTCCTCCTAAGTTTATTCTTAAAGACGTACCGGTAGGCCGAGGGTCTATCCTTGGGAAAGATAATATAGAAGATTTTTTCACTCATATTAGTACGGTTGAAGATTTTGAAGATAGACACTTGGTAGAACTTGCTCCTACTTATGAAATTGCTGTTGCTTCTTTAGTACACGCGTTAGAAGCTAGATTTGTTAATCTCAATCCCGTGATTCAACATATGTTTCTTACACTCAGTGATATGGAAGAAGGAGAAAAGAAAGATTTTGTATTAGAAACCCTTCTTAAAGAATTTGGGGGTATAGCAAGAGAAGCTAGAAAAGTCTTTACTAAATATAATATGCTTGGCTCTTATACCAACTTTGCTAGTATCCTTGAAAATATGGAAAAAGATAGACAAAAGTACACTAATCAAGTTAATTATGAGGGGGGTATTAAAACATCAATACCTTGCAAGCTCTTAGGAATGTGCGAGGCACTAGAAAATAACTATGCTTGGCTTGTTCCCGAAAATTTGTTTGATGAGAATAGCAAGCCTAAGACTAATGAAAAGGGAGCCTCTGAAACTTACATAGATAAGATACAATGCATAGTTGAGAAAACTCCGAACCCCGCTATTGACGCATCATCTCTTGATAATACTTGATACACACTTTCTGCGCCTAGCCGAAAGGCGTTAAAGAAAAGCGCTTATGGGAGACAACCCATGATTTTACTACAGCACTTTTGTTTTATATTTGAGTCTTGGAAGTTGTTACTACTGTAGCAACCTCTCCTTATCTTAATTTTGCTGCATTTTTCTGCCAAGTAAAGTCTTTGATAGTAAGGTTCATACTAGATTTGGATTACTGCGCAGAAACAGATTTCTTTCTGTCACGAATTTGAGCAGTAGGCTCTGTAGGTAACTCAGAAAATTCTGCCAATTTACGTGAGTGATCCTCAGATATGTACGCAACTTTCATTCGATTTGAGCATTTTCATCTGAGGAAGTCTGGTGCACCTTAAAAATTCGTCTTTACGGACTGTTCTGTTTTGACAGATTCTGCCTTTTATTTCGCATTGCCTGTTTTGCTATGTTTGATGGATTTCTTTATTCCATTAACTTTCAGTAGCTTTGTGCAATGTCCAAAAGTGTTAAGAATGATTATGTCACCTCTGAACATGTGAATTTTGATTATGCACTAACCCTCTAATGAGTTGTTTTGAGTTTGGTGTGGAGGAAGTTTTCAAGGATCAAGAGAGGAGGATGATACAATATGATCAAGGAGAGTGAAAGCTCTAAGCTTGGGGATGCCCCCGTGGTTCATCCCTGCATATTTCAAGAAGACTCAAGCATCTAAGCTTGGGGATGCCCAAGGCATCCCCTTCTTCATCGACAACATTATCAGGTTCCTCTAGTGAAACTATATTTTTATTCCGTCACATCTTATGTGCTTTACTTGGAGCGTCTGTTTGTTTTTGTTTTTGTTTTGTTTGAATAAAGTTGGATCCTAGCATTCATTGTGTGGGAGAGAGACACGCTCCGCTGTTGCATATGGACAAATATGTCCTTAGGCTTTACTCATAATGTTCATGGCGAAGGTTAAAACTGCTTCGTTAATTGTTATATGGTTGGAAACGGGAAATGCTACATGTGGTAATTGGTAGAATGTCTTGAATAATTTGATACTTGGCAATTGTTGTGCTCATAAGGATCATGTTTAAGCTCTTGCATCATATACTTTGCACCCATTAGTGAAGAAATACATAGAGCTTGCTAAATTTGGTTTGCATGATTGGTCTCTCTAAGGTCTAGATATTTTCTAGTAAGGGTTTGAACAACAAGGAAGACAGTGTAGAGTCTTATAATGCTTACAATATGTTTTTATGGGAGTTTTGCTGTACCGGTTCATACTTGTGTTTGCTTCAAATAACCTTGCTAGCCTAAGCCTTGTATTGAGAGGGATTACTTCTCGTGCATCCAAATCCTTGAGCCAATAAATATGCCATTTGTGTCCACCATACCTACCTACTACATGGTATTTCTCTGCCATTCCAAAGTAAATTGCTTGAGTGCTATCTTTAAACACTTCAAAATTTATCATCTCTGATTTGTGTCAATGTTTTATAGCTCATGAGGAAGTATGTCGTGTTTATCTTTCAATCTTGTTGGGCAACTTTCACCAATGGACTAGTGGCTTCATCCGCTTATCCAATAATTTTGCAAAAAGAGCTGGCAATGGGATTCCCAGTCCCAATTAATTAACTCTCATAATTTTACAAAAAAATAGACACTCCTCCATGGTATGTGATTGTTGGACGGCACCCGAGGATTCGGTTAGCCATGGCTTGAGAAAGCAAAGGTGGGGAGGAGTGTCATCTAAATAAAACTAAATAAAAAGGCACTCCTTCATGTTATGAGATTGTTGGCAGCCACCCGAGGATTCGGTTAGCCATGGTTTGTGAAAGCAAAGGTTGGAAGGAGTGCCACCCAAAAATAAAAATGTTTCATGGGAGCCGCTCTTTGAAGGTTTGTCTGGCAAGGGGGTTAGAGTGCCCACTACCATTCGTTGACAACAACAAACACCTCTCAAAATTTACTTTTATGCTCTCTTTATGTTTTCAAAACAAAAGCTCTAGTACAAATATAGCAATCGATGCTTCCCTCTGCGAAGGGCCTTTCTTCTACTTTTATGTTGAGTCAGTTTACCTACTTCCTTCCATCTTAAGAAGCAAACACTTGTGTTAACTGTGCATTGATTCCTACATACTTGCATATTGCACTTATTATATTACTTTATGTTGACAATATCCATGAGGTATACATGTTACAAGTTGAAAGCAACCGCTGAAACTTAATCTTCCTTTGTGTTGCTTCAATGCCTTTACTATGAATTTATTGCTTTATGAGTTAACTCTTATGCAAGACTTATTGATGCTTGTCTTGAAAGTACTATTCATGAAAAGTCTTTGCTATATGATTCAATTGTTTAATCATTGTCTTTACCATTGCTTCAGATCGCTGCATTCATTACATGTGCTTACAATAGTATTGATCAAGATTATGATGGCATGTCACTTCAGAAATTATCTTTGTTATCGTTTACCTACTCGGGACGAGTAGGAACTAAGCTTGGGGATGCTGATACTTCTCCAATGTATCGATAATTTCTTATGTTCCATGCTTGTTTTATGACAATACCTACATGTTTTATACACACTTTATGTCATATTTATGCATTTTCCGGCACTAACCTATTAACAAGATGCCGAAGAGCTAGTTGCTGTTTTCTGCTGTTTTTGGTTTCAGAAATCCTAGTAAGGAAATATTCTCGGAATTGGACGAAATCAATGCCCAGGATCTTATTTTTCCACGAAGCTTCCAGAAGTCCGGAGGAGATACGAAGTGGGGCGACGAGGCGCCCACACAACAGGGCGGCATGGCCCAGGTGCTGGCCACGCGGCCCTGGCGTGTGGGGCCCTCGTGGCGCCCCCTGACCTACCCTTCCGCCTACATAAGCCTTCGTCGATAATAGTTCCAGTACAGAGAGCCACGATATGGAAAACCTTCCAGAGACGCCGCCGCTGCCAATCCCATCTCGGGGGATTCAGGAGATCGCCTCCGGCACCCTGCCGGAGAGGGGATTCATCTCCCGGAGGACTCTACACCGCCATGGTCGCCTCCGGAGTGATGAGTGAGTAGTTCACCCCTGGACTATGGGTCCATAGCAGTAGCTAGATGGTTGTCTTCTCCTCATTATGCTTCATTGTCGGATCTTGTGAGCTGCCTAACATGATCAAGATCATCTATCTGTAATGCTATATGTTGTGTTTGTTGGGATCCGATGGATAGAGAATACTATGTGATGTTGATTATCAATCTATGTGTTGTTTATGATTTTGCATGCTCTCCGTTACTAGTAGATGCTTTGGCCAAGTTGATGCTTGTAACTCCAAGAGGGAGTATTTATGCTCGATAGTGGGTTCATGTCTCCGTGAATCTGGGGGAGTGAGAGAAACCTCTAAGGTTTTGGATGTGCTGTTGCCACTAGGGATAAAACATTGATGCTATGTCTGAGGATGTAGTTATTGATTACATTACGCACCATACTTAATGCAATTGTCTGTTGTTTGCAACTTAATACTGGAAGGGGTTCGGATGATAACCTGAAGGTGGACTTTTTAGGCATAGATGCATGCTGGATAGCGGTCTATGTACTTTGTCGTAATTCCCAATTAAATCTCACAATACTCATCATATCATGTATGTGCATGGTCATGCCCTCTCTATTTGTCAATTGCCCAACTGTAATTTGTTCACCCAACATGCTATTTATCATATGGGAGAGACACCTCTAGTGAACTGTGGACCCCGGTCCATTCCTTTACATTGAATACAATCTGCTGCAATACTTGTTCTACTGTTCTCTGCAAACAATCATCATCCACACTATACATCTAATCCTTTGTTACAGCAAGCCGGTGAGATTGACAACCTCACTGTTTCGTTGGGGCAAAGTACTTTGGTTGTGTTGTGCAGGTTCCACGTTGGCGCCGGAATCCCTGGTGTTGCGCCGCACTACATCTCGCCGCCATCAACCTTCAACGTGCTTCTTGGCTCCTACTGGTTCGATAAACCTTGGTTTCTTACTGAGGGAAAACTTGCTGCTGTACACATCACACCTTCCTCTTGGGGTTCCCAACGGACGCGTGCTGTACGCGTATCAGTACTCTAACCCCCTTGCCAGACAAACCTTCAAAGAGCGGCTCCCATTTTATTTTTATTTTTGTGTGGCACTCCTTCCAACCTTTCTTTCACAAACCATGGCTAACCGAATCCTTCGGGTGCCTGCCAACAATCTCATACCATGAAGGAGTGCCCTTTTATTTTAGTTTTATTATGATGACACTCCTCCCCACCTTTGCTTTCTCAAGCCATGGCTAACCGAATCCTTCGGGTGCCGTCCAACAATCACATACCATGGAAGAGTGTCTATTTAGGTTAATTAATTTGGGACTGGGAATCCCATTGCCAGCTCTTTTTGCAAAATTATTGGATAAGCGGATGAAGCCACTAGTCCATTGGTGAAAGTTGCCCAACAAGATTGAAAGATAAAACACCACATACTTCCTCATGAGCTATAAAACATTGACACAAATAAGAGATAATAAATTTTGAATTATTTAAAGGTGGCACACGAAGTATTTACTTGGAATGGCAGGAAATACCATGTAGTAGGTAGTTATGGTGGACACAAATGGCATAAGTTTGGGTTGAGGTTTGGATGCACGAGAAGTATTCCCTCTCAGTACAGGTCTTTGACTAGCAAGGTTAATTAGCAAGCATAAGAGTCGAGGGAAACAAACAAATATACATGTGATAGAAACAATCATGCATCTTCCTTGTAAGCACAAACAATTTTAACTTCAGACAAGAAAGGAAGACAATGAAACAACTACATGTATTTCTCTTTTCTACTTAAACCTCAAAGTGTTGTTGCTATTGACCAATTCTAAGTTTGCCTAAACCAAATAGATTTATTCAATGCTCCCAAAAGTGATACCCATACTAATAACAAGATCAATCATATAATAAGAATTGCAAACTAAAATAAGATGTGCAATATGTAAATGATAAGACTTCTCATTAATATTCTATAACGATAACTCACACCAAAGGATACATAGACAACCAACTAAAGGAGAGATACTTCCACACTGCAACCCATCTTATATGATAACTTCCCTACTCATGATATGACACTACTTGATAGTAAAAAGTAAAAGGTAGTGATGATGTGATACCGCGGCACTCCCCCAAGCTTGGAACAAACCAAGGGGATGCCAATACCGATGATGAATTACTCCTTCGGCGGTGGTGGTGATGAATTCCCATCATCAGATTTCCAAGGAAGAGGCTCTCCATCAAAAACGACATCTTGGTCTCGGGAATCCTGAAACTAGCAGCATAGCTTATGTGTTTAAACCTGTTTTCATACTCACAGTTCCGATTCTGAACGTCATAGAGTTGAACTTGGAATTTGTTGGTGGTGTCGTGAAGTGAGAGGATGTCGCCCCATAGCTTTGCAGTCTCCTTCTCGTGTGCATCAATAAGTTCAGACACAATCTTGTGGAAGATGTCCACCTCACGCTCAGCCATCTTCTTGTAGTTGAAAACCTCTTGTTCTAGCTTCTCCATCATGTCTTCCAAGCTTCCTTCTCCTTTAGGACCCTGGACATCTTTGATCTGCATCTCTCCATCAACGAGCAGCAACTCCTTGGGGTGCATCCTCAGCTCGTTCATGTACAAGTTGTCAACGTCCTTGCAGGAGCTGTCCTTCGGAGTTTCCGACGAAGACATGATGGCTCTAGATCCGAAGCAAATCCTGGCAGAAACAGCTCGAAACAAAACACGTCGAGAAAACGATATACGGACCTCCAGGGGTCCGGGGGATTATATAGCAGGAATTTGTATGTCATAAGGAAAGTACTGTGTCGAACCGCAGTCGGAAAGAGGCGACGAGGCGGCCAGCTCATACGGCGGCGCGGGCCAAGGCCTGGCCGCGCCGGCCTATGAGGGCACGCCCTCGTGCGTCTCCTCCACTCCGTTTCGATCTCGTAATTTTTCATATTTTCTAAAAACAGCAAAAACATTGTTCGGAAAGTAAATTGCGAACTTTTCATTACCAGTACTGTTACCTATTCAAAGTCGAGTTCTGGCGGACTGTCAATTTGACCTTTGATGAAAGCCTCCGGTGTTTCCACTCGAATAACATCAACATCTACATTGTAAGAATCACCTGAGATATAATGGTTGAGTCTTTGTCCATTCACCACTTGTGTGGCATTGCCTTGGAGAGAGCTAATTTTAATTGCTCTGAACGATACACCTCCTCAACAACATATGGTCCTTCCCATTTCGAGAGTAATTTCCCGCAAAGAATCTGAGACGAGACCGATACAATAGGACTTTATCCCCAATATTAAATTCTCTTTTGATAATCCTTCTATCATGCCAGTTTTTAACTTTCTCTTTAAAGAGTTTAGAATTTTCATAAGCTTCACTTCTCCATTCATCTAGAGAACTCAATTGCAGCAACCTCTTTTTACCGGCTAGTTTAGGATCTTTATTTAGCTCTCTAACAGCCCAATAAGCTTTGTGCTCTAGTTCTAAAGGTAAATGACAAGCTTTTCCATAAACCATTTTATAAGGTGACATACCCATGGGATTTTTATAAGCAGTTCTATAAGCCCATAGTGCTTCCTTCAATTTACTAGCCCAATTCTTTCTAGTTTTATTAACAGTCTTTTGTAAGATAGATTTAATTTCTCTATTTGATAGTTCTACTTGCCCACTAGTTTGAGGATGATAAGCGGAAGCAATTCTATGATTAATACCATATTTAGCAAGAGTTTTTCTAAAACCACCATGAATAAAATGAGAACCTCCATCAGTCATAATATATCTAGGAACTCCAAATCTAGGAAAAATAATATCTAAAAGAATTCTTAAAGAAGTCTCACCATCAGCACCTTTTGTAGGTATGGCTTCCACCCATTTAGTAACATAATCAACAACAACAAGTATATGAGTGTTACCTTCTAAAGAGGGAAAAGGTCCCATGAAGTCAAATCCCCAATAATCAAACGGTTCAATAACAAGAGTATAATTCATAGGCATTTCATTGCGTCTGGAGATATTACCAACCCTTTGGCATTCATCACAAGATAAGATAAACTTCCTTGCATCTTTGAAGAGAGTCGGCCAATAAAAACCTGATTGTAGAACCTTTTGTGCGGTTCTATCTCCGGCATGATGTCCTCCATAAGCACTACCATGACATTTACTCAATATATCTTGTTGTTCATATTCGGGAACACATCTTCGCAGAATACCATCCACTCCTTCTTTATATAAGTGTGGGTCATCCTAGAAATAATGCCTCAAGTCATAAAAGAATTTCCTCCTTTGCTGAGCTGAAAAGGTTGGAGGCAAGTACTTGGAAACAATAAAGTTAGCATAATCAGCATACCAAGGACTGTCTCGCGAGCTCACCTTTATTACAACCAATTGTTCATTCGGAAAACTATCATTAACAGGAACAGGATCATAAGCAATATTTTCCAATCTAGACAATTTATCAGCAACAGGATTATCAACACCTTTCCTATCTACAATATGTAAATCAAATTCTTGCAACAGAAGTACCCATCTAATAAGCCTTGGCTTAGCATCTTTCTTTTGCATTAGGTATCTGATTGCAGCATGATCAGTATGAATTGTAACTTTTGAATCAACAATATAAGATCTAAACTTATCACAAGCAAAGACTACAGCTAACAATTCTTTTTCAGTAGTAGCATAATTTCTTTGAGCAGCATCAAGAGTTTTACTAGCATAATGAATAACATTCAATTTTTTATTTACTCGCTGTCCAAGAACAGCGCCTACAGCAAAATCACTAGCATCACACATAATTTCAAATGGTAAGTTCCAATCAGGAGGTTCAACTATAGGAGCAGTTGTTAAGGCTTTCTTTAGAGTTTCAAAAGCTTCCTTACAATCATCATCAAAAACAAAAGGTACATCTTTTTGAAGAAGATTAGTAAGAGGCTTTGAAATCTTGGAGAAGTCTTTAATAAACCTCCTATAAAACCCAGCATGACCAAGAACACTACGAATACCTTTTACATCCCTAGGATAGGGCATCTTCTCAATTGCTTCAACTTTAGCTCTATCAACTTCAATACCTCTCTCGGAAATTTTATGTCCCAATACAATTCCTTCATTAACCATAAAGTGGCATTTCTCCCAATTAAGAACAAGGTTAGTTTCTTCACATCTCTGCAAAACTTTATCGAGGTTTCGCAAGCAATTATCAAAAGAATTCCCATAGACGGAAAAATCATCCATGAATACCTCTACAATACTCTCGCAAAAGCCATGAGCTATAAAACACCACATACTTCCTCATGAGCTATAAAACATTGACACAAATAAGAGATAATAAATTTTGAATTATTTAAAGGTGGCACACGAAGTATTTACTTGGAATGGCAGGAAATACCATGTAGTAGGTAGTTATGGTGGACACAAATGGCATAAGTTTGGGTTGAGGTTTGGATGCACGAGAAGTATTCCCTCTCAGTACAGGTCTTTGACTAGCAAGGTTAATTAGCAAGCATAAGAGTCGAGGGAAACAAACAAATATACATGTGATAGAAACAATCATGCATCTTCCTTGTAAGCACAAACAATTTTAACTTCAGAATAATAAGCTATGAGCTAACAAGAAAGGAAGACAATGAAACAACTACATGTATTTCTCTTTTCTACTTAAACCTCAAAGTGTTGTTGCTATTGACCAATTCTAAGTTTGCCTAAACCAAATAGATTTATTCAATGCTCCCTAAAGTGATACCCATACTAATAACAAGATCAATCATATAATAAGAATTGCAAACTAAAATAAGATGTGCAATATGTAAATGATAAGACTTCTCATTAATATTCTATAACGATAACTCACACCAAAGGATACATAGACAACCAACTAAAGGAGAGATACTTCCACACTGCAACCCATCTTATATGATAACTTCCCTACTCATGATATGACACTACTTGATAGTAAAAAGTAAAAGGTAGTGATGATGTGATACCGCGGCACTCCCCCAAGCTTGGAACAAACCAAGGGGATGCCAATACCGATGATGAATTACTCCTTCGGCGGTGGTGGTGATGAATTCCCATCATCAGATTTCCAAGGAAGAGGCTCTCCATCAACAAACGACATCTTAGTCTCGGGAATCCTGAAACTAGCAGCATAGCTTATGTGTTTAAACCTGTTTTCATACTCACAGTTCTGATTCTGAACGTCATAGAGTTGAACTTGGAATTTGTTGGTGGTGTCGTGAAGTAAGAGGATGTCGCCCCATAGCTTTGCAGTCTCCTTCTCGTGTGCATCAATAAGTTCAGACACAATCTTGTGGAAGATGTCCACCTCACGCTCAGCCATCTTCTTGTAGTTGAAAACCTCTTGTTCTAGCTTCTCCATCATGTCTTCCAAGCTTCCTTCTCCTTTAGGACCCTGGACATCTTTGATCTGCATCTCTCCATCAACGAGCAGCAACTCCTTGGGGTGCATCCTCAGCTCGTTCATGTACAAGTTGTCAACGTCCTTGCAGGAGCTGTCCTTCGGAGTTTCCGACGAAGACATGATGGCTCTAGATCCGAAGCAAATCCTGGCAGAAACAGCTCGAAACAAAACACGTCGAGAAAACGATATACGGACCTCCAGGGGTCCGGGGGATTATATAGCAGGAATTTGTATGTCATAAGGAAAGTACCAGGTCGAACCAGAGTCGGAAAGAGGCGACGAGGCGGCCAGCTCATACGGCGGCGCGGGCCAAGGCCTGGCCGCGCCGGCCTATGAGGGCACGCCCTCGTGCGTCTCCTCCACTCCGTTTCGATCTCGTAATTTTTCATATTTTCTAAAAACAGCAAAAACATTGTTCGGAAAGTAAATTGCGAACTTTTCATTACCAGTACTGTTACCTATTCAAAGTCGAGTTCTGGCGGACTGTCAATTTGACCTTTGATGAAAGCCTCCGGTGTTTCCACTCGAATAACATCAACATCTACATTGTAAGAATCACCTGAGATATAATGGTTGAGTCTTTGTCCATTCACCACTTGTGTGGCATTGCCTTGGAGAGAGCTAATTTTAATTGCTCCTGAACGATACACCTCCTCAACAACATATGGTCCTTCCCATTTCGAGAGTAATTTCCCTGCAAAGAATCTGAGACGAGACCGATACAATAGGACTTTATCCCCAATATTAAATTCTCTTTTGATAATCCTTCTATCATGCCAGTTTTTAACTTTCTCTTTAAAGAGTTTAGAATTTTCATAAGCTTCACTTCTCCATTCATCTAGAGAACTCAATTGCAGCAACCTCTTTTTACCGGCTAGTTTAGGATCTTTATTTAGCTCTCTAACAGCCCAATAAGCTTTGTGCTCTAGTTCTAAAGGTAAATGACAAGCTTTTCCATAAACCATTTTATAAGGTGACATACCCATGGGATTTTTATAAGCAGTTCTATAAGCCCATAGTGCTTCCTTCAATTTACTAGCCCAATTCTTTCTAGTTTTATTAACAGTCTTTTGTAAGATAGATTTAATTTCTCTATTTGATAGTTCTACTTGCCCACTAGTTTGAGGATGATAAGCGGAAGCAATTCTATGATTAATACCATATTTAGCAAGAGTTTTTCTAAAACCACCATGAATAAAATGAGAACCTCCATCAGTCATAATATATCTAGGAACTCCAAATCTAGGAAAAATAATATCTAAAAGAATTCTTAAAGAAGTCTCACCATCAGCACCTTTTGTAGGTATGGCTTCCACCCATTTAGTAACATAATCAACAACAACAAGTATATGAGTGTTACCTTCTAAAGAGGGAAAAGGTCCCATGAAGTCAAATCCCCAACAATCAAACGGTTCAATAACAAGAGTATAATTCATAGGCATTTCATTGCGTCTGGAGATATTACCAACCCTTTGGCATTCATCACAAGATAAGATAAACTTCCTTGCATCTTTGAAGAGAGTCGGCCAATAAAAACCTGATTGTAGAACCTTTTGTGCGGTTCTATCTCCGGCATGATGTCCTCCATAAGCACTACCATGACATTTACTCAATATATCTTGTTGTTCATATTCGGGAACACATCTTCGCAGAATACCATCCACTCCTTCTTTATATAAGTGTGGGTCATCCTACAAATAATGCCTCAAGTCATAAAAGAATTTCCTCCTTTGCTGAGCTGAAAAGGTTGGAGGCAAGTACTTGGAAACAATAAAGTTAGCATAATCAGCATACCAAGGACTGTCTCGCGAGCTCACCTTTATTACAACCAATTGTTCATTCGGAAAACTATCATTAACAGGAACAGGATCATAAGCAATATTTTCCAATCTAGACAAATTATCAGCAACAGGATTATCAACACCTTTCCTATCTACAATATGTAAATCAAATTCTTGCAACAGAAGTACCCATCTAATAAGCCTTGGCTTAGCATCTTTCTTTTGCATTAGGTATCTGATTGCAGCATGATCAGTATGAATTGTAACTTTTGAATCAACAATATAAGATCTAAACTTATCACAAGCAAAGACTACAGCTAACAATTCTTTTTCAGTAGTAGCATAATTTCTTTGAGCAGCATCAAGAGTTTTACTAGCATAATGAATAACATTCAATTTTTTATTTACTCGCTGTCCAAGAACAGCGCCTACAGCAAAATCACTAGCATCACACATAATTTCAAATGGTAAGTTCCAATCAGGAGGTTCAACTATAGGAGCAGTTGTTAAGGCTTTCTTTAGAGTTTCAAAAGCTTCCTTACAATCATCATCAAAAACAAAAGGTACATCTTTTTGAAGAAGATTAGTAAGAGGCTTTGAAATCTTGGAGAAGTCTTTAATAAACCTCCTATAAAACCCAGCATGACCAAGAACACTACGAATACCTTTTACATCCCTAGGATAGGGCATCTTCTCAATTGCTTCAACTTTAGCTCTATCAACTTCAATACCTCTCTCGGAAATTTTATGTCCCAATACAATTCCTTCATTAACCATAAAGTGGCATTTCTCCCAATTAAGAACAAGGTTAGTTTCTTCACATCTCTGCAAAACTTTATCGAGGTTTCGCAAGCAATTATCAAAAGAATTCCCATAGATGGAAAAATCATCCATGAATACCTCTACAATACTCTCGCAAAAGCCATGAAAAATAGCAGACATGCATCTTTGAAAAGTAGCAGGGGCATTACACAAACCAAAAGGCATACGTCTATAAGCATAAGTTCCATAGGGACAAGTGAAAGTGGTTTTCTCTTGATCCTTAGTTTTAACAGCAATTTGTGAAAACCCAGAATAACCATCAAGAAAACAAAAGTGAGTATTCTTAGACAACCTTTCTAACATTTGATCAATAAAAGGTAAAGGGTAATGATCTTTCTTAGTAACTTTATTAACTTTTCGATAATCAATGCACATTCTATACCCTACAACTACTCTTTGAGGTATGAGCTCATCATTATCATTAGGCACAACAGTCATTCCTCCTTTCTTAGGAACACAATGCACAGGACTAACCCATCTACTATCAGCAATAGGATATATAATACCAGCTTCAAGAAGTCTTAATACCTCATTTCTTACCACATCCTTCATCTTAGGAATTAGGCGACGCTGAGGTTCAACAACAGGCTTCGCATCATCTTCCATATTAATGGCATGTTGACAAATAGAGGGAGAAATCCCCTTCAAGTCATCAAGAGTGTAGCCAATAGCACCTCGGTGTTTCTTCAATATTTCCAATAACCTTTCTTCTTCAAACTCTGAAAGCTTAGAACTAATAATAACAGGATATATTTTCTTATCATCAATATGAGCATATTTAAGATTATCAGGCAATGGTTTTAAATCAAAGACATGATCTTCCTTTGGTGGTGGTGTTGTACCCAGATCTTCTACCGGTAAATCATGCTTAAGAATAGGTTGACGAAGGAAAATTTCATCAAGCTCATCTCTTTCTTCCCTAAAAACTTCAATCTCACTATTCTCCAAATGTTGCTGCAAAGGATTATTAGGAGCAAGAGCAATAGATGCGCACTGTTCAACTCTAAAATCATTATTAGGCAAATCAGCTTTATAAGGAGTTTTGGCAAATTTAGAGAAGTTAAACTCATAAGATTCACCAGCAAATTTAGTCAAAATTTTCTCTTTCTTGCAATCTATAATAGCTCCACAAGTATTTAGAAAAGGTCTACCAAAAATGATAGGACAATATTTACTAGCAGCAGAACCAAGTACCAAAAAGTCAGCAGGATATTTAATGTTACCGCATAGAACTTCCACATCTCGAACAATACCAATTGGAGAGATAGTTTCTCTATTAGCCAGCCGAATAACCACATCAATATCTTCAAGTTCACAAGAACCAATTTCGTGCATAATCTCCGTGTAAAGCTCATAAGGAATAGCACTAATACTTGCACCAATATCACATAAACCATAATAAGAATGATCTCCAATTCTAATAGATAGCATAGGAACACTAGCTTCCTTAGACTTATTAGGATGTGAAACAATATTAGAAGCATCTTCACAGAAAATAATATGACCATCCTCCACATTTTCAGTCACAAGATCTTTAACTATTGCAACAAAGAGTTCAACTTTTATTTGTTCTTCAGGTTCTATAGGTTTCTTTTCACTTTTATGAACCGCACTATTTATAACAGAGTACTCCTTCATTTTAGCAGGGAAAGGAGTTTTTTCAATATAAGCTTCAGGAATAACATTGTCAACAGTTTCAACTACAACACATTTATTTATAGGTGAATCAATTTTATCTTTATACGGTTCATGATACTTATCAAAATTCTTCTTAGGCAATTCATAATGAGAGGCAAAAGCTTTATAAAGATTTGCAGCAACTTGAGAATCAAGACCATAAGTAGCACTCATAATACGAAATTTATCAGTATCCATAAAAGCTTCAATGCATTTATAATCATAATTTATACCTGATTCTCTATCCTTGTCGTTCTCCCATCCTTCAGTATTTTCCTGGATCCGATTAAGAAGGTCCCTTTTAAACTCCTCTTTGTTGCGTGTGAATGATCCAGAACAAGAAGTATCCAGCAAGGTCTTGTCTTGAAAAGAAAGTCTTGCATAGAAATTATCAATAATAACATTACCAGGAAGCTCATGAATGGGTCATTTGAGCATTAAAGACTTCAATCTCCCCCACGCTTGGGCAATACTCTCTCCATCATGAGGCCAAAAATTATATATGCGGTTCCGATCTTTGTGAATTTCACTTGGAGGATAGAACTTAGAATAAAACCGGGGCACAATATCATTCCATTCAAGAGAATCCCCATTATCCAGTAATTTATACCAATGCGCCGCTTTACCAGACAGTGATATAGAGAATAGTTTCTTCCTCACCACATCCATAGCAATACCTGCACACTTGAATAAACCGCATAATTCATGTAAGAACAGTAAATGATCTCCAGGGTGGACAGTTCCATCCCCTGTATAACGGTTATCCACTACACGTTCAATAATTTTCATAGGTATTTTGTATGGTATTTCTTCCTCACCTGGCGCCTCATCCACTACCTTTGCAGTAGTAGCAGATTTTCCAAATAAAAACTCAAGAGAAGATCTCTCCATAATGAATTATGGCAGCAGACAGGAATAAAATTAGCACAAACAGTAGAAATTTCCCTTACCAATTCCACATACCAATAGCGCTTCACTCCGCGGCAACGGCGCCAGAAAATAGTCTTGATGACCCACAAGTATAGGGGGTGTATCGTAGTATCTTCGATAAGTAAGAATGTCGATCCCAACGAGGAGCAGAAGGTGTTGACAAGCAGTTTCGATGAAGGATTCACTGTAAATGCTCACAGACAAGTATTCAGGGGGTTTTGATGTAGCAGATGAATAAAGTACGAGTAAGTAAAGTGCGAGAGTAATAATTTCAGTGAGTGGCCCAATCCTTTTTAGCACAAAAGACAAGCCGGTTTGTTTACTTATAATGACCAAACGTTCTTGAGGACACACGGGATTTTAGTCTAGTGCTTTCGCTACATATGGCTAATTAATCTTCATTGTTTTGATAAGTGTTGTGTGGGTGAACCTATGCTAATGTACCGCCCTTCCTAGGACTAATACATACTTGTGATTATACCCCTTGCAAGTATCCGCAACTACAAGAAAGTAATTAAGATAAATCTAACCACAGCCTTAAACTCTGAGATCCTGCTATCCCTCCTGCATCGATATACCAACGGGGGCTCAGGTTTCTGTCACTCCGGCAACCCCGCAATTGGCAAACGAGTACAAGATGCATTCCCCTAGGCCCATAAAGGTGAAGTGTCGTGTAGTTGACGTTCACACGACACCACTAGAAGAATAACACCACAACTTAAATATCATAACATTGAATATTACTCAACCATACTTCACTACTAACATTTAGACTTCACCCATGTCCTCAAGAACTAAACGAACTACTCACGAGACATCATATGGAACATGATCAGGGGTGATATGATGATGAATAACAATCTGAACATAAACCTTGGTTCAACGGTTTCACTCAATAGCATCAATAACAAGTAGAAATCAACACCGGGAGAGTTTCCCCTATCAAACAATCAAGATCAAACCCAAATTGTTACAGCGGTGACGATGTGCAGCGGTGGAGACGGCGGTGATGATGATGGAGATGATGATGATGGTGATGGAGATGATGTCCAGCTCGATGACGGTGACGATGGCGTCGATTTCCCCCTCCGGGAGGGAATTTCCCCGGCGGATCTCAGCCTGCCGGAGAGCTCTTTTCTCTCTGGTGTTCTCCGCCCCGCAGAGGCGGCTGTGACTCTTCGCGACTTACTCCCCGGAGCTTAGGTTTCCGGGACGAAGAAATACGTGAAGGAGAGGAGGCCAGAGGGGGCTGTGGGCCCCTCCCCACAAGGCGGCGCGGCCAGGGCAGGGCCCACGCCGGCCTATGAGGGGGGCCCATGGTGGCCCTCCTCGGCTCCTCCTTCTGGCTCTCGTTATCTTCTGGAAAAATAGGATTTTTCATATAACTTTCGTCAATTGTTGGTCTTCCGAAATATTGCATTCTGATGGCGCTTTTTCCAGCAGAATCCTGACTCCGGTGCGCGATCCTCCAATAGTCATGAAACATGCAAAATAGATGAAATAACATAAGTATAATCTCCAAATATGAAATATATCGATGAATAATTGCAAATTATGATATAAAATAGTGATACAAATTGGACGTATCACATTGCTCTTGCCTTTCTTCTCTATCAACTCTTTAGTCTTCACATGGATTTTCCGCACAAAATCTGCCCTCTTGGATGCCTCCATATTAACTCTCTCATGTATGGGCAAAGGAAACAAGTCAAGTGGGGTAATGGGTTTAAAACCATACACCACCTCAAAAGGACATAGCTCCGTGGTAGAATGTACCGCCCTGTTGTAAGCAAACTCGACATGCGGCAAACACTCTTCCCACTCCTTCAGGTTCTTCGTGATCATGGATCTCAACAGTTGTGACAAGGTTCGATTCACCACCTCAGTTTGTCCATCAGTTTGGGGATGACAAGTAGTACTGAACAGTAGCTTTGTCCCTAGCTTTCCCCAATGTGTCTTCCAGAAGTAGCTCATTAACTTCACATCACGATCAGAAACAATAGTCTTCGGGACTCCATGTAGTCGAACAATCTCCCTGGAAAACAGGTTAGCAATATGCGACGCATCGTCGCTTTTGTGGCAGGCAATAAAGTGTGACATTTTAGAAAATCTGTCCACAACCACAAATATAGAATCATGGCCTCTTTTAGTACGCGGCAAACCCAACACGAAATCCATACTAATATCTTCCCAAGGTGTAGTAGGTGCCGGTAATGGAGTATACAAACCGTGAGGCTTCAGCTTGGACTTGGACTTGTTGCAAGTAATGCACCTCTTCACATACCTGTCCACATGCCGCCTCATCTTTGGCCAATAAAAATGATCAGCGAGCATGAGTAGCGTCTTCTCACGCCCAAAGTGACCCATCAAACCTCCAGCATGTGATTCCTGCAATAAGAGCAAACGCACAGACGATTCTGGAACACATAGTTTGTTAGCTCGAAACAGGAACCCATCATGTATGTGATATTTTCCCATGCTTTACCAAGAGCACATAAGCGATATGGTTCAGCAAAATCATGAACGTAGCATACAAATCACATAGCACTTCTAATCCAGGAATTTTAACATCAAGTTGAGTTAATAGCATATTCTTCCTAGATAGAGCATCAGCAACAATATTATATTTTCCCTTCTTATGCTTAATAATGTATGGAAAAGACTCAATGAATTCAACCCACTTAGCAAGACGCCTATGCAAAGTAGATTGGGCTTTCAAATATTTCAAAGCTTCATGATCAGAATGTATGATAAATTCCTTTGGCCACAAATAATGTTGCCAAACCTCAAGAACTCTAATTAAAGCATACAATTCTTAATTATATATTGGATAGTTCAACTTAGCACCAGAAAGTTTCTCAGAAAAATATGCAATTGGGCGACCCTCTTGCATCAATACACCACCAATTCCAATACCACTAGCATCACATTCAATCTCAAATTTCTTATTGAAATCAGGGAGTGCAAGCAACGGTGCAGAAGTTAACAATTGTTTCAGTTCATCAAAAGCATGATCTTGGGCAACGCCCCACTCAAATGCAACACCCTTTTTAGTCAATTCATTCAAAGGTGCAGCAATAGTAGAAAAATTGGGCACGAAACGGCGATAAAAGCCAGCTAGACCATGAAAACTTCTAACTTGACTCACATTCATGGGAGTAGGCCAATTTTGAATAGCTTCAATTTTAGACACATCTACTTCTACTCCATGCGTAGAGACAACATAACCCAGAAATATGACCTTATCTTTACAAAATGTGCACTTCTCAAGATTATCATAGAGTTTACTATCACGCAACACTTGCAAAACATGTCTAATATGTATAATATGATCAGATCCATTGCGGCTGTAAATTAATATGTCATCAAAATACACAACCACAAACTTGCCAATAAAATTACGCAAAACATGGTTCATCAGTCGCATGAAAGTGCTAGGTGCATTAGTCAAACCAAAAGGCATTACTAACCACTCATATAAACCAAATTTTGTTTTAAAGGCGGTTTTCCACTCATCCCCTTCTTTCATCCTAATTTGATGATAACCACTACGCAAATCAATTTTAGAGGACACAGCAGCACCACTCAATTCATCTAGCATATCCTCTAAACGGGGAATAGGGTGACGATATAGAATAGTGATATTGTTTATAGCTCTACAATCTACGCACATACGCCATGTACCATCTTTCTTAGGAACAAGAATAACAGGAACAACACAAGGACTAAGGCTTATGCGGATATAACCTTTGTCGAGTAGTGCTTGTACTTGCTTCTGTATTTCCTTCGTCTCTTCGGGGTTCGTTCTATATGGTGCCCGATTGGGTAGCGAAGCTCCGGGAATCAAGTCGATTTGATGCTCAATACCTCGCAATGGTGGAAGTCCTGCGGGTACCTCATCCGGAAACACGTCGCCAAATTCCTGCAAAACATTAGAAACACCAAGAGGAAGAGGGGTCATGTCGTTAGAAACCAAAACCGTACACCTGTACAAGAGCACAAGAGGCATGGCTGTAGGATCCTCACTAAATTCTCTCATGTCTTCTTTGGTGGCTAATGAGACTAAGGAATTCACTCTCTCACTTTTCATTATATCACTCACAACATTACAATTCTCTCGCCTATCTAAAGAAGCATCCTCCAAGTTGACTTCAACTTTCTGACGAGACTCATTGACAATTTGTTGTGGTGTCATAGGCTGTAAATTGATTTTCTTGCCCTTGAACTCCAAGTGATATGTATTGGCACGGCCATTGTGTTGCACAGAACGGTCATAGAGCCAAGGCCGACCCAATAGTAGGTGACACACCATCATAGGAACAACATCAAAATCAATGCAATCCTTATACGGTCCAATAGCAAACTCAACACGCACCATGTGGTTTACCTTCATCTCACCACTGTCGCTCGACCACTGAATATAATATGGATGCGGGTGCGGTAGATACTTCAACTTCAGCTTGGTGCACAACTCCTTGCTTGCTAAATTGCGGCAACTCCCGCCATCAATAATGACCTTGCAAGCCTTGTCAGGACCAACTAAAGCCTTTGTTTGGAACAAATTGCAGCGCTGAGTAGATGCACTAGGCAATACATTAAGAGCACGCTGCGACACAACAATGGTGCGAGCATCAGACGGATATGCATCTTCACCATCAGTGTCATAATCATCATCTTCTGGAGCATTAGGATCAACATCATCTCCAGTCTCGTACTCATTGTCCTCATTGATAACCATGACTTTGCGGTTAGGACAATCTCTCTTGAAGTGACCTTTGCCACCACATGTATGACAAAGCATGTCACGGTTATGGGCAGTAGACACATTAGAACCACTCGTACTTGCAGCAGATTCGGACTTCTTTGTGTTAGACACATTAGAGACCGACTTACTAGGCGGAGGGGTGGAGCGCGTCGAAGGCGCCGCCGCCATAGAGGGGGCCGCGCGGGGTGTGAAACGCCCAGCTCCTGTAGCTCGACCTTTTATCTTTGCTTCGTCAGCCAACTGTGATTCAGCTTCTCTTGCATGATGTAACAATTGATTCATAGTGGTGTAACTGTAGTGACGAACAATGCCTTTGATATCATACTTCAAACCGTTGAGGAAACGCTGCATTGTCATCTCGAGAGACTCACGGACACGGCCACGCTGCATAAGCATCTCCATCTCCATGTAGTATTCATCCACAGTCTTCACACCTTGTCTCAATAGAGTCAGCTTATCATATATATTCCGCAAGTAATTTGTAGGCACAAAGCGAGAAGTCATCGCCTCCTTCATGGCACGCCATGTGCGTATAGGCTGCTGACGATCCTCTTCGCGGTTACGAACAAAAGCATCCCACCAACGCAAAGCATAGCCATCAAATTCGGAAGAAGCAAGCTTGATCTTCCGATCTTCAGTATAATGTGGATGTAAGCTCCACAACTTCTCAATCTTGAGCTCCCAAGTGAGGTATTCTTCAACATCTGCTCCTCCTTCAAACTTGGGTATAGAAAACTTGGGCTTACCCAAACCATCTTCCTCATCTTGTCCACGACCATTGCGGCCAAGTGGAACCCAACCACGAGCACGATTACCACGTGGCGCATCACGAGCATTGTGTGCGTCATCTTGAAGCTCAGGATCATCGTCATCGTCTTGTTGTTGTTGTGCGGTCAAATTCTCAATAGCTAAGCGCAAATCAGCAAGATTGCGTTGTACATCCGTCATTTGATCTTGCATTGTAGTGACGGTCACATGAGTAGCATCCAGCTTTTGGGAAATCTCATCAATCTTCCCATTAAGCACCTCGTCCTGAGCGCGGAATTCGCGTCGCATCTCATTACGAAGAGCCTCATACTCCCTCCATGTGATAATATCTGCAACACTCTTGTTTTCCTGGTTAACAATTCTATGATCACTAGCAGACATCGTTAATAGATTAGTGCACTAAATCAAAAATATATGGTGGTACTCTCACAACTCACTCAAAACTGATAAGAAAAGGAGATCTTACCGTTCCAACGTAAATTAGTGTTGCTTACCACTTGTAGTAACAACTAGTGCATGGATGTAGCGAAGCAAATATCAAGGGTATAAGAACAAGTCAGACGACAAAGCAGGGTATATGTGGGGCTGTAGGTAGGCTACCTATTTGCACCAATAACAAGCTCTAGCGCTGACCATAGACAACCAATGATACTCACATAAGGCGATATAATGGGGCAATGCAACTATATGTGGGAAAGGTTGCAATGCACACGAGAGACGCTAGCACAGCTCAACGATACAGGCACAAGATTGCTCAACTACGGGTGCAGTAAAGTAAACTTAGGCCTTCACTTGAATAAACTAGCACTTCACTTTTCTTTTTTTGGATTTTCTATTTGTATAACACACGCAGCGATGTAGCTCTTTTTGCTTCTTTTCAATTTTCTCGTTTTTTTTTGATTTTCTAACACAACTCCTTGATAACATGGCCAACAGAAATATGCAAAGCACCGATAACCTAATGAGCATCCTGTCGAGCGGTAAAACTAGTCTCTTCTGGGGGAAGTTCCTAGTCACTTTATATCGAAAGGCTGTGTCTATGGTTGGAAACAAGCACACTGTACGCTATGTGGACTCGGAGTAACAAAAACTGACACTAGACGACAAAGTAACACAAGATGATAGAGTAAACTCAAACCCTAAAATACTAGATGGAAAGAAAAGAAATGCAAAATCAACTACGAAAAGCAACTAAAACTTGAAATTAGTGCAATCTAAGGCTATGGCAAACCCTAACCCTAACTTTTTATGGCTTTTTCTGGATAGGACAACACTCACAACTCAACTATGGGGTGGATTGTGGATGGCTTACCGAGGAAAACTGGAAATCTGATACCAAGATGATAAGGGGTGGCCCGATCTTCTCAGTAAGCAGCGGTGGTGATGATGATCACGGGGTGATGGCAGCGGAGAAACACGACGATGTAGTGAATGATAACTTGTATGACGCAACGAGATCTCTCGATTGGTCCCTGTCGCCAATGCAACAGCTTGTAACACCCCAACTTTTGCAACCTTGATTAATTGTCCTTATTGCAAAAATTAGGGGCAACAAAAAACTTTTTTTTAGAGACTAATTAGATGAATTGCCTTGATCTGTTTGTTGTGATGAATTGCCTTGATCTATTGGTAGATGTATTGTCTTGATTGCTTGTTGAGTTTTGTCTCGAGCCACCTCAAAGAACAACACCTCTAGTGGTTAAACCAGCAACTCACCAAATAAAACACATGTGTGACTTAGGAAAAAAAATTCCTTTTCATTACATCAAACTCTTCTTCTGATGGCAACATGAGTGTGCCATCTTGATGTTTCTCTTTGTGGCACAAGATAGCTCAATCATCCTTAGTTTAAAACATGGGATCGTCTACCCCTAGCTACATCCCTCTCTTATACCCACTCATCCTAGTTGGTTTTGAGGCCATGTCGACCATTTGTGTTGACAGGCTTAAGATGTCCAGACTTTGGCAATTGATCTTTAAGCACTCACAACTGTTATTGGTGATCGCAGTGCATGGATCCCATCTATGCAACACCCTCTTCAACCTCCACGTCTTGCATGTCTCAGTCAATCCTTGCAGCTCATATATTCAACTTGATCGTGTATCCTATTCAATGATTCAACACTAGATCACTTCCTTCAATTTTACCTCTTGTTTTTATTCAAGTTTAATCTTCACAAAACCAAGAGTGAGAATGATGGGTACATTTTGTAGCCATCATCTACCCTAGAGAACACTCCTCCCTAAATTAGTTTTTCCTCCTCAAAAACCCTATTGTTTTCCTTCTCTAGTTTTGATCACAAAACTACTTCTAGTTTTACTAAATCTTTTCAAGATGTTTCTTCAAGGAAAACAAGGAACTGAAATGGGTTTTGTTTTCTCATCCCATTTATACCTAGTATTGATTTCTAAAAACATTATTTTCTATCTTGCCTTCTTTTTTTAACAAAAGGCTTGTTTATGGTACCTATACCATCTCTTGTTTTCCCTCTTGCTTATTTTTACATTTGAGAAAAACTCTACTTTACTTGAGAAAGTAAGTAGAATATTTTGAACTTCTATGCTCCAACTAGTTTTCTCCCAACATCTTCAAAATTTCATTCCACTTGAGTTCATTCCCAATTATCCCTAGACAATTGAGGTGTTTTAAATACTTTTCAAATGCATCCTTTTTCTTATGGCAACGCTTGCACATCTTATGTACATCTCTGATCTACCCAATAATGTTCCTTCATCCTCCAATTCTGGATCAAATGGATGATCATTTGATACTTTCAAACCACTCCCAATTGACCTCTCATTTATAGAGCAACTTATATTCATCATACCCATCTCAATCATCTATTCTTTTCCATCATCACTTTGACCTCATGAATTGGTGATTTCTGCCACCATATTCATCCTTGTGAGTACATGGTTACTTCACTCACCATCTCTCTTAACCCTGCTCTATCATTAACTAAACCACCATCACCATCCCATCTATCTAGACATGCTCATGCATTGTTGCATGTGGTGAATCCCAATCCTTTAAAAATTGAATTCAAATAAAAACTTCTAATCATCTGCTATACCTTTGGGTCTATATTTCAGCTTATGTTTGCCACAACCAAAGTGGTAACAATTATCCTATAGTACATACCACCTCACACTTCTTTTTATCTACATGTATCTACTCTATTCTTATCATCATCAAAGTTACTCATTGACATTATCTCCTCAACATCATGCCTATATCTATTCACATGGATGTTGTGCCTCTCCCTCACATTGTTCACTTGTGTTTGGCAAGAATGGAGCCGGCCAAATTGTGTATCCATGGCAATTTCGGCCAGCCATGCCTCTCCATTTTTCTTCCTCTACAAGACTTGCCTCCCAACTAACCCAATCATTTAATGGGCAGCCACCTTCCTTGGCCAATCAAAAAAGGAGGCAGCCACCCCTCTCCCTCTATAAAAACTCCTTGGCCGGCCACCACCTCCACCTTTGGCTTCATTTTTCACTCCCCACTCACTCCTCCACCTTATCTACACCCTCATAACTCTCTCCTACCACACCCCCACGAAAATGCTGCTCCTCCTAGCTCCATGGCTGGCCATGGCCATGGAAAGCCACCAAGATGAAGCTCCCCTCCTCCCTCAAGCCCCCCCTCCCCATGAGAGCATTCCTCTCACTCTCTTCTCCCCCAACCCTAGCTGGTTTCCTCTCCTCTTCTTCTTCCTCCATTGCTAAGATTGGATCTTGATGCAGGTGCATGTTGGTCCAAGCATGGAGAAGGTTGAGCAATCCTCAGATCTGAAGTTCTTGAGCAAAGTTCGTCCAAATCCCTGCAGTAATTTCTGTAATCTTGCTGTTTCAGATTCTGGTGCGAACTTGTAAAATCCACCAAATCTCGTGTGCAGATGAATCGGGTGATTCAAAGTTCCACAGATAGATATTGAAAAGATCTACAACTTGGAGTTGGTCTCATCCTCAAATTCCTTACGGATTTTGCATGGTAAATAAAGTTCTGCAAACATGCAGAATCACTGTTTGTTAGATTTCTTCCGTTTTACAAAACCTTTTTGAGCAAACTCAAATGTGGGTGAAAGCCCCCTTCAGTATCTTCATTTTGGCGTTGGTTTCACTTCGAATGACCTCCTGAAACTGAAATGGTTCACAGATCAAGATCTGGACAGATCTGACTTTGTCGAATTAAACCAGGAGCTTGGAAACGAATTTTTGAGTGAAACAAATTGGGTAAGAACCAGCTTGTCAATACCTTTCAGATGCTTCTGACCTCATATTTTTGTGATGTATGCACAATTTGTGGTGAGTTAAACTTGTTCTGTGTGTTCTGCAGACATGGCCGTTAGCTTTTAAATCACCAAAAATCCATATGTGGTCCAAATTGATTGATTCCAATTTGGTGGTACTACTGAATGTTTTCTTAATCACCTCAAACAAGTTTCAAAACTTTATATGTTCTGTAACTCCAGAGAGAAAGCAAATGGTACAGACATGCAGTAAACTTGTCAATCCATTTGTGAGAGTTTCAGAAACAATTTGAACGCAAATCCAATTGTATATGCATCTATGTTTTAATATATTTCAAATGCCGTTGGGATCATATTTTTAGGATTTTTCTACGATTTATGGCTTACAGATCTTGTTTTCTGTACAGTCAGATTCAAAGAAATTCCTAAAATTGTAGGTTTAATATTTTTGGGTGATTCCAATTGGGTTAGTCTTGTATTAGTACTGGCCATCTAGGAAAAATATTATTAGTCTCTGTTCATGCACATTTGTTGCTGTTAGTAATGTGTATGTGTGACATGCATTGTTGAAGCAAAACTTTTCAGTTTATTTAAAAACTCTTGACCAACTCTTTTTAGTAGAGATGGGCAACATTTGTTTTATGATTGCAAAACAAAACCCCTGCAACTTAACATTAGCTCTTTTGTTTAGCTTGAGTTTTCAAATGGTGTGGTATCTTGCTTGCTTCCTATTATTGTATAGTGTTAAGTAAGCAAGTTTAATTAGGAAAACTGATTTCTACTTTTCCAAAAATGTTTGAAATTATGTTGTGGATGTTTGTAATGTCAAACTAATGCTCTTGTCCTCTTCATGATGTTATCTACCAGGGGATAATTGGTTTGTACCATGGTGATAACCGAGAGAGGCAATTGCTAAGTTGTGATGCACTCATTCCTCTACTAGGTAAATAAATTGAGTTTTCTATATTAAAACTCTTAAAGTTGTTTTGTAGTATCTATAAGTCCTTAGTATGTTAGCCCTTGGTTGAGTTGTTAGTTTCTGATTGTTGCATGTTTGTTTAGTTGGTGCAATGTGTTGATTGTGTTCCTTTTATATTTCCGGCGTTAGATGCGAACAATTTCGGAGAAGAAGAAGAAGTGGAATCGGACGAGGATTTTATTTATATTGTTGGAAGTCTTATTTGATGTAGTTGGAGAAGTCCAGGGACAAACAAGCCAACCAAGGCAAGCCATCTTTTGATCTCTTGCTATTTATCCTTCTTGTTGTGCTCATTGCTCCATTATATACTTGGTTCCTTGTATCATGTGTGATTTTTGGTCCTCTACTCTATGCATACTTATTCCCAAAGTATGATGAACCCCTTGTTGATGCTTTGCATACTTGCTCCCAAGTATGTGAACCCCCTTGTTGATGTTATGCATGCTTACCCTAAGCATGTATGCCCCCTTGACCATATCCATGTTGTCATCTTCTTAGTGGTATGATGATTAACATCATGACCCCTGTTTGAATCATCTTAATTATGTTGTCCCTATACATGCTTATCCTAATTATGTATGATCCTATTAACACCTCAATTATCATCCCCTTAGTGGTATGATGGCTAGCATCATGTCATTGTGACTCTTAGTTCCTTCATAAAACTATAGGTTGGGAACCCCCTTGGAAAAATACCTTGATGAAAAGAATTTTTGAAAACCTTGGGTGAGTTGGAATTACCCAAGCGTGTGTTTATGAAAGGAAAGGATCTTGGCAAAGATGGTTGAAAAGAAAATCTTGTTTTCGAAAACTTTGGCACCTAAGTATTCACCCATGACAATTAACCCGCGCAACCACATTACCCTGGGGTGGGACGGGGCTTAGCTCGTAGTTTGTTCTTCTTAACATGGGACACCGCACAACTATATAAGGGTAAGGTTACCCCTGAATCCGGATTGTCGTTGGTGGAGACAATAGTATAACGGGAGGCCTTCGGGGCTGACCCATCCAAAAGACACTATGGGTCTCCTGGCTTGGTGGTGGAGCCACGCTCAAAGTGAGGTGAGCTGCCACGGTGCCGGGGAGGTACATACTCCATAGGGTAGGATCCCGTGCTAAGACGAATAGGCGAAAGGCTATGTCCGAGTTTTTGTCATGGCATAGTTGATATGCAGGGATGATGCCCACATGATAAACTCACGGATCTTGTGGGGAAAGTGTGCAAACTCTGCAGAGTCAAATCTATTCGAATAGCCGTGTCCGCGGTCATGGACGGTTGAAATGGCTGTTGCTTAGCCTGATGAGTTTTGTTTGAGAAAGTGTTTACCAAAGGAAAAAGGAACTTGTTTTCGGAGTACCGGAAGGGTACTAGTATGGTTTGGTTGACCATATGGAGATGGTCGGAAAGGAAATAAATTGGGTTACTCCCTTCCTAGTGTTTTATGTTGTAGAACTCTTCTGAAGTATCTTTTTCAATAATGATATAGAGATGTCATAGGATCTTCTTAGTGTCCCCTTCAACTGTGATGATGGGATGCTACATCCACAAGAGAAACTATTACCCTTTATCATGCTATATCCACAAGAGAAACTACTTCTCTTCTACATGCTATTTCCACAAGAGAAATTAGCTCTTCCCTCTTGTCATCTAGATTAGCACTTGTTATCTTGCACTCTTGCAAAATACCCTCTTGATGGTTTGCGAGTACAATTCCAAATGTACTCACGGCTTTGTCCCTGGCTATTTACTTGGCCAGACTTGGAGGAATTCGACAAATGAAGAAGGATTGGACGACGTCTATGCGAGCTAGGAACGTCTTCCCAGTCAGTTGCCTGTAGGGTTATGGCAGATGACTTGGGTACTGCGCTGCTGATGTGATTCCGCTACTCTGATGATTAAGTTAGGCCGTTCGAGGCTATTATGTAAAGATTGGTCATGTGACCTCGTTGTAATTTTCCTATTCCGTTTTGTAATGGATGATGTAACTATGATATCAGTTCGGTTATGTGTTCATGACGCACTGATCATGGGATCGTGAACTGTATACATAACGGGAATTTCGGACAGCTAGTCCGGGGTCCCCACAGAGCTGGTATCAGAGCTATCCTGACTGTAGGAGACCTTAGTTAGCATGGACGTTAGTTTGGAAATGAGTAATTGGAAAAAACCCTATTTATGAAACAAATTATTTCTTTAGTCGGAAGCATAGCTTCTACTCCTCTTATTTCTTCAAACTTCTAAATTCTTATCTCCCCGATTTATAAATGTTCGAAAATCCTTACTCTATTGTCTCATCCACTTCAAAACTACATATTGGACGATGTCCCCGACTCAGACCCGGAGACTCGAAGTCAAAGATGGATCAACCTTTTATGAAGTCTCACGTATCTCCAACGACAACTATTGAAGATTGGATGCTGACATAGCCGTATGCGGAGGGATAAAAAGAGAAATTTCTTTGGTTGTCACCAAAGTATGTCGAGGAGCTGACCTTGTTCCTCTATGGACTCGCATTTTTGCAGTCGTCTGGGATCAAGTCCTCAATTTCTTGACTAGTAATTTTTAGGCCAGCCACGAGAAGATATCGACTTCGGGAGCACCTCAACAGCTACCTCTTCGAAGACCTCATGCTTCCGGGATGTCGAGACTAGAAGTTCTACACAGTTTTCTCCTCCGCCTCAACATCAACGACTCAACACCCGGCTCCTTCACTACCAACTGCTACAAGGATCCAAGTTGAAGCTGATGTTGACGATATGAAGACGTCCGGATATGTGACCAGCTCCCACACATATAGGATGGATAGGACAAACTCAATCGCTTTGATTGAGCTACCCCCCCCCCCCCCCCGCGCATTAGGAATTTCTGGGTACTTAGAGTACCATGTCTGGTTTGATGATTGCTTGTAGTTTCCTAGTGTGCTGCCTTGAGTGTTTGTATATGTTTGCTGTGTGCATGTATGTCTTGCTATTTAGACGTTCCCGCCCTTTTTAATTGTTTGAAATTTGTAAAACAGAAATTAAAAATGGAAATCTGCCAGTGTACTGTTTTGCTAATAAAAATAGTTTGGTAGCTCCGATTGATGTGATTCCAATTGCACTAGAACCAGTATGAAATTACCTTTCAGATGCCACTGACCTTGTATTTTTAGGATTTTTGTGCGATTTTTAATAAATAAAACTTGATCACTGTTTCTGGTTAGTATTTTGAGTCTCAAAAATTGAAAAATAAATATTTTTGAATGATTCCAATTGTGTTGATCTTGTTTTGTTACCGTGCATCTAGGAAAAATACCAGTAGCCTCTGTTAGGAGTATTTTGTCTCTGGTTATGGTTGTATGGGTGTCACATGCAATGATAGGATTAAAATTTGCCTCGCCGATGTATTGCTAACTGCTAGTTAGTTGGGTAGATTAACGAAAGACTCTAACTCTAAACCCGTTAGCAGTCGTTTTTCAACCATCGGAAAAACCAACCCAAACACCTATTTGCACTAACTACCTTCAAAATCAGCTGGAGCATCTCTACTACGCCAACAAAGCAAAGGCCAATACCTTCAAGATCCGCTGAAGCATCTCCACTTCATCAAGAAAGCAGAAGCCCCTACCTTCAAGAGTGACTGCACCTCTGCGAGAAGACATACTAACTTGGTCTAACCTTGGAATATAATTGCGCTAACCTCGAGGATATCTTCTTGAAAACCATCCTCTAACACACCGTCTAACTAGATGAGAGAACATTAGCGTCAAAGACAAGCTACATCACATGGTTCATCTAGTCCTCCTCAAGTGAAGCTCCTGAAGATACCTCAAGAACTCAAGACTAGGTGCAACTTACCCACTCACCAACTGGTATAAGTTAGCACCAACCCGCCAGCTGATGATTGTCTTCGACAACCTCTGTTGCTGTTTCATATGGGTACCAACTAGGTGTTTCATCAACTTACTAACTCACCACGCATCCCATATGGTTTAGTTAACACGTGAGTGCCTCTTGAAGATGTGGTCTGCACGTCACCCCCGAAGAACTCTTCAACTGAACAAGGAAGATCGACGACTTCTTCAGAAGCCCCAGACAGGACCGCAAGGCACAAGCTCTAAGTTTTTCCGAAAGCCCGATGAAAAATCTAAAGGGTGGAAGACTTCGTCTTCCACTAAAAGTTGGAGCTAACCCTAACATTTTAAACCTTTCTAACACACCGTTGGAAACGTAGGATGCACTAACCCCTCTCGAAGCCGTGGACTACACAATGCCCTCAGAAGATGTTCGACTCAAGACGGGAGATCAATGACTTCTTCAAAAAGCGCCCGACAAGACCCGTGGCCGAAGCTTAGAGTTTTCAAAGACCCCCGGTGAACTATTTTAAGGGTGGAAGACTTCATCTTCCACTAAAACTTAAAGCTAACTCTAAAAATTTTTCAACCCTGCTAAAGCACCGTTGGAGTACACCAACTCTTTCACAATCATGAACCCCGCTAGGATCATTAAGAAGCTATAGATCCAACATCTGCACGGAGTAGTCAACCTCTTCATGAAGCTCGCCATCGGCAGGAATCCATCATGTCTGCTAGAAGATGAAGCAACAACCTCCTCGACAACTTTGCGTCTACAAGAAAATGGAGTCTAACTTTAGTTAAAACTTTACAACCCCTCTAGTTCTGCGCTCAGTAATCTCGGGACGAGATTATTTTAAGGGTGGAAGATCTGTAACACCCCAACTTTTGCAACCTTGATTAATTGTCCTTATTGCAAAAATTAGGGGGAACAAAAAACTTTTTTTTAGAGACTAATTAGATGAATTGCCTTGATCTGTTTGTTGTGATGAATTTCCTTGATCTATTGTTAGATGTATTGTCTTGATTGCTTGTTGAGTTTTGTCTCGAGCCACCTCAAAGAACAACACCTCTAGTGGTTAAACCAGCAACTCACCAAATAAAACACATGTGTGACTTAGGAAAAATTGTTTTCCTTTTCATTACATCAAACTCTTCTTCTGATGGCACATGAGTGTGCCATCTTGATGTTTCTCTTTGTGGCACAAGATAGCTCAATCATCCTTAGTTTAAAACATGGGATCGTCTACCCCTAGCTACATCCCTCTCTTATACCCACTCATCCTTGTTGGTTTTGAGGCCATGTCGACCATTTGTGTTGACAGGCATAAGATGTCCAGACTTTGGCAATTGATCTTTAAGCACTCACAACTGTTATTGGTGATCGCAGTGCATGGATCCCATCTATGCAACACCCTCTTCAACCTCCACGTCTTGCATGTCTCAGTCAATCCTTGCAGCTCATATATTCAACTTGATCGTGTATCCTATTCAATGATTCAACACTAGATCACTTCCTTCAATTTTACCTCTTGTTTTTATTCAAGTTTAATCTTCACAAAACCAAGAGTGAGAATGATGGGTACATTTTGTAGCCATCATCTACCCTAGAGAACACTCCTCCCTAAATTAGTTTTTCCTCCTCAAAAACCCTATTGTTTTTCTTCTCTAGTTTTGATCACAAAACTACTTCTAGTTTTACTAAATCTTTTCAAGATGTTTCTTCAAGGAAAACAAGGAACTGAAATGGGTTTTGTTTTCTCATCCCATTTCTACCTAGTACTGATTTCTGAAAACATTATTTTCTATCTTGCCTTCTTTTTTTAACAAAAGGCTTGTTTATGGTACCTATACCATCTCTTGTTTTCCCTCTTGCTTATTTTTACATTTGAGAAAAACTCTACTTTACTTGAGAAAGTAAGTAGAATATTTTGAACTTCTATGCTCCAACTAGTTTTCTCCCAACATCTTCAAAATTTCATTCCACTTGAGTTCATTCCCAATTATCCCTAGACAATTGAGGTGTTTTAAATACTTTTCAAATGCATCCTTTTTCTTATGGCAACGCTTGCACATCTTATGTACATCTCTGATCTACCCAATAATGTTCCTTCATCCTCCAATTCTGGATCAAATGGATGATCATTTGATACTTTCAAACCACTCCCAATTGACCTCTCATTTGTAGAGCAACTTATATTCATCATACCCATCTCAATCATCTATTCTTTTCCTTCATCACCTTGACCTCATGAATTGGTGATTTCTGCCACCATATTCATCCTTGTGAGTACATGGTTACTTCACTCACCATCTCTCTTAACCCTGCTCTATCATTAACTAAACCACCATCACCATCCCATCTATCTAGACATGCTCATGCATTGTTGCATGTGGTGAATCCCAATCCTTTAAAAATTGAATTCAAATAAAAACTTCTAATCATCTGCTATACCTTTGGGTCTATATTTCAGCTTATGTTTGCCACAACCAAAGTGGTAACAATTATCCTATAGTACATACCACCTCACACTTCTTTTTATCTACATGTATCTACTCTATTCTTATCATCATCAAAGTTACTCATTGACATTATCTCCTCAACATCATGCCTATATCTATTCACATGGATGTTGTGCCTCTCCCTCACATTGTTCACTTGTGTTTGGCAAGAATGGAGCCGGCCAAATTGTGTATGCATGGCAATTTCGGCCAGCCATGCCTCTCCATTTTTCTTCCTCTACAAGACTTGCCTCCCAACTAACCCAATCACTTAATGGGCAGCCACCTTCGTTGGCCAATCAAAAAAGGAGGCAGCCACCCCTCTCCCTCTATAAAAACTCCTCGGCCGGCCACCACCTCCACCTTTGGCTTCATTTTTCACTCCCCACTCACTCCTCCACCTTATCTGCACCCTCGTAACTCTCTCCTACCACACCCCCATGAAAATGCTGCTCCTCCTAGCTCCATGGCCGGCCATGGCCATGGAAAGCCACCAAGATGAAGCTCCCCTCCTCCCTCAAGCTCCCCCTCCCCATGAGAGCATTCCTCTCACTCTCTTCTCCCCCAACCCTAGCTGGTTTCCTCTCCTCTTCTTCTTCCTCCATTGCTAAGATTGGATCTTGATGCAGGTGCATGTTGGTCCAAGCATGGAGAAGGTTGAGCAATCCTCATATCTGAAGTTCTTGAGCAAAGTTCGTCCAAATCCCTGCAGTAATTTCTGTAATCTTGCTGTTTCAGATTCTGGTGCGAACTTGTAAAATCCACCAAATCTCGTGTGCAGATCCAAATCGGGTGATTAAAAGTTCCACACATAGATATTGAAAATATCTACAAGTTGGCGTTGATCTTGTTAGCTTTTAATCTTGATATGTATCTGCTTTTGTCTAGTTCATTTGCAAGTAGTTTAGCTAGCTTGGGAGATGCAGTCAGGTGGAACTTCAGTGGACGCGCATATGGTGAGATGCCAAGCTGATATTGTAGCAAGGCGTGATGCTGCAGTTCTGTGCGATGCAGAACTGATGCGTGAAGGAGTCTAATGGCCTGCATGCTCAAGTGAAGCCGGTTGGTCCGGCAAGTAAGTTCTGCATGTGATTCAGCCGAGTGAATCGGTGGTGTATTTAGTCAGTTAGCTGCATGCGTGTGTGTGTGTTTGGCCAGGTCAAGTTAGTGGCCGGTAGTGGCCTAGGTTAGTGCTGAAGTTAGTTAGTGAAGTGCTGGGTCAATGTGGCGTGAGTGCGTGGCTAGCTAGTGAAGTAGTGGGTAGAGTGCGTTCAGGCTCTGCCTATTTAAGTCCATGTAAGTATTGTGTTCTGGTTAATGTGCAAAGAGAAAGATGTAGCCACTGTGGGAGTCAAGGGAGAGAGTCACGGCAAAGCTTTGTTTCCTCTTCCCTGACTAATTCGTGCGTGCGTACTGTTCTTGAGAGAGACAATAGATTGTGAGATTGTGAGGTAGAAGAAGAAGAAAGGGAGCTGCGAGATGCAGCTCCTACATTTGGTATCAGAGCTACGTGGTGCACTCCATGGGAGATGGAGGCCAGCTGCGCGATGAGGCTGGTGTTGGCGCTATGCTGCTGGATGGGCATGGCGTGGTGCTCGGTGTCGAGAAGGCGTCATCCACGTCAAGAGAAGGCCGCAGTGTGATGCTGCGGCAACAAGGTGATGGCGGTGCGATGCCGCTGAAGCCGACAACGGTGGCAGCGATGAACTCCATGCGATGTGGAGGTCAACGGCAGGAGGCGAAGGTTGTTGGTGGCGTGATGCCGCTAGCAGCTAGCTGCGGTGTGATGCCGCGAGGCAAAGATGGCGGCAAGATGCTGCTACGAGAAGGCGACGGTGTGATGCCGTTCCGAGGAGATTGCAGTGTGATACCGCTGAGAAGATGCATGGCGGCGCGAGGCCGTCATGAGGGTCGGCATGATGCCGGTCAGAAGTGGCGTGATGTCATCCACGATGAAGACGACAAGGCGCTGCTGGTCGATGAGCCGGCTCTCCTTTGAAGTTGGTGAAGGTTGAAGAATCAAGATTAAGGGGGAGAATGTTAGCTTTTAATCTTGATATGTATCTGCTTTTGTCTAGTTCATTTGCAAGTAGTTTAGCTAGCTTGGGAGATGCAGTCAGGTGGAACTTCAGTGGATGCGCATATGGTGAGATGCCAAGCTGATATTGTAGCAAGGCGTGATGCTGCAGTTCTGTGCGATGCGGAACTAATGCGTGAAGGAGTCTGATGGCCTGCATGCTCAAGTGAAGCCGGTTGGTCCGGCAAGTAAGTTCTGCATGTGATTCAGCCAAGTGAATCGGTGGTGTATTTAGTCAGTTAGCTGCATGCGTGTGTGTGTGTTTGGCCAGGTCAAGTTAGTGGCCGGTAGTGGCCTAGGTTAGTGCTGAAGTTAGTTAGTGAAGTGCCGGGTCAATGTGGCGTGAGTGCGTGGCTAGCTAGTGAAGTAGTGGGCAGAGTGCGTTCAGGCTCTGCCTATTTAAGTCCATGTAAGTATTGTGTTCTGGTTAATGTGCAAAGAGAAAGATGTAGCCACTGTGGGAGTCAAGGGAGAGAGTCACGGCAAAGCTTTGTTTCCTCTTCCCTGACTAATTCGTGCGTGTGTACTGTTCTTGAGAGAGACAATAGATTGTGAGATTGTGAGGTAGAAGAAGAAGAAAGGGAGCTGCGAGATGCAGCTCCTACAGATCTCATCCTCAAATTAGTTACGGATTTTGTATGGTAAATAAAGTTCTGCAAACATGCAGAATCACTGTTTGTTAGATTTCTTCCGTTTTACAAAACCTTTTTGAGCAAACTCAACTGTGGGTGAAAGCCCTCTTCAGTACCTTCATTTTAGCATTGGTTTCACTTCGAATGACCTCCTGAAACTGAAATGGTTCACAGATCAAATTCTGGACAGATCTAATTTTGTCGAATTAAACCAGGAGCTTGGAAACGAATTTTTGAGTGAAACAAATTGGGTAAGAACCAGCTTGTCAATACCTTTCAGATGCTTCTGACCTCATATTTTTGTGATGTATGCACAATTTGTGGTGAGTTAAACTTGTTCTGTGTGTTCTGTAGACATGGCTGTTAGCTTTTAAATCACCAAAAATTTATATGTGGTCCAAATTGATTGATTCCAATTTGGTGGTACTACTGAATATTTTCTTAATCACCTCAAACAAGTTTCAAAACTTTATCTGTTCTGTAACTACAGAGAGAAAGCAAATGGTACAGACATGCAGTAAATTTGTCAATCCATTTGTGAGAGTTTCAGAAACAATTTGAACCCAAATCCAATTGTGTATGCATCTCTGTTTTATTATCTTTCAAATGCCGTTGGAGTCATATTTTTAGGATTTTTCTACGATTTATGGCTTACAGATCTTGTTTTCTGTACAGTCAGATTCAAAGAAATTCCTAAAATTGTAGGTTTAATATTTTTGGGTGATTCCAATTGGGTTAGTCTTGTATTAGTACTGGCCATCTAGGAAAAATATTATTAGTCTCTGTTCATGCATATTTGTTGCTGTTAGTAATGTGTATGTGTGACATGCATTGTTGAAGCAAAACTTTTCAGTTTATTTAAAAACTCTTGACCAACTCTTTTTAGTAGAGATGGGCAACCTTTGTTTTATGATTGCAAAACAAAACCCCTGCAACTTAACATTAGCTCTTTTGTTTAGCTTGAGTTTTCAAATGGTGTGGTATCTTGCTTGCTTCCTATTATTGTATAGTGTTAAGTAAGCAAATTTAATTAGGAAAACTGATTTCTACTTTTCCAAAAATGTTTGAAATTATGTTGTGGATGTTTGTAATGTCAAACTAATGCTCTTGTCCTCTTCATGATGTTATCTACCACGGGATAATTGGTTTGTACCATGGTGATAACCGAGAGAGGCAATTGCTAAGTTGTGATGCACTCATGCCTCTACTAGGTAAATAAATTGAGTTTTCTATATTAAAACTCTTAAATTTGTTTTGTAGTATCTATAAGTCCTTAGTATTTTAGCCCTTGGTTGAGTTGTTAGTTTTTGATTGTTGCATGTTTGTTTAGTTGGTGCAATGTGTTGATTGTGTTCCTTTTATATTTCCGGCGTTAGATGCGAACAATTTCGGAGAAGAAGAAGAAGTGGAATCGGACGAGGATTTTATTTATATTGTTGGAAGTCTTATTTGATGTAGTTGGAGAAGTCCAGGGACAAACAAGCCAACCAAGGCAAGCCATCTTTTGATCTCTTGCTATTTATCCTTCTTGTTGTGCTCATTGCTCCATTATATACTTGGTTCCTTGTATCATGTGTGATTTTTGGTCCTCTACTCTATGCATACTTATTCCCAAAGTATGATGAACCCCTTGTTGATGCTTTGCATACTTGCTCCCAAGTATGTGAACCCCCTTGTTGATGTTATGCATGCTTACCCTAAGCATGTATGCCCCCTTGACCATATCCATGTTGTCATCTTCTTAGTGGTATGATGATTAACATCATGACCCCTGTTTGAATCATCTTAATTATGTTGTCCCTATACATGCTTATCCTAAGTATGTATGATCCTATTAACACCTCAATTATCATCCCCTTAGTGGTATGATGGCTAGCATCATGTCATTGTGACTCTTAGTTCCTTCATAAAACTATAGGTTGGGAACCCCCTTGGAAAAATACCTTGATGAAAAGAATTTTTGAAAACCTTGGGTGAGTTGGACTTACCCAAGCGTGTGTTTATGAAAGGAAAGGATCTTGGCAAAGATGGTTGAAAAGAAAATCTTGTTTTCGAAAACTTTGGCGCCTAAGTATTCACCCGTGACAATTAACCCGCGCAACCACATTACCCTGGGGTGGGACGGGGCTTAGCTCGTAGTTTGTTCTTCTTAACATGGGACACCGCACAACTATATAAGGGTAAGGTTACCCCTGAATCCGGATTGTCGTTGGTGGAGACAATAGTATGACAGGAGGCTTTCGGGGCTGACCAGTCCGGAAGACACTATGGGTCTCCTGGCTTGGCGGTGGAGCCACGCTCAAAGTGAGGTGAGCTGCCACAGTGCCGGGGAGGTACATACTCCAGAGGGTAGGATCCCGTGCTAAGACGAATAGGCGAAAGGCTATGTCCGAGTTTTTGTCATGGCATAGTTGATATGCAGGGATGATGCCCACATGATAAACTCGCGGATCTTGTGGGGAAAGTGTGCAAACTCTGCAGAGTCAAATCTATTCGAATAGCCGTGTCCGCGGTCATGGACGGTTGAAGTGCATGTTGCTTAGCCTGATGAGTTTTGTTTGAGAAAGTGTTTACCAAAGGAAAAAGGAACTTGTTTTCGGAGTACCGGAAGGGTACTAGTATGGTTTGGTTGACCATATGGAGATGGTCGGAAAGGAAATAAACTGGGTTACTCCCTTCCTAGTGTTTTATGTTGTAGAACTCTTCTGAAGTATCTTTTTCAATAATGATATAGAGATGTCATAGGATCTTCTTAGTGTCCCCTTCAACTGTGATGATGGGATGCTACATCCACAAGAGAAACTATTTTCCTTTCTCATGCTATATCCACAAGAGAAACTACTTCTCTTCTACATGCTATTTCCACAAGAGAAATTAGCTCTTCCCTCTTGTCATCTAGATTAGCACTTGTTATCTTGCACTCTTGCAAAATACCCTCTTGATGGTTTACGAGTACAATTCCAAATGTACTCACGGCTTTGTCCCTGGCTATTTACTTGGCCAGACTTGGAGGAATTCGACAAATGAAGAAGGATTGGACGACGTCTATGCGAGCTAGGAATGTCTTCCCAGTCAGTTGCCTGTAGGGTTATGGCAGATGACTTGGGTACTGCGCTGCTGATGTGATTCCGCTACTCTGATGATTAAGTTAGGCCCTTCGAGGCTATTATGTAAAGATTGGTCATGTGACCTCGTTGTAATTTTCCTATTCCGTTTTGTAATGGATGATGTAACTATGATATCAGTTCGGTTATGTGTTCACGACGCACTGATCATGGGATCGTGAACTGTATACATAACGGGAATTTCGGACAGCTAGTCTGGGGTCCCCACAGAGCTCTCAACCCTGCAAGATATTCGCAACTCCACACACTTGCGCACGTAGCTGCCGACCACGAAGCAGTAAGTTGCAACCGTCTAATTCCCAATGGAACAGCAGATCACACAAGACTTTTTCAGGATCTACACAATATCAAGCATTATGGTGTAGGGATTCAATAGTTTTGCTAGGGCAAACAACTACGAACTATGGTTAATCTTAAACGTGGTCTATAGCAGCTAGGGGGCGTCCTGGACACTTATATAGGCATCCGGGACGACTCCTGGTCAAAAAGATACAAAAATAACCGACCCAGAATAGATCTGGTCGAGACAGACTCGGACGAATCCGGTCTGGAATCCGGTCAACCGGACCAGGGACCGGATCGGCCGGTCTGGCAAACCGGGCGGCAACCGGAAAGTTGCGAAGTTTTCCGGTTTTGTTCCGGTACGATGCATCGCATCTGGTTGGCGCCCGGTCAACCGGGCTAGGGACCGGGCTGGCCGGTCTGGAGGCCGGTCTAACCGGGTGCTGGACCGGCCTGGACGTCTTCTTCTCCTCTCGCGCGTGCCTCCTGCTCCTCCCTCGCGCGTCCATGAGATATCTTCATGTCCAGCTCCATGTCCAGCTTCACGTCCATCTTGACGTCCGTCTTCATGTCCAGCTGCTCCTCTCCTCCTCGTGCGATGCTCGTTTCCTCTTGATACCTGATGATAGAAAAGTAATAGGACTTAGGCAGTATAAAGTTATCATCAATCAAAGTACCATTTAGAAACAAGTTCACATGTTGTTTAAGTAGCTTCGCACGAGACCTTGTAATTGGTCCAATCCGAACTTCATTGGACTTGAGCTTCACAGCAGGTTCATCTTCATTTATCAGTGACGGAGGTAATGGTGTAGTAGGGATGTCCTCATCACGGCGGCTCCGATGGTGGCCGAAATCGGCGGCGCTCTTCTCAGCACTGTCGCGGGCTCCGGCGAACGATTGGCGAGCTACGATGAGCAATCGGAGAGGGGAAGTGATCGAGGAGGACTAGAAGTGAGAGGGAAGTCGTTTGGTGTGAGAAATTCGTCCAGGGGCGGCCTGCTTTTATAGGGGCCAGGGGTGCTGCGGGGAGCGGGGAAGGTCGACGGTGGCGTCGTCGTTCCAGGGCGGTGAAGGAGCAAGTGATGGCGCGTCGTGTTCCTGGTGTCACGGTGATCACGACGCGCATCCAGGTGAGGTCAGGGGTGGACAGGAGCATGCGGCGGCGTCATCGTGTACTGGCAGATCGTGGCGTTTGGTCGTCGTCCATGGCGACGGCGACAGTGCTCTGGCGAGCCAATGGCGATGTCCAGGGGCTAGCCGGGGTCAAGGTGAGCAAGTGGGTGAGAGGAGAGAGCGAGGGAAAGTGTGAGGCGACGGGTCGAGCAGGCGTACTGGCGCGCCCGTGGCCGTGCTCGTGCGCGCGCTGGCGAGTCTGGACGCGGTGACCACGAGCGGTCCAAGGCTTTGGATTCTTCTCCTTGACCCAAGGTCATGTCTAGCATGCTTAGCAATGTCAGGGCGATCTACAGGACATGGTGAGGTGGGCTGGAGAGGATCAGGGGCAGGCGTGACAAGGTGGTGACTATGGTGGCCGGCATGGCATGCTCTAGGATTTTTTGTGCTTTTCTTTTGGTCTCTGAGGGCTTGGCACTGGTGTGTGAGGTGAGGCCAGGCTAGTTGACATGGTGGGCAAAGTTGGAGGGGCCTTGGGCATGCACATTTGATCAAAGCCAATAGTGTATGTGACATAGACAATGTCCTTGGCTTGGCTTGGTTCATGGTGATGATGCCCCTGCTAGGTGAGGTCATGCTAGAGGGTTTTGGGCACCAGGTAGTGTGGATGAGCACAAGGGAGAGAGAAGTGAGGTGATGGAGGGTGGTTGGAATAGTGGTTGTACTTCTATGGAATCACTTTGATTATTTAACAAGGTCTCATGTGTGATGACTTTTGACCAATTTTTGTGATGGATGTGTTCTAAATGATGTTGGGCAGCAATATGTGGCATCGGTTTGAGATTTGGAAAGGATTTGTGAAAATCCTAAATTTGGAGGAAATCTAGAATCTAGTTCAACATAGCCTCTTGGTTTGACTAAATTGAGCAATGGTCAAAGGTTTGGTCAAAGTGGTCAACACCAAAATTGTTCATCTTGATGAGGTCTTGGATGAGGTGCAAAGAGTTGTTAGGGTTTGGTTTAATAATCTCTAAATAAAAGGGCTCAAAGTGGGTATGTTGTTAAAAATGGCATAAGTGACCATTATCACATGCCACATGGGTTTTTGATTTTTCTTTGCTTGATTCGATTTCTCTTGACCCAAATGATGTTGTTGATTGTTCAAATGGTATAGAGGAGTGATCCAACCATTCACAACAAGTCTTAGGGTCAAGGTTCTTAATTTCACAAATTGGCTCTTTACTCTCATATGCCTCTATGGCATTTTTATTTTCCTTCTAAAAATATTTTCTTTTCACCTTGGATTTGATTTGTTGAGCACTAGGTAGGGTTGATTTAATGTTTTCAAAACATCTACACAAGGTAGAAAGGTCTAGGTAAAAGTTTTACCAAAATAGCCATAGGCACATAGGCCCTTTTCTTACTTTATTTCTTTTTATTTTGTTTTAGCTTGGAGGGTGAAAAGAGGGGTGAGGTTTAGGGTTTTGTGGGGTTTAGCAAAGTTTCCCCATCATTTAGAAAGGTAAAAGGGTACTAGTCAAAGTTTGCATATTAGGGCTATATGCCCACATAGGTCTTTTGGTGTTCTTTTTGGTTTCTTCCTATTTGATCTTATTGGGTTTGGAGAAAGTTAGGGTTTAGGGTTTTAGGTCATTTCAAAATACTTCAACAAACAATCCATGGCAATAACACAACATATAATCATGATCACTATGTATCAAACTTAATTTAACAAAAGTTTTTGTTGGTTCCAAAATTTGGAAAATAGGGAAATTCATTTTCTTTGTTTTTTTTTAAATTTTTGGGATGTTACAATTATGCATTTCAGCAATCATGTCGAGTACAAAACAAAAAATGCCCATCGACATTTTAGCAAACAGATAGTGTACAAAACTCTGCCATGGCATTTCAGCAAATTAACGGATCGAGTGCAGAACTGACTCTATATGCCCACGCAAATGAAGTGGACAAATCGAGCGGAAAACTATAAAGTGCCAATTAGTTTGAGCATACTGACGATTTTTTAGCAACATCAAGAAAATATAAATCGTTAGGCCGTCTTGCCTGATGCATGATTGAGCTAGAGATAGCAGTCCTACCGTGGATCAACTTGACCGCCGGTGCGTCTCGAGAAGAACGACGGGGAGGGGAAGCTTCTTCTTCGCACGGACGGGACGGGGAGGGGAAGCTCTTCGCACGGACGGGGATAAGTTGTGTAGCGGTGGGTGGGGGGTCATGCGGCATGGCCGCCCGGTAGGTGGTGTTTGATGGAGTTGCGTGTGTAATTTGCCGTGCACAAGGTTGATGAATAGGCGGTTCCCTTTGCCGCGCGCAAAATTCAAACTATCCCGCCCATGTAGTTTAAATTCGCCCTATTTTCATTAAATCGACATAAAGTCATGTGAGTGGGTGGAAATTAGCAAAGTTGCTTGAAAAATAGTAAAACTCTGGAATTATCCTTTAAATATGCTCTACTTCGTGTGAAAATCGGGGTGTGGAGGCATGTTGAGCTGTTTTATTTGTATTTTCTTCATTAAAACTCCCATTTTATGCACTTTGGATGGAAAGAAATCATTTGTACATAAATTTTGACAACGCCGTTTGCAAACATTAATTGTTTTACATGCCAAGATGCACCCATCCACCAAATATGGGGCAAAAGTTTATCACAATCAAGATATATGTGTATAATTAGTGAGGGACCCCTTTTGATTTTGTGCAATTTCCACTAATTAGCTAGAGAGAAGGGGTCAATTAATTAGGCCATGTTAGGGGCTATGTGTTTTAGATTAGGGATGTGTGGATTTAAATACAACTTCTTTATTTGTGTGCTATGATTAATCAAAACTAGACTGATCGACTGCGCACACATTATTAGAGGCACATGCCTTTGCGCACAAAGTGCATGTGTGTGTTGTTGGCCACCAACGAGAGAGCGGCGAGGGAGCGATTGAAATCCCTAAATTAAACACATATATAAGCATGCATGGTTAGGCCATGCATGCATATTAATTATATATACTGTGAGGCAAATTAATTAAAGTGTGTTTTCATTTCAGACCTTGTCAAAATTCAAGTTAATTAATTGAATTATCAGTACTTATTATATAATTAATGAATCCCAATAATGTCTATATATATATGATCGATATAGGCCATATATTAATTGGGGTTATATAATCTAGGGTTTACTAGCTATATATATAGCAAGGTTTTATTAGATTGGGTTATTAATTAGCTTGGGGTTATGTGTTTTAACGAGGGTTTGATTAGCTAAGGTTAGTTTTCTATATATATAGGTTTAGGGTTTAGGGTTAATGGCACATATATTCAATTAGAGGACCGCGAGGACCCTGGCCTGCTTGATGCGCAATTAAGGGTCGTCGTTGGCCTATAGCTAGCTATATAGGGTTTTATGGTTTATTTAGAGGGTTTATGTGTTAGGGTTAATTATAACTTGTTGTGAATTAAATTACAAATTTTTTATTAGTGTGCTACACAATTAATCAAAACTCTAGCTAGATCGATCGAGTGTGCACAGACATGCACTATTAGAGGCACCCGCCTTTGCGCGTAAAGTGCAAGCATAATGTGTGTCGTTGCGCTGGCCACACCAATCGATAAAGAGAGAGATAGAGATGAGAGATTATTGAAATCGCCAAGAATGTTCAAATATATATATATATATGCATGCATGGTAGGCCATGCATGCATGCACACTAATTATATATATATATATATATTGTGAGGCAACTTAATCAAAGTGTGTGTTTTCATTCGAGAACTTGTCAATATATTCAAGTTAATTAATTTATCAGCGCTAATTATATAATTAATTAATGAATGAATCTCAAGGATGTTCGATCATACAAGATCGATGTAGGCCATATATATTAATTAGGGTTAATCTAGGGTTTGCTAGCTAGCTATATATATATAGAGCAGGTTTTTATTAGATCGGGTTATAGCTAGTATAGTTTGGGGTTATGTGTTTTAATTAAGTAGCTAGGTTTGATTAGCTAGGACGGGTTAGTTATATATATATGGTTTAGTTAGGGTTAATGTCACACTTAATTTAGAGGACCGCAAGGCCCCCTGGCCTGCGTGATGTGCAATTAAGTGTCGTTTGGGGCCTATATATATAGCTAGAGCTAGGGTTTACGGTTTATAGGGTTTAGGGTTTAGGGTTTAGGGATTAGGGATTAAGGTCTAGGGTCTAGGGTCAATAGGGTTAGGGTTGTTAGGGATTAATTAGGGTTAGCTAGGGGTTATGGTTTAGGGTTTACTGTTTAGTGTTTAGGGTCTAGGGGTTATGTGTTTTAAGTATGGGTTAGGGTTAGGGTTTAGGGTCTAGGGTGTTTAATTAGGGTGTTTAGGGTTTAGGGAATAGGGTTTTAGGGTTTTAGGGTTTAAGGTTTAGGGATCATATATCGATCGAGTGCGCACACACATTATATATTAGAGGCACCCGCCCCTTTTGCGCATAAAGTGCATGCGTATGTGTGTGTTTTTGGCCACAAACGATATATAGATCGAGAGAGAGAGAGATTGAAATCCCCAAGAATATGTTCAAATATATATTAAAATATATATATGCATGAATGCATGCATGTGTTTAGGGTTTTAGGGTTTAGGGTTTAGGGTTTAGGGTTTAGGGTTTAGTGTTTAGGGTTTAAGGTTTAGGGTGTTTAGGGATTATGGATTAGTGTTTTTGGGTTTTATGGTTTAAGGTTTAGGGATCATCGAGTGCACACACACATTATTATTAGATCGAGGCACCCGCGCCTTTGCGCATAAAGTGCATGCGTATATATGTGTGTTTTTTGGCCACCAACGATATATAGATATGATCGAGAGAGAGAGAGATTGAAATATATATATCCCCAAGAATATGTTCAAATATATATATTAAAATATATGCACGAATGATATGCAAGCTAGGTATGCCATGTGCGCATGCACACTAATTATATATATATTATGAGGCAACTTAATCAAATGTGTTTTCATTTGAGAGAACTTGTCAAAAATCAAGTTAATTAATTTATCAGCGCTAATTAGTTGGTCGCCTGCTTGATGCGCAATTAAGTGTCGTTGGCCTATATATGTAGGGTTTAATTAGGGTTTAGGGTTAGCTACGTACCTAGGGGTTAGGGTTAGGGTTAGCTAGGGATAATCAGGGTTTAGGGTCTTGTGTTTAGGGTTTAGGGTCTAGGGTTACGGTTTAGGGTTTAGTGTTTAGGGTTTAGGGTTTAGGGTCTAGGTTTTAGGGTTTAGTGTTTAGGGTGTTTAGGGTGTACGTTTAGGGTATAATTAGGGATTGGGGATTATGGTTTTAGGTTTAAGGCTTAGGGATCATCGATCGAGTGCACACACACATTATTAGAGGCACCCGCGCCTTTGCATATAAAGTGCATGCGTATATAAGTGTGTTTTTTGGCCACCAACGATATATAGATCGAGAAAGAGAGATTGAAATATATATATATCCCCAAGAATATGTTCAGATATATATTGCAATATATGCACGAATGATAAGTGCAAGGTATGTCATTGTCCTATATATATATATGTAGGGTTTAATTAGGGTTTAGGGTTAGCTAGCTAGGGTTTTAGGGTTAGGGTTAGGGTTAATTAGGGTTTAGGGTCTAGGGTTTAGGGTTTGGGGTTTAGTGTTTAGGGTTTAGGGTCTAGGGTTAGGATTTAGTGTTTGGCTGGGTTTAGGGTTTAGGGTGTAGTGTTTAGGGTTTAGGGTCTAGGGTTTAAGGTTTAGTGTTTATGGTGTTTAGGGTGTACGTTTAGGGTATAATTAGGGATTAGGGATTAGGGTTTTAGGGTTTAAGGTTTAGGGATCATCGATCGAGTGCACACACACATTATTAGAGGCACCCGCGCCTTTGCGCATAAAGTGCATGCGTATATATATAAGTGTGTTTCATGGCCACCAACGATATATAGATCTAGAGAGAGATTGAAATATATTTAGGGTTTTGGGTTTAGGGTTAGGGTTAGTGTTAATTAGGTTATAGGGTCTAGGGTTTAGGGTTTAGTGTTTAGGCCAGGGTTTAGGGTTTAGTGTTTAAGTTTTAGGGTTTGGGGTTTAGTGTTTAGGGTTTAGGGTTTAGTGTTTAGGGTGTTTAGGGATTAGGGATTAGGGTTTTAGGGTTTTATGGTTTAAGGTTTAGGGATCATCGATCGAGTGCGCATACACATTATTAGAGGCACCCGCGCCTTTGCGCATAAAGTGCATGTGTACATATGTGTGTTTTTTGGCCACCAACGACGATATATAGATCGAGAGAGATAGATTGAAATATATATATCCCCAAGAATATGTTCAGATATATAATGAAATATATGCACGAATGATATGTGCAAGGTATGTATGCCATGCGCGCATGCATGCACACTAATTGTATATATATTATGAGGCAACTTAATCAAATGTGTTTTCATTCGAGAGAACTTGTCAAGATTCAAGTTAATTAATTTATCAGCGCTAATTAGTTGGTCGCCTGCTTGATGTGCAATTAAGTTTCGTTGGCCTATATATGTAGGGTTTAATTAGGGTTTAGGGTTTAGGGTTAGCTACCTAGGGGTTAGGGTTATGATTAATCAGGGTTTAGGGTCTAGGGTTTAGGGTTTAGTGTTTAGGGTTTAGTGTTTAGGTTTAAGGGTTTAGCTAGGGTTTAGGGTTCAGGGTTTAGGGTTTAGTGTTTAGGGTGTTTAATTAGGGTGTTTAGGGATTAGGGATTAGGGAGATTAGGGTTTTATGGTTTAAGGTTTAGGGATCATCGATCGAGTGCGCACACACATTATTAGAGGCACCCGCGCAATTAAGTGTCGTTGGCCTATATATGTAGGGTTTAATTAGGGTTTACGGTTGTTTAGGGTTAGCTAGGGGTTAGGGTTAGGGTTTAGGGTTTAGTGTTTAGGGTTTAGGGTTTAGTGTTTAGGGTTTAGGGTCTAGGGTTTAGTGTTTAGGGTGCTTATGGTGTATGTTTAGGGTTTAATTAGGGATTAGCTAGGTTTTAGGGTTTAAGGTTTAGGTATCATCGATCGAGTGCACACACACATTATTAGAGGCACCCGCGCCTTTGCGCATAAAGTGCATGCGTATATAAGTGTGTTTTTTGGCCACCAACGATATATATTTCGAGAGAGAGAGATGGAAATTTATATATATATCCCCAAGAATATGTTCAGATATATATTGAAATATATGCACGAATGATATGTGCAAGGTATGCCATGCACGCATGAACACTAATTGTATATATAATATGAGGCAACTTAATCAAATGTGTTTTCATTCGAGAGAACTTGTCAAGATTCAAGTTAATTAATTTATCAACGCTAATTAGTTGGTCGCCTGCTTGATGCGCAATTAAGTGTCGTTGGCCTATATGTATATATGTACATAGGGTTTAATTAGGGTTTAGGGTTTAGGGTTAGCTAGCTAGGGTTTTAGGGTTAGGGTTAGGGTTAGGATTAATTAGGGTTTAGGGTTTAGGGTTTGGGGTTTAGTGTTTAGGGTTTGGGGTCTAGGGTTAGGGTTTAGGGTTTAGTGTTTAGCTGGGTCTAGAGTTTTGGGTTTAGGATTTAGGGTTTAGGTTTTAGTGTTTAGCTGGGTTTAGGGTTTAGGGTGTAGTGTTTAGGGTTTAGGGTCTAGGGTTTAGGGTTTAGTGTTTAGGGTGTTTAGGGTGTACGTTTAGGGTATAATTAGGGATGAGGGATTAGGGTTTTAGGGTTTAAGGTTTAGGGATCATCGATCGAGTGCACACACACATTATTAGAGGCACCCGCGCCTTTGCATATAAAGTTCATGCGTATATAAGTGTGTTTTTTGGCCACCAACGATATATATAGATCGAGAAAGAGAGATTGAAATAGATATATATATCCCCAAGAATATGTTCAGATATATATTGAAATATATGCACGAATGATATGTGCAAGGTATGTCATAGGCCTATATATATGTAGGGTTTAATTAGGGTTTAGGGTTTAGGGTTAGCTAGCTAGCTAGGGTTTTAGGGTTAGGGTTAGGGTTAATTAGGGTTTAGGGTCTAGGGTTTAGGGTTTAGGGTTTGGGGTTTAGTGTTTAGTGTTTAGTGTTTAGGGTCTGGGGTTAGGGTTTAGGGTTTAGTGTTTAGCTGGGTTTAGGGTTTAGGGTGTAGTGTTTAGGGTTTAGGGTCTAGGGTTTAGGGTTTAGTGTTTAGGGTGTTTAAGGTGTACGTTTAGGGTATAATTAGGGATTAATGATTAGGGTTTTAGGGTTTAAGGTTTAGGGATCATCGATCGAGTGCACACACACATTATTATAGGCTCCTGTGCCTTTGCGCATAAAGTGCATGCGTATATATATAAGTGTGTTTCTTGGCCACCAACGATATATAGATCTAGAGAGAGATTGAAATATATTTAGGGTTTATGGTTTAGGGTTTAGGGTTAGGGTTTAGGGTTTAGGGTTTAGGGTTTAGGGTTTAGGGTTTAGGGTTTAGGGTTTAGTGTTTAGGGTTTAGGGTTTAGGGTTTAGGGTTTAGTGTTTAGGGTTTAGGGTTTAGGGTCTAGGGTTTAGGGTTTAGTGTTTAGGGTGTTTAGGGTGTACGTTTAGGGTATAATTAGGGATTAGGGATTAGGGTTTTAGGGTTTAAGGTTTAGGGATCATCGATCGAGTGCACACACACATTATTAGAGGCACCCGCGCCTTTGCGCATAAAGTGCATGCGTATATATATGTATGTTTCTTGGCCACCAACGATATATAGATCGAGACAGAGAGATTGAAATATATATATATCCCCAAGAATATGTTCAAATATATATTGAAATATATGCACGAATGATATGCAAGGTATGCCATGCGCGCATGCACACTAATTATATATATATTATGAGACAACTTAATCAAATGTGTTTTCATTCGAGATCGAGAACTTGTCAAAATTCAAGTTAATTAATTTATCAGCGCTAATTAGTTGGTCACCTGCTTGATGCTTAATTAAGTGTCGTTGGCCTATATATGTAGGGTTTAATTAGGGTTAGGGTTAGGGTTAGTGTTAATTAGGGTATAGGGTCTAGGGTTTAGGGTTTAGTGTTTAGGGTTTAGTGTTTAGGTTTTAGGGTTTAGGGCTTAGTGTTTATGGTTTAGGGTTTAGTGTTTAGGGTTTAGGGTTTAGTGTTTAGGGTGTTTAGGGATTAGGGATTAGGGTTTTAGGGTTTTATGGTTTAAGGTTTAAGGATCATCGATCGAGTGCGCACACACATTATTAGAGGCACCTGCACCTTTGCGCATAAAGTGCACGTGTATATATGTGTGTTTTTTGGCCACCAACGATATATAGATCGAGAGATAGAGATTGAAATCCCCAAGAATATGTTCAAATATACGCACACACATGAATTATTAGAGGCACCCGCGCCTTTGCGCATAAAGTGCATGCATATGTGTGTTGTTCTGGCCACCAACGATAGATCGAGAGAGAGAGAGAGAGAGAGAGAGATTGAAATCCCCAAGAATTAGAGGACCCCCTTGCACAAGTGTTGGCCATCTATATATAATATGAATCCCAATAATGTTCATACATGATAGGGCATATGTGTGAAGCAAATTTTTTCCGAGAACTTGTAAAGATTCAAATTGATCAGTGCTAATGGAAACTAGTGCACATTAGAGGACCCCCTTGCACACGTGTTGGCCATCTATGTATAGTTTGAATCCCAATAATGTTCATACATGATAGGTGATACGTCTCCGACGTATCGATAATTTCTTATGTTCCATGCCACATTATTGATGTTATCTACATGTTTTATGCACACTTTATGTCATATTCGTGCATTTTCTGGAACTAACCTATTAACAAGATGCCGAAGTGCCGCTTCTGTTTTCTGCTGTTTTTGGTTTCAGAAATCCTAGTAAGGAAATATTCTCGGAATTGGACGAAATCAAAGCCCAGGGGCCTATTTTTCCACGAAGCTTCCAGAAGTCCGAAGACGAGACGAAGAGGGGCCACGGGGTGGCCAAACCCTAGGGCGGCGCGGCCCCACCCCTGGCCGCGCCGGCCTATGGTGTGGGCCCCCCGTGCCGCCTCTTGACTTGCCCTTCCGCCTACTTAAAGCCTCCGTGACGAAACCCCCGCACGAGAGCCACGATACGGAAAACCTTCCCGGAGACGCCGCCAACGCCGATCCCATCTCGGGGGATCCAGGAGATCGCCTCCGGCACCCTGCCGGAGAGGGGAATCATCTCCCGGAGGACTCTACGCCGCCATGGTCGCCTCCGGTGTGATGTGTGAGTAGTCTACCCCTGGACTATGGGTCCATAGCAGTAGCTAGATGGTTGTCTTCTCCCCATTGTGCTATCATTGTCGGATCTTGTGAGCTGCCTAACATGATCAAGATCATCTATCTGTAATTCTATATGTTGCGTTTGTTGGGATCCGATGAATAGAGAATACTTGTTATGTTGATTATCAAAGTTATATCTACGTGTTGTTTATGATCTTGCATGCTTTCCGTTACTAGTAGATGCTCTGGCCAAGTAGATGATTGTAACTCCAAGAGGGAGTACTTATGCTCGATAGTGGGTTCATGCCCGCATTGACACTGGGACAAAGGATGAAAGTTCTAAGTTTGTGTTGTGCTGTTGCCACTTGGGATTTTACATTGATGCTATGTCTAAGGATGTATTTGTTGATTACATTACGCACCATACTTAATGCAATTGTCTGTTGCTTTGCAACTTAATACTGGAGGGGGTTCGGATGATAACCTGAAGGTGGACTTTTTAGACATAGATGCAGTTGGATGGCGGTCTATGTACTTTGTCGTAATGCCCAATTAAATCTCACTATACTCATCATGATATGTATGTGCATTGTCATGCTCTCTTTATTTGTCAATTGCCCAACTGTAATTTGTTCACCCAACATGCTGTTTGTCTTATGGGAGAGACACCTCTAGTGAACTGTGGACCCCGGTCCAATTCTCTTTCTTGAAATACAATCCCATCGCACATCGTTTCTACTGTTTTCTGCAAACAATCATCTTCCACACAATACGGTTAATCCTTTGTTACAGCAAGCCGGTGAGATTGACAACCTCACTGTTTCGTTGGGGCAAAGTACTTTGGTTGTGTTGTGCAGGTTCCACGTTGGCGCCGGAATCCCTGGTGTTGCGCCGCACTACATCCCGCCGCCATCAACCTTCAACGTGCTTCTTGGCTCCTCCTGGTTCGATAAACCTTGGTTTCTTTCTGAGGGAAAACTTGCTGCTGTGCGCATCATACCTTCCTCTTGGGGTTCCCAACGAACGTGTGAGTTACACGCCATCAAGCTCTTTTTCTCGCGCCGTTGCTTGGGGAGATCAAGACACGCTGCAAGGGGAGTCTCCACTTCTCAATCTCTTTACTTTGTTTTTGTCTTGCTTAGTTTTATTTACTACTTTGTTTGCTGCACTAAATCAAAATACAAAAAAATTAGTTGCTAGTTTTACTTTACTTGATATCTTGTTTGCTATATCAAAAACACAAAAAAATAGTTTACTTGCATTTACTTTACTTATTTCATCATGTTTCCTTTTAATTTTACCACAAACTATGTACCGGTAGGACGTGGGTCTATAGTTGGGAGAAATAATATAGAAGAATTTTTCAATCATGTTAGTACCATTGAAAATTTTGAAGATAGACACTTGGTAGACCTTGCACCTACTTATGAAATTGCTGCTGCGCATTTAGTTCGCCTGTTGGAGACTAAATTTGTTAATCTTAATCCTATAATCCAACACATGTTTCTCACACTTGGTGATATGGAAGAAGGGGAAAAGAAAGATTTTGTTTTAGAAACCCTTCTTAGAGAATTTGGTGGTCTAGCAAGAGAAGCTAGGAAGGTCTTTGCTAAATTTAATATGCTTGGTTCTCATACTAATTTTGTTAGTCTCCTTGAAAAGATGGACATGGATAGAATAAGATGCACTAATAATATTGATGATGGTGGGGAGATCAAAGCACCAATACCATGTAAACTCTTAGCTATGAATGATGCACTCGAAAATAACTATGCTTGGCTTGTTCCTGAAAATTTGTTTGATGAGAGTAGCACGCCTAAGACTAATGAAAAAGGAGATGCTAAAACTTATGTATCTAATATATTATGCCTGGTTGAGAAAACTCCGCACCCCGCTGAGAATGCATCATCCTTTGATAATACTTGATACACACTTTCTGCGCCTAGCTGAAAGGCGTTAAAGAAAAGCGCTTATGGGAGACAACCCATGTTTTTACCTACAGTACTTTGTTTTTATTTTGTGTCTTGGAAGTTGTTTACTACTGTAGCAACCTCTCCTTATCTTAGTTTTGTGTTTTGTTGTGCCAAGTTAAGCCGTTGATAGAAAAGTAAGTACTAGATTTGGATTACTGCACAGTTCCAGATTTCTTTGCTGTCACGAATCTGGGTCCACCTCCCTGTAGGTAGCTCAGAAAATTAAGCCAATTTACGTGCATGATCCTCAGATATGTACGCAACTTTCATTCAATTTGAGCATTTTCATCTGAGCAAGTCTGGTGCCATTTTAAAATTCGTCAATACGAACTGTTCTGTTTTGACAGATTCTGCCTTTTATTTCGCATTGCCTATTTTGCTATGTTGGATGAATTTCTTTGATCCACTAATGTCCAGTAGCATTATGCAATGTCCAGAAGTGTTAAGAATGATTGTGTCACCTCTGAATATGTCAATTTATATTGTGCACTAACCCTCTAATGAGTTGTTTCGAGTTTGGTGTGGAGGAAGTTTTCAAGGATCAAGAGAGGAGTATGATGCAACATGATCAAGGAGAGTGAAAGCTCTAAGCTTGGGGATGCCCCGGTGGTTCACCCCTGCATATATCAAGAAGACTCAAGCGTCTAAGCTTGGGGATGCCCAAGGCATCCCCTTCTTCATCGACAATATTATCAGGTTCCTCCCCTGAAACTATATTTTTATTCCATCACATCTTATGTGCTTTTTCTTGGAGCGTCGGTTTGTTTTGTTTTTTTGTTTTGTTTGAATAAAATGGATCCTAGCATTCACTTTATGGGAGAGAGACACGCTCCGCTGTAGCATATGGACAAGTATGTCCTTGGTTTCTACTCATAGTATTCATGGCGAAGTTTCTCCTTCGTTAAATTGTTATATGGTTGGAATTGGAAAATGATACATGTAGTAATTGCTATAAATGTCTTGGGTAATGTGATACTTGGCAATTGTTGTGCTCATGATTAAGCTCTTGCATCATATGCTTTGCACCCATTAATGAAGAAATACATAGAGCATGCTAAATTTGGTTTGCATATTTGGTTTCTCTAAGGTCTAGATAATTTCTAGTATTGAGTTTGAACAACAAGGAAGACGGTGTAGAGTCTTATAATGTTTTCAATATGTCTTTTATGTGAGTTTTGCTGCACCGGTTCATCCTTGTGTTTGTTTCAAATAAGCCTTGCTAGCCTAAACCTTGTATCGAGAGGGAATACTTCTCATGCATCCAAAATACTTGAGCCAACCACTATGCCATTTATGTCCACCATACCTACCTACTACATGGTATTTTCCGCCATTCCAAAGTAAATTGCTTGAGTGCTACCTTTAAAATTCCATCATTTACCTTTGCAATATATAGCTCATGGGACAAATAGCTTAAAAACTATTGTGGTATTGAATATGTAATTATGCACTTTATCTCTTATTAAGTTGCTTGTTGTGCGATAACCATGTTTACTGGGGACGCCATCAACTATTCATTGTTGAATTTCATGTGAGTTGCTATGCATGTTCGTCTTGTCTGAAGTAAGAGAGATCTACCACCTTATGGTTAAGCATGCATATTGTTAGAGAAGAACATTGGGCCGCTAACTAAAGCCATGATTCATGGTGGAAGTTTCAGTTTTGGACATATATCCTCAATCTCAAATGAGAAAATTATTAATTGTTGTTACATGCTTATGCATAAAAGAGGAGTCCATTATCTGTTGTCTATGTTGTCCCGGTATGGATGTCTAAGTTGAAGAATAATCAATAGCGAGAAATCCAATGCGAGCTTTCTCCTTAGACCTTTATGCAGCGGCATAGAGGTACCCCTTTGTGACACTTGGTCAAAACATGTGCATTGTGATGATCCGGTAGTCCAAGCTAATTAGGACAAGGTGCGGGCACTATTAGTACACTATGCATGAGGCTTGCAACTTATAAGATATAATTTACATGATGCATATGCTTTATTACTACCGTTGACAAAATTGTTTCATGTTTTCAAAATCAAAGCTCTAGCACAAATATAGCAATCGATGCTTTTCCTCTATGGAGGACCATTCTTTTACTTTCAATGTTGAGTCAGTTCACCTATTTCTCTCCACCTAAAGAAGCAAACACTTGTGTGAACTGTGCATTGATTCCTACATATTTGCTTATTGCACTTATTATATTACTCTATGTTGACAATATCCATGAGATATACATGTTACAAGTTGAAAGCAACCGCTGAAACTTAATCTTCTTTTGTGTTGCTTCAATGCCTTTACTTTGAATTATTGCTTTATGAGTTAACTCTTATGCAAGACTTATTGATGCTTGTCTTGAAGTGCTATTCATGAAAAGTCTTTGCTTTATGATTCACTTGTTTACTCATGTCATATACATTGTTTTGATCGCTGCATTCACTACATATGCTTTACAAATAGTATGATCAAGATTATGATGGCATGTCACTCCAGAAATTATCTTTGTTATCGTTTTACCTGCTCGGGACGAGCAGAACTAAGCTTGGGGATGCTGATACGTCTCCGACGTATCGATAATTTCTTATGTTCCATGCCACATTATTGATGTTATCTACATGTTTTATGCACACTTTATGTCATATTCGTGCATTTTCTGGAACTAACCTATTAACAAGATGCCGAAGTGCCGATTCTTTGTTTTCTGCTATTTTTGGTTTCAGAAATCCTAGTAAGGAAATATTCTCGGAATTGGACGAAATCAAAGCCCAGGGGCCTATTTTTCCACGAAGCTTCCAGAAGTCCGAAGACGAGACGAAGAGGGGCCACGGGGTGGCCAAACCCTAGGGCGGCGCGGCCCCACCCCTGGCCGCGCCGGCCTATGGTGTGGGCCCCCCGTGCCGCCTCTTGACTTGCCCTTCCGCCTACTTAAAGCCTCCGTGACGAAACCCCCAGTACCGAGAGCCACGATACGGAAAACCTTCCAGAGACGCCGCCAACGCCGATCCCATCTCGGGGGATCCAGGAGATCGCCTCTCCGCACCCTGCCGGAGAGGGGAATCATCTCCCGGGAGGACTCTACGCCGCCATGGTCGCCTCCGGTGTGATGTGTGAGTAGTCTACCCCTGGACTATGGGTCCATAGCAGTAGCTAGATGGTTGTCTTCTCCCCATTGTGCTATCATTGTCGGATCTTGTGAGCTGCCTAACATGATCAAGATCATCTATCTGTAATTCTATATGTTGCGTTTGTTGGGATCCGATGAATAGAGAATACTTGTTATGTTGATTATCAAAGTTATATCTACGTGTTGTTTATGATCTTGCATGCTTTCCGTTACTAGTAGATGCTCTGGCCAAGTAGATGCTTGTAACTCCAAGAGGGAGTACTTATGCTCGATAGTGGGTTCATGCCTGCATTGACACCTGGGACAGTGACAGAAAGTTCTAAGGTTGTGGTGTGTTGTTGCCACTAGGGATAAAACATTGATGCTATGTCTAAGGATGTAGTTGTTGATTACATTACGCACCATACTTAATGCAATTGTCTGTTGCTTTGCAACTTAATACTGGAGGGGGTTCGGATGATAACCTGAAGGTGGACTTTTTAGGCATAGATGCAGTTGGATGGCGGTCTATGTACTTTGTCGTAATGCCCAATTAAATCTCACTATACTCATCATGATATGTATGTGCATTGTCATGCTCTCTTTATTTGTCAATTGCCCAACTGTAATTTGTTCACCCAACATGCTGTTTGTCTTATGGGAGAGACACCTCTAGTGAACTGTGGACCCCGGTCCAATTCTCTTTACTGAAATACAATCTCTTGCAATCATCGTTTCTACTGTTTTCTGCAAACAATCATCTTCCACACAATACGGTTAATCCTTTGTTACATCAAGCCGGTGAGATTGACAACCTCACTGTTTCGTTGGGGCAAAGTACTTTGGTTGTGTTGTGCAGGTTCCACGTTGGCGCCGGAATCCCTGGTGTTGCGCCGCACTACATCCCGCCGCCATCAACCTTCAACGTGCTTCTTGGCTCCTCCTGGTTCGATAAACCTTGGTTTCTTTCTGAGGGAAAACTTGCTGCTGTGCGCATCATACCTTCCTCTTGGGGTTCCCAACGAACGTGTGAGTTACACGCCATCAATAGGCTATATGTGAATCAATTTTTTCTTCCAAGAACTTGTCAAGATTCAAATTTATCGGTGCTAATGGAAACTAGTGCGTACTAGACGAGCCCCTTGCGCAAGTGCTGGCCATTACATATAGTTTAAATCTCAAGAATGTTCATACATGATAGGCGATATGTGGAAAGGAATTTTTTCCCGTGAACTTGTCAAAATTCAAGTTTATCGGTGCAAATGGAAACTAGTCCAAAAAATTACATAGAGGTCCAAAAGAACTAGACAATAACTAATAGGACCTGCAACTTTACAAAAAGGACCCCAAAACATATAGAAGAAAATCAATCGAGTCCTTCTGGACCGTACATCAGATCTCTGCTCCGCATCCTTTCCAGCAACTCCGTCGCCGGGGACGCACCACTTGGGACGGTGTCGCCGGTAGTCGCCTGGACGAAGGAGAAGAAGGGCCGCTGAAAGGCCAAGATGTTCACGGCCAAGACGGATGACGCCGTCGTATGCCCCGAGCTTGTGAACGTTAGCAGCTTGACTTCCCCATTTGCCAGATCTGAAGCACTGACCAAAGCAAGCCTCACCGTTAGCGCCATCACCTTGATGGCACCAGATCGGGGTTTGGCCGGCAAGATCCGCCAGATCTGATCCGCCAGATTCACCATAGGCCAGATCTGAAGCCGATGACGAGATCCCCGACTCCATTGCGCCATTCTGCTCATGGGAAACACTGGATCTAAGCTTACAACAACACTAACTCCCTCGGATCCAAATTAGCTGACTCAACTTTGCTTATCTAAATATGGATGTATCCACATATGTTTTTACTCTAGATACATACACGTCTAAGGAAAGTTGAATCAACTAATTTCGTTCGGAGGGTGTACGATATAAAGAGAGAAGACGGCCTCGTCTCCGGCCGGTGAGGCCGCCGGAGAGAAGGGGGAGAGGAGCCGGGGGAGTGAGAGAGACTCGAGAGAGAAAGAGAAGAGGAAGAAATGAGAGCTCCCTGGGGAAGAACATTATTTTTGTCGTTCTGCTCGTAGCTTGAAACTGAAAATTTCGGCCGCGCGCCAAATCATCCCGCCGCATCCATTCGAAAATCCCGTGACCAGTTTTACCCTTTTAACCCTGGTCCGGAAGCTACAACCCACCGACCATGGAGGGCTCATTCGGTAAAAATGAAATATCTTGCCTAGATCCCGAACCCTCCCCACAGGCCCACACCCACCCACCAACCATTCGCCCCATTAGCTCAAAAATACTCTCACACGCCAAAGCTCTAACTCTCTACAGTACTAGATTTGCTTCGCCGCCGGCATACTCCTCCACAGCGTAGCCTTGATCGTGTTGGCTGTCCACCCACCTGATCCGCTCCCCCGCCGCCCTCGCCACCGACGGATCTGCTTCACCGCCGACCTCGCCACCGACGGATCTGCTTCACCGCCAACCTCATCCACAGCGTAGCAATCAATGCCTTTCTTGTCGATGCACCGGATCCTCTCCAACGGAACCGGGTCTACTTCACCGCGGCCCCCCTCCACAGAAGCCGATCTATTCCACCGGCTACCTCGGCGCAATGGCTGTATCAACTTCACCGAATCCCTTGCCAGCCAACCAGATCTGCTTCACTAACGCCCGCTTCTACTGAAACAGGGTCGACTCATCGTCTCCCGCGTTCGTCGCCGCTGGAATGCAAGTTGCCACCCCCGTCCACCCCGCCGTAGCTTGGTTAGTACGCTAGCCCGTTAGATCGCGGTGTTCTTTAGCCATGTTTTGTGTAGTTATTTGCAGATCTCATATGCCATTAACTTTCTTGATGTGTTACTTCGCATGAAGTTCGTTTAAATATTGTACAGTACAAAAGCATTATCCGGTCGCTACCATCCTGTTCATTCTACTGATACCTGTGTGCATCCACATATTTATAGCCTTATACCCATTCATTTGCTGCCAACTGTTTTTGTACTGCATGTTATTCCTTTTATAGTCATGCTATGGGCATTTCCAATCTAGTTGTTCTTATACCACGTCATTAGCTCACCGCTAGCCGCTAGCTGTTTTCTCGTGCCTGCTATTCTCACACTGCTTTTATAATCATGCTATGTGCATTTCCAATCTGCTTGCTCTTATACCTCGTCTTTAGCTTATAGCTATTTTTTTTCCATGAATGCTCCTATCGCACAGCTTGTATAGCTATTGCTACGTGCATGTCTGGTCTTTGTATTATCGTAGACTAACTTGTTAATGTTATTTTTCCTAGGGAATGATCATGCGAACCACTTATTAGAATATCCAACATTAACAGCGGGGACGCTAGGGAAGGTTGGAATATGAGTTCTTGGTTGGTAATTTTGGCAGTTTACTTCCGTTATTATCTATAACCTATATGCATTGTTCCGTATGCAAGAGATTAACACTTGGAACCCTGCCATAGCAATGCTATCCATGCTTTACTATGTTTCTGCCTATTTGATATGCTTGTCTTGGAGCAACTTCGAAGGTGATTTGAACCTTACATTTGGTCATTCTTAATGCCAGTTTACTTTATGTGGAAAACCTTGGCATTACCCTACTCTAAATCTGAATGTCTGAAATTCGTATCTCATGCAAAGCAACATCTAGTTGGTTTTAATCTGATATCTGGTAAATATTGGCTTATTCATTTGGCAGCTCAAGTTTTTTGTTATTTGAAACCAACTGACTTGGTCTTAAATGTGATATCTAAACACAGATTAAGGACAATGGAGCAGGAGGATTAGCATTTCACTTGATGGCCGAACCTAAAATGACAAGCATGTCGACCACGACTAGTGCACGCAAGAGAAGGACCTGCAGCGAGCCAGTATGTGCTTAGTACATGCATCTTATCTTATCTTGTGCTTATTTCTGCTACATGCTGTTATCTGATCTCTACATTGCGTAATACATGCTTGAATAGTTAATTGTTGTAACTATGTTTGCAATATTACCAGAATGCAGTTTTAGTGAAGCAGTCATCATTGGAAGATAGTCGCCAAAGCGACCCTGTGCAACATTATGATGTAAGTCTGCTTAGTACAAGTTCCATACATTGTCTTATTTATGCAACTTGTTATTATCTTATATCTACATTGCATAATAAATGTTTGAATAGTTCACTGTTGTAACTATGTTTGCAATATTACTAGAATGCAGTTGTAATGAAGAAGTCCTTAGTAGAAGATAGAGCGCAAAAAAGGTTCCGGGGTGAGCCTATGCAACGATATAATGTAAGTCTGTGCTTAGTACTTGTGACTATCTCATATCGACAATGCTTAATACATGTTTGCATAGTTCATCGTTTAACTCTTTTTGCATTATTATCAGAATGCAGTTGTGATGAAGCAATCTTCATCAGAAGAGAGGCCCACAAAAAGTTCTGATCTTTCTTCTGATGCATCCTCTCATAGCCGTCAACCTAGACCATTCCTTTCATCAAACAGTAAATATCTCAAGGTTGTACTTTATAAAAGACATGGTATTGCTGCTTTAAGATCTGTAGCTGATATGTTGACCAAGAGTACACAAGATTCAATCAAGGCGATTGCCAAATGTCAACGTGTTATTGATGATGCTAATAGAAGTCCTCAATGATTATATGTAAATTTTTTGTTTGGGAACATTAATTGCCTTGTAATTTTCCTAGTTATTTTATTTGTGTATGTAATTGTGTGTATCATTGATATCAGATTTTAGGCTCATGAAATTTAATGCAAGTTGACTAGTCAAACAACCAGGACCCTACAACAGATTGGGCCGGCCCATTTACAGTAGTGTGGGACCCACTTTCGTTTTGGGCCGGCTCACTTACTAAATGGGCCGGCCCTTTAACAGGGAAGTGGGGCCCACCTGTGTTTTTGGCCCGGCCCACTATCTTGTTGGGCCGGCCCACTTGCTATATGGTGGACCCTACATACTAAATGGGCTGGCCCTTTAACAGGGAAGTGGGACCCACCTGTGTTTGTGGCCCGGCCCACTATCTTGTTGGGCCGGCCCACTTGCTATATGGTGGACCCCACATACTAAATGGGCCGGCACTTTAACAGGAATGTGGGACCCACCTGTGTTTTTGGCCCGGCCCACTTTCTTGTTGGGCCAGCCCACTGGCTATATGGTGGACCCCACATACTAAATAGGCCGGCCCTTTAACAGGAAAGTGGGACCAACCTGTGTTTTGGCCCGGCCCACTATCTTGTTTGGCCGGCCCACTTGCTATATGGTGGATCCCACATACTAAATGGGCCGGCCCTTTAACAGGAAAGTGGGACCCACCTGTGTTTTTGGCCCGGAGCACTTTCTTGTTGGGCCAGCCCATTTGATCTATTGTGGACCCCACGTACTAAATGGGCCGCCCCGATAGCAGGAAAGTGGGACCCCACTTGTTAAATTGGGGCGGCCCACTTGCTTTAAGGTGGACCCCACTTGTTAAATGGGCTGGCCTGATAACAGGAAAGTGGGTCCCACATGTCTTGTGGGCCGGCCCTTTTGCCTGTTGACCGGTCAAACGAGTGCATTCAGCCCGGCCCACATGCTTAGTGGGCCGGCCCATTACAGTTTTGACCAGTCAACCTTAGAGGTTAGGCCCGGCCCACGTAACTAATGGACCAGCCTAGCTATATAGTTGACCGGTCAAACTAAGTCAGCTGGCCCGGCCCGCAAACTTAATGGGCTGGCCCGCTTAAGACGTGGCAGGCCTCGTGTGGGCCTACCATCTACCACGGGGTTTCAGCCGGTTAACGCTGTTAACTGCCAGTTAACGGCGTCTGCCACGTGTCAGTTTGCATGACGTCAGCAGTCAACGGGCTCCTGGAAACACTTTTGCAACGGTCCGATTTTCCGTGGCGTGAGGGCGCTCAAGCGCGACGGACCGAAAAAAACGTCGTAGGACTTTGCCTAACGCAGTTTCGACAACAGAACCCATATCGTCGGGTTAGGCCCATAGGCGACGAAAAATGGCCCTTAGCGGACGATTTTGGGACGTTGTCTATCAGAACTTTTCTTGTAGTGCATGTGGTTCATCCCAACACTTCCACCTGTTTTTCCTTGAGAAATAAGAGACTGGTGGTGACCTTATTTTATAGAGAAACCATAGTGTTTGTGAACTTAACCTCATGAACATTCATTGTTCGGTTTCTGGTGAAATCAAAATTTAGCAGAGATGAAGATCTTTGTTTGAATCCCGTGCTGAACATATTTTTCACAAATTAGCTACCCGTATTATGATGAATACATGATGGTCTGTTGTTTGGTGGAGTAGCAGACATGAAGATCTTTGTCTTGAATACCACAATGGACATCTTTTTTTCTTCACAAATAAGCTAAGCTCGCACTATTAGGCGCAAATGCCTTCAGTAGAGGAACAGATGGTGACCTTATTTTATAGAGAAACCATTGTGTTTGTGAACTTAACGTCATGAACACACGTTGTTCGGTTTTTGGTGAAATCAAAATTTAGCAGAGATGAAGATCTTTGTTTGAATCCCGTGATGAACACATTTTTCCTAAATTAGCTACCCGTCTTATGATGAATACATGCTGGTATGTTTTTTGGTGGGGTAGCAGACATGAAGATCTTTGTTTTGAATACCACGCTGGACATCTTTTTTTAAAAAATTAGCTAAGCTCACGCTATTAGGTGCAAATGCCTTCAATAACGATCAGGGTTCCAGCGCTGCCCCATGTACCACATATTTTTTGGTAAGGGTAACCCTATGTACCACCTTACCAATAGAAAAAAAGTACTATACAACATTCCCCGCTTGGGCTTAATTTTCCACTTTTGGGTTGTGTTCGGCAATCTACATGGTAATTTACGTGGGCCTACTAGCGCATGAGATAACATCCCAATAGTTGTGTCTTCATCATTGAAAGGCGGCCAGATATCGAAAGAAAAAAATAATCTAAGAAAGGAAACATTTATTCTACATAGAGGATGACATGTGGGACCCATTTTGCAGCAGCGTCCTCAATGTTGACAAGGTGGCAGGGGATCAAAAGAAACGGAAAAGTAGCCAGAAATCAGGGATCAAATATAAATTTGAGAAAGGAAACGTTTATTCAACAGTCAGGCCTATCTTGCAGCCGCGGCCTCAACATTTACCATTCAGAGAGGATGACATGTGGGACCCACGAGCCAGCATCGTTCTCGATGTTTCTCAAAGAGGGCAGAAGATCGAAAGAAAAAGGCTCGAAATCAGGTGTCCAAAAAAAATCCAAGAAAGGAAAGGTTTATCTCACATAGAGGCTGACATATTGGACCTAGATTGCAGCAGCGTCATCAACGTTTCAAAGGCGGCTGGAGCTCGAAAGAAAAAGGCAAATAGCTAGAAATGAGGGGCCAAAAATAAATCCAACAAAGGAAACTTTTATCGTACATAGAGGCTGACATGTGGGACCCATGAGCCAGTAGCGTCCTCAATGTTTCAAAGGCGGCAGGGGATCGAAAAAAGGAAAATAGCCAGAAATTAGGGGTCAAAAATATATGCAACAAAGGAAACTCTTATTGTTCATAGAGGCTGACATGTTGGACCCATGAGCCAGCAGCGCCCTCAACGTTTCAAAGGCGTCGCGGGATCAGAACAAAGAACCAAGTAGTCATTAATTAGGTTTCAAAAATAAATCCAAGAAAGTAAATGTTTTATTTTTCGTAGAGGCTGACATATGGGACCCTTGAGCCAGGAGCGTCCTCAATGTTTCAAAGGCGGATGGGGATCGAAAAAAGCGAAGTAGCCATTAATTAGGGGTCAAAAATAAATCCAAGAAAAGAAAGGTTTATTGTTCATAGAGGCTGACATGTGGGACCTATGCGCCAGCAGCGTCCTCATCGTTTCAAAGGCGGCCAGGGATCCAAAGAAAAAGGCAAATAGACAGAAATCAGGGGTCAAAAAAATCCAAGAAAAGAAATAGTATTGTTCATAGAGGCTGGCATGTGGGATTCCTTCCGAATATCCATCATTGGTTACGTGCATTTGATTCCACTCAAATTGTGAGAAATGCACACGGTATGGAGGAACTCTCACTATATTGGCCTTCTAATTTTTCACCCATTTCAGCAATTGGTGCCAATGGGGTAGAAGTTTGGAGGGTTTAAGGGAATTTGGTTATGTCTTTTCTTTGTGCTTAAGCATGTGCCTTTCTTGCATTGCATCTTGTTGCTTTGCATAGTTGAATATTTAGAGGAAACTCCACTAGGCTTTGAATGCCAATGTATGTAATGAAATTCAAGTTCATTCACACATGCATATATTATGGGGGAGTTTTCTCTACGTATTCAACTTTTGTCACTTAAATTCCTTATATAAATCCTCTCAAAGAGATTGTCATCAATTACCAAAATGGGGGAGATTGAAAGTGCATTGAGCCCCCATGTGGCAACATCACATCCTTAGACACAAAGCATTGATGTTTTATCCCTAGTGGAAATAGCACATCCACAACCTCAGAACTTTCTGTCACTGTCCCAGATTAAATGGAGGCATGAACCCACTATCGAGCATAAATACTCCCTCTTGGAGTTACAAGTATCAACTTGGCCAGAGCCTCTACTAGCAACGGAGAGCATGCAAGATCATAAACAACACATATATGATAGATTGATAATCAACATAACATAGTATTCCATATTCATCGGATCCCAACAAACACAAAATGTAGCATTACAAATAGATGATCTTGATCATGATAGGCAGCCCACAAGATCTAACATGATGGCACAATGAGGAGAAGACAACCATCTAGCTACTGCTATGGACCCATAGTCCAGGGGTGAACTACTCACACATCAATCCGGAGGCGATCATGGTGATGAAGAGTCCTCCGGGAGATGATTCCCCTCTCCGGCAGGGTGCCGGAGGCGATCTCCTGAATCCCCAGAGATGGGATTGGCGGTGGCGGCGTCTCTGGAAGGTTTTCCGTATAGTGGCTCTCGGTACTGGGGTTTTCGCGACGAAGGCTTTAAGTAGGCGGAAGGGTAGGGTTAGAGGCGGCGCGAGGGCCCCACACAATAGGGCGGCGCAGCCCCACCCTTGGCCGCGTGGCCCTGGCGTGGCGGCGCCTCTTCGCCCCACTTCGTAATCCTTTCGGTCTTCTGGAAGCTTTGTGGAAAAATAAGACCCTGGGCGTTGATTTCGTCCAATTCCGAGAATATTTCCTTTGTAGGATTTCTGAAACCAAAAACAGCAGAAAACAACAACTGGCTCTTCGGCATCTTGTCAATAGGTTAGTGCCGGAATAATGCATAAATATGACATAAAGTGTGTATAAAACATGTGAGTATCATCATATAAGTATTATGGAACATAAGAAATTATAGATACGTTTGAGACGTATCAGCTCACACCAAATCCAACTAGGCCAGCAAACCACTTAACAAAAGATTGCTCCTCGACCAAGAGGTTGATGGAGAGAGGCATGATGAAAGATGGTAGAGACCAAGGTTTCGAGGCGTTGCCACCACCGCCACCGCTAACCGAGGCGAATGCGCAATCGGTTTTCGCTCAGCAGAACCGGCCGCAGCAGCAACAAGAAGTTCACCAAGTGGCGCAGGGCAATAACCAGGCTCCGCCCCCGGCACCTTTGGGCCGAAATGTTTATCAGGATCCGGATGTGTGTTGTGTGGTGCTCGTAACTGAACCAAGAGACCGGCAAAGTATGCATCGCCGTTCCATGGAAATGAACGCGGTGATACCAGCAGTGCTGAAGTACATGTTGTGGTCAGAACATGAGATCAGTTGGTCGTTTAAGGATCATCCGAAAGTGATGCCGAATCTGGGCGGATATGCTTTGGTGGTGGATCTGATAATGCATGGGCCATTGTCGAGACTCCGGTTCAGCAAAGTGCTTGTGGACAATGGTAGCAGCATAAACATCATGTACCGGCACACCATGCATACCCTTGGCATAACTCCAAATATGCTGGAGCCAAGTCACATGACTTTCCACGGCATCATTCCGGGATTGTCCTGTTCGCCAATGGGCAAAGTCCGGGTTGATGTGCTGTTCGGCGGCCGTGACAATTGTCGCGTTGAAAACATTCTGTTCAAAGTGGTTGATCTCGATAGCCCTTACCATGCACTGCTGGGGAGGCTGGCACTGGCAAGATTCATGGCCTCAACTCATACCGCATACCTCAAGATGAAGATGCCGGCACCCAATGGTCCCTTAACCATGGTGGGAAACTAGCAAGTGTTGCTGGAAACTACCTCTGCCGGAGCAAACCTGGCCGAATCGCTGGTCATAGCGGAAGAAAAAAGGAGAATTCAAACCGCAGTTGCGTTGGCTCAATCCTCCCAGCTAAACTTAGCGGCAAAGAGCGGCTAGCTTGGCGCACCGGTTTTCAAAACGATGAAGGAGACAAAGGACATTGTGCTGGATCTGGCTCACCCAGAGCACACCGTTCGTATCCGTGCCGGCCTGAGTGAGGCATAGGAAAGCGCGCTCATCAACTTCCCCCGTGAGAATCGGAACATCTTCGCCTGGTCTACTGATGACTTGGTGGGTGTGCCGAGGGAGTTGGCTGAGCACTCTCTGAATGTCCGAAAGGATGCGAAGCCGGTGAGATAGCCTTTATGCCGGTTTGCTGAAGATAGGAGGAAGATCATTGGAGAAGAAGTGACGGAGCTGCTGGTTTCCGGTTTCATCGTGGAAGTACTGCACACTGAGTGGCTGGCCAATCCGGTGCTGGTCGAGCAGAAGAAAGAGGAAGACCCCAAGGCTCCAAAGGTGTGGCGCATGTGCATTGACTACACCAAACTGAACAAGGCTCGTCCCAAGGATCCGTTCCTGCTACCCCGGATTGATCAGGTGATCGATTCCACCGCTGGTTGTGAACTGTTGTCTTTTCTGGATGCTTATTCCGGTTTCCACCGAATTCCCCTAAAAAGGAAGATCAAATAAAGACTGTGTTCATTACCCCGCACGGGGCTTATTGCTATGTCACTATGTCTTTTGGTTTGAAAAATGTTGGCGCAACATACCAGCGTTCTATGCAAAAAATGTCTTCATGATCAAATCGTTAAAACGTGCAAGTCTATGTCGATGACGTTGTGATAAAAACGAAACTAAAAGATACTATGATCGATGATCTGAGGCAAACGTTTGACAACTTGCGAAGGTTCAGGATGAAACTCAATCCGGCGAAGTGCACTTTCGACATTCCTGCCGGAAAGCTGCTCGGTTTCCTGGTCTCGAGCCGCGGTATAGAGGTTAATCCGGTAAAAATTCGAGCCATCAAACAGATGGATTTACCTCAATTCCTCAAAGATGTGCAAAAGTTTACCGGAAGCCTGGCATCATTAAGCCGGTTCATAAGCCGGTTGGGGGAAAAACCTTGCCGCTCTATGCCTTAATGAAGAAATTGGATACTTTTGTCTGGACCCCGCAGGCGGATGCAGCGTTCAAAGAGTTAAAGAAAATGCTCGCCACCACTCCGGTATTGGCTTCACCTTTGGAAAGGGAACCCATGTTGCTTTACATAGCGGCAACGAACCGGGTCGTAAGTGGTGTGGTTGTGCTAGAAAGAGAGGAGGAAGCAAAAACCATGCAGATACCGGTATACTACCTGAGCGAGGTTGTGACGCCCCGGAACCGGTACCCTGAGGATTCCAGCGATCCCGCCGAAATCCGCACGATTATCGGTCCAGAGACGCCCTCCGACACGACGTGTGCGACGAATCACACACGTGATGCCAGAGGAATTAACACGAGCGGTAACATTACAACAGGATTACAATAGAGCCCACAAGAAACAGATATATTACAACAATGAATCCAACGAGTCAAGATACAAATATACAATACAAAGATCCAAATCATACAGAAGATCGAATACGTCCGAGTACGGACAAGATACAAATTGGACTAAGAGTCCTGAAGATAAACGATGACGTCCATAATCCTGCCCAGGCCAAGCCGGAAGGGTAACCTTGCTAACGTCATCATCTTGTACCTGTCGAAGTCGGGCCATCGGTTGCTAACAAAAGGGAGCAAAACAAAAGAGAAAGAGAAGGTAAGTACCAAGGAATGAACTCCGGCACGTACTTAGCGAGACTAGAAATGGCTATGCTCGCCAGGAGAATATATCACCGGGGGCAATATGGTAGGTTTAACGGCAACAAAACTATATCCAACAGAGACACGCTACAACATCCGTCTACTCAGAGAAGGTAAGAGAGCGCACAAGGTAACAGATAAATACTACACAAACACAACCCAACCAAATACACATATCCCCTTCAACAAAGCGAAGAAGCAATGTAAAAGGCACTCCACAGTTGACAATTTTGTTATATGTTTGTTGTAGTAATGCTATATTACTACGCAAGTTATTATCAGATTATTAGCAACAAGATAACGGTGTAAGTTGTTCTATCATCAAGCTATACAATTCCAAGTCGTCCATAACCGCGGACACGGCTTATCGATAAGATGTAAACCCTGCAGGGGTTGCCCAAATGTAACCATACGCATGCTCGACCCACTTACGAAAGGTGGATGTCTCACAATAAGACCGTTCCCAGTTCAACAAGAAAGTCTAGGGGGGCCACCCGACTAAGCTACCCGTATCGAAGTTCGGCCGTACTTCGAAGCAGACTCAGGGTTTGCGACGGCGGCTAGGCGTGCGAACCACACGCTTCGCTAAATGTCCCGCAGGGTACAGTACATAATATAAACACCCGAAGGCAACAGTAAGTAAAGCATGGCACACATGGCATAGGAAAATAAAACCAAGGTTGTGGCCCCCTTTTCAACTGACTTGAGAAAAGTTAATGGGTGAGGGGGGGTCCCGATAATCGTCCCCACGTACGGGTGGAGCGCTCAATCTCGGAACAGATAACAAGAACTCGGGTCCTAGGGGACATTAGCGAGTCAAAATTCCGATGCTTTCGCGAAGGGGATCACAGATGCCTCTGCTTACATATTTAGTTGTTAACAATTAAGTAAAGCATGTGTATCTCCAACAACTGATATAGCATGTCATAACCTCCCAACAACCCAACATATCCCGATAACAGACCGAGATAAACAACAGAGAGTAAACACGCCTACGACCCGCAAGGCTCAAACATCAAGCAACGGCCATGAGTAAGGAATGATACATATAGGTTTATTATGGTAAACAAGTGGAATAGGACACGTGACTCGATAAAGAAGCGCAACCTATGTATAGTAGTGCGAGGGAGATCAAAATGTAAAATAGGTGAAGAGAGAGGGCTCGCCTGTGGAAAGCTGAAGAAGAACTTGTCGAAGAACTCATCGTATCTCACATCACCATTTTGTGATCCTATCCGGGAAGAAGCAAAGCGCTACAACAAACAACGGATGCACCACTTACTACTACGAAAGAAGAATTTGCATGATCATGATAAGATATGCATGACATGGCAACGATGATGCGATGCAACTTATCCAAATTAATCGGGGTTGAACCCCGGACAAACAAATTAGGTTGGAGTTGCATTTATACCGTAAAAGTTAAGTGTTGATTAGCATGGCATATCATGGCAGGAGTGCGCTAGTTCAATATTAAACGGAGCGGGAAAACCACGTCGGTATTCTGAAATACTCCGCATATATGTAAGGTGAACATACACGACTATCCACGAGCGACATGATGCGAGATGTAAACAGATGAATGGATGGCATATTCATGTTCCTTAAGTTTTTCTGATCAATTTTCATATAGAACACATTTTATTTCGAGTTATAGTTTGAAAGTTATGAAATAAATAGGTTTGCAAATAAAATAAAATAAAAGACAGAGATAAGGGATTTGGGCTGGATCTGGGAGGTTCCTGCTACCTGGCCGGCGGGAGGGAACTTGGAGCGCATGGGTCGGCCGAGTTCTGGCTGTGAGAGGTGACGAAAACTTCAGGCCGCGTGGGCGACGAGATGCACCGGGTCGATCTAGGCCGAAACAAAAAGGTTTGTTAATTCGCTTCCCATGATATTTGAGCTAAAGATCTGCTGCGTGAGGGATCAAGGGACTAACCACTAAGCTGCACTTCGGATGGTGTCAACTTGATGGTGCTCAACATTTCGAGCGAAGAGGAAAATCATGGCGGAGAGGATTTGGTCGACCATGGATCCATCGGGGGAGAGCAAACCGAGGTACGAGAGATGGCGTCGGGGGCGCGCCTCGATGTGGGCAACCAGGACATGGCGGAGTCGGCACCATGGGGTCACCGGAGCGTCACCGGCGATGAGCATCTGTGGGGGAAAACGGCGATCAACGCCGGTAGGCTCGTATAGAACGATATTGAGAGGGGCTTGAGGTACAGGGTGAAGAGGGAGTTACCAGGATCACGAATCCATGCCCGGAAACGACGGGGAAGCACGGAGGTGGACGGAATCGAAGAAGAAAGGCAACATCCCACGCGAGGGAAACATCAAATTGGCAACGATTGAAGGCCTCCCGGATCAATTCCTTCTACAAAGACGTAGAGGATGACGAGGCGGAGCTCAGGATGGTCTCAGTTCTTCGAGGGGCGGTCGGAAACGACGGGACCATGGTGAGGTTGAGGAGGATACGTACGGTGGTGGTGTTCGTTTGTTCACAGAGAAGAAGGAAAATGAGGGAGATGAAGAGGAGAATGGTTGCGTGATACGTCCATTTTGCATCACTATTTTATATCATAATTTACTGTTGTTCATTGATATATTTCATATTTAGAGATGATACTTTTGTTATTTCACCTGTTTTGCATGTTTCATGATTATTGGAGAATTACTCACCGGAGTCAGGATTCTGCTGGAAAAAGCACCGTCAGGATACAATATTTCTGAAGATCAACAATTGACGGAAAATATACCGAAGCTCTTATTTTTCCAGAAGACGGAGCCAGCCAAAAGGGGAGGCCGAGGAGGGCCGCCATGGGCCCTCCCCATAGGCCGGCGCGGCCACCAGGCCAGGCGCGCCGCCACGTGGGAGGGGGCCCACGACCCCCCTCGGCCATCTCCCTTTCGCGTACTTCATCTACCCGAAACCGTAAAGTGCAGGGGACCATTGAGAATAGACACAGCCGCCTCTGTGGGGTGGAAAACACCAGAGAGAAAAGAGCTCTCCGGCAGGCTGAAATCCGCTGGGGAAATTCCCTCCCGGAGGGGGAAATCGTCGCCATCGTCACCGTCATCGAGCTGGACTTCATTGGGATCATCATCATCATCATCATCTCCACCACCGACACCGTCATCTCCACCACTGCACCTCCTCTCCGTTGTAACATCTAGGGTTGAATCTTGATTATTTCATAGGGGAAACTCTCCCGGTGTTGATTACTCCTTGTTATTGATGCTATTGAGTGAAACCATTGAACCAAGGTTTATGTTCAGATTGTTATTCATCATCATATCACCTCTGATCATGTTCCATATGATGTCTTGTGAGTAGTTCGTTTAGTTCTTGAGGACATGGGTGAAGTCTAAATGTTAGTAGTGAACTATGTTGAGTAATATTTAATGGTTTGATATTTAAGTTGTGGTGTCATTCTTCTAGTGGTGTCATGTGAACGTCAACTACATGATACTTCACCTTTATGGGCCTAGGGGAATGCATCTTGTATTCGTTTGCTAATTGTGGGGTTGCCGGAGTGACAGCAACCTGAACCCCCGTTGGTATATCGATGCATGAGGGATAGCAGGATCTCAGAGTTTAAGGCTGTGGTTAGATTTATCTTAATTACTTTCTTGTATTTGCGGATGCTTGCAAGGGGTTTAATCACAAGTATGTACTAGTCCAAGGAAGGGTGGTGCATTAGCATAGGTTCACCCACACAACACTTATCAAAACAATGAAGATTAATCAACTATATGAAGCGAAAGCACTAGACTAAATTCCCGTGTGTCCTCAAGAACGTTTGGTCATCATAAGTAAACAAACCGGATTGTCCTTTGTGCTAAAAAGGATTGGGCCACTTGCTGCAATTATTATTCTCGCATTTTACTTACTTGTATTTTATTTATCTGCTATATCAAAACTCCCTGAAAACTTGTATGTGAGCATTTACAGTGAATCCTTCATCGAAACTACTTGTCAACACCTTCTGCTCCTCGTTGGGTTCGACACTCTTATTTATCGAAAGTACTACGATACACCCCACATACTTGTGGGTCATCAAGACTATTTTCTGGCGCCGTTGCCGGGGAGTGAAGCGCTATTGGTAAGTGGAATTGGTAAGGAAAACTTCTACTGTACGTGCTGTTTTTACTTCTGCCTGCTGCTATAATTCCTTATGGAGAGATCTTCTCTTGAATTCCTATTTGGAAAATCTACTACTACTGCAAAGGTAGTGGATGAGGCGCCAGGTGAGAAAGAGGTTCCATATAAAATACCTATGAAAATTATTGAACGTGTTTTGGATAACCGCTATGAAGGGGATGGAACTGTCCATCCTAGAGATCATTTACTGTTTTTACATGAATTATGCGGGTTATTCAAGTGTGCAGGTATTTCTATGGATGAATTTAGGAAGAAACTATTCTCTATGTCGCTGTCTGGTAAAGCAGCGCATTGGTATAAACTGCTGAAGAATGGGAATTCTCTTGATTGGAAGGATATTGTGCCTCTATTTTATTCTAAATTCTATCCTCCAAGTGAAATTCATAAAGACCGAAACCGCATATATAATTTCTGGCCTCATGATGGAGAGAGTATTGCCCAAGCATGGGGGATATTGAAGTCCTTAATGCTCAAATGCCACATTCATGAGCTTCCTGGTAATATCATCGTTGATAATTTCTATGCAAGACTTTCTTTTCAAGATAAAACCTTGCTGGATACTACTTGTTCTGGATCATTCACACGCAACAAAGAAGAGTTTAAATGGGACCTTCTTGATCGGATTCAGGAGAATACTGAAGGATGGGAGAACGACAAAGATAGAGAGTCAGGTATAAATTATGATTATGAATGCATTGAAACTTTTTTGGATACTAATAAATTTCGTAATATGAGTGCTACTTATGGTCTTGACTCCCAAGTTGTTGCAAATTTTTATAAAGCTTTTGCCTCTCATTTTAAATTGCCTAGGAAGAATTTTAATAAGTATCATGAACCCTACAAAGATAAAACTGATTCACCTATAGGTAAATGTATAGAAGTTAAAACTGTTGATCACATTCTTCCTGAAGCTTATATTGAGAAAACCCCTTTTCCTGCTAGAATGAAGGAGTATTCCGTTATAACTAGTGTGGTTAACAAAAGTGCAAAGAAACCTATAGAACCTGAGGAACAAATAAATGTTGAACCTGCTATTGCAATAGTTAAAGACTTTCTGACTGAAAATGTAGAAGATGGTCACATCATTTTCTGTGAAGATGCTTCTAATATTGTTTCACATCCTCGTAAATCTAGGAAAGCCAGTGTTCCTATGCCCTCTGTTAGAATTGGTGATCATTGTTATTATGGTTTATGCGATATTGGTGCAAGTATTAGTGCCATTCCTTATGAGCTTTACAAGGAAATCATGCATGAAATTGGTTCTTGTGAACTTGAAGATATTGATGTGGTTATTCGGCTAGCTAATAGAGAAACTATCTCTCCTATTGGTATTGTTCGAGATGTGGAAGTTCTATGTGGTAAGATTAAATATCCTGCTGACTTTTTGGTACTTGGTTCTGCTGCTAGTAAGACTTGTCCTATCATTTTTTGGTAGACTTTTTCTAAATACTTGTGGAGCTATTATAGATTGCAAGAAAGAGAAAATTGTGACTAAATTTGCTGGTGAATCTTATGAGTTCAATTTCTCTAAATTTTCCAAAGTTCCTCATGAAGCTGAATTGCCTAATAATGATTTTAGAGTTGAACAGCTTGCATCTATTGCTCTTGCTCCTAATAATCCTTTGCAGCAACATTTGGAGGATCATGAGAGTGAAGTCTTTAGGGAAGAAAGGAATGATCTTGATGAAATTTTCCTTCGTCAACCTATTCTTAAACATGACTTACCGGTTGAAGATCTAGGTACAACACCACCGCCAAAGGAAGATCTTGTTTTTGATTTGAAACCGTTGCCTGATAATCTTAAGTATGCTTATATTGATGATAAGAAAACATATCATGTTATTATTAGTGCTAAGCTTTCAGATTTTGAGGAAGAAAGATTATTGGAAATATTGAAGAAACACTGAGGAGCTATTGGCTACACTCTTGATGACTTGAAGGGGATTTCTCCCTCTATTTGCCAACATGACATCAACATGGAAGATGATGCAAAGCCTGTTGTTGAACATCAGCGTCGTCTAATTCCTAAGATGAAGGATGTGGTAAGGAATGAGGTATTAAAACTTCTTGAAGCTGGTATTATATATCCTATTGCTGATAGTAGATGGGTTAGTCCTGTGCATTTTGTTCCTAAAAAAGGAGGAATAACTATTGTACCTAATGATAATGATGAGCTCATCCCTCAAAGAGTAGTTGTAGGGTATAGAATGTGCATTGATTTTCGAAAAGTTAATAAAGTTACTAAGAAAGATCATTACCCTTTACCTTTTATTGATCAAATGCTAGAAAGATTGTCTAAAAATACTCATTTCTGTTTTCTTGATGGTTATTCTGGGTTTTCACAAATTCCTGTTAGAACTAAAGATCAAGAGAAAACCACTTTCACTTGTCCCTATGGAACTTATGCTTATAGGCGTATGCCTTTTGGTTTATGTAATGCTCCTGCTACTTTTCAAAGATGCATGTCTGCTATTTTTCATGGATTTAGTGAAAAGATTGTAGAGGTATTCATGGATGATTTTTCTGTCTATGGGAATTCTTTTGATAATTGTTTGTGAAACCTTGATAAAGTTATGCAGAGATGTGAAGAAACTAACCTTGTTCTTAATTGGGAGAAATGTCACTTTATGGTTAATGAAGGAATTGTATTGGGACATAAATTTCTGAGAGAGGTATTGAAGTTGATAGAGCTAAAGTTGAAGCAATTGAGAAGATGCCCTATCCTAGGGATGTTAAAGGTATTCGTAGTGTTCTTGGTCATGCTGGTTTTTATAGGAGATTTATTAAAGATTTCTCCAAAATTTCAAAGCCTCTTACTAATCTTCTTCAAAAAGATGTACCTTTTGTTTTTGATGATGATTGTAGGGAAGCTTTTGAAACTCTAAAGAAAGCCTTGACAACTGCTCCTGTAGTTGAACCTCCTGATTGGAATTTACCTTTTGAAATTATGTGTGATGCTAGTGATTTTGCTGTAGGTGCTGTTCTTGGACAGTGAGTAGATAAAAAATTGAATGTTATTCATTATGCTAGTAAAACTCTTGATGCTGCTCAAAGAAATTATGCTACAACTGAAAAAGAATTATTAGCTGTAGTTTTTGCTTGTGACAAGTTTAGACCTTATATTGTTGATTCAAAAGTCACAATTCATACTGATCATGCTGCAATTAGGTACCTTATGGAAAAGAAAGATGCTAATCCAAGACTTATTAGATGGGTGCTTCTTTTGCAAGAATTTGATTTACATATTGTAGGTGCTGATAATCCTGTTGCTGATAATTTATCTACATTGGAAAATATTGCTGATGATCTTGTTCCCGTTAATGATAGTTTTCCAAATGAACAATTGGCTGTAATAAAGGTGAGCTCGTGAGATAGTCTTTGGTATGTTGATTATGCTAACTTTATTGTTTCCAAGTACTTGCCTCCAACCTTTTCAGCTCAGCAAAGGAGGAAATTCTTTTATGACTTGAGGCATTATTTTTGGGATGACCCACACTTATATAAAGAAGGAGTGGATGGTATTATGCGAAGATGTGTCCCCGAATATGAACAACAAGAGATAATGAGTAAGTGTCATGGTAGTGTTTATGGAGGACATCACGCCGGAGATAGAACCGCGCAAAAGGTTCTACAATCAGGTTTTTATTGGCCAACTCTCTTTAAAGATGCAAGAAAGTTTATTTTATCTTGTGATGAATGTCAAAGGGTTGGTAATATCTCTAGACGTAATGAAATGCCTATGAATTATACTCTTGTTATTGAACCATTTGATTGTTGGGGATTTGACTTCATGGGTCATTTCCCTTCTTCAGAAGGTAACACTCATATACTTGTCGCTGTTGATTATGTTACTCAATGGGTGGAAGCCATACCCACAAAAAGTTATGATGGTGAGACCTCTTTAAAAATGCTTTTAGATGTTATTTTTCCTAGGTTTGGAGTGCCTAGAGATCTTATGACTGATGGAGGTTCTCATTTTATTCATGGTGGTTTTGGAAAGACTCTTGCTAAATATGGTATTAATCATAGGATTGCTTCCGCTTATCATCCTCAAACTAGTGGGCAAGTAGAATTATCAAATAGAGAAATTAAATCTATCTTGCAAAAGACTGTTAATAAATCTAGGAAAAATTGGGCTAGTAAGTTGAAGGAAGCACTATGGGCTTATAGAACTGCTTATAAAATTCCTATGGGTATGTCTCCTTATAAAATGGTTTATGGAAAAGCTTGTCATTTACCTTTAGAACTAGAGCACAAAGCTTATTGGGCTGTAAGAGAACTTAATAAAGATCCTAAACTTGCCGGTAAGAAAAGGTTGCTACAATTGAGTTCTCTAGATGAGTGGAGAAGTGAAGCTTATGAAAATGCTAAACTTTTTAAGGAGAAAGTTAAGAAATGGCATGATAGAAGAATTATCAAAAGAGAATTTAATGTTGGAGATAAAGTCCTATTGTATCGGTCTTGTCTCAGATTTTTGCAGGGAAATACTCTCAAAATGGGAAGGGCCATATGTCATTGTGGAGGCGTATCGTTCAGGGGCAAAAAAATTGGTTCTCTGAAAGGTGATGCCACACAAGTGGTGAATGGACAAAGACTCAAGCATTATATTTCTGGAGATTCTTATAATGAAGATGTTGATGTTATTCGAGTGGTGACTCCGGAAGCTTTCATCAAAGATCAAATTGATAGTTCTGCAGAGTTCGACTTCGAATAGGTAACAGTTCTGGTTACAAAAAGTCCGTGTTTAACTTTCCGAACAATGTTTTTGCTATTTTTAGAAAATATGAAAAATTACGAGATCGAATCGGAGCGGAGGAGACGCACGAGGGCGTGTCCCCACGTGGGGGCGCGGGCCCCACCCTGGCCGCGCCGCCCTATGGGGACTGCTCCTCGGAGTCCCTTTTCCACTCTGGTTCGACCTGGTACTTTCCTTCTGTCGTGAAATTTTTTGCTATATAATCCCGTGGACCCCTCAAGGTACGTATATCGTTTTCTCGTCGTGTTTTGTTTCGAGCTGTTTTCTGCCAGATACTGTTTTCAGATCTAGAGCCACCATGTCTTCGTCGGGAACTCCGAAGGACAGCTTCTTTGAGAACGTCGTCAACCCGTACATGAACGAGCTGAAGATGCATCCCAAGGAATTGCTGCTCGTAGATGGAGAGTTGCAGATTGAAGATGTCCGGGGTCCTAAAGGAGAAGGAAGTTTGGAGGACAGGATGGAGAAACTAGAACAAGAGGTCTTCACCTACAAGAAGATGGATGAGCGTGAAGTGGACATCTTCCACAAAATTGTGCCTGAACTTATTGATGAACACAAGAAGGAGACTGCAAAGCTGTGGGACGATATCCTATCACTTCACAACACTACCAACAAACTCCAAGCTCAACTTTCTGATGTTCAGAATCAAAACTGTGAGTATGAAAACAGGTTTAAACACATAAGCTATGCTGCCAGTTTCAGGATTCCTGAGACCAAGATGTCGTTTGTTGATGGAGAGCCTTTTCCTTGGAAGTCTGATGGCGGGAAGAATTCACCACCACCACTGAAGGAGTAATTCATCATTGGTATTGGCATCCCCTTCGTTTGTTCCATGCTTGGGGGAGTGCCGCGGTATCACATCATCACTATCTTTTACCTTTTTACTTTCAAGTAGTATCATATCATGAGTAGGGAAGTTATCATATAAGATGGTTTGAAGTGTGGGAGTATCTCTCTTTTAGTTGGTTATCTATGTATCCCTTGGTGTGAGTTATCGTTATAGAATATTAATGAGAAGTTTTATCAATTACATTTTGCACACCTTATTTTAGTTTGCAATTTCTGTTATATGATTGATCTTGTTGTTAGTATTGGTATCACTTTGGGAGCATCGAGTAAATCTATTTGGTTTTGGCAACTTAGCATTGGTCAACAGCAACAATACTTTGAGGCTTAAGTAGAAAAGAGGGAAATACATGTAGGTATATTATTTCTTTATATTTCTTTCTTGTTAGCTAATGAGTTTAGTATTCTGAAGTTAAAATTATTTGTGCCTACAAGGAAGATGCATGATTGTTTCTATCACATGTCTATTTGTTTGTTTCCCTATGCTTGCTAACCAACCTTGCTATCCAAAGACCTGTACTGAGAGGGAGTGCTTCTCGTGCATCCAAAACCTTAAACCAAACCTATGCCATCAGTGTGCACCATAACTACCTACTATGTGGTATTTTTCTGCCGTTCCAAGTAAATACTTCATGTGCTACCTTTAAACAATTCAAAAGTTATTATATCTTATTTGTGTCAATGTTTTATAGGTCATGAGGAAGTATGTGGTGTTTTATCTTCAATCTTGTTGGGCAGACTTTCACCAATGGACTAGTGGCACATCCGCTTATCCAATAATTTTTCAAAAACAACTGGCAACGGGGTTCCCAGCCCCAATTAATTAACTTTCATTAATAATTCTCTTCACATGTTTTGCCCTGATTCATCAGTAAGCAACTTAATTTTGCAAATAGACACTCCTCCATGGTATGTGAAATGTTGGAAGGCACCCGAGGATTCGGTTAGCCATGGCTTGTGTAAGCAAAGGTTGGGAGGAGTGTCATCCATAAATAAAACCAAAGTACATGTGTAAACAAAAGAGAAGAGGGATGATCTACCTTGCTGGTAGAGATAACGTCTGATACGCGTACAACACGCGACCGTTGGGAACCCCAAGAGGAAGGTGTGATGCGTACAGCGGCAAGTTTTCCCTCAGTATGAAACCAATGTTTAATCGAACCAGTAGGAGCCAAGAAGCACGTTGAAGGTTGATGGCGGCGAGATGTAGTGCGGCGCAACACCAGGGATTCCGACGCCAACGTGGAACCTGCACAACACAAACCAAGTACTTTGCCCCAACAAAACAGTGAGGTTGTCAATCTCACCGGCTTGCTGTAACAAAGGAATAGATGTATAGTGTGGATGATGATTGTTTGCAGAGAACAGTAGAACAATTGCAGTAGATTGTATTTCAGATGTAAAGAATAGGACCGGGGTCCACAGTTCACTAGAGGTGTCTCTCCCATAAGATAAATAGCATGCTGGGTGAACAAATTGCAGTTGGGCAATTGACAAATAGAGAGGGCATGACCATGCACATACATATTATGATGAGTATAGTGAGATTTAATTGGGCATTACGACAAAGTACATAGACCGCTATCCAGCATGCATCTATGCCTAAAAAGTCCACCTTCAGGTTATCATCCGAACCCCTTCCAGTATTAAGTTGCTAACAACAGACAATTGCATTAAGTATTGCGCGTAATGTAATCAATAACTACATCCTCGGACATAGCATCAATGTTTTATCCCTAGTGGCAACAGCACATCCATAACCTTAGAGGTTTCTGTCACTCCCCCAGATTCACGGAGACATGAACCCACTATCGAGCATAAATACTCCCTCTTGGAGTTACTAGCAAAAACTTGGCCAGAGCCTCTACTAATAACAGAGAGCATGCAAGATCATAAACAACACATAGATATAAATTGATAATCAACATAACATGGTATTCTCTATTCATCGGATCCCAACAAACACAACATATAGCATTACAGATAGATGATCTTGATCATGTTCGGCAGCTCACAAGACCCGACAATTAAGCACAATGAGGAGAAGACAACCATCTAGCTACTGCTATGGACCCATAGTCCAGGGGTGAACTACTCACTCATCACTCCGGAGGCGACCATGGCGACGTAGAGTCCTCCGGGAGATGAATCCCCTCTCCAGCAGGGTGCCGGAGGCGATCTCCTGAATCCCCCGAGATGGGATTGGCGGCGGCGGCGTCTCTGGAAGGTTTTCCGTATCGTGGCTCTCGTGCGGGGGTTTCGCGACGAAGGCTATTTGTAGGCGGAAGGGCAGGTCAAGGGCGTCGCGAGGCCCGGGAGATAGGCCGGCGCGGCCAGGGCTTGGGCCGCGCCGCCTACCTCCCCGGCCACCTCGTGGCCCCACTTCGTTGACTCTTCGGTCTTCTGGAAGCTTCGTGTGAAAATAGGCCCCTGGGCGTTGATTTCGTCCAATTCCGAGAATATTTCCTTACTAGGATTTCTGAAACCAAAAACAGTAGAAAACAACAACTGGCTCTTCGGCATCTTGTTAATAGGTTAGTTCGAGAAAATGCATAAATATGATGTAAAGTATGCATAAAACATGTAGATATCATCAATAATGTGGCATGGAACATAAGAAATTATCGATACGTCGGAGACGTATCAGCATCCCCAAGCTTAGTTTCTGCTCGTCCCGAGCAGGTAAACGATAAAAAAGATAATTTCTGGAGTGACATGCCATCATAACCTTGATCATACTATTGTAAAGCATATGTAATGAATGCAGCGATCCAAACAATGTAAATGACATGAGTAAACAAATGAATCATATAGCAAAGACTTTTCATGAATAGTACTTCAAGACAAGCATCAATAAGTCTTGCATAAGAGTTAACTCATAAAGCAATAATTCAAAGTAGAGGTATTGAAGCAACACAAAGGAAGATGAAGTTTCAGCGGTTGCTTTCAACTTATAACATGTATATCTCATGGATATTGTCAACATAGAGTAATATAACAAGTGCAATATGCAAGTATGTAGGAATCAATGCACAGTTCACACAAGTGTTTGCTTCTTGAGATGGAGAGAGATAGGTGAACTGACTCAACATAAAAGTAAAAGAATGGTCCTTCAAAGAGGAAAGCATCGATTGCTATATTTGTGCTAGAGCTTTGGTTTTGAAAAAAAGAAACAATTTTGTCAACGGTAGTAATAAAGCATATGTGTCATGTAAATTATATCTTACAAGTTGCAAGCCTCATGCATAGTATACTAATAGTGCCCGCACCTTGTCCTAATTAGCTCGGACTACCTGGATTATCATCGCAATGCACATGTTTTAACCAAGTGTCACAAAGGGGTACCTCTATGCCGCCTGTACAAAGGTCTAAGGAGAAAGCTCGCATCGGATTTCTCGCTATTGATTATTCTCAACTTAGACATCCATACCGGGACAACATAGACAACAGATAATGGACTCCTCTTTTATGCATAAGCATGTAGCAACAATTAATTTTCTCATATGAGATTGAGGATATTTGTCCAAAACTGAAACTTCCACCATGGATCATGGCTTTAGTTAGCGGCCCAATGTTCTTCTCTAACAATATGCATGCTCTAACCATTAGGTGGTAAATCTCCCTTACTTCAAACAAGACGGACATGCATAGCAACTCACATGATTTTCAACAAAGAGTAGTTGATGGCGTCCCCAGGAACATGGTTATCGCACAACAAGCAACTTAATAAGAGATAAAGTGCATAAGTACATATTCAATACCACAATAGTTTTTAGGCTATTTGTCCCATGAGCTATATATTGTAAAGGTAGAGGATAGAAATTTTAAAGGTAGCACTCAAGCAATTTACTTTGGAATGGCGGAGAAATACCATGTAGTAGGTAGGTATGGTGGACACAAATGGCATAGTGGTTGGCTCAAGTATTTTGGATGCATGAGAAGTATTCCCTCTCGATACAAGGTTTAGGCTAGCAAGGCTATTTGAAACAAACACAAGGATGAACCGGTGCAGCAAAACTCACATAAAAGACATATTGTAAGCATTATAAGACTCTACACCGTCTTCCTTGTTGTTCAAACTCAATACTAGAAATTATCTAGACTTTAGAGAGACCAAATATGCAAACCAAATTTTAGCATGCTCTATGTATTTCTTTATTAATGGGTGCAAAGTATATGATGCAAGAGCTTAAACATGAGCACAACAATTGCCAAGTATCACATTATCCAAGACATTTTAGCAAATTACTACATGTATCATTTTCCAATTCCAACCATATAACAATTTAACGAAGAAGAAACTTCGCCATGAATATTATGAGTAAAGCCTAAGGACATATTTGTCCATATGCAACAGCGGAGCGTGTCTCTCTCCCACACAATGAATGCTAGGATCCATTTTATTCAAACAAAACAAAAAAACAAAAACAAACCGACGCTCCAAGCAAAGCACATAAGATGTGATGGAATAAAAATATAGTTTCAAGGGAGGAACCTGATAATGTTGTCGATGAAGAAGGGGATGCCTTGGGCATCCCCAAGCTTAGACGCTTGAGTCTTCTTGATATATGCAGGGGTGAACCACCGGGGCATCCCCAAGCTTAGAGCTTTCACTCTCCTTGATCATGTTGTATCATCTCCCTCTCTTGATCCTTGAAAACTTCCTCCAAAACCAAACTCAAAACAACTCATTAGAGAGTTAGTGCACAATCAAAATATACATGTTCAGAGGTGACATAATCATTCTTAACACTTCTGGACATTGCACAAAGCTACTGAAAGTCAATGGAATCGAAATATCCATCGAGCATATCAAAACAGGCAATGCGAAATAAAAGGCAGAATCTGTCAAAACAGAACAGTTCGTAAAGACGAATTTTATTAAGGCAGCAGACTTGCTCAAATGAAAATGCTCAAATTTAATGAAAGTTGCGTACATATCTGAGGATCACTCACGTAAATTGTCATAATTTTATGAGTTACCTACAGAGAATTTTGCCCAGATTCGTGACAGCAAAGAAATCTGTTTCTGCGCAGTAATCCAAATCTAGTATGAACCTTACTATCAACGACTTTACTTGGCACAACAATGCACAAAACTCAGATAAGGAGAGGTTGATACAGTAGTAAACAACTTCCAAGACACAAAATAAAAACAAAGGTACTGTAGTAAAAACATGGGTTGTCTCCCATAAGCGCTTTTCTTTAACGCCTTTCAGCTAGGCGCAGAAAGTGTATATCAAGTATTATCAAGAGACGAAGTGTCAACATCATAATTTGTTCTAATAATGAATCAATAGGTAACTTCATTATCTTTCAAGGGAAGTGTTCCATACCTTTCTTGAGAGGAAATTGATATTTAATATTACCTTCCTTCATATCAATGATAGCACCAACAGTTCGAAGAAAAGGTCTTCCCAATATAATGGGAAAAGATGCATTGCATTCAATATCCAAGACAACAAAATCAACGGGGACAAGGTTATTGTTAACGGTAATGCGAACATTATCAACTCTCCCCAAAGGTTTCTTTGTAGAATGATCAGCAAGATTAACATCCAAATAACAATTTTTCTGCGGTGGCAAGTCAAGCATATTATAGATTTTCTTAGGCATAACAGAAATACTTGCATCAAGATCACATAAAGCATTACAATCAAAGTCATTGACCTTCATCTTAATGATGGGCTCCCAAACATCCTCTAGCTTCCTAGGAATAGAAGTTTCGCGTTCTAATTTCTCTTCTCTAGCTTTTATGAGAGCATTTGTAATATGTTTTGTGAAAGCCAAATTTATAGCACTAGCATTAGGACTCTTAGCAAGTTTTTGTAAGAAATTTATAACTTCAGAGATGTGGCAATCATCAAAATTTAAACCATTATAATCTAAAGCAATGGGATCATCATCCCCAATGTTGGAAAAAATTTCAGCAGTTTTATCACAGGCAGTTTCAGCAGTTTTAGCAGTTTCAGGCAGTTTCTCGCGCTTTGCATTTGAAGTAGAAACATTGCCAACACCAATTATTTTACCATTAATAGTAGGAGGTGCAGCAACATATGTAGCATTAGCATTACTAGTGGTGGTAATAGTCCAAACTTTAGCTATATTATCTTCTTTTTCATTTTCTTCTTTCTCCCACCTAGCACGCAATTCGGCCATCAATCTTATATTCTCATTAATTCTAACTTGGATGGCATTTGCTGTAGTAACAATTTTATTATTATGATTCTCATGAGGCATAACTTTCGATTTCAAAAGATCAACATCAGCAGCAAGACTATCGACTTTAGAAGCAAGTATATCAATTTTCCCAAGCTTTTCTTCAACGGATTTGTTAAAAGCAGTTTGTGTACTAATAAATTCTTTAAGCATGGCTTCAAGTCCAGGGGGTGTGTTCCTATTATTGTTGTAAGAATTCCCATAAGAATTACCATAGCCGTTGCCATTATTATAAGGATATGGCCTATAGTTGTTACTAGAATTGTTCCGGTAAGCATTGTTGTTGAAATTATTATTTTTAATAAAGTTTACATCAACATGTTCTTCTTGAGCAACCAATGAAGCTAACGGAACATTATTAGGATCAACATTAGTCCTATCATTCACAAGCATAGACATAATAGCATCAATCTTATCACTCAAGGAAGAGGTTTCTTCGACAGAATTTACCTTCTTACCTTGTGGAGCTCTTTCCGTGTGCCATTCAGAGTAATTAATCATCATATTATCAAGAAACTTTGTTGCTTCACCAAGAGTGATGGACATAAAGGTACCTCCAGTAGCTGAATCCAATAGGTTCCGCGAAGAAAAATTCAGTCATGCATAAAAGGTTTGGATGATCATCCAGGTAGTCAGTCCATGGGTTGGGCAATTTTTTACCAAAGATTTCATTCTTTCCCATGCTTGTGCAACATGCTCAGTATCCAATTGTTTAAAATTCATTATGCTACTCCTCAAAGATATAATTTTAGCAGGGGGATAATATCTACCAATAAAAGCATCCTTGCATTTAGTCCATGAATCAATACTATTCTTAGGCAGAGATAGCAACCAATCTTTAGCTCTTCCTCTTAATGAGAAAGGGAACAATTTTAATTTTATAATGTCACCATCTACATCTTTATACTTTTGCATTTCACAAAGTTCAACAAAATTATTGAGATGGGCAGCAGCATCATCAGAACTAATACCAGAAAATTGCTCTCGCATAACAAGATTTAGTAAAGCAGGTTTAATTTCAAAGAATTCGGCTGTAGTAGCAGGTGGAGCAATAGGTGTACATAAGAAATCATTATTATTTGTGGTTGTGAAGTCACACAACTTAGTATTTTCAGGAGTACCCATTTTAGCAATAGTAAATAAAATAAACTAGGTAAAGTAAATGCAAGTAACTAATTTTTTGTGTTTTTGATATAGAGTGCAAGACAGTAAATAAAGTAAAACTAGCAACTAATTTTTTTGTATTTTGATTTAGTGCAGCAAACAAAGTAGTAAATTAAGTAAAGCAAGACAAAAACAAAGTAAAGAGATTGGGATGTGGAGACTCCCCTTGCAGCGTGTCTTGATGTCCCCGGCAACGGCGCCAGAAAACAGTTGCTGGCGCAAAGTTGACGTGGGAGTTAGAGATCTCTGTGGTGTAACTTTTCTTCAGGTCCCTGGCAACGGCGCCAGAAAACAGTCTTGATACGCGTACAGCACACGACCGTTGGGAACCCCAAGAGGAAGGTGTGATGCGTACAGCGGCAAGTTTTCCCTCAGTATGAAACCAAGGTTTAATCGAACCAGTAGGAGCCAAGAAGCACGTTGAAGGTTGATGGCGGCGAGATGTAGTGCGGCGCAACACCAGGGATTCCGGCGCCAACGTGGAACCTGCACAACACAAACCAAGTACTTTGCCCCAATGAAACAGTGAGGTTGTCAATCTCACCGGCTTACTGTAACAAAGGATTAGATGTATAGTGTGGATGATGATTGTTTGCAGAGAACAGTAGAACAATTGGAGTAGATTGTATTTCAGATGTAAAGAATATGACCGGGGTCCACAGTTCACTAGAGGTGTCTCTCCCATAAGATAAATAGCATGCTGGGTGAACAAATTACAGTTGGGCAATTGACAAATAGAGAGGGCATGACCATGCACATACATATTATGATGAGTATAGTGAGATTTAATTGGGCATTACGACAAAGTACATAGACCGCTATCTAGCATGCATCTATGCCTAAAAAGTCCACCTTCAGGTTATCATCCGAACCCCTTCCAGTATTAAGTTGCTAACAACAGACAATTGCATTAAGTATTGCGCGTAATGTAATCAATAACTACATCCTCGGACATAGCATCAATGTTTTAACCCTAGTGGCAACAGCACATCCATAACCTTAGAGGTTTCTGTCACTCCCCCAGATTCACGGAGACATGAACCCACTATCGAGCATAAATACTCCCTCTTGGAGTTACTAGCAAAAACTTGGCCAGAGCCTCTACTAATAACGGAGAGCATGCAAGATCATAAACAACACATAGATATAAATTGATAATCAACATAACATGGTATTCTCTATTCATCGGATCCCAACAAACACAACATATAGCACTACAGATAGATGATCTTGATCATGTTCGGCAGCTCACAAGACCCGACAATTAAGCACAATGAGGAGAAGACAACCATCTAGCTACTGCTATGGACCCATAGTCCAGGGGTGAACTACTCACTCATCACTCCAGAGGCGACCATGGCGGCGTAGAGTCCTCCGGGAGATGAATCCCCTCTCCGGCAGGGTGCCGGAGGCGATCTCCTGAATCCCCCGAGATGGGATTGGCGGCGGCGGTGTCTCTGGAAGGTTTTCCGTATCGTGGCTCTCGGTACTGGGGGTTTCGCGACGAAGGCTATTTGTAGGCGGAAGGGCAGGTCAAGGGGCGTCGCGAGGGGTCCAGGAGACAGGCCGGCGTGGCCAGGGCTTGGGCCGCGCCGCCCTACCTCATGGCCACCTCGTGGCCCCACTTCGTTGACTCTTCGGTCTTCTGGAAGCTTCGTGTGAAAATAGGCCCCTGGGCGTTGATTTCGTCCAATTCCGAGAATATTTCCTTACTAGGATTTCTGAAACCAAAAACAGTAGAAAACAGCAACTGGCTCTTAGGCATCTTGTTAATAGGTTAGTTCCAGAAAATGCATAAATATGATGTAAAGTATGCATAAAACATGTAGATATCATCAATAATGTGGCATGGAACATAAGAAATTATCGATACGTCGGAGACGTATCAACGTCCTTCATGGGAGCCACTCTTTGAAAGTCTGTTTGACAAGGGGGTTAGAGTTCCCACTACCATTCGTTGACAACAACAAACACCTCTCAAAACTATACTTTTATGCCCTCTATATGATTTCAAAACTTAAAAAGCTCTAGCACATGATTTAATCCCTGCTTCCCTCTGCGAAGGGCCTATCGTTTACTTTATGTTGAGTCAGTAAACCTATTTCCCTCTATCTTAAGCAAGCAATTGAGTTGTTGCGATCCAACCATTTATATTGTGATCTATTTAATCATGTCTTTTATTCTTCCTTGTTTAGTACAAATTTTATCTGAATGAATATGACTTTGAAGGTTATCAATGATTATGAGGAGATTGTTATGATTGAGCATGTAAGTTCTGCCATATAAGCTCTAATATAAAGGCTCTACTCGAAAGATAAGTACAATTTGTTAATTATTCTTTGACATAGAACGAAGTTTGCCATCACCAATTATGATTTCCTATGCACCTTTATTTGTGATTTCCCTCTACTTGTTTCAAGTTGAGTTATATGAGGAAGTTGTTCACTACAATGTCTTGTGTGAATTAATGTGATGCTTCTTGTCCGTATTTCATTTATCGACTCTTCACTCCATAAACATGTGGTCTTGTTTACTGAGTTCAGTTTCGCTTGGGGACAAGCGAGGTCTAAGCTTGGGGGAGTTGATACGTCCATTTTGCATCACTATTTTATATCATAATTTACTGTTATTCATTGATATATTTCATATTTAGAGATGATACTTATGGTATTTCACATGTTTTGCATGTTTCATGATTATTGGAGAATTACTCACCGGAGTCAGGATTCTGCTGGAAAAAGCACCATCAGGATACAATATTTCTGAAGATCAACAATTGATGGAAAATATACCGAAGCTCTTATTTTTCCAGAAGACGGAGCCAGCCAAAAGGGGAGGCCGAGGAGGGCCGCCATGGGCCCTCCCCATAGGCCGGCGCGGCCACCAGGCCAGGCGCGCCGCCACGTGGGGAGGGGCCCGCGACCCCCCTCGGCCATCTCCCTTTCGCGTACTTCATCTACCCGAAACCCTAAGGTGTTGGGGACCATCGAGAATAGACACAGCCGCCTCTGCGGGGCAGAAAACACCAGAGAGAAAAGAGCTCTCCGGCAGGCTGAAATCCGCCGGGGAAATTCCCTCCCGGAGGGGGAAATCGTCGCCATCGTCACCGTCATCGAGCTGGACTTCATTGGGATCATCATCATCATCATCATCTCCACCACCGACACCGTCATGTCCACCGCTGCACCTCCTCTCCGTTGTAACATCTAGGGTTGAATCTTGATTATTTCATAGGGGAAACTCTCCCGGTGTTGATTACTCCTTGTTATTGATGCTATTGAGTGAAACCATTGAACCAAGGTTTATGTTCAGATTGTTATTCATCATCATATCACCTCTGATCATGTTCCATATGATGTCTTGTGAGTAGTTCGTTTAGTTCTTGAGGACATGGGTGAAGTCTAAATGTTAGTAGTGAACTATGTTGAGTAATATTTAATGGTTTGATATTTAAGTTGTGGTGTTATTCTTCTAGTGGTGTTATGTGAACGTCGACTACATGATACTTCACCTTTATGGGCCTAGGGGAATGCATCTTGTATTCGTTTGCTAATTGTGGGGTTGCCGAAATGACAGCAACCTGAACCCCCGTTGGTATATCGATGCATGAGGGATAGCAGGATCTCAGAGTTTAAGGCTGTGGTTAGATTTATCTTAACTAGATGGGTGGCCCGCGCAGTTGCGCGGCTAGCGTTGATATAACAGAAATCTTGATATCTAATGTTTCATTTTTCTTTTGGATGGTGTGGTTAAAAACAAATTACAATATGTTAGAATAGTTTAGGATGCTTTGTTTGTTGAACTTCCAACCGCATTCATGTCCCGATATACGTGACAAAAGGTATGTACATGTCAAAAATGCAAACCCGAATACCTTCAAGGTCCATTTCGATGTCTTATTCCAAAGAAAATGAAGAACAAATAAACATACAAACAATGATTGCAGTGATTTACATGTCTGAGGCATTAAACTATTCTTTTTGAAGCACATAAAGTTAGCTTAAGTCACTGTTTTGCGGTTGCAAGAGGAAGGAGCAGCGATTTGTACACTCTCTAGTCAAAAAATATTAGTAGTAGATGTTATTCAACAATCTGCGAGTAATTGATTTTTCTCGGCAGCATACCAAGCAAATTTATGATACCAAGGAGATTAAATGGCATATTTAGTGAAGTTACTTTTAAAATAACAGAACACATTATATGTACATTAAGACCATTATTAATGTATACTAAGAAATGTTTAATTAAACTTATCAAAAGTTAGCCGTGCATTTGTACGTAGATCCATGTTTTACGGAACAGTTATAATTTACTATGTTTCACCTAGGCTCGCTCTACCACCTCGTCCAAATCATCAACTTCAGCCACCATATATATGTAGTTTTTAGAATGGAAGCCACAATTGTTTCAACTACTGAGAGAGCCTAATGGTGAAAAATATTACCTTCGACACATCTTCTTCAGTGATTGTTGTTTGAATCACCAAGACATGTTGCAGAAAAAAATTCATTCTCTCTAACATAAATTAGATAACAATTATTAAGCAAAAGGGGATGTTTATTTTATGTTACCAGCTCATCCTGAGTCGATCCTGCAAGAGTTGGAGTACCAATTTATTAGCTCGTGCAAGCTACCATGTTGTGCTGCAGGCTAACATCGATGCAAGCGGCTGCCGGCTTATGGACGTCAGGTTATCTTATTTGGTACCACCAAACTCATCGTCATATATACACGGCAGTCAATATAGTAAGAGCTCGTAGATTCAGATAGCATGTGCACATGTTGTTGCGGCCATGTTCGCGCAGGTCCTAGCGAAGGCATGGTATAGGCTTAAGCTGGTGCCGGATGTGGAGGTGAGTGGAATCCGACCTGGAGTTTCTTGAGGCTGGCGACGTTTCTTCTAAAAGGAAGGTACAATAATACTGCCTCTTCTTGGCCTGCATCGCAGACATGTATTTCGACGACCAACACGATTCTGCTCGTTGCGAGTCTATAGTCCCCAAAAATGATAGAATGGTCGCCTGCATAACAATTAAGTTATTTTCTGAAGAAACAGCACAATAATAAAAATCATAAGATCTTAACCATAACAATACTACATGACTTGATTAATCTGCTCTTAGTTTTGAGTATACTGTAGGCAGCAGTGGCTTCCTCATACCTAAATTTGCAGAATAAATAATTAGCCATTGTCCAAAAATATCAATCTAAAAGTTATCTGCATGAGCGTGTTGGCGTCCGAAACCCACCGGCGAGCTACGGCTGGCAACACGAAGAGCCGGGAACAACCTAGGGCTGCGGCTGGTGACAAGGTATCAACTTGTCAATGCCTATGGATTGTAGGCTAGGGTTTAGTTGGAAGTAGAGGGTAAGTAGATCTCGAAGGTTTCAGCCGAAAAGTACTCGACGAATATGAAAACTAGGGTTTGCAGACAATGATTCGATTGATTCTTCGTCCCTCGACTCCCCCTTTATATAGGAGGTGGAGCTGAGGGATTCGCGCTATACAAGTTTACAGAGTCCGGGACGGTTTCTAACTCATCCCGCCAGATTACAAACAACACTTCCTATTACAACTCTATCTTTCCTTAGTAAATCTTGGGCTTCCGAATCTTCTTATTCTTCGGGTATTGGGCCTCCAGTAAACCCCGGGTACCATCTTCGGCAGGCCCATTTGGGATGCCTATGTCAGTAGCCCCCGAGATTTTGCTTGAATCGTAGAATCAGGGAAAATCTCCACTGTTTATTTTTATTCGGAAGCTTTAACTTTTTTATACTTCTTCACATAAAATTCTATATTGTACAGGGATAATGGTAGTTGGGGCTAGTTCATCTGACGGATCAGGTACTAGTTAACTGCTCTAGTGGCAATCCGCAAAAACCTACTTCAAAATCATGTCCCTGGACATGATCTCGGGATACTGGTGTAAACTTCGACAGGTGCCGCTTAAGGTCTTACCATTCTGTCGAGTCCCAGTCGATTTTATCGGGTACCTAACGCGTCCGTTAGGATTTTTCTTCGTATCTGTTGATACGGATAAAGGTAGCAGAGCGCAGTCTTTGGCGATGCCACGCCCAGCAGAACGGATCTGGGGTCTTACCTTCGCAAATTTGCGGCATTCAGAAATTGATCGCAACTTCGGCGTTCTGAGAATATATTATCGAGTGCTTTTCCGGCTGCTGGAATGGCACATTTTATCGAGTCAAATATGACTTATATTGCTTTCCCGATGGGAGTATATGTAGAGTTAATTATAACTCGAAATATACTCTCTTGCTTTTCTATTTTTCCTTTGTTAATTTCATCGGGCACGCGAACAGCGTTCCCGATGGGAGTAGCCCCCGAGGCTACAACCAAGAACTTGTGCTTGGTTGTAGGCTCAACATTTTAGTCCACCTTGTCGCTATATTGTCATTATTTCCCAATATGATCTTTTTCTTCTTCTCTTTTTTTTATCTCTCGGGTGCGCGAACAGCGCTCCCGATGGGAGTAGCCCCCGAGGCTACAGCCAAGAACTTGTGCTTGGTTGTAGGCTCCCGCAATTTCTATATTGCCATAGTCGAAATTGTACTTTTTGTCGAAGTAGCCCCCGAGCATTTGGGGAAAAACTTGTTTTTGATCAAAGGCTCCCGAAGTATTGAATAATTCTTCCTGTCGCCAATCTTCTTTAACTTTTCTTGTCGACATGCTTCCCTTAACCAAATTTACTTCATCCTTCTCGAATAGTCGTGATTTTTCTGCCCTGTGGGTCCGTTGCTTCCACCACGTTGACACGTCGTGCAAGTGGGGGACACACGTCCTCCGCTTTTTCTGGCGCACGTACAGTAACGCCTATCTCAGTAAAAATACCTTTTTACCCTTGTATCTAGAAGATCTATTCTCACCACACGATTTCTTCATCCAACGGCACACTGCTTCACCCGATTCTTATATAAACCTTTCTTCAACCTCCGTTCATCCCCTCGCTTGCGCCGCTCACCTGTTCCTCTTCGCAAAACTTCTCCTGCGCCCAATCTTTCTCTGATCTTCCGCACTCACACACATTGCTCTGTCATTGCCGTTGATGCCACCGCGCGCGCGTCTGACTCGCCACAGCACTCCGGAATCCAAGATGGCCGCCGAGGATCTTGAGTGGGAGAGATCCAAAATCTCCAACCAAGACACCAACATGCTGAAGAGGCTTGGCCTCATGAAGAAGGAGGACGCCATCCGCTTTCCTAGCGAAGAAAGCTACCCCAAGCCTCCAATGGAGTATCGGGTTAGTTTTGTTGATCATCTCATCCGCGGCCTCTCGACCCCAATCCACGATTTCCTCCGCGGTCTTCTTTTTGTTTATGGGATTCAATTGCACCAATTGACCCCCAATTCCATCCTTCACATTTCTATTTTCATCACACTTTGCGAATGCTTCCTCGGAATCCCTCCCAATTGGGCTCTGTGGAAACGCATTTTCTGCCTCCGCCGCAATGGCTCCCACAACGTCACTTATAACATAGGTGGCGTTGTTATCTGTGTTCGTGCGATGTCGACTATTTCGACGTCAAATTTCCTGATTCTGTCCAAGGATGGCGCAAAAAGTGGCTCTACATTCACGAAGAAAGCGCCAACTCCGTTGAGCACAACATAGTTCCTTTCGACGGAAGTGCCAAAATTCAGCGCCGCCGCTCCTGGGATGCCGAAGCTTCCGAGGAAGAGAAAAAGGCGACAGAGGCGCTCATGTCTCGTATTCATCAGCTTCAAAACACTCGAGGCAAAGAGCTGTGCAGGTGTTCAAATCATCGCCTATTTCCTTAGGATTAGAGTGCAGCCTCTTCTGGCTCGCAAAAATCCCCTTTGGACGTATTCTGGTAAAAATGACGCCAACAGAATCTCCGGTGATCTTTCCACCAAGGACTTGGAGAAGTTGATTCGAAGACTTTCTCGCCTGGGTAAAGACCCAATACCTTCCTCTTGTCGCGTGGAACCGTACAGCGCCGCCAATCCACTCCCCGAGGTATTTTGTCTTGCCGAGTTTTTACCTTGTTTTGCACTTTCTCTGCATCTCATTATATTGTCATCTCTTTTAATTTTCCTTCTGGTCACTATTTTTTACAGAACCATCCTACTATGACTTCCCTTCCTCCTCTTCCGGAGGGTGGAGAAGTCGAAGAACAGGCCATCGTTGCCGAAGATACTCAAGGTTCTTCTATTCGTGAAAGTGAAGTCGCGGGTTCTCACAAATCTGCGGCTTCTCATGAAAAAGAAGTTGAGTCTGAAGCCAGTGAATCGACGCAATCCCTTCCTCCTGCTGTTTCTCCAAAGAACAAAAGGAAAAGGACTGATGTTGAAGATTCTGGCACCTCTAAGGCTGAAGAAGTTGTTCCTTCTCATCCGAATGCAGCTTACGATCCTTATGTTGAATCCCTCGTCAGCTCGTAAGTCGTCTTTATTTCTCTCTATTTTTGTACTCGAAATATTTATCTTGTCTTGCTTTTTATGCTGCCGATTTTTGATTAATAGTGATGACGAGGAAGAAGTTCCAACTACTGACGTGGCTCCTCGGACAAGCACGTCACGTACTGTACTTGCCTCAGACACGCTAGTTGAAGGAGAAGAAACCTCGCCTCCTCAACAAAACGTCGTCACCACTACTCCGCCATCAAGCCCCCTTGCTCCTTCACCAAAAAGGGCAAGGGTTGAAAAGATTATTGAACCTGCCCCTCAGTTGGGCAGTTCGTCGACTCTGCTCCTAGATGATGTAAGCTTGTCGACATCTATATTTTCCTTATTTTGTTTTTTCACACCTTTTCTCTTTTTCATGCCGATGTTTTTCTTTCTGTGTTCACGTTGAACAGCCTATGATCAAGGATCTTCTCCGCATCGGTTCCCAATTTATTGGGTACCGTGAATATGCTAATAGAGCCGAAGGTAACGACTTTTGTACTTGCTGTTTTTCCTTGATTTTTTACTCCTGTTGCTTGTCGCGATTTTTGATCTTTCTTCTCTCTTTTTTTCATATCTCGACAGAGAAACTTGCAGAGGCTAACGAACGCGCCGACGCACTTTCTCGAAAACTTGAGCAAAGTGAGGCGGCTCGCAAGAAAGCGGACCTCGCTGCTAGCAAAGCCAAGGCCGAAGGCGATGAAGCCAAGGCGAAAGCTGCTGGTGTCGAGGAACTGCAGAAAAAGCTTAAGGATGCTACAGCTGCTTTAGATGAGCACAAAGCTGCGCAAGCTTCTCGTGAAGAAGGAATCCTCAAGCGCCTGAAGACTCAGAGTCGCCGCACTTTCGGTAATTTCTTGCTCCCTTCTATTTTTATGAGAATCTTTGTTTCTTGTCTTTTCACTAATACTTTGTTTCCTTGACAGTCCAAACAAACCAGGATTTTGATCTGACGAATCCTGTCGATGATCCGGTCCTTGATGCACTTTCCTATCTGGAGCTTCATGGGTCCGAGATTCGTGAAGGTGTATCGAACGCTAACGCAGTATTGTCGGCATTGTTCCCCTACTTCTTCCCGAAGAAGGAGGAGCCTGCGACTTTCCTCAACCTTGCCAAGATGTTCAATACACCGGAAGACCTTGGACTGAAGATGCGCCAAGAGAATATGAAGGTTGCCGTTGAAAACACTGTCGCCTTGGTTCTTGACGATCGACAGGACTATCGATGGATGAAAGTTGGCGACACCGAGCAAATAGAACAATCAAGGTGGAAGTCGCTGATCAAGGCAGCCAAGCCCAACACGAAGAAGATCTTGGCCTATCTCGGGATTAAGCCAGCGTCGACTCCTAGCTCGTCAAGGCCGGAGGTCTAGTTGCATGCCTCTGTTTTTCTTTGTTTCTTTTGCTTTTGTCGCCAAAGTAGTCGTTTGGCGACACGTATTTCCTTAGCTCCACTGTAATGCCCTTGTAATTATTCCAAGAGATTAATGAAAAACTCTATCTTTGCTTGTCGTTTGATTTTATCCTGTTTATATTTCAGTTGATATTTGATAACTATACTCCAACTTCCGCTCCTTCCAATGTGTCGCCTTCTTCTTCTCGCGCGAGGAGAGCTTTTGCTGATCTCGCACCTGTCGACGATACCCTGTCGCAAGAACTGGACGAACCGACAGCAGCTTCGATATGCGAAGAAGCAAACACTTGTGATGATGGAACAATCTCGCAAGTCATCTGAAGCCGAAAAGTTGCTCTCCAGCCAAGCTCGCGAGGCCGTGGCTGCTAAGGAAATTGCTGCTTCCGAGGCTGAAAAGGCGACTACTCGAGAAAATTTCATGCTCGAATTAATGAATGAAGCCAGTGCAGATATGTCGGGTATGCCTGTTTCATCCTCTGATATCTTTCATCTTCATGCTATTGTCTCTTAAAGGTTTCCACTTCTTTGTTTTGATAGGTGCCTTTGCGATCTGCTGCCGAGGAAGAGAGGGTAAGTGCTAGGACAAACCTCCTTGTTAATCTTTCCCTGGACCATGGTTCTTTGTTTTGGGCTACCCCGGAGAGGACCCGCCAAATTGTCAGATTTCAAGATCGCACCTCTCAAACTCGCGATTTCTTTGACTTCTGTACCAAGACCTTGTCCATGGTTTACAACTCCATGTTTCCTCGGAACGTCCAACCAAAAACTCTTCCTGAATTGATGGAAAGGTTCAAGGATGCTCGCAGTATCCATGATTTTGTCAAAGCTCAACTAGTAGGCGGCGCGGATTTGCTCTTATCATGCTCCGGATACGCCACTCGAAGCTTGACCTTACCCAGGTTGTCGAGAAGGTTCACCAAAAGGTAAAACGTCGGAGAGTTGGTGTTGACAGGATTAACACGAAGGTTACGCCCATAGCCAAAGAAATGATTGAGGACCTGCTTCGGATGGATGCCGACTTTTTTGCCGATGGCCATTATGCCGATTTTCTTGGTGCTGCTCCTGAGGAAAACAGAGTTACTCTTGATGACATACTGAATCAAGACTAGTTATTTTCTTCTTGTAGATATTTCTTCTTTGTAATCCATGACTATATTGTAAAGCAATCATTATATTTCTCTGTTTGTCTAGCCCCGAGTGTTTCGGTGACTCTTTACTATATTTGTATATTTGCGAGGTTTTGAACCAAGGCATTTATATATTTAAGGCGAATATGAGCCCCCGAGCTTTTTATTGAGTACTATTTTGTATTTTTATTGACTCACGAGGTATTTGAATACCAAGGCAAGGTTTTTCTTTTGTCGATGAACTATATTGAAATTCGTCGGAGCAAAGACTTTGGTCATGTCGATAAAGAAGAAAAGTTATATTGTCACTATCTTTATTATATTGCAGCACCGCGAGCCCGCCTCATTAAAAACCTTCTCCGGCCCCACTCGGTGCCCCGAAAAAGGAAAAGAGTGCGTCTGAAAACTCGCGGGCGTTTTAGTACATTGAAGTTTTACAAGGACTATATTTCGACTCTAGGCGTAGAACCGCCTAAGTTGCGCCACGTTCCAGGGGTTTGGCTCCTCCACCCCTGTCTTCTTGTCCTTTATCCTGTATGCTCCTCCTCCGATTACTTCCGTGACGATGTAAGGGCCAAGCCACGGTGACTCGAGTTTTTCATGACTTTTTTGCGTGAGCCGAAGAACTAGGTCGCCCACCTGAAAAGATCTTGGCCGCAAACGTTGACTGTGGTAATTCTTCAAGTCCTGTTGATATTTGGTTACCCGAGATAATACTTCATCTCGAGCTTCATCAAGTGCGTCGACGTCGTCCTCTAGCGCTCTTCTCGATGTTTCTTCATCATATTCGGCGACACGTGGAGAGTTGTGCTCTATCTCGATTGGTAGTATCGCTTACGCTCCATGAACCAGAAAAAACGGAGTTTCCTGCGTTGCTGTGTTTGGTGTTGTTCGGATGCTCCACAACACGCTTGGTAGTTCTTTTGGCCAGGTATGTCGAGCTTTTTCCAGTGGTCCTAACAAGCGCTTCTTGATGCCATTGCAGATGATACCATTGGCTTTCTCGACTTGCCCATTGGTTTGAGGATGTGCTACTGACTCAAAGTTCAGCTTGATACCCACCTCTTCGCAATAATCTTTGAATTCATGGGATGTGAAGTTACTGCCATTGTCTGTGACGATGCTATGGGGCACTCCAAATCTGAAGACGAGGCCTTTTACGAATTTTACTGCGGATGCTCCATCTGGTGAATTTATCGGCTTCGCTTCTATCCACTTTGTAAACTTATCGACAGCTACTAGCATGTACTCCTTTCCTCCTGGCCAGGATTTGTGTAACTTACCCACCATATCAAGTCCCCATTGAGCAAAGGGCCATGACAATGGTATTGGTGCTAGCTCTGCTGCTGGAGAGTGAGGTTTTGCGGCAAATCTTTGACATGCGTCGCAAGTTCTTACTATGTCCTTAGCGTCCTCGATTGCTGTCAACCAGTAGAATCCTGCCCGAAAAACCTTGGCTGCGATAGCTCGACTACTTGCGTGGTGGCCACATATTCCTTCGTGTACATCCTTCAGAATTATTCTTCCTTCTTCGGGTGTGACGCATCTTTGCAAGACGCCTGAAATACTTCGCTTATACAGTTCTCCCTTGACCACCGTAAAAGCTTTCGAGCGTCGAATTACTCGCCTTGCCTCAACTGGATCGTCGGGTATTTCTTTCCTCAGGATGTATGATATGTACGGCTGCATCCACGGTATCTGTATCACCATGACCAGGTCCTGATCTTCTTCTTCGTCCTCTTGCTTTTCCTTGGTAGCCCCCGAGGGTTTCTTCTCCTTCTTGTTTGATTTTGTCGACTTAGTGGATCTCTCTGTTATTTCTTCCCAGAATACACCTGGCGGGACTGCAAGGCATTGCGACCCAATGTTTGCAAGAACATCGGCTTCGTCGTTGCTCAATCTGCTAATATGATTTACTTCGCATCCATCGAACAACTTCTCGAGCTCGTTGTACACCTCCTTGTATGCCATCATGCTATCATTGACTGCGTCACATTGGTTCATAACTTGTTGTGCCACCAACTGTGAGTCACCAAAAATTTTCAGTCGGGTTGCACCACAGGCTTTCGCCATCTTCATCCCGTGTATGAGGGCCTCATATTCTGCTTCGTTGTTAGATGTGTTGGGGAACGTCATCCGAAGGATGTACTTCAACTTGTCGCCTTCAGGTGATATGAGTACTACTCCTGCGCCAGCTCCTTCTAGTCTTTTGGACCCGTCGAAGTTCATGGTCCAGGTTCTCGACAAATCTGGAGGTCCTGTATTTTGCAACTCCATCCACTCTGCGATGAAGTCCGGCAGTATTTGCGATTTTATTGCTTTTCTTTTTTCATACGTGATGTCCCGAGGGGAAAGTTCTATTCCCCAAAGGGAGACACGACCCGTAGCTTCTGGGTTGTTCAGTATATTTGACAAGGGAGCTTCATTGACCACTATGATCGGATGTGCCGAAAAATAGTGGCGCAATTTTCGTGCTGTCGTGAACACTCCATATGCTATCTTTTGGTACTGCGGATACCTTTGTTTTGATGGCGATAAAACTTCGCTGACGAAGTATACTGGCCTCTGCACGCCGTGGAGTTTTCCTTCTTCTTCCCTTTCGACAACTAGCACCGTGCTCACCACTTGGGGCGTGGCTGCGATATATAGCAGGAGAGGTTCCCTTTCTTTTGGCGCCACTAGAATTGGCGGTGTCGAAATTGTGCGCTTCAAATCCTCGAAAGCTCTGTCGGCTTCTTCGTTCCACTGGAATTTATCTCCTTGTTTTATCAAAGCGTAGAACGGCAGTGCTTTTTCTCCCAGCCTAGCGACGAATCTGCTCAAAGCTGCGACTCGCCCCGTTAGCTGTTGTATCTCCTTCAACTTTGTTGGCTTCCTCATTGTTACGATAGCCTGTATTTTGTCGGGATTTGCTTCAATCCCTCTTGCTGAGACTAGAAACCCCAAAAGTTCTCCTATTTGGGACGCCAAAGGAACACTTCGTCGGGTTTAGTTTGAGGCAGAACTTATCAAGGTTGTCGAAGGTTTCCTTGAGATCCTCGATCAGCGTTGCCCCCTTTTTTGATGTTATGACGACATCATCAATGTATACTTGCACGTTCTTCCCAATCTGTGTCGCCAAACACTTCTGCATCATCCTTTGATATGTTGCTCCCGCATTTTTTAGACCAAAGGGCATTGTTCTGTAGCAAAACACGCCGTAAGGTGTGATAAACGCGGTCTTTACTTCATCTTCTTCTTTCAATCTGATCTGGTTATAACCAGAATATGCATCCAGGAAGGAAAGACGTTCACATCCAGCCGTGGAGTCGATAATTTGATCGATCCTCGGGAGGGGAAAGTGATCCTTTGGACAATGTTTATTGAGACACGTAAAGTCGACGCACATGCGAAGGACCTTAGTGTTTTTCTTCGGCACCAGCACAGGGTTTGCTACCCATGTGGCTTCTGTGAATATCTCTTTGATAAAACCAGCTTCTTGTAGTCGATTAATTTCTGACAGCATGGCTTTGCGGTTTGGTTCCGAAAAACGCCGCAAAGGTTGTTTGATTGGTCTCGCTAGTGGATCCAAGTTTAGGTGGTGCTCGGCAAGTTCCCTGGGTACTCCTGGCATGTCAGCTGGACACCATGCGAAGATTTTCCAGTGCTCACGGAGGAACTCGACGAGCGCGCTTTCCTATGCGATATCCATGTCGTTTGCAATAGATGTCGTCTTTTTTGGATCTGTCGGATGAATATGCACCTCTTTTGAATTTTTCTCGGTACTGAAAGTTGATTCTTTGTTTGGCCTTCCAACGTCTGGCAGTACGTCGTAATCAGTCATGCTTTTTGACGCCAAGTACTCAGCTTGCATCCCGAAAGTTTCTGACAACCGGTGGAAATCCTTGTCGCACTTATCGGCTAAGGCAAAGCTTCCTTTAACTGTGATTGGTCCCTTTGGTCCAGGCAACCTCCACAACAAGTATGTATAGTGTGGCACTGCCATAAATCTAGCGTATGCTGGTCGTCCCAACAGAGCGTGATATTGCGACGGAAAATCCACGACTTCAAACTCGAGCCTCTCGATTCTATAATTTTCTCGGGTCCCAAACTGAACGTCGAGATTGATCTTTCCCAATGGATAACTTGGTTTCTCCGGTGTGATGCCGTGGAACCTTGTGTCTGTTGGTTTCAAGTTTGCTAAGGATATGTTCATCTTCCTCAATGTATCTGCATACATAAGGTTTAAGCTGCTGCCGCCGTCTATGAACACTCGAGAGACATCAAATCCCGCGATAGCTTCTTTGGCGAGAATAAGTCTTGTGCCCTGGTCGAGGAACTTGCTGCGGATGATCTGCTATTGTGAAGCCGATATCTTGTCCCGACCAATTAAGGTACTCAACTTGTTGGTGGAGGCATTTTCTCTGCCATAAACACCTGTCGTGAGATTACTTTCGAGCTCTATTTGATGGCCTTCCCTTACGAATCATCGACACCGCTCCATTGGAATTAGGATCAACATAAGGTGGTGGTGCAGTGCCGCCGCTATTCTGAGCTGATGCCGATTGTCGTCTGTAATCGCGGGAGGAGGCGGCAAGTGAATCTCGCTTACGGGTTCTCGAGGATTTCTCTCGTGCTGCCCGCGCATTGGCGTTCTCTGCATACCGCAACATTGCTTGAAAATTTCGACAATCCTTCTGCAAGTGCCCTGACTGTCTTTTTCCGTTGCTGTCGAGGAAAAAATGCATCTGGCACGGTCCGTTCATCATCTCTTCAGGGGACACGAAAGGTCTTGGGAACCTAGGCCCGCTATTTTGCCTGTTGCGTGAATCATCCCTGTTATCACCTCGCTGCTCACTGCTTCTCTGGTAATCATCTCTGTTGCTTCCTCCTGTATTTGTTCGAAAACCTGCCGAAATTTGTCCTGGAGCGTCGTAGTTCTGGTACGTCCGAGGAAATCTTCGCCTCGGTTGATAGTTTCGACCGCGGTCCTCCTCTGGCGACCTGTGTCGTTTGTTGTGGACAGCGTCTTCTCCATCTGCCCATTTATTTGCTATCTCCATTAACGCGGATACTGTCTTTGGATTGGTCCTTCCCAAGTCTTCGACGAAATCTCCACGCCTGACTCCTGCGACAAACGCATCTATTGCTCTCTCGTCAGATATATTTTCTGCCGAGTTTTTAATGATATTCCACCTCTGGATGTACTTCCTCATTGGCTCATCTGGCTTTTGTCGACACGCTCTCAACTCCTCTAACGACGCGGGTTTTTTGCACGTGGATCTAAAGTTCTTGACGAACACATCCTCGAAACTTTCCCAGCTGTCGATGGATCCTGGAGCGAGCTTCTTTATCCAAGATCGTGCGGCTCCACTCAAATGCACCTGGATGCTTTGCATGGCTGTTGCCCTAGTTCCTCCTGTGAGCTTCACCGTCTCCAGATAGTCGACTAGCCAATCCTCTGGATCTTGAAGGCCGTCGAACTTCTTGAAATTATCGGGTAACTTGAATCCTGAAGGGACTCGAGTTTTCCGGACTCTCCTCGTAAAGCACGGCAAGCCACACATATCTTCGTCGGTCAATTCCGGAGATTGCCGATGATCCCTTCTGCTTTGCCGCGCTCTGTCGACTCTTGCTTGTGCTCTTTGTGTCTCTTGCTCCACTTGGCCCTTCAAAGTTGCCGCTGTTCTTCTTTGCGGGTCGTGGACTATTTTGCCTTGCCGCTCCTTCGGGAGGCGTTGATACAAACGCTGTCCCCATAGCTCCAACTCCTGCTACCGCCATATTGTACAATGTTTCCCTTGGATCACCTGGAGGTGGTTTAGACGCAAGGATAAAAGCATGTGTCGCCATATACCCAGCCTCTGGTGTCTTATGGATGATGTTTCCTCTTGTATCTATCGACATGAAGAACATGTCGAGGTTCTGGACCAAGTGCTCTCTTTCTGCTTCGGGTATGTGTTGCAGCCTTGATCTTGCTCTGTTCCACGCCTCCCGATGGCTATCACCCGTAGTTCTAGATTGTCGACTTAAATCTGCCCTTCTCCTGCTGGATGCAGAAGCTGCCTCCTTTCTCTGTTCAACTCAGCCGTCTGTTTTTCCAATTCCCTGGCAGCTCGTGCGAGCCTATATTGATATGCTTGCAGTTCTTCCGGTGTGGCCGTGGTAGCCATTGGTTACGTGCCGTTCATGGCTCTCGCGGCTCTGTCCCATGCTGCTTGTGAAAGTTGAACTCTATCTCGCGGCTCTGGCCCGACGTATTTGTTGCCCGTGCCTTGTCGCAGATTGGAGGGATCGACGTATGGATTTCCCAGGCTGTCGAAAGCCTCGAATGTTTCCTCTTGATCTTCAATGGCGTAAATCTGATGATACTTTGTACTCAGATCTACGTTGGGTTTGGTGACATCATCATTGAGATTGATGAAGACCTTGCCCACTGTGAGAGATTTGTCGATGAAGTCGTAACTGTCGACATCGCTTGAGCCATCGCTTATATATGAGTCCGCGGATGACTCAAACGACATGTCGTTGAAGATCTTGGCGAGTTTCTCTCTTGTTCGGTGCGACGTAACGTGTCGCCGAGGTTTCTTCTTCTCCTGACTCGGTTGACGATGCATAGCTTGAAAAATCTGAATCGATCACCGACGATCCCGACGAAATCGGAATCTCGACACGATACGATCCTTCCTTCTCGACGCGAAAGTGAAACCTTCCGAACGTCATCTCCATGGGCTCCGCCAGATACGCATATGCATCCAAACGGGAGGGTGGGTGAGGAACAAAATCGACAAGACCAGCAGCGATCTGTTTACCTCGATCCATTGTGTTGCTTGCGGTTGACGATGTCGAAGATCTTGAGCGTGCCATCGAGATCAGCTCCTTACGCCTCTAGTTCCCACAGACGGCGCCAATTGACAAGGTATCAACTTGTCAATGCCTATGGATTGTAGGCTAGGGTTTAGTTGGAAGTAGAGGGTAAGTAGATCTCGAAGGTTTCAGCCGAAAAGTACTCGACGAATATGAAAACTAGGGTTTGCAGACAATGATTCGATTGATTCTTCGTCCCTCGACTCCCCCTTTATATAGGAGGTGGAGCTGAGGGATTCGCGCTATACAAGTTTACAGAGTCCGGGACGGTTTCTAACTCATCCCGCCAGATTACAAACAACACTTCCTATTACAACTCTATCTTTCCTTAGTAAATCTTGGGCTTCCGAATCTTCTTATTCTTCGGGTATTGGGCCTCCAGTAAACCCCGGGTACCATCTTCGGCAGGCCCATTTGGGATGCCTATGTCAGCTGGCCCTGGTCCCTCCGAGCGACGGCCCGCAAAGCTCCTGGTACACACGTCCCGATGCTGGTGCAAGGGCGTGCCACCTGATCTATACCTGATCAGGAAGGTGATGGATTTGCTTCGCTTAGTTTCCTGCATGGCATACACGTAAACATTAAATACGAGCCTCGATCGGCTCTCAGGTTGTCCTGTGAATCGGTTCAAGGAGCCGATCCACCCATGGTTCGTATGAGGTCTACGATCACATGGTGGTCCTGCTTGATCAATATGTAGCTAAAACGACCTACGACGATTTAGGGTTTTCACCACATAATCGGAACATCCTACTCGTGATTGAGCCTGGCAGCTACGCACGGTGATAATAAACCGACCCTAGACAAGGCCTAAAAACCAACATTAAGTTGATCCCCGGAACATCTTGTCTAGGGTTAGCAAACTACACCCTACGTACCACTGGATCATTCAACCCGTTTGTAAGGCCTAACTATGCAGATATTAAACTAATCCTTGAAGAATCAAGGAGCAATCATAACGGATCGGATCTACTAGACAATGATCGAGCAAGGTGCCGCCCTTACACCTAAGAAAGGTGTAAGGACGGCTAGACGTCTAAGGGTTGCATGGACGGAAGCATGTAGCACGGTAGAACAATGCTAACCCTAACACATCTATGATAACTACGTTGCTCGCCATCAAAAAGGCTTCAGTACGAGCAACGCATGAACGACGAATAAACGTATACTGCCTAGATCGCAAGATGGCAGCATGATGCTTACCCGGAAGAAACCCTCGAAACAAGGGGTCGGCGATGCGCCAAGATTGGTTTGTGATGAACGTGATTGTTGTTTTTCTCAATAACCCTAGATACATATTTATAATCCGTAGACTCTCTAACGTGGGAATAATCCCAACCGTGCACGAGCCAAACTCTAACTAACCGACACGTATCCTACTATATTTACAGATACAAGGGCAAACTAGCCCAAACTTCGTATACAAGGCCGGTTCACGTATTTCTTCCATGTATATTCTTCAAGCCCAATCTTGATCGTGGCCCACCTCTGATCCGGTCAAATTCTGGTGATAACACATGCCCCCCTGGTTTTGGAATTGATAATTCCAAAATCACTCTGCTTTTTCTTCGTCGGGTCATGTCGTGGCAGAGCAAAACCGTCGCAGTATCCTTCATCATGATGCCCTGCCTTCTCAACTTCTCCGCGTGATTTGACCGTTGTTTTCTTTTTTTCTTTGGGCACCACCTCCTCGGAAACTGATGTGGCATTGAATCTTCACTATATCCCCTTTATTTAACCGCGCCGAACAGTTTGCCTCTTCATCCCCTTGCTCTGTTCTGGCCATCGGCACCCAAAAATTCTCAATCCAGAGCAATGTCTTCCTCCTCTTCCTCCTCCGCCTCATCGGATCTCTCCTCCCAGTCCTTCTCCTCTTCGTCCTCCTCCAGCTCGTCGGTGTTCTTCGATTCTTCCTCATCTCGTGAGCCGACGCCGGAGTGGGACCCGGTGGCTGCTCAGATGGCGGCGCACAACAAGCGCGCCCCAGAAGAGTGGGACCAGGAGGACCACGCCTCCTCCGTTTGGTCCGAGGACGACAAGTCCTTGACCAGCGGAGACGAAGAGCTCCAGTTCCTCGCCGATGGGGAACTGGAATCGGAGAGCGAGGATGACTCGTTCTCCTGGGACGGGTATACCTTCTCCGAGGAAGAGGAGGAGGAAGACGACGACACCGACTCCCTCGAGGATTACCCGCCGGCGAAGCGGTTCCGCGCCGGGTCAGATGATGATGACGACGACGACGACAACGACGTCGACGATGAAGATGACGAGGCCCCCCCTGGGGGCCGCTGGAGCAGTGACGAGGAGCCCGCCGGCAGCAGCGCCGACGAGAGCTCCGACGACGACGAGGGCAGCAACGGCCCGTAGACTAGGATCCACTAGTATAGGCCTAGTAGTAGATTGGCCAATAGGCCCTTCTTTTGTTCTTCCTTCCTTGAGCAATCGGCTCTTTCTTTGTAAGAAATCCTTTATTAATGAAGAAATATCCCCCAATTAATTTGGCTTCTTTGTCGATTTTGCCGATTGTCAAATGAAGTCAATGCACAAAGAACCGATGGCAGGGCATCGGCTTATGCCATAAACATGCTCTAAAGCCATAAAAGTTGCCTGTTCACACGGTCAACAGATCCAATTTGTGTCCATGCCAACCTCAAATTCCAAACGCACAGATTCAGCAAATCCAATCGAGAAAATCATCTCAAATGCCATGGGCTCTGGCTTGAACCTGACCTGTTAACCTGCTCAATTGAGCTTGTTCTGTCTAGAGTCGATGGTAATGCATCGGCTTTTTCATTATTCTAAAGTCGATGTCCATGCATCGGCTGTACTGATATCTATATTTCTCAAGTCGATGTCTGCGCATCGGCTATGATTTGTATATAAAAATTTTTTTTACTGGCCGATTTCTTGAATCGGCCCCCATTTTACTGGTCATCCCACATGCTTGGGAAATATTTCTTGAGATGCTGACCATTGATAGCTACTGGGAACTTTGCGCCGTCCAGCTGCTCCAGCATGTATGCATTACCCTTCAAGGCTTGAACGACTTTGTATGGACCGTGCCAACTAGGAGACCATTTGCCATATGCTTTATCCTTGGTTCCTAATGGCAACACGGCTTCCCACACTAGATCACCAACTTGGAACTCCTTTGGTCTCACCTTGTTATTGTATGCACGAGCCACCCTGGCTTTATTCTCTTTAATCTTTTCCAACAACCAAAGTCTAAGTTCCGTTGCATCCTCAATAGTGTCACTCATCAGAGCTGCATATTCTTCAGCTGTTATATCATTCTGAAACGTGACACATCTTGATCCAGCCATAATTTCCCAAGGCAAGACGGCTTCCTGCCCATAGACAAGCTGGTAAGGCAAAGTCTTTATGGCTCCATGGCATGACATGCGGTAGGCCCACAAAGCTTCTGACAGTGTTTCATGCCAAACCCTAGGGTTCTCGTCAATCTTCCTCTTGATCAGCTTGATCAGGCTCTGATTAGATGCTTCAGCTTGCCCGTTGGCTTGAGCATAGTACGGAGATGATCGGATCAGCTTAATCCCCATGTCATCGCAGAATTTTCTGAATTCTTTAGAAATAAAGACCGAACCTCCATCGGTCGTGATTGTTTGGGGAATCCCGAACCTATGAATGACGTGTTCTTTGACAAATTTGATAACATCTTCTGATTTTACCTTCTTCATAGGGACGGCCTCCACCCATTTGGTGAAGTAATCTGTAATGGCCAGGATCCACTCGTGGCCTTTGCTCGACGCATGATGGATTTTGCCGATCATATCCATGCCCCAACCTCGGAATGGCCAAGGCTTGATGATGGGATTCATTGCTGATGCAGGTACCATCTGAATCTTCCCGAACATCTGACACGCTTGGCATCCCTTGTAGTACTTGAAGCAATCTTCAAGCATAGTGGGCCAATAAAACCCTGATCGTCTAATCAGCCACTTCATCTTATGAGCCGATTGGTGAGTTCCACAGGCGCCTTCGTGCACCTCATGTAAGAGCCGATTAGACTCAGTTGGTCCCAGGCACTTGAGTAGTAACCCTTCCAACGTCCTGTAGAACATGTCATCTCCTATAAGGACATATTTCATAGCCTTGTATCTTATCCGTTTAGGTGCCCCCCGAGCCGAATCTTTCAAGTAATTGAAGATATCGGCTCTCCAATCATCCTGTTCCAGGAACTGCACCTGAACTTCTGACCCATCTGGTATGTCCTTGTACCCTGACGCCATTTGCGCGAGATCATTGGCGTCGGTATTCTGAGATCTTGGGACCCAATTGAAATTGATGTACCGAAAATGTGTCATCAGCTCACGACATTCCATCCAATATGGGAAGAGCGACTCACTCTCGCACTTGTATTCATCCGTGAGCTGGGAAATCACCAACTTCGAGTGTCCAAAAAGTTCCACCGCTTCTACCCCGGCTTCCAGCAGCAACTCGAGTCCCTTGTGTACTGCCTCATACTCAGCGACATTGTTCGTGCAGGGGGTAGATAGTCTGATGGAGAAGGAGTATGTTGCCCCCCGAGGCGACACGAGCAGAATGCCGATGCCACAACCATCGTCACAAGCCGATCCATCGAAGAACATAGCCCATGCACGTATAGATAGTGCTGCTATATTAGTATTGATCCGTTCAGCTATGAGATCGGCCAACGCTTGTCCCTTGACTGCTTTCGCAGGCTGATACCGGAGATCAAACTCCGATAACGCAAACATCCACTTACCAAGTCGGCCTTTCAAAACAGGAGCCGACAGCATGTGCTTGACAACGTCTGACTTGCATATGACGATGATCTCTGCCGTCAAAAGGATGTGATGGAGCTTGGTGCAGGTGAAGAACAGGCAGAGGCATAACTTCTCGACCTCAGGATACCTTGTCTCTGCATCCAACATCCTCTTGCTGAGGTAGAACACAACCTTTTCAACGCCCTCGTAGAGTTGCAACACCACTGAAGCAATGGACGTGTCAGCTACTGATAGGTAGATGTAGAACGGCCTGTCCTGCTGAGGCGGAACTAGCACAGGCGGTGTTGTTAGATACCGCTTAATCTCATCAAACGCCCGTCGCTGTTCTCGCCCCAGTGAAACTCGTCATCAGATTTAATCTTGACCAATGCCATGAACGGCTCAATTCGTCCTGAGAGATTAGAGATGAATCGCCGGACGAAATTGATCTTGCCGATCAGACGTTGGAGCTCCTTCTTCGTGGTAGGCGGCTACATGGTACGTACTGCCTCCTGACTTTTCAAGCCGATCTCAATCCCTCGTTCATGAACAAGAAAACCTAGGAACTGACCGGCCGTCACACCAAAAGCACAATTTTTTGGATTCATTCTGAGTCCGAACTTCCGAGTTCGGTCTAGGATGCGTCGCAAATCATCCAAGTGTCCTTCCATGGAGACAGACTTGACCACCACGTCATCGATGTAGATTTCCACCAACTTGCCGATCAAATCATGAAAAATATAATTCATGGCTCGTTGGTACGTTGCACCGGCATTCTTCAGACCAAAAGTCATGACCACATATTCGAACAAGCCTACTGATCCTGGTACTCGGAATGCAGTCTTGTGTATATCTTCTGGGGCCATGAAAATCTGGTTGTAGCCGGCATTGCCATCCATGAAACTCAACACCTTGTGGCCAGCAGCTGCATTGATCAATGTTTCTGCCACAGGCATTGGATATTCATCCTTTGGAGTGGCTCTGTTGAGGTCTCGGAAATCTATAGCCACATGCCATCGGCCATCCTTTTTCTCCACAGGTACAATACTGGAGATCCATTCAGCATACCTGCATGGCCTGATGAACCCGGCGGCTAACATTTTCTCGATCTCTTTCTTGACTTCTTCGAGAATTTCGGCCTTCATCTGACGTGCTCGTTGTTGGAATGGCTGAAATCCTTTCTTGAGAGGGAGCCGATGCTCAATCATGCTCCTGTCTAACCCAGGCATCTCTGTGTAATCCCATGCAAAGCAATCTGGGTACTCTTTTAATAGAGCTATCATCTGGCTCCTGAGATGTGGATCTAACTTCTTGCTGATGAAGGTTGGTCGTGGCTTATCCCCAGGACCAATGTCAACTTCTTCTAGCTCATCAGCCGATGTAAACCCATACCCTAGCTTTCCGTCACCTGTTAGATCGACGCTGAACACAGGCAAAACGTATGGCAAGGATAATATGGGCCGATTGCTGGAATCGGCCCCCATCTTGATTGCATTGCTCAAAAGAGGTTTACATCTTGTTCGTGCTTCACTATGATTACGTGACATGCTTGAGACAAGATCATTATTTTTTATTTTTTGGGGCCGATCACAAGGATCGGCCTTCCCATGTACGTTCATAAACTTCGCTCTTGTTACACGGTCAGGCCAGTGGATAAGACCAGCCTCACCCCGTTTTTTGACACGTCGATGTACTCGCAGTCGTCCAAAGTGATGCCTGAGAGTGGCTCTTGGCCTTCCGTCTCCCAAACGTTCATGCCAGCCGTTGAAATCTCGGCTGTATCGTCTGCATGGACGACTTCTACTTCATCTCCATCCCACTGTATTAGGCATTGGTGCATCGTAGATGGAATGCAACAGTTGGCGTGGATCCAATCTCTCCCTAGCAGGACAGCGTAAGTGCTCTTGCTGTCGACAATGAAAAATGTCGTAGGGATGGTTTTCCTCCCTACGGTCAGATCCACGTTCAGAACACCTTGTGCATCAGATGCTTGGCCGTTGAAATCGCTCAATGTAACGTTGGTCTTGATCAGATCCGAGCTAGAGCGTCCCAACCGACGTAGCATGGAGTATGGCATGATGTTGACTGCCGCTCCGGTGTCCACCAGCATCCTATTGACAGGCTGCCCATTGATATAACCTCGTAAGTACAGGGCCTTCAGGTGTCTGTAGCTTCTTTCACGTGGCTTCTCAAAGATAACCGGCCGTGGGCCGCAGTCGAGTTGTGCCACAGGCGCTTCGTCTAATCCTGGAGCACAAAACTCCGATGGAAGGATGAACACCATGTTTGTACCAGTCGATGTCTCATCATCGGCTTTCCTTTGCTTGGGGCGCCACTCCATCTTTTGTGGTCGACCCTCTTCGTCCAGGGTTCGTTGAATTTTCGCGGCCAGATCGGGCCGCGCCTTCCTTAGCGTGTGCAGGTATAACCTTTCGGCTTCCTCCAAGCCACGCAGTCGCTGAACCCTACGCTTTTGGGAACGGCTGAGTCCATCGGGGCACCACCTTGGCCGGTGGTACTTGTCCTCTTCTTCTTCGTAGTCATCTTCTAACTCCTCGAGGTCTTCTTCCCGAGAGGACTCAGTTTGCTTGTTCCTAGATGGGAGAGGCCCAAGACGTTTGAACACTGACACGTCTGTTGCACCCTTCTTCTTCTGTCCACATCCTTGGTAGTTGCCGATTGTAGGCAATCGGCTCATTCCTGAATCCCAGCAGTGTTTGAAGAAAGGACAGTCCCAGTGCTTGTCCACGTCGTCTTGTTCTCTTGACCTTTCCTTGGCACGGCGCTCGTATCTCTCCTCGTCGCGATCATGCCGACGGTGTCTCCTGGCGTCCCTGCTAGCCAGGCGATCTCTTTCATCGTCGTTGTTGTACCGCCGGCGCTGGTCGTACTGACTTACATATTTGTTGTGGAGATGATCAGAGAGAGGTCACTGATATCGCACATTCTTCACTTCTCCCTCTGTGATGTAGCGTTTGCCATCGTGCCGGAGCCAATCGCGTGGAGCGGCTTCCTCTTTGTCCTTGCTACGAGAGCGGCTGCTCTCGCCTTTGTCCTTACCAGAGTGGTGCCCAGGCTCGACCATGTTAATGCTCAACGAGAAACCTGGCTGGCACCCCTCGGGGTAAGCGTACTCCACCATGTTAACGGCGGGGAAGGGGTGTGTGTCGACTTTCATGGCGTACTGGTTGAAGATTAGACGTCCTTGTTCTATCGCCATTTGGATCTGCTGACGCCACACCCTGCAGTCGTTGGTGGTATGGGAGAATGTGTTATGCCATTTGCAGTATGGCTTTCCGTTCAGCTCCTGTACCGTGGGGATTTTGAGGCCTTCGGGTAACTTCAGCTGCTTCTCCTTAAGTAAGAGGTCGAAAATTTGCTCAGCTTTAGTTACGTCAAAATCAAACCCTCTGGGCGGACCTTGTGGCTTAACCCATTTGCAGGACACGGGGGTTGCCCCCCGAGTCCATTCAGCCACTGCTACCTCTTGATCTCCTGCAGACCCTTCATCTTCCTCTGTCTCAACCAGGACTACTGCACGCTTGAACTTGTCCTGGTACAGCTCTGGGTGGCGCTGTTCATATAATGACAGTTTCTGAACCATGTGCGCCAGTGAAGGGTAGTCTGCTTGGGAAGCCATATCCTTGATCGGTGATGCGAGACCCACCACCGCCAACTCGACTGCTTCCTTTTCAGTCAAACGAGCCGAATAACATCGGTTCCTTACGGTCCTGAAGCGCTGGATGTACTCTGACACTGTTTCCCCACGCTTTTGTCGTACTTGGGGTAGATCGGCAATGCCAGCCTCGGAAGCCCCTGAGTGATACTGCATGTGGAACTATTCTTCCAACTGCTTCCAAGTCCGGATCGAGTCTGGTGGCAGTGATGTGTACCACCCAAAAGCCGATCCTGTGAGGGACTGTGCGAAGAACCTCACACGTAGTGCGTTTGCAGCTGAGATCGTGCCCAACTGCGCCAAATATCAGCTTACATGCTCGATTGAGCTGGAGCCATCTGACCCACTAAACTTGGAGAATTCAGGGAGCCGATATTTGGGTGGTAGTCTGATCAAATCGTAGTCGTTGGGGTACGGCTTGGAATAGCCGATTGCCCTCCTTTTCGGCACCATGCCGAACTGGTCTCTCAAGATCGTGCTGATCTGATCCGCAGTGCTAGCTGCAGGAGTGGAGCTCTGAAGATTCGCTGGCGTGGCATACTTAGCCAGCCACGCTTGCTTCTCAAGATCTGAGCTAGCTGCAGGAGTTGAGCTCTGGACGTTCGCCGGAGTGGCGTACTTAGCTAGCCACGTCTGCTTCTCAAGATCTGATCCAGAGGCTCCTCCTGCTGTTCCAGAAGTCTCTGCTGTTGCAGCCTGGTTCATGAGTGCCCGATATCGCTGTCCTGCACGTATGTGCACGTGTATCCGTGAGGGATCTCCTTAGGCGCCTCATACAAGAACTGGTAGTCGCTAGGATCGCCACCGATCTTGTAGACGACGAATGCCGGTGTACTCGGCACCTCTGGTGCTGCCAGCGCGAACGGCAGCGGTGGTCGGCTCTGGAGTGGCAGCTCTCCTCGGTGAGTCCCTAGAGCAGGTCCTGACGGAGAGTACTGATGCCTCAAGATTTCATGGAGCACCCGAAGGGCGACACGCTCCAAAGTGTTCACCAGGCTCTCAGAATGGCGGTGTAGCGAATGAGCTACCATGAAATTGATCTCCTGACGCAAGGACCTGGTGCGTTCTTCTGAAGGGTGGACAGGTCCACTCCATCGAGCGCGCCTTCAGGTGTGAACCCTCTCCACCTGATGCCGTGTGAGCGGGTCCTGTGGAAAGAGCCGATGAGGTCGGCTTCGAGGATAGCTTTGACGTCGTCATACTTCTTCTTGAGCTCCTCGGGCAGATCCTCGTACGTGGATCGGAGTACCTTCCGCCATCTCAGATGTAGATGGCGATGCAGTTGATGTCGAAGACGGTCCCACCGGGCGTGCCAGAATGTGTTGGCGTCCGAAACCCACCGGCGAGCTACGGCTGGCAACACGAAGAGCCGGGAACAACCTAGGGCTGCGGCTGGCCCTGGTCCCTCTGAGCGACGGCCCGCAAAGCTCCTGGTACACACGTCCCGATGCTGGTGCAAGGGCGTGCCACCTGATCTATACCTGATCAGGAAGGTGATGGATTTGCTTCGCTTAGTTTCCTGCATGGCATACACGTAAACATTAAATACGAGCCTCGATCGGCTCTCAGGTTGTCCTGTGAATCGGCTCAAGGAGCCGATCCACCCATGGTTCGTATGAGGTCTACGATCACATGGTGGTCCTGCTTGATCAATATGTAGCTAAAACGACCTACGACGATTTAGGGTTTTCACCACATAATCGGAACATCCTACTCGTGATTGAGCCTGGCAGCTACGCACGGTGATAATAAACCGACCCTGGACAAGGCCTAAAAACCAACATTAAGTTGATCCCCGGAACATCTTGTCTAGGGTTAGCAAACTACACCCTACGTACCACTGGATCATTCAACCCGTTTGTAAGGCCTAACTATGCAGATATTAAACTAATCCTTGAAGAATCAAGGAGCAATCATAACGGATCGGATCTACTAGACAATGATCGAGCAAGGTGCCGCCCTTACACCTAAGAAAGGTGTAAGGACGGCTAGACGTCTAAGGGTTGCATGGACGAAAGCATGTAGCACGGTAGAACAATGCTAACCCTAACACATCTATGATAACTATGTTGCTCGCCATCAAAAAGGCTTCAGTATGAGCAACGCATGAACGACGAATAAACGTATACTGCCTAGATCGCAAGATGCGATCTAGGCAGCATGATGCTTACCCGGAAGAAACCCTCGAAACAAGGGGTCGGCGATGCGCCAAGATTGGTTTGTGATGAACGTGATTGTTGTTTTTCTCAATAACCCTAGATACATATTTATAGTCCGTAGACTCTCTAACGTGGGAATAATCCCAACCGTGCACGAGCCAAACTCTAACTAACCGACATGTATCCTACTATATTTACAGATACAAGGGCAAACTAGCCCAAACTTCGTATACAAGGCCGGTTCACGTATTTCTTCCATGTATATTCTTCAAGCCCAATCTTGATCCCGGCCCACCTCTGATCCGGTCAAATTCTGGTGATAACAGAGCGTCACAAATAACACTTGTGACTTCAATACTCAACTTGGTTATTACCTCTTGGTCATCAGGTCCAGCTTGATTGTATCCATTGACCATATTCACTTGGCGTGAAACTTTGTAAATCGAATCCGATCAAACCTTGAATGGCATAGATTGGGATCAATTGAGCATTGTGCTCACCTATAAGGCACGTTACTCAAACGCACTGGACGGCTCTGATCCAGCTGCTCTTCCTCATGTATGTTGACAAACTGACACCATGTTCTCTTAACTCTACCTCCCTCGAGGGCCTAAATTCCAACCATATCACCGGCTATTTCTTGTTACATTGCTTCGGATCGTGACTGCCATTGAATTGCAGAAGCGCATCCACTTTCGGGAGTCGAGAGTCTGCGCCGGCGCACGGCTAGAGATGTGCAGTTGGATGACACTGGCCGCCGCTGGTTGACGATGGTGATCCCTTACAACTCGTGATGCCGGTGCTTGACGCCACCCTTGGCCACATGCTGCCGGATCTTGATGCCGCTGCTGCTGGTGCTCGCAGATCAAGAATACGCTGGGCTATGACGCTCGCATCTCCGGAATCATGATCCACATGAAGTTCGTTGTTTTTGATGCAGCGTGCCCTTTGTAAGCGAGACTGATCAACGGCCCAAGACATCTACTCTCCATCATGCACATCCGATGGATTCATCTTGGGATCCGGGAAGCAATACCAACAAGGCTCAAATAGATAGAGCTTCTATTCAGATATAGCTGGTTCACCTTTCTCTGATGGTTCCTCTTGCACACGGTGCATAATCGACTTTGAGATGAGAGTATTTGTTGAGAGAAATCCGGATCCAATCAATTTATTTCCTTTTTCTGTTGAAGTTCTGATTGCACACGGTTATATCTCTTTATATAGCAGCCCACGTGCGTGCTTTTTAATGCCGGATTCGTAAATCTCACCCCTTAAAATTGTATGACTTTAAGTTAACAAATCTCCACCGTTGGTTGTTTTGTGTTTTAATTATATAATAGAAGATTACTTTCTTGTATTTGCGGATGCTTGCAAGGGGTTTAATCACAAGTATGTATTAGTCCTAGGAAGGGCGGTGCATTAGCATAGGTTCACCCGCACAACACTTATCAAAACAATGAAGATTAATCAACTATATGAAGCGAAAGCACTAGACTAAATTCCCGTGTGTCCTCAAGAACGTTTGGTCATCATAAGTAAACAAACCGGCTTGTCCTTTGTGCTAAAAAGGATTGGGCCACTTGCTGCAATTATTATTTTCGCATTTTACTTACTTGTATTTTATTTATCTGCTATATCAAAACTCCCTGAAAACTTGTCTGTGAGCATTTACAGTGAATCCTTCATCGAAACTGCTTGTCAACACCTTCTGCTCCTTGTTGGGTTCGACACTCTTATTTATCGAAAGTACTACGATACACCCCCTATACTTGTGGGTCATCATGGCGGCGCGAGGGAGGAGGAAGAGGGAGAGAGCTAGGGTTTTCCGTGAGCTTGAGATGGGGATTTAAGAGGGGAAAAGGGAAGGGCTTGGTGGTGGTACGGTGGTTGAGGGAGGACCACGGGAGCTCAAGCTCTTCTCGTGGAGAAACAAGACGACAAGGGGGAGAAAGGTGAGAGAAAGGGTACCGGCCAGATGGTGGTGGCTGAAAAAGGGTGGGCCGGATTAGCCTGAAGAAAGGAAGGAGAGAGCTGGGCCGCAGGGGGAAAAGAAAAGGGCCAGGGAAGAGTTGGGCCTGGTTAGAGGTTAGGGTTTTATTTAAAGGAAGAGACAAGGGGGTTTATAAAATTGTTTTATTTAATAAAATCATGGATGATATGATGCATATGCCATGATGAATTTGGACCGACACGGAAAAAACAAGCAGCGGAGAAAAACAAATCTATGGGGTTTTCCGGGTCGTTACAAACGACACCACTAATAAGGAACCTCGCCCCGAGGTTCCACATCAAGCCAAGGGGGAGTTTGTTAAACTATCGAGTCTTCTTGTACCATGTTGACAAACACCCGTCCACGGCATGGAACCTTCTTCTGGCAAAGTGTTGATCTTCTCGACACCACTAACAAGAATTGTTGCTCCATACTGATCGGGTGGCACCACTAACAAGAAGTCGTTGTTCTACTGTTGATGATGCGCTTTCGTCAAGACCTCCGAAGATCGGACCTAATAGGTAAGGCAAAGATCGTCCAACCCATGTCGAGACCTAAGACTCGGAAAACTCAGATAAGAGAGAAGACTCAAAAATCGCGTAGGTAAGAGGAGAAAGAATATAGGTAAGGAGAAAAATCAGAGCTAATCAGATCTATCCAACAAATTTTAGAAAATAGTTTTGACACTAGACACAACAACGCCCGTTGGCATGGTTATCCTACAGGCTGGACTAGTGGGGTACCGTCAACCTGGGCTCTGATACCAACTTGTGACGCCCCGGAACCGGTACCCTGAGGATTCCAGCGATCCCACCGAAATCTGCACGATATCGATTCAGAGATGCGCTCCGACACGACGTGCGCGACGAATCACACACGTGATGCCAGAGAAATTAACACGAGCGGTAACATTACAACAGGATTACAATAGAGCCCACAAGAAACAGATATATTACAACAACGACTCCAACGAGTCAAGATACAAATATACAATAAAAAGATCCAAATCATACAGAAGATCGAATACGTCCGAGTACGGACAAGATACAAATTGGACTAAGAGTCCTGAAGATAAACTTTGGCGTCCATAATCCTGCCCAGGCCAAGCCGGAAGGGTAACCTTGCTAACATCATCATCTTGTACCTGTCAAAGTCGGGCCATCGATTGCCGACAAAAGGGAGGAAACAAAAGAGAAAGAGAAAAGGCGAGGGTAAGTAACAAGGAACAAACTCCGGCATGTACTAAACGAGACTAGAAATGGCTATGCTCGCGAGGCGAATATATCACCGGGGGCTATATGGTAGGTTTAGCGGCAACAAAACTATATCCAACAGAGACACGCTACAACATCCGTCTACTCAGAGAAGATAAGAGAGCGCACAAGGTACAGATAAATACTACACAAACACAACCCAGCCAAATACACATATCCCCTTCAACAAAGCGAAGAAGCAATGTCAAAGACACTCCACGGTTGAAAATTTTGGTATATCTTGGTTGTAGTAATGCTATATTACTACCCAAGTTATTATCAGATTATTAGCAACAAGATAACGATGTAAGTTGTTCTATGATCAAGCTATACAATTCCAAGTTGTCCATAACCGCAGACACGGCTTATCGATAAGTTGTACACCCTGCAGGGGTTGCCCAAATGTAACCATACGCATGCTCGACCCACTTACGACAGGTGGATGTCTCACAACAAGACTGTTCCCAGTTCAACAAGAAAGTCTAGGGGGGCCACCCGATTAAGCTACCCGTATCGAAGTTCAGCCGTACTCCGAAGCGGACTCAGGGTTTGCGACGGTGGCTAGGCGAGCGAACCACTCGCTTCGCTAAACGTCCCGCGGGGTACAGTACAGAATATAAACACCCGAAGGCAACAGGAAGTAAACACCCGAAGGCAACAGTAAGTAAAGCATAGGCAAATAAAACCAAGGTTGTGGCCCCCTTTTCAACTGACTTGAGAAAAGGTAATGGGTGAGGGGGGTCCCGATAATCGTCCCCACGTACGGGTAGAGTGCTCAATCTCGGACCAGATAACAAGAAATCGGGTCCTAGGGGACATTAGCGAGTCAAAGTTCCGATGCTTTCGAAAAGGGGCTCACAGATGCCTCTACTTACAATTTTAGTTGTTAACAATTAAGTAAACATGTGTATCTCCAAACAACTGATATAGCATGTGATAACCTCCCAACAACCCAACATATCCCGATAACAGAACGAGATAAACAACAGAGCCTAAACACGCCTACGACTCGCAAGGCTCAAACATCAAGCAACTGCTATGGGTAAGGAATGATACATATAGGTTTATTATGGTAAACAAGTGAAATAGGACACGTGACTCGATAAAGAAGCGCAACTTATGTATAGCAGTGCGAGGGAGAGAAAAATGTAAAATAGGTGAAGAGAGAGGGCTCTCCTGTGGAAAGCTGAAGAAGAACTTGTCGAAGAACTCGTCGTATCTCACATCACCATTTCGTGATCCTATCCGGGAAGAAGCAAAGCGCTACAAAAAAAATGGATGCACCATTTACTACTACGAAAGAAGAATCAGCATGATCATGATATGATATGCATGGCATGGCAACGATGATGCGATGCAACTTATCCAAATTAATCGGGGTCGAACCCCGGACAAACAAATTAGGTTGGAGTTTCATTTATACCGGAAAAGTTAAGTGTTGATTAGCATGGCATATCATGGCAGGGGTGCGCTAGTTCAATATTAAACGGAGCGGGAAAACCACATCGGTGTTCCGAAATACTCCGCATATATGTAAGGTAAACATACACGACTATCCACGAGCGACATGATGCGAGATGCAAACAGATGAATGGATGGCATATTCATGTTCCTTATGTTTTTCTGATCAAGTTTCATATAGAACACATTTTATTTCGAGTTATAGTTTGAAAGTTATGAAATAAACAGGTTTGGAAATAAAATAAAAGACAGAGATAAGGGATTTGGGTTGGATCTGGGGGTGCCTGTTACCTGGCCGGCGGGAGGGAACTTGGAGCGCATGGGCCGGCCCAGTTCTAGCTGTGAGAGGCGACGAGATGCACTGGGCCGATCTGGGCCGAAACTAAACAGATGAATGGATGGCATATTCATGTTCCTTATGTTTTTCTGATCAATTTTCATATAGAACACATTTTATTTCGAGTTATAGTTTGAAAGTTATGAAATAAACAGGTTTGCAAATACAATAAAATAGAAGACAGAGATAAGGGATTTGGGCTGGATCTGGGAGGTGCCTGCTACCTGGCCGGCGGGAGGGAACTTGGAGCGCATGGGCCGGCCCAGTTCTGGCTGTGAGAGGCGACGAGATGCACCGGGTCGATCTGGGCCGAAACAAAAAGGTTTGCAAATAAAATAAAAGACAGAGATAAGGGATTTGGGCTGGATCTGGGAGGTGCCTGCTACCTGGTCGGCGGGAGGGAACTTAGAGTGCATGGGCCGGCCCAGTTCTGGCTGTGAGAGGCGACGAGATGCATCGGGTCGATCTGGGCCGAAACAAAAAGGTTTGTTAATTCGCTTCCCATGAGATTTGAGCTCAAGATCTGCTGCTTGAGGGATCAAGGGACTAACCACTAAGCTGCACTTCGGATGGTGTCAACTTGATGGTGCTCAATGTTTTGAGCCAAAGAAAGGCGCGGACCTTGGACAGAAAATCATGGGGGAGAGGATTAGGTCGACCATGGAACCATCGAGGGAGAGCAAACCGAGGCACGGGAGATGGCATCGGGGGCGCGCCTCGATGTGGGCAACCAGGACGTGGCGGAGTCGGCACCATGGGGTCACCGGAGCGTCACCGGCGACGAGCATCTGTGGGGGAAAACAACGGTCAACGCTGGTAGGCTCGCATAGAACGAGATTGAGAGGGGCTTGAGTTACAGGGTGAAGAGGGAGTTACCAGGATCACGAATCCAAGCCCGGAAACGACGGGGAAGCACGGAGGTGGCCGGAATCGAAGAAGAAAGGCACTGTCCCGCGCGAGGGAAACATCGAATTGGCGACAATTGAAGGCCTCCCGGATCGATTCCTTCTACAAGGACGTAGAGGATGACGAGGTGGAGCTCTGGATGGTTTCGGTTCTTCGAGGGGCGGTCGGAAACGGCGGGGTCATGGTGTTCGTTGGTTCACAGAGAAGAAGGAAAACGAGGGAGATGAAGAGGAGAATGGTGGCGGCGCGAGGGAGGAGGAAGAGGGAGAGAGCTAGGGTTTTCCGTGAGCTTGAGATGGGGACTTAAGAGGGGAAAAGGGAAGTGCTTGGTGGTGGTGCGATGGTTGAGGGAGGACCACGGGAGCTCACGCTCTTCTCATGGAGAAAGAAGACGACAAGGGGGAGAAAGGTGAGCGAAAGGGTACCGGCCAGATGGTGGTGGCTGATAAAGGGTAGGCCGGATTGGGCTGAAGAAAGGAAGGAGAGAGCTGGGCCGCAGGGGGAAAAAAGAAAAGGGCCAGGGAAGAGCTGGGCCTGGTTAGAGGTTAGGGTTTTATTTAAAGGAAGAGACAAGGGGGTTTATAAAATAGTTTTATTTAATAAAATCATGGATGATATGATGCATATGCCATGATGAACTTGGAACGACACGAAAAAAAAACAAGCAGCGGAGAAAAACAAATCTATGGGGTTTTCTGGGTCGTTACAAACGACACCACTAATAAGGAACCTCGCCCCGAGGTTCCACGTCAAGCCAAGGGGGAGTTTGTTAAACTATCGAGTCTTCTTGTACCATGTTGACAAACACCCGTCCACGGCATGGAACCTTCTTCTGGCAAAGTGTTGATCTTCTCGACACCACTAACAAGAATTGTTGCTCCATACTGATCGGGTGGCACCACTAACAAGAAGTCATTGTTCTACTGTTGATGATGCGCTTTCGTCAAGACCTCCGAAGATCGGACCTAATAGGTAAATCAAAGATCGTCCAACCCATGTCGAGACCTAAGACTCGGAAAACTCAGATAAGAGAGAAGACTCAAAAATCGCGTAGGTAAGAGGAGAAAGAATATAGGTAAGGAGAAAAATCAGAGCTAATCAGATCTATCCAATGAATTTTAGAAAATAGTTTTGATACTAGACACAACAACGTCCATTGGCAAGGTTATCCTACAGGCTGGACTAGTGGGGTACCGTCAACCTGGGCTCTGATACCAACTTGTGATGCCCCGGAACCGGTACCCTGAGGATTACAGCGATCTCGCCGAAATCTGCACGATATCGATTCAGAGACTCCCTCCGACACGACGTGCGCAACGAATCACACACATGATGCCAGAGGAATTAACACGAGCGGTAACATCACAACAGGATTACAATAGAGCCCAAAAGAAACAGATATATTACAACAACGACTCCAACGAGTCAAGATACAAATATACAATAAAAAGATCCAAATCATACAGAAGATTGAATACGTCCGAGTACGGACAAGATACAAATTGGACTAAGAGTCCTGAAGATAAACGATGGCGTCCATAATCCTGCCCAGGCCAAGCCGGAAGGGTATCCTTGCTAACATCATCATCTTGTACCTGTGAAAGTTGGGCCATCGGTTGCCGACAAAAGGGAGGAAACAAAAGAGAAAGAGAAAAGGTGAGGGTAAGTACCAAGGAACAAACTCCGGCATGTACTTAACGAGACTAGAAATAGATATGCTCGCCAGACGAATATATCACCGGGGGCTATATGGAAGGTTTAGCGGCAACAAAACTATATCCAACAGAGACACGCTACAACATTCGTCTACTCAGAGAAGATAAGAGAGCGCACAAGGTAACAGATAAATACTACACAAACACAACCCAGCCAAATACACATATCCCCTTCAACAAAGCGAAGAAGCAATGTCAAAGGCACTCCACGGTTGAAAATTTTGGTATATGTTGGTTGTAGTAATGCTATATTACTACGCAAGTTATTATCAGATTATTAACAACAAGATAACGGTGTAAGTTGTTCCATGATCAAGCTATACAATTCCAAGTCATCCATAACCGCGGACACGGCTTATCGATAAGATGTACACCCTGCAGGGGTTGCCCAAATGTAACCATACGCATGCTCGACCCACTTACGATAGGTGGATGTCTCACAATAAGACCGTTCCCAGTTCAACAAGAAAGTCTAGGGGGGCCACCCGACTAAGCTACCCGTATCGAAGTTCGGCCGTACTCCGAAGTGGACTCAGGGTTTGCAACGGCGGCTAGGCGTGCGAACCACACGCTTCGCTAAACGTCCCGTGGGGTACAGTACAGAATATAAACACCCGAAGGCAACAATAAGTAAAGCATCGGGAAATAAAACCAAGGTTGTGGCCCCCTTTTCAACTGACTTGAGAAAAGGTAATGGGTGAGGGGGGTCCCGATAATCGTCCCCACGTACGGGTAGAGTGCTCAGTCTCGGAACAGATAATAAGAACTCGGGTCCTAGGGGACATTAGCGAGTCAAAGTTCCGATGCTTTCGCAAAGGGGCTCACAGATGCCTCTGCTTACAATTTTAGTTGTTAACAATTAAGTAAAGCATGTGTATCTCCAACAACTGATATAGCATGTGATAACTGTCACACCCCAACTTTTTGCAACCATGTTTTGTTGTCCTTAGTGCAAAAATTAGGGGGAACAAAAACTTTTTCTATAGACTAATTAAGATGAATTGCTTTGATCTGCTGGTAGAATAATTGTCTTGATTTGCTTGTTGAGTTTTGTCTTGAGCTACCTTTAAGAACAACACCTCTAGTGGTTAAACAAGCAACTCACTAATAAAACACATGTTTGGCTTGGGAAAAGTGTTTTCCTTTTTTTTTACATCAAACCTTTCCACTTATGGCAACATGAGTGTGCCTACTTAAATTTCCTCCTTGTGATATAACCTTGCTCAACCCATCCTTGATTCAAAACATGGGATCATATACCGCTTGCTACATTCTTCTCTTACACCCACTTATCCTTGTTGGTTTAGAAGCCAAGTCAATAACATGTTTTGGCAGGCTTAAAATGTCCAAACTTCGGCAGTTGATCTCTAAGCACCCCCAACTAATATTGGTGACCTCAATGCATGGATCTCATCTATGCAACACCCTCTACAACTTCCACGTCTTGCATGTCCCATTCTACCCTTACAATTCTTATTTTCACTTGACCTTGCACCCTATCCACTATTTCAGCACTATATCACTTGCTCATCTTTTATCTTCTGTTTATCTTTATTCCAAGCTTAATCTCCACAAAACCAAGAGTGAAGATGGTAGCTACATTATGTAGCCACACCCTCTACCCTTGAGATCACTTCTCCCAAGATGTTTTATTTGCCAAAAGTCCTATTTAAGAATCTTCTCTAATTTTCACTACAAAACTAATCCTAGTTTTAGCAAAGCTTTTAAATTTTATTTTCTCAAACAAAATAGGAAATGAGTGTGGTATTTCATATCACCTTATCTCCTCCCAAAAATATTTGCTTGATAATAATTCTCCTTGTTTTGTTTTCTAACAAAATGCATGATATGGTACTTATATCATTTCTTGTTTGTTTTTAAACATGAGAAAATCTACCTTACCTTATAAAGTAAGTATAAATTTTTGAACTCCTATACTTCACCTAGTTTCCCTCAACATTTTCAAATTACTTTTCATTTCAAAATTTGCCATAGCCATAGGAGAGATCCCAACCTTATTTGTTGAGCCTTTTTTTTATAAAATAACCTTTGAGTCCCAACTATACCTCTTTATTGAAACCTAATAATGCTTAGGCATCATTGCATGTGATCATGCTCACACCTCCTCTTCTCTCTCTTTATCCATATTTTAATATCACATATTTCAACTATCCACTTCCTTCTACCTTGTTCAAACTTATCACTAACCTTGCCATCATTAGTAACATCACCTAGAATTTCTCCATCATCCATTTGTGCAATATGCATGACCCTCTAGGCTTGACACAAGAGGAGAGCCGGCCATGCCCATGCATTTTTTTGCACATGACCATGTCCCTCCATCCATCCCTCTCTCTTAATTAAACTAATCCTTCACCATTGCATCACCGATCCCTCCTACAACCCTACTGTAGTACTATAGTAATAGCTCCACTATACTGATTGGTTTTGGGAAGAAGGAAGATAGAAAGGAAAACACCATGCATGCATGGCTCGGTCAAGCCTTGAAAGAAGTGCTTGCTGCAGCCCCTCCCTACCAACCACCACTTCTAGCTCGTGTGCCTGCACCCAACACACCCCAGGACATCATGAGAACCTCCCTACCTAGCCTAGCCTTCTCTTTCCCTTCCCCATGCCATGAATGGCATAGGCCTTGACCCAAACACTCTAGACCTGCACCCCTGTGCCATAGCCATGTCTAGTACCCCTCCCTGGATTCCTGGAGCCCACCCTCTCCCTCGTGCTCCAAGGCACCCAGCACCTCTGTCCGAGCTTGCCATGGACGTGATCACCAAGTTTTGGGTAGACAGCAGCTGGCGGTATTTTCTCCCAAGGCTGTGCCATGATGGTTCTCTGGCATCCCCTTCCCCGATGTGCACGCTCCCGAGGCCAGCCCTAGCCTGCATCATCCTCTCCACGCCCGCCCTTGGACATGGTCACCATGCCGGGTGCACCAAGCCCACCGTGAACCCATCCCGAGCTATAAAACGACCCCGCCTCCCTCCCTTCGCCTCACTTCCACTGCGCACCACCTCTCCCACCTCCCAGAAGACGCCGAGGCGCTCAGCCCTGCTGCTGCTCGCCGACACGCGCGTCACGCCCGTGGTCACTGCGAGGTGGCGGGGGAAGAGCCCCGCTCGCCCCGGCCCCGTTTCCCCCTCCCTCTCCCTTGTTCGATGCACACTCTCTCCTCCTAGTCCTAAACCCCTCCCCTGCACTGTCCAGGTTCGCCGGAGCCGCCGCCGTCGTCGTCTTGCCGGGAGGTGCTGCGAGGAGGAGGCGCCGGAAAGAACTGCTGCGGACGCGCGGAACGTAGCCGAGCGCAGCCAAGCGCGCCGCTCGACGTTCTCGACCCACCACCACGCCGCCAGAGCCTCGCCGTCGACCTCCATCGCCTGCAGGTGAGCCCCTAGACCGCCCCATCTTCTCTCTGGCCGCCCGCTTGCGTACAGGTCGGGAGGAGGACGAGGATCCTCCCGATCCGATCGTGGCTGCGTGGCCTGCATGGCCACATCGGCCATGCAAAGGCCTGGCCCGCCTGGGCCCCCTCCCCTTATTCTTCCTCTTTATTTTTTTCCCTCCACCTGGAAACCCTCTCCTGGGCCGGCCCAAATCGTCACCACCGCACGGCCCAGAGCCATTCCCGCCAAATTAATTCGTTTGAAAAATTGATATTTGCTGTTTATTTGTGTCAAAACCAGTGGCACCAAAATTTGAATAACTCAAGTTTTACACCCCCCAAATTGAATGAAACCAACTGCATTAGATCAAAAATTTCATTATCTTTCCAATGCCACTGGCCCCATATTTTTAGGATTTTTGTACGATTTTTAAGGTATTAAACATGATCACTGGTTACTGTTTAGTATTTCTAATTCCTAAATTTTAAAAATTAATGTTTTTGTATGAATCCAATTGGGTTAGTCTTGTTTTAGTATTGGCCATCTAGGAAAAATATTGTTAGTCTCTGTTCATGCATATTTGTTACTGTTTGTGTTAATGTGTGGATCGCATGAAATGTTGTACCAAAACTTTTGTTTATTTAAAATCTTTAACCAACTCTTTTTATTTAAAAATGGTCAACCTATATTTTATTCTTGCAAAACAAAACCTCTACAACTTAACCTTAGTCCTATTGTATTGCTTAAGTTTTCAAAAGAGTGTAGCATATTGTTTACCTCCTATTTTTGTATAGTAACTATTAGCCAAATAAACTAGGAAAATGATTTCCTACTTTTCAAAAAAAATGTTTAAAAATGAAATATGAATGCTTTTGATACCTAACCATTGCACTTATCCTCTTTGTGGTGTTATATACCAGGGGATAATTTAATTTATGCCATGGTGATACCCAAAGAGGCAATTGCTCATTTGTGAGGCTCTCATGCCTTTATTAGGTGAATAAATTGAGTTTTCTAAATTAAAAACTCTTAAAGTTGTTTTGTAGTATCTATAAGTTTTTAGTATGTTAGCCCTTGGTTGAGTTGTTAGTTTCTGATTGTTGCATGTTTGTTTAGTTGGTGCAATGTGTTGATTGTGTTCCTCTTATATTTTCCGGCGTTAGATGCGAACAATTTCGGAGAAGAAGAAGAAGTGGAATCGGACGAGGATTTTATTTATATTGTTGGAAGTCTTATTTGATGGAGTTGGAGAAGTCCAGGGACAAACAAGCCAACCAAGGCAAGCCATCTCTTGATCTCTGGATATTGAATCACATATGGTGGTTACTTTGTTATTATTATTGTCTCTCGATCTATCTTGTGTGTTTTCTACTTTTGTTGTCGGAGCATGCTTACCGTGAGCATGTTGACTCTCTTTGGCACCTCGCCGACAAACCCCTTTTTGTAAATGGTGGTTGTCATCACCATGATCTTGGTGTACCCTCTAAATGTGATGGGTATGCCCACTTATCTTGTGTGTGTCGACCTCTTGACCCCCTTCTTGAACCCCTTGTTGATGTTCTGCATACTTACTCTCGAGTATGTTGAACCCCTTGTTGATCTGATGCATGCACACCCTGAGCATGTATGACCCCTTGACCATCTATATTATCATCTTCTTAGCGGTATGATGTTTAACATCATGAACCTTGTTGAATCTTCCAACTTATGTTGATCATATACATGCTTACCCCAAGCATGTATGACCCCCTTTTGACACCAAAATAATCATCTCCTTAGTGGTATGATGGTTAGCATCATGCCCTTGATGTATCTTAGTTCATCCATAAAACTATAGGTTGGGAACCCCCTTGGAAAAAAATACCTTGTTGAAAAGAATTTTAAAAAAAAAACCTTGGGTGAGTTGGACTTACCCAAGCGTGTGTTTATGAAAGGAAAGGATCTTGGCAAAGATGGTTGAAAAGAAAATCTTGTTTTCGAAAACTTTGGCGCCTAAGTATTCACCCTTGACAATTAACCCGCGCAACCACATTACCCTGGGGTGGGACGGGGCTTAGCTCGTAGTTTGTTCTTCTTAACATGGGACACCGCACAACTATATAAGGTTAAGGTTACCCCTGAATCCGGATTGTCGTTGGTGGAGACAATAGTATAACGGGAGGCCTTCGGGGCTGACCTGTCCGGAAGACACTATGGGTCTCCTGGCTTAGCGGTGGAGCCACGCTCAAAGTGAGGTGAGCTGCCACGGTGCCGGGGAGGTACATGCTCCATAGGGTAGGATCCCGTGCTAAGACGAATAGGCGAAAGGCTATGTCCGAGTTTTTGTCATGGCATAGTTGATATGCAGGGATGATGCCCACATGATAAACTCGCGGATCTTGTGGGGAAAGTGTGCAAACTCTGCAGAGTCAAATCTATTCGAATAGCCGTTTCCGCGGTCATGGACGATTGGAATGGCTGTTGCTTAGCCTAAAGAGTTTTGTTTTATGAAAGTGTTTGACAAAGGAAAGGAAGGAACTTGTTTTCGGAGTACCGGGAAGGTACTGGAAAGTTGTGATGACCATTTGAAGATGGTCGGAAAGGAAATAAACTGGGTTACTCCCATCCTAGTGTTTTATGTTGTAGAACTCTTTTGAAGTATCTTCTTCAACAAAGATATAGAGATGTCATAGGATCTTCTCAGTGTCCCCTTCAACTGTGATGTTAGGATGCTACATCCACAAGAGAAACTATTTCTCTTTCTCATGCTACATCCACAAGAGAAACTACTTCTCTTCTACATGCTATTTTCCACAAGAGAAATTAGCTCTTCCCTCTTGTCATCTAGATTAGCACTTGTTATCTTGCACTCTTGCAAAGTACCTTCTTGATGGTTTGCGAGTACAATTCCAAATGTACTCACGGCTTTGTCCCTGGCTATTTACTTGGCCAGACTTGGAGGAATTCGACAAATGAAGAAGGATTGGACGACGTCTATGCGAGCTAGGAACGTTCTCCCAGTCAGTTGCCTATAGGGTTAAGGCAAATGACTCGGGCTCTACGCTGCTGATGTGATTCCGCTACTCTGATGATTAAGTTAGGCCCTTCGAGGCTATTATGTAAAGATTGGTCATGTAACCTTGTTGTAATTTTCTTATTCCGTTTTGTAGTGGATGATGTATCTATGATATCAGTTCGGTTATGTGTTCACGACGCACTGATCATGGGATCGTGAACTGTATACATAACGGGAATTTCGGACAGCTATTCCGGGGTTCCCACAGAGCTGGTATCAGAGCCATCCTGACTGCAGGAGACCTTAGTTAGCATGAACGTTAGTTAGGAAACAAGTATTTGGGAAAAACTATTTACGAAACAAATTCTTTCTTTAGTCGGAAGCATAGCTTCTACTCCTCTTGACACTTCAAAACTTCTAAATTCTTATCTCTCCGCTTCATAAAAGTGTTTGAAAATTCTTACTCTATTGTCTTACCTACTTTAAACTTACATATTGGATGAGGTCCCCAAATCAGACCGGAGACTCAAACTCAAAGATGGATCAATCCTTCAGAAAGACTCATGTATCTCCAACAGCCGCTATTGAAGATTGGAGGTCAACTTAGTGTGCACATATAGGGATGATAATGTCATGTCTTTTGTTGTCACCAAAGTTTGTCAGGGAGTTGACCTTGTTCCTCTTTGGACTCGCGCTTTTGCAGTCGACAAGGATCAAGTCCTCAATTTCTTGACTAGTAATTTTTAGGTTCGTCACGAGAAGTTGCCGTCTACGGAGCTCTTCAGCACATAATCCTCTGAAGACCTCACATCCCAGAGATGTTGAGACCAGAAGTTCTACGCAGTTTTCGCCTCTGTTTCAACATCGACAACTCAACACCACGCCTGCTTTGCCACCAACTGCTACAAGGATCCTTATTGAAGTCGATGTCAACCAGATGAAGACGGAAGCATCTGTGACTAGCCCCAGACCTATAGGATGGATAGGACAAACTCAATCGCTTTGATTGAGCTACCCCCGCATATTAGGAATCCATGGGTACTTATGTTACCATGTCTGGTTTGATGATTGCTTGTAGTTTCCTTGTGTGATGCCTTGAGTGATTTTATCTGTTTGTTGTGTATGATTGTCTTTGTCTTTACGTCTGAAAAACCCTCTTGGTGTGATAACCTAGCTTAGAAAGCCTCCCTAAGATGTTTTCACCCTCACCTACCTCGCTGATTTATTGCTAACTGCTAGTTAGTTGGATAGGTTAACAGAAGACTCTAACTCTAACCCCGTTAGAAGTTGTTTTTCAACCGTCGGAAAACTAACCCAGACCCCTATCTACGCTAACTACTTTCAAGATCAGCTGGAGCATCTCTACGACACCAAGAAAGCAGAAGCCGTGCCTTCAAGAGTGACTGCACCTCTGCAAGAAGACACACTGATTTGGTCTAACCCTGGAGCATAATCGCGCTAACCGTGAGGATATATTTTTGAAATTACCCTCTAACACACCGTCTAACAAATTGAGAGAACAATAGCGCCAAAGCCAAGCTACATCAAATGGTTCATCTGGTCATCATCAAGTGAAGCTCTTGAAGATACCTCAAGACTCAAGAATTAGGTGTAGTTAACCCGCTCACTTCTTAACTGGTATAAGTCAGCACTGACCCTCAAGCTGAAGATTGTCTTCGACGACCTTTGTTGCTTCTTCATATGGATACCAACTAGGCGTTTCATCAACTTACTAACTTACCGCGCGTCCTATATTTTAGTACACACCATGTTTACCTATTGAAGCCGTGGTCTACACGTCTCCCCTGAAGATTCTTCAAGCGAATGCGGAAGATCAGAAGCTCCAGACAGAACCACAAGGCAGACGCTCTGAGTTTTTCTGAAGGCCCGATGAAAAATCTTAAGGGTCTTCCACTAAAAAAAAATGGAGCTAACCCTAAAATTTTCCACCTTTCTAAAACACCGTTGGGAACTTGGGATGCACTAACTCCCCCTGAAGTTGTGGATTGCACCTCGCTCCCTGAAGATGCTTCAACTCAAGACGAGAGGAAGATCACTTCTTCGAAAGCACCGACAAGACCCGTGGAAACCCGAAGCTAAGAGTTTTTACCCCCCCCCCCCCCCCCCCCCCGGTGAACACTTTTAAGGGTGGAAGACTTTGTCTTCCACTAAAATTTAAAGTTAACTCTAAAAAGTGTTCAACCCTGCTAAAGCACTGCTGGAGTGCACTAACAGAATCTTAAACCCCCGCTAGGATCGCTTAGAAGCTACGGATCCAACACCTACTTGAAGTAGTCAACCTCTTCACGAAGCTTGCCCTCGGCAGAATCTTATCGTGTCTTTTGGAAGCTGAAGCTATGACCCCGACGACAACGACACATCTACAGGAAGGAAGAGTCTAACTTAAGTTGACCTATAAAACCTCCCTAGTCCTACGCTTAGTAATCTCGGGACGAGATTATTTTAAGGGTGGAAGATCTGTCACACCCCAACTTTTTGCAACCATGTTTTGTTGTCCTTAGTGCAAAAATTAGGGGGAACAAAAACTTTTTCTATAGACTAATTAAGATGAATTGCTTTGATCTGCTGGTAGATGAATTGTCTTGATTTGCTTGTTGAGTTTTGTCTTGAGCTACCTTTAAGAACAACACCTCTAGTGATTAAACAAGCAACTCACTAATAAAACACATGTTTGGCTTGGGAAAAGTGTTTTCCTTTTTTTTACATCAAACCTTTCCACTTATGGCAACATGAGTGTGCCTACTTAAATTTCCTCCTTGTGATATAACCTTGCTCAACCCATCCTTGATTCAAAACATTGGATCATATACCGCTTGCTACATTCTTCTCTTACACCCACTTATCCTTGTTGGTTTAGAAGCCAAGTCAATAACATGTTTTGGCAGGCTTAAAATGTCCAAACTTCGGCAGTTGATCTCTAAGCACCCCCAACTAATATTGGTGACCTCAATGCATGGATCTCATCTATGCAACACCCTCTACAACTTCCACGTCTTGCATGTCCCATTCTACCCTTACAATTCTTATTTTCACTTGACCTTGCACCCTATCCACTATTTCAGCACTATATCACTTGCTCATCTTTTATCTTCTGTTTATCTTTATTCCAAGCTTAATCTCCACAAAAACAAGAGTGAAGATGGTAGCTACATTATGTAGCCACACCCTCTACCCTTGAGATCACTTCTCCCAAGATATTTTATTTGCCAAAAGTCCTATTTAAGAATCTTCTCTAATTTTCACTACAAAACTAATCCTAGTTTTAGCAAAGCTTTTAAATTTTATTTTCTCAAACAAAATAGGAAATGAGTGTGGTATTTCATATCACCTTATCTCCTCCCAAAAATATTTGCTTGATAATAATTCTCCTTGTTTTGTTTTCTAACAAAATGCATGATATGGTACTTATATCATTTCTTGTTTGTTTTTAAACATGAGAAAATCTACCTTACCTTATAAAGTAAGTATAAATTTTTGAACTCCTATACTTCACCTAGTTTCCCTCAACATTTTCAAATTACTTTTCATTTCAAAATTTGCCATAGCCATAGGAGAGATCCCAACCTTATTTGTTGAGCCTTTTTTTTATAAAATAACCTTTGAGTCCCAACTATACCTCTTTATTGAAACCTAATAATGCTTAGGCATCATTGCATGTGATCATGCTCACACCTCCTCTTCTCTCTCTTTATCCATATTTTAATATCACATATTTCAACTATCCACTTCCTTCTACCTTGTTCAAACTTATCTAACCTTGCCATCATTAGTAACATCACCTAGAATTTCTCCATCATCCATTTGTGCAATATGCATGACCCTCTAGTTTTGACACAAGAGGAGAGCCGGCCATGCCCATGCATTTTTTTTGCACATGACCATGTCCCTCCATCCATCCCTCTCTCTTAATTAATCTAATCCTTCACCGTTGCATCACCGATCCCTCCTACAACCCTACTATAGTACTATAGTAATAGCTCCACTATACTGATTGGTTTTGGGAAGAAGGAAGATAGAAAGGAAAACACCATGCATGCATGGCTCGGTCAAGCCTTAAAAGAAGTGCTTGCTGCAGCCCCTCCCTACCATCCACCACTTCTAGCTCGTGTGCCTGCACCCAACACACCCCAGGACATCATGAGAACCTCCCTACCTAGCCTAGCCTTCTCTTTCCCTTCCCCATGCCATGAATGGAATAGGCCTTGACCCAAACACTCTAGACCTGCACCCCTGTGCCATAGCCATGTCTAGTACCCCTCCCTGGATTCCTGGAGCCCATCAATGCCTCTCCCTCGTGCTCCAACGCACCCAGCACCTCTGTCCGAGCTTGCCATGGACGTGATCACCAAGTTTTGGGTAGAGAGCAGCTGGCGATATTTTCTCCCAAGGTTGCGCCATGATGGTTCTCTGGCATCCCCTTCCCCGATGTGCACGCTCCCGAGGCCAGCCCTAGCCTGCATCATCCTCTCCACGCCCGCCCTTGGACATGGTCACCATGCCGGGTGCACCAAGCCCACCGTGAACCCATCCCGAGCTATAAAACGACCCCGCCTCCCTCCCTTCGCCTCACTTCCACTGCGCACCACCTCTCCCACCTCCCAGAAGATGCCGAGGCGCTCAGCCCTGCTGCTGCTCGCCGACACGCGCGTCACGCCCGTGGTCACCGCGAGGTGGCGGAGGAAGAGCCCCGCTCGCCCCGGCCCCGTTTCCCCCTCCCTCTCCCTTGTTCGATGCACACTCTCTCCTCCTAGTCGTAAACCACTCCCCTGCACTGTCCAGGTTCGCCGGAGCCGCCGCCGTCGTCGTCTTGCCGGGAGGTGCTGCGAGGAGGAGGCGCCGGAAAGAACTGCTGCGGACGCGCGGAACGTAGCCGAGCGCAGCCAAGCGCGCCGCTGGACGGCCTCGACCCGCCACCGCGCCGCCAGAGCCTCGCCGTCGACCTCCATCGCCTGCAGATGAGCCCCTAGACCACCCCGTCTTCTCTCTGGCCGCCCGCTTGCGTACAGGTCGGGAGGAGGACGAGGATCCTCCCGATCCGATCGTGGCTGCGTGGCCTGCATGGCCACATCGGCCATGCAAAGGCCTGGCCCGCCTGGGCCCCCTCCCCTTATTCTTCCTCTTTATTTTTTCCCTCCACCTGGAAACCCTATCCTGGGCCGGCCCAAATCGTCACCACCGCACGGCCCAGAGCCATTCCCGCCAAATTAATTCGTTTGAAAAATTGATATTTGCTGTTTATTTGTGTCAAAACCAGTGGCACGAAAATTTGCATAACTCAAGTTTTACAACCCCAAATTGAATGAAACCAATTGCATTAGACGAAATTTCATTATAGTGCTTGCTGCAGCCCCTCCCTACCATCCACCACTTCTAGCTCGTGTGCCTGCACCCAACACACCCCAACTTTTTGCAACCATGTTTTGTTGTCCTTAGTGCAAAAATTAGGGGGAACAAAAACTTTTTCTATAGACTAATTAAGATGAATTGCTTTGATCTGCTGGTAGATGAATTGTCTTGATTTGCTTGTTGAGTTTTGTCTTGAGCTACCTTTAAGAACAACACCTCTAGTGGTTAAACAAGCAACTCACTAATAAAACACATGTTTGGCTTGGGAAAAGTGTTTTCCTTTTTTTTACATCAAACCTTTCCACTTATGGCAACATGAGTGTGCCTACTTAAATTTCCTCCTTGTGATATAACCTTGCTCAACCCATCCTTGATTCAAAACATGGGATCATATACCGCTTGCTACATTCTTCTCTTACACCCACTTATCCTTGTTGGTTTAGAAGCCAAGTCAATAACATGTTTTGGCAGGCTTAAAATGTCCAAACTTCGGCAGTTGATCTCTAAGCACCCCCAACTAATATTGGTGACCTCAATGCATGGATCTCATCTATGCAACACCCTCTACAACTTCCACGTCTTGCATGTCCCATTCTACCCTTACAATTCTTATTTTCACTTGACCTTGCACCCTATCCACTATTTCAGCACTATATCACTTGCTCATCTTTTATCTTCTGTTTATCTTTATTCCAAGCTTAATCTCCACAAAACCAAGAGTGAAGATGGTAGCTACATTATGTAGCCACACCCTCTACCCTTGAGATCACTTCTCCCAAGATGTTTTATTTGCCAAAAGTCCTATTTAAGAATCTTCTCTAATTTTCACTACAAAACTAATCCTAGTTTTAGCAAAGCTTTTAAATTTTATTTTCTCAAACAAAATAGGAAATGAGTGTGGTATTTCATATCACCTTATCTCCTCCCAAAAATATTTGCTTGATAATAATTCTCCTTGTTTTGTTTTCTAACAAAATGCATGATATGGTACTTATATCATTTCTTGTTTGTTTTTAAACATGAGAAAATCTACCTTACCTTATAAAGTAAGTATAAATTTTTGAACTCCTATACTTCACCTAGTTTCCCTCAACATTTTCAAATTACTTTTCATTTCAAAATTTGCCATAGCCATAGGAGAGATCCCAACCTTATTTGTTGAGCCTTTTTTTTATAAAATAACCTTTGAGTCCCAACTATACCTCTTTATTGAAACCTAATAATGCTTAGGCATCATTGCATGTGATCATGCTCACACCTCCTCTTCTCTCTCTTTATCCATATTTTAATATCACATATTTCAACTATCCACTTCCTTCTACCTTGTTCAAACTTATCACTAACCTTGCCATCATTAGTAACATCACCTAGAATTTCTCCATCATCCATTTGTGCAATATGCATGACCCTCTAGGCTTGACACAAGAGGAGAGCCGGCCATGCCCATGCATTTTTTTGCACATGACCATGTCCCTCCATCCATCCCTCTCTCTTAATTAAACTAATCCTTCACCATTGCATCACCGATCCCTCCTACAACCCTACTATAGTACTATAGTAATAGCTCCACTATACTGATTGGTTTTGGGAAGAAGGAAGATAGAAAGGAAAACACCATGCATGCATGGCTCGGTCAAGCCTTGAAAGAAGTGCTTGCTGCAGCCCCTCCCTACCAACCACCACTTCTAGCTCGTGTGCCTGCACCCAACACACCCCAGGACATCATGAGAACCTCCCTACCTAGCCTAGCCTTCTCTTTCCCTTCCCCATGCCATGAATGGCATAGGCCTTGACCCAAACACTCTAGACCTGCACCCCTGTGCCATAGCCATGTCTAGTACCCCTCCCTAGATTCCTGGAGCCCACCCTCTCCCTCGTGCTCCAACGCACCCAGCACCTCTGTCCGAGCTTGCCATGGACGTGATCACCAAGTTTTGGGTAGACAGCAGCTGGCGGTATTTTCTCCCAAGGCTGTGCCATGATGGTTCTCTGGCATCCCCTTCCCCGATGTGCACGCTCCCGAGGCCAGCCCTAGCCTGCATCATCCTCTCCACGCCCGCCCTTGGACATGGTCACCATGCCGGGTGCACCAAGCCCACCGTGAACCCATCCCGAGCTATAAAACGACCCCGCCTCCCTCCCTTCGCCTCACTTCCACTGCGCACCACCTCTCCCACCTCCCAAAAGATGCCGAGGCGCTCAGCCCTGCTGCTGCTCGCCGACACGCGCGTCACGCCCGTGGTCACCGCGAGGTGGCGGGGGAAGAGCCCCGCTCGCCCCGGCCCCGTTTCCCCCTCCCTCTCCCTTGTTCGATGCACACTCTCTCCTCCTAGTCCTAAACCCCTCCCCTGCACTGTCCAGGTTCGCCGGAGCCGCCGCCGTCGTCGTCTTGCCGGGAGGTGCTGCGAGGAGGAGGCGCCGGAAAGAACTGCTGCGGACGCGCGGAACGTAGCCGAGCGCAGCCAAGCGCGCCGCTCGACGTTCTCGACCCGCCACCACGCCGCCAGAGCCTCGCCGTCGACCTCCATCGCCTGCAGGTGAGCCCCTAGACCGCCCCATCTTCTCTCTGGCCGCCCGCTTGCGTACAGGTCGGGAGGAGGACGAGGATCCTCCCGATCCGATCGTGGCTGCGTGGCCTGCATGGCCACATCGGCCATGCAAAGGCCTGGCCCGCCTGGGCCCCCTCCCCTTATTCTTCCTCTTTATTTTTTTCCCTCCACCTGGAAACCCTCTCCTGGGCCGGCCCAAATCGTCACCACCGCACGGCCCAGAGCCATTCCCGCCAAATTAATTCGTTTGAAAAATTGATATTTGCTGTTTATTTGTGTCAAAACCAGTGGCACCAAAATTTGAATAACTCAAGTTTTACTCCCCCCAAATTGAATGAAACCAACTGCATTAGATCACAAATTTCATTATCTTTCCAATGCCACTGGCCCCATATTTTTAGGATTTTTGTACGATTTTTAAGGTATTAAACATGATCACTGGTTACTGTTTAGTATTTCTAATTCCTAAATTTTAAAAATTAATGTTTTGTATGAATCCAATTGGGTTAGTCTTGTTTTAGTATTGGCCATCTAGGAAAAATATTGTTAGTCTCTGTTCATGCATATTTGTTACTGTTTGTGTTAATGTGTGGATCGCATGAAATGTTGTACCAAAACTTTTGTTTATTTAAAATCTTTAACCAACTCTTTTTATTTAAAAATGGTCAACCTATATTTTATTCTTGCAAAACAAAACCTCTACAACTTAACCTTAGTCCTATTGTATTGCTTAAGTTTTCAAAAGAGTGTAGCATATTGTTTACCTCCTATTTTTGTATAGTAACTATTAGCCAAATAAACTAGGAAAATGATTTCCTACTTTTCAAAAAAAATGTTTAAAAATGAAATATGAATGCTTTTGATACCTAACCATTGCACTTATCCTCTTTGTGGTGTTATATACCAGGGGATAATTTAATTTATGCCATGGTGATACCCAAAGAGGCAATTGCTCATTTGTGAGGCTCTCATGCCTTTATTAGGTGAATAAATTGAGTTTTCTAAATTAAAAACTCTTAAAGTTGTTTTGTAGTATCTATAAGTTTTTAGTATGTTAGCCCTTGGTTGAGTTGTTAGTTTCTGATTGTTGCATGTTTGTTTAGTTGGTGCAATGTGTTGATTGTGTTCCTCTTATATTTTCCGGCGTTAGATGCGAACAATTTCGGAGAAGAAGAAGAAGTGGAATCGGACGAGGATTTTATTTATATTGTTGGAAGTCTTATTTGATGGAGTTGGAGAAGTCCAGGGACAAACAAGCCAACCAAGGCAAGCCATCTCTTGATCTCTGGATATTGAATCACATATGGTGGTTACTTTGTTATTATTATTGTCTCTCGATCTATCTTGTGTGTTTTCTACTTTTGTTGTCGGAGCATGCTTACCGTGAGCATGTTGACTCTCTTTGGCACCTCGCCGACAAACCCCTTTTTGTAAATGGTGGTTGTCATCACCATGATCTTGGTGTACCCTCTAAATGTGATGGGTATGCCCACTTATCTTGTGTGTGTCGACCTCTTGACCCCCTTCTTGAACCCCTTGTTGATGTTCTGCATACTTACTCTCGAGTATGTTGAACCCCTTGTTGATCTGATGCATGCACACCCTGAGCATGTATGACCCCTTGACCATCTATATTATCATCTTCTTAGCGGTATGATGTTTAACATCATGAACCTTGTTGAATCTTCCAACTTATGTTGATCATATACATTCTTACCCCAAGCATGTATGACCCCCTTTTGACACCAAAATAATCATCTCCTTAGTGGTATGATGGTTAGCATCATGCCCTTGATGTATCTTAGTTCATCCATAAAACTATAGGTTGGAACCCCCTTGGAAAAAAATACCTTGTTGAAAAGAATTTAAAAAAAAAAACCTTGGGTGAGTTGGACTTACCCAAGCGTGTGTTTATGAAAGGAAAGGATCTTGGCAAAGATGGTTGAAAAGAAAATCTTGTTTTCGAAAACTTTGGCGCCTAAGTATTCACCCGTGACAATTAACCCGCGCAACCACATTACCCTGGGGTGGGACGGGGCTTAGCTCGTAGTTTGTTCTTCTTAACATGGGACACCGCACAACTATATAAGGGTAAGGTTACCCCTGAATCCGGATTGTCGTTGGTGGAGACAATAGTATAACGGGAGGCCTTCAGGGCTGACCCGTCCGGAAGACACTATGGGTCTCCTGGCTTGGCGGTGGAGCCACGCTCATAGTGAGGTGAGCTGCCACGGTGCCGGGGAGGTACATGCTCCATAGGGTAGGATCCCGTGCTAAGACGAATAGGCGAAAGGCTATGTCCGAGTTTTTGTCATGGCATAGTTGATATGCAGGGATGATGCCCACATGATAAACTCGCGGATCTTGTGGGGAAAGTGTGCAAACTCTACAGAGTCAAATCTATTCGAATAGCCGTTTCCGCGGTCATGGACGATTGGAATGGCTGTTGCTTAGCCTAAAGAGTTTTGTTTTATGAAAGTGTTTGACAAAGGAAAGGAAGGAACTTGTTTTCGGAGTACCGGGAAGGTACTGGAAAGTTGTGATGACCATTTGAAGATGGTCGGAAAGGAAATAAACTGGGTTACTCCCATCCTAGTGTTTTATGTTGTAGAACTCTTTTGAAGTATCTTCTTCAACAAAGATATAGAGATGTCATAGGATCTTCTCAGTGTCCCCTTCAACTGTGATGTTAGGATGCTACATCCACAAGAGAAACTATTTCTCTTTCTCATGCTACATCCACAAGAGAAACTACTTCTCTTCTACATGCTATTTTCCACAAGAGAAATTAGCTCTTCCCTCTTGTCATCTAGATTAGCACTTGTTATCTTGCACTCTTGCAAAGCACCTTCTTGATGGTTTGCGAGTACAATTCCAAATGTACTCACGGCTTTGTCCCTGGCTATTTACTTGGCCAGACTTGGAGGAATTCGACAAATGAAGAAGGATTGGACGACGTCTATGCGAGCTAGGAACGTTCTCCCAGTCAGTTGCCTATAGGGTTAAGGCAAATGACTCGGGCTCTACGCTGCTGATGTGATTCCGCTACTCTGATGATTAAGTTAGGCCCTTCGAGGCTATTATGTAAAGATTGGTCATGTAACCTTGTTGTAATTTTCTTATTCTGTTTTGTAGTGGATGATGTATCTATGATATTAGTTCGGTTATGTGTTCACGACGCACTGATCATGGGATCGTGAACTGTATACATAACGGGAATTTCGGACAGCTATTCCGGGGTTCCCACAGAGCTGGTATCAGAGCCATCCTGACTGCAGGAGACCTTAGTTAGCATGAACGTTAGTTAGGAAACAAGTATTTGGGAAAAACTATTTACGAAACAAATTCTTTCTTTAGTCGGAAGCATAGCTTCTACTCCTCTTGACACTTCAAAACTTCTAAATTCTTATCTCTCCGCTTCATAAAAGTGTTTGAAAATTCTTACTCTATTGTCTTACCTACTTTAAACTTACATATTGGACGAGGTCCCCAAATCAGACCGGAGACTCGAACTCAAAGATGGATCAATCCTTCAGAAAGACTCATGTATCTCCAACAGCCGCTATTGAAGATTGGAGGTCAACTTAGTGTGCACATATAGGGATGATAACGTCATGTCTTTTGTTGTCACCAAAGTTTGTCAGGGAGCTGACCTTGTTCCTCTTTGGACTCGCGCTTTTGCAGTCGACAAGGATCAAGTCCTCAATTTCTTGACTAGTAATTTTTAGGTTCGTCACGAGAAGTTGCCGTCTACGGAGCTCTTCAGCACATAATCCTCTGAAGACCTCACATCCCAGAGATGTTGAGACCAGAAGTTCTACGCAGTTTTCGCCTCTGTTTCAACATCGACAACTCAACACCACGCCTGCTTTGCCACCAACTGCTACAAGGATCCTTATTGAAGTCGATGTCAACCAGATGAAGACGGAAGCATCTGTGACTAGCCCCAGACCTATAGGATGGATAGGACAAACTCAATCGCTTTGATTGAGCTACCCCCGCATATTAGGAATCCATGGGTACTTATGTTACCATGTCTGGTTTGATGATTGCTTGTAGTTTCCTTGTGTGATGCCTTGAGTGATTTTATCTGTTTGTTGTGTATGATTGTCTTTGTCTTTACGTCTGAAAAACCCTCTTGGTGTGATAACCTAGCTTAGAAAGCCTCCCTAAGATGTTTTCACCCTCACCTACCTCGCTGATTTATTGCTAACTGCTAGTTAGTTGGATAGGTTAACAGAAGACTCTAACTCTAACCCCGTTGGAAGTTGTTTTTCAACCGTCGGAAAACTAACCCAGACCCCTATCTACGCTAACTACTTTCAAGATCAGCTGGAGCATCTCTACGACACCAAGAAAGCAGAAGCCGTGCCTTCAAGAGTGACTGCACCTCTGCAAGAAGACACACTGATTTGGTCTAACCCTGGAGCATAATCGCGCTAACCGTGAGGATATATTTTTGAAATTACCCTCTAACACACCGTCTAACAAATTGAGAGAACAATAGCGCCAAAGCCAAGCTACATCAAATGGTTCATCTGGTCATCATCAAGTGAAGCTCTTGAAGATACCTCAAGACTCAAGAATTAGGTGTAGTTAACCCGCTCACTTCTTAACTGGTATAAGTCAGCACTGACCCTCAAGCTGAAGATTGTCTTCGACGACCTTTGTTGCTTCTTCATATGGATACCAACCAGGCGTTTCATCAACTTACTAACTTACCGCGCGTCCTATATTTTAGTACACACCATGTTTACCTATTGAAGCCGTGGTCTACACGTCTCCCCTGAAGATTCTTCAAGCGAATGCGGAAGATCAGAAGCTCCGCATGCAACCACAAGGCAGACGCTCTGAGTTTTTCTGAAGGCCCGATGAAAAATCTTAAGGGTCTTCCACTAAAAAAAAATTGGAGCTAACCCTAAAATTTTCCACCTTTCTAAAACACCGTTGGGAACTTGGGATGCACTAACTCCCCCTGAAGTTGTGGACTGCACCTCGCTCCCTGAAGATGCTTCAACTCAAGACGAGAGGAAGATCACTTCTTCGAAAGCACCGACAAGACCCGTGGAAACCCGAAGCTAAGAGTTTTTACCCCCCCCCCCCCCCGGTGAACACTTTTAAGGGTGGAAGACTTTGTCTTCCACTAAAATTTAAAGTTAACTCTAAAAAGTGTTCAACCCTGCTAAAGCACTGCTGGAGTGCACTAACAGAATCTTAAACCCCCGCTAGGATCGCTTAGAAGCTACGGATCCAACACCTACTTGAAGTAGTCAACCTCTTCACGAAGCTTGCCCTCGGCAGAATCTTATCGTGTCTTTTGGAAGCTGAAGCTATGACCCCGACGACAACGACACATCTACAGGAAGGAAGAGTCTAACTTAAGTTGACCTATAAAACCTCCCTAGTCCTACGCTTAGTAATCTCGGGACGAGATTATTTTAAGGGTGGAAGATCTGTCACACCCCAACTTTTTGCAACCATGTTTTGTTGTCCTTAGTGCAAAAATTAGGGGGAACAAAAACTTTTTCTATAGACTAATTAAGATGAATTGCTTTGATCTGCTGGTAGATGAATTGTCTTGATTTGCTTGTTGAGTTTTGTCTTGAGCTACCTTTAAGAACAACACCTCTAGTGATTAAACAAGCAACTCACTAATAAAACACATGTTTGGCTTGGGAAAAGTGTTTTCCTTTTTTTTACATCAAACCTTTCCACTTATGGCAACATGAGTGTGCCTACTTAAATTTCCTCCTTGTGATATAACCTTGCTCAACCCATCCTTGATTCAAAACATGGGATCATATACCGCTTGCTACATTCTTCTCTTACACCCACTTATCCTTGTTGGTTTAGAAGCCAAGTCAATAACATGTTTTGGCAGGCTTAAAATGTCCAAACTTCGGCAGTTGATCTCTAAGCACCCCCAACTAATATTGGTGACCTCAATGCATGGATCTCATCTATGCAACACCCTCTACAACTTCCACGTCTTGCATGTCCCATTCTACCCTTACAATTCTTATTTTCACTTGACCTTGCACCCTATCCGCTATTTCAGCACTATATCACTTGCTCATCTTTTATCTTCTGTTTATCTTTATTCCAAGCTTAATCTCCACAAAAACAAGAGTGAAGATGGTAGCTACATTATGTAGCCACACCCTCTACCCTTGAGATCACTTCTCCCAAGATATTTTATTTGCCAAAAGTCCTATTTAAGAATCTTCTCTAATTTTCACTACAAAACTAATCCTAGTTTTAGCAAAGCTTTTAAATTTTATTTTCTCAAACAAAATAGGAAATGAGTGTGGTATTTCATATCACCTTATCTCCTCCCAAAAATATTTGCTTGATAATAATTCTCCTTGTTTTGTTTTCTAACAAAATGCATGATATGGTACTTATATCATTTCTTGTTTGTTTTTAAACATGAGAAAATCTACCTTACCTTATAAAGTAAGTATAAATTTTTGAACTCCTATACTTCACCTAGTTTCCCTCAACATTTTCAAATTACTTTTCATTTCAAAATTTGCCATAGCCATAGGAGAGATCCCAACCTTATTTGTTGAGCCTTTTTTTATAAAATAACCTTTGAGTCCCAACTATACCTCTTTATTGAAACCTAATAATGCTTAGGCATCATTGCATGTGATCATGCTCACACCTCCTCTTCTCTCTCTTTATCCATATTTTAATATCACATATTTCAACTATCCACTTCCTTCTACCTTGTTCAAACTTATCTAACCTTGCCATCATTAGTAACATCACCTAGAATTTCTCCATCATCCATTTGTGCAATATGCATGACCCTCTAGGTTTGACACAAGAGGAGAGCCGGCCATGCCCATGCATTTTTTTTGCACATGACCATGTCCCTCCATCCATCCCTCTCTCTTAATTAATCTAATCCTTCACCGTTGCATCACCGATCCCTCCTACAACCCTACTATAGTACTATAGTAATAGCTCCACTATACTGATTGGTTTTGGGAAGAAGGAAGATAGAAAGGAAAACACCATGCATGCATGGCTCGGTCAAGCCTTGAAAGAAGTGCTTGCTGCAGCCCCTCCCTACCATCCACCACTTCTAGCTCGTGTGCCTGCACCCAACACACCCCAGGACATCATGAGAACCTCCCTACCTAGCCTAGCCTTCACTTTCCCTTCCCCATGCCATGAATGGAATAGGCCTTGACCCAAACACTCTAGACCTGCACCCCTGTGCCATAGCCATGTCTAGTACCCCTCCCTGGATTCCTGGAGCCCATCAATGCCTCTCCCTCGTGCTCCAACGCACCCAGCACCTCTGTCCGAGCTTGCCATGGACGTGATCACCAAGTTTTGGGTAGAGAGCAGCTGGCGATATTTTCTCCCAAGGTTGCGCCATGATGGTTCTCTGGCATCCCCTTCCCCGATGTGCACGCTCCCGAGGCTAGCCCTAGCCTGCATCATCCTCTCCACGCCCGCCCTTGGACATGGTCACCATGCCGGGTGCACCAAGCCCACCGTGAACCCATCCCGATCTATAAAACGACCCCGCCTCCCTCCCTTCGCCTCACTTCCACTGCGCACCACCTCTCCCACCTCCCAGAAGACGCCGAGGCGCTCAGCCCTGCTGCTGCTCGCCGACACGCGTGTCACGCCCGTGGTCACCACGAGGTGGCGGAGGAAGAGCCCCGCTCGCCCCGGCCCCGTTTCCCCCTCCCTCTCCCTTGTTCGATGCACACTCTCTCCTCCTAGTCGTAAACCCCTCCCCTGCACTGTCCAGGTTCGCCGGAGCCGCCGCCGTCGTCGTCTTGCCGGGAGGTGCTGCGAGGAGGAGGCGCCGGAAAGAACTGCTGCGGACGCGCGGAACGTAGCCGAGCGCAGCCAAGCGCGCCGCTGGACGGCCTCGACCCGCCACCGCGCCGCCAGAGCCTCGCCGTCGACCTCCATCGCCTGCAGATGAGCCCCTAGACCACCCCGTCTTCTCTCTGGCCGCCCGCTTGCGTACAGGTCGGGAGGAGGACGAGGATCCTCCCGATCCGATCGTGGCTGCGTGGCCTGCATGGCCACATCGGCCATGCAAAGGCCTGGCCCGCCTGGGCCCCCTCCCCTTATTCTTCCTCTTTATTTTTTCCCTCCACCTGGAAACCCTCTCCTGGGCCGGCCCAAATCGTCACCACCGCACGGCCCAGAGCCATTCCCGCCAAATTAATTCGTTTGAAAAATTGATATTTGCTGTTTATTTGTGTCAAAACCAGTGGCACGAAAATTTGAATAACTCAAGTTTTACAACCCCAAATTGAATGAAACCAATTGCATTAGACGAAATTTCATTATAGTGCTTGCTGCAGCCCCTCCCTACCATCCACCACTTCTAGCTCGTGTGCCTGCACCCAACACACCCCAGGACATCATGAGAACCTCCCTACCTAGCCTAGCCTTCTCTTTCCCTTCCCCATGCCATGAATGGCATAGGCCTTGACCCAAACACTCTAGACCTGCACCCCTGTGCCATAGCCATGTCTAGTACCCCTCCCTGGATTCCTGGAGCCCATCAATGCCTCTCCCTCGTGCTCCAACGCACCCAGCACCTCTGTCCGAGCTTGCCATGGACGTGATCACCAAGTTTTGGGTAGAGAGCAGCTGGCGATATTTTCTCCCAAGGTTGCGCCATGATGGTTCTCTGGCATCCCCTTCCCCGATGTGCACGCTCCCGAGGCCAGCCCTAGCCTGCATCATCCTCTCCACGCCCGCCCTTGGACATGGTCACCATGCCGGGTGCACCAAGCCCACCGTGAACCCATCCCGAGCTATAAAACGACCCCGCCTCCCTCCCTTCGCCTCACTTCCACTGCGCACCACCTCTCCCACCTCCCAGAAGACGCCGAGGCGCTCAGCCCTGCTGCTACTCGCCGACACGCGCGTCACGCCCGTGGTCACCGCGAGGTGGCGGAGGAAGAGCCCCGCTCGCCCCGGCCCCGTTTCCCCCTCCCTCTCCCTTGTTCGATGCACACTCTCTCCTCCTAGTCGTAAACCCCTCCCCTGCACTGTCCAGGTTCGCCGGAGCCGCTGCCGTCGTCGTCTTGCCGGGAGGTGCTGCGAGGAGGAGGCGCCGGAAAGAACTGCTGCGGACGCGCGGAACGTAGCCGAGCGCAGCCAAGCGCGCCGCTGGACGGCCTCGACCCGCCACCGCGCCGCCAGAGCCTCGCCGTCGACCTCCATCGCCTGCAGATGAGCCCCTAGACCGCCCCGTCTTCTCTCTGGCCGCCCGCTTGCGTACAGGTCGGGAGGAGGACGAGGATCCTCCCGATCCGATCGTGGCTGCGTGGCCTGCATGGCCACATCGGCCATGCAAAGGCCTGGCCCGCCTGGGCCCCCTCCCCTTATTCTTCCTCTTTATTTTTTCCCTCCACCTGGAAACCCTCTCCTGGGCCGGCCCAAATCGTCACCACCGCACGGCCCAGAGCCATTCCCGCCAAATTAATTCGTTTGAAAAATTGATATTTGCTGTTTATTTGTGTCAAAACCAGTGGCACGAAAATTTGAATAACTCAAGTTTTACAACCCCAAATTGAATGAAACCAATTGCATTAGACGAAATTTCATTATCTTTCCAATGCCACTGGCCCCATATTTTTAGGATTTTTGTACGATTTTTAAGGTATTAAACATGATCACTGGTTATTGTTTAGTATTTCTAATTCCTAAATTTTAAAAATTAATGTTTTTGTATGAATCCAATTGGGTTAGTCTTGTTTTAGTATAGGCCATCTAGGACAAATATTGTTAGTCTCTGTTCATGCATATTTGTTACTGTTTGTGTTAATGTGTGGATCGCATGAAATGTTGTACCAAAACTTTTGTTTATTTAAAATCTTTAACCAACTCTTTTTGTTTAAAAATGGTCAACCTATATTTTATTCTTGCAAAACAAAACCTCTGCAACTTAACCTTAGTCCTATTGTATTGCTTAATTTTCAAAAGAGTGTAGCATATTGTTTACCTCCTATTTTTGTATAGTAACTGTTAGCCAAATAAACTAGGAAAATGATTTCCTACTTTTCAAAAAAAAATGTTTAAAAATTAAATATGAATGCTTTTGATACCTAACCATTGCACTTATCTTCTTTGTGGTGTTATATACCAGGGGATAATTAATTTATGCCATGGTGATACCCAAAGAGGCAATTGCTCATTTGTGAGGCTCTCATGCCTTTATTAGGTGAATAAATTGAGTTTTCTAAATTAAAAACTCTTAAAGTTATTTTGTAGTATCTATAAGTTTTTAGTATGTTAGCCCTTGGTTGAGTTGTTAGTTTCTGATTGTTGCATGTTTGTTTAGTTGGTGCAATGTGTTGATTGTGTTCCTTTTATATTTTCCGGCGTTAGATGCGAACAATTTCGGAGAAGAAGAAGTGGAATCGGACTAGGATTTTATTTATATTGTTGGAAGTCTTATTTGATGGAGTTGGAGAAGTCCAGGGACAAACAAGCCAACCAAGGCAAGCCATCTCTTGATCTCTGGATATTGAATCACATATGGTGGTTACTTTGTTATTATTATTGTCTCTCGATCTATCTTGTGTGTTTTCTACTTTTGTTGTCGGAGCATGCTTACCGTGAGCATGTTGACTCTCTTTGGCACCTCGCCGACAAACCCCTTTTTGTAAATGGTGGTTGTCATCACCATGATCTTGGTGTACCCTCTAAAGGTGATGGGTATGCCCACTTATCTTGTGTGTGTCGACCTCTTGACCCCCTTCTTGAACCCCTTGTTGATGTTCTGCATACTTACTCTCGAGTATGTTGAACCCCTTGTTGATCTTATGCATGCACACCCTGAGCATGTATGACCCCTTGACCATCTATATTATCATCTTCTTAGCGGTATGATGTTTAACATCATGAACCTTGTTGAATCTTCCAACTTATGTTGATCATATACATGCTTACCCCAAGCATGTATGACCCCCTTTTGACACCACAATAATCATCTCCTTAGTGGTATGATGGTTAGCATCATGCCCTTGATGTATCTTAGTTCATCCATAAAACTATAGGTTGGGAACCCCCTTGGAAAAAAATACCTTGTTGAAAAGAATTTTTTAAAAAAAAACTTGGGTGAGTTGGACTTACCCAAGCGTGTGTTTATGAAAGGAAAGGATCTTGGCAAAGATGGTTGAAAAGAAAATCTTGTTTTCGAAAACTTTGGCGCCTAAGTATTCACCCGTGACAATTAACCCGCGCAACCACATTACCCTGGGGTGGGACGGGGCTTAGCTCGTAGTTTGTTCTTCTTAACATGGGACACCGCACAACTATATAAGGGTAAGGTTACCCCTGAATCCGGATTGTCGTTGGTGGAGACAATAGTATAACGGGAGGCCTTCAGGGCTGACCCGTCCGGAAGACACTATGGGTCTCCTGGCTTGGCGGTGGAGCCACGCTCATAGTGAGGTGAGCTGCCACGGTGCCGGGGAGGTACATGCTCCATAGGGTAGGATCCCGTGCTAAGACGAATAGGCGAAAGGCTATGTCCGAGTTTTTGTCATGGCATAGTTGATATGCAGGGATGATGCCCACATGATAAACTCGCGGATCTTGTGGGAAAAGTGTGCAAACTCCGCAGAGTCAAATCTATTCGAATAGCCGTGTCCGCGGTCATGGACGGTTGGAATGGCTGTTGCTTAGCCTAAAGAGTTTTGTTTTATGAAAGTGTTTGACAAAGGAAAGGAAGGAACTTGTTTTCGGAGTACCGGGAAGGTACTGGAAAGTTGTGATGACCATTTGAAGATGGTCGGAAAGGAAATAAACTGGGTTACTCCCATCCTAGTGTTTTATGTTGTAGAACTCTTTTGAAGTATCTTCTTCAACAAAGATATAGAGATGTCATAGGATCTTCTCAGTGTCCCCTTCAACTGTGATGTTAGGATGCTACATCCACAAGAGAAACTATTTCTCTTTCTCATGCTACATCCACAAGAGAAACTACTTCTCTTCTACATGCTATTTTCCACAAGAGAAATTAGCTCTTCCCTCTTGTCATCTAGATTAGCACTTGTTATCTTGCACTCTTGCAAAGTACCTTCTTGATGGTTTGCGAGTACAATTCCAAATGTACTCACGGCTTTGTCCCTGGCTATTTACTTGGCCAGACTTGGAGGAATTCGACAAATGAAGAAGGATTGGACGACGTCTGTGCGAGCTAGGAACGTTCTCCCAGTCAGTTGCCTGTAGGGTTAAGGCAGATGACTCGGGCTCTACGCTGCTGATGTGATTCCGCTACTCTGATGATTAAGTTAGGCCCTTCGAGGCTATTATGTAAAGATTGGTCATGTAACCTTGTTGTAATTTTCATATTCCGTTTTGTAGTGGATGATGTATCTATGATATCAGTTCGGTTATGTGTTCACGACGCACTGATCATGGGATCGTGAATTGTATACATAACGGGAATTTCGGACAGCTAGTCCGGGGTCCCCACAATAACCTCCCAACAACCCAACATATCCCGATAACAGAACGAGATAAACAACTGAGCCTAAACACGCCTACGACTCGCAAGGCTCAAACATCAAGCAACGGCTATGGGTAAGGAATGATACATATAGGTTTATTATGGTAAACAAGTGGAATAGGACACGTGACTCGATAAAGAAGCGCAACTTATGTATAGCAGTGCGAGGGAGAGAAAAATGTAAAATAGGTGAAGAGAGAGGGCTCACCTGTGGAAAGCTGAAGAAGAACTTGTCGAAGAACTCGTTGTATCTCACATCACCATTTTGTGATCCTATCCGGGAAGAAGCAAAGCGCTACAACAAACAACGGATGCACCATTTACTACTACGAAAGAAGAATCGGCATGATCATGATATGATATGCATGGCATGGCAATGATGATGCGATGCAACTTATCCAAATTAATCGGGGTCGAACCCCGGACAAACAAATTAGGTTGGAGTTGCATTTATACCGGAAAAGTTAAGTGTTGATTAGCATGGCATATCATGGCAGGGGTGCGCTAGTTCAATATTAAATGGAGCGGGAAAACCACGTCGGTATTCCGAAATACTCCGCATATATGTAAGGTGAACATACACGACTATCCACGAGCGACATGATGCGAGATGCAAACTGTAACACCCCAACTTTTTCAACCATGTTTTATTGTCATTAGTGCAAAAATCAGGGGAACAAAAACTTTTTTTTTGACAAAAGCATTGCCTTGATCTGTTGGTAGATGAATTGTCCTGATCTGCTTCTTGATTTTTGTCTTGTGTTACCTCCAAGAACAACACCTCTAGCAATATAACAACTAGAAACTCACTAAATAAAACACATGTGTTGCCCTGTGAAATTCTTTTCCTTTCCCTTCTAATACCTTAAACCCTATGCTTGGTGTTTTCCCATAAGTACCTTAACCCACAATTTCTAGTCTCCAGAAAAATAGTGAAGCTATGGCCACTCTTGTTTTACCTTAACCTCCTCTCTTGAAAGATAATTGAACCTTTTGACCTAAACCCCAAAACCTCTTTTTGTTTTGTCCTATGACTCAAAATCTTAATTCAGAGGTTCTTGCCAAAAACATTTCCTTTTGCTATGATCACATTTGATCATAGTATCACAAAATGTTTTCTAAGGTCATTTTGTTTTAACACAAAGTATTTACCAAATGGCTTACCCTTACTTTATGTGACTTCAAAAATCTTGTGAAAGCCTTTATATGTAGTTTTGGTTTGGGTTTCATAAAATTGTAAAATGAAATTATCCATATTTTCTAATTCCTCTATGGATCATTCTACTCTTCTAAAACCTCCCCTCTTTTTCAAATATTTCAATTAAGCCTATTTGTGCAATCTAAATCAAAATCAAGGCCATTGACAACAAAATGAATTTAATGCTATTTGATATGTGATCAAATACCCATGGTATTGACATTACCAATAATACATCTCTCATATCTATCATTCAAGATCACAGATCCATCTAGTCATAACCTTGGTAAATTCTCATTTGTCCAACAAATGAATATTCTCTAATTGCTTTTTCATCCCTCCAAGATCATCCAACCCTAATTTTTGGGCCAACCATCTATAACTTGCTATGCCCTCCTTACTCTTTTGGAGAATAGAAGAAGAGGCTAACCATTCCCTTGCATCACCAACTTGGACTTCCCTCTTAATCTAGAACCCTAGTTTATCTTTCTCTCTAACTCTCCTTGGTTTTTGTCATTAGTATCTCAACCCAACTACCCACAATCTTGAGAATGGGTATGTGCCCTATCCTTCCTCTTCCACACCACCTAGTTTTTCCTACTCTCTACTTGATTTTTGAAATGGTGAGCCAACCACTCCATGATTCTATCATCAACCTTCATGTGGTGATCATAGACCTCACCTAGCATCAGTAGCTCGATCAAATTCAACAACCCACCTATGTGTCACCACTACTACTCTCCTCAACATTGCTTTCAAAATCCAACTTAAATAAAATTACCTCCATTTTGGCTCAAGCACTTGAAAAGCTTTGCTTATGGAAACCCTTGTTTCCCACCTAGACCATCATCTTGCACAAACTAGAATCCTCTCACCTTTCTCTTCTTCTCTCCAAAGATCCTCTTTCTCTCTCAATTACATGAGTTGGCCGATTTTTTTTTGATTGATTCAAAACTTGTACCACCTCTACCCTTCCCTCCCACTCTTGGCATGTTTCTAAATTTGAAAATATTGCAAATATTGGGATGCATGCACAACAAGCTTGTTTAAGCACTTGATCAATACCACCATGCCCCCTCTCTTCTCTTATTCCTTCCAACCCTTTTCTTGAATTCATCTCTCCCTCTAAATCCCAAAAAGTGGCAGGTCCACCTTCTCTCTTGGACTTCAACCCTTGCACCCCTTCTGGCCCGACCCCAAGGCCCTAACCTAGTCCCTCCCTCCCTCTCCAAATCGCAACAGGCCACTAGGCCCAAAGTGGACAACCACCGAACCCTCAGACGAACAGAGGCACGGCACGATCGTGCCAAAAGCCACCTCCCGCTCGACCCTCCCCTCTCCCGCGCTGCCTGCTGATGCCAGCCTTACGTCACGCTCCAGCACCGCCCCTACGTCAGCCCTCGCCTCTCCATTGGTCGCTGCCACCACTCGCTCGCCCTCCCGTTGGCCATGGCTGCCACCCACGCGGCTAGCCTCGGCTATAAAAAGCCCCTCCGCCCCAGCCCTCCTCTCCTCACACCACCTCTCCCCTCCCTTCCCAGAACATTCTTAGAGAGGCGCCGAGACACTCCCTGGATGCAGCTCGCCGGAAGCTAGCCACACCACCATAGTCACCGTGAGGATGGTGCTCAAGGAGGAGCTCACTCCCGCCACCCTCCCTGGCTCCCTCCCTCCTTTCTTCTCCCTAGCAACCCCCTGCTTCCCCTCTTCCTAACACTTGTTTCCACGTCGCGCAGGTCGCCGGAGACCGCCACCGCCAAACTCTGTCCGGGATATGCTGCGTAGGAGAACCCGACGGGGAGATCGCTGCAGCGGGGGAGGATGCCGCCGGACGCGCCCCTGGACCACCCCGTCACGCCGCCGCCCCGCCCAGCCACCGCCGACGACCGCCGCATCCCACCGGTAAAGCCCCTGCCGCCCCCGTCCGTTTTTCTTTCCGTCGCACGCGAGCATGCGTGGCTAGACGAGGAAGACAGCCTCAGGCTGATCCTCCCGATCCGATCGTGCATGCATGGCCTTTTTGGGCCACGTCGGCATGCAGCCTGGCCCGCTTGGGCCCCTTCTTCTTATTCTTTTTTTCCTCCATCCACCTGGCAAACCACTTGGGCCGGCCCAATCTTCACTCCCCCGTACGGCCCAGCGTTTTCCTGCCCTTTTAATTCTCTCAAAATTACAGAATTCTGTTAATTAGTGATTAAAAACCAGAGAACTTCAAACGTTAATAACTCAAGTTCTACATACTCAAATATAGTGAAACCAAGTGCATTAGTTCAGAAATTTCAATACCTTTCCAATGACATTGGTCTTGTATTTTTAGGTTTTTTTCTACTATTTTTGGTGAATTAAACTTGTTCTATGTGTACTGCAGATTCTACCAAATTCCTAAATTTGTAGGATTAATATTTTTGGGTGAATCCAATTGTGTTATTCTTGTTTTAGTACTGGCCATATAGGAAAAAAATATTTTAGTCTCTGCTCATGCATATTTGTTACTGTTTGTGTTAATTGTGTATCACATGATTTGACAAACCAAAATCTTTTTGTTTATTAAACCCTTTAACCACTACTTTTACTTAAAAACAGCCATCTTGTGTTTTAAACCTACAAAAAAAGTACCCCTACATGCTTAGACTTGTTTCATTTAAAACTTTGCTTGTAAGTTTGAAATATGGTGTTGATTGTATGTTGCGTGTTCTTTTATTTTACGACGCTAGATTCGAGCGATGTTGGAGTTGGAGAGGAAGGATTTGATGGAGTTGAAGAAGTCCAGGGACAAATAAGCCAACCAAGGCAAGCCATCTCTTGATCTCTGAATATTGAATCACATATGGTGGTTACTTTGTTATTATTATTGTCTCTCGATCTATCTTGTGTGATTTCTACTTTTGTTGTCGGAGCATGCTTACCGTGAGCATGTTTACTCTCTTTGGCACCTCGCCGACAAACCCCTTTTTGTAAATGGTGGTTGTCAACACCATGATCTTGGTGTACCCTCTAAATGTGATGGGTATGCCCACTTATCTTGTGTGTGTCAACCTCTTGACACCCTTCTTGAACCCCTTGTTCATGTTCTGCATACTTACTCTCGAGTATGTTGAACCCCTTGTTGATCTTATGCATGCACACCCTGAGCATGTATGCCCCCTTGACCATCTATATTATCATCTTCTTAGCGGTATGATTATTAACATCATGAACCTTGTTGAATCTTCCAACTTATGTTGATCATGTACATGCTTACCCCAAGCATGTATGACCCCCTTTTGACACCGGAATAATCATCTCCTTAGTGGTATGATGGTTAGCATCACGCCCTTGTTAATAGCCTTGTTCTCCAGAATAAAACCTTAGGTTGGGAAACCCCGATGTTTTATGTTTTGGAAAGACTTTGAAAACCTTGGGAAGATGTTGTCTTGCTCAAGTGTTGTTTCAAGAGAAAGGTCTTGATGTTTTCGGAAAGTGGGATATGGCTGGTTGTTGGCCGCCAAAGGATGTGTGAGTAACAAAAAAATGAATTTTCAAAAGAGCACTGCGTATAAGTGTTCGCCATCACAATCTTTACAGCGCAACCATGGCTACCCCAAAGTGGGCATGGGCTTAACTTGACGTTTGTTCTTCTTAGCATGAGGCACCGCACAACTATACAAGGGTACGGTTACCCCCCGAGTCCGGGTTGTCGAGGTTGGGACAATAGTATAACGGGAGGCCTTCGGGGCTGACCCGTCCGGAAGACACTATGGGTCTCCTGGCTTGGCGGTGGAGCCACGCTCAAAAGGAGGTGAGCTGCCACGGTGCCGGGGAGGTACATAATCCATAGGGTAGGACCTCGTGTTAAGTCGAATGGGTGAAAGGTTATGTCCGGGTATCCGTCGTGGCATATGTCGTTATGCGGGGATGATGCCCACACGATAGGTATCCAGATAGTTGTGGTGAAAGTGTGCAAACTCTGCAGAGTCAAAACTATTCGAATAGCCGCGTCCACGGTCATGGACGGGTTGAAATGGCCATACTTAACCGGGGCTAGTTTTGTTTTAGAAAAGCTTTACAAAGAAAAAGAGAAAGTTGTTTTCGGAGTACCAGAGGGGTACGGGAAAGGTTGACGACCATATGGAGATGGTCGGGAAGGAAATAAAAAGGGCTACTCCCATCCTAGTGTTTTATGATGTAGAACTCTTTTGAAGTATCTTCTTCAACAAAGATATAGAGTTGTCATAGAACCCTCTTAGTGTCCCCTTCAACTGTAATGTTGGGATGCTATATCCACAAGAGAAACTACTTCTCTTTCTCATGCTTTATCCACAAGAGAAACTACTTCTCTTCCACATGTTATATCCGCAAGAGAAAACTATTTCCCTTCCACATGCTATATCCACAAGAGAAACTATTCTTCCTCTCTTTTCTTCTCTAGTTAGAATTGTTATCACCTTCTTGATGGTTTGCGAGTACAATTCCAATGTACTCACGGCTTTGTCCCTAGCTATTTACTTGGCCAGACTTGGAGGAACTCGACAGTTGAAGAAGGAGTTGGCGATGTCTATGTGAGCTAGGAACGTCTTCCCAGTCAGTTGCCTGTAGGGTTAAGGCAGATGACTTGGGCTCTGCGCTACTGAAGTGATTCCGCTACTCTGATGATTAGATTAGGCCCCTCGAGGCTATTATGTACAGATTGGTCATGTGACCTATTGTAATTTTATTTTTCCGTTTTGTAATGAAGGATGTAATTTGATATCAGTTTGGTTATGTGTTCACGGCGCACTGATCATGGGATCGTGAACTGTATACATAACAGGGTAGTTCGGACATCTAGTCCGGGGTCCCCACAGAGCTGGTATCAGAGCTATCCTGACTATAGGAGACCTTAGTTAGCATGGACGTTAGTTATGAAACAAGTAATTGAGAAAAACTATTTACCAAACAAATTCTTTCTTTAACCGGAAGCATAGCTTCTACTCCTCTTATTCCTTCAAAACTTCTACATTATTATCTCTCCGCTTTATAAATGTTTGAAAACTCTTACTCTATTGTCTCATCTACTTCAAACCTACATATTGGACGATGTCCTCGACTCAGACCTAGAGACTCGAAGTCGAGGATGGATCAACCTTTTTGGAAGATTTATGTATCTCCAACAGCAGCTATTGAAGATTGGAGGCCGACTTAGTGTGCCCACAAAGGGATATTTAGATCATGTCCTTGGTCGTCACCAAATTATGTCAGGAAGCTGACCTTGTTCCTCTTTGGACTCGCATTTTTGCAGTCGTCAGGGATCAAGTCCTCAGTTCTTGACCAGTAATTTTAGGCCAACTACAAGGAGATGTTGACTTCGGGAGTACATCAGCAGCTACCCCTCTGAAGACCTCATGTCCTCGGGAGGATGAGACCATGAGTTCTACGCAGTTTTTGCCTCCGCTTCAACATCGATGACTCGACACCTGGCGGCCTCACAATCAACTGCTCCAAGAATCCTTGTTGAAGACAATGTCAACAATATGAAGACGCCAACCTATGTGACCAGCCCCAAACCTATAGGATGGATAGGACAAACTCAATCGCTTCGATTGAGCTACCCCACGTATTAGGTATCCCTAGATACTTAGAGTGCCTTGTTTGGTGTGCTGATTGCTTGTTGTTTCCTAGTATGCTGCCTGGAGTGTTTTGATCTGTTTGTTGTTTGTATGATGGTCTTGGTCCTTCGGTTTGAAAAACACTCTTAGTGTGATAAACCAACTTAGGAAGTCTCCCGAACATGTTTTCACCCTCATCTACCTCGCCGATGGATTCCTAACATCTAGTTAGTTGGATAGGCTAACGAAAGGCTCTAACTCTAAACTCGTTAGCAGTTGTTTTTCAACCATCGGAAAAACTAACCTAGACCCTTATCCGCACTAACTACTTTCAAGATCAGCTGGAGCATCTCTACTACGCCAAGAAAGCAGAAGCCCCTACCTTCAAGAGTGACTGCACCTCTGCGAGAAGACATACTAACTTTGTCTAACCTTGGAGTATAGTCGCGCTAACCTCAAGGATAACTTTTTGAAACCACCCTCTAACACACCATCTAACAAGCTGAGAGAACAATCGCGTCAAATCCAAACTACATCACATGGTTCATCTGGTCCTCATCAAATGAAGCTCATGAAGATACCTCAAGACTCAAGATTAGGACTAATTTACCCGCTCACTTCTTAACTGGTATAATTCAGCACCGACCCTCAAGCTGAAGATTGTCTTCAACGACCCTTGTTGCTGTTTCAAATGGATACCAACCAGGAGTTCCATCGACTTACTAACTCACCGCGTGTCCCATATGGTCTAGCAAACACCGTGAGTGCCACTTGAAGCCATGGTCTACACGTCTCCCCCCAAAGATTCTTCAACTGGTTACGGAAGATTGACGACTTCTTCAGAAGCCCAAGACAGGACTACAAGGCAGAAGCTCTGAGTTTTTCCAAAAACCCGACGAAAAATCTTAAGGGTGGAAGACTTCGTTGTCTTCCACTAAAAATTAGATCTGACCCTAAAATTTTAAACCTTTCTAAAACACCGTTGGGAACTTGGGATGCACTAACTCCCCTTGAAGCTGTGGACTGCACCTCGCTCCCTGAAGATGCTTCAATTCAAGACGAGAGAAAGAGAACCTCTTCGAAAGCACCGACAAGACCCGTGGCCGAAGCTTAGAGTTTTTAAACCCCCCATGAACAATTTTAAGGGTGGAAGACTTCATCTTCCACTAAACTTTAAAGTTAACTCTAAAAAAGTTATCAACCCTGCTAAAGCACCGCTGGAGTGCACTAACTCTCCCAGAATCTTGAACCCCCGCTAGGATCGCTTAGAAGCTACAGATCTAACACCTACATGGAGTAGTCAACCTCTTCATGAAGCTCGCCATCGGCAGGAATCCATCATGTCTCCCAGAAGATGAAGCAACGACCTTCTCGGCAATGGCACATCTACAGAAGGATGTAGTCTAACTTCAGTTAAACTTTACAACCCCTCTAGTTCTACGCTTAGTAATCTCGGGACGAGATTATTTTAAGGGTGGAAGAACTGTAACACCCCAAATTTTTCAACCATGTTTTATTGTCATTAGTGCAAAAATCAGGGGAACAAAAACTTTTTTTTTGACAAATGCATTGCCTTGATCTGTTGGTAGATGAATTGTCTTGATCTACTTTTTGATTTTTGTCTTGTGTTACCTCCAAGAACAACACCTCTAGCAATATAACAACTAGAAACTCACTAAATAAAACACATGTGTTGCCCTGTGAAATTCTTTTCCTTTCCCTTCTAATACCTTAAACCCTATGCTTGGTGTTTTCCCATAAGTACCTTAACCCACAATTTCTAGTCTCCAGAAAAATAGTGAAGCTATGGCCACTCTTGTTTTACCTTAACCTCCTCTCTTGAAAGATAATTGAACCTTTTGACCTAAACCCCAAAACCTCTTTTTGTTTTGTCCTATGACTCAAAATCTTAATTCAGAGGTTCTTGCCAAAAACATTTCCTTTTGCTATGATCACCTTTGATCATAGTATCACAAAATGTTTTCTAAGGTCATTTTGTTTTAACACAAAGTATTTACCAAATGGCTTACCCTTACTTTATGTGACTTCAAAAATCTTGTGAAAGCCTTTGTATGTAGTTTTGGTTTGGGTTTCATAAAATTGTAAAATGAAATTGTCCATATTTTCTAATTCCTCTATGGATCATTCTACTCTTCTAAAACCTCCCCTCTTTTTCAAATATTTCAATTAAGCCTATTTGTGCAATCTAAATCAAAATCAAGGCCATTGACAACAAAATGAATTTAATGCTATTTGATATGTGATCAAATACCCATGGTATTGACATTACCAATAATACATCTCTCATATCTATCATTCAAGATCACAAATCCATCTAGTCATAACCTTGGTAAATTCTCATTTGTCCAACAAATGAATATTCTCCAATTGCTTTTTCATCCCTCCAAGATCATCCAACCCTAATTTTTGGGCCAACAATCTATAACTTGCTACGCCCTCCTTACTCTTTTGGAGAATAGAAGAAGAGGCTAACCATTCCCTTGCATCACCAACTTGGACTTCCCTCTTAATCTAGAACCCTAGTTTATCTTTCTCTCTAACTCTCCTTGGTTTTTGTCATTAGTATCTCAACCCAACTACCCACAATCTTGAGAATGGGTATGTGCCCTATCCTTCCTCTTCCACACCACCTAGTTTTTCCTATTCTCTACTTGATTTTTGAAATGGTGAGCCAACCACTCCATGATTCTATCATCAACCTTCGTGTGGTGATCATAGACCTCACCTAGCATCAGTAGCTCGATCAAATTCAACAACCCACCTATGTGTCACCACTACTACTCTCCTCAACATTGCTTTCAAAATCCAACTTAAATAAAATTACCTCCATTTTGGCTCAAGCACTTGAAAAGCTTTGCTTATGGAAACCCTTGTTTCCCACCTAGACCATCATCTTGCACAAACTAGAATCCTCTCACCTTTCTCTTCTTCTCTCCAAAGATCCTCTTTCTCTCTCAATTACATGAGTTGGCCGATTTTTTTTGATTGATTCAAAACTTGTACCACCTCTACCCTTCCCTCCCACTCTTGGCATGTTTCTAAATTTGAAAATATTGCAAATATTGGGATGCATGCACAACAAGCTTGTTTAAGCACTTGATCAATACCACCATGCCCCCTCTCTTCTCTTATTCCTTCCAACCCTTTTCTTGAATTCATCTCTCCCTCTAAATCCCAAAAAGTGGTCGGGCCACCTTCTCTCTTGGACATCAACCCTTGCACCCCTTCTGGCCCGACCCCAAGGCCCTAACCTAGTCCCTCCCTCCCTCTCCAAATCGCAACAGGCCACTAGGCCCAAAGTGGACAACCACCGAACCCTCAGACGAACAGAGGCACGGCACGATCGTGCCAAAAGCCACCTCCCGCTCGACCCTCCCCTCTCCCGCGCTGCCTGCTGATGCCAGCCCTTACGTCACGCTCCAGCACCGCCCCTACGTCAGCCCTCGCCTCTCCATTGGTCGCTGCCACCGCTCGCCCTCCCGTTGGCCATGGCTGCCACCCACGCGGCTAGCCTCGGCTATAAAAAGCCCCTCCGCCCCAGCCCTCCTCTCCTCACACCACCTCTCCCCTCCCTTCCCAGAACATTCTCAGAGAGGCGCCGAGACACTCCCTGGATGTAGCTCGCCGGAAGCTAGCCACACCACCATAGTAACCGTGAGGATGGTGCTCAAGGAGGAGCTCACTCCCGCCACCCTCCCTGGCTCCCTCCCTCCTTTCTTCTCCCTAGCAACCCCCTGCTTCCCCTCTTCCTAACACCTGTTTCCACGTCGCGCAGGTCGCCGGAGACCGCCACCGCCGAACTCTGTCCGGGATATGCTGCGTAGGAGAACCCGACGGGGAGATCGCTGCAGCGGGGGAGGATGCCGCCGGACGCGCCCCTGGACCACCCCGTCACGCCGCCGCCCCGCCCAGCCGCCGCCGACGACCGCCGCATCCCACCGGTAAAGCCCCTGCCGCCCCCGTCCGTTTTTCTTTCCGTCGCACGCGAGCATGCGTGGCTAGACGAGGAAGACGGCCTCAGGCTGATCCTCCCGATCCGATCGTGCCTGCATGGCCTTTTTGGGCCACGTCGGCATGCAGCCTGGCCCGCTTGGGCCCCTTCTTCTTCTTATTCTTTTTTTTCATCCATCCACCTGGCAAACCACTTGGGCTGGCCCAATCTTCACTCCCCCGCACGGCCCAGCATTTTCCTGCCCTTTTAATTCTTTCAAAATTTCAGAATTCTGTTAATTAGTGATTAAAAACCAGAGAACTTCAAACGTTAATAACTCAAGTTCTACATACTCAAATACAGTGAAACCAAGTGCATTAGTTCAGAAATTTCAATACCTTTCCAATGACACTGGTCTTGTATTTTTAGGTTTTTTCTACTATTTTTGGTGAATTAAACTTGTTCTATGTGTACTGCAGATTCTACCAAATTCCTAAATTTGTAGGATTAATATTTTTGGGTGAATCCAATTGTGTTAGTCTTGTTTTAGTACTGGCCATATAGGAAAAATATTTCTTAGTCTCTGCTCATGCATATTTGTTACTGTTTGTGTTAATTGTGTATCACATGATTTGACAAACCAAAATCTTTTTGTTTATTAAAACATTTAACCACCACTTTTACTTAAAAACAGCCATCTTGTGTTTTAAACCTACAAAACAAGTACCCCTACATGCTTAGACTTGTTTCATTTAAAACTTTGCTTGTAAGTTTGAAATATGGTGTTGATTGTATGTTGCGTGTTCTTTTATTTTACGACGCTAGATTCGAGCGATGTTGGAGTTGGAGAGGAAGGATTTGATGGAGTTGAAGAAGTCCAGGGACAAATAAGCCAACCAAGGCAAGCCATCTCTTGATCTCTGAATATTGAATCACATATGGTGGTTACTTTGTTATTATTATTGTCTCTCGATCTATCTTGTGTGATTTCTACTTTTGTTGTCAGAGCATGCTTACCGTGAGCATGTTTACTCTCTTTGGCACCTCGCCGACAAACCCCTTTTTGTAAATGGTGGTTGTCAACACCATGATCTTGGTGTACCCTCTAAATGTGATGGGTATGCCCACTTATCTTGTGTGTGTCAACCTCTTGACACCCTTCTTGAACCCCTTGTTGATGTTCTGCATACTTACTCTCGAGTATGTTGAACCCCTTGTTGATCTTATGCATGCACACCCTGAGCATGTATGCCCCCTTGACCATCTATATTATCATCTTCTTAGCGGTATGATTATTAAACTCATGAACCTTGTTGAATCTTCCAACTTATGTTGATCATATACATGCTTACCCCAAGCATGTATGACCCCCTTTTGACACCGGAATAATCATCTCCTTAGTGGTATGATGGTTAGCATCACGCCCTTGTTGATAGCCTTGTTCTCCAGAATAAAACCTTAGGTTGGGAAACCCCGATGTTTTATGTTTTGGAAAGACTTTGAAAACCTTGGGAAGATGTTGTCTTGCTCAAGTGTTGTTTCAAGAGAAAGGTCTTGATGTTTTCGGAAAGTGGGATATGGCTGGTTGTTGGCCGCCAAAGGATGTGTGAGTAACAAAAAAATGAATTTTCAAAAGAGCACTGCGTATAAGTGTTCGCCATCACAATCTTTACAGCGCAACCATGGCTACCCCAAAGTGGGCACGGGCTTAACTTGACATTTGTTCTTCTTAGCATGAGGCACCGCACAACTATACTAGGGTACGGTTACCCCCCGAGTCCGGGTTGTCGAGGTTGGGACAATAGTATAACGGGAGGCCTTCGGGGCTGACACGTCCGGAACACACTATGGGTCTCCTGGCTTGGCGGTGGAGCCACGCTCAAAAGGAGGTGAGCTACCACGGTGCCGGGGAGGTACATACTCCATAGGGTAGGACCTCGTGTTAAGTCGAATGGGTGAAAGGTTATGTCCGGGTATCCGTCGTGGCATATGTCGTTATGCGGGGATGATGCCCACACGATAGGTATCCAGATAGTTGTGGTGAAAGTGTGCAAACTCTGCAGAGTCAAAACTATTCGAATAGCCGCGTTCACGGTCATGGACGGGTTGAAATGGCCATACTTAACCGGGGCTAGTTTTGTTTTAGAAAAGCTTTACAAAGAAAAAGAGAAAGTTGTTTTCGGAGTACCAGAGGGGTACGGGAAAGGTTGACGACCATATGGAGATGGTCGGGAAGGAAATAAAAAGGGCTACTCCCATCCTAGTGTTTTATGTTGTAGAACTCTTTTGAAGTATCTTCTTCAACAAAGATATAGAGTTGTCATAGAACCCTCTTAGTGTCCCCTTCAACTGTGATGTTGGGATGCTATATCCACAAGAGAAACTACTTCTCTTTCTCATGCTTTATCCACAAGAGAAACTACTTCTCTTCCACATGCTATATCCGCAAGAGAAAACTATTTCCCTTCCACATGCTATATCCACAAGAGAAACTATTCTTCCTCTCTTGTCTTCTCTAGTTAGAATTGTTATCACCTTCTTGATGGTTTGCGAGTACAATTCCAATGTACTCACAGCTTTGTCCCTGGCTATTTACTTGGCCAGACTTGGAGGAACTCGACAGTTGAAGAAGGAGTTGGCGATGTCTATGTGAGCTAGGAACGTCTTCCCGCCCGCCTGCTCGTAGGGTTAAGGCAGATGACTTGGGCTCTGCGCTACTGAAGTGATTCCGCTACTCTGATGATTAGATTAGGCCCCTCGAGGCTATTATGTACAGATTGGTCATGTGACCTATTGTAATTTTCTTTTTCTGTTTTGTAATGAAGGATGTAATTTCATATCAGTTCGGTTATGTGTTCACGGCGCACTGATCATGGGATCTTGAATTGTATACATAACAGGGTAGTTCGGACATCTAATCCGGGGTCCCCACACAAACAGATGAATGGATGGCATATTCATGTTCATTATGTTTTTCTGATCAATTTTCATATAGAACACATTTTATTTCGAGTTATAGTTTGAAAGTTATGAAATAAACATGTTTGCAAATAAAATAAAATAAAAGACAGAGATAAGGGATTTGGGCTGGATCTAGGAGGTGCCTGCTACCTGGCCGGTGGGAGGGAACTTGGAGCGCATGGGCCAGCCCAATTCTGGCTGTGAGAGGCGACGAGATGCACCGGGCCGATCTGGGCAGAAACTAAACAGATGAATGGATGGCATATTCATGTTCCTTATGTTTTTCTGATCAATTTTCATATCGAACACATTTTATTTCGAGTTATACTTTGAAAGTTATGAAATAAACAAGTTTGCAAATAAAATAAAATAAAAGACAGAGATAAGGGATTTGGGCTGGATCTGGGAGGTGCCTGCTACCTGGCCGGCGGGACGATACTTGGAGCATATGGGCCGGCCCAGTTCTGGCTGTGAGAGGCGACGAAATGCACCGGGTCGATCTGGGCCGAAACAAAAAGGTTTGCAAATAAAATAAAAGACAGAGATAAGGGATTTGGGCTGGATCTGGGAGGTGCCTGCTACCTGGCCGGCGGGAGGGAACTTGGAGTGCATGGGCCGGCCCAGTTCTGGCTGTGAGAGGCGACGAGATGCATCGGGTCAATCTGGGCCGAAACAAAAAGGTTTGTTAATTCGCTTCCCATGATATTTGAGCTCAAGATCTGCTACTTGAGGGATCAAGGGACTAACCACTAAGCTGCACTTCAGATGGTGTCAACTTGATGGTGCTCAACGTTTTGAGCCAAAGAAAGGCGCGGACCTTGGACAGAAAATCATGGCGGAGAGGATTTGGTCGACCATGGATCCATCGAGGGAGAGCAAACCGAGGCACGGGAGATGGCGTCGGGGGCGCGCCTCGATGTGGGCAACCAGGACGTGGCGGAGTCGGCACCATGGGGTCACCGGAGCGTCACCGGCGACGAGCATCTGTGGGGGAAAACGGCGGTCAACGCCGGTAGGCTCGCATAGAACGAGATTGAGAGGGGCTTGAGGTACAGGGTGAAGAGGGAGTTACCACGATCACGAATCCATGCCCAGAAACGACGGGGAAGCACGGAGGTGACCGGAATCGAAGAAGAAAGGCAACGTCCCGCGCGAGGGAAACATCGAGTTGGCGACGATTGAAGGCCTCCCGGATCGATTCCTTCTACAAGGACGTAGAGGATGACAAGGCAGAGCTCTGGATGGTCTCGGTTCTTCGTGGGGCGGTCGGAAATGGCGGGGCCATGGTGTTCGTTGGTTCACAGAGAAGAAGGAAAACTAGGGCGATGAAGAGGAGAATAGTGGCGGCGCGAGGGAGGAGGAAGAGGGAGAGAGCTAGGGTTTTCCGTGAGCTTGAGATGGGGATTTAAGAGGGGAAAAGGGAAGGGCTTTGTGGTGGTGCGGTGGTTGAGGGAGGACCACGGGAGCTCACGCTCTTCTCGTGGAGAAAGAAGACAACAAGGGGGAGAAAGGTGAGCGAAAGGGTACTGGCCAGATGGTGGTGGCTGAAAAAGGGTGGGCCGGATTGGGCTGAAGAAAGGAAGGAGAGAGTTGGGCCACAGGGGGAAAAAAGAAAAGGGCCCGGGAAGAGCTGGGCCTGGTTAGAGGTTAGGGTTTTATTTAAAGGAAGAGACAAGGGGGTTTATAAAATAGTTTTATTTAATAAAATCATGGATGATATGATGCATATGCCATGATGAACTTGGAACGACACGGAAAAAAAACAAGCAGCGGAGAAAAACAAATCTATGTGTTTTTCCGGGTCGTTATAGAGGTGCTCTCCCTCTCAAAGCAAAACTACCCGCACTTCCAAAAAAAGACCTATGGCGTGTTCATGGGCGCCACTAAGTTCAAACACTATTTTGAAGAGCATCCGATGAAGGTGGTGAGCGAGGCACCTATCTTGGAAATCATCGGAAATAAAGATGCCAGCGGCCGGATTGCCAAATGGGCGATTCAGCTGTCACCCTACGTACCCACCTACGAAATTGGAGACGCCATAAAATCGCAAGCTTTGGTGGATTTCCTGGTTGATTGGGCTGAGATGCAATACAAGCCGCCCAAACCGAAAGTGGATTACTGGAGGATGCACTTTGATGGATCCAAACTCAAAGAGGGTCTCTGTGCAGGAGTGGTTCTTACCTCACCAAAGGGAGATCACTTGAGATATGTGCTGCAGATACACTTCAGGGCATCAAACAATGTCGCCGAGTACGAGGCTTTAGTCCACGGGCTCAAGATCGCAAAAGAAATCGGAGTTCACCGGATCATTTGCTACGGCGACTCAGATCTGGTGGTGCAGCAGTGTTCCGGAGATTGGGATGCATAAGATGACAACATGGCCGCTTACCGGTTTCATGTGCAGAAGATTGTCGGATTCTTCGAGGGATGCGAATTTCACCATGTACCGCGGGCAGAAAATGAAGCCGCGGACACATTGTCCAAGCTAGGCTCATCCAAGAAAGAAATTCCTTCCGGAATAGCCTTGGCTCACCTGAGGAAACTGTCAATCAAACCGAGTCCGGAATCCGAATCAATTTTCGTACCGGAATCCCATGTGGTGTCAATGGACATTGACGAAGGAAACCCAGGGACTTCGGGATCGAAACAGGAAGAAACTATGATGGTGGATTACATGGAGATTGATGTGCCAGTTTTTCTGGTTCGGGAAACACCAACCTGGGTAAAACCTATTAAGAAATTCCTAGTCAACGGCGGCTTGCCAGCTGATGAAACCGAATCGAGAAGGATCCAAAGGAGGTCCAAGGCGTACACCATCATCAACGGTGAGATGTACAAGAGAAGTGTTACCGGTGTCCTTCAACGATGTGTGGAACCGGAAGAGGGAAAGGAGATGCTCCCAGAAATCCACCAAGGAGAATGTGGGCACCATGCCTCGTCCAGGGTGCTGGTAGCAAAAGTATTCCGGCATGGGTTCTATTGGCCCACAGCTTTGGAAGCCGCTGAGGACTTGGTCCAGAAGTGCAATGGGTGCTAGAGGTACGCCAAGCAAAATATACACCAGCATCCGGTTTTAAAACGATAACGATAACTTGGCCATTTTTTGTGTGGTGCCTGGATATGGTTGGACCCTTCAAAACGGCAAGAGGAAACATGACTCACATCTTGGTGATGGTCGATAAGTTCACCAGGTGGCTCGAAGTTAAGCCAATCGGAAAGTGCGATGGACACACGGCTGTGAAATTCTTGAAAGATGTCATCTTGCGGTATGGTTACCCGCACAGCATCATCACTGACAACGGAACAAACTTTGCTCAAGGAGAGTTCAAGTGGTTCTATGATGATAACAAATTCTTGAAAGATGTCATCTTGCGGTATGGTTACCCGCACAACATCATCACTGACAACGGAACAAACTTTGCTCAAGGAGAGTTCAAGTGGTTCTGTGACGATAACAATATCCGGTTGGATATAGCCTCAGTGGCACACCCACGGGCAAATGGGCAAGTGGAAAGAACGAACGCGCTTTTGCTTTCCGGTATCAAAACGAGGCTCATTGAGCCACTCGAAAAAAACGCCAGGATGTTGGCTTAATGAACTACCATCAGTGTTGTGTAGCATAAGGACCACACCAAACCGGTATACCGGATACACACCATTGTTTATGGTATATGGAACAGAAGCGGTCATACCAACCGACATCATCCATGACTCACCACGAGTTCAACTCTATATCGAAGAAGATGTAAAAGAGGCCCGAGAAAATGATGTTGATTTGCTCGAGGAACAAAGAGATCTGGCCATGGCAAGATCGGCCATATATCAACAAAACCTCAGACGCTATCATAGCCGAAAGGTAAACCCGAGGGTGTTCCGGGAAGGGGACCTAGTGCTACGTCTAGTGCAGTGCACTGTAAAACGGCACAAACTCTCACCTCCGTGGGAAGGGCCTTTCATTGTGAGCAAGGCTCTGCACAATGATGCCTACTACCTGATTGATGCACAGGAACCGAAGAAATGAAAGAAGGATAGGTCAGGGGAGGAAACCAAGCGCCCATGGAACATAGCTTTACTTCTCCCTTTCTATTCCTGAAGATGTGATGTAAGGAGTTCCTTTTTTGTACCTTATTTGCTATCAATAAAATGCCGGCACCTCAAAGGTATCTCGGGAAACGCCTTTACCGAAATTGCATGCAATATGTTTATTTTTTCCACATACCGGTTTGTTTGTGGGAAGCTTTCCTTTCCGGTTTAGTAATGTGCTAAACCTAAAGGTGAATCTTCGACTTAGCTGCTGTCCGCAACCCGACTTCATGGCAAGCAAGACAAACCGGAAGGATTTAAGCACACGAAAAACAAAAAAGAAACTAAAAACAAACAATCGGGGAAAAGTTTAACTAACCCTGGTCATACCGGTTTTTTGTGAAAAAATTCGAGTTGTTTTCTCTAAGTTCGAGAAAATGCTTGCTAGGCAAAAGAACTTTGGGACTCATACGTCAAACACCCAAAAGAGGTAGAGAGAGCCAAAGCAAAAGAACCAAGCGTGCATCAGATTGAATTCGGGAATGAATCCGGAATCTTCACCATGCAAGATAAAAGCAAAGTGAACCGAAAGGTTTCAATCACACAAAGTTACCGGTTTAGCATATAAGCTTAAGAGTCAAACATGCAAATCTAATAACTACTTCAGTTCAGCACAACCAAAACGACTTAATTGTATGTTACATCTCCCCACCCCGGCATACCGAGGGAAATTTTATGACATTGTTTTCCATAAGACAGGATCAAGGTTCACTGGTAAAGCGGAGAGGAGCTCTCCAGGGCTTGTGCGTGGGCAGCAGGTACTTCTGGAGCTGATTCGGGAACAACTGGCACTTCTGGGGCTTGCTCCGTATTGCTAGCAGCAGGTTCCTCAGGGGCTTCAGGCTTAGCTTCAGCCTCACCATCTCTAGCGTCTTCTTCCTCCTCTTTATCATCAGTCAATTCTTCTTCCAAATCAGCTGGAGGAGGGATGAAGGTGCTGGTGGAGGCGTAGTTGGTAATCCGGTAGGCACGATCGCGACGCGCGGCAGTCTTTTCAGGCACTATGTCGGTAGGACCATCCCCGCGCATGATGTGCAGGGCGTCCAAGTCCAGACCTTCGTACCAAGAGCATGCGAACCGGAGCGCTGTGTCAGCTCCAGACCGCGCAGCAGAATGCCGCCACTCGCTGAGCCGCCTGCCGGCATCCTGAAGTCGCTCCGCGAGACCGCTGAGGTCATCCGGCACCGGTTCCCCGGACCAGAGGCACTTGAAGATCTTCAGCGTGGCTACCGGCAGCTCGCCAACATGCCGGTCAACAACCCTCATGTGGGAGATCCGGGAGTACAGAGCGGCAAGGTGGTCCTCTATGGTCCAGGGGTGTTGGCGTCGGCAACCGAATTCTCGATCCGGAGCTTGGAGACGGTTACCGATGCGCGCTCCTGAGAGTCCGGGAACAAACCTGCGGGAACATAAGAATTCATTATAAGCATACACCGGTAGGAAAAGAAAGCTTGTAAGAAAAAGAACAGAAACACCTACTCAGCGCTTTGGCGTCAGTGTCCCGGATCATCTGGCCAATCGAGGCCTTCCACGCAGAAAGCTCCGCGCTCTTTTCCTACTCCAGCTTCAACAGCTTCGTCTCCTCCTCAAGCTCCTGCCGCAGCTATCCCTCGGCCTCAGCAAATTTCTTCCGAGCCTCCTCGACCTTGGCATCGCCGGAAGCAATGGCCTCCTTCAGCGACCATGCGTGCTGCAGCCCAGCTTGGATCAGTTGATCCTTGAGCTTGGCGGCTTCATCCCGATGAGCTTTCAGATTGCGGCCGTGCTGGAGGAGCAACTCTTCCTTTTCAGCTGAAGTCCGGAATGGAAGGAGTTAGTAAACAATAGGCTGGTAGGCTCAAACAACGGAAAAACAAACCGACAGACGTGGCCTACCTTTGAGCGCAGTGATTTGGCCGGTAAGGTCATCGAGGGAGGCTTCCGACAGGGCAGCTGCGCGAAAGAAACCTTTTAGCAATATTCATCAAGCAAAAATCCGGTACAAAAGAAGCCAGTAGGTTGAAACAAACCTTGGCACTGGCTGTGGGTCAGCTTGAGGGAGGCGAAAGCCTCGACGAGGTCCTGGTGCTCCCACAGCAGCTCCTCAAACAGTTGCTTCCGGGAGGCTAGCGTGCCCTGCACAAGTTAAAAGAAGCAATGAGCTATTGAAAGGACGAGATGTCGCCTAGAGGGGGGGTGAATAGGCGTTTTAAAACTTACGGATTTGGCTTGTAAGACTCCTCACAGGATATTTTTAGATGATTCTAGAGAGGGAGTCTCCCAACGTCAAGAAATGGTGAAGGCGTCCAAACTCGAAAACGCAATACAAGATGCATGCGGATTCCGTTTTCGATGAACTTGGGCTTGTTGTAAAGCTAGAAACAAGCTCAAGAACCTCACACAAAGAAACACCAAGAAGAAATAGGGATATTCAAAGTATTGAGCTCCCTAAGACGATGTGATCAAGTTACCCAACCGAAAGCCCCTCTTGATAGTGCGGCTATCTATCCTATAATCCGGTCTCCCAACATCCATGAGACCAGTAAAAGGAAAAAACGTAGCAAGGCCATACCTTTGCCTTGCGCATCCCGCTTGATCTTGATGATAACTCTTCAAGCTCCACTCAAGCCGGAATGCCTTACTTGATCATTATTGCTTCGTGAAGACTCACAATTTCACCCCCATACACCATGATGGGATAGCTCCATTGATGCACATCTTCACATGTCCATTATCACCAAATGGACGGCAAGCTTCAAGCATGTGATCCACTTGAGATGCTCATCTTGAACTTCTCCAACTCGACCTTGATGACGATCACCACTTGATGTCATCCTCTCAAGGGCTATATGAGATCTCACTTTTGATGCATGCCCATAGAAAGATACCTAACCCACATAGACAACACAAGGGCACATATATGATGGTGTCGTTGCCTATTCGACGGTACCTCGGAGGAGGGATCCTCACGAGGGGGAGAAGAAGTAGGGGCCATAGGGCAGAGTGCACTCGGGACGGTGGTACACGATTTACCCAGCTTCGGATCACCTGGACGATGGAAAGGCGTACTGCTGCTTGTTTGGAATTATCTGGGCGCTTTTGCGTTGTTACAATGAGTTGTGATTGTGCCTCTAGGGCTCCCGGGATCCGGCTTATAAAGGTGCACGGATCTAGGGTTTACATGGAGAGTCATAGCCGGATTACAGGTTGCCTAACTACGGTACAATGTCTTGCCGTGTACGTCAAGGATCCGCCTTCCGTCTATGTCGTACTGGATCGAGGTTCATCATGGGCCTCCACGGATCCGGCCTCCTCTGAAGGTCGGTTAGGATCCGGCTTCCCGAACCTGGGCTGGACTTCATCCTTCATGATCAACAGCAACTGGGCCGCCCGATGGGCCACATGCCACATCACCGTCTGTAGGCCACCCGGGCTTGGCAGATCTAGGCACTGTCGATGGTACACCCATGAAGTATACCCACAACAGTAGCCCCCAGAGTTCTCCGAGACTCACCTCTTGTTTCCACCATGCTGAAGCTTCACGTCTTCCGACAATCTCGGCAACATGGAGAAACTTGAAGAACTCCAACTTCATATTTTCTTCTTTCCCAACTCTTGGTCGGAAAATACCCTTATCCCACGGGACTTCATCCATCGACATCATTATTACAACACATCTCCGGATTACTTCCCTGCTGAGAGAACGGTCAGCAACTAAATTCATACCCGGAACCTCGAAAGGTTCAAACGGTTCCGCCAACTTTGGCGCCATTTTCGGGCGATTTGAACGGTAACTTATCCTTAGCCATTTTTACCGCTTAGAGTTTTTGACACGTGTCAACCATCCAACAGCGCGACGCTTGCGTTCCGACCACAGGATGCGGAGCACGAATCTCTTCCCTTCGGCCTATAAATATCCGCCGTTCAACCCTAAATCACCCCATTCGCCCCCTTTTCACCTCTCAGCACAGCGCCTCCGAGCTCCTCCTCCGCCGCACCGGAGTCCACCAGAAGATCACCGGAGCACCATCGCTGCCGCGTGCTGTTCTTCGTGTTCTTAAGTCCGGCGAGCCACCACAGCGAAACCTCGCCGCCAACGACCCCGACCACCGCGGAAGCCATTCCGGTAAGCCCTCAAGCTTTGCCTTCTCACCGTAGATGGTAGGGATGACTAGGGTATCTAACATGGGATCCGACTAAGTTTAACCAACTCGCACTTTCTTTGTAGATGTCTTCTTCTACTCCGCCTCCCTCGTCCGAGCCGATCATGGCGACTCCAATCTCCTCCGCCCCTCCTCCCCTCGTCCCAGTTCATCTGGAGCCTCAAAAAGACTCCAGCAAGAACATTGAAGGATCATCAGTCAACCCGGAGGAAACTGCTGGTGCTGAACAAATGGAAAAGAAGGTGGATGAGGCAGTCACCAAGAAATCAAAGGGCGAGGCCAAAGGGAAATGGTGGCCATGCTTCACCACGGAGACCGAACTTCGCAACCTCGAGGCGGAGGGTTTTCTGAAACCTGGATCTTGGCGTACGATCCCAAGCGAGCTGAGTCCTGCTCCCGAAGCCGGAGAGTGGGTGGTGAACAAGGCGCTCGTTGAGCGTGGCTTCTCTCTTCCGCCCAGAGATTTCTTCTCGGAAATCCTGAAGGCGTACGAGCTTCAACCTCACCACATTGCTCCGAACAGCATCTTGGCCATCAGCAACCACGCAACACTGTGTGAAGGCCACCTCCGGATAACCCCGGAACTTCCCCTCTTCCAGTACTACTTCTCCGTCAAAAGGAGAAAGTTTCACAGACTTCCATGTTGGCCACCTGCAGTGGTGTTACCTTCAAGCTCCGCCCCGGGCGCGTGTACCCGCACACAGATCGTCATGAATCTGTGCGGTACTGGTCCGGCAACTTCTTCTACCTGAAGGACGTGACTGATCTGGCTTCCCCAAAGGTGCTGCCAGATTTCAAGGACGGCCCCCCCAGTGAGACTCCGGCCTGGATTCAATGTCCCCATCTCTCCGAGTCACCTCAATTGACTCGGGCAATTAGGAGGATCTGCAAGCTAACGGACGAGGGCTTGTCGGGGAAAGACCTCACTATGTCCTGGTTCACTAAGCGGCTCCAGCCCCTACAACATCGGGACCGCCTACTGTTCCAGTATACGAGGCGCGATGATACCATGCGCGCCTCTAAAGACAACCTCTCCGCCGACGCCTTGGACAGGCGGCTCCGGGTGCTGATCAAAATTCCACGTGATCTCAAGATCTACGTGTGCAATATGGATTTTCACACTAACGGATCCGGGACAGCGGTATGTTTCCTTGACTCAACTGTTGATTCCTTTTTCTGTCTTTCCCAAATTTGACTAAGTGTTGGCTGGGTAACTTAGCTCGAGGCCCTCGAGGAAAACGATCTCGGAACTCTCCTCCGAGTCCCTCACGCAGGCAACACCGACCCGAAGGTCGCGTCCGACGCGGAAGTTCCTGAAGCTCCGCGTCCCTCCAAAAGGAAAAGGGGTGCTTCCTCCAGCCCAGCCGCTAAACGTGTCCGTGAAGTGCCTAGCACCGCGGCTACCCGAAAGGCGGAGGCGGAGAAGAAGCGCCTCAAACTCATCGATACCAGCAACCGAGCTCAACACAACATTGACCAGTTTTTCAGATCATCCGGGTAAGCGCTTGATTTCCGTTTGAAAATTCCTTTGCTATTGTGAATCAGCATATGCTAAGTGTTATGCCTCTTTTATTTTGCAACAAAAGCTCCGGAAGCCAGCCCCCCAAGATCCCCAAGAAGAAAGCGAAGCCATCTCCGGCTTCTGTGACGATCACACCGGAAGTGGAGGTTCCGCCCAATGCCTCTTCCACCGCCAAGCCGGATCCCAAGGACGTCATCAACCTTGATGACCTCCCGGAAGAACCAACTGCCGAAACCGGCCAAGGCGAGTCCGGCAAGGGCGCGTCCTCGTCTGCACCTCCGCCTGAACAGCCTATTGTTACCTCAACTGAAGCTCCGGATAATGAAGTTGAGAAGAAGTTATCCCTAATTCGTGCCACTGGCACGCCTCAGACTCATCCTCATTTATTTCCAGTTCTGCAAAAAGTCCCCCTCTCACAGCGCCACACTGAGATTTCCGCCATGATGGACCAAGTGTGGGGGCCTGCGAACACGGAGGAGCAAGAACTGAATGACCTAGAAAGTGGTCTCAATATTTTCTTCGCCAAGCACAAGAACGTGCGTCAGGTAACACTAGCCCCCAAGCATTGGGTTGGACATTTTTCCGAGTAACATGTGTGAGCCAATGCTTTTAAATGCGCACCTTAGCGGAAATTTAGAATTTTCTCAATCTAAGAATTTAAACTTCTTGCCAGCCCCCAGAATTTTGAATTTCCGGCTCACCACTGCCTGCTTCTCAGAACACACGGAAATTGCACGAAGATCTACATGTCCATGTGCTGGAGCAAATGACAGAGATTGAAGGGCTGCGTGATACGTCTCAAACGTATCTATAATTTATTATGTTCCATGTTAGTTTTATGACAATACTCACATGTTTTATATACACTTTATATCATTTTTATGCATTTTTTGGCACTAACCTATTAACAAGATGCCGAAGCGCCAGTTCCTGTTTTCTGCTGTTTTTGGTTTCAGAAATCCTACACAGGAAATATTCTCGGAATTGGACGAAACAAAATCTCAAGGCCTTATTTTCCATGGATTGTTCCAGAACACCGAAGGAGAGACGGAGAGGAGCCGAGGGAGCCCCACACCACCTGGCGGCGCGGCCAAGAGGGGGGCCCGCCGCCCTATGGGGTGGGCCCCTCGAGCGTCCCCCGACTCTGCCCCTTCGCCTATATATTCTCTCCGTTGCGAAAACCCTATTACCGAGAGCTACGATACGAGAAAAGTTCCAGAGACGCCGCCACCGCCAATCCCATCTCGGGGGATTCAGGAGATCGCCTCCGGCACCCTGCCGGAGAGGGTAATCACCACCCGGAGGACTCTACATCACCATGCCCGCCTCCGGACTGATGCGTGAGTAGTTAGTCCTTGGACTATGGGTCCATAGCAGTAGCTAGATGGTTGTCTTCTCCTCTTGTGCTATCATGTTTAGATCTTGTGAGCTGCCTATCATGATCAAGATCATCTATTTGTAATGCTACATGTTGTGTTTGTTGGGATCCGATGAATATGGAATACTATGTCAAGTTGATTATTGATCTATCATATATGTGTTGTTTATGAACTTGCATGCTCTCCATTGCTAGTAGAGGCTCTGGCCAAGTTGAAAACTTGTGACTCCAAGAGGGAGTATTTATGCTCGATAGTGGGTCCATGCCTCCATTGAATCTGGGACAGTGACAGAAAGTTCTAAGGTTATGGATGTGATGTTGCCACTAGGGATAAAACAACAATGCTTTGTCTAAGGATATTTGTATTGTTTACATTACGCACAGTACTTAATGCAATTGTCTATTGTTTGCAACATAATACTGGAAGGGGTGCGGATGCTAACCCGAAGGTGGACTTTTTAGGCATAGATGCATGCTGGATAGCGGTCTATGTTCTTTGTCGTAATGCCCTAAGTAAATCTCATATTAGTCATCATGATATGTATGTGCATTGTTATGCCCTCTCTATTTGTCAATTGCCCAACTGTAATTTGTTCACCCAACATGCTATTTATCTTATTGGAGAGACACCACTAGTGAACTATGGACCCCGGTCCATTTTTTACATCTGAAATACAATCTACTACAATCATTGTTCTCTGTTGTTCTTTGCAAACAAACATCATTCTCCACACCATACATTTAATCCTTTGTTTACAGCAAGCCGGTGAGATTGACAACCTCACTGTTAAGTTGGGGCAAAGTATTTTGATTGTGTTGTGCAGGTTCCACGTTGGCGCCGGAATCCCTGGTGTTGCGCCGCACTACACTCCTTCACCAACAACCTTCACGTGGCCTTCATCTCCTACTGGTTCGATAACCTTGGTTTCTTACTGAGGGAAAACTTGCTGCTGTACGCATCACACCTTCCTCTTCGGGTTCCCAACGGACGTGTGCTTCACGCGTTATCAAGCTCTTTTTCTGGCGCCGTTGCCGGGGAGATCAAGACACGCTGCAAGGGGAGTCTCTCGCGCCCAATCTCTTTACTTTGTTTATTGTCTTGCTTTACTTTATTTTATTTTCTGTCTTGTTTGCTTTCTTTATATCAAAAACAAAAAAATAGTTACTTGTTTTACTTTACTTAATTCGGTTTTGCTTAGTTTATTTTTATTGCTAAAATGAGTAATCATGAAGTTGAAGTTCGTTCATTTAAGCAACAAGGGGGAGAAAGTTTTAAAGATGCTTGGTATAGAATTAGTGATGCTCATCATAGGTGCACTAAGAAACACTCCACAATTATCCTCCTTAGGAACTTTTATGTTGGTATCTCTAGCTCGAATAGGTATGTTCTTGATACTCTTGTGGGAGGTAATTTCCTAGGCACTCCTGCTTTAGAAGCTAGTTGCATTATTGAGAGTCTAGTTGGAATACCACCTGTTAATGAAGCTAAAATTGAAATCTCTCTTGAAGATGTCATGAAAAAGTTGGAGGCCATAGAGAAAAATCTTCCAAGTGTTCAGACTAAATTGGGAATATTACTTGATAACACTGATAAACTTGATCTCTAGGAGGAATTAATGAAAGAATTGTTGTCTTACAAACTTGTGCTATCCATGATAATCAAACCCATAGGATTGGTGAACTTGAAGAAGCCATGGGAACCTTGGGTCCAACTTTTTCTTCTCTTAAGTTTAAGGAGAAAGCTTATGTGGGTAAGGAGCAAAAGTTCATGTATGTCTCTAAGGTGCCTAAGCCAAAGAACTATTATAAGCCTAAAATCGATAAAGCCCTTAGTACCACTATGGGAAATTTAGATAATGGAGCATCTAAGATACCTATTGTGACAAGTTGTGTTTTTGAGGAAAATTATGATGTTGATGCTTCATCTATTGATAATACTTGATTTACACTTTCTGCGCCTAGCTGAAAGGCGTTAAAGAACAGCGCTTATGGGAAACAACCCATTATTTTATTTCTGTATTTTTTGTTTTATATTTGTGTCTTGGAAGTTGTTACTACTGTAGCAACTTCTCCTTATCTTTACTTTATTGCATTGTTGTGCCAAGTAAAGTCTTTGATAGTAAGGTTGATACTAAATTTGGATTTCTGCACAGAAACAGATATCTAGCTGTCACGAATTTGAGTAGATCTCTCTGTAGGAAACTCAGAAAAATCTGCGAAAAATCATGAGTAATCCACAGATATGTACGCAACTTTCATTCAATTTGAGCTTCTTCATCTGAGCATGTTAAGTGCCTCTAAAAAATTCGTCTTTACGGACTGTTCTATTTTGACAGATTCTGCCTTTTATTTCACATTGCCTCTTTTACTGTGTTGAGTGGATTTCTTTGCTCCATTAACTTTCAGTAGCTTTGGGTAATGTCCAGAAGTGTTAGGAATGATTGTGTCCTCTCTGAACATGTGAATTTTTGATTATGCACTAACCCTCTAATAAGATTGTTTTGAGTTTGGTGTGGAGGAAGTTTTCAAGGGTCAAGAGAGGAGGATGATATAATATGATCAAGAAAAGTGAAAAGTCTAAGCTTGGGGATGCCCCCGTGGTTCATCCCTGCATATTTCAAGAAGACTCAAGCATCTAAGCTTGGGGATGCCCAAGGCATCCCCTTCTTCTTCGACAACTTATCAGGTCACCTCTAGTGAAACTATATTTTTATTCCGTCACATCTTATGTGCTTTACTTGGAGCGTCTGTATGTTTTTATTTTTGTTTGTGTTTGAATAAATTCGGATCCTAGCATTACTTGTGTGGGAGAAAGACACGCTCCGCTTGTTCATATGAACACTGGTGTTCTTAGCTTTACTTTTAATGTTCATGGCGAAGGTTGAAAACCGCTTCGTTCATTGCTATTTGGTTGGAAACAGAAAATGCTTCATGTGGTAATTGGTATATTATCTTGAATAATTTGATACTTGGCAATTGTTTTTAGCTCTCAAATAGATCATGTTTAAGCTCTTGCATCATGTAGTTTGAACCTATTAGTGGATAATTACTGTAGAGCTTGTTGAAATTTGGTTCGCATGATTGGTCTCTCTAAAGTCTAGATATTTTCTGGTAAAAGTGTTTGAACAACAAGGAAGACAGTGTAGAGTCTTATAATGCTTGAAATATGTTCTTATGTAAGTTTTGCTGTACCGGTTCATACTTGTGTTTGCTTCAAATAACCTTGCTAGCCAAAGCCTTGTACTGGGAGGGAATGCTTCTCGTGCATCCAAAACCTTGAGCCAAAACCTATGCCATTTGTGTCCACCATAACTACCTACTATGTGGTATATCTCTGCCATTCCAAAGTAAATTGCTTGCGTGCTACCTTTAAAAACTTCATTCCTTGTCTTTGCAATATATAGCTCATGGGAAAGTAGCTTAAAAACTATTGTGGTAAAGAATATGTAGCTTATGTATCTTATTTCTTATAAGTTGCTTGTTGAGCGGTAACCACATTTCTGGGGACGCCATCAACTATCACACTTTTGTTGAATATCATGTGAGTTGCTATGCATGTTCGTCTTGTCTGAAGTAATGGTGATTTGCCATGAGTTAAATGGTTTGAGTACACATATTGTTAGAGAAGAACATTGGGCTGCTAACCAAAGCCATGTATCATGGTGGAAGTTTCAGTTTGGACATTAATCCTCAATCTCTTATAAGAATATTATCTGTTGTTGAATGCTTAAGCATTAAAGAGGAGTCCATTATCTGTTTTCTATGTTGTCCCGGTATGGATGTCCTCGAGTTGAGATCTATCAAAAACGAGAAATCAAATGCGATCTCTCTCCTTGGACCTTTGTACAGGTGGCATAGAGGTACCCCTTTGTGACACTTGGTTGAAACATATGTAATGCAATGATAATCCATGGAAATCCGAGCTAATTAGGAAAAGGTGCGAGCACTATTGGTATTCGATGCATGAGGCTTGCAACTTATAGGATGTTTTATGCATAACACATATGAATTATTGCTACCATTGACAAAATTGTTTCCATGTTTTCAAAATAAAAAAGCTCTAGCACATAATTAATCCTTGCTTCCCTCTGCGAAGGGCCTTTCTTTTACTTTATGTTGAGTCAGTTTACCTACTTCTTTCTATCTTAGAAGCAAACACTTGTGTCAACTGGGTGCATTGATTCTTACATACTTGCTTATTTGCACTCATCATATTACTTTGTGTTGACAATTATCCATGAGATATACATGTTGAAGTTGAAAGCAACTGCTGAAACTTATATCTTCCTTTATGTGGCTTCAAAACCTTCTATTAAGAATTTATTGCTTTATGAGTTAACTCCTATGCAAGACTTATTGATGCTTGTCTTGAAAGTACTATTCATGAAAAGTCTTTGCTATATGATTCAGTTGTTTAGTCATTGTCTTTACATTGCTTTGAATCACTTCATTCATCTCATATGCTTTACAATAGTATTGATCAAGATTATGATAGTAGCATGTCACTTCGGAAATTATCCTTGTTATCGTTTACCTACTCGAGGGCGAGTAGGAACTAAGCTTGGGGATGCTTGATACGTCTCAAACGTATCTATAATTTCTTATGTTCCATGCTAGTTTTATGACAATACTCACATGTTTTATATACACTTTATATCATTTTTATGCATTTTCCGGAACTAACCTATTAACAAGATGCCGAAGCGCCAGTTCCTATTTTCTGCTGTTTTTGGTTTCAGAAATCCTACACAGGAAATATTCTCGGAATTAGATGAAACAAAAGCCCAAGGCCTTATTTTCCACGGATTGTTCCAGAACACCGAAGGAGAGACGGAGAGGAGCCAAGGGGGCCCCACACCACCGAGCGGCGCGGCCAAGAGGGGGGCGCGCCGCCCTATGGGGTGGGCCCCTCGAGCGTCCCCCAACTCTGCCCCTTCGCCTATATATTCTCTCCATCACGAAAACCCTATTACCGAGAGCCACGATACGAGAAAAGTTCCAGAGACGCCGCCGCCAATCCCATCTCGGGGGATTCAGGAGATCACCTCCGGCACCCTGCCGGAGAGGGGAATCATCACCCAGAGGACTCTACATCACCATGCCTGCCTCCAGACTGATGCGTGAGTAGTTCATCCTTGGACTATGGGTCCATAGCAGTAGCTAGATGGTTGTCTTCTCCTCTTGTGCTATCATGTTTAGATCTTGTGAGCTGCCTATCATGATCAAGATCATCTATTTGTAATGCTACATCTTCTGTTTGTTGGGATTCGATGAATATGGAATACTATGCCAAGTTGATTATTGATCTATCATATATGTGTTGTTTATGATCTTGCATGCTCTCTGTTGCTAGTAGAGGCTCTGGCCAAGTTGATACTTGTGACTCCAAGAGGGAGTATTTATGCTCGATAGTGGGTTCATGCCTCCATTGAATCTGGGACAGTGACATAAAGTTCTAAGGTTATGGATGTGCTGTTGCCACTAGGGATAAAACAACAATGCCTTGTCTAAGGATATTTGTATTGTTTACATTACGCACAGTACTTAATGCAATTGTCTGTTGTTTCCAACTTAATACTGGAAGGGGTGCGGATGCTAACCCGAAGGTGGACTTTTTAGGCATAGATGCATGCTGGATAGCGGTCTATGTTCTTTGTCGTAATGCCCTAAGTAAATCTCATATTAGTCATCATGATATGTATGTGCATTGTTATGCCCTCTCTATTTGTCAATTGCCCAACTGTAATTTGTTCACCCATCATGCTATTTATCTTATTGGAGAGACACCACTAGTGAACTATGGACCCCGGTCCATTCTTTTACATCTGAAATATAATCTACTGCAATCATTGTTCTCTGCTGTTCTTTGCAAACAAACATCATTCTCCACACCATACGTTTAATCCTTTGTTTACAGCAAGCCGGTGAGATTGACAACCTCACTGTTAAGTTGGGGCAAAGTATTTTGATTGTGTTGTGCAGGTTCCACATTGGCGCCGGAATCCTTGGTGTCGCGCCGCACTACACTCCTTCACCAACAACCTTCACGTGGCCTTCATCTCCTACTGGTTCTATAACCTTTGTTTCTTACTGAGGGAAAACTTGCTGTTGTACGCATCACACCTTCCTCTTGGGGTTCCCAACAGACATGTGCTTCACGCGTTATCACTGCGCCAGAACGCCGAGAATAGCCAGAAAGCTTTATCAATCCTGGAGACTCGCGTAAAAAATTATGAAGGTAAGAACTCCGGGTTGCTCGCGTGTCTTATCATGAACAAACAGTTTATAATTGTGTGGATTTCCACCTTACAGAAGAAATTGCCAAGCACCCCTCCATCGACGCCCTTTCCGCCAAGATCCAAGTTTTGGAGGCTGAGAATGAATCTCTCAAGAACTTCCTAAAAGAATCCTCCGAGAAGGAAACCACAGAGAAGAAGGAACTCTTGGAGAAACATGCTCAAGACATGGCGGAACTTGCTGATAAGCTTAAAAAGAGCCAGCAAAGAGTCCAGACCTTGGCGGTGAAGAATAAGTCATGAGGCAGAGGTGGAGGCTATTGACAAGATGATTTTCCGTAAGGACATTTTTTGTTTAACTCCGGCTTCCTCATACTTTGCTTTGTCTGCGGAAGAAACTGACCGTGCTTTTCGCAGCGAGTCTTGGCTTCGAATGGACCAAAGAGTCGACCCTCAAAAGGAATGAAGCGTATGATGAAGCGCGGAATTCAATTGATGACCTCTTCGAGGCATGTCGCGGAGTTGCCAAATCGCTGTCCCTGAAGAGAGCCAAGACCACGGTGATCAACACCATGTCCAACCTGATGCGGCAGGTGCCGGAACTCATCAAGGATTGGCAGGAGTCTTCCGCCTGCGGAGTTGCTTCCCTCGTGTTGGCGACGTGCAAAGCACACTTCCCGACCATGAAGTTTGCGGATTGATAGGTCCAAAACGTATCTACTTTCCCGAACACTTTTGCTATTGTTTTGCCTCTAATTTGTGTATTATGGATACAACTAACATGGACTAACGCTATTTTCAGCAGAATTGCCCTGGTGTCTCGTTTTTGTGCAGAAACTCAACTTTCAGGAAAATCCCCAGGATTAATTCCAATGGGCCTACTTTCACATAATATTGATGGAGCCAGAAGACCAGAAGGAGGGGGCCACGAGGCGCCTCTGACGCCCCCCTCTGGACTACTTAAGGGTTTCGACCTAAAAACGCACGGGGGGTTAGACGAAATAGCCAGAAGACATCCAAAACACCGCCGCCATCGCGAAACTCCGTCTCGGGACCAGAAACTCCATTCTGGCACTCCGTCGGGACAGGGAATTGGAGGAGATCATCGCCATCATCACCACCGATGCCTCTCCATCGACCAGCCATGTTTCCCCCATCCATGTGTGAGTACTTCCCCCGCTGTAGGCTGAAGGGGATGGTAGGTATTGGATGAGATTGGTCATGTAATAGCATAAGATTGTTAGGGCATAGTGCCTAGTATCCGTAATTGGTACTTTTATGATATTGTTGCAACTTGTTATGCTTAATGCTTGTCACTAGGGCCCGAGTGCCATGATCAGATCTGAACATGTTATCAATTCATGATGATATTCATTGCTTTATGATCTTACCTACAAGTTGTATACACATATTGCTGTCCGGAACCCGAGGCCCCAAAGTGACAGAAATTGGGACAACCGGAGGGGAAGGCGGTGATATGAGGATCACATGTGTTCACGGAGTGTTAATGCTTTGCCCCGGTGCTCTATTAAAAGGAGTACCTTAATTTCCAGTAGATTCCCTAGAGGACCGGCTACCACCGGCTGGTAGGACAAAAGATGTTGTGCAAGTTTCTCATTGCGAGCATGTACGACTATATATAGAACACATGCCTATGGTTGTTTAGTACTTGGATACTGTTTTATTACTATCTGCAAATGCCCTACCTTGATTGTTACATGATTTCTCTCATCCATGCAGTGCCCGTTCATCCATCCATGTGCCTACAGTATTTTAATCCTGCTGTTTACTATAATCACTACTGCTGTCTTTGTTACACTGCTGCTGATATTTCACCACTGCTACTGCTATAAAACTGTTGCTACTGATAAACTCTTGTGAGCAAGTATGTTTCCAGGTGCAGCTGAATTGACAACTCCGCTGTTAAGGCTTACAAATATTCTTTGGCTCCCCTTGTGTCGAATCAATAAATTGGGTTTTACTTCCCTCAAAGACTGTTGCGATCCCCTATGCTTGTGGGTCATCAAGACTATTTTCTGGCGCCGTTGCCGGGGAGCATAGCTTTATTTGCAAGTTCACTTGGATTGATATTGTTCGCTGCAAATTCTTCATCATGGGTAAACCTCGCGATACTAAAGTCGCCATATTACCATCCACTACAAGAAAAGGTACAACTCTGAGTACCTCTGCTGCTCTTGATTCACCATCAGTGATAAGTCAACTTGTTTCACCACCACAACTTCACATGCTGGTACTTCTGCTGAATCTGAAAATTCTTATAATTTTGATGATGCTTCTGCTGTGCTTGATGATAGTGGTTCGTTAGGATCTTTTCTAGATGCTACAATTGCTAGGTCTAGACAAATTGAAAATACTGAAACTCCTAATGAAAATACTGTTACACCTGTTAATTTACCTGAGTCTGAATACTCTAGTGATGATTTTGATGAAGATTATGTGGAACTTGATGATGATTTTATTGATAAATGCAATGCTACTACTGGTGCAAGTAATATTAAAAAGCTTTTTGCACAACATACTGTTAGATATAAACTGTCTCCTGATCCTAAATTTGCTACATCTCCTATAAACATTTAGGATAAGGATTATGATTTTTCTCTTGATTTATCTCATATATCTATTGTTGAGAAAACACCTTTTTGTGGTACTGAAAAAGAAAGTGCTGTAGAACACATGAATGAGCTTTCTACTTTGAGTAGCTTGTTTTCTGATGATATCAAGAAGCGTACTTATTTTGTTGCTAAATTTTTTCCTTTCTCATTAAAGGATGATGCTAAAACTTGGTATAATAGTTTGCCTCCTGATTCTATTGATAGTCCAAGTAGTTTTATTGATGTTTTCTTTTGTAAATACTTTCCTGCTAGTGCTCAACATATTGCTTTGCAGAAAATTTATAGTTTTGACCAGGAAGATGGAGAGAAATTGCCTGAAGCTTGGGCAAGGTTTTGCTCTCTTATCAGAGCTCGGCCTGGACATGATCTAGAAAAGCATGATTTACTTGATATATTTTATAGTGGACTAACTATTGAGTCTAGGGCATACCTGGATAGTTGTGCTGGTTGTGTTTTCAGGAAAAGAACTCCAGACAAAGCTGAAGAATTATTGGCTAGAATAGGCCGAAATCATGATGATTGGACTACACCTGAACCAACCCGAACGCCAATATTGAAGAAGAGGGGTATGATTAAATTAAATGATGAAGATATGAGGGAAGCCAAGAAATCTCTTAAGGAGAAAGGTATTAAATCTGAAGATGTGAAGAATATACCTCCCATAGAAGATTTATGTAAGATAACTCCCCCTTCATCCATGATTGAGGTACATTCTCTTCAACGCTTTAGTAGGGAAGATATTCCGTATTCAAAACCTCCTGCTCAATGCTTAGATGAGTTTGATAATTATATTGTTAAGCAAGATAATTTTAATATGAGAGTAGAGAATCATTTAATGGAAAATTCTCAAGCTATTAGTAAATTGCATGATATTGTGGAGAGAACCTCCAATGATGTTAAGATGCTTGTTAAACATTTTCATATGGTTCAAATTCAAATTGATCAACTCACTAAAGTGCAAAATGACTTATTAAAAAATAGTTCTAAAGAAAAACATGCTTATGAAGTAACAACTAGAGGTGGTGTTTCCACTCAAGATCCTCTATATCCTGAGGGGCATCCCAAAAGAGTTGAACAAGATTCTCAACGAACTGAAACTAGCGCTCCTTCTAAGAAAAAGAAGAAGAAACATAAAACTATTGTAGAATCCTCTGAGCCTGTTAATGATCCTAATAGTATTTCTATTTCTGATGCTGAAACTGAAAGTGGTAATGAACATGATAAAGATAATGATAAGAATGATGCTTCTGATAAAGAAGAGGTTGGAGATGAACCTGAAAAGCATGCTAAAAATAAAAAGTACACTAAAGAAGATTTTATTGCTAAGAAACATGGTAATGAAAGAGAACCTTGGGTTCAAAAGCAAATGCCTTTTCCTGCTAAGAAACTAAAATCATAGGAATAAGAACACTACAATAAATTTTGTGATTGTATGAAACCTTTGTTCTTGCAAATCCCTTTGACTGATGCTATTAAATTGCCTCCTTATTCAAAGTATATGAAAGATATTGTCTCTAACAAAAGGAAAATTCCTAATGAGGAGATTTCCACTATGCTTGCTAATTACTCTTTCAATGGCAAAGTTCCAAAGAAGCTGGGCGACCCAGGTATACCGACTATTCCTTGTTCCATCAAGAATAATTATGTTAGAACTGCTCTGTGTGATTTGGGAGCAGGTGTTAGTGTCATGCCTTTTTCTCTTTACAAGAGACTCTATTTAGATAAGTTGATACCGACTGATATATCTTTGCAAATGGCTGATAAATCTACTGCTATTCATGTTGGTATATGTGAGGATGTTCCTGTTCAAGTTACTAATAAGTGCTTAATATTAACTGATTTTGTTGTGTTGGAAATGCCTGAAGATGATAATATGTCTATTATTCTTGGGAGACCTTTTCTTAACACTGCAGGGGCTGTTATTGATTGCAATAAAGGAAAGGTTACTTTCAATGTTGATGACAAGGAACATACTGTTTATTTTCCCAAGAGGATTGATAAAGTATGTGGAGTTAATACAATTTCTAATGTGAGAACTATCAAAGTGGGAGTTATTGATTGTCCTATATATGAGCCTAAAGAAGGATATCAAAATATTATGATTGGATCCATATCAATACAATACAAGGTAACATGATTGATTTGAGGTTTATTTCTTCTTATGTCATGTAAAATTTATTTGGTGGCAAGACTTGATCAACCTTGTTAACAAGTACATTTTATATAAATAGAGGAGCTAAACAACATTTCCTTCTTCCTCCACTTGTTTTACTTGTTGTAGCACTAATTGTTTTGCAAGATGCTTTAGTTGTTTAGAGGTTGAAAATCTTTTCCTGCCCTGTAATGATAATTTTAACACCCAGAAATGTGCATTTTTCAAAGTTTTCAAAAATTTACAAAAATTATACAGTTGGTCTTATTTTTCGAAGAGCTACCTGGGAGCACCTGGGGCTGACTAGTGGGGCACCCCAGGGCTGCCCCCCATGAGCCGGCGCGGCCAAGGAGGGGGGCGCGCCACCCTGTGGTGTGGGCCCCTCCTTGCCCCCCTAAGTCATCTCTTCCTCCCATTCTACTCTCTCTCCCGAAAAAACTCATACCAACTTTCTCTCACTCGCGTTTTTTCTCAAGAGCTCAGGATTTCTCGATCTCTTTGCTCAGCCCAGATTTCTGTCTAAAATTTGGCACATTTGCTCTCCGGTATGTGACTCCTCCGATTATCCAAATAGAATTTTGTTTGGTTGAGTATATCTTGAATATTTTGCTGCTGTAGGTAACATGTTAAGTGAGCTTGCATGCTTGTTCTAAGTTGTAAAAATTAGTTTTGATGCATGTTTAGTACTCTACCAAGTTCCTATAGTAGTTTCCCTCATTTATATGTCTCCAAATCAACTTTTATAATGTTTGTTGAAAAATTTCAGAAAATGGAGTGGAATAGGCACCAACTTAACCAACAAGAATTGGAGGTGCAACAAGTTATCAGAGTTCACCGCGAAGAGGGAGTATACCTGTAACACCCCAAATTTCAATAAAAAGAAAGTTAGAGAATTCCAGAAAACAAATTTTCAAACCAACAAAAACTTTTCTATTTGCATATAGTACCATGCATAGGACTTGTGCATTTGAGTGATATGCCATGATGATTGCTTTTACTTGCTTTTGATATGCTCTAAAACCCTAATGTGATCATATGAAGATCACCAACCAAATAAATCAAAGAGGAAGAAAATCCATAAAATGCAAAACCCTAAAAACCCTCACATATGCCCTATGGCATTTTTATAAATTTTGACCCTAGACCTATTTAGTCTTCACCATTAGTTGAATAATGTTATTAAACACTTATTACAACTTTTGGAATCAAAGTTTCACAATTCAAATGAATTTCAAACACAAATCCCACTCACATATGATAATGGTCAAAACTGAAATTTATAGTCTGATCACCACTTTGAGCCCTTGCCATTCATTTTTCCCAAACCAATTCTTGCTAATTATTTGCACCATTTCAAAGTCAACATCAAGGTGAACAACTTTGATGAAGATCACCATGCCAAAATCATCTTTGATCATGAGCAAGGCTCATCCAAAGTCCCCACTTTTTAACATATGGAACATTCCTCACTTAGCCATTTTGGCAAATTTTTGAATTCTAAAAATTCCACCACCACCTCAAATCACCTCTGGTCAAATACAACTTATATCAACACTCACATTTCAAAAACATTCACCATTTGAATTATTTCAAATTTGGATATTTTTGGAATTTGCAATTTCGGGCACTATTTGCAACTATTGCAAATAGTGAATCTACCTCACCTAAACTACCCTAATCTATCACATTGTGTCCCCTGGTCCCCTTAAACCCTAATTGATGCATAGTGAGGCTGAGGAGAGGAGAGAGCAAGCTAGGGCATGGCCATGCTGGCCATGTCCCCGAGCCCGACCACCTCCACCTCTCTCCCTTCCTTCCCCAACCTGGCCACCCTGCCGTTGCTCGCCACCGTGCCACCCTAGCGCCGCCTAGCACCGCCCTGGTCGAGGAGGAGCTCGACAACGCCCGGACGATGCGCGCCCAAAATCGCCAGCATGCCGCTCGCGTCGCGACCATGCGCGCCATGGACGCGCACTGGACACGCGCCGCGCCACCACCTCGCGCTCGCCCTGGCCCCGCTTGCTAGCCGTTGAGCATCACCACGCCACCACGACGCCGCCAGACATGGCCACGACCAGACCCTGGACCGCCGCCGCCGTAGACGGGGAAGAAGATCCCGCCACTGCCGCGACATGCCTGGAAGCAATGCGACCCAACCAGGCCCTCCCCGACCAAGCTGTCGCCGCCAATAGCATCGCCAGGAACCATAGAACACTGCCACCACCTCGCCTAGCTCGACCGCTCGCCGGAGAAGCCGCGCCATGGTCGACCACCACCCTGCCCCGCAGCACCCATGCGCTGCTATAAAAGGAGACCTCCCCTTGATGATCCAAGCACACCACCGCACTCCCCACCTCTCACAGCTTCTCAACCACCTCACCACTCATCGGATTCACGCCGGAGCAAGGCCAATCGAGAGCTCGCCGCCGCGGAAGCTCTGCAGCAATCGCCGGCGAACCAGGCCACCTCAGGCGACGCCACCTGTACCTGGAGCTTCGCCGTCGTCCACATCTACCCCGAGCACACTGCCATCCCTCGCTGGAGCCGCCATAAGCCCTCCGACCCCCTACTGCCGCCGCCGCACCGTCGGGTTCTCGTCGGAGACGACGACGAACCACGGCCCTCCGATCCCCTTCTAATCCAACGCCCCAACTTGTTCTGTACCGATTCGGGTTTACAGAGTCGCTGACAGGCGGACCCCACCCTGTCAGGCAGCCCGCGTGTCTGTGGACCGTGGCTGGGCTGGACTGGGCCGTTTTTATTCGAATCTGGCCCAGCTTCGTTTCCCGCCGGCCTTTTTAATTCAAACTGGATTTAATTATTTCAAATAGTTTTCAATACTGCCTCCACTTTGAAAATCAATAGATTCAAATTGGCTAAACCAAATTTAGTGAACTTTATATGGTTGGAAAGCTACTGAAATTATCTAGCCAATGCCACTGGCCTCATGGCCAGATTCTTTGTAGAATTAATGTGATAAAAATAACAAGACAGGGACTTTTCCCTATTCAAATAATTCTTAAAAATCAACCAAAATAGATATTAAGTTAATTCCAACTCTAATAGCTCACTTTTGACTTACACTAATTGTTTATGCAATAAAATGGTGTGGTCACCTTGTATGATCATGCCATAGTTTAATGAATGGATCATTTGACTAATTTAACTAGTTGATATTGTCCAAAACTATTAAAACAAATTATGTGAAGTCTTATACTTCCTTTAAACTTGTCTCACATGAATTCATGGGATGTTTGGACCCCTGGTCCAAAACTCTCTTATATGAATTACTTGAGATTTAAATCAAAGGTAGGGTTATTTAAATAGTATGAGGTGATCTACCTCATTTAAATCCTTTTCACAAATGATGATGATGAACATTTGACTTAGGTCAATATGAGTTCATACATGATTGTTTGAGAAATTAAATCTTAAGAAGATTTCAATGAGAGGAAATTATTTCTCAAGAACCCTATGGAAACTATCATTTACATATGAAATACAAAGAAGTGAATTCTATTTAACCCCCACAACCCATGCACCTAAGTAGATTATTTTGTGTGCATAGAATAGTTTGTGTGTTATATGTGATGTATGGAATAGCCATTGAATTAGTGAGTAATTATACTCGTATTCAAATTTAGACGGTAGCACCGGAGAGTACGCCGAAGAAGAAGGTTGCTACCAAGAGGAGGAGGAGGAACAGTTTGAGAACTACCAAGGCAAGCTAATATTCTTGCAAAGTGCAAAGCCCCTTGGGGCAAGGCACCATGTTTCTTATCTTTTCTTATATGAACCCATCCCAAGTTTTTACTTTACAAGTTGTTACTTGTTTTCTAAATGAGTACTTTTATAGTTAACTTTGGTCAAAGTACAAGTTGATTACTAGAGTAGTGAGTTAGTCTTCTCCAAGCAAAGCAAGTTAGCACCCCTCATGAATTAGAGCTAGTGCTAATGAATTAAAACTTGACTACTCTAGATGGGAACAATGTGAATTTTGAAGTGATTTTGGAAACCTTGGAATGAAGATGCATTCCATTGAATGATTTTTGAAGGTGAATATGAACAAGAGAAGATGGTGATTTTTGATAAACAATGATGTTGGTTTGAATGCGATACCTTTCCAATTCTTAAGTACCCCCACAATACCTGATTATGGGTAGGGCTTAACTGGAAGTTTATGCGTCTTAGTATGGGTTCCCTCTGAACACACGTCATAGGGGTTACGCTTGAGGCTGCCTTCGTTGTTGAGAAATGATGTGAAGTTGAGGTGAATTGTACGGCCAAGCCCTGTGCAGTTCCCAGGTTGACAGTTGGTCTTCACTGGGAGGCCAAGCTCATGGGGAGAGGTGCTCATACTAGGATTTGTAAGTGAAAGGTTATGGTTTATGATCCGCGTACTGTGTTACGATGATTCGGGGTAATCCCGACAGATGAAATCAAATGTTGTGGCACAAGTGTGTAACCTCTGCAGAGTGTAAACCTATTCGAATAGCCGCGTCCACGGTTACGGACGGTTGGAAAGGCCATACAGTTTCCGATGTCATATCTTTGAAAATGATGTTGAAAAGGATGATGGTGAAATGACTTGTGGTGAATTGAATTGAAATCACCACTTGAATGGTGGGAATGACACTAATGTTCCCACTTGAGTTAGTTAGCACTTGAATAAGGTTTTCTCAAACTTTGTGAACTAAAACTAGCTTTATGCAAATAAACTAGAGCTTAGCAAACCATACTAGAATGTCTATCACTTACATTAGTATTAGTTTGCGAGTACTCAATGTACTCACGGCTTTGTCCCTGGCTATTCAAATGGCCAGAGTATGAAGACGACCAAGGAGATGACCAGCAGGATGCCTACGACAACTAAGCGCCTTCCGACGTCAAGCGTTGGCCTGTGGACTAGAGAGTCCTTGTATCTTACGCTTCCGCTATGTTGAACTATGAACTTGTGTTTGTTCGTTGATCAATAGATCAACTATTCGTGTAATATGGATCATGTGATTCCAATTTGTAAGACTTATGGTTTGTAATGAATGATGACTGTGATACTTAACTATTATGCCTCGCAACAACAATATTCCTGGGATTGCGATGTATGACATAATAGGCATTCGGACTTAAAAATCCGGGTGTTGACAAGTTGGTATCAGAGCCATTGTTTGACCTTAGAAGACCTTAGTTAGAATGGGCGTTCTGAAAATCTTAACTTTGAAATCAAATGAAAGAAACTATTTGTGAAAATTTACTACACTCTTGTCTTTGAGACTTTGCCAAAATTTGATGAATCATGCCTATCTTATTTGAATCAACTTAAAACTTTGCCACACCTTGCACTCTCTAACTTACTCATCCAATTCTCTTTCAGATGGCGCTGAATGAACCCATCAACACCAAGTTTTACCAGCTTGGGAACGGAGGGAGCTTGATCTTCGAGCACGACCTCAACGCCCTCTCTGACTTCCTTGGGCGCCCACACCCCGAGTTTCACGGGGTTCAGCTGGACGACACGCCCGGAGGAGAGTTGCAGTGGGTGATCACTGCCGACTTGAGGGGCAAGATGGAGCCTCCCACTTCTGAGAGGATCCTCTTCTCTTTCCGCGAGAGCAACTGGCTCGACGGACTCGCCCGTGGCCTACAGGAGGCACTTGCGCGCCTCTGTGGACAGAACGTAGTGAGCATCCTCGCCTCTCGCTACGCCCACCTTGTGAGGCGTGATGCCGCGGGAGTGCCCATGGAGCTGCAGCCGCACCCGGAGTTGAGGCACCATGCTGAGCACCTGGACTTCATGCTCTACCAGACTCAGAGGGACCTCGACGCCACTCGCGCTTACGCGAACCAGACCCATGCTCACATCACCGAGCAGGGTGAGGCAATCAAGCTACTCAACAACGACCGCAGGAGCCTTCGCCAGCAGCGTGCCAAGAAGGATGCTACGATTCGTCGCCTTCGCGCCCGGATCGCGTCACTTGAGGCCACTGTCAAGGCCCAGGAGGATCAGATTCGTCAGCTGGAGGATGACGATGGAGGCATCGACATTCAGGGAGGAGACGCCTTCCTGAGCGACGACAACGACTTTGAGGAGGACGAGAACACCGAGGAGGAGGACTACGAGTTCCTGGAGGCAGGACCCGACGACTACATCCCGATCGATGTCGATGATGAGGAGTAGTTGCACTAGTTCACTTATAGTAGGTGTGAGTTGTATCCCGTCCCTTGTATCGTAGCAGGAGAATGGTTCTTAAAACCATTGGAGTAGGTGTGTAGTTTGTACTATGTGTTGCATGAATGAATGAATGTTATGTTTGTCATGAAAAGATTACAAGTTTTCAAATTGTTTTCAAACTTAACCAAAATGAACCATAGAATGTTCCCTCTTATCTCATAATCTTCTACATCTTCAGATGGCCCCTCCAAATCGCACCAACGACGCGATGCTGCAACTGCTGCAAACCATGCTTGCAGACCGGGAAACCGAAAGAGCCGAACGCCAAGCCAACCTCATCGCCTTGCAGAAGATCGCCAACCAAGGCCATGGAAATCATGACCACCCCGGATCCAAGCTCAAGAACTTCCAAAACACCAACCCTCCGGTGTTTAGCAAGACCGAGGAGCCCCTCGACGCCGACGATTGGCTCCAAACTATGGAGAACAATCTGGAGGTAGCCGGAGTGGAAGCCAACGAGAAAGTCCTGTTCGCCACTCACTATCTCGCTGGACCAGCCCGCGCTTGGTGGACAAGCACTCGTGCCATGAACGGAGGTCAATTCATGACTTGGGAGGATTTCAAACTCAAGTTCAGCAAGTACCATGTACCCCCGGGTCTTATCAAGAAGATGAGGGATGAATTCCGTGAGCTGAAACAAGGTCGCATGACGGTGGTTGAATACCGCGACAAGTTTCTTACTTTGTCAAGGTATGCCCCTGATGAGACCGACACCGAGGAAAAGAGGAAGGAGAGATTCCTGAACGGACTGCATGATGAGATGCAGACTGTCCTCGTCAACATCCCCTTCGCCGACCTCGAAGCCCTTGTTGAGTCTGCCATCCAGATGGAGGGCAAGTTAAACCAAGCCAATGAGAACCGCAAGCGCCGCATGGCCAATCAGAGTGGATCAAGACACCCCCAGAAGTTTCGCCCTAGCTCAAGCGGAGGTTTCACTCCGAGAAACAACAAACCCCAGATGCAGAACTCTCGCCCCGGTTATCAGAACCGGAGTGGAGGAAACTCCAAGCCAGGAGGCTACAACAACAACTACAACAACAAGAACTACAACCGCGCTCCACCCCGAGCCCCTAACAACAACACCACCAACACCAACACCGCTCCCAGAACTGGAAGCAATGCCGTCCCCGTTGCGAACAAGCAGGACAAGACCACTATCACTTGTTATGAGTGTGGTGTAGTGGGGCACTACTCCAACGAGTGTCCCAAGCGTCTTGCCAAGCTCGCCGGCAACACCGCTGCACCTGCCCAGCAGCAACGCCGTGTCTCCACCGGCAAGAAGTTCACCCCCAACAACCCCAACAACCGCAACGGCCGCCTCTACCACATGAACGCTGAAGAAGCCCAGGAAGCACCAGATGTTGTGCTGGGTATGTTTTCTGTCAACCACATCCCTGCTAGAGTGTTGTTTGATTCCGGAGCATCTCATTCCTTTGTCACCGAGGACTTTGCATCAACAAGTAAAATTCAACCCCTCAGTTTGAAGCATGTTATGATAGTCCAAATCCCCGGATCAACCACCAAAGCCAAAAAAAATTGCAAAAATGTGCCAATCAAAATCCATGATGTAGATTTCTTTGCAAATCTAATCATACTTGGAACCAAGGGTTTGGAAGTTGTCCTAGGAATGGACTGGATGTCCAAGCACAATGGATTGATAGACTGTGCCAAGAAAGCCATAACCATGACTAGCAGCACCGGTATCGTAGTTGAGCACGTCTCTGAAAAACTACCCAGAAAATTTACCTGCAACCAAAGTGTATCCAAGCCAACTCTGGATCAAATCAGGGTCGTTTGTCGTTACCCTGATGTGTTTCCGGATGATCTACCCGGTATGCCCCCGGATCAGGATATCGAGTTTATCATCGAGTTAATCCCCGGAACTGGACCCATAGCCCAGAGAGCCTACAGCATGAACGCAACCGAGCTTGTGGAGCTGAAGAAGCAAATAGATGACATGTTAGCCAAAGGTTTGGTTAGACCAAGTGCATCCCCCTGGAGATCCCCCGTCTTGTTTGTAGACAAGAAGGATGGTGCAAATCGTTTATGCACGGACTATCGTAAGCTTAACGATGTCACCATCAAAAACAAATGCCCCTTACCCAAGATCGAAGACTTGTTCGACCAACTCACCGGATCCCGAGTTTTCTCCAAGATAGATCTTCGAACTGGATACCACCAACTGAAGATTCGAGCCACCGACATTCCAAAAACTGCCTTTACCACCAGATATGGGTTGTATGAGTACAACGTCATGTCGTTTGGACTGACCAATGCCCCCGCCTATTTCATGAATCTCATGAATAAGATCTTCATGAACTTTTTGGACAAGTTTGTCGTTGTGTTCATCGACGACATCCTCGTCTACTCCAAGTCCGAAGAGGAACATGAACAGCATTTGGAGATTGTCCTAGAAACCCTTAGACAGCACAAGTTGTATGCCAAGTTTAGCAAGTGCGAGTTTTGGCTGGAAGAAGTTGGATTCCTGGGACACATCTTGTCCGCAGGAGGAATCGCCGTAGATCCTGCCAAGATCAAAACTGTTATGGAATGGAAAGCCCCAACCACACCAACCGAGGTCCGCGCTTTTCTTGGATTAGCCGGATATTACCGTAGATTTGTAGAAGGTTTTTCGAGCATCGCTCGACCAATGACCCAACTGCTGAAAAAGGACAGAAAGTTTGAGTGGACCGACAAGTGCAAAGAGAGCTTTCAACAGCTCAAAAGTAGACTGACAACAGCCCCAATCCTGATCATGCCAGATATCGCAAAACCCTTTGATGTATATTGCGACGCCTCCAAGACTGGACTTGGATGCGTGCTTATGCAAGAAGGCAAGGTTGTGTCCTACCTTTCAAGACAGCTCAAGCAACATGAACAGAACTACCCAACCCATGACCTCGAGCTTGCAGCCGTGGTCTTAGCCTTGAAAGTTTGGCGTCATTACCTCATGGGTAATCGATACGATATCTACTCCGACCACAAAAGCCTCAAATATATTTTCACCCAGAAGGAGTTGAACATGAGACAACGCCGATGGATCGAACTGATCAAGGATTACGACATGGAGATTCACTACCACCCCGGCAAGGCCAATGTGGTAGCGGATGCTTTGAGTCGACTGCCGTGCCAGTTGAACTCCATGCTCGCAACCGAACAGCCCAGCTTGCACCAAGAGTTTGAACAGTTCAGACTTGAACTTGTTAGTGAAGGATTCCTAGCCAGCATAGAACTGCAACCCACCTTGGTTGGTCAGATCAAGGAAGCCCAGAAAGACAACGCTAGCATTGACGGAATCAAGAAACAGATAGCCGCAGGAAAAGCCCCCGGATTCACCGTAGACGAAGCCGGAGTGCTTTGGTACAAAGAACGTCTCTGCGTACCATCGGACTCTAACTTGAAACAAGTCATTCTGCAAGAAGCCCATGACACCCTTTATTCAATCCACCCCGGAGGTACCAAGATGTACCAGGACCTGAAAGAACAATTTTGGTGGCACGGAATGAAGAGAGAGATCGGTAGCTATATCGCTAAGTGTGACATCTGTCAGAGAGTCAAGGCAGAACATCAACGACCCGCCGGACTGTTACAACCCCTCCAGATTCCGGAATGGAAATGGGACTCCGTAGGAATGGACTTTATCACCGGACTGCCCAAATCCAGCAAAGGCAATGATTCAATATGGGTAGTGGTCGATAGATTGACCAAAGTCGCCCATTTCATCGCCGTCAAAACCACCTATCAAGGCCCAAAGTTAGCTGAACTTTACATCTCCGTAATAGTCGCCCGCACGGAACCCCCAAATCGATAGTGTCGGATAGAGGATCACGGTTCACCTCAAGGTTCTCCGGCAGAAAGTGCATGAAGGATTAGGCACCCGCCTAAATTTCAGCACCGCCTATCACCCTCAGACCGACGGACAGACTGAGAGAGTAAACCAGATACTGGAAGACATGCTTAGAGCATGCGTACTGGAATACGGATCCAAGTGGGAAGGCTGCCTACCTTACGCAGAATTCTCTTACAACAATAGTTACCAAGCCAGCCTACAGATGGCCCCCTTTGAAGCCTTGTACGCAAGGAAGTGCCGTACCCCCCTGAACTGGTCGGAAGTTGGAGAGAGCCAAGTTTTCGGCCCAGATGTTCTTCGTGAAGCCGAAGAGAAAGTCCACAAGATCCGCGAGTGCCTCAAGACGGCGCAATCCAGACAGAAGAGCTACGCCGACAAGAGACGTCGGGAGATGACCTTTGAGATCGGAGACTTCGTCTATCTCAAAGTATCCCCCTTGAAGGGAATGCAAAGGTTCCAACTGAAAGGAAAGCTTGCACCCCGCTATGTCGGACCTTTCAAAGTCCTCAGCCACCGAGGTGAAGTATCTTATCAACTGGAGTTGCCAGAAGAAATGTCGGCGGTGCATGACGTGTTTCACATCTCACTCCTCCGGAAGTGCCTTGAAGTCCCGGAGAAGACCGAAGTGTTCAAGAACATCGATCACAGATCAGTGGATATCAACAAGGATATGACTTACCGCGAAGTGCCGATTCGCATCCTGGAAGAAGCCTACCGAACCACCCGCACCCGAAGCATCAAGTTTCTGAAGATCCAGTGGAGCAATCATACCCAGGATGAAGCCACATGGGAACGCGAAGACTTCATGAAGAAGGAGTACCCAGATCTCTTTAGTACCTAACTTTCTTTTCGATCTCGGGACGAGATCTTTTGTAAGGGGGAAGGGTTTGTAACACCCCAAATTTCAATAAAAAGAAAGTTAGAGAATTCCAGAAAACAAATTTTCAAACCAACAAAAACTTTTCTATTTGCATATAGTACCATGCATAGGACTTGTGCATTTGAGTGATATGCCATGATGATTGCTTTTACTTGCTTTTGATATGCTCTAAAACCCTAATGTGATCATATGAAGATCACCAACCAAATAAATCAAAGAGGAAGAAAATCCATAAAATGCAAAACCCTAAAAACCCTCACATATGCCCTATGGCATTTTTATAAATTTTGACCCTAGACCTATTTAGTCTTCACCATTAGTTGAATAATGTTATTAAACACTTATTACAACTTTTGGAATCAAAGTTTCACAATTCAAATGAATTTCAAACACAAATCCCACTCACATATGATAATGGTCAAAACTGAAATTTATAGTCTGATCACCACTTTGAGCCCTTGCCATTCATTTTTCCCAAACCAATTCTTGCTAATTCTTTGCACCATTTCAAAGTTAACATCAAGGTGAACAACTTTGATGAAGATCACCATGCCAAAATCATCTTTGATCATGAGCAAGGCTCATCCAAAGTCCCCACTTTTTAACATATGGAACATTCCTCACTTAGCCATTTTGGCAAATTTTTGAATTCTAAAAATTCCACCACCACCTCAAATCACCTCTGGTCAAATACAACTTATATCAACACTCACATTTCAAAAACATTCACCATTTGAATTATTTCAAATTTGGATATTTTTGGAATTTGCAATTTCGGGCACTATTTGCAACTATTGCAAATAGTGAATCTACCTCACCTAAACTACCCTAATCTATCACATTGTGTCCCCTGGTCCCCTTAAACCCTAATTGATGCATAGTGAGGCTGAGGAGAGGAGAGAGCAAGCTAGGGCATGGCCATGCCGGCCATGTCCCCGAGCCCGACCACCTCCACCTCTCTCCCTTCCTTCCCCAACCTGGCCACCCTGCCGTTGCTCGCCACCGTGCCACCCTAGCGCCGCCTAGCACCGCCCTGGTCGAGGAGGAGCTCGACAACGCCCGGACGACGCGCGCCCAAAATCGCCAGCATGCCGCTCGCGTCGCGACCATGCGCGCCATGGACGCGCACTGGACACGCGCCGCGCCACCACCTCGCGCTCGCCCTGGCCCCGCTTGCTAGCCGTTGAGCATCACCACGCCACCACGACGCCGCCAGACATGGCCACGACCAGACCCTGGACCGCCGCCGCCGTAGACGGGGAAGAAGATCCCGCCACTGCCGCGACATGCCTGGAAGCAATGCGACCCAACCAGGCCCTCCCCGACCAAGCTGTCGCCGCCAATAGCATCACCAGGAACCATAGAACACTGCCACCACCTCGCCTAGCTCGACCGCTCGCCGGAGAAGCCGCGCCATGGTCGACCACCACCCTGCCCCGCAGCACCCATGCGCTGCTATAAAAGGAGACCTCCCCTTGATGATCCAAGCACACCACCGCACTCCCCACCTCTCACAGCTTCTCAACCACCTCACCACTCATCGGATTCACGCCGGAGCAAGGCCAATCGAGAGCTCGCCACTGCGGAAGCTCTGCAGCAATCGCCGGCGAACCAGGCCACCTCAGGCGACGCCACCTGTACCTGGAGCTTCGCCGTCGTCCACATCTACCCCGAGCACACTGCCATCCCTCGCTGGAGCCGCCATAAGCCCTCCGACCCCCTACTGCCGCTGCCGCACCGTCGGGTTCTCGTCGGAGACGACGACGAACCACGGCCCTCCGATCCCCTTCTAATCCAACGCCCCACGTTGTTCTGTACCGATTCGGGTTTACAGAGTCGCTGACAGGCGGACCCCACCCTATCAGGCAGCCCGTGCATCTGTGGACCGTGGCTGGGCTGGACTGGGCCGTTTTTATTCGAATCTGGCCCAGCTTCGTTTCCCGCCGGCCTTTTTAATTCAAACTGGATTTAATTATTTCAAATAGTTTTCAATACTGCCTCCACTTTGAAAATCAATAGATTCAAATTGGCTAAACCAAATTTAGTGAACTTTATATGGTTGGAAAGTTACTGAAATTATCTAGCCAATGCCACTGGCCTCATGGCCAGATTCTTTGTAGAATTAATGTGATAAAAATAACAAGACAGGGACTTTTCCCTATTCAAATAATTCTTAAAAATCAACCAAAATAGATATTAAGTTAATTCCAACTCTAATAGCTCACTTTTGACTTACACTAATTGTTTATGCAATAAAATGGTGTGGTCACCTTGTATGATCATGCCATAGTTTAATGAATGGATCATTTGACTAGTTTAACTAGTTGATATTGTCCAAAACTATTAAAACAAATTATGTGAAGTCTTATACTTCCTTTAAACTTGTCTCACATGTATTCATGGGATGTTTGGACCCCTGGTCCCAAACTCTCTTATATGAATTACTTGAGATTTAAATCAAAGGTAGGGTTATTTAAATAGTATGAGGTGATCTACCTCATTTAAATCCTTTTCACAAATGATGATGATGAACATTTGACTTAGGTCAATATGAGTTCATACAAGATTGTTTGAGAAATTAAATCTTAAGAAGATTTCAATGAGAGGAAATTATTTCTCAAGAACCCTATGGAAATTATCATTTACATATGAAATACAAAGAAGTGAATTCTATTTAACCCCCACAACCCATGCACCTAAGTAGATTATTTTGTGTGCATAGAATAGTTTGTGTGTTATATGTGATGTATGGAATAGCCATTGAATTAGTGAGTAATTATACTCATATTCAAATTTAGACGGTAGCACCGGAGAGTACGCCGAAGAAGAAGGTTGCTACCAAGAGGAGGAGGAGGAACAGTTTGAGAACTACCAAGGCAAGCTAATATTCTTGCAAAGTGCAAAGCCCCTTGGGGCAAGGCACCATGTTTCTTATCTTTTCTTATATGAACCCATCCCAAGTTTTTACTTTACAAGTTGTTACTTGTTTTCTAAATGAGTACTTTTATAGTTAACTTTGGTCAAAGTACAAGTTGATTACTAGAGTAGTGAGTTAGTCTTCTCCAAGCAAAGCAAGTTAGCACCCCTCATGAATTAGAGCTAGTGCTAATGAATTAAAACTTGACTACTCTAGATGGGAACAATGTGAATTTTGAAGTGATTTTGGAAACCTTGGAATGAAGATGCATTCCATTGAATGATTTTTGAAGGTGAATATGAACAAGAGAAGATGGTGATTTTTGATAAACAATGATGTTGGTTTGAATGCGATACCTTTCCAATTCTTAAGTACCCCCACAATACCTGATTATGGGTAGGGCTTAACTGGAAGTTTATGCGTCTTAGTATGGGTTCCCTCTGAACACACGTCATAGGGGTTACGCTTGAGGCTGCCTCCGTTGTTGAGAAATGATGTGAAGTTGAGGTGAATTGTACGGCCAAGCCCTGTGCAGTTCCCAGGTTGACAGTTGGTCTTCACTGGGAGGCCAAGCTCATGGGGAGAGGTGCTCATACTAGGATTTGTAAGTGAAAGGTTATGGTTGATGATCCACGTACTGTGTTACGATGATTCGGGGTAATCCCGACGGATGAAATCAAATGTTGTGGCACAAGTGTGCAACCTCTACAGAGTGTAAACCTATTCGAATAGCCGCGTCCACGGTTACGGACGGTTGGAAAGGCCATACAGTTTCCGATGTCATATCTTTGAAAATGATGTTGAAAAGGATGATGGTGAAATGACTTGTGGTGAATTGAATTGAAATCACCACTTGAATGGTGGGAATGACACTAATGTTCCCACTTGAGTTAGTTAGCACTTGAATAAGGTTTTCTCAAACTTTGTGAACTAAAACTAGCTTTATGCAAATAAACTAGAGCTTAGCAAACCATACTAGAATGTCTATCACTTACATTAGTATTAGTTTGCGAGTACTCAATGTACTCACGGCTTTGTCCCTGGCTATTCAAATGGCCAGAGTATGAAGACGACCAAGGAGATGACCAGCAGGACGCCTACGACAACTAAGCGCCTTCCGACGTCAAGCGTTGGCCTGTGGACTAGAGAGTCCTTGTATCTTACGCTTCCGCTATGTTGAACTATGAACTTGTGTTTGTTCGTTGATCAATAGATCAACTATTCGTGTAATATGGATCATGTGATTCCAATTTGTAAGACTTATGGTTTGTAATGAATGATGACTGTGATACTTAACTATTATGCCTCGCAACAACAATATTCCTGGGATTGCGATGTATGACATAATAGGCATTCGGACTTAAAAATCCGGGTGTTGACAATACCCCTCCTATTACCCATGCACCGATTTTATGAGGAGCGCGGGAATCTTGCAAGATGTTCAAAATCTGATTTCCAATGCAGGGTTGGAAAGTTTTGTTGTTGGTGAACCTTACCAATATGCAAAACTAACCATGTCAGTGGTGCAGGATTTTGAATTCAATTGGTCCCAACCTAAACCCATGGTTCGATACAAAATTTATAATAAAACTGTCAACTTGCCCTTTGATGATTTTTGTGCAGCAATTAGAGTGCCACAATGGGGATCATGCGAGAAGGTTAGGGGACTGCCGCAGGAGCTCTTGAGCCTATACAAGATGATCTGTCAAGGGAGAAGCTTCTCAGATGAGAGTGGTAAGATTCGTAGTATTCAACTCCCAGCTATTCGCTACTTTGCTTACTTCATCACCAAGTGCGTTCTTTCTAGAAAGAATGCAAATAAGTTATCTATCCAGGATTTGGCTTTCCTAGCTGCTGCATTGCAATGTGATAGGACTTATAATTTGGGTGCTTTGATAGCCTTTAGACTTGCTACTAACCGTGAGAAGGGAGGAATTTGTGGAGGTCTCATCGCCTCTCGTTTGCTAGCTATGCATGGTGTAGAACCTCACCCTCTTGATGTTCAGCTCTCCATAGAGAAACTTGACATTGTTTCCATGATAAAACATGACTTTGTTTCTGATTGGCCTAATTTGAGTAACCTGTCTTATGAGATAACATTTTACAAGAAAATTTGGAGAACAACTAAAAAGACTGAAAGGCTAGTAGGATTGCCTGCACCTGCTTTGTTTAACCTTGATTCCAGGAAAGATTGGTCGGTCACAGAAGATGAACTAGATGCATACATAGAGGGGGATGGCCATCATGCAGGGGACGACACGGAGGAGGCCGAGGAACACCTCGACTTGTCATCCGATGCAGCGAGCTCTTCGCATCAACATTTTGGGCATGTGGAGCCTTCACCCTTTTCTTCTGCACAGGGACCTTATTATGACCACACCATGTATGATCCACCGGCGTGGAACCCTGACCCTCGCTGGGGTTGATCTCCACTTAGGCCAAAAGCCTAAGCTTGGGGGGAGGTATGCCAGCATCACTCATTCATTGCATATTACAATTTCCGGATACTTGTACATACTTGTTTAGCTTCTTAAGGTGGTTTCTAATAAGAGGGAGATGATATTTGGGGAAGTGCTGTTTGAAAACAGATTCTGGACTGATACCAAAAAAATTCCCAAAAACAGCCAGAACCTTATTTTGTGAAGCCAATTTTTTGCATGTTCTCCAGGTTATTGTCTAACTTTCATTAGTTGAGCACTTTTCGAGTTGAGCAGCGGAAGATTTTCTTAAAAATCGATTACTGTACTGTTGTCAAGTTTGATGAATTTCTGCTGCTTTGTGTTTATGTGACTCTTTTAGTTTTCATTTTCTTGTTTTTGATTTGTTTCCTTCCTAAAACACAAAAAGACCAAAAATATTTCTGTTGTTTCTCTTTACCATTTGTTTATTTTGGTTTCTTGCTCCTATTTTGCTTTATTTGCTATCGTTGGTTTGCTATGAGAAAATCCAAAAAGATTTTGCTTTGTTTGCTTGTTTCCTTTTGTTCTTGTTTCCAATCCGAAAACACCAAAAATATTTGTTGTTCTTCTTTGGTTTTGTAAATTTCATTATGGAGTTCAGCGGTCTCCGGTGGCTGGAGCTTGGTTTTCATTCCATATTATTCAAGATGCACAAGTGAAAGGCAATAATGACGATCTACGACAACTCGACTGTGGTGAGAGGCTGGTATGAACTCTATTTGTTTTCATTTTTGTACATATACTCATCCATGTGAGCATTCTTAGTTGGTTCATGTGAGGTATATGTCATTTAAGAAAGTCTAGTAGTTCATGATCTCTCATGTTTAGCTCCAATTTATTAATATGAGTAGCATGTCATAGATATTTGCTTGCATTGTTTTATTCATAAATAGGTATGACATTGTGGTATCCTCCTCTGAATAATTCACTTGAATCGACATGCCACATGCTCACGCATGCATATGACTGAACAAAAGTCAATTAAGCCTCGATGATTTACTTTGCCTCAGAGTTCTTGTATCACTTTTATGCCTCTGTTAATTTATTTTGCCGCAAGCATGATTATGACAGTTATTGCTCTCTTGATTGTCGCTTCCCAGTCTATTGCTAACCTTCACTTGTACTGAGCGGGAACGCTGCTCGTGCTTCCAAACCCCTGAAAACCAAGTTATTCCAAAGTGTCCACCATAAATACCTATGCATGGCATTTCAAACCATTCCAAGTAAATTCTCATGTGCTACCTTTAAACCTTCAAAATACTTCTCAATTTGTGTCGATGTTTTATAGCTCATGAGGAAGTATGTGGTGTTTATCTTTCAACCTTGTCATTTACTCTTGACAGACTTTCATCAATGGACTAGTGGCACATCCGCTTATCCAATAATTTTGCAAAAAGAGCTGGCAACGGGGTTCCTAGCCCCAATTTATTAACTTTCATCAATAATTCTCTTCACATGTTTTGCCCTGATTTATCAGTAAGCAACTTAATTTGGAAATAGACACTCCTCCATGGTATGTGAATGTTGGAAGGCACCCGAGGATTCGGTTAGCCATGGCTTGTGTAAGCAAAGGTTGGGGGAGTGTCATCCATAATAAAACTAAAGTACGTGTGTAAACAAAAGAGAAGAGGGATGATTTACCTTGCTGGTAGAGATAACGTCCTTCATGGGAGCCGCTCTTGAAAGTCTGGTTGACGAGGTAGTTGGAGTACCCACTACCATTCGTTGACAACAACAAACACGTCTCAAAATAATTTTACTCCTGTTTTAAAAATGAAAAGCTCTAGCGCATGTTAATCCCTGCTTCCCTCTGCGAAGGGTCAATCTTTTACTTTTACATTGAGTCACCATCCTTTCTTTTAGCACTTTCTTGAGAGCACAACTGTCATTCTTAGTATAATATGTTTGTCCCAAAATGTGATTAACTATGGTATAACTTTGATGCTTTTATCTTTGACAATCTCTACTTCAAGTCTTTCCATGAACTTCGAAGGTGCACGGGCATTTATGTTTTGCTGTACAAATAAGGGCAAGCGAGATACCACTTTATCATATCCTTTTATGAACATTGCAATCCTGCTGATAGACATGATTCATGATGCTTATTATTAATTTGTTGGTACCTTTTCCATGATTGACATAGCTATTAGATGACTTTATTTGCATGTATCTTATTATGAATTGCCTAAGTACTTGTCCATATCATGAGAATATTTACATCATATGAACAAATGTGTTCGTGAAAGTTCTTTTATCGCACTCAGTTGTTAACTGAATTGCTTGAGGACAAGCAATAAGCTAAGCTTGGGGGGAGTTGATACGTCCAAAACGTATCTACTTTCCCGAACACTTTTGCTATTGTTTTGCCTCTAATTTGTGTATTTTGGATACAACTAACACGGACTAACGCTGTTTTCAGCAGAATTGCCCTGGTGTCTCGTTTTTGTGCAGAAACTCAACTTTCAGGAAAATCCCCGGGATTAATTCCAATGGGCCTATTTTAACATAATATTGACGGAGCCAGAAGACCAGAAGGAGGGGGGCCACGAGGCGCCCACCCCACCAGGGGCCTGCCACGCCGGCCTATGGTGGCGGCGCCTCGGCCAGCCTCTGACGCCCCCCTCTGGACTACTTAAGGGTTTCGACCTAAAAACGCACGGGGGGTTAGACGAAATAGCCAGAAGACATCCAGAACACCGCCGCCATCGTGAAACTCCGTCTCGGGACCAGAAACTCCGTTCTGGCACTCCGCCGGGACGGGGAATTGGAGGAGATCATCGCCATCATCACCACCGATGCCTCTCCATCGACCAGCCATGTTTCCCCCATCCATGTGTGAGTAATTCCCCCGCTGTAGGCTGAAGGGGATGGTAGGTATTGGATGAGATTGGTAATGTAATAGCATAAGATTGTTAGGGCATAGTGCCTAGTATCCGTAATTGGTACTTTTATGATATTGTTGCAACTTGTTATGCTTAATGCTTGTCACTAGGGCCCGAGTGCCATGATCTCAGATCTGAACATGTTATCAATTCATGATGATATTCATTGCTTTATGATCTTACCTGCAAGTTGTATACACATATTGCTGTCCGGAACACAGGCCCCAAAGTGACAGAAATTGGGACAACCGGAGGGGAAGGCGGTGATATGAGGATCACATGTGTTCATGGAGTGTTAATGCTTTGCTCCGGTGCTCTATTAAAAGGAGTACCTTAATTTCCAGTAGATTCCCTAGAGGCCCGGCTGCCACCGGCTGGTAGGACAAAAGATGGTGTGCAAGTTTCCCATTGCGAGCACGTACGACTATATATGGAACACATGCCTATGGTTGTTTAGTACTTGGATACTGTTTTATTACTATCTGCAAATGCCCTACCTTGATTGATACATGATTTCTCTCATCCATGCAGCGCCCGTTCATCCATCCATGTGCCTACAGTATTTTAATCCTGCTGTTTACTATAATCACTATTGTTGTCTTTGTTACACTGCTGCTGATATTTCACCACTGCTACTGCTATAAAACTGTTGCTACTGATAAACTCTTGCGAGCAAGTCTGTTTCCAGGTGCAGCTGAATTGACAACTCCGCTGTTAAGTTTTACAAATATTCTTTGGCTCCCCTTGTGTCGAATCAATAAATTGGGTTTTACTTCCCTCGAAGAGTGTTGCGATCCCCTATACTTGTGGGTCATCACGGATGTTGTGCGCAGAACTCCCAAGGGCACCAACATGAGAACCATTCTCGCGGAGACCCAAGGATATGACCGACTGTTTGTTGGACGAGTTAACCACTCGTTCTGGTATAATAAGCACGATCTTCCCGAGGGTTTCTCTGACGCGGAGGATGAAGAAGAAGAAGGTGCTAGGGAAGGTGACGAGGAAGGCTCCGGTTCAAGCGCTGATCATTCCAGGGAGGGCTCCGGCGACGACTCTGGCGATGTCTCCGCCTACATTGCTTCTGATGAAGATCAATCCTCCGAGTGAACCCTGTTGAACAATCAAACAGATGTATCATTTTGGCCCCGGAGTGGGTTTGTAATATAACTTAAATTCATAAGTAGCTAGGGATGAAACACTTATGCATGGGCGGAAAATACTTATCCTGCTATCCGTTTAAATTTTATTTGCATGTTTCTTTTGTTGAAAGAAAGTGCTGGTTTTATGTTTTCCGGCTTGCTTATTTGACCTTCCACGAGCCGGAGGACCTTTAGCCAGAAACGCTCGCCAGCGGCGATGAAGCCCAATGGCGATCCGTCAATAACCACGGAAACAAGCCCCCAGCGTAGGTGCCGGAAGTCGCTACCAGGAATCCATGAGTTCGCAACAAAAAACATTTCCGCTAGAAAACTTAAGCTCACGTCCTAAAGGACAATTTTGAAAAATCACAACTTGCATACACGCCTAGGCGGAAAGATCCAGCTCTGCGGTTTTATTCGGAAAACATACATGATCTAAAAATGAATAAGTAAAGGAGGTAAAAGACTCAAAGAGTGAACCATATGCTTTATTTCATTGATCATGTATAACTGTTACAGGGTATGTAATTCGAGAATTTTGCTAAGTGTGGAAAGGACGTAGCTGTGCGATGTTCGAGGGATGTTCTGTTTCATCGTATATGTCATCCGGATCCTCTCGCTTGCGTTTCCGGTACCAGTTAGCAGGTCTGTCCCTTAGCTCCCGGAAATCGACAAGGTAGTATGATCCGTTGTGAAGCACTTTGCTAACGACGAAGGGTCCTTCCCATGGAGATTGCAACTTATGATCTTTCACCTGGCGAAGGCGGAGGACCAGGTCTCCAGCCATAAACGAGCGATTCCGAACTCGACGGCTGTGATAGCGTTGGAGTTTCTGCTGGTAGATGGTGGAACGTTGGTCAGCTAAGTTCCGAGCTTCTTCGATCAGGTCCACAGATAGCTGTCTGTCCTCGTCAGAAGTTTCTTCATTGTAGGCGGAAACTCGCGGTGAATCGTGAATGATGTCGGAGGGGAGCACGGCTTCGGATCCGTATACCAGGAAGAACGGGGTAAATCCGGTTGACCTGTTTGGGGTTGTTCGTAAACTCCAGAAAAAAGAGTCTAACTCCTCAGCCCAAGCTCCGGCTGCGCGTCGCAGCGGTTCTTCAAGGCGTGGTTTAATCCTGGATAGTATGAGTCTGTTGGCTCTTTCGACCTGACCATTTGATTGTGGGTGAGCCACAGATGCGAGGTCAAGCCGGATCCCTACGTCATGGCAATAATCCTTCAATTCTCCTTGTGCGAAGTTCGTGCCATTATCAGTGATTATGTTGTGTGGGATGCCGAATCTCGTCACGAGGCTGCAAACAAATTTTAGTGCCGTAGCACCATCGGCTTTTCTCACTGGCTTTGCCTCGATCCACTTACTGAACTTATCAACAGCGACCAGGAGGTACTCAAAACCGACAGGAGATGATTTCTTTAATTTTCCAACCATATCGAGCCCCCAGATCGCGAACGGCCATGTGATAGGGATGGTCTTCAGCTCTTGGGCTGGAGCGTTTGGTTGAGTAGCATAGTACTGACAACCTCGGCAAGTTTTTACCATCTTATCAGCGTCTTCCTTAGCTGTGAGCCAGTAAAATCCGAGCCGAAAAGCTTTTGCAACGAGGGACCTGGGGGCGGCATGATGCCCGCAATACCCTACATGAATCTCCATGAGGATTAAAATGTTGTTTTGATTGGAGACACATTTGAGAAATACCACAGTTCACTAGTTGCACTTCGTTTGTAGAGCTGTCCATCCACGATTGTGTAGGATCGTGCTCTTCTGATGATCTGACGTGCGAGGACCTCGTCCTCTGGCAACTTTTGATCGATGAGGTATTCTAGGAACGATTGTGTCCAGGCCGGAATGATAGCCATCACTTCCCTTGCCAGAGATACTGCCACGTCTGGGTTTTCCGGGTTAGCGACCTTCACCGAGGGTATCCGTAGATGCTCCAGGAAAATACCAGGCGTAATTGGTTTCCTGCCGGATCCAAACTTGGATAGCATGTCTGCCGCTACATTATCGTCTCTCCTGACGTACTTGACTTCGTATCCGAGGAAGCATTTGGTGATCTCGTCAACTTCGTCTCTGTAAGCCGCCATGATGGAGTTTCTAGCATTCCAAGTTCTGTCTACTTGTTGTGCCACCAGGTCGGAATCTCCGCAGCAAATGATGTGCTTGATCCCAATTTCCTTAGCGATGCGCAGACTGTGTAGTAGAGCCTCGTATTCCGCCATGTTATTTGTAGCTTCGAAGTAAATCTGCAGAACGTACTGCAGTTCTTCTCCGGTAGGGGACTTCAGGGTGACTCCGACTCCTTTACCTTGATGCTGCTTGGATCCATCGAAGTGCATAACCCATGTTTCTGGTTCCGGCTCCAGATTTGCATCTGGAGCTTCTGTCCAATGTGCGACGAAATCTGCCAAGATCTGGGACTTGATCGCAGTCCTGGCTTTGTAATTGATGTCGAAGGCAGATAATTCAATGCCCCATTTTGCTGTGCGTCTTGTTGCGTCAGCGTTGTTGAGAATTGTTGAGAACGGAGCCTTTCTCACGACTGTTACTGGATGCTCCTGGAAGTAGTGCCTCAACTTCCTGCTACCTAGGAATACACCGTAGGCTAGCTTTTGAAAGTGAGGATATCTTTGTTTGGATTCCGTCAGTACCTCGCTAATGTAATAGACTGGCCTTTGGACTCCATACTCGTGACCTTCTTCCTTTCGCTCCACCACGATGACGAGACTGATGACTCTGTTGGTAGATGTCAGGTAAAGGAGCATGGGTTCTGACTCTTCCGGAGCTGCTAGGATAGGTGGGGAGGTGAGTATTTCCTTCAACCCTGCATCTGCTGCGTCGTCCCAGACAAATTTGTCTGTTTTCTTCAGCAGCTTGTAAAGAGGTAGCACCTTCTCGCCAAGACGGCTAACAAACCTACTGATTGCTACGACGCAACCAGTTAGTCGTTGCACATCTTTGAGACAAGTTGGCCTTTTGATGCACAGGATTGCTTGATTTTCTCCGGGTTAACTTCAATGCCCCTATTAGAGACGATGAAGCCAAGGAGTTTTCCGGCTGGAATGCCAAAGACGCACTTCAGCGGATTCAACATCATCTTGTACGGACGGAGGTTCTCAAAGGTTTCTGTGAGGTCGCTGATCAAGTCGGATCCTTTCCGGGTCCTGACCGCGATGTCGTCGACGTAAGCGTGTACGTTCTGGCCAATTTGGTCCTTCAAGCACCGATGCATCGTACGTTGGTAGGTGGCACCTGCGTTTTTCAAACCAAAAGGCATGGTAACATAGCAGTAAGTGCCAAACGGGATGATGAACGAGGTCGCCTTTTGGTCAGACTTCTTCATCCGGACCTAGTGAAACCCGGAATATACGTCAAGAAAACACAGAAGTTCCGCCCCTGCCGTCGAATCAATGACTTGGTCAATGCACGGCAAGGGGAACGGATCCTTCGGAGAATGCTTATTCAAGCCGGTGTAATCGATGCACATTCTTAGTATTTCAGAATTATTTTTGGGTACAAGGACGGGATTTGCGACCCAATCAGTATGGATAACTTCTACTACAAAACCTGCCTCTAGTAACTTTGCTAATTCCATTCCTATGGTGCGGCGCTTCTTATCTCCAAAGCGTCGAATAGTTTGCTTCACCGGTTTAGCCCCCAAATTTATGTTGAGGTAGTGCTCGGCAAGTTCCCTAGGTACTCCGGACATGTCAGAAGGCTGCCATGCGAAGATGTCCATGTTAGCGCGGAGGAACTCGACGAGCGCGTCTTCCTATTTGGGGTCCATGTTGGCTCCGACCGAGACCTTCTTAGTGGTATCTCCTTCCTTGAAGTCGATTTTCTTGGTCTCTATCGCGGCCTTGAACGAGGTTTTCTGTTCGGAGATCTGCTTCTTGGTGGTATGCATCTATTTCGGATCCACCGCGGCTCTGTAGCCTTGCAGCTCCTCTCCAGATATCACAGACTCTACGAAGGCGGCTTCGCCTAACTCGCACTCGTGAGCCTTCTTGTAGTCTCCGGATACGGTAATCATACCATTGGGACCCGGAATCTTGAGCTTGTTGTAGATGTAGCACGCTCTTGCATGAAACTTATGGTAGGTGGGCCTGCCGAAGATGACATGGTAGGAGCTCTTGAAGGGCACGACCTCAAACGTGATTTTTTCTTCGCGGAAATTATTGATATCTCCGAAGGCCACGGGAAGTCTGTTGCTGCCAAGGGAATTCGCCTTTTTACCCGGAACCACACCATGAAATTCAGTGGTGCTGTGTTTGAGCTGTTCCTTGGTAAGGTTCATCCGCTCCAGAGTCTCCAGGTACATGATGTTCAAGCTGACTCCGCCGTCCATGAGGCACTTGGAGAAATCATACCCGTCAATGCGGGGACTTACAACCAAGGCGTAGCACTCTTTCGGGATGACAGTAGGATGGTCTTGTCTGTCAAATGTACACGGAGTTTCCGACCACCTGACATACTGCGGCACAGTTGGAACTGTGGCGTTCAGGATCCGGAGAGCTGACTTGCTGGCACGGACTATTGGGGTTCCGAGGAAGGTGTGGTATGCACCCGCGCTCTTTTTGATGAAGGGGTTGGGTTTAGCTGCGGATCCTTCCTTGGGATCCAGCGAAGCATCATCCTCATCCATTGCCTCGGAACTGTCTTCCTCTTTGTCCTTGTTCTTGCCCTTGCCTCCTTTTCCGCGTGGGCGGTGCTTCCGGGCTCGCTTATATCCTGCTTCCGGGTCAGATTTGAGATCGTTGACCCACTTGCAGTTGCGGTTAGTGTGAGTGGACTTCCCTGTAGCCGGATCCAGATGGGCCAGGCAGGGCATGTCTCTGTACTCTTCATAAGTTTGGGGGCGCGGGTTCCGGCAGCGGTGACCTCATCACCACGCTACTGGCCCCTGCCAGCTCCGCCTCCACGGCCGCGTCCTCTTCCGCCTCGTTGACCTCCGCGCTGGAAAGCCATGGCGACCATTTCGGATCCGCCACTTTTTTGTTCATCGGGGGGATTTTCCGCTTGCTGCCGCTGCTGTTACCGTTATCACGGTTCTTCTTTTGCTAATGCAGGGGAATTGATGTAGCTGCGAGATCTCCACCTGCGTCGTCATCGGCGGCAGTGTGATCGCTGGCGATGGTGATCATGTCATCCAAAGTCAGTTTGTTTGCATTGACCAAGCAAGTGAGCTTGTGCCGCAGCAGTCCTCCTCTCTGCAATCCACCTATGAAGGCATGCATGGCTGTGGTATTATCCACGTTTTCGCACTCGTTCCTGGTTGTCAACCATCGTGTGAGAAAGTTTCTTGATGTTTCGCCCTTCTTCTGGATACATGCTTGTAGGTCACTTGTCATGGCAGGTCTCTTGTAGGTGCCCCTGAAGTGCTTTTCGAAGGCTGTCTTCAGGTCGAACCAGCAAAAGATGGAGTTCTTCTCGAGGTTGCCGAGCCAGATCCGGGCTGGACCTACAAGGTACAGCTGAAGCATGCGGCAAGCGATGTTAGGGGTTCCTCCGGCGAAGGTCACTGCATTGTAGTAATCCTCGATCCAGGTATCCGGCCTTTCGGTTCCATCATAGTTCTTCAGGTTTCTGGGTAGCTTGAGGTTCATCCTTGGCTTTGGTTCCTCTCGAATCATCCTGCCAAAGCACTTTGGGCCGATGTAGTCAGTTTTGTATCCATTGAGACGTTCCCGCGCATCACGCGAGCCATTGCGGGGGGGATTTTGAGCGTGAGCGAGATCTCCGGCCAGCGCCTCCGCCTCCACCGCTAGGTGGTTGGGAGGGAGACCTGCGAGGGGGCCGATGCGACCTCTTGCTTCCGCCTTCTAATTCTCCTCGCCCATCGCGATGCTGACTCCGGCTTCGATGGCTGCCTTCACCATGGTGTTGGCTTCCTTCGTCGTTCCGGCTTCTGCGAGGCTCCGGGTCGCGCTCCTCGTGTCGGCTCTGACGGGGTTCCGGCGTTCGCTCTCTGCTCCTGTTCCTCTGGGGGACGATGTTGTCTCGGATGTTGATTCCACCTGGCCCGTGGGGTCTGGTGTTTCCGGCTGGGCTACGGTGACGAGGGAATGGAGGACGCGGGTAACCGTTGGGCAGAGGTGATGGGTTCCGGTACTTGTCCCTACCAGTGTACCTTGCATCCTTTCCCTTCCTTGGATCTGACGGAGGTGTCTTTGATTGCACTGGGATTGGATTTCGGTGTTACCTGGTGTAATATCCCAGGTTTAGAGACGATCGAGGGGTAGATTTTAGAAAGGGATGTGCATTGCATTGTAATTTACGGGGAAATTTCGCGCTTTTAAACAAAAACTGCATCGAAGGGGGACAAGTTTCTCTCTCGACACCTTACAGGGTTAGGGTTTCGAGAGTGCGACAAACCTGTTCCTTATTCAACTAAACTATGGTTTTGAGAAGAGAGGGGAGAGTTTGCATCACAAACTTAAGTTGCATGATTGAATTAATTTGTATGAATGAATTCAACCCAAGTTTGAATTCGAATTTCAAATTCAAACATCAAATGAATATCACATTATCCAAACTTGAGATAATTTAATAAACAATTAGCCTTAATCAAGATTATAAATAATACAACAATTAAGTAAAGCTCATTAAGGAAAACTTGAGCTTTATTAATAATCACACAAGATACATTGTCACTTACAATATTCAAAATTGGAACAAATGAATATTACAACATATTACAAGAATTGGACAAATTGGAAAATGAAAAGAAAAGAAAAGTACAAGTTAATGTTCTATCCTAACACTACAAGCTAGTCTTCATTGAGCCTTGTACTTGATGATCTCCATGATCCTTGGAGCATCAGGTTGTTTCCCTGCACACAAACACAAAGCAAATAAAAAACAAGTGTTATGCCAAGTGGCATAGCCACTTGGCAGGTTAGCAAAGAAATAATGAACTAGAGAGGATATTATCAAGATCAGCCGAGCTGATCCACCAAATGGACCAAGTCCCAACAGGGAACCACACAGGCAGCTCACCAGGCTATGTGCATGCACAACAGCACACACAAGCCAGGGGAGTCACCAAAATGGTGCCAGGCTCAGCTGTCGACCAGGAGAGCAAAGAGAGGATGATATAAAACCTTTTTCCATCCAAACCCTAACCATTCCATCGACACAAGCTCCTGGGTAAGTTCACCAAGAACAGCAAGAACACTTAGAACAGGAAGAACAACAAGCCATCAGAAACCATCCAGGGACAGCTTCACCAAGAACTGTCAACTGTGAGCAAGCACCAGATGGAGTAAAGCACCACAAGCTTGCAAGGAGGAGCAGGGCAAGCAAACCAAGCATCACAGAAGCAAATCCTCTACACCAACACCTATTTCTAGGAGCTGGAGTGAGGTATACCACACAAAAGCCTGAGCAAGATCATATCTTGCTCATACATAAGCATGCTTGCATCACAGGAGCATAAAAGGGTGGGGTAAACCCTGTTTTGATCATCATTTGGTCAGAGACCAAGTGAAACCTGGAAGAAGTGGAAAGGACCAGGGATCAATCAAGCCTATACCCATGGTTATGCCAACCAGAACAGTGGTAGCATCATCCAAATGGAAACAGGAAAGCAAACAATCCCAGAGACTATCCAAGTACAACCAGACCACACTAGCCCTTCTAAGACCATCAGAATATAGACATTTCTATGTCTATTTTCATTTCAACATCAATTGTACTGGAAGCCATTTGACTACCAGTAATATTGCATAGTAGCATACAGAAGAGGTAGGAGCAACCTTTACTAGCACATCAAGCAGTGCTAGGGTCACAACAACTACCTAGCCTCACAGAAAAGCCAAAAGAGAAGCATATCATCACTCCATGGAGTTCATGCATCACAGGAGGTGCCAACACATGTTGGTTTCCATCCAGATAGGGCATAGGATGCCCAGTCTACTACTGTATCAAGTAGATCATGTATATTGTCAGAAATAGGAAGCCAAGCTTCACTGACAAGCATAGATAAATAAGAAACAACCACACACTAAGCCAAGCAATTGTATCATTACTCAGATTGAGTTCATAAAGGAGCTAGGGTCCCCAACCACTGTTGGCATCCCTCTAGCTCAATCCAATTCATTATAAGAATCATCACTGCAAGCAGTTCATCTCATTTATCCACTTAGTCAAGCAAGACAACACTGATAAATGAATGTCCAGGAAATCCACACACCAGAGCCTTGCAGTGGATCCAAGTGATCACAGCAAGCAACAGCAGTTAACTGAGCCAAGCACAGCACACACCAACACAAGGCATGGTGATGCACAGTCACCAGAATAAGTCCAGACAGTCATAGGCAGTAAGTAAAGCAAGCCATAATCAAGCAGCTGATGATCACTGGATCACCAGAGCTTGCTAAAGCATGCTAGCACCCAATTCTAGCATCACACAAACCACAGCTAATTAAGTAGCCATATTTAATCAACAGTTGCTTCACAGATAATCAAATAGATGATATATGATTGTATCCAGAAGCACATCAAAAGCTTGATGAACCACTGGATCTTGCTAAACAACTAAAGCATATACCAGTAATCACTGAATCATGCAGTTAAGCCAATAGCAATGCTCAGATGAGCCTACTCATGAATCTGAGCACAAGAACTAGCCACAGGAGCTCTGGCACTTGCAAATTTGCAAGAATTGCATACTGCAACTAAGCCATGGAAGCATCTTTGAATACACATGATTGCCAGACAAGCATAGAAACAAAAACAGAGGCACAGGGAAGAAATTCTAGCAAGTAAAGCAAGCTTGCACAAGCACATCAGCATCAAGAAGAACGCAAAGAGCAAAGAAGCCAGCCATCGTGCAGCATAGGCACCAGGAACCGCAAGCCATGGCTAGAGCTACTGAGAGAGGAAGAAGAACAAGCACATGAGAGAGAAGAAGAAGTGGAGAACATACCAGGGTCGAGCAGGCCGACCACCATGGCGGCCACGGCGGCACACGCCAGGGCGCGGCGGTGCCAGGCCAAGCCAGGCCATGGCGGCCCACAGCACCACCCCACCGTGGCGGCCACAGCACCATCACACCAGAGCTTGGGCAGCCGCGGGATCAAGCGGATCCCGAACCCTAGGCATGGCGGTGAGGGTCGATGACGAGCGAGGGACAGCGTCAGCTCCAAATCGACGCGGATAGAACGCATCGCCGTCGTCTGGCGGTTCGATTGCACCCCATGGCGTGGGCCATGGCGGCCGGGGACCGCCGGAATCGGCCGGCGGCGGTGCGGGCGACGCAGGTCGCCAGTGAGAGAGGAGGGGATTAGGGTTAGGTCGAGCGGCGCGGGGTGAGGGAGTGAGCAAGCGACCGCTCGGGTCGGTTGGACCCGAGCTGGTTTAGCCCAACCCACTGGGCTCCACTGACAGGTGGGCCCAGGGGCATATATGTCTTTTCATAATTCAATAAAAACCTGAAACTTTGAAATTCCATAGAAAATTGATAAAAGCTCTAAAAAATAATTAAAAATATGTAAATGGATCAGCATAAAATTCTATATTTAAATAAAATACCAAACAGAATTTTTGAAGACAATTAAGAATAAATCTTATTCTGATGATTTAAATAATAATTTAAATCACTCATATTATTTTCAATAATGAAAATAAGTCCATTAATGCAATTGGACTCTCAAAAACACCTTGACAATATCTCAAGGTTGTATTTACCCTAAATCAAGTATCTCCAAGATGTTCTTAGTATTTAACCTCTCACATGAAATTACAACGACATCGGAAGGGGGAAACAAACCCTAAAAACTGGAATCATGCATAATTGCTTCTTTAACCATTGCCCTTATCGGACAATGATGCTATTTTTCAGAGACAGAGGACAAGAGTCAGTCCAAACCTTCCAACTACAAAACTTTGCAGTGTTCAGGCAAGTTCATCACTTGCTCATGTCATTTGAGTATTTCTATCAAATTACTTGCAAAATACTATGGTTATCACTATTGCATAAAAAGCAAAACCACTATTTTCATAACTATGAATATGACTATGTGGTTGGCAATGGAACCATGGATTGTGTTGATATGGTGGAGGTTCCATTGCAAGGGTTTATATCCATCTAGGATTAAACAACAAATGTCGACAGTGATTCTTGTGCCGTAATACCCGTGTTAACCATAAGATCCGGAGTGGGACGGAGTAGTCAAAAGTGTTTCCACCTCTCGTTCATCAACGGATGCGCTTACCATAGCAGTTGTATCTGGCGGAACAACCGGAGGGTGGGGATCCCATTCTAATTTCCCACGGTAAAGCATTGCTTGCCGTAGCAGTTGTGTCTTGCGGAACAACCGGAGGGTGGGGATCCCATTCTAATTCCCCACGGTAATGCGGTCTATGATGGGTTGCAGCTACCGGCGTAGGAGTGTATGGTAGAGCCCAGCACTGACGTCGTGGTCGGGGTCCACCTTGAAATCTACAGGAATAATGGGACCGGCGTGGACCCAGGGTCGGGGCATGCAACAAAGGGTGGGTGTTCGAGGTAGCGGAGGAACATGATTGGCTAGACCTTATACCGGGCCTCACACCGAAGGAAGTGTGGACGGGAAAGCTGCCCGGTTGGCACCAAGGTTAAGATCTCTTATGGGTAAAGCAACACCCCTCTGCAGAGTGTAAAGAACTGTGACCTGTCACTCCCTGTTCCGGGATAAGGAACTGCGAACGTGGCCGGAAAGGAGCTCCATGAAGTTCTAGTAAACCGGTGAAGGCTGACGGACATAGCTCTTTGGAATAAAAGCAATCTCTTGAAGAAATGATTATCAAAACCTGCATTGGTATTAGACTTTCTGGTCTAATATCGTAGCTAGTGCATTAAACACCTCTTATCTATAATGAACATGTTGAGTACGCTCATACTCATACCACTCTTAAATCCCATGCTTAGATTGTCTGAATCGTCTGGAGGAGGACTACGACAACAATGAAGGAGCCGAGATCATCGGCTATGAAGAACCAGACCTCTCTGGAGGTATCGAGGGCGTAGACTACCTCATCGTCTACGGAACCGGGGAGGCTTCCGGAGGAGATCAAGCCTGAACATCTCGAGTAGTAGTAGTGGCCGAGCAGCCCGAACTCTTAGTATTTAGCTGCTCGAGGAAATAAATGTATAACTTAACGAGACTCTTATATTATAAGCTAAGTTGGGTTCGCCTCGAACCCCGGAGTATTCCTCTTAGGACCCAAGAGGAGCTTCGAGACGACATGTGTATGATATTTGTAATAATAAATGAATGAGTTCTGGACCTGCTATGTTCTGTTGTACTACTCTGAGGGATGTAATATTTGCGGAATGGTACTTCGTGAATGTTATATCAACGACTGGCATACTACAACATGCAGTGGTATGCAGGGTCACCACAGTTGGTATCAGAGCAAAAGCTTTGACCTTAGGTTGGAACCTAGTAAATGGGACCAAACGTTAGGAGTCAAATAGGATTAGTAAAGAATTCTCTAAAAATATGGTGTATATTCAATTGAGAATACAACAATCATATCTTTTAGTGCGATAATTCTTTATTACCTCTATTATGATGCATTATTACTAATCTTATAATCTTTCTATTTCTACAGCCAACATGGCAAGTTCACGTCCCGTAAGAAACGTGAAAGTGATGGATTCCACACTAAGTGAATATGAAGGAGGACTTGCAGATATTCTACGAGCCATGTTACTTGAATTTGGGTGTGATCCCCAGATCCAAGTAAAGAAATACATGTACTATGATGGTACTGTATTGGCCAAGTGTAGGGTAGGACTGCGACTTCCCGAATCTTTGGGAATGAGCGTAGTAATGCCAGCAGGGGAAGCCAGAACTATCAACACAGCCTACCATATAGCCTTATGAGAGCCATAACCGACATTCGGGAGCATAAGACGAAAGAGCTTATGGGTTCCGAATTCACCCACATTCCTCATAATCAGGAGGAAGAGGATCCCATGCTTAACCACTACAAATATGCAAAACGCAAACCAATAGCAGCTGCAAAATACATGGACAATAGTCGCAACTTTATATCATTGCTCTTTCAGTTGAACCATCATCTGACGGGAGCAATTGATATGATGCTAGAGGAGTTTACTGAACCCAAGGAGGAGAATAGGGGGAAAGAACCTATGGAGAATGTAGTGCACACACCAGTTTACTCAGCTGGTGACTACATTAGTATTGATCCTCTTGAGCGTGAACCTACACCTGTTACACCTGGGAACTACCTGGGTAGTTCCTATGGGGGATATGAGGGCGGAGAGGAATCCGGAAACAATCAGCGTTCCGAGACTCCTATCGAAAATTCCACGGGTTGGCGTTGGGGATCTGATACGGGAACCCATAGTACTTCAGTGTATTATGACGGGGAGATGAATGATGACGCCACAACCCAGAACCAGAGTTATCCTAGTAATGAAGGAGTTGATGGAGGGTATCCGACACAGGTTGAGTTGGGTACAAGTGTTGGAAACACCTATGGTGGAGCTACCGGGGAGTACACCCGATGGGTGGACTATGATGCACTTAACGATCAGTTTGTGAACACTGACTTCTCCCTAGGATCATCATCTGATTCGGATTACCAGCCGACGGGGAGACCTTATGTTCCAGGGTCTATCAGGAGGACGACACGTTCGACTGGATGGAAGCCTGGGATGTACCGGGAGTGAAGATCGACTAGAGTCCACCAAGGGAGGCGAGGCTATAATATACAAGTACCACGTGTATTATAGTATGTAATATTTGTATAAATTTGTACATATACTTTAATAAGTGAGTTTGCATACTCACATCGACTTGAGTATTGTAATAAGACCACTTAAGTATGTATATACATGGTATATGTTTTGTATGATTTGGATTTGCTTCTTGATTTCCATTGCGTGACTAGTTCTGTGCACAAAGTTGAGCTCAGAAAACTTGCGCATGGAGTAATTATGAGTATCATCTTGTGTTGCAGAACTAGGGGGTTATGTCGGGAGCGTTAGGAGAGGAGACCGAAGTGCAGCGCATGGAGCACGAGGCAAAGCAAAAGGAAGAGGCTGAGGAAGCAGCTAGAAATCAATTTCCACCACCACCACCACCCATGACGCAGCAGAATTTTGTCCAGTACATGCAGCTGGTGGAGGAAAGACAACGTGTAACGTTGGAGCAGCAGAATAAATTCTTCCAAGAATTGCTGCAACAGAACCGGGTAGAGAGACCCGAGAATCCGGGAGTCACACTAGCAGACTTCCAGAACACCAAGCCTATATCTTTCGCATACGCGCCCGAGCCAATGGACGCGGAAGATTGGCTTATGGATACTGAGCGAAAGCTCAATACCGTTGGATGTAACGACCAAGAGAAGGTCTGTTATGCTACCCATCTGCTGTGTGGACCCGCAGCATCATGGTGGGACAATATAGTAGCCGTTTATCCGGCTGGAAAGGTATTTACCTGGGAGGAATTTGCAAGAAAGTTCAGGGAATCCAATGTCCCTGAAAGTATCGTGGAACTGAAGCGTCGAGAATTTGAAAGTCTCGAGCAGAAGGACAAGGCCATCCTGGCCTATGTCAGGGAATTCTCTAAGCTGTCCCGGTATGCGGTTGAAGAAGTCAACACCGAGGACAAGAAAAAGAAGAGGTTTCTGAGGGGGTTAAGTCCCCAGTTCAAAGTACAGCTCCGTATGATGAGAGCAACAGAGTTCCAAGAGTTGGTGGATGCAGCCATCACTCTGGAAGATGATTTTAAGCAACTGCAAGAGGAAAAGAGGAAGAAGGCCAAGTTTGAGCCTAAGAGGTTTGTTAGTAACAAACCTAATACCAGCTTGAGTTTCAAGCCCAGATACAACAACAACAACAACAACAACAACAACAACAACAACAACAACAACAACAACAACAACAACAACAACAACAACAACAACAACAACAACAACAACAACAACAACAACAACAACAACAACAACAACAACAACAACAACAACAACAACAACAACAACAACAACAACAACAACAACAACAACAACAACAACAACAACAACAACAACAACAACAACAACAACAACAACAACAACAACAACAACAACAACAACAACAACAACAACAACAACAACAACAACAACAACAACAACAACAACAACAACAACAACAACAACAACAACAACAACAACAACAACAACAACAACAACAACAACAACAACAACAACAACAACAACAACAACAACAACAACAACAACAACAACAACAACAACAACAACAACAACAACAACAACAACAACAACAACAACAACAACAACAACAACAACAACAACAACAACAACAACAACAACAACAACAACAACAACAACAACAACAACAACAACAACAACAACAACAACAACAACAACAACAACAACAACAACAACAACAACAACAACAACAACAACAACAACAACAACAACAACAACAACAACAACAACAACAACAACAACAACAACAACAACAACAACAACTACTACGGTAGTAGGAAGAACCAAGCATTCCAGTCTGCGAATCAAATAGTTTGCAGAAGCTGTGGATTCACAGGGCATTTTGCCAAGGATTGCAAGAAGCCAAAGACCATATGCTTTGGTTGTCGCCAGGAGGGGTACATGCTGAAGGACTGCCCCAAGAGAAACACCGGAGGAGGTCAGTCTGGAGGAGGTGGAAGCCGAGGAGGAAACACCGGAGGGAACTGGAAGAATAAGAAGCCCTTCGGCAAGCTGAACTGCACCAGTCTGGAGGAGGTGGTCAACTCCGATCAGGCGGTGATAGGTACGCTCCAGATACTCACTCATCCTGGCAAAGTACTTTTTGATACTGGTGCAACTACATCATTCATTTCTCAACAATTCATCATCAAACATGGGATTAGTTGCACTAAGTTAGATACACCCATAACCATACTTTCTGCGGGGGGAACGATAGTAGTAACTCATACCAAACAAAAACAAGTCATCATGATCAATAAGTGCGCGTTTGACGCGGACCTGTTCATTTTACTGATGAAGGACATTGATGTCATTCTTGGTATGAACTGGTTAGAAGCTAATGGAGCATTGATCGACTGTTTGAACAAGACAGTATCCTTGAAAAGCCCCGATGGAAGTACAATGATCTACCAAGGCGACAAACATACACAGATTGAAGTGGAGCTACAGTTGAACAGCATGAAGGAGGTGAAGTTAGAGGATATACCTGTAGTGAATGAATTCCAGGATGTGTTTCCTGCGGAATTACCTGGTATGCCACTAGATAGGGAGATAGAATTCACTATCGACCTAATTCCAGGAACAGCTCCGATTGCTAAAGCACCATATAAGATGGGGCCTAAGGAGTTGAAAGAACTTAAGGAGCAATTGGATGACTTGGAACAGAAAGGATTTATACAAGAAAGTGTTTCACCATGGGGATCACCTGTGATCTTCGTGGATAAAAGAGATGGAGGAAGAAGGATGTGCGGAGACTACAGAAATCTGAATAACGTCACAATCAAAAATAAGTATCCACTTCCAAGAATACAAGATCTATTCGATCAAGTTAGAGGCGCGGGAGTCTTTTCCAAAATTGATCTAAGATCCGGTTATCACCAGATAAAGATCAAGAAGGAAGACGTTCCGAAAACTGCATTTGTCTCAAGGTATGGACATCATGAATACCTTGTAGTGCCTTTTGGATTAACCAATGCCCCAGCAATTTTCATGAATCTCATGAATAAGATTTTCATGCCATATCTAGACAAGTTTGTCATCGTATTCATCGATGATATCTTGATCTATTCCAAGAACAAGGCCGAACATGCTGAACATTTGAGGTTGGTGTTGCAAACACTAAGGGAACATCAACTCTATGCCAAATTTAGCAAGTGTGAATTTTGGCTAGATCAAGTGGAATTCCTTGGTCATGTCATTAGTAAAGATGGAATAGCAGTTAATCCGAGCAAGGTAGCAGCAGTTCTAGAATGGGAAGCACCCAAGACTGTCAAGGAAATCCGGGGATTCCTAGGAATGGCAGGATATTATCGGAGATTCATTGAAGGATTCTCCAAGATAGCAGGACCCATGACAAAGCTGTTAAGAAAGAACACACCATTCGTGTGGTCAGAGGAGTGTGAGAAGAGTTTTCAAACTCTGAAGGAGAAACTCACCACAGCACCGGTGTTAGCAGTTCCGGAAGTTGGCAAGGATTACACCGTGTACTGTGACGCATCCAAGCATGGATTGGGTTGCATACTATGCAAGATCGGAAGGTCATATCTTATGGATCGAGGCAACTCAGACCTCATGAAGTGAATTATCCAACACATGATTTAGAGTTAGCAGCAGTGGTATTTGCACTCAAAACATGGAGACATTTCCTTTATGGAGCCAAGTGTGAGCTCTATACAGATCATAAGAGTCTCAAATATTTCTTCACACAGAAGGAACTCAACATGAGGTAGAAACGATGGCTTGAATTGATCAAGGACTATGATTTGACCATCAATTATACTCCAGGAAAGGCCAATGTCGTAGCAGATGCCTTAAGTAGGAAGAGTACCGGAGGAGTGGAACAAGAAATATCACCGGAGTTGAGGAAGGAAATAAGTCAAGCCCAAATACAACTTTGGGAGAAGGAAGCTCATGAAGGACTATCGGCCTTACAAGTAGCCGATGAGCTAAATGTTAACTTGAAGAATGAGATAATGATGGGTCAGTTGGACGATCCATTCATCATGGAGGAGATGAGAAGAATAGATGAAGGAAGACCATCAGAATTTCACCGCGGAGAATCTGGATCATTATGGTTTCAAAAGAGAATTTGTGTTCCGGATATTGCTGAAATTAAGGAAGTAATACTCCGGGAAGCCCATCAAACACCATATTCCATACATCCGGGAAGTACAAAGATGTACATGGATCTAAAAGAGTTATTCTGGTGGAATAACATGAAGAGAGAAATAGCCCAATACGTGGCGGAATGCCATACCTGCCAAAGAGTGAAGGCTGAACATCAGAGTCCGGCAGGGAAGTTACAACCTCTACCTATTCCAGAATTGAAATGGGAGGAGATAGGGATGGATTTCATCACCGGACTACCCATGACCAATAAAAAGAAGGACATGATATGGGTAATCGTGGACCGGTTGACGAAAAGTGCACACTTTTTAGCGGTAAATCAGCAAGATCAAGGAGAGAAACTCATCGATCTTTACATCAAAGAGATCGTGAGTAAACTGGAGTGCCCAAGAAGATCGTGTCGAATTGAGGATCCGTGTTCACCTCAGCATTCTGGAAGCAACTACACGAAGCTTTAGGATCCAAGTTGGACTATAGTACCGCTTATCATCCCCAGACAGGTGGACAAACCGAGAGAACCAACCAGATCTTAGAGGATATGCTTAGGGCTTGTGCCCTAGACTTCGGAGGATCATGGGAAGAGCACTTACCACTAGCAGAGTTTTCATACAATAATAGCTACCAAAGCAGTATCAAGATGGCACCGTTTGAAGCTCTGTATGGAAGAAAGTGTAGATCACCGATATGCTGGTATGAAGCCGGAACAAGTAAAGAGTTTAACCCTGATTATGTCAAGGAAAAGCAACAAATAATTGACATTATCAGGGATAGGCTCAAGATAGCCCAGAGCCGACAGAAAAGTTATGCCGATCAAACTAGGAGAACATGGGAGCCACGAGTTGGAGACATGGTATATCTTAAAGTGAGCCCGAGGAAAGGACTTCAGAGGTTTGGAGTGAAAGGAAAGCTAAGCCCTAGGTACATCGGACCTTTCAAGATTTTGAGTCAAAACCGAGGGTTAGCCTTTGAATTGGAATTACCGGGAAGGTTATCTCAGGTTCACAATGTATTCCATGTGTCGCAACTCCGAAAGTGTCTGAAGACCCCCGATGAACCAGTATCACATGAAGAGCTCGAGTTGCAACCAGATTTGACATACATCGAGAACCCAGCAAAGATTCTCGAGGAAAACTGGAAACAACTCAGGAATCGAGCGATAAAGTACTGCAAGATACAATGGAAGCACCATCCCGAGAGGGAAGCCACCTGGGAAAAAGAGGAAGACCTGAGGAAAACATACCCCGAACTCTTCAGGTATTACAACCACAACTTCGGGATGAAGTTTTCTTTAAGGGGGAAAGGCTGTAATATCCCAGGTTTAGAGATGATCGAGGGGTAGATTTTAGAAAGGGATGTGCATTGCATTGTAATTTACGGGGAAATTTCGCGCTTTTAAACAAAAACTGCATCGAAGGGGGACAAGTTTCTCTCTCGACACCTTACAGGGTTAGGGTTTCGAGAGTGCGACAAACCTGTTCCTTATTCAACTAAACTAGGGTTTTGAGAAGAGAGGAGAGTTTGCATCACAAACTTAAGTTGCATGATTGAATTAATTTGTATGAATGAATTCAACCCAAGTTTGAATTTGAATTTCAAATTCAAACATCAAATGAATATCACATTATCCAAACTTGAGATAATTTAATAAACAATTAGCCTTAATCAAGATTATAAATAATACAACAATTAAGTAAAGCTCATTAAGGAAAACTTGAGCTTTATTAATAATCACACAAGATACATTGTCACTTACAATATTCAAAATTGGAACAAATGAATATTACAACATATTACAAGAATTGGACAAATTGGAAAATGAAAAGAAAAGAAAAGTACAAGTTAATGTTCTATCCTAACACTACAAGCTAGTCTTCATTGAGCCTTGTACTTGATGATCTCCATGATCCTTGGAGCATCAGGTTGTTTCCCTGCACACAAACACAAAGCAAATAAAAAACAAGTGTTATGCCAAGTGGCTACCACTTGGCAGGTTAGCAAAGAAATAATGAACTAGAGAGGATATTATCAAGATCAGCCGAGATGATCCACCAAATGGACCAAGTCCCAACAGGGAACCACACAGGCAGCTCACCAGGCTATGTGCATGCACAACAGCACACACAAGCCAGGGGAGTCACCAAAATGGTGCCAGGCTCAGCTGTCGACCAGGAGAGCAAAGAGAGGATGATATAAAACCTTTTTCCATCCAAACCCTAACCATTCCATCGACACAAGCTCCTGGGTAAGTTTGTAGGATAACGTTGCATAGAAAACAAAAATTTTCCTACGGCGAACACGCAATCCAAGCCAAGATGCAATCTAGAAGACGGTAGCAACGAGGGGGTATCGAGTCTCACCCTTGAAGAGATTCCAAAGCCTACAAGATGAGGCTCTTGTTGCTGCGGTAGACGATCACTTGCCGCTTGCAAAAGCGCGTAGAAGATCTTGATCACGATCGGTTCCGGCGCCACGAACGGGCAGCACCTCCGTACTCGGTCACACGTTCGGTTGTTGATGAAGACGACGTCCACCTCCCCGTTCCAGCGGGCAGCGGAAGTAGTAGCTCCTCTTGAATCCGACAGCACGACGGCGTGGTGTCGGTGGCGGTGTAGAAGTCCGGCGGAGCTTCGCTAAGCTACGCGGGCAATATGAAGTGGAGGAGCAAAGCTAGGGTTTGGGAGGGGGTGGCCGGCCACTCAAGGGGGGCGGCCAAGCTATGGTCTTGGGGGTGGCCGGCCCCCTCCCTTGGCCCCTCATTATATAGGTGGATCCCAAGTGTTGGTGTCCAAGTCTTCGAATAAGACCCGAAACCAAAACCTTCCATAGGAGGGGGAAACCTAGCCCAACTAGGACTCCCACCCAAAGGTGGGATTCCCACCTCCCATGTGGGGGGTGGCCGGCCCCCTATGGTGGAGTCCACTTGGGACTCCACCCCATCTAGGGCTGGCCGGCCATGGAGGTGGAGTCCCTTGTGGACTCCACCTTCCTTGGTGGTTTCTTCCGGACTTTTCTAGAACCTTCTAGAACCTTCCATAGAACCTTCCGCGACATTTTATTTCACATAAAATGACATCCTATATATGAATCTTATTCTCAGGACCATTCCGGAACTCCTCGTGATGTCCGGGATCTCATCCGGGACTCCGAACAAATATTCGAACTCCATTCCATAATTCAAGTGCTACCATTTCAACATCCAACTTTAAGTGTGTCACCCTACGGTTCGAGAACTATGCGGACATGGTTGAGTACTCACTCCGACCAATAACCAACAGCGGGATCTGGAGATCCATAATGGCTCCCACATATTCAACGATGACTTTAGTGATCGAATGAACCATACACATATATTACCAATTCCCTTTGTCTCGCGATATTTTACTTGTCCGAGGTTTGATCTTCGGTATCACTCTATACCTTGTTCAACCTCGTCTCCTGACAAGTACTCTTTACTCGTACCGTGGTATGTGGTCTCTTATGAACTCATTCATATGCTTGCAAGACATTAGACGACATTCCACCGAGAGGGCCCAGAGTATATCTATCCGTCATCGGGATGGACAAATCCCACTCGTTGATCCATATGCCTCAACTCATACTTTCCGGATACTTAATCCCACCTTTATAGCCACCCATTTACGCAGTGGTGTTTGGTGTAATCAAAGTACCTTTCCGGTATAAGTGATTTACATGATCTCATGGTCATAAGGACTAGGTAACTATGTATCGAAAGCTTATAGCAAATAACTTAATGACGAGATCTTATGCTACGCTTAATTGGGTGTGTCCATTATATCATTCACACAATGACATAACCTTGTTATTAATAACATCCAATGTTCATGATTATGAAACTAATCATCCATTAATCAACAAGCTAGTTTAAGAGGCATACTAGGGACTTCTTGTTTGTCTACATATCACACATGTACTAATGTTTCGGTTAATACAATTCTAGCATGATATATAAACATTTATCATAAACATAAAGATATAAATAATAACCACTTTATTATTGCCTCTAGGGCATATCTCCTTCAGTCTCCCACTTGCACTAGAGTCAATAATCTAGATTACATTGTAATATACCTAACACCCATGGCATTCTGGTGTTGGTCATGCTTTGCCCTAGGGAGAGCTTTAGTCAACGGATCTGCTACATTCAGATCGGTGTGTACTTTGCAAATCTTAACTTCTCCATCTTCGATGTACTCGCGAATCGAGTCGAAACGCAGCTTGATATGCTTCAGCCTCTTGTGTGACCTTGGCTCTTGTGCATTGGCGATGGCACCCATGTTATCACAAGAAATGATTAATGGGTCCAATGCACTAGGAACCACACCGAGCTCTACAATGAACCTCTTCATCCATACCGCTTCGATGAAGCCTAAGCCGCTATGTACTCGATTCTGTTGAAGACTTCGCCACCGTGCACCGCTTCGAGCTTGCCCAGCCATCGCAGCACCATTCAATATAAACACGTACCCATTGTGACTTAGAGTCATCAGGATCAGTGTTCCAACTTGCATCGGTGTAACCGTTTACAACGAGCTCTTGGTCACCTCCATAACAAAGAAACATATCCTTAGTTCTTTTCAAGTACTTCAGGATATTCTTGACCGCTGTCCGTTGTTCCATTCCCGGATCACTTTGATATCTGCTAGTCAAACTAACGACATGTGCTATATCCGGTCTAGTACATAGCATGGCATACATGATAGATCCTCTCGTCGAGGCATAGGGGATGTTACACATCCTTTCTCTTTCTTCTGCCGTAGCCGGTCCTTGAGTTTTACTCAATACCTTGCCTGGTAACATTGGTAAGAACCCTTTCTTACTTTCGTCCATTCTAAACTTCTTTAGAATCTTGTCCAGATATGTACTCTGTGATAGCCCTATTAGGCGTCTTGATCTATCTCTATAAATCTTGATGCCTAATATATATGATGCTTCACCAAGGTCTTTCATTGAAAAACTATTATTCAAATAACCCTTAACATTGCTTAATAGTTCTATATCATTCCCGATCAATAATATGTCATCTACATATAATATCGGGAATGCTACAGAGCTCCCACTCACTTTCTTGTAAATACAGGCCTCTCCATGACACTGTATAAACCCGAAGTCTTTGATCACCTTATCAAAGCGTCGGTTCCAACTTCTTGATGCTTGCTTCAGTCCATAGATTGAACGCTGAAGTTTGCATACTTTGTCAGCATTTTTAGGATCGACAAAACCTTTGGGTTGTACCATATACAACTCTTCCTCAATGTCTCCATTAAGGAACGCCGTTTTGACATCCATATGCCAAATCTCATAATCGAAAAATGCAGCTATTGCTAACAAAATCCTCACAGATTTTAGCTTCGCTACAGGTGAGAAAGTCTCATCGTAGTCAACTCCTTGAATTTGTCGGAAACCCTTTGCGACAAGTCGAGCTTTATAGACAGTAATATTACCATCAGCATCTGTTTTTCTCTTGAAGATCCATTTATTCTCGACAGCCTTTCGGCTATCAGGTAAGTCTACCAAAGTCCATACTTTGTTATCATACATGGATCCCATTTCGGATTTCATGGCTTCTTGCCATTTGTTGGAATCTGGGCTCATCATCGCTTCTTCATACGTCGCAGGGTCCTCATCATTGTTATCTACAATCATGACATTTAGACAAGGATCATACCAATCAGGAGTGGCACGTTCCCTTGTCGATCCGCGAGGTTCGCAGTTTCCTCGTTCAAGTTTCATGATCATTATCATTAGCTTCCTCTGTTGCCGGTGTAGGCGGTACAGGTACAACTTCCGCATCGCGCTTACTCCGATCAACGAGTATAGATTCATCAATCTCATCGAAGTTCTACTTTTCTTCCAGTCACTTCTTTAGTGAGAAATTCTTTCTCAAGAAAGGTTCCGTTCTTAGCAACAAAGATTTTGCCTTCGGATTTGTGATAGAAAGTGTACCCTATAGTTTCCTTAGGGTATCCTATGAAGACGCATTTCTCCGCTTTGGGTTCTAGCTTGTCCGGTTGTAACTTCTTTACATAGGCTTCGCAACCCCAAACTTTCAGAACGACAGCTTAGGTTTCTTATTAAACCATAATTCATACGGTGTCGTTTCTACGGATTTTGATGGTGCTCTATTTAAAGTGAATGCGGCTGTCTCTAATGCATAACTCCAAAATGATAACGGCAAATCTGTAAGAGACATCATACTACGAACCATATCTAAGAGAGTTCGATTACGACGTTCGGACACACCGTTTCGTTGAGGTGTTCCCGGCGGTGTCAATTGTGAAAGTATTCCGCATTTCTTTAAATGCATGCCAAACTCATAACTCAGATATTCACCTCCACGATCAGATCGTAGAAATTTGATCTTCTTGTTACGTTGATTTTCTACTTCACTTTGAAATTCCTTAAACTTCTCGAAAGTTTCGGATTTATGTTTCATGAAATAGATATACCCATTTCTCCTCGGATCATCCGTGAAGGTTAGAACATAACGATAACCACCGCGCGATGCTACGCTCATTGGTCCACATACATCTGTATGTATGATTTCCAATAAGTCGCAGCTCGCTCCATCATACCATAAAATGGAGTCTTTGTCATTTTTCCCATTAGACATGCTTCGCATCTATCAAGTGACTCAAAGTCAAGTGATTCAAGTAATCCATCAGTATGGAGTTTCTTCATGCGTTTCACTCCAATATGACCAAGACGACAATGCCACATATAAGTAGAATTATCATTAAGTTTAATTCGCTTAGCATCAATGTTATGTATATGCGTATCACTACTATCGAGATCTAATAGAAATAAGCCATTCTTTTGTGGTGCTCGACCATAAAAGATATTATTCATAAAAATAGAACAACCATTATTCTCAGACTTGAATGAATAACCGTCTTGCATTAAACAAGATCCAGATATAATGTTCATGCTCAACGCAGTACATAATAGCAATTATTTAGGCTTAAAACTAATCCCGAAGGTAGATGTAGAGGAAGTGTGCCGATTGCGATCACATTGACCTTGGATCCGTTTCCAACGCGCATCGTCACTTCATCTTTCAGCGATTGTCGTTTATTCTTTAGTTCTCGTTTCGAGTTACAAATATGAGCAACCGAACCAGTATCAAATACCCAGGTACTAGAACGAGAACCAGTGAAATGAACATCTATAACATGTATATCAAATATACCTTCTTTCTTCTTCTTGACAAGGCCGCTCTTCAGATCAGCCAGATACTTGGAGCAATTACGCTTCCAGTGTCCCTTCTCCTTGCGATAATAGCACTCAAGATCGTGCTTAGGGCCGTTCTTAGGTTTCATAGGAGGCGTGGCAGCTTTCTTGCCACCCTTCTTGAATTTTCCCTTAGACTTGCCCTGTTTCTTGAAATCGGTGGTCTTGTTGACCATCAACACTTGATGCTCTTTCTTGATCTCAATCTCAGCAGCTTTTAGCATGCCAAAAAGTTCAGGTAACTCCTTGTTCATGTTCTGCATATTGTAGTTCATCACAAAGTTCTTGTAACTTGGTGGCAGTGATTGAAGGACACGATTAATCCCGATCTGTTAGGAATCACTATTCCCAAGTCATCGAGTTTCTTCGCATGCCCGGTCATGGCGAGCATGTGCTCACTAACGGAGCTGCCTTCTTCCATCATACAGGTGAAGAAATGTTTCGATGCTTCATAGCATTCCACTGCCGCATGAGTCTCGAATATAGCTTTCAGCTCATTCATCACCTCATGAGGATCATGGTGATCAAAACGTTTTTGAAGATCGGATTCCGCATCGCACAGGATGGCACACCGAACTTGAGAGTACCGAGTTTTCCGAGTCGCGTAAACAGCTTTTACTTCATCGGATTCATTTTCTGCAGGAGGGTCACCTAGCGGTGCATCAAGCACAAATTGCAGATTTCCGCCGAGAGGAAGATCCTCACATGACGGAACCAGTCGGTGAAGTTGCTACCGTTGCTCTTAAGTTTCTCTTTCTCTAGGAACCGATTAAAATTGATTGGGGACGCCATCTCTACAACATATATTTGCAATAGTTTAGACTAAGTTTATGACAAATTGAGTTCAAATTTTAATTCAACATAATTAAAAACCTAAGTGAACTCCCACTCAAAACAATATCCCTCGCATTGTCTTAGTGATCACACGAACCAAATCCACCGCACCTAAACCCGATCATCACGAGAAAAGGTGTGATTTCAATGGCGAACACTCAAAGTGTTCATCATATCAACCATATGATTCATGCTCTACCTTTCGGTATCACGTGTTCCGAGACCATGTCGCTACATGCTAGGCTCCTCAAGGCCACCTTAGTATCCGCCAGTGCAAAACGGTCTTGCACCCGTTATATGTACTTAATGAATCGATCACACCCGATCATCACGAGGTGCTTCAAACGACAAGACTTGGCAACGGTGCTACTAAGGATGAACACTTTATTATCTTGATATTTTAGTGAGGGATCATCTTATAATGCTACCGTCGCGATCTAAGCAAAATAAGATGCATAAAAAGGATTAACATCACATGCAGTTCATATGTGATATGATATGGCCCTTTTGTTCTTGCGCCTTTGATCTTCATCTCCAAAGCACGGATATGATCTCCATCATCTTCGGGCATGATCTCCATCATCGTCGGCGTAGCGTCAAGGTCAATGGCGCCGTCTTCATGATTGTCCTCCATGTAGCAACTATTACAACTACTTTGAAATACTACTCAACATGAAATTTAAAGACAACCATAAGGCTCCTGCCGGTTGCCACAATACAATAATGATCATCTCATACATATTCATCATCACATTATGGCCATATCACATCACCAAACCCTGCAAAAACAAGTTAGACGTCTCTAATTTGGTTTGCATATTTTACGTGGTTTAGGGTTTTCGAGAGAGATCTAATCTACCTACGAACATGAACCACAACGTTGATACTAATGTTTTCAATAGAAGAGTAAATTGAATCTTTACTATAGTAGGAGAGACAGACACCCGCAAAGCCTCTTATGCAATACAAGTTGCATGTCGAACGAGGAACAAGTCTCATGAACGCGGTCATGTAAAGTTAGTCCGAGCCGCTTCATCCCACTATGCCATAAAGATGCAAAGTACTCAAACTAAAGATAACAAGAGCATCAACGCCCACAAACCATTGTGTTCTACTCGTGCAACCATCTATGCATAGACACGGCTCGATACCACTGTAGGATAACGTTGCATAGAAAACAAAAATTTTCCTACGGCGAACACGCAATCCAAGCCAAGATGCAATCTAGAAGACGGTAGCAACGAGGGGGTATCGAGTCTCACCCTTGAAGAGATTCCAAAGCCTACAAGATGAGGCTCTTGTTGCTGCGGTAGACGATCACTTGCCGCTTGCAAAAGCGCGTAGAAGATCTTGATCACGATCGGTTCCGGCGCCACGAACGGGCAGCACTCTCCGTACTCGGTCACACGTTCGGTTGTTGATGAAGACGACGTCCACCTCCCCGTTCCAGCGGGCAGCGGAAGTAGTAGCTCCTCTTGAATCCGACCGCACGACGGCGTGGTGTCGGTGGCGGTGTAGAAGTCCGGCGGAGCTTCGCTAAGCTACGCGGGCACTATGAAGTGGAGGAGCACAGCTAGGGTTTGGGAGGGGGTGGCCGGCCACTCAAGGTGGGCGGCCCAGCTCTGGTCTTGGGGGTGGCCGGCGCCCTCCCGTGGCCCCTCATTATATAGGTGGATCCCAAGTGTTGGTGTCCAAGTCTTCGAATAAGACCCGAAACCAAAACCTTCCATAGGAGGGGAAACCTAGCCCAACTAGGACTCCCACCCAAAGGTGGGATTCCCACCTCCCATGTGGGGGTGGCCGGCCCCTATGGTGGAGTCCACTTGGGACTCCACCCCATCTAGGGCTGGCCGGCCATGGAGGTGGAGTCCCTTGTGGACTCCACCTTCCTTGGTGGTTTCTTCCGGACTTTTCTAGAACCTTCTAGAACCTTCCATAGAACCTTCCGCGACATTTTATTTCACATAAAATGACATCCTATATATGAATCTTATTCTCCAGACCATTCCGGAACTCCTCGTGATGTCCGGGATCTCATCCGGGACTCCGAACAAATATTCGAACTCCATTCCATAATTCAAGTGCTACCATTTCAACATCCAACTTTAAGTGTGTCACCCTACGGTTCGAGAACTATGCGGACATGGTTGAGTACTCACTCCGACCAATAACCAACAAATGGGATCTGAGATCCATAATGGCTCCCACATATTCAACGATGACTTTAGTGATCGAATGAACCATACACATATATTACCAATTCCCTTTGTCTCGCGATATTTTACTTGTCCGAGGTTTGATCTTCGGTATCACTCTATACCTTGTTCAACCTCGTCTCCTGACAAGTACTCTTTACTCGTACCGTGGTATGTGGTCTCTTATGAACTCATTCATATGCTTGCAAGACATTAGACGACATTCCACCGAGAGGGCCCAGAGTATATCTATCCGTCATCGGGATGGACAAATCCCACTGTTGATCCATATGCCTCAACTCATACTTTCCGGATACTTAATCCCACCTTTATAGCCACCCATTTACGCAGTGGTGTTTGGTGTAATCAAAGTACCTTTCCGGTATAAGTGATTTACATGATCTCATGGTCATAAGGACTAGGTAACTATGTATCGAAAGCTTATAGCAAATAACTTAATGACGAGATCTTATGCTACGCTTAATTGGGTGTGTCCATTATATCATTCACACAATGACATAACCTTGTTATTAATAACATCCAATGTTCATGATTATGAAACTAATCATCCATTAATCAACAAGCTAGTTTAAGAGGCATACTAGGGACTTCTTGTTTGTCTACATATCACACATGTACTAATGTTTCGGTTAATACAATTCTAGCATGATATATAAACATTTATCATAAACATAAAGATATAAATAATAACCACTTTATTATTGCCTCTAGGGCATATCTCCTTCAAAGTTCACCAAGAACAGCAAGAACACTTAGAACAGGAAGAACAACAAGCCATCAGAAACCATCCAGGGACAGCTTCACCAAGAACTGTCAACTGTGAGCAAGCACCAGATGGAGTAAAGCACCACAAGCTTGCAAGGAGGAGCAGGGCAAGCAAACCAAGCATCACAGAAGCAAATCCTCTACACCAACACCTATTTCTAGGAGCTGGAGTGATGTATACCACACAAAAGCCTGAGCAAGATCATATCTTGCTCATACATAAGCATGCTTGCATCACAGGAGCATAAAAGGGTTGGGTAAACCCTGTTTTGATCATCATTTGGTCAGAGACCAAGTGAAACCTGGAAGAAGTGGAAAGGACCAGGGATCAATCAAGCCTATACCCATGGTTATGCCAACCAGAACAGTGGTAGCATCATCCAAATGGAAACAGGAAAGCAAACAATCCCAGAGACTATCCAAGTACAACCAGACCACACTAGCCCTTCTAAGACCATCAGAATATAGACATTTCTATGTCTATTTTCATTTCAACATCAATTGTACTGGAAGCCATTTGACTACCAGTAATATTGCATAGTAGCATACAGAAGAGGTAGGAGCAACCTTTACTAGCACATCAAGCAGTGCTAGGGTCACAACAACTACCTAGCCTCACAGAAAAGCCAAAAGAGAAGCATATCATCACTCCATGGAGTTCATGCATCACAGGAGGTGCCAACACATGTTGGTTTCCATCCAGATAGGGCATAGGATGCCCAGTCTACTACTGTATCAAGTAGATCATGTATATTGTCAGAAATAGGAAGCCAAGCTTCACTGACAAGCATAGATAAATAAGAAACAACCACACACTAAGCCAAGCAATTGTATCATTACTCAGATTGAGTTCATAAAGGAGCTAGGGTCCCCAACCACTGTTGGCATCCCTCTAGCTCAATCCAATTCATTATAAGAATCATCACTGCAAGCAGTTCATCTCATTTATCCACTTAGTCAAGCAAGACAACACTGATAAATGAATGTCCAGGAAATCCACACACCAGAGCCTTGCAGTGGATCCAAGTGATCACAGCAAGCAACAGCAGCTTAATCGAGCCAAGCACAAAGCACACACCAGCACAAGGCATGGTGATGCACAGTCACCAGAATAAGTCCAGACAGGCATAGGCAGTAAATAAAGCAAGCCATAATCAAGCAGCTGATGATCACTGGATCACCAGAGCTTGCTAAAGCATGCTAGCACCCAATTCTAGCATCACACAAACCACAGCTAATTAAGTAGCCATATTTAATCAACAGTTGCTTCACAGATAATCAAATAGATGATATATGATTGTATCCAGAAGCACATCAAAAGCTTGATGAACCACTGGATCTTGCTAAACAACTAAAGCATATACCAGTAATCACTGAATCATGCAGTTAAGCCAATAGTAATGCTCAGATGAGCCTACTCATGAATCTGAGCACAAGAACTAGCCACAGGAGCTCTGGCACTTGCAAATTTGCAAGAATTGCATACTGCAACTAAGCCATGGAAGCATCTTTGAATACACATGAGTGCCAGACAAGCATAGAAACAAAAACAGAGGCACAGGGAAGAAATTCTAGCAAGTAAAGCAAGCTTGCACAAGCACATCAGCATCAGCAGCAACGCAGTAGCAGCAAGCCAGCCATCGTGCAGCATAGGCACCAGGAACCGCAAGCCATGGCTAGAGCTACTGAGAGAGGAAGAAGAACAAGCACATGAGAGAGAAGAAGAAGTGGAGAACATACCAGGGTCGAGCAGGCCGACCACCATGGCGGCCACGGCGGCACACGCTAGGGCGCGGCGGCGCCAGGCCAAGCCAGGCCATGGCAGCCCACAGCACCACCCCACCGTGGTGGCCACAGCACCATCACACCAGAGCTTGGGGAGCCGCGGGATCAAGCGGATCCCGAACCCTAGGCATGGCGGTGAGGGTCGATGACGAGCGAGGGACGGCGTCAGCTCAAAATCGACGCGGATAGAACGCATCGCCGTCGTCTGGCGGTTCGATTGCTCCCCATGGCGTGGGCCATAGCGGCCGGGGACCGCCGGAATCGGCCGGCGGCGGTGCGGGCGACGCAGGTCGCCAGTGAGAGAGGAGGGGATTAGGGTTAGGTCGAGCGGCGCGGGGTGAGGGAGTGAGCGAGCGACCGCTCGGGTCGGTTGGACCCGAGCTGGTTTAGCCCAACCCACTGGGCTCCACTGACAGGTGGGCCCAGGGGCATATATGTCTTTTCACAATTCAATAAAAACCTGAAACTTTGAAATTCCATAGAAAATTGATAAAAGCTCTAAAAAAATAATTAAAAATATGTAAATGGATCAGCATAAAATTCTCTATTTAAATAAAATACCAAACAGAATTTTTGAAGAAAATTAAGAATAAATCTTATTCTGATGATTTAAATAATAATTTAAATCACTCATATTATTTTCAATAATGAAAATAAGTCCATTAATGCAATTGGACTCTCAAAAACACCTTGACAATATCTCAAGGTTGTATTTACCCTAAATCAAGTATCTCCAAGATGTTCTTAGTATTTAACCTCTCACATGAAATTACAACGACATCGGAAGGGGGAAACAAACCCTAAAAACTGGAATCATGCATAATTGCTTCTTTAACCATTGCCCTTATCGGACAATGATGCTATTTTTCAGAGACAGAGGACAAGAGTCAGTCCACACCTTCCAACTGCAAAACTTTGCTGTGTTCAGGCAAGTTCATCACTTGCTCATGTCATCTGAGTATTTCTATCAAATTACTTGCAAAATACTATGGTTATCACTATTGCATAAAAAGCAAAACCACTATTTTCATAACTATGAATATGACTATGTGGTTGGCAATGGAACCATGGATTGTGTTGATATGGTGGAGGTTCCATTGCAAGGGTTTATATCCATCTAGGATTAAACAACAAATGTCGCCAGTGATTCTTGTGCCGTAATGCCCGTGTTAACCATAAGATCCGGAGTGGGACGGAGTAGTCAAAAGTGTTTCCACCTCTCGTTCATCAACGGATGCGCTTACCGTAGCAGTTGTATCTGGCGGAACAACCGGAGGGTGGGGATCCCATTCTAATTCCCCACGGTAAAGCATTGCTTGCCATAGCAGTTGTGTCTTGCGGAACAACCGGAGGGTGGGGATCCCATTCTAATTCCCCACGGTAATGCGGTCTATGATGGGTTGCAGCTACCGGCGTAGGAGTGTATGGTAGAGCCCAAAGATCGACGTCGTGGTCGGGGTCCACCTTGAAATCTACAGGAATAATGGGACCGGCGTGGACCCAGGGTCGGGGCATGCAACAAAGGGTGGGTGTTCGAGGTAGCGGAGGAACATGATTGGCTAGACCTTATACCGGGCCTCACACCGAAGGAAGTGTGGATGGGAAAGGTGCCCGGTTGGCACCAAGGTTAAGATCTCTTATGGGTAAAGCAACACCCCTCTGCAGAGTGTAAAGAACTGTGACCTGTCACTCCCTGTTCCGGGATAAGGAACTGCGAACGCGGCCGGAAAGGAGCTCCATGAAGTTCTAGTAAACCGGTGAAGGCTGACGGACATAGCTCTTTGGAATAAAAGCAATCTCTTGAAGAAATGATTATCAAAACCTACATTGGTATTAGACTTTCTGGTCTAATATCGTAGCTAGTGCATTAAACACCTCTTATCTATAATGAACTTGTTGAGTATGCTCGTACTCATACCACTCTTAAATCCCATGCTTAGATTATGCAGATAAATCGTCTGGAGGAGGACTACGACAACAATGAAGGAGCCGAGATCATCGGCTATGAAGAACCAGGCCTCTCTGGAGGTATCGAGGGCGTAGACTACCTCATCGTCTACGGAACCGGGGAGGCTTCCGGAGGAGATCAAGCCTGAACATCTCGAGTAGTAGTAGTGGCCGAGCAGCCCGAACTCTTAGTATTTAGCTGCTCGAGGAAATAAATGTATAACTTAACGAGACTCTTATATTGTAAGCTAAGTTGGGTTCGCCTCGAACCCCGGAGTATTCCTCTTAGGACCCAAGAGGAGCTTCGAGACGACATGTGTATGATATTTGTAATAATAAATGAATGAGTTATGGACCTGCTATGTTCTGTTGTACTACTCTGAGGGATGTAATATTTGCGGAATGGTACTTCGTGAATGTTATATCAACGACTGGCATACTACAACATGCAGTGGTATGCAGGGTCACCACACCTGGTTTTCCTTCTGCGTTCCGAGGATCCGGTCCGTGATTCGCCATCATGATGATGATTTCATGGGCGTCCTTCTGCGCGGTAGAGATGCAATGATCCGGGTTGGATTCCAACCTGCACGAAGTATCTGCCTTGCTCTGCTGCTTCATTGCTGAGGCGACGAGCGTACGGATGTAGTTGATGTCAATCTCCTCGTCCTTCTTTTTCAAGATCTCTGCAGCCTTCTTCATGTTATCCTTTGGAGTTGCGAATGGCTGTTGCTCGGTGGGAGTTGCGAAGGTGATCTTGCGAGGTGAATGTTCTAGGACGTCGCCTAGAGGGGGGTGAATAGGCGGTGTATAAAAACTTCTACTTGAGAGCTAAACTAGGTGGAATAAAACTACACATGTGTTTACTAGTTTAGCTCAAGGCCTATCAACTAGGGGTTTGCCTAAGAGCACCAACAACCTATGCTAGCATGATGAGCACAATGTGATAACAAGCTAGGTAAAGCACATCAAGCAAGATAGATGTAACAAGGTAAAGCGCATAGGTTAAGGAGCTCGGGTTGAGAAGTAACCGGTGCACGAGGAGACGATGATGTATCCCGAAGTTCACACACTAAGGTGCTACGTCTCCGTCTAGAGCGGTGTGGAGGCACGTGGCACTCCAATGAGCCACTAGGGCCACCGTATTCTCCTCGAGCCTTTCCACCAAAGGAAAGGCCTTGATCCACTAAAGGACCCTTGGGGTGGTCACCGAACCCGTACATGCTTGGGCAGACGCCAAGTATCGGCTTGAGGCAACTCCACAACACGGAGGCTCTCAAGTACACGGCCACAAGAGGCTATAACACACCACCAAGCCACCAAGATGCTAATGCGCCACAAGAGGCTAACACACTCCACCAAGGAAACAAACTCCACCAAGGATGCTAAAGCGCCACAAGAGGCTAACACACTCCACCAAGGAAACGATGCGCCACAAGAGGCTAACACACTCCACCAAGGAAACACGACCACTAAGGCAATGCGGCCACTAAGGCAAGATGGCCACTAAGGCAAGTACACCACTAAGGTTGAACACTCACTCTACGAGATCGAAACCCCTGAGAGAACTCAAACCGATGCTGTTATCACCAGATTTTAACCAAGTCAGGAGGTGGGCCGTGATTGAGATGGGCTTGGAGGATATACATGGGAAATATTCATGAATCGGCCTCGTGCAAGAGTTTGGGCTAGATTGCCCGTGTATCTGTAAATTATAGTAGGTTACGTGTCGGTTAGAATTAAAAGATAGAGTTTAGCTCGTGCACGGTTGGGATTATTCCCAAGTTAGAAAGTCTACGGACTATAAATATGTATCTAGGGTTATTGAGAAAGGAGGACGATCACGTTCACAACAAACCAATCTAGGCGCATCGCCACCCCTTGTTTCGAGGGTTTCTTCCGGGTAAGCGCTATGGTGCCTAGATCGCATCTTGATATCTAGGCAGTATCTTGTTTATTCATTGTTCATGTGTTGCTCGTACTGAAGCCTTTTTGATGGCGAGCGACACCATTATCATAGATATGTTAGGGTTTGCATCGATATTTACTTGATGTACTCGTTTAGCTTTGCTATCCCTAGATATCTAGTTGTCCTTACACCTATCTTAGGTGTAAGGACATCACCTTGCTTAGTCTTTATTTAGTGGTTCCGATCTGTTACGGTTGTTCCTTGTTCTTCAAGGATTAGTTTAATATCCATATGGTTAGGCCTTGCAAACGGGTTGAAGGATCCAGTAGGGCGTGAGGTACGGTTTGCTGATCCTAGAAGGGATGTTCCGAGGATCAACTTCATGTTGATTTTTAGGCCTTTTCTAGGGTTGGTTTTCCGTTATCTTTCATACCTGCCAGGCTCAATTACGTGTAAGATGTTCCGGTTGTGTGGTGAAAACCCTAGATCGTCGTAGATCGTTTTAGCTTAGTATTGATCAAGCAGGACCACCATGTTATCGTAGATCAAATACGAATCATGGGTGGATCGGCTCCATGAGCCGATTCATAGGATAACCTGAGAGCCGATCGAGGCTCGTATTTAATGTTTATGTGTATGCCATGCAGGAAACTAGTCGAAGCAATCCATCACCTTCCTGACCAGGTATAGGTCAGGTGGCACGCCCTTGCACCAGCTTGGACGTGTGCCGGAGCATTGCGGGCCGTCGCCCGAGGGACCAGGGCCCACCAGCAGTCCTGGGAGCCTCCCGGCTCTACGTGTTGCCCGTCGCTGCTCGCCGGTGGGTTTTGGTGGTCAACACATTCTGGCACGCCCGGTGGGACATTCTTCTACATCAACTGCATCAACATCTGAATCAGGGATGGCAGAAGACCCAGTCACGTACGACGATCTGACTAAGGAGTACAAGAAGAAGTATGACGAAATCAAAGCTCTCTTCGAAGCCGACCTCATCGGCTCTTTCCAGAGGACCCGCTCACACGGCATTAGGTGGAAAGGGTTCTCAGCTGAAGGCGCTCTCGATGAGGTGGATCTGTCCACTGCTTCAAAAGAGCGCACCAGAGCTCTACGCCAGGAAGTTAACTACATGGTAGCTCATTCGCTACACCGACATTCCGAGAGCCTGGTGAACGCTTTCGAGCGCGTTGCGCTTCGTGTGGTCCAGGAAATCATGAAGCATCAGTACTCTTCGTCAGGACCTACACTAGGGACTCACCAAGGAGAGATGCCGCTCTACACCAGACCGCAGCTGCCGTTCTCGCTAGCAGCTCTAGAGCCGCCAGGTTCACCAGCGTTCGTCGTCTACAAGATTGGAGGCGACCCTGCTGATTACCAGTTCATGCTGGAACCACCTAAGGAAATCCCGCATGGATACACGTGCATGTACATGCCAGACTGCAACAACTTGGCGCGCACTAACCAGACTACAGCAGGGGGGATTTCTGGAGCCACAAGAGGAATTTCTGGAGCCACAGGAGCAATTACTGGAGGAGACGCCGATAAGCAGGCGTGGCTGGCTAAATATGCCACCCCAACGGATCAGAAAAATTCAACCCCTGCAGCTCCTACAGTGGACCAGATCAGCGCAATCTTGAGAGACCAGTTCGGCATGGTGCCGAAAAGGAGGGCAATCGGCTATTCCAAGCCTTACCCCAACGAGTATGACGTGATTCCCCTGCCGCCCAAGTATCGGCTCCCTGAGTTCTCAAAGTTTAGTGGCTCAGAAGGCTCTAGTTCAATTGAGCATGTGAGCCGATATTTGGCACAGTTGGGCATGATCTCAGCATCAGACCCGCTACGCGTAAGGTTTTTTGCGCAGTCTCTCACGGGATTGGCTTTTGGATGGTACACCTCGTTGCCACCAGATTTAATCCGGACGTGGAAGCAGATGGAAGAGCAGTTCCACATGCAATATCATTCAGAAGCTTCCGAGGCTGGCATTGCTGATCTGGCACAAGTACGACAGAGGCGCGGAGAAACAGTGTCAGAATACATTCAGCGCTTCAGGGACGTGAGGAACCGATGTTATTCGGCTCGTTTGAATGAGAAAGAAGCGGTTGATCTGGCAGTGGTAGGTCTCGCGTCGCCGATCAAGGACATGGCTTCCCAAGCGGAGTACACTTCACTGGCGCATATGGTTCAAAAACTTTCATTGTATGAACAGCGCCACCCAGAATTGTACCAGGACAAATTCAAACGCGCGATAAGCCTGGTTGAGACAGAAGAGGATGAAGACTCTGCAGGAGACCAGGAAGTAGCCGTGGCTGAATGGGCTCGGGGGGCAAACCCCGTGTCCTGCAAGTGGGTTAAACCACAAGGTCCTGCAAAAGGGTTTGACTTCGACGTAAGCAAAGCTGCGCAGATATTCAATCTTTTGCTTAAGGAGAAGCAGCTAAAGTTACCCGAAGGCCATAGAATCCCCACGGTGCAAGAGATGAACGGAAGGCCATACTGCAAGTGGCATCATTCGTTCACCCATACCACCAGCGACTGCAAAGTGTTGCGTCAGCAGATCCAAATGGCGATAGAACAAGGGCGTCTGATTTTCAGCCAGTATGCCATGAAAGTGGACACGCAACCATTCCCTGCCGTCAACATGGTGGAGTACAGTTGCCCTGCGAGGCGTCAGCCAGATTTCTCGTTCAGTATTAACATGGCAGGGCCTGTATACCACCCTGGCAAGGACAAAGAAGAGAGCAGTCGTTCTCGTGGCAAGGACGAGGAGGAGGCCGGTTCACGCGACCGGCCCCGATATGATGACAAACGTTACATCACCGAAGAACAAGTGAGAAGCGTGCGGTACCAACGACCACTCTTCGAGCACCTTCTTAACAAATATGAGCGTCAGTATGACCAACGCAGGCGGTATGACACGGCTGATGAAAGAGATCATCGGCCTAACGTCAATGACAGAAAGTATCGTCGGTATGATAGAGACGACGAAGGATATGAGCGCCGCGCTAAGGGAAGGTCAAGGGAGCAAGAAGACATGGACCGTCACTGGGACTGCCCTTTCTTTAAACATTGCTGGGACTCAGGAATGAGCCGATTGCCTACAATCGAAAGCTGCCCAGAATGTAGACCAAAGAAGAAGGACGCAGGAGACGTGTCAGTGTTCAAACGTCTAGGGCCTCTCCCATCTCGGAACAAACAAGCTGAGTCCTCTCGAGTGGAAGATCTCGAGGAGTTGGAAGATGAAGAAGAAGAAGAAGAAGAAGAAGAAGAAGATAGATACCACCGACCAAGGTGGTGCCCTGATGGACTCAGCCACTCTCAGAAGCGTAGGGTGCAGCGGCTACGTAGTTTGGAGGAAGCCGAGAGGTTATACCTGCACACGCTGAGGAAGGCGCGGCCCGATCTGGCCGTGAAAATTCAGCAAACTCTGGACGAAGAGGGTCGTCCACAGAAGAAAGAGTGGCGCCCCAAACCAAAGAAAGCCGATGATCAGACATCGGCTAGCACAAACATGGTGTTTATACTTCCGTCGGAGTTTTGTGCACCAAGAGCAGAAGAGGCATCTGTAGCACAACTTGACTGCGGCCCACGGTCAGTTATCTTTGAGAAGCCGCGAGAAAGGAGCTACAGACATCTGAAGGCCCTGTACCTCAAAGGTTATATCAACGGGCAGCCTGTCAACAAGATGTTGGTTGACACGGGAGCGGCAGTCAATATAATGTCGTACTCCATGCTACGTCGCCTGGGATGCTCTAGCGCGGATCTGATCAAAACCAACATCACATTGAGCGACTTCAACGGCCAAGCATCAGAAGCGCAAGGTGTTCTGGGCGTGGATCTGACTGTACGCCGAAAAACAATCCCCACATCATTCTTCATCGTCGACAGCAAAAGTACCTACGCTGTCCTGCTAGGGAGGGATTGGATTCACGCCAACTGCTGCATTCCGTCCACAATGCACCAATGCTTGATACAGTGGGATGGAGATGAAGTGGAGGTCGTCCATGCAGATGACTCAGCCGAAATCTCAACGGCTGGCATGAACATTTGGGACGCGGTAGACCAAGAGCCACTCTCTGGAGTCAGTTTGGACGGCTGTGAGCGCATCGAAGTGACAAAAAATGGGGTGAGGCTGGTCTCATCCACCGGCCTGACAGTGTAGTAAGAGCAAAGTCTATGGATTTGTGTGACAAGGCCGATCCCTGTGATCGGCCCCAAAAAATAGGAAGTAATGATCTCAACTCAAGCATGTCACGTAGATATAGTAGGGCACAAACAAGGTGTAAACCTTCATTGAGCAATGCAATCAAAATGGGGGCCGATTCCAGCAATCGGCCCATATTATCCTCGCCATACGTTTTCCCTGTGTTGAGCATCGATCTAGCAGGAGACGGAAAGCTAGGGTATGGGTTTACATCGGCTGATGAGCAAGAAGAGGTTGACATTGGTCCTGGGGATAAGCCACGACCAACTTTTATCAGCAAAAAGTTAGATCCGCACTTGAGGAGCCTGATGATAGCTTTGTTGAAAGAATACCCAGATTGCTTTGCATGGGATTACACAGAGATGCCTGGGTTAGACAGGAGCATAATTGAGCATTGGCTCCCTCTCAAGAAAGGATTTTGGCCGTTCCAGCAACGAGCACGTCAGATGAAGGCCGAAATTCTTGAAGAAGTCAAGAAAGAGATCGAGAAAATGTTGACCGCCGGGTTCATCAGGCCATGCAGGTATGCTGAGTGGATTTCTAGTATCGTACCTGTAGAGAAAAAGGACGGCCGATGGCGTGTCGCCATAGATTTTCGAGATCTCAACAGAGCTACTCCAAAGGATGAATATCCAATGCCTGTGGCAGAAACATTGATCAATGCAGCTGCTGGCCATAAGGTGTTGAGTTTCATGGATGGCAACGCCGGCTACAACCAAATTTTCATGGCTCCAGAAGATATACACAAGAATGCATTCAGAGTACCAGGATCAGTGGGCTTGTTTGAATATGTGGTCATGACTTTTGGGCTGAAGAATGCCGGTGCAACATACCAAAGGGCCATGAATTACATCTGTCATGATCTGATCGGCAAGTTGGTGGAAATTTACATCGATGACGTGGTGGTCAAGTCTGTCTCCATAGAAGGGCACTTGGATGATTTGCGACGCATCCTGGACCGAACTAGAAAATTCGGGCTAAGAATGAATCCGAAGAAGTGTGCTTTTGGTGTAACGGCCGGTCAGTTCTTGGGTTTTTTGGTTCATGAATGTGGAATTGAGATCGGCCTGAAGAGTCAGGAGGCAGTACGAACCATGCAGCCACCTACCACGAAGAAAGAACTCCAACATCTCATCGGCAAAATCAACTTCGTCCGACGGTTCATATCCAATCTGTCAGGACGAATCGAGCCGTTCATGGCGTTAGTGAAAATTAAATCTGATGACGAGTTTCACTGGGGGGCAGAGCAGCAGCGAGCGTTTGACGAGATTAAACAGTATCTAACGACGTCGCCTGTGTTGGTGCCACCTCAGCAAGACAGACCGTTCTATGTTTACTTATCAGTGGCTGACACTTCCATCGCGTCAGTAGTGGTACAACTTTATGATGGTCTGGAGAAGGTGGCTTTCTACCTCAGCAGAAGGATGTTGGATGCAGAGACAAGGTACCCTGAGATCGAGAAGTTGTGCCTCTGCCTATTTTTCACCTGCACCAAGCTTCGTCACATTTTTCTGTCAGCGGAAATTATCGTCATATGCAAGTCAGACGTCATCAAACATATGTTGTCGGCCCCTGTGTTGAAAGGCCGACTCGGTAAATGGATGTTTGCATTGTCAGAATTTGATCTCCGGTATCAGCCTGCGAAGGCGGTCAAGGGACAAGCATTGGCCGATCTGATTGTTGAACGAATCAACACTGACATAGCAGCACTATCTGTACGTGCATGGGCCATGTTCTTCGATGGATTGGCTTGTGATGATGGTTGTGGCATCGGCATCCTACTCGTGTCGCCTCGGGGGGCAACATACTCCTTCTCAATCAGGTTATCTACCACTTGCACCAATAATGTTGCTGAGTATGAAGCAATACGCAAGGGAATGGAGTTGCTTTTGGAAGCCGGGGCAGAGGCTGTGGAACTTTTTGGAGATTCAAAATTGGTGATTTTCCAGCTCACGGAGGAATATAAGTGCGAGAGTGAGTCACTCTTCCCATTATGGATGCAATGCCGTGAGCTGATGGCACAATTTAGGTACATAAATTTCAATTGGATCCCAAGGTCACAAAATACCGAGGCCAACGACCTCGCACAGGTGGCATCAGGCTACAAGGACGCAACAGATGAAGCCGATGTCTGTGCACGGTTCCTGGAGCAGGATGACTGGAGAGCCGATATCTTCAATTACTTGAAAGATTCGGCTCGGGGGGCACCTAAATGGATAAGGTACAAGGCCATGAAATATGTCCTTATAGGAGATGACATGTTCTACAGGACGTTGGAGGGGTTACTTCTCAAATGCCTAGGACCAGCCGAGTCGAATCGGCTCTTACACGAGGTACACGAAGGCGCCTGTGGAACTCACCAATCGGCTCATAAGATGAAGTGGCTGATCAGGCGATCGGGGTTTTACTGGCCCACCATGCTTGAGGACTGCTTCAGGTACTATAGAGGGTGCCAAGCGTGCCAGATGTTTGGGAAAATTCAGATGGTGCCCGCATCAGCAATGAACCCCATCATCAAGCCTTGGCCATTCCGAGGTTGGGGCATGGATATGATCGGCAAAATCCATCCTGCATCGAGCAAAGGCCACGAGTGGATTTTGGCCATTACAGATTACTTCACTAAATGGGTGGAGGCCATCCCTATGAAGAAGGTAAAATCGGAAGATGTTATCAATTTTGTGAAAGAACATGTCATTCATAGATTTGGGATTCCCCAGACTATTACGACCGATGGAGGTTCGGTCTTCATTTCTAAAGAGTTCAGAAAGTTCTGTGACGACATGGGAATCAAGCTGATCCGATCGTCTCCATACTATGCTCAAGCAAATGGGCAAGCTGAAGCGTCCAACCAGAGCCTCATCAAGCTGATTAAGAGAAAAGTTGACGAGCACCCTAGACGTTGGCATGAGGTGTTGTCAGACGCTTTGTGGGCTTATCGCATGTCATGTCATGGAGCGATAAAAACCTCGCCATACCAGCTGGTCTATGGACAAGAAGCAGTATTGCCTTGGGAAATTACGGCTGGATCGAGACGTGTTACGTTTCAGAATGATCTAACAATTGAGGAATATGCGGCCCTGATGAGTGATAGTATTGAGGATCTGACGGAACTCAGACTTTGGTCGTTGGAGAAGATTAAAGAAAACAAAGCCAAGGTAGCTCGCGCATACAATAAGAAGGTGAGACCAAAGGAGTTTCAGGTTGGTGATCTAGTATGGGAAGCTGTGTTGCCATTAGGAACTAAGGATAAAACATATGGTAAATGGTCTCCTAATTGGCACGGGCCGTACAGAGTCGACCAGGTTTTGAAGGGTAATGCATACATGCTCGAGCAGCTGGACGGTGTTAAATTCCCAGTAGCTGTCAATGGTCAACATCTCAAGAAGTATTTCCCAAGCATGTGGGATGACGGACAGTGAGATATGGAGGCCGATGCATAAAAATCGGCCAGTAAAAAAAATTTACATGCAAGTACAGCCGATGCACAGACATCGACTTCAGACTAAAAAGCCGATGCATAGCCATTTGACTCTAGAGGAACAAGCTCAATCGAGGGATTGGGATGATTCTCCCATTGGATTTGCTGAGGAGTGGAATCTGTGTGTTGGAGATCTAAGTTTCGCATGGCCGGGAATTGACCTGTTTGAACGGCAATTTGGGGGATCTGAGTTTGTTTTCTCAGACGAAGATTGTAGTTACTGTGTGAATAGGCAACTGATTTGGCCTTAATCGCGTGTTATGGTAAAGGCCGATGTACTGCCATCGGCTCTTTGCGCGTTGGCTTGCTTTGACAATCGGCAAAATTAATATGAACGCAAAATCGACATAGGAATATTTTCTTCATTAATAGAAGAGATTTCTTACAGAGAAGAGCTGATTGCTCGAGGAAGGAAGAACAAAAGAGAGGTCTATTGACCAATTTACTACTACTACTAGTCCTATACTACTAGATGATACTCTATGGGCCATCGCTGCCCTCGTCGTCGCCATCGACGCTGCCGTAGGCACTGCTGCCGGCGGGCTCCTCGTCGCTGCTCCTGTAACCTTCGACGGGGGCCTCCTCTTCCTCGTCATCGTCATCATCGTTGTCGTCGTCCGACCCGGCGCGGAAGCGCTTCGCCGGCGGATAGTCCTCGAGGGAATCATCGGACTCCTCTTCTTCCTCCTCGTCGGAGGAGGTGAAGTCGTCCCAGGAGAAGCGGTCGTCCTCGCTCTCCGACTCCAGCTCCCCATTGGCGAGGAATTGGAGGTCGTCGTCTCCGTCGGTCAAGGATTTGTCATCCTCGGACCAGACGGAGGAATCGTGGTCCTCCTGATCCCATTCCTCGGGGGCGCGGCGGTTGTGCGCCGCAGTCAAATTCCACTCCGGCGTGGGCTCCCGAGAGGAGGAGGAGGAGGAGGACTGGGAAGAGAGACCCGACGAGGCGGAGGAGGAGGAAGAGGAAGACATGGCTACAGTGGAAGGGGGTTTTTTGCCGATGGCTAGTACAGAGCAAGGGGATGAAGAGGCGAACTGTTCGGCGCGGTTAAATAAAGGGGATATAGTGGAGATTTAATGCCACAGCAGTTTCCGAGGAAGTGGTGCCAAAAAACTATCAAATCGTGCAGAGAAGCTGAGAAGGCAAGGCATCATGACGAAAGGATACTGCGACGGTTCTGCTCTGCCACGACATGACCCTACGAAAAAAAAACAGAGTGGTTTTGGAATTATCATTGCCAAAACCAGGGGGGCATGTGTTATCACCAGATTTTAACCAAGTCAGGAGGTGGGCCGTGATTGAGATGGGCTTGGAGGATATACATGGGAAATATTCATGAATCGGCCTCGTGCAAGAGTTTGGGCTAGATTGCCCGTGTATCTGTAAATTATAGTAGGTTACGTGTCGGTTAGAATTAAAAGATAGAGTTTAGCTCGTGCACGGTTGGGATTATTCCCAAGTTAGAAAGTCTACGGACTATAAATATGTATCTAGGGTTATTGAGAAAGGAGGACGATCACGTTCACAACAAACCAATCTAGGCGCATCGCCACCCCTTGTTTCGAGGGTTTCTTCCGGGTAAGCGCTATGCTGTCTAGATCGCATCTTGCGATCTAGGCAGTATCTTGTTTATTCATTGTTCATGTGTTGCTCGTACTAAAGCCTTTTTGATGGCGAGCGACACCATTATCATAGATATGTTAGGGTTTGCATCGATATTTACTTGATGTACTCGTTTAGCTTTGCTATCCCTAGATATCTAGCTGTCCTTACACCTATCTTAGGTGTAAGGATAGCACCTTGCTTAGTCTTTATTTAGTGGATCCGATCTGTTACGGTTGTTCCTTGTTCTTCAAGGATTAGTTTAATATCCATATGGTTAGGCCTTGCAAACGGGTTGAAGGATCCAGTAGGGCGTGAGGTACGGTTTGCTGATCCTAGAAGGGATGTTCCGAGGATCAACTTCATGTTGATTTTTAGGCCTTTTCTAGAGTTGGTTTTCCGTTATCTTTCATACCTGCCAGGCTCAATTACGTGTAAGATGTTCCGGTTGTGTGGTGAAAACCCTAGATCATCGTAGATCGTTTTAGCTTAGTATTGATCAAGCAGGACCACCATGTTATCGTAGATCCAATACGAATCATGGGTGGATCGGCTCCATGAGCCGATTCACAGGATAACCTGAGAGCCGATCGAGGCTCGTATTTAATATTTACGTGTATGCCATGCAGGAAACTAGTCGAAGCAATCCATCACCTTCCTGACCAGGTATAGGTCAGGTGGCACGCCCTTGCACCAGCTTGGACGTGTGTCGGAGCATTGCGGGTCGTCGCCCGAGGGACCAGGGCCCACCAGCAGTCCTGGGAGCCTCCCGGCTCTACGTGTTGCCCGTCGCTGCTCGCCGGTGGGTTTTGGTGGTCAACAGATGCCCAAGTTCTTCTCTCCCAAATTCCAACAAAGCTAGAAGAAGCTATTGGGGGAATAATGGAGGAAGAACAAAGAGTGCAGAAACACCAAGAAACTCCAAGATCTAGATCTAGCAAGATCCCCTCACTTGGAGAGGATTCAATTGGTGAAGCTCTAGATCTAGATCTCCTCTCTCCTTTCCCCAAAAATATGCAACAAATAGTGGGGGGATCAAGAGGAGGAAGCAAGAACCCAAGGTCAACAATGGAGGAGAGAAAATGGAGGGGAAGGGTTGGTTTGGTCGGAGGTAGAAGAGAGGTATATATAGGGGGCCCAGAAATATAGCTGTTGGGCTGGAAAAACGGTCAGATTCGCGCCCCAAGTGGTACTACCGCTTGTCAAAGCGGCACTACCGCTCGTACGCGAACTGTGCAGAAATCAGCTGAAAATCGGGCCAAACCGGTAGTACCGCTCTACGGAGCGGTACTACCACTTATGTCTGAAAACAGCAAACTGAGAAAGTGTGAGAGAGAGAGATGGCAGCATGCGGCAGACCAGCGAGCGGCGCGGGGCAGTGCATGCAGCAGCGTGGGGCCATGGCAGTGTATGCAGCAGCGCAGCAGGCTGCGCGCGCGTGTGAACGGCCAAGCGCGGGATCGCGGGATCTCTCCCGATCGGGAGGTCAACGCCTCGAGGAGCCACGGCCTCGCTCGCTCGAGGGAGCAGCGTGGGCATCATGCTGGGCTGGTGCAAGGCAGCGGCCAAAGGAGGAGAGAGGTTGTGCGCGGTTGGTGGGCTGGTGGATGGTGCGGGCTGGTGGCTTGGAGAAGAAGGTGGGCCGGTAGTACCGGGCCCGGTACCGGCCTGGTACCGTAATTGGGTTACGGTACTACCGGCCCGGTACCGCTCCGGATCCAGTAAGGAAAACCGCGCGTGCGGTATTTAGGCCGGTACCGCCCGCGGTAGTACCGCCCGGCCCATATGCTGTTTTTCTTTTCCAAATAATATGCAACACGGAAAACGCAATAACTTGAGCTAGGAAAATCGGAATGACATGAAACCAATTTTGTTGGAAAGAGGGCGACAAGAGCTACCTTCTCACGTGATGAAATCATGCAAAAGAGTGAGTGATGATTTTCTCATGGTCATAGAGGTGTAACCTCTCAATATGGTATATCGGGAAAATCATCACCCTCGCACATGCAACATGCGATGCATCCGGGATCCGTTTTCGATGAGCTAGAGCTTGTCATGGAGATGAACACAAGCTCTAACTCATCTCATGGATAAGAACCAAGAACAACCAAGAAACACGATGCAATGCATGCAAGGTTTGAGCTCTCTCCGATGATGCGACTCACTATCCTATCGAGCACAAACCTTGTCCTTGCGCGTTCTTCTCGAGTCGGCAAGCTCCGTCTTCATACTCTTCATGATTGTACATGCCACCGTCTTCCTTCAACATACCCTCCACCGTCTTCTTCCATCTTCTACGCACGCCACCGTCTTCATCCATCTTCAACGCCGTCTTCTCTCTTCATCTTCTACGCCGTCTTCTCTCTTTCATCTTCAACACCGACTTCGTATCTCTTCGACACCGTCTTCGTCATTGTACTCCGTCTTCTCCATCTTACAACCTTGAGTCCAACACATAGCTATGGACTTGACCTAAGATTGATTCTCAATGCAACCGTTAGTCCATAGGGATTGTCATCAATTACCAAAACCACACATGGGGTAATGGACATGTTCTTACAATCTCCCCCATTTTGGTAATTGATGACAATCTCTTTGAGAGGGTTTAGATATGGAATTTAACGAACAACCCAAGTTGAATATTTAGAACAAACTCCCCCATAATATATGCATGTGTGAATGAACTTGAATTTCATTGCATATACCGACAATTAAAGCCTAGCGGAGTATCCTCTAAATATTCAACCATGCAAAGCAACAAATGCAAGGCATGAGAGGCAAATGCTTAAGAACAACAAAAGCAATTCCCTTAAACCCTCCAAACTTCTCCCCCATTGACCTCGATTGCCAAAATGGACGAAAGGTTTGGAAGGCCAATATAGTGAGCGTTCCTCCATAAGTTGTGCATTTCTCATAATTGTGAGTGAAATCAAATGCACATATTCAATGACGAATATTCGGAGGAAATCAAACTATATTGAGGATCAAAGATTGCAAGAGGATATGAAGGTGAGAAAGCTTCGACAAATGAAGCAAGCAATCAATGAACCAAAAAGAAACACAAGCTTAATAAGAAGCAAGTAAAAAATGAAGCTTGTGCCTAAATCAAGTATGAGTGCTTGAAGATGCAAATAGGATAAAATGAGCACTCATAACAACAACCTTTGTGGAGTCATCATCAAGTCAAATAAGAATGAAGGAATGGACTCCAACAAAGAGGGATATCAAAAGATATGCACCATCTCTTATGTATACAAGTTTCTCTAAGCGGACAACATCACGAAGATATTTGTCCACAAAGAAACATGCACACACAAGATAGGTACAAGAGAGATAGAGCAAGATATCCAAAACAAGCATGCTTAACGACTTATCTCATTTTAAGAATCTAAACCAAATATAAGAAATGAGATAACCAACTTCCAAAGAAAGCAAGGTTCCAAACAAACCAAACCCTCAACACTTTTCATGATGGCACAAAAGTACCGAAAAGAAAAGGTTTGTCTTCCAAGGTCAAATTCTTGAAACAAGGAAGTGTTCTAGCAAACATAGGAGAGCTCCCCCAAGATTAGTGCACTATTTAGAATTTTGCATTTGAATACAAAATGCACAAATGCGGGATTATTGCTCAACCATGCTTGTCAAAACACCAACAAGGTTCAAGTGAAATAAGGAGATCCAAAAGAAGCGAGGAAGACATATGGGAGTCTAACCCATAAGGACAAATTCTTGGCAAGAAATGAAGCAATTGAGCACATGAGCCAAGTGTGAGGATGATCCGGAACAATACCACACAATTTATTACCAATTGTCCACGGACAAGAGGTGTTTAGGAAATGTCCATATGGTAGTTTGCGAGTATGTCCAAGATTATCTTCACAACAAAGAAAGCATATGGTAAAGTGGGATTTGTTTGAGCAAACATGTCACATAGGAGCAAGATAATCTATAATATCAATTCTATGTGAAACAACCTCAAATGTTCACATTTTCTAGGCTTGTAAGATGCACAAAGCATAATACTCCCCCATAAGGTGATAAAGACATTTTTCGTGCAAGAGGCAAATTAGAACCAAGTGAGATAATTCATGGACATTATAGAATTTTAGTTCATCATGTAGCACATTTTAGGATTGTGAAATGTACAGGCATATCACTCCCCCAAAATGGGATAGTCCATTAATTTCTCACATGAGCCAACAACTAAGATATCAATAAGATGCAATAGGCTCAACAAAGAACAATTGTACATGATGTGCCACCCAACATATATAATCAAGCAAGCAAGATAAGCAAGTAGGAGGCACAACATACACAACCACATGCAAGGTACAAAACCAACACATGTAAAAGGGGAGCGGGTAACTTAAAATGTAAATGAGTTGAGGGCACGTTACCGCAAGGAGGAGCATGGGTAAAGGATGAAAGGAATAGTACTTGACTTGAGGAAGTGAAAATGATGAAGATCCCCCAAGTCTTCATGAACTAGTCAAGCCTCCATGCCCTCCACATGTACCTATTGATCAAATTTTGGCTTGTTAGTCCCCAACCAAGTTGGGTCCTAAGAAGTTAGTCACAATAAGCTTGGCAACCCAAATGTTCTTTTTACGAAACCACTTTGAGTGCCAACATATTTGGCAAACACATCGCCAACCTTATCCTTATGTAGAGAATAAGTACCATGGATCAAGATAGGGTTGGATGAGTTACCACTAGTGCAAAAGGAGGAGATGTGGCCCTTCTCACGGCATATGTAGCATCTTCTTCTCTTCCCCTTCTTCTCACTTGATTTCTCCACAACGGGAGCCTTGGCTTGATCCTTCTTGGGTAGCGGCCCTTCTTCACGTCGAGGTAGACCTTGAGCTTGGCCTTGAGGTAGACCATGAGCTCCATCTTGAGGCCGCTTCCCTTGTTTCTTCACGCCAAGTGGCACCTTCTTCAAGGGGCACAATCTAACTTGATTCCCTTCAATCTTGCACTTGAAGCACACAATCTTGGCGGGGTCCTTCACATGCCATTGGCCCTTCTTCCGCTAGTGCGAGGTGGACTTGTTCTTGTTGTTGGAGTTGAATCCAAGTCCACTCTTGTCATTGGGGAATTGCTTCCCTTCATGACCCTTTACCACGTCCTTCTTCAAAGAAGAGACTTGGGCCTCGAGCTCTTCGATTTCCCCTACATGGTTAGTAACAACACAAGTACTAGAGGAAGTGGAAGCTTTATTGTTAGAGCAACAAGGCAAGGTATGTAATTCACCTCAAGATATAGCAATAGCATGGGTGGGTGAATTACTAGCACTAGCACATGGAATTGTAGAACAAGGCATAGAAGGTAGTTCACCACAAGATAAGTCAATAGCATGAGTGGGTGAACTAAAAGCACTAGCACATGGCAAAATAGCATTTTGAGAGGTAGTGCTAGTACTCACATGAGGCTCACAAGATTTTACCTTTGACACGATAGCCTCATGGGCTAACTTTAGCAAATCATGAGAGACTAGAAGATCATCATGGGAGCTAGAAAGCTTTCCATAATTTTCTTCCAATTTCTCATAATTGCTTGTTAGCAAAGCAAGTTGAGCCCTTAGCTCAACATTCTCCTTCAAGATGGGGGCTTCACAAGAGGTAGAGTTAGTAGCACAAGCATTATCAATTATAGCACAAGGAGAAGGCAACTTAGCAAGCTCTAATAGGTTGAGAGCCTTAAATTCCTCATGTGACTCGGTGAGTTTGATGAGCTCACTCTCCATAGCCCTAGAGCTACTTTTGAGAAGCTCAAAATCCTCAAGGAGTTTAGCACGAGCACTTACTAGCTCAACATTTTTAGTTCGAAAATCATATGCCACCTCTAAAGCTCTATCACGAGATTCCTCTACCATAAGTAGCACTAGAGGAATGTTCTCCTCAAGAGTTTCATTGCGTGCTTAACCCGAAACTCGGGGACTAGCTATGCTGGTTTTTTGAGCTTCGCGTTAAGTATTGTGTTCTTAACCCGAAACTCGGGGACTAGCTATGTCGGTTTTTTGAGCTTCACGCTAAGTACTGCGTGCTTAACCCGAAACTCGGGGACTAGCTATGCCGGTTTTTTGAGTAGTTTCGCGCTAAGTACTGCGTGCTTAACCCGAAACTCGGGGACTATGAGGATATATAGGTTCTAAAGTTGAAAACCGGCATCGGTATGAGGGAAAAAGTTAAAGTTCCGGTGAAAAACTTACCAACACGTTGTTGTTGGCATCATGCCAGGCGTTATCGAACTCCTTCACGGCATGCTTGAGATGCCCCAGATGCTGCACCGTGCTCCACGGGCCGCGGGTTGTAACACCCCAACTTTTGCAACCTTGATTAATTGTCCTTATTGCAAAAATTAGGGGGAACAAAAACTTTTTCTAAAGACTAATTAGATGAATTGCCTTGATCTGTTTGTTGTGATGAATTGCCTTGATCTGTTGGTAGATGTATTGTCTTGATTGTTTGTTGAGTTTTGTCTTGAGCCACTTCAAAGAACAACACCCCTAGTGGTAAAACTAGCAACTCACCTAATAAAAACACATGTGTGACTTAGGAAGAATTGTTTTCCTTCTTATTACATCAAACTCTTCTCCTGATGGCAACCTGAGTGTGCCACCGTGATTTTTCTCCTTGTGGTGCAACCTAGCTCATTCATCCTTAATTCAAAACTTGGGATCATCTTCCCCTAGCTACATCCCTCTCTTATATCCACTCATCCTTGTTGGTTTTGAGGCCATGTCGACCATCTGTGTTGACAGGCTTAAAATGTCCAGACTTTGGCAATTGATCTCTAAGCACTCACAACTGTTATTGTTGACTTCAATGCATGAATCTCATCTATACAACATCCTCTTCAACCTCCACGTGTTGCATGTCTCACTCCATCCTTGCAACTCCTATATTCAACTTGATCTCATACCTTATCCAGTGTTTCTGCACTAGATCACTTCTACCTCTTTAACCTCCTGTTTTTATTTTAATCCAAGTTTAATGTTCACAAAACCAAGAGTGGGAAGGATGGGTACATTTCGTAGCCATCATCTACCCTTGAGAACACTTCCCCCTAATTTAGTTTTCTTTCTCAAAAAACCCTATTGTTTTTCCTTCTCTAGTTTTGATCACAAAACTACTTCTAGTCTTATTAAATCTTTTCAAGATATTTCTTCAGAGAAAACAAAGAACTGAAATGGATTTTGTTTTTCATCCCATTTCTAACAAGTACTGATTTCTGAAGCATTACTTTCTAATTTTTTTTCTTTTTAACAAAATTCTTGTTTATGGTACTTATACCATTTCTTGTTACCCTCTTGCTTACTTTACATTTGAGAAAAACTCTACTTTACTTGAGAAAGTAAGTAGAACATTTTGAACTCCTATGTTCCAACTAGTTCTCTCAACATTTTCAAACTCCATTCCACTTGAGTTCTTTCCCAATTGTCCCTAGACAATTGAGGTGTTTCATACACCTTTCAAATAAATCCTTTTTCAAATGGCAACACTTGCACATCTTATGCACACCTCTGATCTATCACATTGTATTTTCCCCATCCCCCAATTCTTGATCAAATGGATGATCATTTGATACTTTCAAACCACTTCCAATTGACCTCTCATTTGTAGAGTACTTTATATTCTCTTCCATCATCACCTTGATCTCATAAATTGATGATTTATGTCAATATATTCATCCTTGTGAGTATATGGATATTTCACTCACGATCTCTCTTAACCTTGCTCTATCATTGACTAAACCACCATCACCATCCCATCTACCTTGGCATGTTCATGCATGGTTGCATGTGGCCAACCCCAATCTTTCAATTTTGAATTCAAATGAAAACTTTTATTCATCAACTATACCTTGGGAACTCTCTTCATCCTAAGTTGGTCTCAACCAAAGTGGTGGAGATTATTATCATGGCACATGGCACATGCCACCCTCATACCCCTTTCTATCTTTAGATAATTACTCCTAATCTTATCATCATCAAAATCACTCATTGACTTTACCTCCTCAACATCATGCCTTGATCTATTCACATGAATGTTGTGCATCTCTCTCACATTTCTCACTTGCTCATGACAAGAAAGGAGCCGTCCATGACTTGAAATTCGGCCAGACCCTCCACCTCATTTCCTTCTCTTGCAAGCCTTGCCTCCCAACTACTCCAATCAATAAATGGGCAGCCACCTTCCTTGGCCAATGAAAAAGGAGGCAGACACCCCTCTCCCTCTATAAATACCCCCTTGGCCGGCCACCACCTCCCCCTTTGCTCATTTTCTTCACTCTCCACTCCCTCACACTCTCCTCCTCTCCTCCACCACGAAATTCTGCTCCTCCTAGCAACCATGGCTGGCCATGGCCATGGAAACCTCTCCAAGATGCAACTCCCTCCTTCCTCAAGCTTCCCCTCACCATGAGAGCTTCCCTCTCCCTCTCTTCTCCCCTAACCCTAGATGAATCCAGCTCTATTTCTCCTTTCTCCTCTCACTAGATTGGATCTTGATGCAGGTGCATGTTGGTCCAAGCATGGAGAAGGTTGAGCTATCCTCAGATCTGAAGTTCTTGAGCAAAGTTCGTCCAAAACCTTGCAGTAATTTCTGTATCTTGCTGTTTCAGATTCTGGTACGAATTTGTAAAATCCGTCAAATCTCGTGTGCAGATCCAAATCGAGTGATTCAAAGTTTCGCAGATAGGTATTAAAAAGATCTACAACTTGGCGTTGGTCTCATCCTCAAATTCGTTACGGATTTTGCATGGTAAATAAAGTTCTGCAAACATGCAGAATCACAGTTTGTTAGATTTCTCCCGTTTTACAATACCTTTTTGAGCAAACTCAACTGTGGGTGAAAGCCCTCTCCAGTACCTTCATTTTGGCGTTGGTTTCACTTCGGTTGACCTCATGAAACTGAAATGGTTCACAGATCAAGATCTGGTCAGATCTGACTTTGTCGAATTAAACCAGGAGCTTGGAAACGAATTTTTGAATGAAACCAACTGGGTAAGAACCACCTATTCAATACCTTTCAGATGCAGCTGACCTAATATTTTTATGATTTATGTACGATTTGTGGTGAATTAAACTTCTTCTGTGTGTTCTGCAGACATGGCTGTTAGCTTTTAAATCACCAAAAATCCATTTTTGAACCTAATTGAGTGATTCCAATTCTGTAGGATTACTGAATGTTTTCTTAATCATCACAAACAAGTTTCAAACCTTTATCTGTTCTGCAACTCCATAGTTAAAGCAAATGGTGAAAACATGCGGTAAACTTTTCAATCCATTTGTGAGAGTTTCAGAAACAATTTGAACTCAAATCCAATTGCGTATGCATCTCTGTTTAAATACCTTTCAAATGCCAGTGGCCTCATATTTTTAGGATTTTTCTACGATTTATGGCTTACAGATCTTGTTTTCTGTACAGTCAGATTCAAAGAAATTCCTAAAATTGTAGGTTTAATATTTTTGGGTGTTTCCAATTGGGTTAGTCTTGTATTAGTACTGGACATCTAGGAAAAATATTATTAGTCTCTGTTCATACATATTTGTTGCTGTTAGTAATGTATATGTGTGACATGCATTGTTGAAGCAAAACTTTTCGGTTTATTTAAAACCCTTGACCAACTCTTTTTAGTAGAGATGGGCAACCTTTGTTTTATGCTTGCAAAACAAAACCTCTGCAACCTAACTTTAGCTCTTTTTTTTTGCTTAAGTTTTCAAATGATGTGGTATATGGTTTGCTTCCTATTTTTGTATAATGTTAAGTGAGCAAATTAAATTAGGAAAACTGATTTCTACTTTTCCAAAAATGTTTCAAATTATAATGTGAATGTTTGTGATGCCAAACTAATGCTCTTGTCCTCTTCATGATGTTATCTACCAGGGGATAATTTGTTTATACCATGGTGATAACCGCGAGAGGCAATTGCTAAGTTGTGATGCACTCATGCCTCTACTAGGTAAATAAATGGGGTTTTCTAAATTGAAACTCTTAAAGTTGTTTTGTGGTATCTATAAGTCCTTAGTATGTTATACCTTGGCTGCATGGTTAGTTGTTGATTGTTGAATGTTGTCTAGTTGATGCAATGTGATTGATTGTGTTCCTTTTATATTTTCCGGCGATAGATGCGAACAATTCCGGAGAAGAAGAATAAGTGGAATCGGACGAGGATTTTATTTATGTTGTTGGGATTCTTATATGGATGGAGTTGAAGAAGTCCAGGGACAAATAAGCCAAGGCAAGCCATCTTTTGATCTATTGCTATTTATCCTTCTTGTTGTGTTCATTGTTTCATTATATACTTGGTTCCTTGTATCATGTGTGATGTTTGGTCCTCTACTCTATGCATACTTATTCCCAAGTATGTTGAACCCCTTGTTGATGTTAGGCATGCTTACCCTAAGCATGTATGCCCCCTTGACCACTTATTTTGTCACCTCCGTAGTGGTATGATATCCCCTTGACACCTCAATTATCATCCTTAATGGTATGATGGCTAGCATCATGCCTTGATGTATCTTAGTTCATCCATAAAACTACAGGTTGGGAACCCCCTTGGAAAAATACCTTGTTGAAAAGAATTTTTGAAAACCTTGGGTGAGTTGGACTTACCCAAGCGTGTGTTTACGAAAGAAAAGGATCTTGGCAAAGATGGTTGGAAAGAAAATCTTGTTTTCGAAAACTTTGGCGCCTAAGTATTCACCCGTGACAATTAACCCGCGCAACCACATCTACTCCAACGTAGGCACGGAGCTTAGCTTGACGTTTGTTCTTCTTAGCATGAGGCACCGCACAACTATACAAGGGTACGGTTACCCACGAGTCCGGGTTGTCATGGTTGGGACAATAGTATAACGGGAGGCCTTCGGGGCTGACCCGTCCGGAAGACACTATGGGTCTCCTGGCTTGGCGGTGGAGCCACGCTCAAAGGGAGGTGAGCTGCCACGGTGCCGGGGAGGTACATACTCCATAGGGTAGGACCTCTTGCTAAGTCGAATGGGCGAAAGGCTATGTTCGGGTATCCGTCGTGGCATATGTTGTTATGCGGGGATGATGCCCACACGATAGGTATCCGGATAGAGGTGGGGAAAGTGTGCAAACTCTGCAGAGTAAAATCTATTCGAATAGCCGCGTCCGCGGTCATGGACGGTTGGAATGGCTGTTGCTTAGCCTGATGAGTTTTTGGTTTACAAAAATTTTTTGGAAAATGAAAGAAATGAACTTGTTTTCGGAGTACCGGAAGGGTACGGGAATGGTTTGGTTGACCATATGGAGATGGTCGGAAAGGAAACAAATTGGGTTACCCCCCTCCCTAGTGTTTTATGTTGTAGAACTCTTTTGAAGTATCTTCTTCAACAAAGATATAGAGATGTCATAGAACCCCTTGAGTATCGATCCCCTTCTTCTAAGATGCCGGGATGCTATATCCACAAGAGAAACTACTTCTCTTCTACATGCTTTATCCACAAGAGAAACTACTTCTCTTCTACATGCTATTTCCACAAGAGAAATTATCTCTTCCCTCTTGTCATCTAGATTAGCACTTGTTATCTTGCACTCTTGCAAAGTACCTTTCTTGATGGTTTGCGAGTACAATTCCAAATGTACTCACGGCTTTGTCCCTGGCTATTTACTTGGCCAGACTTGGAGGAATACGACGGATGAAGAAGGAGTTGGCGACGTCTATGCGAGCTAGGAACGTCTTCCCAGTCAGTTGCCTGTAGGGTTATGGCAGATGACTTGGGTACTGCGCTGCTGAAGTGATGATGCTACTCTGATGTTTAGTTAGGCCCTTCGAGGCTATTATGTAAGTATCGGTCATGTGACCATGTTGTAATTTTCTTATTCCGCTTTGTAATGGATGGTGTAATTTGATATCAGTTCGGTTATGTGTTCACGGCGCACTGATCATGGGATCGTGAACTGTATACATAACAGGGAATTTCGGACAGCTAGTCCGGGGTCCCCACACGGGTGTCAAGCACCAGCTTCTTGTCCTTACCAATGCCGAGGGTGGCATCGGTAAGGTCTGCTAGGTTCCACTTGTCCATGTACCGCTGGAGCGAGCCCAGGTTGGCCTCGCCGCGGTTAAGCTCAACAATCCAGCCCAGCTGCACTGAGACATTCTCGCTGGCAGTGATGGCGGCGCGCCCGGTATGCAGAATGAGGGCTTGGGCCTGGGAGCCGGTAGGTGGAGCTGTCGCAGCTGTTACAGCGCTGGAGAGCTGCTCGGCAGTGACCTTGGTGCCCTTCCGGGAGCTTTTCCGCGGAGCAGGAGGAGGTTTGTTGGCGGATGCTGACGGTGGCGCGGGAGCATCCTTTGCCGGTGAAGAAGAGGGCGGTGGTGCAGATGGTGAACTCTTGGAGGGGGAAGCAGTAGCTTGGCCAGTTTTTTCGAGGACGGGTGGAACCAAAGGTTCCGGCTGCCCGGTTTCTTCTGAGCCGACGCCCATGTTGCTGGCGCCGATGTCTTTGAAGTCTAGAGGGGAAGAAAGGTCCTCCTCTACGCGGCGATGTTTCTGTTTTGGGGCCGCGCTCCCCGAACTTGTTTTACCTCCCTGAGGGGAGGAGTGAGCCTTGCCGGCACCGGAGTGTACCAGACTTTGATGAGGAGGAGGAAGGGTCTTGCCGGAGTCCTTGGAGGTTTCCGGCCTCATTCCGGACGCGCTCCTGGTAAGTTCCTGGGAGGGTCTGAAAGTTGAAAATAAGAGTTAGCCGCGGGAATGAGCAAATACAAAGCTACAAACCAAAAAAAAGTGAGTTGATAATGCTTACCCGGAGGAAACCGGAATCTCGTTCTTCCTTTTCTTCCTCTCCGGCCCGGAGCCGGGAACCTTCCGGCGCTTGGGAGATGGTTTGATGCTTGGACCGGCGTCAGAAGCCGGCGTCTTCCGGACTCGTGGAGCCGGAGGATCCCCAACCTCAGCGGAGATGGGAGTCACGTGCTCGAGCACCTGGGAGTCCCGGTCAGCTGAAACCGGCGTCACAGAGAAAAATCATAAGTTGAAGAAAGCGGATAAAATACCTCTAGCATAATACAATCATCGTTATCGTTGTCCGAAGCGTTTCACGGACGAGGAGCAGGAATGTTACCGGGGCGACGGGAGTGCGTTGGGCCCATCTTGTGCACGTTGCCGACGGTATATGGGTCTGGATCCACATCATCCCGGTAGACGCGTTTGGCCGCAAAGAACTCCGGTTGCTCCACGAGGATACGAGGAAAGTCCTGCAGTACAAGGAAAAGACAAGTTAAAACAACGGTTTTCATCATTCCGGAAGCCCCAAGATCTTACTTGGGACGTTGGCGGGCGAGTGCGGCTAAAAGGTGGCATGCCCAAGGTCCAGTCAACCGACATCTTAGTTTTATAGATTTGCATGGCCTTCAGAACCACGTCGGTTTTCCTCAGAGAGAAGGTGGTGATCCTCGTGGGATCTCTCCGCCTGCTCATCTGGCAAATCTTATGCGCGCGGCGCTGCAGGAGAAGCACCCAGCGGGAGAAAAATGTGCGCACTATATCGTCGGAGCAGATGTCCGTGTCGTCGTTAAGCCGCTTCATGTACCGGACGATCCGGTTAGTTTCCACATGGCCCTCCTTGGGGCTGTATCGCCAACTGGCTCTGGAGGGGGCGCCGAGAACATATGCCGGCTGTAAGAGCAAAGTTTACACCCCAAGTTTTGTGTGTTTGATGACAACACTTGAGTAATCTCACCGTGTGCTTTGAGTATCATTGTTAGATTTGCAAGTGCACAGTGACCTCGTTGGACACGTCAAGATCGGAATACTGAAGCGTAGTTGATAGTTTTTCTGGTTTTGTGTGTGTTTAGCGAGGTGACATGGATGGAGAGAAAAAGGGGAGAAAACCAGTTTTAGCCAGGCCGGTACTACCGGTACCTGTAGCGGTAGTACCGCTACCCCTATAGGTACCGCCCACGGTACCGCTCTGAGTTCTGCGCTGAAATCGACCTACAGTACGAGTTGCGGTACCCCTGCAGTACCTGGAGCGGTAGTAACGCTCACGAGCGGTAGTACTGCTCACGGTACCGCCTAGGTACCGTAAACTAGTTACGGCGGTACCGCTCTGGTACCGCTCCGGTGCCGCTTTGGATCTAGTAAGGTTTGGACCCCATTGCGGTACCTCGAGCGGTACCTCTAGCGGTAGTACAGCTCTGCGTCCACGTTGACCAGATCTGGGGAATTCGAACTCAGAGCGGTAGTACCGCTTCCCAAAAGCGGTAGTACCGCTTAGGCAAAAACTGGACATAACGGTTGGATTTGGAGGAGCCTATTTAAGGGCTCCTTCTTCCCCAACACGATTTTATCTCTTCCCTCTCTCTCTCCTCCATTGTTGCTGAGCTTAATCCTTGAGGTTCTCCCCATCCATCCAACCAATCATGCCCAAACTTTGAGGAGTGGTGGAGGAGGCCCCGATCTATAGTTCTACCAAGAGAGATTTCACCAATACTAGCTATTCCTTAGTGGATCTTGGTGGTAGGGTTCCTATGGTGGAGCATTGGAGATGTGCAGCTATGGAGGCTCGCTTGGTGATGTACTAGCCCCATAGGGTGTTGGGAGCATCCTTGTGTGTGGAGCTCGCCCCAACCTTGTGAAGGAATTACCGCCTCGACCGGTGCCTTAGTGGAAGAGGGAGAGCACCTTCGTGGAGCTCTCTCGAGGAAGAAGGTGAGGCCTTCCTTCGTGGTGTGGCCGTCTAGTCTCTTGTGTGAGACTAGCACCTCCTCAACACAGACGTACTTCCTATTGTGGAAGGAACTGCGGGAAACAAACCTCGCCTCGCCTCCGCGCCCCCGGTTGTCTTGCTCCTTACTCTTGTTATCTTGTTGATTCCTTTACTTGTTGCACTTGTCCTAGAATCATTGTAGGATCACTGCTATCACTAAAGTTCTCACCTTTACCTTCCGTTGCATAAAAATTGAAAAGGACTAAAACTTGCCGTAGCGCCATTCACCCCCCCTCTTGTTCGCTACGATCCATTCAAGTGGTATCAGAGCAAGGTTTTCTTGCTCGAGCTTTACCGCCTAAGAAATGGCTGAACAAGAGGCGGATAAGAATGGGTCACCTTCCCTTGTGCCACCCGCTCCATCATCTCCCATCGATTCCACGACGGCTACGTTGGATGACCTCAAGAAATTGGAGTCATCCATCGTTGCCCAAATGAAGGCGATGATGATGGAGTTGGTTGCACAAAAACCAAACCCCATCGCTAATCCTAATGCAAGTGCCGAGGATCCCCCACCAAAAGCTAACCCCTTCCTCTTGTTGATTTTGTCGCGCAAGCGACAAAAGATCCACAAAAGGAAGGGCTTGGGGAGACCGGCACTTCAACAAAAGGGAAGGATGATGAGACACCGGTTGCGGAACGTCTAGGGGGTTATCATGCGGTGCCACCACCAAATGATTACACCATAAACATTCCAATACCTATGTCGCATATCTTGTCGCATGGTTCACCACCGTTACTTGAGTCAAATAACTTTGAAAATTGGCAATTCTTAATGCGTTCTCATGTGCGTAGCGCTTCCACCGAGCTTTGAAGTATCATCGAGGAGGGCTATTCACCACGAGATCCAAAGAGCTTGACAAGAAGAGATGTGGTGGATGACCAACTCAACGCCACCGCCATCAACATGATTCACATGGCCATCACGCCCAAGGACCGTGCTCATATCCGCTTGCTCAAGACTGCCAAGGAAGCATGGGATAAACTTGAGAAGCTCTTCCTCGGAAATGCAAGCATCCAAAGCTCTCGTTTTGATGAAGTGAACAACATGGCCGACAACTTCGTCATGGTTGAAGGAGAGTCCGCCGAAGAAAAGTATCGGCGCCTCATCGCTCTTGCCGTACAAATGCAAGATCTTGGAGCAACGTTTGTTTATGACCATTGGATCAAGCGCAAGTTCTACAACGCTCTCCTCCCTTATGAGGAAGTGAAGTTGACGGCCATCCGCCAAAACGCCTCCTTCTGTGCTATGACATCCGATGAAGTTCTTAGCGAAGTCATCGCTTTGGACATCTCCAAGAAGAATGCGGAGGATCTTGTTGCTCGCGCCCACAACTCCTGCAAGCCCAACCTTTCATTGAAGATGAAGGTACATGAAGCTAGTGAAAGCGATGAGGATCCCGTTGAGTGGGGACCGGATGATCTCAAGATCAACTATCATGAGCACATGGCTCTCGCCAAGAAATTTTGGGATGGAAACATGTCCCGAAGCACAAGACCAAGAAGATCACGTGATTCTCCAAGAAGTTTCTACAAGAGCCCAAGGGAGGGGCAAAGGGGAAGAACATGCTACAATTGCGGTGACAAGAATCATTTTGTCGCGGATTGTATGTTTGAGAGAAGAGAAGATCATGGTGGAAGGCTTATCCGCAAGGATAAGTTCAAGTCACTCTCCAAAGGATTCTCCAAGTTCTCCCCAAAGTCCGATGACGACAAGGTCTCCTCCAACAAGAAGCCTAGAGCCTTCATCATTCGAGAAGAGTACTCCTCCGATGAAGATGGAGAACATGAAGACAAGCGCCCCAACAAGGAAGGAGAGGGAGTGGCCACCATCGCCATTTCCACTCCCTCTATCTCCATCTTCGACTCTCCTAATGAGAACCTCGTCACCAACATTGCTCGTTGCCTTATGGCAAAGGTATCCACGGAGGTAAAATCCCCTTCCAAACCATCATCTTCAACTAATGCCTTATATATTGATGATGCCACTAGTCTCAGTGTTAAACGTGAGATTATGGGTTTGGATTCTTTGGATTCTTTTCTCACTAACATGAAAGGGGATACCAAGACTCATGTTCGGGCTCTCTTAGCCCAACTTGGTGCGGCACAAGATCTTATTGAGGAGAGGGAGAGGTTGGAAAGGGAAGCGGCAAATGAGATTGCCTCTCTCAAAGAGGAGCTTGATGATGAACGAAATCTGCGCATGTCTCTTGAAGCTAGTGTCATCGTCCTTGAATACACCAACGAAGCTATTGTCTCTCGACTCACCAAGGATCGAGACCATGCTCTTGAGCTGATTGGTGAGCTCAAAAATAAGATGCTCTCTCTTGAGGAAGCCAACAAAGAGAAAGATGATGAAGACCCCAACTCTTGTCATGATGAGCTTGTTGATCAAGTTACTTCCTTGAGGAGGCACAATGCTCTTCTCTTGGAAGTCAATGCTCTTCAAGAAGAAGCCTTGGATGAATATTACCGCTTGTTCAAAGAGAAGACCTCATGTTGCAACCATGAAGAAGAAATTGCCGCTCTTGAGATCACCAAGGCCAAGCTATTGAGTTTGAGTAGCAAGCAAGAAGAGTCTTTGGTGGAATGTCTCCACATGAGCAAGGATAAGGACACTGGTGATCATGAGGAGGAAATAGCCTCCTTGAAGAGAAGAGAAGCCAAGCTCATGGAGATCAATTCCATGCAAGAGGAAGCATTGAAGGTGCATTTCCCTTTGAGCAAGGACCGTGTGTGTTGCACTCATGAAAGTGACATTGCCAAGATGGAGAGTGACAAGCGCATACTCATGAAGATGAACGCCCTCCAAGAAGAAGCTTTGATGGAACACTTCCGGGCGAACAAGGCAAAGGAAGTACAAGTGTTTGATATTTGCCATCCTCACCCGGAGCATGAAGATGAAGTCAACCGTTCGAAGGCCAAAGTTGATAGACTCCAAGTTCAAGCCAAGTACTTGGAAGGAGTCATTGAAGCTAAAGATGGAGCTAAAGAGGGCTCTTGCAATGAAAGAGGAGTGGCTACCAAGCCAAAGAGGAAGAGGAATAAGAGGACCAAGAAGAAGAAGAACAAGGAGAACATGGAGATCAACCTTGAGGAGAGCGATGCTAGCTCAAGAAGGGATGGAGTATCCAACTCCGCCTCGACGGGTTTCGTCGGCTCTAACAACCCTTCTCATGTTCTTTTTGTTGATTACTATGGACATATTCGTGCTCGCTTTATTGGTCCTCAAAAGGACAATGTTGATTGGACTATTTGGGTTCCCAAACCCCTTGTTACTAGCATGCTAGGACCCATTGAAAAATGGGTACCTAAATCCAAGACTTGATTCCTTGTAGGACTATGCTTCCGGTGGTGCTAAATGGGTGGTTGATAGTGGAGCCACAACTAATATGACTGGAAGCAAGAATATTGTTGTCGACCTCGAGCCTTCTCACTCTACCGTATATTGGGTCTTGGCAAAGTGGTGGTAACACCCGACATCTCACTTGTGAATGTCCTCCTTGTCGAGACCCTTGGTTACAATTTACTCTCCGTTCATCAAATTGCTTGCATGGGTCTATGTACTTTCTTTGATGAACATATGGTGGTCCTCTTGTGGAGCAAGACACTCAATGTAGCTTTTGTTGGATATGTAGAGAACGGATTGTATGTTGTCGATTTCTCCGGAAAGACAACGTCTTCCGCTCTTTGCCTATTCGCCAAAGGTGACAAGGGTTGGTTATGGCATCGCCGACTAGCCCATGTCAAAATGAGGACTTTGCAAAGTGTCCACAAGGGTGGCCACATTCTCGGACTAAAAGAAGATGTCTCTTTTTGTAAGGATCGTGTTTGTAGGGCTTGCGTACAAGGAAAAATGCATGGAGCTCCTCACAATGCCAAGACTATCATCTCTACCACAAGATGCTTGGAGCTCTTACATGTTGATCTCTTCGGTCCACCGTCTCATGAAAGTCTTGGAGGAAAGAAGTATTGCCTCGTCATCGTTGATGAATATTCACGCTATTGTTGGGTATTCTTCTTCAAGTACAAGAGTGAGACTCAACGGACCATGATGGAGTTTGCCAACCAAGTTCAACGCAAGTACGACAACAAGATCCTCGCAATAAGGAGCGACAATGGAACGGAGTTCAAGAACTACACCTTGGATGACTTTCTCGGCGAAGAAGGAATCCAACACCAATACTCCACGCCATATACTCCCCAACAAAATGGGGTCGCCGAAAGGAAGAATCGAACCTTGATCGAAGCCGCTCGAACCATGATGATGGAGTACAAGTCTAACTACAATTTTTGGGTGGAAGCTATCTCTACCGCATGCCACGCTACTAATCGTCTCTACTTTAGCAAAGGTCTTGAGAAGACACCATATGAGATCCTCACCGGCAACAAGCCAAATGTGTCATACTTCAAGGTCTTCGGATGCAAATGCTATGTGCTTGTCAAAGACACACGCCTATCCAAGTTTGATTCAAGAGCTCAAGAAGGAATTTTCGTTGGCTATGCTACGGATTCTCACGCCTATAGAGTCTTCAACAAGTCAACCGGGCGAGTTGTAGAATCTTGTGATGTGACATTCGATGAAGATGATAGATCTTTGGAGGACCGAAGTGCTTCTTGTGAGAAAGGAGATGCAATTCCCCCGGATACCATAGGAAGGATGGGTGTTGGCATTCACCGGCCTCAAGAGCTACCTTCTATGAGTACCGGGGAAGGACCAAGTTCCACCCAAGTGGAGCCATCTACACCACAAGGCCAAGCTTC